>NW_024429197.1:29122497-30322497 GCF_017639785.1 Mesocricetus auratus | reverse complement strand
CCCAGCTTTATCATTGTATGCGACTGTCACAAAAGAGGGAAGATTTGATTGATGCTTATCGTACAAATGCATCTCTGTGTGCACCACTGTGCAGCGACCTGTCTGCTCAGATCTGCCTCAGGCGGCTGCCTGCTGGGATACTTTCTGCTTCTCTACCAAATGTCTGCTTCACCCCTGCCCCCCACTTGAGAGGATGCCCTCGAGGGGGCTTCTATCTGAACCCTTCCACTCTGCTCTCTGCCTCTGTTCTCATACAACCTCCTGGGAAAGCTGTACTGTGTCCAAATAAGCAGACTTGACAGTACAGTGTGATAAATGTGGTGTGGTGACTTGACACTCCATCCTGAGAATGCTATTTTGCTCACCTGAAATTTGTTATGGTTTTATTTTCCTTAGGCCCAGCCAAATCTGGGAGACATGCACTGACAGACATCCTGGTCACCTACTGGCTTGTCATGTGACCTTAGACAAATCACTATTCTTTATGGAGCTTCCTTGTTTCTTACCCGTCCAGTGATAGATTGGGCAGATCAGATAAATCAGGTCAGGGTTTAACATGTGTGTTCTCAGGGCTGGTGGATCGCTCAGTGGTTAAGAGCACTCGTTGCTCTTGCTGAGGACCTGGGTTTGATTCCCAGCACCCACATCTGTAACTCCAGTGCCAGAGGAGCCAACACCCTCTTCTGGCCTCTGCAGACACTGTGCACATGTGCTATACAGACATACAAACAAGCAAAACACCAACATACATAAAATGAAAATAAAATGAAACTTGTGTCCTTCCTGTCACTCCCCACACCCCTGCTCACCCGTCACTCCTCATTCTCCTGCTTTAATATAACTACTACCTGCAGGCAAGTCTCCCACAGGTTCTATATGAACCCATATATTTTTTTTTGTCAACACAGTGAATGAAGCACATTTATATATTCATCCTATTATTTAAACTTTACCAAAAAAAGTTAAGAGAAGAAGAAAAAGAAGGAAGAAGAGAATTAGAGAATTAAAGGGGTCAATAAAATAATAAACACTGCAATGCTTCTACAAACAAAAAATCAGCACCAGATTGTTTATATATAATCCTGCTGATTCTATTTATGCCAAAGCTCCAAGTAGATGATGTTTCTCCTATTTTAGGGCAAATACTCTGGCTTACAGGGTTTATATGACTTGTCCAAGAATTCAGCTGATGGCTAGAGCAGGAGTTTTAAGCCTCTCTGAACACTGCAGGATACCTCATCTAGTCTCTGCTGGTAGCTTTGAAGCCTTGCCAAACCCCCTTAATTCAAATGGCAACAATGATTTCCATCCACCCAACCTTCACTTCTCAGATTTACCTTAAAGGATAAAACAAGGTAAAGGATCTGAAATTGAGTTAAGAATCAAATCTGTGTTTTAGTAAAGTTGCTCTCTGATCAGCAATTTTATTCCTCGGACTCCATCCCCAGGAAATAATTAGGAAAATGAATAAAGGTTTATGTAAAAAATGTCCACTGCAGGGTAATTTATGGTAAGACAAGAGAGCTGGGTGATGACTCAGCATGTAGAGGCACTCGTCAAGACTAACGACCAGAATTCACACGGCGGAAGGCAAGCACTGATCTCTGAAAGCTGTCCTCAGACCCCCACATGCATATGCACACCCAAACACACAACCAACAAACACACAAATGTGATTTAATTTTCAAAAGACTAGAAAACAACTTTTAAAACAAAATTGGCCAGTGTGTTGACATACGCCTGTAATCCCAGCACTTGGGAGGTGGAGGCAGGAGGATCTCTGTGAGTTCCAGGCCACTCAGAGCTGTCTGTCTCAAAAACAGGGACAGGGACTCTGTCTCAAAAAACACACAAAAACCAGAACAACAAACAAACAAACAAACAGAAGACAACAAACCAAAACAATGACAAAAATCCTAAAACATTTAAAATTGGAAACACCTTTCTTCCTAGAGAGAAAGATAACTTTAAAGGATTGGTCAAATAATGCGTGGTGGAATGTAGCTATAAATGCCATTGAAGTAGCATTTATGAAGAACTTTTAAAGTATCAGTCCTTTTTGAATGTACTTTAAAATGTAAGTACTTTAAAATGACTATTTTTATTTATGTGTGTGTGTATGTGCAAGTATCTGCTGTGTGTGTGTGTGTGTGTGTGTGTGTGTGTGCGTGAGAGATGGGCACAGGCAAGTGTGCACAGAGGCCAGAGAAGGACATCAGGTGTCCTTATCTAGCACTCTTCACCATATTCTTTTTTTTTGGTTTTTTGAGACAGGGTTTCTCTATATTGTTTTGGAAGCTTTCCTGGAACTGGCTCTGTAGATCTGGCTGGCCTTGAACTCTCAGAGATCCACCTGCCTCTGCCTCCCGAGCGCTGGGATTAAAGGCATGCGCCACCAATGCCCGGCTCACCATATTCCTTTGAGGTATTGTATTTTACTGAACCTGGAGCTTGCCTCCGTGCTTTGTCTAGGTTGACAAGCAGCCAGGCCCACTGGTTCCTTGTCTCCATTACTGTAGTGCCAAGGGCTATAGGCATGTGTGAGTTATGTGGGTACTGGGATCCAAACCCATGTCCTCATGTTTACACAGCAAGCATTGTTAACCATGGAGTCATCTCTGCAGTCCTGAAGTAGGATATGCAAACTAAAAGGGGAAGGCTTATGAGACAGTTTAAGTAGACAATGGCATCTATCTGTCTCTTCCAACCTCACAGTCTCCTTCGTGTAAATGCTATACAGGGCATGTTCCACACTTGTCTAGGGAACCTGTTCATGAGAGCAGATTAATTTAAAGATGAAGCTGAGGGTCTCAGATAAAGACTTGAGAGCTGGGAGCAAAGAACAGGAAGACAGGGAAGAAGTTCTGCTAAAGCGTTGTTAAGGGTCTGACTGTTTATCTGATCTTTAAGACGGCTTTATTTTGTTTTCACATTAGCAGCTTCTTATCCTTTGAGTTCATTCATGAGGTTCATAGAGCCAGATCTATAAGCTCACCCCTTTCTTTCTACATTTATTTACTTAAAACATTTTGTGTGCTTGTGTTCTTACTTGTGTGCCATAGCACATGTGTGAAACTTTCAGGGGAGTCTGTCCTCTCCTCCATCGTGGGGGTTTCTAGGGATTAGCCCCAAGTCATCAGGTGCCATCAAGTACCTTTACTACTGATCCACTGACGTTACCACTGAGCAACTGTCCCTCTTTTTTTCCATTGAAAAACAAAGCAAAATCCCAGGAACTCACAAAGAGAGTAAGAACCTGAACATTAGGACACATAAGGCAATTCCACCCTCCTCAGACTATGTACCTAGCCCATCACTAGTGTCCAGGAAGAAGAGAGACTTAAGGCTTCTAAACAGTACACTCAAGGCTTCTGAGATGTAGAAGAAGCAACCAAAGACTCAACTCAGATAGCTGGGTGTGGTGCTTACACTTTTAATCCTAATACTTGGGAAGCTGGGCAAGATGATTACCACAAGTTCTGAGCCAAAGAGCCTATCTCAAAAAACAAAAAGACTAGGACTGATGAGATGGCTCAGAGGGTAAAAGAGCTTGCCACAAAACTTGACATGAATTCAGTCCCTATGGTGGTCTGAATAAGAATGGTCCCTATAGGCTAATATGTTTGCATGGGTAGTCACCATGGAATGGCTCCATTTGAAAGGATTAAAAGAATTAAAGAGGCGTGGTCTAGTTGGAGGAAGTGTGTCATTGGGGCTTTGAGGTTTTTAAAGCCCATGCCAGACCTCTGGGTCTCTTTCTCTGCCTACAGATCAAGATGTAGAACTCTCAGCTACTTCTTCAGCACCATGTCTTGCCTGTGTGCTACCATGTTCCACCACGATGATAATGGGCTAACCTAGGAAACTGTAAACAAGCAAGTTGCTTGGTCATGGTGTCTCTTTACAGAAGAGAACAGTGACTAAGACAATCCCTGAAACCCACAGGGTCGAATGAGAGAAACAACTACCCCAAGTTGTCCTCTGACTTTCACATGTGTACAGTCACACACACACACACACACACACACACACACACACATTAAATTTTTTTAAGAAGATGAATGAAGTCTTAAGACCAGGTGCTGGATTGTAGGATTAGATCTGGATTATGGGGTTCAGATTCAGATGTTCTAGGAAAGGAGAGGATGATGTTAGACTTGACCTGTAGTACATATTTGCTGAATGGGTGAATGAGGGGATGAACAAATAAAGAATCATGGCTTTGAAGGATAGAAGTATCAGGAATGTTCACACTTCTGTGGAGTTTGCCAGTTTTTAAAGATGTCTATGCTAACTGGTTGGCTTTTTGCCATATTAACAAACCTAAATATATCTGGGAAGAGAGACTCTCAGTTGAGTCTGTCAATCTGCCTCATCAGATTGGCCTGTAGTCAAGTCTTTGGGGGGCATTTTTTGATTAATGATTGACAAGGGGAGGCCCAGCTCACTGTAGGTGGTGTCATCTCTGGACAGGTGGTCTTGGGTTGTGTAGGAAAGCAGGCTGAGCAAGCCATAAGGAGGAAGTCAGGAAGCCATGTTCCTCCACAACTTCTGTTTCACTTCCTTCCTTGAGTTCTTGCCTCAGTTTTCCTCAGTGGACTGTGAACTGGGATGTGTAAGCCAAACAAATTCTGCCCTCCTCAAGTTGCTCTTGGTCAGCATTTTATCACAGCAATAGAAAGCAGACAGATACCATGTCAATCATTTGTTTTTTTCAAGACAGGGTTTCTCTGTATACAGCTCAAGCTGTCCTGGAACTCACTCTGTAGACCAGATTGGCCTCTAACTCACAGAGCTCTGCCTGCCTCTGCTCCCTGAGTGCTGGGTTAAAGGCGTGTACCACCATCACATGGCTCCCAATCACTTAAAAAAATCTCTCTCAAGTCTTATGAGAAAATGCAAGTAACTGTTCTTACCATTGTCCAGACAAAGAGATAGAGGACCCGAGGGAATAAAATGACTTCATTAGTCCTTCACATATGTTCAGAGTGTTGTGACAGGCTAGGATTTCAGCTCGAAGCCAGGGATGCAGAAACAGAGCACGTTAGGTTCCAGATGCTCATTCCAAGAGAGGAGAAATAGTAAACAAGTCTGAAACGACATAAATTCCAGCAGATGACTGTGGGAGCATGGGCAGAAGAGAGCGTGCCTCTGCCATGCTCAGGGGTAGTGGCACTATGAGGAGGAGTAGGCACCCCTTAGAGGGAAAAGATGACTCCAGGCAGAAGGGATACATAGAGTAGGGACAAAAGGAAAACATATTGTGACATCTTTGGACCATGGTGAAGTCATTGTCATATTTTGCTGTAAAGATAGCATAGGGGGAAATGAGTGGGAGCAGCTTAAAGGGTTTAGTGTTTAGTTAGTTGGTTCTTTGTGAAGGTAGACAGTTCAGGCTTTATCTGTAGAGCTATGAGAAGCCAAAACAGTTTTAAAAACAGAGAATGATAGTTAAGTATTGAGCCTACTCTTCTACAGGAGATTCCTCTTGATCACCAGGTCTCCAGGGTATACGAGGGCCTATCAGGCTTCTCATTTATCTGCTGTCCAGCTAGTTGTGTTTTCCCATTCTTGTATTGTTTTCTGTGACAACCTGGAGATCAGTCACCATGTCTGATTCATATTTGAACACCCCCACCCCTATGTTCAGCAGAGGGCTCACCCCAGAGCAAAGTGCTCAGCAAATATTTGTTGAAAGAATGAATGGGAGGAGCTGGGTTCCACCCCAATCCTGAGACAACATTTGGGGCACGAACAGTGGTGGGGAAGCTCTGAGTAGTATTTCTTCCACAATGGCAGGTGACCATTAGAAGGTTGGAGACTCAAAGTGACACCAGAGTGACTACAGGCCTCTCTTGCAGATGGCTTCAGTAACTGATGGTAAAACTGGAGTCAAAGATGCCTCTGACCAGAATTTTGACTACATGTTCAAACTGCTCATCATTGGCAACAGCAGTGTTGGTAAGACCTCCTTCCTCTTCCGTTATGCTGATGACACCTTTACCCCGGCCTTCGTCAGCACCGTGGGCATCGACTTCAAAGTGAAGACGGTCTACCGCCATGAGAAGCGCGTGAAGCTGCAGATATGGGTGAGTGCTGGACACTGTGGGCAGAATGAGTTGTAACTAATTATGGATACAAGACCGAGGAGGTGGGGTTGGCTTGCAACATCTGGGTCTTATAGCATTAGATATCAATGCCATTTCAGGTCTGGCCTCCATTGCCCCATGTTTTTGTTTTTTTTTTTTTTTGTTTTATTTTTAACATGTTTATTCTCCTTGGAGAGGGAGGTTTCAATTGCTGCTGCTTAATTGTCCAAAGGCTTTATTCTGGCTTATATAAAGGAGGGGTCAAGATTGGGTTTGAATTCTACTTCTACCACTTCCAAGCCATGGAAACATGACTAAGATATTTAACCCTTCCGGCCACTCTTTTCTTTCAGGGGAGGGGATGATAATCTCATCTAGTTGCACATGGTTTCTTAGTGTCGTTCCTGGGACACAGTACATATACCATAGATGTTAGTTACAAATCAGTCATCCATTGTTGCATAGCAATTACTCAGTGGTGTAAAACAAGAGTAATAATTGATCACCTCACAGTTTCAGTGGATCTAACAGTAGGGTTTGCGTGGGGCCTCTCATGAAGTGTAGCCAGATATTGGTGTGAGTTGCTGTCAGCTGAAGGACTGACTAGGGCTGGAGGATTCATTTCCAAGATGGCTTACTCACATGTCTGGTGCTAGCTGTTGGCAGGAGGCCTTCCCTTCTTCCCATCTGGCTCTCTTAGCATCCTCAGAGAGCCGCCTCACCATCTTCATTGTCTGTATGACAGCTGTTTTTCCCCAGCTTGATATCTAAGAAACCAAAGAAAAAAATGGCAATGTCTGTTACATAGACTTAGAGCATTCTCTTGGTTACTGATTGAGTGTGGGAAGAAAGTACACAGAGGTCCAAATTCCGGGAGGAAAGGATCATGGAGGATCAACAGTCTTGGGAGTTGGAGACTCAGGCACTATTGTTATCTACTGGAGGTACTAAGAAAACCTGTGTCTTTTTGAGAAGCTTGTCAGAGTGCTTAGCAATAGCTTAGCACTGCAGTTGGATATCTTGAACATTTGTGAAACACTCAAAACATGTTATGCTACTGTCTTTTATATTTAATAAATGTATAATAATATATTGTACATATATCTGTTTGTTTGTTTTTCAAGACAGGGTTTCTCTGTGTAGCTTTGGAGCCTGGCCTGGAACTCACTCTGCCTCTGCCTCCCAAGTGCTGAGATTAAAGACATGAACCACCATCATGCGGCTTGCATCTGAAATCTTAGACAGACCACATTTCCATTTAAAATAATGTTAAATATTAATTTCTAGAGGGGTGAGTATCCATTGATGGCACTGAAACATCATAACTCATTAGAAATAGGAGAAGCTATGAAGGTTGTCTAATTTATTCATTCTCTATTTGTGATTCAACCACACCAGCAACATTTGGGGATTTGTTAGAAACTCATTCGTGGGCCTCACCACATATGTTCTTAACCTCTGAGCCGTCTCTCCAGGACTCCTCACCACAAATGTAATGAATCCAAAATGCTGGTAATAAAGCCCAAAACCTGTGCTAGTGGGCAGTTTTAAGGCAGGAGACCCACTGATGTAGTTTGACTACCTTGTGGTGAGAGTTGATAAATATATGGAAACATCTGACGTGTGCCAGGTATTTTCACTTATAGTATCTGATATCAATTCCAGCACAGGGATTCATGGTGATCAACACTTTGTAACTGGATCAAGGCTATGAGAGAGATAGAAGAGAGATAGGAGAGAGAGAGAGAGAGAGAGAGAGAGAGAGAGAGAGAGAGAGAGAGAGAGAGAGAAAGGAGAGGAGAGAGAGAGAGATCTGTTATAGGCAACTGATTGGGGGTTGGGGAAACCTTGCACAGAACACAGACAGCTCTTGCCATTGGATGGCACATGCCTGATAACTCCTTAGGGAACTGAAGAAAATATTAGAACTTGTTTTAAAATCTATCAATGCAAAATAAATGTATTTTAACTGGTATTTGCTATGTAGATTGGCAAGAATTTCCTTCATGATTCCTAAACTAGATGATCACATATCCTACAGCTGAAAAATCTTGAGGCATTCCTCCTGTCTAAGGGCTTGGCAGTAGTGGCTCCCTCACATCTTGGCATACTGAGAGAGTTGGCAGTTTTGATGTGCCTGGCTTAAGTAGATTTATTGATTATGCTATTTAGTTTTAACTAAATGAAACCTCACAATGGGTGTGTGGCTTTTAAAGAGCCCTGTAAAGAAACCTCCTGTTGGAGATTATGCTAAGTATAGTCACCCTAAGTGAATGTAAGAAGAAAGTAGTTGACTGACCTTCTCCAACTTCCTGGCACAAGCTCAGTGTCAGCCATGGTTCCAGGTAAAATCAATGAGGATCTCATTGGATCTGACTTAGCCAATATCATTTACTTTGCTTAATTTTTTTCAAGGATTTCCATGTAGCAAAACTATTGTAGGTAAAAGGGTCTAGCCAAAGACCCACTCCTTGAGCAGAGTCAAAGAAACACACTTTAGCCCTACAACCAGAACCAAAGAAATGCACCCTGACCCTGAAACCAGTGCCAAAGAAACACACTTTGTCCCTGAAATCAGAACCAGTGAAAGAAATACATTCTGGCCCTAAAATTAGAGTCAAAAGGCTAAAAAGGACCAGTGAAAAAAACACACTTTGGCCCTGAAACCAGAGCCAAATCTGATCATAACCCTGTGCAGAAAACCAACCAGTCCCCGAGCAGGAGATCTAGCCATCCTAAGCTCAGGGACTGAAACCTGACCAATCTCCGCCCTGGAAAACCCCGCCCCCTAAGAAGCCCTATATAAACCCCGAGTCTGCTCAGCTTGTCGCTATTCTGGCTCTGCCTAGATTCTTCCCTCCCAGTAAACCTCTTGAATGGGTTTGGATGAAGACCTTCTTTCCCCAGAGTAGAGACGACCTAGAGTAGAGAGGGGAGCAAGCTGTAACCTTCCCCTGGCTAAGCGAAGTTGTTACGCTCTGCTCTCAGGGGGACTGGAGAGAAACTGTAAAAACTTAGTCAGGGAAACCCTCTCCTGCTGGAGCAGAACAGATACACTGGGAAGCCTTTCCCATCCCATCAGATCTCTTGAAATGCTTATACCTACAACTTCTATACTGTTTATAAAAATTTAAATACTGTTTCATTTTTGTTGTGTCTGTACTTGTGTGGATGGGGTGAGTACATGCCCAGGTGAGTACATACATGTAGAGATCAGAGATCAATTTTCAAAAACTTTTTAATTATGTGTGTCTTTGTGGGTTTGTTCACGTAAGTGTAGTGCCTGAGGAGGTTAAAAGAAGGAGTCAGATTCCCTGGAACTTGAGTTAGAGGCAGTTTGGAGACATCCCAGGTTGATGCAGGAAACCAAACTTGGGTCCTCTTGAATGGTTGGCATGTGACTCTTTCCAGCCCCAGAGTTCTTTTTGGGGATAGAACTCAGGTCACCAGGCTCGGGTCTCTGGTGCCTTTGCCCACTGACCCACACTGTTACCCCTGGGTTTCTCCTTATATTGATCTCCACCTCATTTTTTAAATAGATCTCTCATTAAACCTGGAGCTCACCAATTTGGCAAGATTAGCTGGCCAACTAGCACCAGGGATCCTGTCTCTGCTTTCACAAAGTTAGGATCACAGTGTATACAAACATGCCTGGCTTTTACATAGTGCTGGGAATCTGACCGCAGGCCCCAAGGCTTGCATCGTAAATGCTTCATGATTAAGTCATCTCTCTATCTCCTTTTTCATTTTTATATATCTCAACATGTTCTGTGCACAAGAGTAGGTCCCATTTCCAAACACAGCTGCCTTTCAAGTTAGTGTTCCAACATATGAATTTCAGGAGGACTCAGCCATTCAGTCTATAACACTGAGATAGTGACAAAGTGACGTAGAGACTAGAAATGAGAGACTGAGGTATTTACTAGATTTGATGATCTATTTATTATAAAGATAGAGGGGGGAAATAATACACATTCTATACTTTTTACACAAAAATCGGTGTAATTTTTAGCTATTTCCTATTGTAACACTGCTTGGGTTTGTGGAGGAGTGCTCATATAACAGCAGAACATAGTGCCTGCCACACATAAGACATGTTAGGTTCTATTTTAGGTTCTGGCTCCTGGTCCATATATAAAGGACTCGAGTCCCCTCCCAAGCCTTCCCATATCCAGTTGCAGAACTGCTACGGGCACCTAGTGACTCACCAGCCACCAGCCACCAGTGTTTGTTTATTTAGCTTCTCCAGCCCAATTGAGCTCTCCTAGCTCTCCTAGTTCCTTTCAGGAAGCTGTTCTCCACATGGAGAGGGGAGCGGGGAGGGTAGGACCACCCACAACTGGAGATTTTATTATCTTTGGGGATAATGGATGGTGATGACATTGGGCACTTTGCTCTCTCAGTTCTCTTGTCACATAGGTCCTTGAGTATTTCCTCTGTTTCCTGAGAGGCCAGTAAGTGAGGATCAGAGAAGAAAATCTTACTGGGGAGGTAGGGTTAGGGTAAAGCCTCATTAATAGGTATCGAGAGTGTACACAAATGCGACTGAGTACCTTCAGGACAACAGACCCAACTGGAGAGAGCCATTTAGCACTGGTTCTGGTTGCCAAGCAACCCCGAGAGACCTGTGGGAAGAGGAGAGGGAGCAGAAGGGCTCCTGCTACCTCTATGTGTGGCCTGTTGATCTGCTGGTCAGAGGAAGAATCCACAGGTCTGGGCAAGAATAAAGCCAATTTGGGACTCCAGTGTCCTGGGTTCTAGTCATCTCTGCCCTGTTTGTTGTGTGATGTGGGTGACCCTACTCCCTCCCTCACTTGTTTCCCCAAATCTGGAGGGGTAATTCTCGATGTGGGAAATGGAAGAGAAAGCCCTTAGGAAGAGCTGTGGACATTGTCAGCCGTGGAGGTTCATTTTATATGTGCTTAGAATTTTTAAGAATGTAGTATTATTAGTGGATGTGTTTGTATGCTACAAATGTGAACACTCACATGGTAGTGTGTGTGTGTGTGTGTGTCTGTGTGTGTGTGTTCACACGTGTGCATGGTGGTCAGAAGATAACTTAATGGAGTAGGCTCTCTCCTTCCACCTTTACGTGTGCTTCAGGGATGGAACTCAGGGCATCAGGCTTGCACAGCAAGTGCCTTTACCTACTGAGCCACCACCTCTTGCTCCTTGTGTTTGCCTTAAATACTTCTTTATATCTTTCACACCTTCCCTCTGACCCAGGTAATCATGTCCTGAAAGAAGGGATTGTTGGGGCTGGCAAGATGACTAAGTGGGTAAAAGTGCTTGCCATGAATTCTGATGACCTGAGATCAATCTCTGGGACCCAGGTAAAGGTGGACATGAGCTCCACAGAATTGTCCTCTGACCTCCATGTGCCTTCAGTGGCACAATACACCCTGTTCACCTCTAATATGAATAATAATAATAATAATAGATATTTTTAAAGGAAAAAGGGATAGTTGAGGTAAGAGTTGTCAGGTTCCCTGTGCAGAACTCAGTGGCAGACTTACTTGTTTAATTCACTCAATAGACTCTATGCAGACATTGTGCTAGGTTGGGGATGTGTCCTTACTCACTTGAATTTTTGTGGTAGTGGAAGATAGACTATAAGCACAGAATGAAGAGGTCTTTTCCATCTGTCCTATGGGTCCTGAAGAAAAGAATAGACCTGTTTTAACCTCAGGCCTGGGGCTTGTAGCTGGGAAATGCTGAGCTGTGATTTAAGTCTCATCCCTTGACCTGGAGCTGGGATTCAGCCTCTAATATATCCATAGCTTTAAAAACTAGTTTAGCAGCTGGGCAGTGGTGGAGCACGCCTTTAATCTCAGCACTTGGGAGGCAGAGGCAGGTGGATCTCTGTGAGTTCGAGGCCAGCCTGGTCTACAGAGTGAGTCTACAGAGGACAGGCTCCAGAGCTACACAGAGAAACCCTGTCCCGGGAAAAAACGAAAAAGCCAGCTTAGCTGATGACCTGCACACACCCATCATTCCAGGCCTAGTGCGTACGGGAGGTTGCAGCAATAGGGGCTTCCACAGTGGGAAGAGGAGAATCGCTCCTCTGCTGTTCCCACCAGGGAAGCTTTATTTCATGTCAAGACTTCACAAACAGGACTGTCTCACCCGTCTGGGGTCATTGACATCACAGCCAGGAAGGACTGGCTGGCCTCTCCGGTGCATTGAGGGTGCATTGTCCCTGCTCCCAGGCCTGCTGCTCTCCTGGCTGTCTTTTCGGCCCATTCCTCAGCGCACTCAGTGACTATGGCACTTGTGCGCGCCTTCGTTACTTCACCTACTTTGCTCTGCTGGTGACGTTTTAAAAGAGATAATGCTGGGCTCAGAGTAAACACTCAACAAATAGTTCTTATTAAGGCCTAAGGGAGATCGATAAATGGTCCTCCGTTTCTTCTTCATCCAAATTTGGAAACAATTTTAGAGACAGATGTAGGAGTCACAGGGATGGGGAGTAATGTGAAAGCCTTATTACTCATAAAAGCTAAGGTGAAGCATGTGATTAAAGGCTTCAGCAAAGCCAGACTTGCCGAAACCTTACTATAGAGTCAGACAGATGACAGACAGACAGACAGACAGACAGACAGACAGACAGACAGACAGACACACACACACACACACACACACACACACACACACACACACCTCTCTGTCACCTCCAGGAGGCATCTGATCCTAATCTGGAGACTATAGGGAGGTGGTGGGCAGCATGGGAGACTCAGGAGGCTGGGCAGGGTGACTGGGGCTCTGACAAGCTCCTATAGCTCTAGGAATGTGAGGCAGTTGCTGAGTGCACCACCCTGTACTCAGCTCTCATGATAATCAAAATTGATTTTTCTAGGCAGCAAGTTTCTCAGTGTGTCTACAGAGACATGCTGACACTTTCATCTCCCCAAAGCCTGTAGGAGCCAGCTGTGGGAAGAGGTTTAATATGATTTTACAATCACAACAAAGACTGTGGGAAGTCAGGTCAGAGTTGCAGGCATAGTTTACCTTCAGAATTTGTAAACATATTAACCAGCAGTCCCACTTGACTATTTGAAATAGTCACCAAGACAGATTTGGGAGGGGGTGGGGGAGCTTTGATCCTCTTTCATCCATCCTGACTAGTGTGGGGGGGAAAAGCCAAGCTTCCTTTGAACATTTATTCATTCAATAAATATGTGTTATATGCATCTCTATGTGCTAAGCACTGCCACAGAGGGCAAACAAGCAATATATATGCTATCAAATAAAGAGATGAAGACAGAGATGAAAGCTGGGACTATGGAGATGGCCCCATGGATAAAGCGACTGCTGTACACAAATGAGAACCTATGTAAAAGCTGTGCTTGATAAGATGGCTCCCCAGGACCCCTCAGAGAAAAGGAAATGTCACTAGCTGGCTGGCCAGTCAGTGTAGCCAAACATATGAGCTCAAGGTTCAGCGAGGGAAAGAATAATGTAAAAAGTGATCGAAGAAGCCACACAGCATTTACACCTGGCTTCCATACACAAGTCTACATGTGCACACACATGAGCAAACACATACACTGAAGAACTATTTCTGCCTAGGAAAGTCATGGAAGGCTTCACAATTAGGGTTCATTTGTACCACATCTTGACAAATGGATATAAGAATCTCACGATTGTGTCAGGAAGGCACAGAGGCAGGTGGATCTCTGAGTTTGAGGCCAGCCTGGACTACAGAGCAAGTTCCAAGATAGCCAAGGCTACACAGAGAAACCCTGTCTTGAAAAAAAACTAACTAAAAAACACCTCCCTTCAAAAAAGTGTGAATTAGAATGAGCTAAGGACAAAAGCAGGGAGAGCTGAGCAGGATTTTCAGTAATGGAAGCCTAAATAATGGTGGCTTGATCTAGGAGGTGGGGGAAGCTTCTGATTGAGCTGGGATGGCTATAGGAAGGTCAGGGTTTGGAAAGACAGGAGGGGGCACAATCTGGTTATATTACATTGGATTCACCTGTTGATAGCCAAATAGTTATAGGGAATGAGCAGCTGAATTAGTGAGTCAGCAGCTTCAAACAGAAGTCCGGGCTGAAGATACAAATGAACAAGTCATTCCCACATAGACAGCATTTGGAACTGTAAGACTCGTGAGGTCCTGTCTAGTCCCTAGCACCATAAATAAGTGTTTAAAACTATGGGACAGATGAAGATCAACAAGGGAGTGAGATAGAAGATCTGAAGTTGGACATCGTGGTGCTCACCTACAATCTCAGCACTCTGGTGGGGGCAGCGGGATCAGTTCAAGGGCATCCTCCACGACATGGTGTGTGTGATGCCAGCCTGAGCTACCTCAGATCTTGTCTCAAAAAACATAATAATAACTAATGCTGGGAAGATGAAGATTTGCAAGGGAGATTTAAAAAGAGAAAATATAGTGTCCTGGCAGCCAAGAAAGGTTAGTTTTACAGGGGAAGGAATTCCAACAGTGTGGACTATGGCTAAGAGTTATATATATATGATGGTAGAGGACCTTAGCAACAAGGAGGATATTAGTAACCTCAATACAAGCAGTTTGGTAGTTGGGATGAGAACCTGGTAAGACTGGGAGGTGATACATGGAAAGAAAAGAAGCAGAAAGGATGGAAAGAAAACGCCTAGAACAGTGTCCTTGAACTGCTGAAAGGGGATGAGTTGCGGAGCATAGGGCGAGTTCTTGCTGGGGACAGGCAGGGAGAAAGCAGAGGGCTTGGACACAGGTGCAGTTTAGGGTTGCATATGCACAAGGGCATTGGATCTAAGAGTCAGGGTAGCACAGAGGCAGCCTACCTGAATAAGGGGGAGCTCATGGACCCAAGACTGATGGCTGAGAGGTGGAACATGGGTGTCAGTGAGGAGGCCTCGGCAATCTATGGGGCCTCAGGTAGTAGATCAGTATTTATCCCTGGTATACGAATGGACTTGGGGACCCCATTCCACATGGCGAGATGTTCTCTCAGCCTGGAAACATGGGAGAGGGCCTAGACCCTGCCCCAAATGATATGACAGACTTTGGAGATCCCCCATGGAAGGCCTCACCCTCCCTGGGGAGGGTAGGGGGTTGGGCTGGGGGATTGGGGGATTGGTGGGTGCAGGGGAGGAGGGGAAGGAGAGGGAGCTGGGATTGACATGTGAAGCAAGTTGTTTCTAATTTAAATAGAAAAAGGAAAAAAAAAGAGTCAGGGTAGGAGAGAGAGATTAGAGATTTGGAGAGAGAGAACACCATTGAGGAAGGCGAGGGAATGACAGAGCAGGGAAGTGGAATTTGATTGCCAATTAGCATTATGGCTTCACTTGAAATTAATGGTAATACTTTGGCATTCATATATTCATGAATCTGAAGCACACTTGTGTTTTCCCCCAGACCAAACTTGTTCCATGGTACAGACACAGAATAGGCAAAGAGCTGGTTTTAAGAAGAGTATGGTTTTGTTGAGTATGGCAAGCCAGCAAAGGGCCCACAGAGCCAGGGGCAGGGATATGAGCGGAGAAGTCATTGTCATAACTGACCACAGACAGAGAGGGAGAAGGACACAGGGGTGAGGGACAGTGAAGAGATGGTAAGGGATAAAGGCGGCTGAAATGGAACTGAGGTCCTAATTGTTTTAGGATGGGAGGGTTAAAATGACCGCTGTTAATGATGAGGTGCAGGGGTGACTTAGAATGGCTGAGGTGGAGTTAGAGAGCAGCATCATTAAAGGAGTCCCAAGAAATGAAAGTCCAAAATGTTAGAAAGCTCATCCTGGTGGATTCCAACCACGAGAGTCATGGAGGTAGTCAGGTGAACCTGTCGCCATTCACGGGCCAGCAGAGGGATCCCTGGGTGACATAGCTTCATGCTATGAGATGCAAAGCTGGGGGTGTGTTGTTTTGCTTTGTGGAGAGAAGCAGAATGATCTGCAAGCAGGAGTGAGAAGAACATCTGTCCCATCTCCCTGCTTAGCCGTGCAAGGGTGACGAGAAAGGAAGCAATCAGCAATATGGAGGCTTTGGAAGAAGGTGTGTCCTTAGAGAGAGCTGGGTTTCAATTGCAGCAAGGAGGGGAAGGAAACATTTAGATGAAGTTTTTGACAAGAAGAGAGGTGAGGATACAAGGCTAGAACAGAGGATTTTAAGAGAGTATTATGAACTGTGTGGCAGAGTCCAGTGATAAGGGGTGGGCTGGGATGCTTGGACTTCTTGCCAAGACTGAAGTGGACAGTCAGATAAGAGGCCAAACAAAACCAATTATAATGCAGACAGATGCCCCAGACTGACAGCGGTTGTGTGTAAGTGCCTGGGGGAGGGCTTGTTCTCTCTAGATCTGTGCGCTCAGAGCCCTAGAGGCAGTAGAAGTGCTTTTCTTGTTCTAAACGCCTGCTGTCCCTCTCCATGTAACACATCCATAATTGTTGTGGCGATACACAGCAGATGCTGTTTATGTAAAACACCCTCACCTGAAGATGGGTTAGTAAAGCCTCCCACAGGCTGATGGGAGCTGACTGTTGGCTCTTGGCCAGCATTGTGCTCAGCGCTAGCATCGTCTCATTTCATCCTCGGCCTCAGGGAGCAGGTGCTGCTATTGCCAGAGTAAGTGGAGAGGTACAGGAGCTCGGCTGCTTTACTTGAGTTCACAAAGGTAATGGTAAGTTTCAGAGTCCAAATGCGAACCAATGTCTGTCTGACTTCAAAGTTACTGTATGCCGTGTTACATTCTCTGTCTTGTTGTTTAGAGCTTTACATATTATAGGGAAGGGCTTTGGGAGTTGAGGAGATAGACGGCTCGGTGGGTAAAGTGCCTGCTGTACAAGCATGGGGACCTGCAGTTGGATCCCCAAAGCCCCCCCAAAAGCAGGATGTAGTAGCGTGTGCCTGTGATCCCAGCATTCCTGTGGGGAGATGGGATGTGGGGACAGGAGAACCCTTAGAAGCTCATGGCCAGCTAACTGGAATGAGACGCAAAAACCAAGAGAAAAACAAGGACAACACTGAAGCCCTCTTTGTCCCTGTTCTATCACTGTGAAGAGACACCATGGCCAAGGCAGCTCTTATGAAAGAAAGTATTTAATTGGGGCTGGCTTATAGTTTTAGAGGGTTACAGAGGAAAACAGACAGGCATGGCACTGGAACAGTAGCTGAGGGCTCACATCTGATCTGCAAGTGGCAGACAAGGAGGGAGAGGGAGAGGGAGAGGGAGGGGGAGAGGGAGAGGGAGGGGGAGAGGGGAGAGGGAAAGAGAGTTGGATTTTTGAAACATTAGAGCCTGTTCCCAGTGACACACATCCTCCAATAAGGCCACGTGTCCTAGTTTTTCCCAAACTGTTCTACCAACTGGTAACCATGAACTCAACAAACATGTGAGTCCATGGAGACCGGTTTTATTCAAATCACTACAGAAGCTGCCCTCTGACCTCCACACACATGCCTGGGATGCATCTCTCTCTCTCACACACACACACTTAAAAAAAACACTGAGGGCTTTAGTGAAGTGATCAGTGAATTAATTGTATTTATTGGGGGTGGAGAGATTGCTCATTCTCTGAGTTTTTACTGCTTTGGTGGAGGACTGAGTTTGGTTCACAGCACCCATATCAGGCAGCTCACACTAGCCTGTAACTGTAGCTCTTAGGGGGTCCCTGAACTCTGTGGATACCTGCCTTTACATATGTGCATAGTTAAAAGTTAAATAAAAACAGTTTATAAAGGATTCTATTGTGCAGCCAGTATATATTTTGCCTCTTATCCACTATGTAATCTTCCCGTAAGTGATACACATGGCAGATAAAGAAATGGAAGGAGTTTCACCAAATCTTACAGAAATTAATGAAAGGCACAACTGGGATTCAGAGTTAGAGCTGTCTCCCACCCAAAACCTCCGCCCTTTTCGCACCCAACTCTTTCCATTGCCTGTGATACCACAGGGACCTCACAGGAGATTGAGAGACAGAAAGCCATGGCTAAAATTTGGGAACTCCAAGAAAATACTCCCAGGAAAGGACACACCATCCATTCTGTCCTGTGGTCTGCTAGAGCCCCCTGTCTGTCTGTCTCCCAGTTCTCCTACAGCTACCCCATTGCTACTCCATAACGGTATTTTTGTTATTGTTATAAAGTGTAATGTAAATATCTGATATGCAGGATTTCTGATAAATGATCCCGTGAAAGGGTCCTTTGACCCCCAAAGGAGTCACAACCCACTGGTTGAGAACCACAGCTCCAAGGAGTTGCTGAATGTCTGACCAGATGAGATGGGGCTCAGCTAGTTTAGTTGTGGCCTAAGCAGAATGGACACCTGGCGTCAGCAGTGTCCATAAGGCAGGACAGATGCTAATGGCAACTTCTTAGTATTCAGTAAAGGCCAGAGGAGACCCTATGAGAAAAGGCACGAATACCATGTCTGTAACAGGTTCTCAGCAATCAAGCACAAGTTACACAGCGAGGGAAGGAGCCAGAATTAGCATTGACTGTTCTATTATGCTCTATTGTGCTCTGTTGTGTGACCAACCTTAGGCGGCCACTGTCATGTTTAGGATCACAAGCCGTGGGTTTGACAAGGGAGAGTCATCAGCAGAGAAATTAGAAGTTAGATGGGAGTCTAACTGCTTTCCCTCCGTGCCAGTGGAAGATGGAGACGTCAGCAGTGCTCTGTCCGGTGGCTGTGGAAGGCTGTTGTTCTCAGACTTTCCTGGATCATTCCTGACGTGCTGCTTAGGGAAAGGGTGGAAGTACTGGGGGCCATTCAACTGAGGAGTTGAAATGCCTTCCTTCTGAGGCTGCCTCCTTCCCCTTCACCCCGCTCCACACCTGGGTTGCCAGGCGACCGCTGGATGCGGCTGGAGACGCTCATGTCCTGTGCTTCTCACCTTCCTGTGCGAAGTCACCACCAACTCTGTGAATGACGAAGAGGCTCCAAGCTCAGGCCCAGATGGGTAGGAGGTCAAGTCCAAGGGGATTTCTCTCCTTTCCCCCTTGGGCAACAGTTTCGCTCTAGCTCAGAACGAAGGCATGTGCTGTACTCATCAAATTGTTAGTTTTGCATTCAAATTCCAGTCTTCCATTCTGTTCCAGAATTCTTTTATTTCCCCCTCACAGGCTGGCCTTGAACTCTCTATAGCTGAGGATGGTTTTGATTTCTGACCCTCCTGCCCCAGCCTCCTAAGTGCTGGGAAATACCAGTGCGTGCTACCTCTCCTCTGAGGGCCAACTATCAGCCTGGCTGTGTCCTCTTCCCCTTTCCTGCCAGATTATTGGTATTTCACACTTAAACTGCAGCAGTAACCCAAACACAGCTTCCTGCCCTGAGTCTTGTTCTTCCCAAGACTCTCTGATTAACATCGTGCTGGTGGGGGTGGGGTGGGAAAGGCATGGTTGCCCATCAATTCACAGAGAAGTCTTCTGCCTGGCCATCTCTAGTTACTTCTGGCAGCCCACCAGCCACACCTTCAGTCCCAGCACACGAAGTACTTAAAAGTAAATAAATAAAACAGTCTTAAACTGGGCATGATAGTACACACCTGTAATCCCAGCACTCGGGAGGCAGAGGCAGGTGGATCTTTGTGAGGCCAGCTTGGTCTACAGAGCAGGTTCCAGGACAGCCTCCAAAGCCACAGAGACATCCTGTCTCAAAAACAAACAAACAAACAAAAAAGAAACAAAGACACAGGCTTATAGTCTCATACAATCTTCAAAGAGAACAATTCCCATCGCCCACATTCACGCCACCCTGTTAGTCCCACTTTACTCTAGCACGGCACATTGTTATATCAATACATTTTGACTAGGTGCATAATTCACACCATTTTTTCCTGTCCCCTCCTTCCCTCCCTCCCCCCTTCTTTGTGTCTCTGTGTGGGTGCACACACGACCAGAAGACAAGTTTCAGGAGTCAGCTCTCTCCTCCCATCCTGTTGAGGCAGTGACTCTTAGGGAAAGGTTGCTTCTGGCCCTTGGCTGGTTACTGTGTGAATCTCCTTATAGGAGTCTTAGGACTCCAGACTCCAGCATCGAACCTGTTTGCTTGTTTTCTCCTTGTGAGTTCTGGGAATCAAATCAGGTCATCAGGGTGAGCAGCTAGTACTCTTACCCACTGAGTCATCTCATGGACCCTATATGATTTTCTTTACATTTTTACCCAGTGTCCTTTTTCTCTCCCAGGATCTCATCCAGAATACCACTTATACTTAATTGCCGCATCTCCTTTGGCTTGTCTTGGCTGTGACCGTTTTCCTTCGTGTTCTGCCCAGGCAGTCCCCTCCTCCCTCACGATCACCCTTCTTCTCTCATTCTCTATCAGAAAACCCTCATTTGACTTTAAAGACTCAGTCCAATCATCATCTCTTCTGGGCTCCAGCCTGGGTTAAAGCCCTCCTAACGTCCCACACCTGTCAGCTACATCGCATGTGTCTAGAACACACCTGTGTCTTCTCCCCAGACTGGAATCCCCCAGGGTGGTGGGCGGGCCTGACTCATGCCTGTGTCTCCAGCACCAAGCACTGGGCCTTGTCAAGAATAAGGGTTCCGGGGACTGGACAGATGGCTCAGTGGGTCAAGCACTTGCTGTGCAAGCATGAGAACCTAGGTTCAGATCCCCAACATCCGTGGAAAAAGCCAAGTGTGGCAGGATACACCTGTAATCCTGTGCTGAGGACTCAGGGGTTTGCCTAAACCCCTGGGGCTTGCTAGCAGCCAGGCTGGTTGGATCAGTGAGAGAGCAGGTTCAGTGAGAGACCCCAAAAGAGAAACCTCAGGGAGAGATCTCAAAAAGAAAGAAATCAGGTGGAGAGCAATAGAGCAATTGAAGAGGACCCAGGCACCAGCTTCTGTCTTCTACCCCCTTCATTCCAGTCGCCTCAGCAGAAACTGTTTTTATTTATTTATTGTTTAGACCAAGTATTGATATGCTGTCCAAGTTGCCCTTGGATTCCTGGCTTCAAATAATCCTCTCACCTTAACCTCCAAAGTATCTGGGGCTATGCTGCTGTGCTAGGCAATGCTGACAATTTGTTTTTGGTATTTTATGTGGATGGGAGTTTTTGCCATACACCATGTGCATATTTGGTGCTCACAAAGGCCATTAGAGGGCATCAGATCCCCTGAAACTGGAGTTACAGATGGTTGTAAGCTATCATGTGGGTGCTAGGAATCGAACCCAGTGCTCTTAACCAGAGAACCATCACCTCAGCCCCAAAGCTGACAGTTTTTAATAGGGTTCCACGCTGAACTTTCCAATTTCTCTAGCCGTGAGGGAGGGAAAGGGAGAAGAATACCACGTGGACAGAGAAAGCCTGAGGTGGCTCAGGCTGCATGAGGTGCTGCTTTGTAAGAGGAGAAAACTGTTCTTTTCCGACCGAGCTCTCACTCACCGGTGTATTGCTGTGTCAAGTGATTAAGCCCGTAGCCTGGCCTGGAAATTTACCTCTAGCAGGCACACAATTAGCTTTTGAGTTTTCTTCTAGTGGAAGTTTGTTCTGCAGTTTCCAGCCTGGCACTCTCCTGCTCCTCCCTCTGCTCACTTCGCTGCACCTCCCGCCCCTGGGGAAATCTGAGGCTTACTGACTCCTAAGGAAAGAGCAGCAGGTTGAGGGCAGACTGTAAGCTGAATGAACATGATTCATGTTTATACAGAGTCTACAGCTGCCAGAGTACTGTCACAGCACTCAATGCACTCTACCAGCAGTGCTCAGAAAAGAAAATTATCGACAGCCCTATTTTTCAGTTAAGTCTAGTTCTCAGGAAGCCAAATAACTCGTCCAAGGTCACATGCTAGGAAGTGGCAGAGCTGGTGTTTGAACTCAAATGCACTTGGTCCTCAAATCCCTAGTGTTTCTGCTGTTCCTCATGGTACCCTGCCCCATGAAGTGCTTACAGTGTTTAAGTGGCATGTAGGGAGGAGCTTGGATGGTCCAGTGTGAGCTGCTTGCTGTGCGAGCATGAGGACCAAGCTCAGATCCCCATGTAAAAGCCTAGGCGTGCACTGTAATCCCGGTATTGAGGGTGCAGAGTCAGGTGGATCCTGGAGACTCATTGGCCAGCAAGTCTAACCAAATCAGTGAGCCCTAAGTTCAGTGAAAGATTCTGTCTCAAAATATAAGGTGGAGAGTGTTGTGCCCAAGTTGCAAAGTCCCCAGAGACCACCATGAAGACAGACCCACTAAACTGCAAAAGCAAGGTTTTAATTGTTCATTCAACCATGACAGGGACCCCGTCTAGCAAGCTGAGGCAGCAGCCTCCAGAGGGAGTGAAGTTTCCTGTCTACTGCTAGGTTTTATAGACAAAACTTACAGGATTACATCAGTAGGTACAAGTTGGTTTTTGATTGGATGACATTTGGGAACAATTAGGAGCATTTCTCAAAGTCATGTTTTGGCATGAAATACCTGTGTACCAACTATTTTCATTGGTTAGTGCTGAGAGGGAACATTCTGTGATTTCCATGGTATTGCCTTGTTACTTGCAGGTGGCCTGTTGTTCATAGATACCAATAATTTTCAGAACTCTATCGTGGAGACTATAGGGGAGGTTTTGGTCCCCCTTGTAGTTTCTTTTGTAGCCAAACAGTTCCCAGGAACCAAGCATCTAGGAAGTCTGGAGTTTCTTTGTGTTCAGTTTTGGCCCTAGGCTCTGAGAGGCCAGAGGATCTGGAGTTTCCTTGTGTCGGAGGCTTACGTGTCTTTTCTGGAGCCTGTCATGGCTGCTAAAGCAGGGGCTGAGTGAGGGTCTGGTCCCTTTATTTTTAAAAGCAAAGCCTTTGAGCTTAGTTTACCCCTTACACTCACCCCCACACACACACACAAGGGACAAGTAAGTGCTGAAGAGAAGGAATACTAAAAGTAAAAGACAAGAATGAGGATAATTTAAAGAGATTTCTTGGGTTGGGAGTGGTGGCGTATACCTAGACTTGATCTACAAAGTGAGTTCCTGGACAGCCCATGGCTACAAAGAAAGACTGTGTCTCTCTCAAAAAAAAAAAAAAAAAAAAGGTTTCACCGGGCGGTGGTGGCGCACGCCTTTAATCCCAGCACTCAGGAGGCTGAGGCAGGCGGATCTCTGTGAGTTCGAGGCTGGGCTGGACCGACAGCCTCCAAAACAATACAGAGAAACCCTGTCTCATAAAAAAACAAAAACAAAACAAAAAAACAACAAAAAAAGGTTTCTTGGCAGAGGGATTCCTTACCTGATATGAAAACAAAAGTGGGTGCCTAGGTGCATAGGGCTAAAATATTAAATAAAAAATTTGTGGCCTCCTTCCCAAAGAGGTTTAAGATAGTAGAGTAAGAGAGATGGAATTATGGACGTCATCTGTTCAGTTTGGTCTTGATTCTAGCCCCATTTGCCTCCAAGGTATGCTGTTGCCAATGACCACTCAGGAATGTTCTTTCAAACATTCAAAGCCAACCAACTAACCAAAACAAGAGTTTGTAGAAAGAGTTCACCGGTAGAGTTCACAGTCTGGTGAAGGAGAGATCACCTTGGCAACTCACAGAGAAGATAGGAAAGGAGGTAAGCAGGTGGTGAGCCCAGACCCTCAGGTCAGACCCTGCCGTGTGACCTCAGGGAAGGTATTAAACCTCAGTCGTCTGTGGAGTAGAAAAAGGAACCTCTCTTGGGAAGTTATGGGAATCCGTCCCACACACCCTGTTATAACTAGCTGCTGTAGTCCTTACTTCTGCCTCCAGGTATTGGAGAGAAATGGAATTCTACCAGAGGAAGAGGTGTGTGAGCTGAATTCTAAGTGCCAAGCAGAGGCGGGGCTGGGCCTACAGCTGCTTCAGGCAAAGGAAACAGAGAACATGCTTTTGGGGACCTAGGGAGGGTGGCCAAAAACTGGGAAGAGGTGACTGGAGAGGGGTGGAATGGTCCTTGGGCCCTGAAGTTAGAAAACCAGAGTGCAGCAGCTTAGCATCTGGGAAGCGTTATCGGCATAGCATGGGTTAAAATCTGAATCCCTCTGGCCAGGCATTGGTGGTGCATGTCTTTAATCCCAGCACTCAGGAGGCAGAGGCAGGCGGATCTCTGTGAGTTCGAGACCAGCCTGGACTACCAAGCGAGTTCCAGGACAGCCTCCAAAGCCACAAAGAAACCCTGTCTCGAAAAACCAAAAAAAAAAAAAAAAAAAAAAAAAATCTGAATCCCTCAACTTGGGGAGCCACTCAGCTTGGGACACTGGCAAGTACTCCTGAGTTTCCTCTTTGATTTACTGTCTCTTTTGTGAGGACTGTTGCAGTAATAATGCCTGGAAATCACTTGTCATAGTTCCTGATAGGATGGACTCAATCCACGTTGACAATTAGTATTTGATTGTAATAATTACTGTGCCCTGACTGGGGATACATAATAATAGCTTGTAATTCCTTAGAGCCAGAAGTAACATTTACCATCCGGCCTAACATCCCTGTTTTCAAGATGGAGAATCCAAAATCCAGGGAGGAGGGTGTTGATCTTAAGTATACCGAGCAGATGAGCAGTGCCATTAAATCGCTCCGGTCTCCTGGATCCAGCCTGCACCTGTGGTTTCCTAGCTCTTAGGCTGCCTCTGACATGCTCCTCCCTCCCCACCTCCTTAGATGGTTGTCTCCCTTCCCTTGTAAATACATTTCAGGGCTTTTGCTTCTTGCAGCTGAGTGTTGATCCTATTTTTAGATCTCTCTGGCACCTGTATGCAAATGATCCTCAGGGGATTTGTCTGCTATGGTGACTCTGGCCAACTCCCCAAAGAAAGCAGCGATGAAACCAGAGAGGAAAGCACAGCTCAGGGCAGGCTGGAGATCTTGGACACCTGACTTCTCTTTCTAGTTAAGTCCCAGAGGTCTCCGGGGGAACTAGGGGAGCTCGTTTGAATCTATCCTCCACTGTATATACATAACTCCGTGTGTCTCCATCTGGAAATGAGTTCTGTAGGGTTCCTGGGACAGAACTCAAGATAAGGGTTTGGCCAGAGAGGGAGGACTGATGACCAAAAGAGTTAAGACTGGGCTGGTTTAACCCCAGAAACAGCTGACCTGACAAGGGTTAACTCCTGAATCCCAGGCTGATGCCTGGGAATCCAACATGGGACTGATCAAGACCCCCTGAATGTGGGTGTCAGTGAGGAGGCCTAGGTAATCTATTGAGCCTTGGGCAGTAGATCAGTATTCATCCCGAGTATACACATGGACTTTGGACTCCCATCCAACAATGTGAGAGGAACTCTCACCCTGAACTCTTGGGGGGAGGGTCTAGGCCCTGCCCTGGATGAAATGACAGACTATGGACACCCCATGGAGGGCCTCACCCTCTCTGGGGAAATGAGGGGATAATGGGGAAGTTGGGGGGAGGAGGGGAGGGAAAGGGAGAGGGACCTGGAACTGACTTGTGAACCAACCAAGTTTCTAATCTAAATAAATAAATAAATTAAATTAAAAAAAAGATAGACATGAAAAAAAAGATAAGGGTTTGGCTTTGGAATATCACAGCAGAGGGTATCAGCCATGGCACTGGTGTAGGTTTGAGGAGGTGGGGAGGTTGGGGAGGCAGTGATCATTGCTTTCAGGAAAATGGGAGTAAGGTGAACATCTGAGGCCAAAGAGGACTGGGACTCACGGGATGACAAGTAGTGGGGCCAAGGGTACAAACACTTCCCCCACTCCCATAGGGTTCAGAAGGTGCTCTTCTGTCAGTAGAGCCAAAGTCCGTGTCCCCTGATCCTTAGGGTTCAGAAGGTGCTCTTCTGTCAGTAGAGCCAAAGTCCGTGTCCCCTGATCCTTAGGGTTCAGAAGGTGCTCTTCTGTCAGTAGAGCCAAAGTCCGTGTCCCCTGATCCTTGATCTAAGCAACAGCACTCCAACCACAGCCTTAGTAGCTAGCACAGTCACCAAATGTCCTCCAGGTGACAGCTCCATGTTGGGTGTCACTGAACTCCTCATGTGTCCTGTTCTTTTCAGGGCCATGTCCAAGTGCCTTAGCCTACTGTTCAAGCTCCCAGAGCTCTAGCTTCAGCATCACGTGCTACTTCCTCCCCACCTTTAAGTCTTAGAACACAATATGCTAGCAATTATGCAAGATACATCTCAATTTCAGAGCTGCTTCGATGTGGGAAAATGAGCATTTGAAAATCCATGAAACTGTTTTAACCCCTCCAAAAATGGAACTGCCTGTGCTCCCCTCGAGATGTGTTGTTTCAAGCCTACCTATTTTTGTGGTGTTTCTTTTTTAGCTGTTTATTGTGAAAAAATTCAAACATACATACAAATAAGGAGAATAGTACAGGACCACAACAATAAGAATAGGTATTATATGTCCACCATCCAGCTATAACAATTAGTAGTTCATGTTTGTTCCTCCATGTTGTTCTCCAAGTTCTTTCTCCCTGGATGTCTGCTTATGACAGCAGCAACTGCCAGTACTTGTTAGGGATTTTTTTCTTATTTATAAAAGCAACATATGATCATTAAAAATATTTTGCAGGCTAGTAAGATGGCTCAGTGTGTAAATGCACTTGTCTTGCAAATGTGAGGGCTCGAATTCAAATCCTTAGAATCCACATGAAAGCCAGACATGTAGTATGAGTGTTTATAATCCCAGTGATCTTACTGGGAGATGGGAGACTGAGACAGGAGAGTCCCTGGAAACTCAAGGGCCAGCTAGCCTGGAGTACGCAGTGAAAAAACAACAAAAAGACCCTTTATCAAACAAAGTAAAAGTTAAGCGCTAACATTCAAGATTGTCTTCTGACCACCACACACATGGCACACCTATGCCAACAGTTACACACAGATGTGTCACACACACACACACACACACACACACGTCTACAAAAATATTTTTAAATTATGGTCAACCTTAAAGAAAACATTATTGATATTTTATTGCATTTTTATTTATTTTATGTGGAAGAGGCACATGTTTTGGCACGTTGGTAGAGGACAGAAGATAACCTGATGAAGTTGATTCTCTCCCTCTACCATGTGGTCCCTGGGATTGAACTCAGGTTGTTAGACTTGATAGCAAGCTCCCTTTTCTGCTGAGCCATATCATTCTCCTATTATTGGTACTTTGATTGACTTCTTTTCTGTATCCTTGTTCTGACTTTTTAACATAGTTGAGGTCAGACTATGTGTTCGATTTTATACCTTTTCTGTTATCTGATAGTATAACATACGCATAGCTAATATCAATAGAAAGCCATAATGAAATTTTCATTTAATGATTTCATTATGCTGTACGGGAAGAATGTACCACAGTCACTAATTCATCGTTCAACAGTATTTGTTGCTCTTCCCTCACGCCCAGCACTCTGAGCTGGTCAAAGGAGGAAGCCCAACATTCGGCCCTCAAAGCTTCGAGTTTGCCCCGTTTGCCCCGTTTGCCTGCTTTCTGTCGTTCTAACTACTTCCCAACGTGGCGCTCTTGCGGATCACAGATCACATCGTGGTGGTCATCCCTGCATGCAAACCCTCACTGCGCTCACTTTCGTTATACTCAGGTTCTCAGTCATGAAAGCCCCGTTTGACTTTACATTTGTGGCCACCTCATATTGTCTCATTTTTCAGCTTAGTGAATTCAGTAGACTAAAACAATCGCAACCCCTCATTTCAAGTTGCACTCATCTGATCACTAACGGAGCCCTGGCTATCTCTTTATTAACCATTTCTTTTCTGTGAACGTCTGCCTGACGGAGCGTGCTATTTTTATCACCTGTAATTTCCCAGCGCCAGAGCCGACTCTTCATTTCCTTGTACTTGCTGTGACCTCAGGAGGTATTAAGTGTAATCTTGTTCTAGGTTCGACGTTTTTCCTCCTGGTCCCCCTCCCACCTCACTTTTCTCCCAGCATCTTCCTGTCTTGAAGGGGAGTTGGGTGAGTCATATAGAGGAGACAGCAGGTGGCAAATCATGTGAATTCCTCAGAGAGACTTCTCAGAATGCTCTGAGTGATGCTGATGTCAATTTGGAGGCAAGGGAGCAGAGAGGAAATGGGCTGGGAGGTCTGAAGCTAAATTTGTCCATGTGAAGTACGGGGAGTACAAACGGGTGATGGTTTATTCAACACACATCTCTAGCATCCCTGCTTTGTACCCAGATATATGTGGGTGCTCATGAAGATGTCCTTGATGAAGAAGCTGCAAATGAAACAGATGATGATGAGTAGTCAATTAACCATGTACCTGTTGGAAGAGTTCATTCAGACTGAGTGGAGATGTTCAGAAGACAGCAGGAATTTCCACCTGTAACTGGAAAGTCAGGGACTGAGGGAGGACAAGGGGGCAGGATAGGACACAGAGCCAGCACAGGAGAGAGAGACGGGAAGGACCAACTGGGTGGTGGTGGCAGCGGCATTGCACACCTTTAATCCCAGATAATAGGAGGCAAGGGGATCTCTGTGAGTTCGAGACCAGCCTGGTCTACAGAGAGAGTTCCAGGACAGCCAGGGCTGCACAGAGAAATCTTGTCTCCAAAAAACAAAACAAAAAGCAAACAAAAAAGAAAAGCAACAAAAAACAAACAAAAAAGGGAAGGTCCAGCAACCTGCATGTCACAGAAACCAAGCAGAAGGGGTTCAATAAAGGGGTTGGGTTTGGGGATGCTACTCAGGGTAGCCAAGGCATCATACTATCTTCCCTTCTCTCATTCATTTCTTTGTGGATTTATTTTTTTTGTTGCCAGGTGCTAAGCTTTGCTGTTGACATTGAAGGTACAGAAATAACAAGGCACAGCCCCATTTCCAGTCTAAATGAGACGTACAGGTGGGAGTGGAGGCAAATCCCTGAAATAGGTGCTCTGATGGATTCATTCTATATGTACTTACTGAACATCTAAGACATGTCAGATGCTTTGATAACAGTGAAAGGAAGCCTGTGACGTCCGGTTCAGTTCACCCGCTTCAGGTAAAATTTGGTGCCTGTGTCTTAATGGAAATCAGCAGTCACACCCATCAGCGGTTTTTGAGTTGTAAGGACTTAGACCACACCTAAAATTAGCACAAGATATTCATCTCACCGAATTTTTGATTTTCACCTAAAACATGATGAAGTTGACGTCATGTGTACTACCTATCACAGGAATCCCATGTGCATGGCAAGTTCCCCTACTATGCTGTGTGGGTTCTGAGAGTCAGGGACCACACAGGTCTTACCCACTAGTATAAACTCAGTAAATGTGTAGGGAACTGATGCTCTCACAGGGATCCTCTATCTCTAATAGTCTGTGCTCTGCTGTTGCTGAAATAAAGACCCACATGCATTCTGTGGATGCCAAAAAGAATGAGGAGGAGGTCTGGCAAGGTGGGTCAGTGGGTAAAGGCACTTGCTGCCAAGCCTGAAGACCTGGGTTTGGTTCTTGGGCCCCACATGGGGGAAGGAGGAGCCAATTTCTTGCTACAGGTTGTTCTCTGGTTTCTACCCAGATTGTGTGGCACAGGTGCACCCCAAAATCAAATTAAATAACAAGAATGATGAGATGTGTATTTTGAAACTTGATCCTTAAAGGCTTCCCGGATAGATGTCCTCTGACTTGAACCTCAAACCCTAGATAGGATCCTACTTGCTCAAAGAGACCTGGGAAGTGCTTTCCCATCCTAGGTCCTGGATCCCAGTGACCCTTTTCCCTGCCCTCTGCTCTCAAGGATCTAACTGTAACTGCCTCTGTGTCCTCAGAGTCCAGCTTCCTCCCCCGTCCATCAGAAATGACAATGGAATGCAGTGCTGGGAAAACACTGGCTGTGGAGCCTGTTCTAGATCGCTGTGATAAGCACCATGACCAAGGCTGCTTGGGGTGGAAAGGATTTATTTGTCTTAACAGGTTCAGCTAATCATCAGGGAAGTCAAGGCAGTAACTCAGGCAGGGCAGGAACCTGCAGGCAGGAACTGAAGCAGAGGCCACGAGGCATGCTGCTGACTGGCTTGCTTCCCATGCTTGCTCAGCTTGTTTTTGGATATAACCCAGGACCACCTGTCTAGGGGTGGAACTGATACAGTGGGCTGGACCCTTACACATCAACGATCAAGAAAAGGCCCCCACAGCCTTGCCCACAGGCCAGTCTGATGGAAGCGATTCTTCAAAAGAACTTCCTTCTTCCCAGATTAATCCAGTTTGTGTCAAGTTGACAAAACTAACCAGCAGAGGGGATCTCAGCACCAGGCAAATCAGAAAGTACTTAACACAGGGCTGGAGAGATGGCTCAGTAGTTAAGAGTACTGGCTGCTTTTGCAAAGAACCTGAGTTCGATTCACAGCACCCACGTGGTGACTAACAAACTCCAGTCTCAGGAATCTGATGGCATGTTCTGGCTTCTGAGGGCACTGAAGTGTACTGTTAGACATTCAAACAAAAACATCATAGTATAAAATAAAAATAAAAATCTCAAAAATAAGCCGGGCGTTGGTGGCACACGCCTTTAATCCCAGCACTTGGGAGGCAGAGGCAGGCGGATCCCTGTAAATTCGAGACCAGCCTGGACTACCAAGCGAGTTCCAGGACAGCCTCCAAAGCCACAGAGAAACCCTGTCTCGAAAAACCAAAAAAAAAACTCAAAAATATTACTTAGTATCTATGGGATCCTGAGAAAGTTCCTAAATGTCTGGGTCTCAGTTTCTCTTTTTGTACAATAAAAAACCTGAGTGTGCTCTAGGATTGGTATCTCCTGGGTCTAAAAATTCTGCTTCATGGGTTACTGTCAGAACTCAGTGAGCAACAGAAGCTCAATAAACTAGAGGGCTTGCTAGGGTGTGCTCCATGGTGCCCAGAGCAGATGAACACAACACCAAACTAGATCCCAAGAGCCTTTTCCACTACTCCTCAGCCCTGTGCTTCTTTAGGGCTCTGCTAAACCTCTCTCTGCTTCCAACTTCCCTCCACTTCCTATGGGACATAATGCCTTAGCTCCTACAAGTTGCAAAACTTAAAAGGCTTGAAGCCCAAAGCTCAAAGCTACAACTCTTATTACCTGTTCATCTTTCTGCCAACTATACTTGCTTGGAGGAGGTGTGTGTGTGTGTGTGTGTGTGAGAGAGAGAGAGAGAGAGAGAGAGAGAGAGAGAGAGAGAGAGAGAGAGAGAGAGAGAGAGAGAGAGAGAGGGGGGGGAAAGCTTCTGGTAGGGGAAACAGGGATACAGCAGGGCAGGATTCAGGGGTGGGGGACCCAGAGGTATTCACTCATGAACTCCATAAGGAACCAGTTCTTTCACTATTGTGGAAAAGAATATTTGCTTAGCTACGTAGAGATGTGCTGCATTTGTTTAACTATATAAAAATGTGTTACAGTTTTACCTGGCCTGCCTAAAGCACCTAACTGGCCTAATAAAAAGCTGAATGGCCAATAGCTAGGCAGAGGAGGGATAGGCGGGGCTGGCGGAAAGAGACAAAGGAGTCAGCCAACCAATGAGGGGCCAGACAGACAGACACGGAGGAAGCAGGAAAGAAGGATGGACAGTACATAGATGAGGTAAACCTCAGGGTGGCACATGGATTAATAGAAGTTGGTTAATTTAAGTTACAAAAAAAAAAAACCAAAAACCTAGCTAGAAACAAGCCTGAGCTGAGGCCAAGCGTTCATAATTAATAAATCTCCGTGTCATGACTGGGGGCTGGTGGTCCAAGGAAACCTGCTACGTTCCACTACTTGACCTGACTCTTTCCTGCCTCTGCCAATAACACTAAAAGGGACCAGAAGGACGAGGTAGCGTGTATGATATCACACTCTCTTTCAAATGAGTTCAAAATTAGTGTTCTTGTTTGTTTTGTTTTTTTCAGACAGGGTGTTTCTATGTAATAGTCTTGGCTGTACTGGAACTCACTCTGTAGACCAGGCTGTGAGACCTCAAACTCACAGAAATCTGCCTGCCTCTGCCTTCCAAGTGCTGGGATTAAAGATGTGCACCACCACTGCCCAGCTAAAATAGATTTCTTAATTCACTACCTCGCCAGTCCTTGAAGCTCACACTAGCATTCATACTAAATGCCTACTATATGTCATACGCTATAGCTAAGGGCCTGAGATTTAGCTATATTTGATTTGACTTCAAGATGCTCATATCCTGAAATAGAAGACAGATAAAAAAACACTGACTCCAATAAATATAATGTATGCAGTGATATGGTACCAAACTATAGATGGGCAAGGAACAATGCCTCTTTGTCTCTGTCTGTCTGTCTGTCTGTCTGTCTGTCTGTCTGTCTGTCTCTCTGTGTGTGTGTCTCTGTGTGTGTGTGTGTGTGTGTGTGTGTGTGTGTGTGTGTGTGTGTAACTTGGTGAAAGAATCAGATAACCCCCGCCCTCCAGGCTTTCTAACTTGCTTTGTAGACCAGGCTGGTCTCAAACTCAGAGATCTGTCTGTCTCTACCTCCCACATCCAGCATCACAGAAAACTTTTGTATAAGGTTGTATATAGAAGAGAAGAGACTTGGGGCTGGAGATACATCTCAGTAGTAGAGCACTTAGCTAGCATATATGAGGTCTTGGGTTCAAACCCCAGTACTCCACCACAAAGAGAGAAAGAAAGAAAGAAAGAAAGAGAGAGAGAGAGAGAGAGAGAGAGAGAGAGAGAGAAGGAAGAGAGAGAGAGGGAAGGAAGGAAGGAAGGAAGGAAGGAAGGGAGGAAGGAAGGAAGGGAGGAAGGAAGGAAGAGAGGAAGGAAGGAAGGAACAGATCAAAGATCAGCAAAAGTCCAGGAGTGTGAAGAATAAACCGTAATCAGGCAAAAGTAGAGCTCATTGTTCTGTCAAGGAATGAGATGGAAGGAACTAGAAGTCTGAGCTAGATTGTGAAGGGTCTACATCCTCTGAGAAGCTGTGAACTTTCAGAATCCAGGAAAGGGCTTAGACACAGAGAAAGGCGGTGAGATTTGAATTTTAAAATCCCATCTGGCACTCGTGAGTTCCATCTAGAACATTGAGGACATCCAATAAATCACTCCTTCCAACAGGGTTTGTTGGAACATCCCAGCCTCATGTACAAGTGCTGGGCCAGACACTGGAGATTCAACAGTAAGCAAAACCAGACATCCTGTTCTTAGGGCACTTGCAGCTTGGCAGGGAAGACAGACACTAATCAAATAATTATACAAATAAATATGAAATTACAGTGGGGATGAGTGCCACAAAGGAGATGCACATGGTCCCAAGAAAGCCTGTTCCTGAGCGTTTGATTGGCTAGGATAGTCAGGCTGAGCTTAGTGAGCTCTGAGGAAAATTGTCAGCCTCACTGTACTAGGAAGGTTCCAATTGGATGGGCCTGCCTGACCTCTCTCTTCTCAGAACCCACATCCAAGGCAGGCTGATCTTCCATGGCAAACAGACACCATAGACTTAAGCAAGCACTGTTCAGCTATCTTGTCACCAAACAACCCCCAGCAAAGATTTGAAATTGGAAAGGAGAAAGTCAACTCCTTTGGCCCTTTAGATACTTGAGATAAAAGTACGGTCCTTCGGGGTTAAACTAAACATCTTTCTCAGTGGGTTTCAGGTTCCCTTCATGGTTCTGATCACTCTCTGAATTGTCAAGGTCCTGTTTCAGGTGACTGAAAGTCACTTATGTTGCCTTGAGCATCAAGCTAAGTCCAAGAGCTGGGAAGGCATATGTGGCACCGAGTGGCATGAGCAGAAATATAAGCACAAATGAGGGTGTCATGTGATGGTGACATAAGGAATCACCAAGATGTGAAGACTCTGTGCTGGAGCACATACTAGCCAAGGGCCTGTGTTCTGTACATATGATTTCATTTAAGCATTATAGGTGATTTCTAACCTTGTGTCCAGGAAGATAGAAGTGTTGGCCACTGGAAATCCCAAGAATGGGGCTTTATGAAAGCACCTGGCACGTGTAGATGTTCCCTTGACAATGTCCAGGTGTCTGTCTTGCACACTGACGGGGATGCTGGGGGCCAGAGCAGTGGCTTGCTCATCGTGGTGTCTGATCTCTGGCACAACGCTTTGCCGATGTGGAGAGCTCACAGAATGTCCATTACCTAAAAGTGACTTGATTGTTCTTGATGACATGGTCTACTTCCTCAAGTAGCCAGTGAGTCACTCATCTTTCTTTCTGCTCCTTCCTGTCTCCTTTTTTATTCTATTTCTGACTCTCATCACTGGAAATGAAATCAATGTTTGTCAATGTGATTTTTAAAAATAAAAGATGGGGGTTTAGGAGTGCTTCTCTGGGTGACTTTCCATTTAGCATTGAACAATGAGAGCTGGATAGTTACTCCCAGCCTTGTTTTTCTTTACATGAAATAACAATGGCACTATCAATATTGGCAGCTGCTTTGATGAGTGCTTTTTAGCTCCATGTCTTCTGTGCTCTGCCAGGCTCTAATATATGTTTCTAATCTTCACACAATCACTTTGTGTGTACTATTACCATCCCTTTACAGATGAGGAAATTAACTTGTAGATTTGCTTATTTTATTTTGTATCTACAAATATGCAAAACATCCATGTGCACCATGTTTATATCTGATGCCTGAGTGGTCAGAAGAGGGCATTGGATTCCCTGGAACGGGAGTTATAGATGGCTGTGAACCAACACGTGGGTGCCGGGAACTGAACCTGCGTCCTCTGAAAGAGAAACAACTGCTCTTAATCTGCTGAGCCATTTCCCTCTCCAGCCTAAGCAGATGAAGAAACTAAAGGTTGATTATTTACAGAAATGATTTAAAAGTTAAATAATAATGACAAATACTCATATACTCAGTTGCCTATTATGGGCCAGACATCATATTAAATTACTCAAGCACTATTCTGTATGTGAGGAACAAAGTCTCCAAAAAAATGAAATCATCCATCTATCCAGAGTCTCACAGCGGATGAATGGGATGAATGGCAGAGCTGGGAGTCAGACCAAGGCCTGTCATCCACTCTCTTTCACATTGAGACTTTGGCTGGAGCCAGCCCTAATAAGTCTGAATGGAGAGGGAAGTGACATAGGCCTTGAGACCTGTTCACATAGACAGACCTGGGGAAGTTGGTTTTGGGAAGTGCAAAAGTAATAGCTGGTGTTTAGTATGTACCAGAAACTGTTCCCAGAACTCTTTTTCCTTTTGAGACAGGATCTCATGTAGCCCAGGCCTGCCTTGGACTCATTCTGTAACTAAGGATAACCCTCCTGCCCTCACGCTCCCAGGTCTGGGATTACAGGTGTGCACCACCATGCTGGTTATGCTCCGCTCAGTGCTTCATACATGCCAGGCAAGCATTCTATCAACTAACCTACATCTATAGCCCTTTTATGCACAATCTTCATTTTTAAAAAAGCCATATGAATTGGGCATTGTTATTATCCCTGTTTTACAAGGAAGAAGCTAAGTCCTCATCCGAAGTTTGCTCAAAGAGAGGCCGACAAAAGAGTGTGAACACCAGGAGACATCAGACATTGGAATTCATTTAAGGGGCTGCCTCATGGCCACACACTCACTTGGAGAGTAGAGATGTAACTCCAAAGACCATGCTTTCAGTGGTCAGGGATATGGCTCAGTTGGTAGTGTCTGCCTAGCATGCAGAAAGCCCTGGGTAATACCAGGAATGGCACAAAACCCAGCATGATGGCTCATGTCTAAATCTCAGCGCTCAGGAGGCAGAGGCAGGAGGATCAAAAGTCCAAAGGTGCCCTCAGACACACTGCAAATTTGAAATTACTTTGGACTACATGAGACACTTTCTCAAAACAAGCATACCCCCCGGGCTTTGAAAAAAGATTTATTGACTTTTGTGTTATGTACACAAGTGTTTTGCATATATGTATGTGCACCACATGTGTGCCACAGAGGCCAGAAAGGTTACAAGTCATGTAAGCTGGGAACTGAACCAGAGTCCTCTATAATAGCAGCAAGTACCCTGAACTGTGGAGCCATCTCCCCAGCCCCAGCCTTTGGCTAAGGAGCAGAAGTTGAAACTCTGCTGTGTTTGGAGTCCTGTGCTAGGCACTAGGAATACAGAGATGAAGCTGAATCCATGTCCAACTCATCTATGACTATTATGACTCATCTATTTCCAATTAGTTGGGCATCAACCGTATCACAAGATCTTTTCATTAAAGAGTTAGGGCATAGGACTGGGCAGATGCATGAGACTAAACACTTTTATAAACCTAATTCAGGAGCAGTGCAGGAGCCCAGAGCTAGCTAGATCCCTGGATCAGGAAGGGTGGCTTTATTCTAATCCTATAAGACAGGACTCAGGGACTGAATTTGAGACTACTGGGAGCTTGTGGCCCTGGCTCTAAGAACCGGAAGCAGAGACAAGAGCATGGGAGAAGCAAACAAATACTAAAGCAGCGCTTATTAGGTATGCATTCACAGAGAGGGGAGGGGGAAAGGAAGGGAAGAGGGAGGGAGAAAGAACACAGGCTTTGCATAGGTATGGCTCACAGCAATTGTTTCTCTCACTAGTAGCTAGGTTGCCAGTGCTAGCTAGATGCACACATACTCATTCAGTCATTGTCCGTTCTGCACTCAGTCATTCATGAGCTTGACGAAAGTGTGCTTGCCGGAGGTCTCAGGGAGAAGTACTGTGTGGTCAGGATAATCTGGGGGCCCACGGAATGAAGAGCAAGACGCAAATGCTAACTTCAGGCTTTGTTTTTATTAACTCGGGTTGTTCTGGACCAGAGCTAAATAGCTAAGAGCATAGAGAAACAGTCCTGGGGGGAACAACTGTTAATCCTTCTTTTTCTTCTTCTCCCCCACCTCTTCCTCCTCCTCCTCCCACATCTTCCTCCTCCTCCTCCCACATCTTCCTCCTCCTCCCCTCCCCCTTTGAAGACGGGGTCTTGTGATGTAGTCAAGACTGGTCTTGAACTCACTATGTGTGTTGTTCAGGCTAGACTTGGGCTCAATCCTCCTGCCTCAGTCTTCCATATGTTGAGATTACATGCATGATCACACCTTTGCATCTTTGCATCTGACTTGTCATCATACCTTGAAATTTCATTTTTTTAAAGATTTAAAATAATTTTTTATGTGTATGGGTTTTTTTTTTTGCCTGCTTGTATGTCTGTGTGCAGAATGTCCAGGCCAGAGTTGGGCATCCGATTCCCTGGAACTGGAGTTACAGATGGTTGGGAACCACCATGTGAGTGCTGAGAATTGAACCCGAGTCTTCTAGGAGAGCAGCCAGTGCCCTTAACTGCTGGCCCAACTCTCTGGCCCCTTATAATTTCATGTTAGAATATCTTTATCAGATCTTACCTGGACCACTACAAAAGTTCCCTAACCAATCTTAGTGTCACACTATTGATCTAATTATGTTAGTCTCCTGCCTCAAAACATTGACCCTACAAGATAAAGCTTCTACCTCATAATACAGTATACAAAGTTCTCTCTAGCTTTGTCACCTACTCATTCCCCACTTCCCATCATTTGTTAACGCCTGAGTACTCACGGGCACAAGCTCTTCCATGGGATGTTGAGACGGCTCCTGTTATGCAAGCCGGACTGCCTCAGTTCCATCCCCAGAGCCCTTAGTTGGAGGGACACAACTACTATGGGATATTATTTTAACTGGGTGAAGATGTGCTACATTTGTTTATGCTGCAGATTATTGCTTTAACTAGTAAAGGTGTGCTATTTTTGTTTATGCTTCATTTGTTTAATGGTATAAAGATGTGTGTTTAATTATGTAAAGGTGTGTTGCATCTGTTTCATCTTGCCTGCCTAAGGCATCTGATTGGTCTAATAAAGAGCTAAACGGCCAGTAGCTAGGCAGAGAAAGGACAGTCAGGGCTAGCAGGGAGAGAGAATAAATACGAGAACTCTGGGCTCAGAAAGAAAGAAGAATGAGGAGAGAAAGAGGGACTCACCTGGAGTAAGATCAGGCAGCCACTAGTCAGCCAGACATTGAGAAGCAGTGAAAGTGAGACATACTGAAGAAAGGTAATAAGCCCAGAGGCAAAAAGGTAGATAAAGAGAAACAGGTTTAGTAAAAAGAGCTAGCCAGAAACATGCCTAAGCTAGGCAAAGCATTCAAATATAGTAAGACTCTGTGTCGTGATTTGGGAGCTGGTTGATGGCTTAAAAGAAAAAGCCTGGTACAAACAACCTCTCAACAAAGGTATCCTGTGACCACCACATATACACTGTGGCACGCACATGTCGCGCCTCCTCATACAGAGACACAATAGACAGACAGGCCGATAGATAGATAGATAGATAGATAGATAGATAGATAGATAGATAGACAGACAGACAGATAGATAGATAAAATCAATTAAAAAACAACCTCTTTCTATTGCTCTTAATTCCTTCACTTCTCTACTGGGAAAACCTCCCTGGTATCCTCCTCATGAATGTCTTTAGGTTGAGGCACCCAGGCATGGTGCAGGCTCCACCTATGGGAATCTCATAAGGTTAACTGTACATTTTTTTGCTCTCCTGAGTATCTGATAAGATTGCATTTTCTTCCCCTTTGAAGGCTGTGTCTAGATATTTGATATGCTTTCCTAGTGAAATGGGGAAAATAGAAGCCCTAAGAACTCTGATTCCTTCACTACCTTCCTTTGGGTAGCTGCTCTGTTGTTTTTATCCTGAACACAGGAAGATACGAAGCCCAGCACGCAGCCAACCTGTGATGCCAATGTATAAGCCAATGATGAAAAACCAACTGTGTTCTGCTGCTAAGATTTGGGGAACCCAGATAAAGCAACCTCTGCTTTCTGACATGTCCCGTAACTTTTTCAACACTGTTTCTCCCTCACTTGAATTCAGGTAGCCTTTTCCCTGTACCATTTCTGTAGCTCTGATGATACATTGTCTCCTATTGCTAATCACTAGTTTGTTGATACTCTTGGTGATACTCTCAGCCCCTCTATGAAGCTCTGTCAAGGCTTCCTGAGAGCAGAGATGACATTTACTCCTGTGGGACCTCCCTTTTCCTTGTGGTCCATTGCTCACCCACAGGGACGAAGGGAGCAGAGGCAGCATGCAGGGTTTTGTATGGCCTGCGAGTGCAATGGAAAATAGCCTTCTGGGGTCTCCTTCAGTGCTAGAGCTTAAAGATGATAGTCAATGCTATAGGGAACACAATATATTTATTTACCAGAGAGAGAGAGTCACACAAGCTAGGAGTTAGAAGTGAGGCCAGCTTCCAAAAGAGGAGGTCCTTGTTCCTTTCCCTTCCTTTTATCTCTACCTGTGCTAATTTACTTGTCCCCGCCCTCATGGGTGGATAGCTTTGTGGGGTTCACTCCTACAAGAGCTCAACTTTATTTCAAAGCAAGGGGGAATATATAGGATGGAGACAGTGAGTGGGGCATTACCTAATTTGCATTTGACAGCAGAGTCCTACCGTACAGCTGGAGTACAATACCTAATTATCATATGGACAGCAGTTGAGGGGGGCATTTGTAGGGAACTGTGTCAAGGGTCACACTTAAGTCAGGCATCCAGGCCTAGAGACACTATCCAAATAGGGTAGTGAGGGAGTCCTCCATATTATGGTGAGCTAAGAGCTGTCTGGACACGGTAGACTGCAACTTTAAGCAGCAGAGCCCTCCAACACACTCCATTTTTATATTACACAAAGTATGGTTCATGACTGTGGGAATATATTATAGTAGGTGTAGAAATCAGATAGAGGTGACTTGGATCCAGGTCAACGCTTATTAGATAGTCTCTAAAACCAGTTTTTTCATCTGTCAAACTAGAGTGCCAACATGTGTTTCACAGGGCTTTAAACTTCTAGCTACTTGATGCGATAGAGGCATTTTAGAATTCCTATTGCCCTTATTGTTTGTTTTCGTCATCGTCATAGATGGTACTCAGTAAATGCTTGTAGATAAAGCAGTCAGTCACTGACTGAGGTGCTGTGCTGAGAAGTCCTGGACTCAAGGCTGTGATTTTGTCACCACTGTTAGGGAATTCACTTAATGTTTTTAACATCTAAATTGTTTATTGTTATATTGCATTGTGGACATAAATGCATGCCACAGTGGAAGTGTCCAGACCAGAAGACAACTCTTTGGTAATTTTCTTACACCATGTGGGTTCTTGGGATTGAACTCTGTCAGGCTTGGCAGCGGCACCTTCACCCGCTAAGTCATCTCACCTGACCTGGAAATTATTATTGAAAATAAGAAATTTTGTTCAACTGTAAAGAAATATGAAATCTGAGGGAAACGAAATAAAACTGGAGGATATTATATTAAAAGAAGTAACCCAAGGCCAAGAAGATAAATAATGCCTGTATTCTCTCATGTGTGGATCCTACCTACTAATTGTTATGTGTGTGCATTTAAGTGGGGCTGTGCATAAGGCCTGGATGTTGTGATGTGTTACTCTTTTACTTTTGAGGGAGCCCACAACCCAGCTCCCAAATAACTCACACATGGAGGCTCATTCTTAGTTATGAGTGCCCAGCTTATCTTGTTTTGTTTCTAGCCAGCTTTTCTTATCTTAAATTAACCCATCTATCATTTCCCTCTGAGCTTTTATCTTTCTTACTTCTGTATGTCTTACTTTCCTTCTTACTCTCGGCTGGCCCCTGACGCCCTCCTCTTTGTTGTCTTGGTGCTCCTCTCTTCTTCAGTTCTCCTCCTATTTATCCTCTCTGCCTGCCAGCCCCACCCATCCTCGCTCCTGCCTCGCTATTGGCGGTTCAGCTCTAAAATTAGACCATCAGGTGTTTTAGACAGGCGAAGAATCACAGCCTTACAGAGTTACAGGAATGCAGCATCAACACAAGTCACACACCTTAAAATAATGATCTACCACACCTGGAAACTAGAAAGAGGTTCATGGGAAGGGGTAAGGGTGAAACACGTATGAAGTAAAAATGAGGGTGGGGAACACTGGGCAGAGGGCGATGCTAAATGCAGAGAGGGGACAAAGAGATGGAAGGAGAGGAGGCGAGGACCAACCTAAACGAAGAATGGATGGGAAAGCCAGGAGGAAAGCTGACAATGGACAAGCTGTAAAAACTAAATCAAGCCTGCTCACTTACAGTCACCTCTGCCACTGCCTCCTCCTCCGCCCCGGACTCCAGCAGCTTTCTCACCAGAGTCCTTGAGCTCCATCTCTCTCCCACTCCCTGCCTCAGCTCAGGATCACAGGTGTGCCCCACCAGTCAGACACGGCCATGGACACCGGCTCTGAGATCACCAACAAGGACTTGAAAGGAAAGGCGTTGTGGAGGAGGCAGATACCGGAAGAGAAGCACCTGCCAATGGGAATGTCAGTGAGGAAAATGGGGAGCAGGAGGCTGACAATGAGGCTGATGAAGAAGAGGAATCAGGTGGGGAGGAAGAGGAGGAGGTGATGGGGAACAGGATGGAGACGAGGAAACCGAGGCTCCCGCAGGAAAATGGGTGGCTGAAGATGATGAGGGTGGTGATGTTGACACGGAGAAGCAGAAGACCGATGAGGATGTCTAGACAGCAGAAAGGAAAAGTTAACTTAGGTCCACTGTGACCTGTTCACATTCCACTTCTCGTCTCAGAATTTAAACGTGGTCACCTTAGAGGAGCAGGCCCCGCCCACCCACAGCTGGCAGTGCCACCCACAGATGGCACGTGTCCACCACCACCCGCCAAAACCACACGGATTTGCAACAAGGGAGGAAAAAAGAACCAAAACTTCCAAGGCCTTGATTTTTTTTCTTAAAAAAGCTTTAAAAGGAAAATTTGTACTTTTTATGTATACTTTCTATTTTTGTACATATTGTTAGGGGTCAGCCATTTTTTAATGATAACGGGTGGCCAAACCATCCTTCGGAGGGTTCTCTGCCCTAATTCTGTCTTTACTTGTGGTGTATGTTCATTATAATCTCAAAGGAGAAAAAAAAACCTTGCTTAAAAAACAAAAACAACAGCCAGGCGGTGGTGGCACATGCCTTTAATCCCAGCACTAGGGAGGCAGAGGCAGGCGGATCTCTGTGAGTTCGAGGCGGGGCTGGACCGACATCCTCCAAAACAATACAGAGAGACCCTGTCTCATAAAACCAAAAAAAAAAAAAAACCAATCAAACAAACAAAAAAACAGAACAATCTTATTCTGAGCATTCCAGTAACTTGTTTTGTGTATGCTGCTAGCTGTACTCTAAATAGTTGGTTTGTATGCAATGGTTAAAAAGGCCAAGGAGAAAAGGCTTCTTTCTTCTTCCTCTTCCTCTTCTTCTTCCTTTTTTGTCTATGCAGTTGCTATTTATTTATTTAGGGCCTGTTAGATGTATGTGTGAAACAATGTCCAACAATAAACCAGAATTTTATTTTGCTGAGTTGTTCTAAAAAAAAATTAAACCAAGGAGCAGGAGAGATGGCTCAGTGGTTAAGAGCACTGGTTGCTCTTTGAGAGGACCTGGGTTTGATTTCCAGCACCCACACAGCAGCTCACAACCATTGGTAACTCCAGTCCCAGAGGACCCAGCACCCTCTTCTGGCCTCAGGCACCCTTTTCTGACCTCCACAGGCACTGGCATGCACATGGTGCATGGACCTACATGGAGGCAAAACACCCATATACGTAAAAATAAAACTCTAAATAAATAAGTCTGTAAAAATTAAATTAAAAAACTAAAAATAATTTAAATATAAATATGCTACATGTTGGATTAAACGGTGCCCAGAAACTACAAGTTTACTAAATGAAAATCCTACAACAGGGCCAGCGGATCCCCTTTCTGTGAGTAGTTTGTTAGGAAGACCTCTGAATTCCTCCAAAACAATATAGATATTTGCCATAGCCATTGGTTACTAAACAGAACTAGACCCTCTTACCTCATGCTATGGTCACAAGACTTAAAAATCAAGCTGCAACAATGAGGGAAATCGCTTCCCTGATAGCTAGCTCTCATAGTGTCAAGCTGCCAGGCAAGAATTTCCATCAAAACTCATATGCAGATGTAGACCTGTGTACAACTCTACCAACCGGGTAGGAAAGATGTTTTCACTGGTGCAATAGTGGCAAGTCAGTAATGGGGGGAACCAGCTGCTCTTTGATCAGATTTGAGGCTCGCTTCACAGGAAGGAGTCCACATTTGGCACTGCAAGCCTGGTCAAAAGCCTGTAGCCAGTGAGGTCATAGACCCAAGCTGCTTTTGCTAAATGAACAAGATATGCACATCACATTGCTGCCTAAATAGTTACGTCCACGCCCATAGATTAGTGCTACCATCAGCTTTGGTCAGAGGAGTTTCTCTTTACAAGAGTAGTAGTAATTGTAAAGATCATAATTGGCCAAAGTGCCGAGAATACGGAACTGTTTAATGGGACTTCTATATTGAGGAAGGAGTAGACTGAGGCAGAATGCTCCCTTTGGAATATGACATTGCTACTGCACTTTTGTTTTTAATTAATGTGTGTAAGTGTGAGTGTGCTCTCTCATGCACTGAACATGTATGGAGGTAAACAACTTGCCTGCATCAATTATTTCCTTCTACAGTGTGAGTTTAGGAAACTGAACTCAGGTCATCAGCTTCAGTGATGGGCACCCCTACTCACTGAGCCACCCCACTAGCCCTGTTGTGCTTTTGATCTCGTATCAGCTAAAATTAACAATATAAGATTTATGCAAGACTTGTCCCATCAACGTTCTGTCAAAAGAGGGAAAAGGGCCCTTGACCAAGACCTGTGGACGGATGATGGTATCTGAGTATGTGTGTGTGAGGGGGTCATGAGGCTCCACTCCTCCTTGAGTATCAACAGGGGTTTGATGACTGCTGGGGGCGGGGAGACACATTTTCTTTAGAGGTATAGCCACTGATAAAGAGCCCATACTTCTAAAAGCAATTCCTCTGCTAGGACCCTGTAAGTGACCCTGACGGAACTCATTGCTCATTAAAAATAAATAAATAAATAAGAAAGAAGAGAGATTAAAAAATATATAAGAAAGAAGAGAGACTAGGTGGGAGGAGAAAGAAGTAGCAAGAGGGGGGGAAGGAAAGGGCAATGGGGGTGCGTGTAATAAAATACATGCCAATATATGAAAAAGTCATATTGAAACCTGTTATTATGTACAGTCACCATATGCTTTTTTGTGAGAAGTTTTATTAGAAAAGGAAAGGGGGGGAGGAAAGAGAAATGAGGTAAAGAAGCATGGAGACAGAGAGAGGACATAAGAGGGAGACAGGAACAATCCTCTCTGCCCCAGGGGCAGAGAGCGGGAAAGAGAGAGTGGAAAAAGCGATATGCGGCTTTTAAAAATATGATTATCACCGGGAGTTGGTGGTGCAGGCCTTTAATCCCAGCACTTGGGAGGCAGAGACAGACAGATCTCTTTGAGTTCGAGACAATCATGGTCTACAAGAGCTAGTTCCAGGACAGCCTCCAAAGCCACAGAGAAACCCTGTCTCGAGAAAAAAAAAACAACAACAAAAAAATATGATTATCCACTTTTATTTCTTCTGTGAATTATCCATGCCTCTTGCCCATTTTTCCATTGGGCTGATAATTATTTTCTTAGTGTTCTTCTGATTAGACCACAATGCAGTAAACATAAAGAATGCTCCTTAATTATGCCTTGGACTGTTAGTTAATTGTCTTGGAGACTTTTCAGGATGCCAACAGACTTCCTAGGAGACTGATTCTTTCCTTTTCTCACTCAGGACACAGCTGGGCAAGAGCGATACCGGACCATCACCACAGCCTATTATCGTGGGGCCATGGGCTTCATTCTGATGTATGACATCACCAACGAAGAGTCCTTCAATGCTGTCCAGGACTGGTACAAACGAAATTCATTCCCTAATTTCTTCACCAAATTGTTCATGAAAACCTAGCCTGTGCTATGTGTTAAGGAAACCCAGGTAAATCAGTCATGGTTCCTGATTTTAAGATGTGCTTACACGAGAGGGAAAAACTCAAACCAGGAATGGACCATGAAATTTTCAGGTGACAGATGTTGTCCTACTATGCTCTTTGTTGCTGTGATGAAACACTGACCAAAAGTAATTTAGGAAGGAGGGGGTTTATTTCATCTTACAACTCCCAGGTTATGACGTTTATCACTGAGGGGAGTCAGGGCAGTTTCCTTATACAACCCAGGACCACCTGCTCACAGTGGGCTGGCCCCTCCCACATCAGTCATTAATCAGTGCCCCCACAGATTTGCTCACAGGCTAAACTGTTGGGGGCAGTTCTTCAACCAAGGTTCCCTTTTCCCTGATGACTCTAGTTTGTGTCAAGTTGATGAAAACTAACCAGTTCCAAGTGTCAAAGAGAGGCACATGGGCGACGGGAACCCAGAAGAGGGCTCTCTCTGATCCAGCTGCAGGAGTCAGGGAAGGCATCTTGAGGTTGAGGGTATGCTAAGTTCTGAGTAATAAACAGGAGTTAGCCTGAGGGACAAATGGATAAGAATTTCCAAAAAATGAATACAGATATGCAAAGATGAGGAAGTAGGTGAGAGGTTAAGAAAAGTGTAGGTCATGAGAGGTTTTGTGTTATCCTGTAGGTGGTGATATTGGAGTTGGAAATGAACTAGTTCCAAGTTCAATGGCGAACGAGCCCATAAGCATTTATCACTGGGCTGGTCTTGGACCCAAGAGTAAATCCAGCCCAAGTTCAGAAGGGTTCCACTGGCAATGGAAACTATTGCAACATTCCAGAGATTCAACCTCTGTGCCACTGACCTTCCTTCTCAGGGTATCACTCACAGGGAAAAGTGAGACATGTGTAAAGGAGGGCCTGGTGACAGTGCCCCTAGTCAGTGGAGGGACAGGAGAAGATGCGGTGTCTGTGCCATTACTGTTCTTCAGAAACAGAGAAGCTGAGTGAGCCGTGTAGCCAGCAACAGTGTTGACCAGCACTAACTTTGTCTCCTTTTTGCTCATGACTACTCTTAGTAGTCTGTTTTCTGTTACTATAGCAAAATGCTGGGGGTGGGAATGGGGTCTTTATAGAGAAAGATATTTACTTAGTTCTCAGGTTTGCTGGCCCAAAGGCTAAACAACATGGCACTGGGTCTGGCAAGGACCTCCTGGCTGTATCATATCCTGGTCATGGCAGGTGGCATCATCTTGGGGGCATAAGTGAGAAGAAAGATCATAGGAGAATTCAGGAAGCTAGTGGGTGGGCAGGCTTGCTCTTTTATCGTTCTCATAAGAACTAATCAGGGTCCCTCAAGAATTACACCCATCCCTTTGTGACCTAGTACTTCCCACTGGGCCATACCTCTTTTGATTGTTTTTCAGTGTTTTTTGTGATAAGGTATCACCAAACCTTCTTTAATGTCTTCCTTCTACTTCCCTCTCGCTCCTTTCCTCCTGCTGTTCCCTTTTTTCTCTTTTGTCTCTCCTTCTTCCCTGTCCCTCGTTGTCCACCTTCTCTGTGTCTCAGCACACTTCCCCAAGAGTGACCAGCCCTTTCTTTGTCACCACACTGCTCCTTCCCTGTTGGCCATGACCCCTGTCCTCGCCATCAGTCTCTGCTCATTCTGCCCCAGGAGCATGGTGACTTTAACACCTAAGCCTGGCAGTGTTTTTCTAAGAATAACCTGAGCTCATTGCTAATCTGGGAGCTGGGAGAGGCTGGGGTGAGAGGAGCGGGGAAAGGTGAAAGGGGGAGCAGAAGACAGACATCAGGGGTTGCCTTCGGGTACCTGCCTTGAGTCTGAAGACCCGGCATCCAGCCCTCCCAGATGCCTTCCAAACAACTTGGTCTCAGCCACCCAAGCTCGGGTACCCAGTGGGGGCCTAGCTTTTTGTGGGCCTACAGCAAATGCTGGCTGAGCACATTTTGTCTCTTAATGGAACAAACAGCCTTTCACCAGATGAAGTCAGTGGTGGGGTTCATTTGAGGAACAAAATCAGGGCTAAGTTCAAGTTGGAGCTAGGACCCAGCTGTACTTAATCAAGCTGAAAGTCAAGCTATGCCTTGGGGTTAGCCGTTCACAGACCAGTCACTCGCCAGACATTCACTGCCACCCCTCTGTTCTGCATTCTAGAGGCTGGCATCCTAAAGATGACGAGGCATGTCACTGTCTCCCCCCCCCAAAAAATAACTTAGCCAAGTAGAAGAGATGCGATGGTGGAGATACAGGGGACCAAAGGGGATCATCTCAACTAATGGGAGTATTAGAATAAGAGTTAGGCCCATTCCCCACCCTACCCCCAAAAATGCCTGCAGTGTAGGGGACTATTTTATTCTTCTAAAATTTTTCTAATTATAAAAGTTACACTTGTCCACTTTTAAAATGCAAAGCACAAATATCTGAAAAGTACTTTTTAAAGGTCTCATGATAGAGCTGGACAATGGTGGCTCACAGTCAAATCCCAGCACTTGAGAGATTAAGGCAGCAGGATCTCCATGAGTTGGGGGTCAGACTGAGCTACCTAGTGAGGCCTGGTCTCAACAAACAAATGTCTCATCATTGATCTGGGAGTAGTGGCTTATATCTGAAAACCTAGCACTGGGAAGGCTGAAACAGGAAGGTCACTGAGTTTAAACCAGCCTGTGCTACATACTGAGTTCCAATCTAGCCTGGACTGCTAGTGAGACTATTACAAAGTCAGAGCCTCGGGAAAAAAATCAAGTCTTATAGCCATCTTACATGAATGGAACTACTTAGCACCTTCTAAGGACATGTACATCTGGGCAGGATTACATGCCATTGATAAGTGTATGTGTACTCTTGCATGCACGAGCCCGCTGAGGGCCAGGAGTTGGGAGTGGCTATAATCTCAGGTCAGAGTCTGATGACCCTCCCATGGTTCTTCTTCTTCAACAATAAATTGTAGCCCCATATGGGTTCACATAACCCGAACATAGGGATCTTGAAAACAACTAAGCCGCAAAAGGCTCTAAACACACAGTAACCAAAATTTGATTCAAAGCTAAATGTATCATGAATCTAAGATGTTTCTGACAGCACAGCACACAATTTCAGTATAGCCTCTGTTGGAATATACAATATACACCATGCTCTGAGCATATTGTGGTGGCAAAATCCTTCAATCCCAGCAATTAAAAGTCAGAGGCTGAAAGAGCTCCACAAGTCCGAGGCTAGTTTAGTCTATATAGAGAGGCCAGGTAGGTCTATACAGAGAAACATGATCTCATTTTTAAAAAATAGTTCTTTAAAAAAGATTTATTTGTTTATTTTTACTTTTTGAAACAGAGTATCTTTATGTAGCCTTGGCTGTCCTGGAACTCATTGTAGACCAGGCTGGCCTGGAACTCACAGAGATCCACCTGCCTCTGCCTCCCAAGCACTGGGATTAAAGGTGTCCACCACCACCACCACCACCACCTCACCCACTGATTTAAGTATTTTTATTTTCAGTACTTAAATGTTTTATCTGTATGTATGTTTATGCACCACATGCATACAGTGCCTATGGAGGTCAGAAGAAGGCATCAGATTCCCCCTGGAACTAGAGTTATGGACAGTTGTAAGCTACCTTGTAGCTCCTGAGAACCAAACCTCTCCAAGAAAACCAGTGATCTTAACTACTAAGTTATCTCTCCAGCCCCTGTTTCAAATTCATTCATTCATTCATTCATTCATTCTGTCTGTCTGTCTCTCTTGTTTTTTTGAGACAAGATCTCTGCTTAGTTAGGTTTTCTATTGCTATAAAGAGACTCCATGACCATGGCAACTCCTAAAGGAAGCATTTAATTGAGGCTAGTTTATAGTTTTAGAGGTTTAGTCATGGTGGGAAACATGGCGGCAAGCAGGCAGACATGGTGCTGGAAAGGAACTGAGCGTTCTGTATCTCGATCTACAGGCAGCAGAGGGAGACTGTGAGTCACACTGAGCAGAGCTTGAGCAAAGACCTTAAAGCCCACCCCCACAGTGACACTCTTCCTCCAGCAAGACCACACCTACTCCAACAAAGTCACAGCTCCTAATAGTGCCACTCCCTATGGGAGCCATTTTCTTTCAAACCACCACAGTCTCTCAATGTAGTCCTGGCTGTCCTGGAACTCACTCTTTAGACCAGCCTGGCCTTGAGCTCACAGAGATCCAGCAGCCCCTGCCTCCCAAGTGCTGGAATAAAAGACCAGCGCCACCATATCCTGCTCAGCCAAGACTTAATTCTTTGTATAAAAATAAGCAAACTAATCCATCTCAGTGTGCAATTCACTTTAGTCTTTAATAAATGGTAAATTGTGTGTGTGTGTGTGTGTGTGTGTGTGTACATCAAAAACTATTTTACAAGAAATTTGTGGTTTATTATCAGTAAATGTTTGATTTGTCTATTTTAAATACCTATACACCTGAGGAGACTTACAAATTTCTTGGGCAAAAGGAGTCATTAACAGTAAAGTTTAAGACCTATACAAGGGAATGTTACCGGGTCCAACCGTCTGTGAGTGATGTGTAGGTAGGTCATCAAAGATGCCCTGCTTCAGGGTGGTTTCAGCCATGCCATGCTTGGCAGACAGCATGCCAAAGCAACCTTCAGCACATGGATTGGAAAGGCAGGGGATGGCATCATGAGTAATACATTCCTCTGTGTCTTCTTAGGGCTACTCAGATTAAGACCTACTCCTGGGACAACGCACAGGTTATTCTGGTGGGAAACAAGTGTGACATGGAAGAAGAAAGGGTGGTCCCCACTGAGAAGGGCCGGCTCCTTGCAGAGCAGCTTGGTATGTACATGGCATGTATGTGTGCAGGTGTGTTTATGTGGGTAAATGTCTGGGCATGTGTGTGTATGTGCATGAGAGTATGTATATGCGTGTACACATGTGCATACATGTGGAAGTGGAATAAATAGGGAACAAGAGAGAGCTTTTATTTGTGACGTTAAGGTAGATTGTGATTATAAATGACATACCTATGTGCCCTGTGTTTATTGTTTTATGTTTGAGTCATATGCATATGGACTTCGTGTTTGTGATTTCAGGGAATTTATCATTTATATTTTCCTATAATGAATAAAATGTAAATATATGAACACTTTATTTCAGACTTTTTGTTTTGTTTTGTTTTGAGACAGAGTTTCTCTATGCAGCCCTGACTGTTCTAGAACTCACTCTGTAGACCAGGCTGCCTGCCTCTGCCTCTGCCTCCCGAGTGCTGAGATTAAAGGTGTGCACCACCTTTGCCCAGCTGTGAACACCAGTTTTAAACCAGATCCATTCACAAAGGATTTGAGATAACGTATTAAAAAATAATTGTAGAGCAGGAATTAAAAAAAATAAATGAGAAATTTTAGCAAGCACAGAAGGAAGGTAGAGAAAGTTAGAGTCTGATAAGTATGTATGTCACAACTTTTTGGGCACCAATACCAGCAAGAGGTAGGCTGAAATATTATCTTTGGGCTTCCTAGCAACCACCACAAAGAGTGAAACATAATCTGTTGTGTGGTTCAGCATGTCCTTACTATAAAAACAAGCCTATTAGTCCAGGGAAGCTTGGCTCTTCATTGGCAACTGCAGAGCAGACTGTTGCAGAATGTGGCCAAATAACAGCACACATTCTTTGGGCAACGGCAATGCCGAGCATCATAGGCCTTTTCTTGACTTTTTTTTCCTCATGTAAATGGATGCCTCTCATCAAAACACAATCCCACAACTACAGTCACCACATTCTGAAGAGGCAGAGCCTTGCAGTTCAGTGCTGCTTGGGCTCTTCCCAAGGTGGAAGCATTTTGACCCCTGTGTTCCACTGAGGTCCAGATGCCCAAGCTTGTCTCAGTGCCCCATAGCGGAACCCATACCTGTCTTTTCATGAAAGATCAGCTTTTATTCTATGTATTGGGGTTCATTGCAATACTGCCATGGAGTGGAGAAATAATCCTTCCATGCCTGCAGAAAGTTCATGGTTTTCCTCTAGGGCAGTGGTTTGCGACCTTCTTAATGCTGAGGCCTTTAATACAGTTCCAAATGTGGTGACCTCAACCACAAAAGTGTTTTGTTGCTCCTTTGTAACTGTAATTTTCTACTGTTATGAACTGTAATGTAAATATCTGATATGTAGGATATCAGATATTCTGGGAAAAGGTCGTTTGACCCCCAGGTTGAGAACTGCTGCTAGCGATTAGATGGGGTTTTAGGTAGCTTTCCTACAAATTTGTCATTCTAAGTTGCTTTGCTGTTGAGGGATATAGTTAAAAGTTAGACTCTGACAGAGTGCAGATGGTGGGGCTTATAGGTGGATAAACTCTATGAAATGCAAGTGTGAATTGTGGGTTGTATTTGTGTGTGTGTGTGTGTGTGTGTGTGTGTGTGTGTGTCCGTCCACTACTTATACATCTTCTCCATCCTCATTAACCATGATAGTCTGGACAAGAGATGAGTAAACCCTAAGTGCTTAATAGGAGGACTGGCTCATCTTGGGTCTTGCTGTTCCTTTATCAGAGAGGGTCTCCAGGGCAGAAAGAGTCTCCACTTTGTCCACAGAACAGTAAGCATACGGTGAAGCTCGCACTTGGGTAACTTCAGGTTATCCCTTTATGCTTCTGAACTGCAACCCTTTAGGAGACAGGCAGAATACAGAACACAGATAGGAGTGAGAATAAGGAGGTATTGAAGACAGACTCTGAATTGGTCAGATTTAGACAGACCAGGTAACCCTTCTCTATGCTACACAGTCTCCCGAGTTTGCCTCTACTGTTTACCTGAGTGTGTCTATTTATATATTGATCTCTCTTCCTGACCTTTGAGAATAGGAAATGTGTATGGTTTGTTTCATCCCAAGGATCTAGTTTAGGGTGAATATTTGTATAATCCATTTATTCATAGAAAAAAATGTATTGAGAGCCAGCAAGATGGCACAGCAGGTAAAGACTCCTGCCTTCAATCCTGACAATCTAAATTCAGACCTCCAAAACACACACACACACACACACACACACACACACTCATAAATATTTTTTATACTGAGTATATACTCTGAGCCATGTTCTGCCCTGGTTCTAAGGATATAATTAATGGGAGCATATGTAATTTCCACTGCAGGGAACTAACAAGGACAGAGGTACTAAACAAATAATTATAAAAATAAATAAAAATTAGTTAAGTGGGTGAATTGTACAGTATGTGAATTAGAGCTATTGTTTGTAACTAATTATGATTGACATTCTTGTTACAACAACTAATAAAAATCTTTAAACTAGTTTCAATTTTAAAAATAGAAATTTTAGATGTTTTTTTTTTTGGTTTTTCGAGATAGGGTTTCTCTGTATTGCTTTGGAGGTTGTCCTGGAACTAGGTCTGTACACCAGGCTGGCCTCAGACTCACAGAGATCTGCCTGCTCTGCCTCTTGAGTGCTGGGATTAATAAAGGCATGTGCCACCAACACCTGGCAGAATAACTTTTTAATTAAAATATAATTACAGCCGGGCGTTGGTGGCGCACGCCTTTAATCCCAGCACTCGGGAGGCAGAGGCAGGTGGATCTCTGTGAGTTCGAGGCCAGCCTGGTCTACAAGAGCTAGTTCCAGGACAGCCTCCAAAGCCACAGAGAAACCCTGTCTCGAAAACCAAAAAAAAAAAAATATATATATATATATATATATAATTACATATCCCCGTCCCTTTCCTCCTCCTAGCTCCTCTAATGCACCCCTTGCTTTCTCTTAAATGCATATATAAATTCATATATATGTATATGTATTCCTAAATGCACACACACACCTATATATAAATACAACCTGCTTAGTCCATATAATGTTGCTTGTGTATATATGTTTTTAGGGCTGACCACTTGATAGTAGATAACCAATTGGAGTGCTCTTCCCTGGAGAAGCTTATCTTCTGTTTTTAGCTTTCCTTAGTTACCTGTAGTTCTTTGTCTAGGGTTGAAGCCCTGTGAGCTTATTAAATCACATGGAATTTTTCTAAGTTCCCCAAAACTAAGTCTGGTGAATTTCCTTAAACCTTGTCTCTCTATAGCTGTCCCTAAAGAGAAATGTCAAATGTCTCAGAACAAATGGGGCAGACTCATCATCTGTTACTTGTCCAAATAGTCTGCTTTGGGGAAAGACACATCCAGATAGAAAAGTCTCAATCCTTGTCAAACAGGTCACTGCTTCACTATCCCTGAAGAATGAACCATTCCATGGGGCTCATAGAGTGGTTGAGATTCCTAATGAAAAACCTGGCCAGGAGGCCAGCCAAATATTCAGAATATACAAAAAAGGTGGTCCCCAGAAAAGCTGGGGCCCTATACTCTAGCTATATTCTCCTCTTGGGATACTCGTCTAGTTTAAGGGTTAAAGGCCAAGCTTTGGTAAGAACATATATGCCCGGGGAAAGCAGTGTTTTTGTTTGTTTGTTTGTAGGAGTTGGGGAACTATTCTCCTCTGGTCTGTCTGATCCCCACACAGAATCTGGTTATGAAAGGAGGCTCAGGGGATCTGTCAACCTGAAGAATACAAAGTGCAGTACCACCTGGGTCTAGTGGACTTCTCCGATATGTAATTCAGTGGCTGCTGCCAGTGTAGTAGGGCTTGCTGCTCTCTATCTTATGGGACTTCCTTTCTCTTATCTCTTCTTAGCTCACTCAGTCAATATTGACATGGCCAGCAACTAACATTTGAAGGTCTGTGTGGCCTCTGTTCTCTCCAAGTTCCTAGGACCTAGGTGCGGTTTTATAGTCACCAAGGAAGATGGACCTTTGGTACTTTACCTCCATCCAGGATGTATGACATATAGGGTGTTTGTTTCCATGTGCCCCCTAGAAAAGGGCTTGTTGGTCTCTTCCTTGTTTCTGATTTAGGATGATGCTTGTTACAGCTGAAGAAGGCAAATAAAAGAAAAACATGCCTACAAAGGAAGGGGAGTTTTGTTTGTTTTTGTTTTGAGACAGGGTCTCATAAATCCCAAGCTGGTCTTGAACTTATTATCCAGCCAAGGATGCCTTGGAATTTCTGATCCTCCTGCCTCCACTTCCCAAGTGCTAGGACGGCAGGCATGTACCACTCTTCCTAGTTTTATCAGTGCTGGGGACTGAACACAGGAGCTCATGCATGCCAGGCAAAACATATTACCAACCTGAGCTCCATCCTCTGCCCCAAGACAACACAACCTTCCTAAGTCATATAAGTAATGGGAGCAGGCTCATTACTCAAACTTAGCCTTTGGACTCAAACTGTTTTTAACTTTTCCAGTGAATTTTTATTAGCAGTTGAATCACGATTCAAGGTCCCAAGATAGGGAACATCATATACCGAGGTCCCCCTGTACCATCTGGGAAAGACAGAGGAGAAGTGGGCAGAGCCAGGTCAGATATTTGCAGGAAATGGGCCCTCTGCTGTGTGGCAGTCTTCCCAGGCTGAGATCCATGATATGGGTAGACTCACACACACCCTTTGTGGTCACTGCCTTCTCACAGCGGTGGAAGTTCAGGTAGTTCTTCCGCCAGCGTTTCTGGTCTGGTTCTGGTTTGGGAAGGGCTGTCAAAGGGAGCAGTTTTGTAATTCTTGATTTTAGTCTTGATGTCTTCTGCTATAGTGCTGACTCCTAAAGACAGTCCTGGAGCAGCACTAGTTCGTTGTGACCCTTAGCAAAGATGCCAATGTCAGAACTGGACTTAAACTCTTAATGTATTCATCACACTCTACCACATTTCCCCAAACCCTGCCATAATTTCTCTTCACATTCGCACCATTGGTTAGGACATTAGTGAGATTTCTTTAGATTATGCTATGGTAACACATGACTGGAGTCAACTTTCTTGAGAAACCTCTATTTCTTATTGATTTTACATGTCAGCTGTTAGTTGGTTGTGACCTTGTTCCTTATGACTTCTGGGATCCAGTTCAAGTTGGCTAAACAAGGTTCTTAAGCTTCTGTTGGGACTTGGATCAGATCACTTCTACCCATTTCCACTGGCTAAGGCAAGTCATAGAATCAAGCCCACAGTTGGAAGAATTAGAGGCACTACAAGCCAGCTGGCAATGGAGGAGGTGGAAAATCCCTTGCAGAGAGGGTTGTGAATTCTCTGCAGTATCTCCTGAGCCCTTGATGAGTCCTGGGCACAGAAACAAATGAGCTCCCTGATCTTAAGATGCGTATGACCAAAAAACAAAACCATAAACATTTTGGCATCCTTTACAAGTTTAATTTTCTTCGTTTCCGGTGTCCTCCTCTGAGAGAGAGACTAACCTCTTCAGGATGTGTTTCCTCTGAGTGTGGCTTCTGGTTGAGCCTAGCTATGGGGCAGAGGATTGAAGAGGGAGAGGAGGGAGAAGTCTGGGTGTCCCGCCCTTTCTCTTGGCAAGCTATGTCAGCATGGCCTGCTCCTGATTCCCGGTTCCACAGCTCCAGCTTCCTTTGCCTTTAGTAATTTCATAGCTATTTTCATTTGCTGATGAGCTCTAGGTTCCCTCCATCCTGTCTTTCTCCTCGATTCCTTAATCACCTGTATAGCCAGCTGCTTCTGATTTAAATGTGAAGCATCACTTCCATCTTCTTGATTGGAATGTACCTGAAACAATTCCGTTGAGGGCTATAGGGTTGCAGGGGAGAGGTGCCTTGTATGTTCTGGTTGGTGGAGTAGGATGGGGAAGAGAGAGAGAAGGCTGTCTGGGGTCAGAAATCCTGGAGGAATAATGGAGGAGATTAGGCATGGGAGCAAGAGCAGCAGCAGGAAGAGAGGCTCAAGTGGGAGAGCACTGACGCTTCTGCAGCATGGTGTGAGTCAAGAACACGAAGCTAAGGAAGCAGAAGGGTCCAGGCCATGCAGGGCTGCTGTGGTTTCGATGTGATTTGAATGTTGACTGTGGTGGAAAGCTTTGTCCTCAGGTGGGTCTGGCTGGGAAATGGAAGAACTCTTAAGTGATAGCAAAGTGGGAAGAAATTGAGCCTTTTGGTTGTGCTCTTAGACAGTGCTACCCTTTGAGTTTTCTTATGGGGTCTTTTTTTTTTTAGATAGCCCAGGCTGGCCACAAACTTGCTATCTAGCGAAGGCTGGCCCTGAACTCCTGATCTTCCTGCCCCCACCTCCCAAGTGGGAATTACAGCCATTAACCACTATGCCTGGATCAAAAGGGTTGAAGTGAAAGTAGCAAACTTGTCTCTTCCCAGCGCTCCAAGGCATGGTCTTCCTACTTCCCTATGCTCTCACCTCTGTTACAGCTATGAGACATATGCAGCTACACAGCAGCCATCACCACAAAGCCCGTGCTATGCTCTTCGAATTTTGAATCTCTTGGATCATGAACCACATAAATTATTTTCTTCACAAGTAGTTTGAGTCAGATGTTTTATTACAGTGATAAAAAGTCAAAGAATACAGGGTCTTCAGTTTTAAGCCAATAAAGCTGATATGAGGTTACTTGGACCTCTTTTAGTCCCAGTGACACAAACCCAAGACAAAATAGTTCAAGTTTCTTACAAGAACATAGCTGAAATAAAATGGGAGGATGTGGTCAACAAATGAACAGGCCAGGGGATATACTTGTCTAGTGTGGGGTCCTAAGTTCACATTTCAATACCACACATACAAACAAAATATGCCTTTAACTTTGGTGTCTAATGCTTGAAGTCCCAGTACTTAGGAGGTTGAATCAAGAGGACTGCAAGTTTGAGGCTAGCTTGGGCTACATTAGTAAGCCATGGTATTGGGTAGACTGTTCCCATGACTGTTGAAGTAGTCAAGAAAGAGAATAAGGCTAGAACAGGAAGGAAAATATTGAGTCTCAGCAAAACCAAGAAAGAGGAGAGTACAAGTTGAGGTTTAATAAATGATGGAGACACAGAAGTCTGGGCAGGGTGGAGAGGGATTTGAATATAATGATAGTGGAGAAATAGGAGGGGAGTTCTGATAAGAAGTGAGTTTGGCTGGCTGGGAATTTCCAAATAGAATCTTAAGTCGAGTTCAGAGGCAGGTGTGGACTCAGTTCGTGGATCTCTAACAGCTGGCGTTGGCAAGCTAGACAAACCTATCATTTGGAAATGGGGGGCATTCACATTCAGGTGAGAACTGGACTCCATTAAAGGCAGCAGAAATTCTATTGCTCTGGAGCCAATTAGAGCAGGAAAGGACCAGGGTGACTAGTCTGCTTAATTGGTTGTCATCTTCCTTGCCACACTAGACATTCAGCTCCTGGAACACTTCATTAATGAACCGGAGGAAAAGGTTACCACCTGGGCCTACTAATAAAGGGCCTTCCAGGAGCCTGACAGTAATTGAGGGTGCATTGGAGGCTGCTCTCACCTGACCAGACCCACGAGGTGGTAACTTGAATTAGAATCTGGGTACTTTTGAAATAACAGTAAAGATATTCCTTGGCATGACGTATCAGGTCTCCATGTTTGGCCTCTCATTTTCCATATCCCTCCATGATCAGATAACAAACTGTCATGGTCCTTTCACTAACAGAAAAGATGTTTCACCCCCCTCTCCCTGCTCACAAGTGTGTTTCCTGCCCACTGGGTCAGACAGGCATGTGTATGCTCACAATCCTGTGCCTTTGTCCCCAGCACATCGACATCACTGTCCCCAAGAAGTCTAGCTTGGCCCTCGGACTTCGATAGGTACCTCTTCTGTGTCCTCGGTGTCCTTTGGCTTCCCACTGTCCCAACACTTAGCACTATGATATCAATATGTCTGTCTCCTATGTTAGACTAGGAGACTTGATAAATGTAGAGACTGTGTAGGATTCACTTGGTGTCCCTGGTGCACAGCACAGTGTCTGCCTGTGCCATTTCATGCATGCTGAGCCAAGCTATCATAACCCTGCTGGTTACATCTCTTCTATCACGTCCTCAACGCTCTTTCCTAACTTTTTTTAAGGGGAGGGCGGGGGTTGGTTTCTTGAGACAGGAGTTTTCTGTGTAATAGCCCTGGCTGTCCTGGAACTCCATATGTAGACTAGGCTGCCTTGAACTCACAGAGATCTGCCTGTCGCTGTCTCCCAAGTGCTGGGATTAAAGGCATGTGCTACCATTGCCTGTATCTTTTCTACCTCTTTCATTCAACCAACATTCACCAAGCACCTACTCCTCCACTTGGGTTGAAGCTCCTTTCTCAGAGATCTCCGAATCAGACAGATCTCTACCATATCACATTTGGTTACAAGTGTGATGGCAGAAAGGAATGGAAAGCCCTGTCTTAGCCCTACATAATGAAAAGGTAGAGGAATTTTATTCAGCTCTAACATTAAGGGCTTGCACTCCTTGTTTTCTCTGCAGTTTCTTCCTTCTCCTGGTTTCAGAGGTCAAGAATTTGACTCAGAATTAAATAACTTGTTCTGTCACTGTGCCAAGGGAGGGTGAATCCAGGAGGCATGATGTAGCTCCCTGGCTTCTCCCTGTCCTCTATCTTGTTTCCCTACCATAAAGTAGAAGTGCCCTACTCCCTCAGAAAGTGGTTTTAGTACTCTGCTTATGAACTAAGAACCATGCAGACATGCATGATCGAAACTCTTCCTAGTGATTCTCCAGAACTAGATTCCATCTCCCCAGGTCCCAAGTCCTTAGCAAAAAAAGAAAAAGACTTGGCAAAATGTCAGTGCTCAATAAAAATCGGTTGTGTTGATTGACCCTGAATGCTGAAGAAGAGGAGATCACCCCCCGAAAAGTTGGGAGACAGTAGAAGGGCTGAGACTAAAGTGCGTGGGGAACATATGGAAAGATGACCTGTTAAGTATTCCAGTGGGAAGCCAAAGGATAATCGTGTCACATGTCTTTGTCTTGTGCGTTCCCGTACCTCCCTGCGAGGCAGGTGATAGTCACTCTCTTCAACAAAGGATGAAGTGGAGGTTGGAAGCAATTAGGCTACTTGCCCATGTGGATAGAAATATGCTGAAATTTAGGCTGGCTTCCAGGACTCTACCCACTGTCCCCCTGTATAATGTGGCATGTCCCCAGTCAGCGCTATTCCTCAGAATTTGTGGCCTGGCTTTGACCCGTGTCGTCGTCTTCATCCACACTGATGGTGAACTCCCCTTACCTACGAAAGCCTGTCAAAGGACCGAGGAATCAATGTTTGTGATATTCATGAAGGAAAAGCTGTATGCTGAAGGGTATCTGAAGCTGCTGCGTTCCTGGGGCCTGAGGATAACGAGCCAGCAGCTGCCTCCTCCTTCATCACGTGTCTGTAATTAGCGAGCACTTCTTTAGCTTGCCTTTCTCAGGTCAGGAAATAGGCCACAGGAGTGGCTTTCAGATGGAGGTGGGCTGGCAGAAGGAGCCAGAGCCTTTGTGAGGCCAGGGAAAGGGGGCCTTATTTGCACCTGAGCTTCAAGCTTTTCTGTAGATGGGAGAGGAAGGGGAGGGGGGAGAAGAGACGGGGAGGTGAAAGGACGTCAGGAAGAAGCTGTCGTTGCCATGGACAGCTTTTACACAGCAGTTTACCCTTTGTCTCCCTCAGTCCTCCCAGTAGATCTCCGCGGGAAGACTGTTGTTATTCCCACTTGACAAACCACAGGTCTGAGACTCAGAGAGGCTAAGTGATTCTGACAAGTGTGGTGGCTTGCCCAGATTCAGACTCCAGAGCAGTCAGATAAAAGCAAACAGATGTGTAAAGAAAGAAAATTAAAGCTTGGTGGAGTGGCACAGGCTTGTGATCCCAGTACTTGGGAGACTGAGGTAGAAAATCGTAAGTTCCAGACCAGCCTGAGCTACATAGTGAGTTCCAGGACAGCTTGGGCTAAACACTGAGACTTGGTCTCAAAACAAACAAACAAACAAGAACCCACAAAAAAAATGAGAACAAAAGCACAAAACAAAGAACCCACAGTTACAGCAGGGAATAGAATTAGATGATGGCGAGCAAAGAAAAGAGGGGCAGGGCAAACCCAAGACCAGACTCAGTTCCCACGGACAGTCATGCGATTTCTGTGAGCTTTGCAGGCTCCAAGAGCACGCCTCTTCTCACTTGTAGACTGGGAATGCTGATGTTTCACCCACCAGGCTGTTGTAAGTCTCTAGCTTAGTGCATGGCACACAGGATGCTCAATAGATAAGGTATGAGGCTACAGAAGAGGAAGAATGAAACTTCACTTATTCACTGTGACTCTTGAGGAACCTGTCCTCCAGCGTCCAGACTGGAGCTTGTCAGGGTGCAGTGAGAGGGAGGTGAAGAAGAAAGCTCCCAAAGAGACTGGGCACGCGTTGGAGTTGGTGTTAGAGCACTTGCCTGGTACGTGCAAGGCCCCAGGTTCTATCCCTAGCAGGACAGAAACAACCTAAAACCCTGGCTTCCACATGGATGCTCCTATTTACCTGGGGGCACACCAGTTTACTTCCCCAAGCCATAGTGTCAGCGCTGGTGATCTGCGGAGCATATGACTGGCACTCCTTTCTTCCCCCAGTACAGCGTGAACAGAAAGTGAGATAATGGATTCGCTAAATGCTTTGGAATGTGTGAAACGCTGTGATTCCATGCATATGCATTCACTCTTTCAGCTAACACCGGATGCCCCCTCCCCCACTCAGGCACGGAGCTATGTACTTGACAGGCGTCTTAGCTCAGTTCACACTGCAGTAATTCCACAAGCTAGATTAAAAACTATTCCTACTTACAAACTAAAAAGTTAATGTGTAAGCAGAATGAATGACTTGCCCAGGATTAGCCAACTGGTAGAGCCAAGATCTACCTGGTTTTAAAATGTGTGCAGGTGCCGGGCGTTGGTGGCACACGCCTTTAAGCCTTTAATCCTAGCACTCGGGAGGCAGAGGCAGGCGGATCTCTGTGAGTTCGAGGCCAGCCTGGTCTACAGAGCCAGTTCCAGGACAGCCTCCAAAGCCAGAGAGAAACCCTGTCTCAAAAAAAAAAAAAAAAAATGTGCGCAGGCAGCACTTGCCCTGCACTGTCTCTTTGAGGCAGAACCCTCTCTGCATGAAATTAGGCCTCCCTACTTCCTGTCTGAGCTCTGGCTATATTGATCCAGAGAACTGTGCTGGGGACACAAAATGGTTCCTGCAGAAGGGCTGGGAAAAAATCTGTATTTATGTCTCTTTTCTCCCTAGGGTTTGACTTCTTTGAAGCCAGTGCCAAGGAGAATATCAGTGTGAGGCAGGCCTTTGAGCGTCTGGTGGATGCCATTTGTGATAAGATGTCTGACTCGCTGGACACAGACCCCTCCGTGCTGGGTGCTTCCAAGACCGCACGTCTCTCGGACACCCCGCCACTGCTGCAGCAAAACTGCTCCTGCTAGGCGTAGCCCACCTTCCCGAGTCCCTTTGTCGTGCCCACACGCACTCTGCTTCTCTCTGTTACTGTCCATTCCCAACCCCAAGGAAGCTGAGTTCTTTGCCAGCCCCTGTGGTTCTCTGAAGATGGCCCCAATTACAGACACTGACCGTGCAGGTTACTGTGTGGGTGAAAGGTTCCTTTTACAAAAGCAAACTCCCTTTTATGAAGGTGGTTCACTATAGAGACTTGGAAATAATCCTATCTGCCCTTAAAATAAAACAAATTTTTTTCATTTACCAAGACACCCCCCCATACACACACATGTCAGGGGCTGGCCAGTGTGTACAGTGAGGCCCACCTGCACAGCTAATGCTATTAAAGAAAACGTCTCAAAGTAGAACCTGCTTGTTTCCTATCAGGTTCCCTGTAGGGCTTCCTCTCACTGCAAGCTTTGGTCTGCAAAGGCTGAGCCTGTTACCAGGGATGCCCACAGGGCCTGGGCAGTTGCTGTGGTGACAAGATGGTGCTAATCTCTGGAGAGCTCAGACTCTAGTGATGTCGAAGGAGCAAAGGCTGAGTCAGAAACACACTTTAAAAAAAAGATTATCTTCTGCAAAATGTCAAAGGCCCCTGCCATCTAAAAGTACAAGGATGAGAAGGAGAATAGGAACAACCCAGACAAGGACATGAGGGGGAGAAAAAAGAGCAACCCAGACAGGGACAGGTCTCCCCTTTCTAGCTGGGTCACTGTCTCATGATGAAGCCTTAGGTTGGCCTCAAGCTTGCAATTTAGTTCAGGCTGGCCTTGAGCCTATTCCTCCTGCCTCAGCTTCCCCAGCCCATAATATCACCCCTGTTTCTACAGCTGGTTCTTGACTCTGAGAATGCCATAAAATTGGTCACTGATTCTTGGGCTTCCAGAACCTGAAAGGTTGGAAACTGATGAGATCACCCCCAAATATACCTGGTTTGACTAGTCAGCTCCAAGTGTTCCAATTCTGGCAAGTGGCTGTCAGTTCTCATGGCTGAATTTCAGCTGCAACCTCTGCAGCTTCGGGATTGACCTGCCCAGGGTGACTGGGAATGAAGAACCCACAGACACAAGTACAGAAAAGCTGGAGCCAGGCCGTAGTGCTGCACACCTTTAGTCTCAGCACTTGGGAGGCCGAGGCAGGCGGATCTCTGAGTTCAAGGCCAGCCTAGTCTATAGAGTGAGTTCCGGACAGGCTCCAAAGCATACAGAGAAACCCTGTCTAGAAAAAAACAAACCAAAAAAAGTACAAAAATGATGGACTGTGGACTCGGGTGAAGACTACCACCAACAGCCTGAAAACTCAGTGTTGTTATACACAGCTAAACAAGGAGGTAAGTTTATTCTACTCAGCCAAAGGGGAGGCAGGTTAGCTCATCTCAGTAGGTGCTCTCTATAAGGGAGTGTCTCTGGCTGTGTCCCTCTGGTTGATACTTCTGTCCACTCTGTCAACATCCTTAGTGGACCAGGGGAAGGTCTTACTATGGTCATGGGCCCAAGACATTGGGGTCTTTCACATGGCTGTGTTAGTGTCAACAATAGACATCCATTCAGGACTTCATTCACTCCCGACAAATCTTTTAAAGTACAGCATCTATTAGGTATGAGTGGTGGCTCATGCCTGTAATCCTAGCATATGAGTAGTTGAGGCAGAAGGATCAACTGTTCCAGGACAGCCTGGGCTGCAGATCCCTGCTTAAAAAATCAAACAAACAAAAAACAGCAAGCATGTGTTCTGGGCAGGCATCAGAACTCACTGTCTGCAGCATCTCAAAGCCAGGACCTGTCTTGGCTTCAAACTGAAAATGGCCTCGTGGAAATCCTATCTTCCCTTCCATTTGTATTAGTTCTGCTGTCAGCAGGCCCTCCATCTCTACTCTCCAAGGCTCCTTGATTGAAAAACAAGAATCGTGACCTACTCTTTCTCGGGGGTCAAAGCTCCCTGTAAATCCATTTGCCATTTTGCAAAGGGCATTCTGCATACAGCCCTCCTCCTACCCTGCCCATTTCTTCTAATGGCAGATACTCCTGAGCAGTCCAACTGGAAAAGGCCAATCAAAGCAAAATAAACCTCAGGGGACATAGTCCTGAAAAAAAATGAGGAAAATTGTATTCCTGGGTGTTATACCTCTGTCCTCTTTCCTGGGAGGACATCTATCAGAGAGCCCCCTTTAGTTAAAGCCCCGTCACCAAAAATATGAAAGAGGAAGAAAAAAGGTAAAATTAATGAGGCCAGAGCTGATTAGCTAGCTCTTGGATCCAGCTTGCTATGGACACTGGCACACATCTGTATTTTAGCTGAAATAATGAGATAGAGTCATTGATAATTGCTGAAAGTCTTCCCAACCACAGCTCAAACCCTCCCAGGCTAACATGTTACCTCGGTAATCAGTGTGTGTGTGAGGGGGAGATCTGTCAGTTTTCTGTATTTCAAATGCAGCTCATTGCCCTGGAAAGGACACACCAGCTGGCAGCAAGTCCAGTGATCAAACGAAAGGGCCAGCCAGAGTCAACCCCATGGGCAGGCTGCATTCTTTGATATGCTGCAGAAGACAGAGTTTAGGGTTAGAATTGAGGACATCTGGACGCTGCCATTTAATTGGGGTTTGTGTTGGATGTTACACTTACATTGCATGACATATTGTTTCCAGAAATTTCCATGTATTAACTCATTTATATCTTCCTAACATTTTTGTGAGGGAGGCACTTTGGTCAACCTCATTTATACATGAAGAAACAAGGCTCTGGCTTGCCTAAAGTCACGTAAGTAGTAAATGGCAGATGAGGAATTCAAACCCAGCAAGAGTGTTCCAAAGTCTGCACTTTTACCAGCATTCTGTACTGCAGCTCTTTTCGATAAATGTGATCCTGACACTTGGAATCCTGCCACGGTTGTCAGGTCCAAGTCCACTTGATAAAAAGATGTATGTTTGTGATGTGTCAACAAATTGCTCAGCTTCTCAGACTAATCTGAGGTGATGGATCTCCAGTGTGCAGGAGAGTTGGTTTCTGAGGCAACCAGGACCCATGCACTTAAGAAATGCCCAACGTTCTTCAAGACCAAGGGCTGACTTTGTATCTGTCTCAGTTGGTCAATACCTGACTGGTTCCCAGGCGGTAATCTGAGCAGTCTCTATGCTCCAACCATGTGACTTGATTGGCATCTCTGACTATGAACACACACACACACACACACACACACACACACACACACACACACACACACACACACACACACACACACTGTTCTCAGGACTGTGATCCCAGTATACATAGACTATCATGGAAGCTAACAGTTTTCTCTGGGCAATAGCACCCATATGCCTTAGTACTAAAATTTCACACCAAACTCTTCACAATGCCTGGGTGTTTTAGCACCTATATTCAATAATATTGCATGTCCAGGGGAAAGACTGAATCTTCAAAAATTACTCAGGAACCAGTTCAAGGGAGCAAGCATCTGCATAACAGAGTCAAGAGTCAAGCCTTATTGTGAAAGCTCTGTTACAGGCAACAGACAAACAGGCCTGTTTTGAGATGACAATTCCCTAGCCCTGCTCCATGACCTCATTTCTGTTTCATGGAAGGCAGCCACTTCCTGCTGATTGTAGCACAGAATTCATCAATCACAATAATAGCGCAATTAGCCACCGAGGTAGGAGGTACATAAAATGTGTTAGTGGCAACTTGTCCCAGATTTCATCTTCCTAAACAAACCAAATAAAAGAATGTTAAAAAAAACAAACATTGACCTTTAAAGAGGCTAAAGTAGGCCAGAAGTGGATAGAATCTGTTTTAAATGCACATGTGTCTGCAAATACAAAGTGATTCGTGATTTCTAATTGTTCCATTAGTCTGTTCATATGTATAGCAGCAGTGGGATACAATATACCTAGTGGACACAGACCCATCAAATATCAGACAAAGAAAGTACCTTAGAGAAGATCTTGTCCAGCCTATTTTATAGAAGGGGAGATTAAGGTTCAAGGAATAGAGAAAATCTCCCAAGAACCCCAAGAGTCTATGAGTAATGCAGTCAGGACTAGGTCATGGGTCATCTCAAAGAAGGAACTCTCCTATTGCCATTACCTAAGCCAAGTAATATTAAACAGTGGATACGTATTACAGATAAAAACCACTAATCTCTGCCTGTCAGATACCTATATTTAATGGTAATACTTAGGAGATCTCATTTTAAGATACTATTATCCCTGCTTGGCCAGGAAGGAAACACACCTAGAAAAGTACATGTGCCCAAAGACAGCCCCTAGCCCCATCTGCATCTATCCCTGTCTGACTCATACCCTTGCAGTTTTCTTCCTCACATTGCCCCAGATGAAGACGATGGAGTGGAGGTACCAACCTACTCCCAAGGTTTCTCAACTGAACCCCTGATTCCCAATTCCTCTGTGATTGTAGCTGTTTAAGCACCCTCCAGGCATGACTCTCTCACTCATATTACCTGCCCCTTCTCCAAAGCTCCTTCCTTGGATATTGGGCTGCATGGAATAGCTGAGAAATGTCTGCTTGACTTTGTCAATGGTTTGGAGGAAAGGAAAGGAAATACAGCAATTAATGTCCTGGTATCCATCAATTTCAGATTCCTCATCCCAAGTTCAAACTGAACTACATGCCATAGCTGAAGAATCAAGTAACAGTCCGTGGTTTGTTAGTATATACAAAAGACTGAGCCATGAGATAAATACTGTTAAATTTTTTAAGACTTAAATCTATTATATGAAGTATTTATTTGGCAATGTCTAATATGTCAATACTTTCCTTTGTGAAGAATGTACCTTAATGGTTAGTCTAGACACTGTCAAACCATCACTCAAATATAACTAAAGGGCTGTAGGATAGTTGGTAGAGTGCTTGCCTAGCATGCACAAAATGCAGGATCCCCAGCATCTTATAAACCAAGCATGGTGACACATGACAATAATCTTAGCACTAGGAGGTGAAGGCAAGAGAATCTGAAGGTCAAGCTCATCCTTGGCTACATAGGAAAGGGGAGGCCATGCTGAGCTATATGAGATCCTGTCAGGGTAAAAAAATATATACACACACACATATACACATACACATGAAATTATGAAGAACTGTGAAGAAGAGGCACATGGTGTATGAGAACAGGAAATTGGGAAACCCAAATCACCTTTGTAAAGTTGTTTCAGGAAAGACTCTTTAAATACCTCCACTACCCATGGCTGCGCTTTTATAATCTTCAGTTAAGTTTTTGTCTTTCAGTTACAACCTTTGATAGTTGACCAAACACAAGCCTTTCAAAAGAATGGGATGAGTATCTGCCCCCAGCTTGGTTGATAGTTCACTATTTTGTTGTTGTTTGTTTTTGAGAAACATGTCAAATCACGTCAAAACTTAGTGGCATCCAGGAATAGTGACTCACACCTGTAAGCTCAGCAATTGGAGGCTGAGGCAGGAGGATTCGGGGCCAGTTTGAGCTACAAAGTAAGACCACCAAATTAAACAAAACAAAAAACAGTAGCTTTGGCTGGGCGGTGGTGGCGCACGCCTTTAATCCCAGCACTTGGGAGGCAGAGGCAGGCAGATTTCTGTGAGTTCGAGGACGGGCTGGACCGACAGCCTCTAAAACAATACAGAGAAATCCTGTCTCGTAAAAAACAAAAAACAAAACAAAAAAACAGTGGCTTTGACTGATGCAACAAATAAGTGATATAGTTAATATAGTGATATCAAGGTCCTATATCTGATCCCTACACACACACACAAACTCATACACATACACACATCCCTACACACACTCATATACACACTCATACTTACACACACACATTCCTACACACACACTCACACACATATACATATACTCACACTCACTTTTACACACACTTACACACTCACACATTCTCATATGCACACTCACACACACTCATTCACATACACTCATCCCTATGCACACTCATTCTTTAAAATGGCTTACAAGAACCTACATGTCTTCTTGTGACTCACTATGTTGGCTGAAGCTGGATGTTTTCTGATTTTTTTTTCTGTATGTCTAGGGTCCCAGCTCAAGTGACTAGGGTAGTCAGCTAGGCCTCTCTCCATCTTCTACAAGGCCACCCAGACTTGTTCATAGGTGGGCAGAAGCTTTCTTGGTAGCAAGAGATCACATTCTTATGCAGAAATACCTTTTAAATCCCTGTCTGCACTCTACTTGCTAATGTCCCACTGGTTAATATGACCCACATGACTAAGCTCAGGTTTTGTTGTTGTGGTTTTGTTTTGTTTCAAGACAGGGTTTCTCTGTGTAACAGCTCTGACTGTCTTGGAACTCACTTTGTAGACCAGGCTGGCTTTGAATTCACAGAGATCCACCTACCTCTACCTCCTAAGTGCTGGAATTAAAGACACATGCTACCACCACCCAACTGCTAAGCTCCATTTTAAGAGGTAAAGAAATGGGTGCCATCTCTTAATGGGAGGAGCTATAAAATAGTGCCAGAAAAGTTTCAATCTACCACATGGAATTTTTCTAAGCTACCCTGGGGTCTTAAACCCTGTCTCTCTATAGCTGTCCCCAAAGAGAAATGTCAAATGTCTCAGAATGGGGCAGACTTGTCATCTATTAGTTGTCTAAATAGTCTGCTTTAGAGGAAGACACATCTAAACTTTTTATGATTTATTATGTATTTTTACTTTGTATGCATTGGTGCTTTGCCAGCATATATGTATGAGAGCATCGGATCCCAAAAATAGGAGTTACAGATAGCTGTGTGATGCCATGTGGGTGATGGGAATTGAACCCAGGTCCTCTGGAAGAGCAGCCAAAGCTCTTAACTGCTGAGTCATCTTTCCAGTTACAGGAAGACACATCTAGATAAAGAAGTCTCAATCCTTGTCAAGCAGGTCACTGCTTTAACATCCCTGAAGAATGAACCATGACATGGGACTCACTGTAGAGTGGTTGAGATTCCTGATGAAAACCTGGCCAGACTACCCAAATATTCAGAATATACAGAAAAGATGACTCCCAAAAAAGCTGTGCCCTCTACTTTAGCTATATTCTCTCTCTTGGGATACTCATCTAGTTTAAGGGTTAAATACCAAACTTTGGTAAGAGCACGTATGCCCAAGTGTCTCAAACTTCCATGTCTCAAACCTAACATATCCAGATTGGGCTTTGACTCAGCCCTGGATGTGCTCCATTCCAATTATTCACAGAACCTTAAGGGCCATCCTTAATTCCTCCACTTTTCTCTTTTCGTATCAATATCTAATCCAGCAGCAGCAAGCCCTCCTAAACGTATCTCATTTGACCATATATTTTCATTGAATTTGGTGCTAATATTCCCACACAGACCCCCAAGAGAGCTGCCACATAGCTCGAAGCCTGTCTCTCTGTGCCGTTACCTTTACTTCAGTCTGTCTTCCCACAACAGCAAACTTTTCCAGAGATAAGGATGAGCTGGAGAGACAGTTCCATGGTTAAGAGTGTATGCTGCTCTTCCTTAGGACAAAAGTTCATTCCCACCAACCGTGTTGGGCAGCTCAATTTCCTGTACTTCCATCTCCAGAGGATCTGACATTATCTTCTGGCCTGGAAGACAACTGCACTAACACACACACACACACACACACACACACAAGACACATGACACGCAAATATACATAATTTTAAAAGTTAAATAAATATTTTGTAAAAACCATAAATGAATGAATAGTTCAATTACATTAAGGCTTCTATATTACACAAGAAACGATCTAGAGACTTCTATTATTATATTACTGATAGTGTATTTTTCAATTGACTCTGTTCTAGCCTTGAATCTACTCTCTACTTGATAAAGGACTCTACTAAATAACTTTCTGCAATAGCCAGATTTCTGGAAACAACAGTCTTTGAAAGTGCTATTGCTCCCTCACCCAAACTAGGTGATTCTAACAAAGACTACTAGTAAGTGGATCATGTGATTAAGCAAGGCCAATCAGAATGCTTCCCTAAGATAGTTTTTAAATTGGAGCTGTTAGTTTTCCTTCCAAGTGGCAACTATGTGAGGATGTGCAATCTAAGATATGGTGGCCTGCCTTTAACCTATGCGTAAACTCTGGTCTATATTACGAAGGATCAAGCTAGCCGGGCATTGGTGGCACATGCCTTTAATCCCAGCACTTGAGATGCAGAGGCAGGTGGATCTCTGTGAGTTCCAGGCCAGCCTGGACTACAGAGAGAGTTCCAGGACAGCCTCCAAAACAATACAGAGAAACCCTATCAGGAAAAACCAAAGAAGAAGAAGAAGAAGAGGAGGAGGAGGAGGACGAAGAAGGAAGAAGCAGCAGCAGCTCTCTCCCTCTGTATGTGTGTGTGTGTGAGAGAGAGAGAGAGAGAGAGAGAGAGAGAGAGAGAGAGAGAGAGAGAGAGAGAGAGAGAGAGAAAATGCTATCAGTGGTTGATGCCAGATACCTTCGATCATATCATACTCCCCTTTATTTTTTGAAATGCTCACTGAACCTTACTCACCTTTTTGGTTAGATGAGCTAACCAACGAGCCTCAGAAATCCTCCTGCCTCCACCTCCACAGCTCTGGGCTTACAGGTGTGAGCCACTGTGTCCAGCTTTTTACAGGAGTGCTAGCGACTGAACTCAGGTTCTTAAGCTTTAACATGTGAGGCCCTGTCTCCAAAACAAACAACAGAAAACACACAAAAATCCCAACCTAGGTCTTTCAAGAAGTCTGACTGATCTTGACCTTCTGATTGAGACTGTAATCTGAATAAGAAAATAATCCAAAAAAAGGAACAAAGAAAAAGGAAATAATCCTGCCACGCCCACTATTCTCTTTTCTGTACCACCGTCACTCCTTTCTCCTTATCTGTTTATTTCTCTACCATGTTAGTGACATCCACCATCATGAGAACCCACCCCTGACCAGACTGGGTATGCAGTGTATGCCATTTTGCCTACCTACATCTATCATCTTGAAGTAGCCGAATAGCAAAACCATAAATAGAAAATCACATAGAGGAGGCCTGGATAGAAATGCCAATGGAGAGCAGAGCCATCAGCAAGTCCCTGAGGAGTGTGATCAGATTCTTGGTGCCCTTTGGTTTCTGAAGCAGCCTTTCCTAGATTCAACAGTGGGCTGGGGTAAAGACAATAGACTGTGGTACCCTGACTATCTATCTATCTTCCTATCTCCGGGCTTCAGGAGCTTGGGCCAGATGGTTTTGTGGGCCCTCTTGGCACCAATGCACTTTGATTCCATGCCCATTTTCTGTAAGAGCCGCAAGTGGAAAACAGAATTTTGGCAGGAACCTTTCATTACGAAAGGCTTCCTTCTTCTAGGGTCTGCTAAAAACATATGAGGGTGTGTGACCCTCTGTCACTCACCCAGACTAATGGGTCTGGTTCCTGAGGCTGGGGGAACCCATGCCTGACTTAAGACAGAGGTGCCTCGAGGCTAGTAAAGGAAGAGAAGAAACAAAACTCTTTGGGGAAATTAAGACTGGAACACAGGCTCGTGTGCTTGAGAAGAGGCAGCAGGCAGCTGTGTTTAAGGACCAGAAATACATCTCAATTCAAGGAAGACTTAATGTATTGAGCAACACGAGTGTGCAGGCAGAGTCAGGGAAGATCTTTCTGAGGACAAAATCTGCCATCCAACTAGAAGCCTGGAAACCAAGAGAGGAGACATTTGCATGTGCCAAATTATCTCTAAGTTCCTCTAAACATCAGACCTCAGGATGGAGTCCGGGGAGGGACTATAGGAGAAAACAGTTAAGTATGGAGGGCTGTCGGTCTGATAGATCCGAATTCAATTCTTGGGTTTTGTTTTACTAGTGGCGTTGGCTACTTCATATGTAAGAGGAAAGTGCTATCTACCTCACAGGCATGGTGAAGTGATGAAATGAGAATGGGTGTACAGCCCGGTACACAGGTGCCAGATGTGTGATGCTGACTACACGAAGTCATCCCACTCAGGCAGTGACAGGGAGACAAATAATCTTCAGAAGGACACTAAGGACCGTAGTCTGTCAAAGCCTGAGGACACCACATATGAAGGGACAACATATCAGATTTAAGAGGAAATGGAGCCTGGAATTAGCAAGTGGCCAGAGCAGAAGATTACAGTCAGGAAAAAGGAAGAGAGTCAGGGAATATGGTTTAAACAGCTTTTTTTTTTTTGTATGACATGTTGGACCCCCTAAAGGGCCAGGCCACCATCAGGCACCTGACTGAATAGTATGTCAAACATGTCCTCTTTCAGGTGGGTGAGACAGCTCAGCAGGTAAAAGTACTTGCGGTCAATGCCTAACTATCTGAGTTCAGTTCCAGGAACTCATGTTTTAAAAAGTAAAATAAGTAGCCAGATAACAGTGGCATGCATAAGATCCTGCCTCAACAAAACCAAATAAAAAGCAAGGGCTCAATATTGTGTACGGTTAAGGAGGGACTATTCACTTCAGAACAAGACTGAAAAGAATCCCTCCCGGAATCCATTTCCAATGATTCCCTCCTCCTCCTCCCCTCTCAAACTCCCAGTATGTATTTTGGCCACAGGAACAGAGCTAGAACTGTTAGGGTCAACACACCTTGGCACTGGTTGGCTTCAGAGAAGTATTGGAAGCTAAAACCTGAGGAGAAAGACGGGGAGGAGAAGGAGGAGGAGGGAGAGGAAGAGGGGGAGAAGCTCTGTGTGCTGGGGTCTGCGTGAACAAAACAAGTAAGTTGTTGTGAAGGAGCAGACAGGAGATGCCATAGTGACTGCAGTTAGAATAGATGAAAAAATGCCTGGGGCACTTTATTACCTAAGCCCTGCTGGTCTTTGGCATAACTGTATGGTCTGGGTTTTATTATTCCCAGTACTCAGATGAGGAAAACTGAGGTCTGTGTCTATGAAGCAATCTACTCAAGACAGAGTAAAGGCAGCAAATTGCTTGAGTAGTTTCAGAACAAGGTAGAGTCTTCCCCACAAAAAAACAGGTAGCCCCAATCCTGAACTCTGCCTGTTGGACAGAACGGGAGGAGAGGGCAGGCATTGGCTGTGCCTCACATCTGGCTTCCTCTGTGCTCATGTGAAAGAAGAGGAACACGCTCCCCCTCACCACCCTCAAAATTAAATCCCCAGGCAGAACTGAGCAAAGGGTTTCTTCATATCACAGAGCCACTCTGTAGTCACAGAGAGATGTCGCCTCACCTAGTCTGCATGCCACCTTCAATTCCCCTGATTGTCTCTGCTAATTTATTCAACCAGGGACCAGGCTGGTTTCATGCCAGCTTAGGAGATGCACCACAGCAGGCTGAGCAGAATTCCTCAGGAGGAGCAATTAGCAAAAGCTGGAGTCAACCCTGTATAGAAATAAGCAGAGAAATTAGCCCTTGTGTCTCTCCGAATCACATGCTAGCTAAGATGCTTAACACTTTAAAATAATTCTGCACTCCTCTTCAGTGAATGTCAAATATATAACATCACACAGTGTTCTGAATTGTGCAAGTACAAAGAGGTGATGGGCGTGCAGTGGCATACACACTATGGAAGCAGAGGCTTCCCTTTGCAAATATCTGTAGATGGTACCCTGTTTTGTTTGGTGGGAGCCTAGGGAAATGACTCAGCAGTTAAGAGCACCTTACTCACTGCTCTGGACGAGGATCTAAGTTTGGTTCCCAGGATCCAGGTTGGACATCTTACAACCACATGCAACTCTAGCTGCAGGGGATCTGATACCCTCTTCTGGCCTTAGAGCGCACACACACACACACACACACACACACACACTAAAATCTTAAAAAGAACTTTGGGAGGAGACCCTTGCCTTCTTCAAAAACCCTAAAGGGACTTGTGAAAATAGGCCCAGTGAAATGATGCAACACAAGATCTTGATGAACTCAGAAAGGATGATGGGTGGTCACGGCAGACTACAACTGTGGAAGGCTACATGATGCAGGAGAACTTGGAGATCCAGTCAGGATGCTGGTAATGGCCCAGGGATATTGAGCAGAGAAGGTAGAGAGTAAGGAGCCATGTCTGTTGTAGGGCTCGGGCAGCTTAATTCATACCTGCCGTGACAGGCCCAATAGAGACCAACCAGAAAGTAGGCCTGAAGGTTTGGTTTACCCTAAGGCAACACCTGACTCCAGAAAAGACCACAAACTGGGACTATCCAGACACCACCTGGGAATGGACCATCCAAGGGGAAAATACCTAACCATTGTAGATAGGATAACAAGATGTTCCTTAGATCAGCACATACCCATTCCCTTTCACCAAGGCACCCTTAGACAAATGTCAGCCAATCAAGGGTCCTGAAACTTAGAAATCCCCCATCCCAACCTCTGCTATGATTAAAAACCCCACCCTAACTGAGCTTGAGGCTCTCTCTGTGCCAATGTGTTGGACACACACAGAGTCCAAGTTCGAACTTGAGTAAAGGCTCTTTGCTTTTACATATGGGATTCAGTCTCCTTGTTGGATTTTTGAGGAATTGTGAGATCTTGGTATAACATCTGTCTCCAGCAGCCTAGACCAGAATTAACTCCCACAGAGTGGAGCTCCCAGCTGGAAAGTGGTGGAGCTTACCGAAAGTGAAACAAAAACAGATTGGTTACTCTAGAAAAACGTGAACTAGACGGTGCAGTCTACTTACTCCTCAGCCACCTGCTTCTCAATCACTTGTACAAGTCCAAGCAGGCATCAGATTCATTCCAGTCTTCCATGGTGTCATATGTGTGTGGTGGAGGAGGGTGGCTATCCATTTCTTTATGGGGAACCTTGTTCATTTCTTTATCCTGGTTAATGCCTCCTCACTATGTAGACCTTGGTGAACCAGGTGGACACAGGGTTCCCGAAGGACCGAGTAGAGACAATGGAAGCATTGAATACTGTATGCAGTCACAATTCTTTCAGTTATAGGCTCAGAGAGACGCTTACCAATCACAACAAGAGGAGACTCTTAGTGCATATAAAATCCAGCAGGCATATCTATCTGGCTTTAGGCATCACTGGAACTAGATGATTAAGTTATATTGTAACAATTATCTATGTCTTATGTCTTAGCTCCACTCTCCTCTGGGTGGCCTGATTTTCTGACTGTTCCAGGCACATCCTTCCCTATAGCTATCTGGGCAGAGACAGAATGCCTCTGCTTCACAGCTTGAGCAAAACTCATAGATCATGGATAGAATGGATTCAATAGTCTAGAATGACTGGTCTAAGACCAATCATTATACTGAAGGATGAGGTGTTCTGATTGATCAAGCCTGGAGCAGGGTTTAGTTGCATCCAAACCAGATGAACTACAAGTAGGAAAGAAGTGGTAGCCACAGAGGAAAATAGGGTTTGGCTTCCAGAAGAGAAGGGAAGAGTTATTAGGCAGGAAAAATATCAGGTAGTTACAGGAGTTACAGAATCATATCATTCCACAAAATATACCCAAAAACTACATGGAGGAGAACAGGTATGGGTTTGATCCCCTCCCTGATGTGAGAATGGAAGGAGAGATGGAGGAAGGTGCTGACCCGAAGCAGCCAGATGAGTGCAGAGAAGGCAAGGGTTGGCACATATGGCCGAATAGATTATGTATTGGAAAGAAGGTTGGAGGGGGTTGGATAGAAATCCAGCCTAGGCTGTAAGCACAAAGCCTTACTTCTGGTGTGTGACTGCTTCTGTAAGGGGAAAGGATATTTGTATAATTCATACACGGGGCTTATCTTGTCAGAGCAAAGGGACAATACCATCTAGAAGTGACAAAACCATCCATCCCCTGTTTGCACAAAGATGCCATCATGCAGAATTACATCTCTCACCACCCAGAAAAATAAAGTATGTCTGAATTCCTGGGACCAGAGAGTATGGCCTTATTTGGAAAGAGGTTGTTTTTTATTTTAATTACCAAGTTAGATGAGTTTGGTGTTTATCAGAGCAAGCAGGGGAAGATTTGTATACCAGGACACAAAATCAAGGAGGATGGCATATGATGATGGAGGCAGAAACTGGAGTCATGGAGCTGCAAACCAAGGAGTGCAGAGCACAGCTGCCAAGCCCAGAAGCTAGGAGATGTGCATGGAGCAGAGTGCACGCACACACACACACACACACACACACACACACACACACACACACACACACCCCACAGCCTTTAATGGAACCAACCTTGTATAATGTAGCTCATTTGGTAGAGTTTTTGCTTAGCATGTGCAGAGCCTTGGGTTCAATCCCCAGCACCCCATAAGCTGGTGTGATGATGCTGCCTTTAGTCCTAACACTTGGGAAATAGGGAAGGAGGATCAGAAATTCAAGAGTATCCTTAGCTATGTAGCCAGAACATTCCACAAAATATGCTTAAAACCTGGACAGAAGAGAAGAAGAATGAGTTGTACTCCCCAGGGACCAGTTCAAGACTAGCCTGGGATACAGGAGACACTCTCTATAAAGAGAGAGAGAGAACAGATTTTCAAATGACAGTAGAAGAGTGAGGCCTACCAGTGAAATGGGGGAGAAGGACAATCTCTTGCTGATCAGAAAAAAGGACAAGGTTAAACTCAAAGTTGGAACTTCTGCATATGTTGTCTTTTGATATCTGTGTCCCCACAGCTCACAGCTGTGCTTCCCTTTGTCAAAGAACTCGCTGTTCTAGACTGCAATTGTTTGGTTACTGTGGAGTGGATTTTCTAATGACGCAGAATCCATTTTCCTTCAAGGTACACATCTTTCCTCCTGTGATGAACCTATAAAGCAATTGGCAAACATGCCTAAGGGGTCTGGGGTCACATGAACAAAGGAAATGAGAATCTGTTGGTCCTACTAACAGTGTTGAGTACTATTGAAATTCGTGGAGGTAAACCAAGACAGCTCTGAACACAGGCCACGGCTGGGAAGAGCAACGCTGCAGTGTTGCGTCCTCAGAGAACTCTTTGTCTCTGTCAAATCCCTCATGTTATTCTATTTTCTTCGTTGCATTAATCATCACAAAATATTTTATTTGTTTCATAAAGGGTTTGTGGTAGCAGCAGCCTTGCCTTTTGTGTTTATGCTGTTTATACCAAGCCTTGGGCTAGCCACTTACCTTGTTTCACATGATACCTCTATTATGAATTTGTCATTTGTAAAAAATGTACGGATCTCACAAGGCAATTGTGAGGATAAAAGGGGGTAACGTCAGTACTCAGATTAATGCCTGGTACAGACTCCACAGTCAGCTCTAGCTACACACACACACACACACACACACACACACACAAACACACACACACCATGCACAAGTAATACACTCCCACATACACTTGCACACACAAATAGCATCACTTTTCAGGTAACTGATGTTTATGCTACCTTACAGAGCATTATTCGTTCCCCAGCATTAGAAAGACCATGCCCTAGGGCTGGAGAGATGCTTCAGCAGTTGGAAGTACCGGAGACTCTTCGGGAGGACCCAGCACTCACATGGTGGGTCACAACTATCAGTAATTCCAGTCCTAGGGACTCCAATGCTTTCTTCTGGCATCCTTAGGCACACAGTACACACACATACATGCAGGTAAAACACCCAGGCATGTAAAATAAAAATAAAGGGGAAAATTGCCACATGCTCAGATCCTGCAACACAATAGACACTATTAAGCTAATCTCCATGTTGAGATTACCTGAAATATAATGGTCTAATATGTCATTCTTCCAGGGGAGATGGTGATGGGGATATGTCAGTAAAGCACTGTTGGCCAATAGGGAAGCAAGATAGGTGGGACTAGGAGTCCAGGAGGACTCTGGGAAGAAGAAACACAGGGAGTCAAGATGTAGCTGCCATAGGGGTAAGAAGTCCGGACCCTTTTCTCTGGTAAGAGAAATACTTAGATTAACAATTATGGGGGAAATACTTAAGTCAGAGCTAACCAGTAAGAAACAAGCAAGGCCAACAGCTTCATAATTAATACAGTGTCTTGTGTGCTATTTGGGGACTACAACGTGGCAGAGCCCAGGCAACTGGTTGAGGAAAAAACAAAGCGGCTGGCAAGGAAAAGCCTTCTGTCAATAAGATGGTATCAAAAAGAAGTCTTCAGGAGCCAAAGATTATCAGGTGTTATGATAAGGTAGCAGAAGATAACAAGAATGTCCCACTCATAGTTCATTAATTCACTCTGCAGTGTTATGTGCTTTTCCTCATTCACTTAGTAATTACTTCCTGAGCATATACTGCATGGTAGGCCTTGGGCTAGAGACTAGGGATATAAGGATAAACAGTACATTATTTAAGAGTAAGAGGACACAAATGAGTGAAAATAAAAATGTATGAAAACATGTCCACCACCATCAATGCCATAGCAGAATATGTGCTTCTAGACTTTCCCTTTTCTCTTCCTGTCGATGCTGGTGACTGAAGCTAGGATCTTGTATGCACTGAGCATATGCTACACAGTTGAGCTACATCCCTCTCCCCTGGATCTTTTTTCTAATCTTATAATAATTGACAACTTATAACAGAGTCTTTATCCTCAATGATGGTGCAGCTTCCCATTGCCTAAGCTTTCAACGTCTTTCTGTATAATAATCTTCCTAATAGGCTTTGCATTTTTTTGTTACCGCTTTGAGTTTGTGTGGTACTTTTGCTGTGTGCCTTGCTGTGGTCTGGCTTTTCCCTTCTCTTTGTGTCTCAGCTCCTATCAGGCGTACCTCCTCCCACAACCCACCATGTCTCTGGTTTCCCATCCCTCCCCTCGTCCTCTCTGCTCCCTACTCGATCCTCCTATACCTTGAGGTAAGAACACTTATCAGCTGCAGGATAATTTATTCTTAATGTTCTCATCATACCCTGCTGGCACCCTTGTGAATAGTTTTAACTCTCCTGATTTGAGTGTTCCATCTGTCTCCTGCCAGGATCCTGACTAATACAATATTGTTTAGGGATACATAGGTTCTGTGGCAGAACTTATAAATAAAAGCAGGAAAATTCTTACTAAGAAACTGAGGGTAGGGATTACCTGTGGGGAAGGAAACATGATACAGAAAAATGAGCCCCATGGGAGACTCCAATCATATGATGGTATCGTATGACGGTATCCTATTTCTTAGCCAAAGCTATTTGTAGAACCACATTTGTTTTATGATCACTCTTTTTGAGTCCTCCCTGCCCCCTGCAGACAGGGTCTCATGTAGCTCAGGCTAGCCTCCAACTCACTATGTTGCCTTGTGCTCCTTATCTTCTGTCTTCATTTCCCTAATGCTTGTTACAAGTGTGTGCTACTGTGATCTGCTGATTTTATTTTTTAAACATGGTCTCATATTTCTGTAGACGTTTCATACATTTTACAACAAACTTTTACAATAAAGGACTGGGAATGTAGCTCAGTTGGTAGAGTGCCTACCTAGGATGTGTGAGTCCCTGGGCTTGGTTCCAGCACTGATAAGCTAGGAGGCGGAAGTAGTAAAATCAAGGTCATCCTCAACTATGTAGGGAATTTGAGACCAGCCCGGGATACACGTGGCCCTGTTTTAAAAAATAAAAGATGTGGGACAGAGCATGTAATAGTGGCCTTCCGTGTACACCTGCCTATGGGAAGCTCAATTCCATACCAGAGTGGGTAGCTAGAGACACATTTCAATAATTATCATGTAACTATCCTGAGTTCAGTTGCTAGTACCAAAACTGTCTCTGTCTGTTCTTGGAAGGACATTGGCCATACAGGAGTGGAGCCCCATCCTTGAACCAGGCTTTCTCTTTTGGGCCACCAACCAAATCATGACACAGAGACTTACTATTCGTTTTGAATGCTCAGCCTACCTTAGGCTCCTTCCTGCCTCAGGGCTTTTTACCTTTCTTACTTTCACTTCTTGTGTCTGATTGGCTAGCACCTGCCTGGCTTCCAGCTCTGAGCGTCTCCCTGGTTCTCTCCTCTCTTCTCTCATTCCTCTCAAGCCTGGATTTCTCTTCCTATCTATTATCTCTCCCTGCTAGCCCCACCTATCCTTTTCTTGCCTAGCCATTGGCCATCCAGCTTTTTATTAGACCAATCAGGTACCTTAGGCAGGCAAGGTGAAACAAATGCAACACCTCTTTACATAGTTAAACAGACACAGCATAAACAAAAGTAACACAGTTAAAGTAAGATTCTGCAGCATAAGCAAATGTAACACATCTTTACCCAGTTAAAATAATATTCCACAACACATCTATATGACATCATTTACTATGATTCTGTCCTTAAAGGTCCCAATTCAGTCACTTTGGGGCTTAGGATTGGGCAGGTGGCACAGTTCAGTCCATAATAGGGCCACACATTCCTTTATTCTTTCCTTATTGCCCCAGACTTAGTGAGTCATCACAATGAAACAGGTAAACCCCAGGTCTTGGTCAACAAGAAAATTAAGACTGTACCTCAGCTGGCCATGATTGTACAAATTGAGTACATTCCTAGTGAAAAGCCCTTTGTTAGGTATCTCAGAATACCCCCAAAATATGGCCCCATTCAAGGAACTAGATGAAACTTAAAACTGTTCACAAAACATTGTTTTGACTATTCCATGGTTTCCCTTTTTGTTGACAGAAACTCAAGGTCAAACTGCTACTGTATATGATGCTTAGCTTTTACAAACTTGACACAAGCTAAGAGTCACCTGGGAAAATGGTACCTCAACTGAAGAAGTACACCCATCAGATTGGCTTGTAGGGGGCATTTTCTTCATTAATTATTGGTTTGGGAAGGCCCAGCCCTCTGTGGGTAGTGCTCCCCATGGGCAGGTGATTCTATATAGTATTTAAAAAAATTTTTTAAATGCAAGCTGAACAAGCCATGGAAAGAAAGCCAAGAGGTCTTCCTCCATGATCTGTGCCTTGGCTTTTCTTGATGATGGACTGTACAATGTTAAGCTAAACCCATTTCTCCTCTTTGCTCACAACAGAAACCAAAGGAAAACACTGAAAATTAATGCTATAGTTAAAAGGAATGTTAGGGTTAAAATGGGCAAAGTAGGGAACACTAGGGATGAGAAATTAAAGGATTTGCAGCTGGGTATGGTCAGCCAAGCTGACCAGCTAAGAGGAATGTTCCACCTACCTTGGCAAGTGCCAGGTGGATTCCAAGAAAGGCCTCCTTCTCCTGGCTCAGAAACATATGGAAGGCATCGTAGTATTGCATGTATTCTTGCATCTATCATAGCTAATCACAACTAAACTGAAGAACAGCTTCTAAGAAGGCTTCCACCCATTCCAGGAAGGACACCACTCCTGTCTGAATAAGCAAGGAGTTAAGGAAGATATGAGGTAATCAAAGTAAGATGTGATTACATCTTGGTAATATGACTGCTTGGTAATGTGTCTGCTAACATGAATGTCCCTTTGTTGTTAAATATCCTTGAAGATAGTTGGGTTCTTCTCATAGAAATTAACACACTAGGGCATTCACCCACAAGTGTATGGTAACAATGGGTCTGAATCATGAAACCTAAGGTCATTATGCTATCACTTTCATTATGGTTTGACAGCTATCCCTCTTTGTAGGAATCATGGGAGAAAATATCTAAAAAAAATCTGGTCCACTATGATTTGGAACAGAACAAGTGTCACTTTATGTCATGGATATTCTATCTGCTTCATAAATATTCATACACTAACAATGCAGAACCCACTCTGTTGCTTCTCCCCATGGGGCAGCCCACTTTAGTTTCCTGTAGTGACTGGTTTGCTTAGTGTCTCTAACTAAACTTATGCTTCTGTCCTAAACAGACCCTGCTGCTCTGCTAAATAAATCTGTCAAACTGTCTGTGTCTTTTGATTGAATGAATTCTTTCAAAAAGAGAAGAATCATTGAGCCTTGGGTAGTAGATCAGTATTTATCCCAGGTATGCAAATGGACTTTGGGCTCCCATCCAACAATGAGAGATGCACTCTCACCCTGGACTCTTGGGGGGAGGGTCTAGGCCCTGCCCTGGATGAAATGGCAAACTATGGACACCCCCATGGAGGGCCTCACCCTCCCTGGGGAAATGAGGGGATATTGGGGGGGAGTTGGTGGGAGGGTGGGGGAGGAGGGGAGGGAAAGGGAGAGGGACCTGGAATTGACATGTGAAGCAACCTTGTTTCTAATTTAAATTTAAATTTAAAAATAAAATATAAAAAAAAGAGAAGAATCAGAGGCAGCCCCACCTCCCACAGTCCCCCAACAGAACCCCTCACAGTGCTATACTAGTTTATAGTCACCAAATCACACAAGGTTCTTAGGGTCATGGATGCCAGAAGCTCACAATATGGGGCATCTTGGGAATCCGAATCCAGAGGTTAGTGACCTCGGCCTCACAGTTACTGAGGTGGCATCTTTTAGGAAGTTAGCTTGTTAAGACCCTATTTTTTCATAAACATCACTCCTTTGGGGAAGCAGGGGCTGAGGAAATTGCTTTCCTCAGAATGGGAGGAGAGCCAGGATGGTTTCTGAGAAGACACCTGTGAGAGGACCAAAGGGGCATAGACTTGAGCTAAATGCTGATGGACAGGAAGGAGCAAATAGGAAAAGCTGAAAAGGAAGCATTTCAGGCTGTGGGCTGGGTGAGAGAGTGGGGATGGGAATATTAATTTAGGGCAGTGAGCACTGAGGGAACATCTCAAAGGTTTATACAATGACCCGAATCAGATGATGAGAGTCTGAAACCATGGACTAAGTGGGACCAATTCTTGGGGGATAGGAAAAGGCCAATTCCCAAGCCAAGGATAGGGTTACAATTTCAAGTAATCTTTGATGTTACTCAGAAGGCAGATCTACAAAGTCACATTTATTGTAAACTACCTTTGCAATAGTTTCTTTTTTGTTTCAAAATTCGATCATTTATTCTTTAACAGTTGCACATGTATAAAAGCAGTGTATACATAAAAACAAAGAACAGAAAAAAAGCAGTGTATAATTGGTCATACCTACTACCACTCAAGTTAATTATTTAAAACATTATTTTTAACTGTACTTTTATTTACTTTGCTTGTAAGTGTCTGGGTGTGTGCATGCCACAGCAGGCACGCTGAGGTCAGAAGTTCTGGGAATTGGACTCAGGTCATCAGGCTTGGTGGCAGGCAAGCTTCTCCAACCCCTCCTCCATTTTTCTGGCATGTAGTTTGCTCAGGTCTTGCCTCTTGAATATGAATCCTTCTGGAAATTGTAGCAAAGTATCTTGAGTCTGAATCTTTTCTTTTGCTTAAAGCCTTGGGGGTATTTGAATAGATAATGTATGAAGGTCATTCGGTGCTTGGTGTGTCTGCACTGGACACAGGTCACCTCTCCTCCCATCACACAATAGTTTCTTAAACCTTCTAAAGCTGAAGACCCAGCCCTTGGCCTGCATTGAGGAAGTCTGAGCTACACACTCACACACACACACACACACACACACACACACACACACACACACACCAACTTTATCTGATCTCTGACTGGGAGGCAGGCAGTATTTCACTTAGTCCTCACTGTGTGTTTATGAGAAAGATTGGATTACACAAGAAGAAATTTAGACTCATGGAGAATGTTAGTCTCATGGCACTAAAGACAGGACTTGAACTCAGCTTGTCTGACTCCATAGACTTCTCTAATGTGCAAGGTTGCCAATGTACTGTGACTTGGTTCATTCACCGGTTCACTCATTGAAATATATATGCTAAACACCTATATTTGCTAAACACATTGGGTTTTTTTAAACAAACAAAACAAGAAAAACAATCAGTAAAAGAGCAGAGTAATTTTCTCACATAAGTTTTGAATTGACACAAAACTCAGAGAATGATTTCCTATGGATATTTAGTTAGTTAGTTAGTTGTTTTTGGAACAAGATCTCTTATATCATGGGTTGACTTTCAACTTGTGATCCTCTTGTTTCTACCTCCTAAGTGCTAGCATTGCAAGTTTGTGCTACTGAAGATAGAGGTTTCTGTCTCACCTGGTCCCACAGCCATTTAGCCCCAAATAAGCACACAGAGACATACTAATTATAATCTGTTTGGCCGATGGCTCAGGCTTCCTATTGGCTAGCTCTCTTAGTTATTAACCCATTTCTATTTCAGTATTGCCACATTCTGTGGCTTACCCGGATTTTGGCATGTTACTCCTTCAGCAGCATGGCGTCTCCCTGGCCAGGCTCTCTCTGCCTTCCTCCCCCCAGCATTCTTCGCATCTGGTAGCCCCACCTATACTTTCTGCCTGGCTACTGGCCAATCAGTATTTTATTCATCAGCCAATAAGAGAAACGTATATATAGAAGGACTTCCCCCATCATGCTGCTACACCTGGTTTCTTAGAATACTTAGTCACTTCGTCATTCAACAAATGCTTAACTTAGTGTGTACACATCGAGTAGTAACTAAGGATAAGAATGTGACTCATGGATCCTGGCAGGGGAAAGAGACAAATAAACCAAAAAATACAGTATCAGAGTTAAAGATATATCATAAAGATAACAAAAATAATGTGGGCACCCAATGGGAGGAGGCTGATTTACTTTCAAGGTAGATATTTGGGTACAGAGGATGACAATTTGGCACCAACATTCCTAAACTCTAACAAGTACCGCAAGTCCCTCTGGATTGATTTATTAATTAATATTTATGAAGCACATTTATTTATTAAGCATCTACCCTATGCCAGACACAGTAATATATTTATTGATTTTATTTAATTCTTATGGCAACTTCATGGAGTGTTATTGGTTCTGCTGTATAGATGAGGGAACTGAAATCCAGAGAGGCAAGGTGACTCATCTGGCAAAGTCCACCCCATAAGGGTCCATCTCATTCCTAAATCTGTGCTTAAAACCACTGTATTTCATTGCCTCTTGGTACCAGTTGACACTCAGCATTACACTGGAATTAGCAACAATTCCTTAAGTCTCTTTATTTTTTCCCTCTACTCAGTTGATATTATTACAATTTACAGCATCAACTCTAACTTCACCAGAAAAGTGTAATGGTTAAGAATTTGATGTCTGGGCTGGAGAGATGGCTCAGTGGTTAAGAGCACTGACTGTTCTTCCAAAGGTCCTGAGTTCAATTCCTGGCAAGGTGGTGGCTCACAACCACCTTGAATGAGCTCTGATGCCCTCTGCTGGCATGCAGGCAGAAGATTGTATACATAATAAATAAATAAAATATTTTTTAAAAAAAGAATACAATGTCTGAGGTCCGGTGTTGGTGGCTCATGCCTTTAATCCCGTGCCTTTAATCCCAGCACTCAGGAGGCAGGCAGATCTCTGTGGAGGTCGAGGTCAGCTCTGGTCTACTGAGCACATTCCAGGACAGGCTCCAAAGCAATACAAAGAAACCCTGTCTTGAAAAAACAAAAATAAAACAAAACAAACAAACAAAAAACAATGTCTGGAGCTAGAGAGATGGCTCAGAGGTTAAAAGCACTGGCTGCTCTCCCAGGGGTCCTGAGTTCAATTCCCAGCAACCGAACCATCTGTAATGAGATCCGGTGCCCTCTTCTGCCTTTCAGGCATATATGCAGGTGGAACACTGTATACATAATACATTTTAAAAAGGATTAAAAAGAAAGAAAATGTCTGGTGGGGCACACTCGTAATGTGGGAGGCAGAAGGAGAGAAGGAGGAGGATGGCTACAAGCTGCAGCCCAGCTCCAGGTTAGCATATTCTAGCGGACTAATGAGTGAGATGCTTGAAAGAGAGGCACAGTGGGGAGAGGAGAGAGGGTGTGGAGAGAGAGAAGGGGGAAGAAGGAGAGAGAAAGCTGTCTTTGGAAACAACGTGTAAATTGAATTCTGGCTCATCCCCAGTCCAGAGACTTTTGGAAAGCAATCACCTGATGTCTCTCTATCTCAGATCCCACATCTACAAAGGAGGGACATTTCATAGGGCTGCTGTAGTGCTAAATGAGTTAATGTCTATAGAAAATTCAGTAAAGTGGGCATAGTAAATGCTGGCTTTGAAAGTGTTACTGCTTTCCTTTCCTTCTCCTCACTCTTTCTTTCTACATCCCTATTGATGAGAGTTTATTTTTTTGTTTAATTTTTGAGACAGGGTTTCTCTATGTAGCCCTGGTTGCCTTAGAAGTGGTTCTGTAGACCAGGCTGAACTCGAACTCAAAGAGATCCTACTGCCTCTGCCTACTGAGTGCTGGGATAAAAGGTGTATGCCTGAAAGTTCAATTTTTTCCAAATATATCCTTTGAGAACAAACAAAGCCTAATCTATGTTCTTGGCCTAGGATGCTAAATAATACTTTTGGGAGACCTGTTTACACTGGAGCCCTATGAACTTCCTGGGAACAATTATAAGTATGCTTTTGGATAGGTGATTAGACTCAGAAAGACAAGAAATCCATCATATGAGCAGTGTGTAGACAGAAAACATCCTCTGACTTCTAGAATGAGGAATCTTGGGAAAGGGAGTATTAATGCTGTCTTGTGAATGTAGCCATATTCTATGTACTAGACAATATATTCTCCAAGTGGAAGTAAAATTCACACCATTAAAGAATATCCACTAAATGTCCTTTGGTTTCCTCTCTTTTTTAAAACAACTGTTTTACATGATTATTCTCCAAGCCAAACAACTGCCATCTTTGGAAGATTAGCTATACCTGATGGGGGAAGTCCTGTGTATATGTCAATAAAGCACTGTTAGCCAATAGGGAAGCAAGATAGGTGGGACTAGGAGTGGAGGAGGACTCTGGGAAGGAGAAACACAGGGAGTCGAGATGTAACCGCCATGGGGTAGGAAGCCCGGAAATTTCTCCGGTAAGAGAAATACTTAGATTAGCAATTATGGGGTAAATACTTAAGTCAGAGGTAGCCAGTAAGAAACAAGCAAGGCCAACAGCTTCATAATTAATATAGCCTCCAGTGTGTTTATTTGGGCCTGATGCGGCTCTGTAACCAGGCTGGCAGGAAGGCTTCTCTTTACATAATGGTGATCAGAAGTGGGATCATGAATTTCCATGTAGAATAACAAAAGCTTTAAAGGAATCTTAGAAACAAAAGAATGGAGAAAAGCATGGGTTTTTGGTAGCAGCATTTTTCTCAGGTGGGCTCTGTTTTGCTACAGACAAGCAGAGACTCACGTGGCTCTCTTAAGGGAGTCTTCCTGACTCAGCATAAGCAAAACAAAACAAACAAACAAAAAACCCAGCAAGGTTCTTTTAAGAGGCTCTGCTAACAATTGAAAAGTTGTACAGACAGCTGGAAGTGGCAGTGACCACATCTCCAAGCCAACAGCTTTTGCTGGATTTCAGCATAGACTGAGGCAATGAGCTGGAATCACGCTTACGCCCGCCATCTTGGAAAAACTGCAGTTTAAACAGCCTCGGTTTTAACAGATAAGACACGTGGCCAGAAAAACATAAAGATTTACAGTAAAGTCAGACTTGGATGAAGAAAAACCTCTAAATGTTTACAGTATGTTTAAAAATATATGTAAAATTGAAAGAGAAAAAGAAACGGCATAGTGGTAAATAAATAGAGAAGCCGGCTGTGGTGGCACACACTGGTAGGATTTGCTGCAGAGGCAGAGGCAGGCAGATTTCCAGAGAGAAACCCTGTCTCAGAGAAATAGAAATAAAAGTAAAAGAAATAAAGTAATAATAATAGATAAATAAATAAGCCATGTAAAGATGAAAAATACACAGAGAGTCTGGATACTGTACGCTATTGTGTTTTTCAGTTTTTTTTTTTTGATTGCTCAGGAAGGAACAACTGCTAAAGTACACTTGATTATAAATGCTACTGAATTAATTCAACTTATATCTTTTGAAAATGCCTTGACTTCAAATTTTAAGTATAAGGATATGTTACTTTGGAAAAGAGGTTTTGTTTATGTTTCTACAGAAAATGGTAAGCTGAGGATTCCTTCCAGGCTTCTGTGGTTTGATGAATCAAGACCCCCCGGAAGCAATGGCCCAAGTGATTCAACATCTAAAACAGCTAAGATGATACAGCTTTACAGACCCCGAAAATAAGGACTTATACAGGTTTCTGAGTTTTGTCATGATCCCCATGGTATGAACAGCGCCCTCTTCCAGCACGAAGCAGTTTGGAATGAGCGACGTCCTAATTCCCATCTTGTTTATAAATCTTTGTTTTCATTTAAATGGGATTGTTTATAATTGGTTAATGATCACAACCAATCTCTTTTTAAAGGAAAAAGGGGATTATGGTATGGAAATGAATACTTTGTATTGGTATGGTTTTTCATTTATTGATACAAATTCAAGGTCAATTTTGTGATGTGTATATTTCTCTTGATTAAGTATTGTGCTTATGCTGATCTTTTAAAACATAATGCATAATTCAATACAGACTATAGATAGTTACTTATAATAGTCAGAACTTATAGTTAGGTTAGTTAGGTTTTCTAGATATACAGAAATATATTTGAGATAGACAGTCTTCAAACCTTTCAAAGACCTTCAGAAAATGGCATTTAAAATGGTTTAGGGTTCTTCTTGACAATGAGAAATGTCTGCTCCTGGCAGCACCAATTACGTCTGAGAGGAAGATGGGCATTGAAGAAACTCATTATGGAGTTTGCTTCCAACCTGGCAAGATTAGCCATTTGAGCAAGAAACTGCTCTTGCCTAGACTGCTTGACTGTTTCTGTATAAACTGGCTATGTAGGACCCACAGGAAAGTGACTGCTGAACTCAAATAGTCCTTCAGGGTTCCTGCTTCATGGAAGAGTCTATGAGACTTTCTACAAGACACAGAAAAATGACTGACAGACTGCTGATGCAGATGGACAGTCTGAAATTTCCTGTTTTACTAAGAAGTCTTCTGGACACACTGTAGCCTATGGGCTGAAGATGGATGCCCCAAGATTACAGAGGAATTTCGGGTGACTGTCCAGGCAGTAAGATGTCTCTGTCAATCCTAGTGTTTATATATTATCCTTCTGTGGTCTTTGATGGGGTTGAAGATAGATAATTATAGTTTTCCTTAGTTATGATAAAAGATAAGCTACACATAGAACTTTGGACTCACAAAGATGGGATGGATGATATTTTCTTTAAATCTTGCTAAATGTTGATAGACAAAATATTGTAACTGTGTTCTTACTCGATAACTGTTCTGTTATATATAATTTGACTATGTTAAAGTTAAGACCTTTCTTTTGTTTAAGAGGCAAGGAGGGTCACTTGAATATCCAGACACTCCAGACCACCTGTTGTATGCCACTCTTGTCCTAATTGTTTGTAACCTCAGGGAGGGCTAGAATATAGCCACTAGAGTATTTGCACCAAGTAGACCAGGGCCTCCCTTATGCCACTGTGGGTCCACCATCGTCCCTGCTGGGTAAAGACTTTCCAGTGTGGCCTTCGAGGGAGCATCCCCACACCAGTAAGTTCCCCCTCACCTATGCTCTGTAAGCTTATGGATTCCCAATGGTAGACTTTGGTCTTTGGTGGAATCCTAGCTCCATTTGCTCCATTTTGTTGTTGTTGTTGTTGTTGGGAACTTGGAAAGAGGGGTAGATTTTAGCAACAACAACAACAACAGCAAAATCCACCACAACCTCCACCAACAATTGAAGGCTTTTGTGTTGGAGTAGTGACTAAAAAGAAGCCTGAGGCTATTCTGACAAAATCCAGTCCTAATGAAGAAAGACATCCACTTCTATGTGTCTACCTCCCCCTTGTGGCTGATCAGGAAATCATCGTTACCAAACCAGCAGGTGCCTTAGGGCTGCACATTAAACTTCAAGAACTGAGACAACAGTTCTTGAAAACACTGTTATGGGCCAGACTTTGTAACAAACGCTCTTGGAGTGTAATGGCACCGAATTCTCAGCATCTCCCTATGCAGATGTGTTTTGCAGATGAGAGAACTGAGGTTAATAGACTTGACCAATGGCTGGCTGGTGGTGGCACACACCTTTAATCCCAGTACTTAGGAGGCAGAGGTAAGTAGATCTCTGAGTTGGAAACCAGTCTGGTCTACAAAGAGTGTTCCGGGACAGCCAGAGCTACACAGAGAAACCCTGTCTCAAAAAAAAAACACAAAACAACAACAACAACAACAACAACAACAAAACCCTCCAAAACAATACAACAACAACCAAACAGACAAAAACTAAAGACCAAAAGCAAAGAGACTTGTCCAAGAGCGTGTAAGTGATTTTAGCAGTGAAGGCTTTAGCCCCACCCCTTTGTGCTTTTCCTTTTTACAAACTGTCTGCTCACACACCCATGTACGCACTTATCAGTCGCCTCACACAGAACATGTATATAGCCATCATTTCAACTAATCCTTACAATTCAATGAAGATTCAATATCCCCTCTGTAGGAGCTGAGGCCTAGAGAAATAACATGCTTTCCCCTTTGGCTGTATGGCTCTTAAGTATTAAGTTTTATCCAGGCTCCTATATTTACTATGAACCATCTCGAGCTGATTTGAGACCAGCCTTGACAACTCATCACTGTGATAGATCCTTGATATCACCAAAGAATTTACGGAGACTCTTGATAAAAAGCCCTTGCTTTAAGAACATCATCAGGCAGCTGGGCAGTGTTGGTACACACCATTAATTCCAGTACTCTGGAAGCAGAGGCAGGTGGATCTCTGTGAGTTTGAGGCCAGGTGGTCTACAGAGTGAGTTCTAGGACAGGCTCCAAAGCCACACAGAGAAACCCTGTCTCGAAAAAAACAAGACAAACAAAAAGAGTGTCATCAGGCTTCAGGAGTATTGGCCAACAAAAACAAACTCCATGTTTATTTGTTTTGTAGGCTCTTTTGTTTCATAATGACTTTTTTGTCTCATTTTTGTTTCGATTTTTTGCTTGTGGTTTTGTTTTTGTTTTTGTTTTTTTGGAAAGAAAGAAAGAGAGAAGAAAGTTGGATGGGTAGAGAAATGGGGAGCATCTGGGAGGAACTGGAGGAGGAGAAACATGATAAAAATATATTGTATGAAAAAATTAAAGTTCCTAAATGCAATGAAAATCATGAAAAAAATGTCACCAGAAAATACAATTTCCAAATAAGATATGTGTATGTGTGTATGTATGTAGTGGAAGAATACAATGCAGCACAGTTGAGCTGCCTACTGGGTTGGCTAGGCCAATTTACCAGCATACCAGCATTAGAGTGTGTGGTTTTAGCAACTTTAAAATTATTCCAGGTCACCGGGCGGTGGTGGCGCACACCTTTAATCCCAGCACTCGGGAGGCAGAGGCAGGCGGATCTCTGTGAGTTCGAGGCCGGGCTGGACTCATAGCCTCCGAAACAATACAGAGAAACTCTGTCTCGTAAAAACCAAAAAAAAAAAAAAAATTATTCCAGGTCATGGACTCTTGGAGTTCGCGTCTGATTAGTGAAAAGTATAATATTGGACCCATTAAATGGCAGTTATTTGCTGTAATAGTACTATCTCTATTATGAGGGCTTGCATTTTAAACAGTCTATAATAAGTGGATACAGCTATTCAGGACTTGAGTTAAGATCTGAACATGCTGAATGGATATTTGGGATTCAAAACTGGAATAACATGTACATGATAGGCATAATGATGACCTCCCAAAGATGTCCATATCCCGATCCATGGATATATGAGAATATATTATAAATGTCAGGAATGAGTTAAGTGTGATGAAGGAATTAAGATTATTAGATAGCTAATCCTGAAATAGGAAGATCATATTGGGTATCTGGTTGGTTCAACACAGGCTCTTTCAAAGTACAATGGAGGAAGACATAACTGCAGAGAGATGCCATGCATCTTGCTTTGAAGATGAGGAAGAGGGACACAAGCCAAAGAATTTGAGTAGTATCTGGAAGTTAGAAATAGCTCTTATAGAGCATTAAGAAAGGAATGCAAACAGCTGGGAGATGTAGCTCATCAGTAGAGCATTTGCCTATGATCCCTAGCACATAGATTAAAGACAAGAGTGGATACAACTATGTCAGTACCTTTACTTTTCTTCTTTCAATTTTGTTTGAAAAAGTGTCTTATTCTGTAACCCAGGCTGTTCTGACACTCACCCTGAAACCAGGCTGGCTTCACACTTATAGTGATCCTCCTGCTTCTGCCTCTTGATTGTTGTGATTATAGGCATGTGTCAGCTACTACAACTGGCTCAATTTTTAATTTTAGTATAGTGTGACTTGTATCCAACTTCTTTTCTATAGAAGTAGATGATAACACTTGTGTTATCCAAGCCACTGAGTTTGTGTCAATGTGTTTCATATGCAACAGATAACTAACACAGTATCTATGACCATCACTGTGTGAAAATTTATTATCTTGTGGTAGAGCAGAAAAAGCACTGGGCTAGCAATATGAAGAGCAAGGTCCACCTTCCAATTCTTCCATTCAATAATTATATGACTACCAGTAAGTAGTTCTTCACTGAGTTAATCATGGGCAGCACCGACCTCACAGAGTTATTATGAAAACAAATGAGATCATGGGTGTGTAGGTATTTTACAAAGCTGCAATATATCCTGTGCTTGTAATAAATTATTGTTTACAATGCCTTGTATGTGATATGCAAGAAAAACTTGATAATTAATCTTTGACAGTCCATGGCATTGATGTGGCAATGTGATTGCAAAATATGTATTAGACATATTGTGGAGAAAAGATATTATAAATGGTACCTACTGCTAAACTGGTTACAATATAATTAGGAAGATAACATTCATAAGACGATTTAAACAGGAACATAAAATGTATATAAAATGATAACAGTACATAAGTGTCATGGTTTTATATGATTTATATATGATTACTCACCAAGAAAGTAAGGCAAACAACATGTATCTCCAGTCCAGACAAGGAATGGTGATAAGTCTGTATAGGAATGCTCAGTGAAGGCCTGTAGGTCTTAAGTAGGATCTCGGAGGGTGTGGCTAGATGGAGACTCCCTGCTAATTTGCCCACAAACAGTGTCTGCCCACAAATCCAGGAATCACACTGTGTATTTAAGGCACCAGCAGTCAGTTCTACTCATCTTGTCAGCATTCAGTAATTTTTTTCTTTTCCACAACAATTTCAAATTTCCAGGAAAGTTGCAAGTACAAAGGCTATTTTCCCCTGAGCCTTTAGAGAGTAAAGTGTCGGTTTGACACTGTGTCACCTGCGAATGATCAAAGCTGGGATCTCTTCCTTTTCATTTTCTTTACTTTTTGATCATAGGGATCAAACTTAGGCCTTTGTATATGCTAGGCATGTATTCTACCTGAAAGGGTAAACTAAACTCAAGGGCTTCACTTCTAATAATTTAGAAATAAAGGGACCAAACCCTCACTCAGCCCCCTGCTTTAGTAGCCATGACAGGTTACAGAAGAGACACAAAGAAACTCCAGATCCTCTGGCCTCCCAGAGTCTAGGGCCAAAACTGCACATAAAGAAACTGCAGACCCTACTTCCACCCCATCCCCAGCCTCCTAGATGCTTGGTTCCTGGGAACTGTTTGGCCACAAAAGAAACTCCAGGAAGCAGCAAAACCTCCCCTGTAGTCTCTAGGATATAGTTCAGAGAACTATTGCTGTCTATGTACAACAGGCCACCTGCAAGTAACAAGACAATGTCATAGAAACCACAGAATGGTCCCTCTCAGCACTGACCAATGAAAATAATTGGTACGCAGATATTTCATGCCAAAATATGACTTAGAGAAATTCTCCTGAGCCAAAATATGACTTAGAGAAATTCTCCTGATTGTTCCCAAATGCCAACCAATCAGAAACCAACCCGTACCTACTGATGTAATCCTGTAACTATTGTCTATAAAACCTAACAGTAGACAGGGAACTTCACTCCCTCTGGGGGCTGCTGTGACAGCTAGCCAGACAGGGTCCCTGTCATGAGTGGATGAACAATCATTAAACCTTGCTTTTGCAGTTTAGTGGGTCTGTCTTCCTGGTGGTCTCTGGGGACTTTACAACTTGGGCACAACATTACCAATAACAGGCAGGCCCAGTCCCAAATCAGGATGCTAACAACAGTGCATTGCTGGGTTACTTTTTACTGTATGGGGGATATGAACAAATACCTGTTCACCCCAGATAGGGCACCAATAATAGACCAAAGTAAAAATTCCACCAAAATCCAATTGTTGGACTTACTTATAGGCATGTGGGTGACCCCAAACAGCCCATCAATTCAAAGTCACACTGCATCACAGATAACTGCCTTGTGGGAGCTGCTCACAGAGTCCCACCTTAAATTAAATTTCCACTGTCTTTCTTATTTAATATTCATTGTACTATGTTGCTCAAGGACATTTTCATTCAAGTATGTACTGTACGTTGAGCATTTTCCTCCCTTATGTCCTTTTAACCTGTTTTCACCCCTCTCTCTCTCTCATTAGTCCTCCTCATTTCCCCCCAGACAGCTTCACTCCTATTTTCACATAGACATAAATGACATTATGCAGCCGGGCATTGGTGACGCATGTCTTTAATCCCAGCACTTGGGAAGCAGAGGCAGGCGGATCTCTATGAGATCGAGGCCAGCCTGGTCTACAGAGTGAGTTCCAGGACAGCCTCCAAAGCCACAGAGAAACCCTGTCTTGAAAAACCAAAAAAAAATGACATTATGCATCTGTATAAAATCTAAGAACCATAAATGAGAGAAAACATACAATATCTGCCTTCCCAAGACTGGCTTAAATCACTTAATATGGTTATCTCCATTTGTTTCCAGTTTTTTCTTCAGATACCATAGCTTCATTCTTCTTTATAGCTGAAAAAATTCCACTCTGCCATATACATATGCATATCTCACAGTTCTTTTGCCTGTTTGACGCTGGATGCCTACCTTGGTTCCATAACCTAGCATTGTGCCTGGTGCTTTAATAAGCATGGGCAAGCAAGCATCTCTGTGACATATCAACTTAGAATTCTTTGGTTAAATATCTAGGAATGATATGGTGGCTAAGTCATATGGTAGATAAAATTTTATGGTTTTTTTTTGAGAACCCCTATATTGGTTTCCATAGTAATTAGATTAACTTACATTAACACTAGCAGTGTATGAGGGTCCCCTTTTGTCCACATCATCACCACCACTTGTTGTTGTTTTTTTCCTTGTTTTTCCCAGTCTCGTGTATCTCAGACTGGTTTCAAACTCATTAAATCACTAAGGATGGCCATGAACTCTTTGAGCCTCCCGCACCTGCCTCCTGGGGGATTACACTGCTAGTACATCTAGGTTTAGGAGATGCTGGAAACTAAACCAAGATTTCATGAGTGCTCTTAACAACTAAGCAATGTTCCAAGCCCTTATTTAACTTCTTAATGACAGCCATTCTGACGAGGGTGAGATGTAATCTCAATGTAGTCTTAGTTTTTGTTTTTCATGTGTCTGTAGCTGTGTGGATTTATATCTGAGTCTTTTACTCTAACACATTGATAAATGTGTCTGTTTTGTGCTACTTTTATGGCGTTCTGTTTTAATTCACTATGGCTCTATAGCATAACTTAAAATAAAGTATGGTGGTAGCACCAGCATTATTCCCATTTCTCGGGATCACTTTGGTTATCTGGAAGGTTTTGTGCTTCTATATGAAGCTGAAGAATCTTTTTCAATTTCTATGAAAAATGGCATTACACTATTGATGAGGGTTGCACTGAATCTTAGATTACTTTTAGTAATACATCCATTTTCACAACAATAATTCATGGGAAGTCCTCTTGCCTTTCAGTGTTTTCTTCAGCTTCACTTTTCAGTATTTTAAGGTTTTCATTTGTAGAGGTCTTGGACTTCCTTAGTTAGTTTTATCACAGGATATATCTAAGGTAATTGTGAATTTAATTGTTTTTCTATTTTTCCTCTTCAGCACGTTTGTTATTGGTAGATAACAGTATTTTTGTTTTTTTTTGTTTTTGTTTTTTGTTATTCGAGATAGGGTTTCTCTGTGGCTTCGGAGGCTGTCCTGGAACAAGCTCTTGTAGACCAGGCTGGTCTCAAACTCACAAAGATCCGCCTGCCTCTGACTCTTGTGTGCTGGGATTAAAAAGGTGTGTGCACGAATGCCTGGCCGATAACAATGCTTTTATTTTTCTTATCTCTCTATCTCTCTCTCTCTATCTATCTATCTATCTATCTAGAGAGAGAGAGAGAGAGAGAGAGAGAGAGAGAGAGAGAGAGAGCATGCACATATGAACAGAACTGATCTGATAAATTAACGTTGGTTGTTAAATAAAGGAGAAATAAATATGGAGATGTCCGGAGGAAGTATACTGAATTCAGTCTAACCTGCTTTCAGGTTTCAGTGACAACTCCCTCGGCATTCCTTCCTAGGTTCCTAGATGCCTGTCACACCCATGGGCAGTCCTTGAGAGGTCAGATCACAGATACCAGTGGGTGGTCCTTTACAGGTTAAATTACAGGTTAAGTCACATCTCTCTAAGCAGTCCTTCAATAATCAGACTGTGAATGCTGGCCTTGTTCCCTTGGCTGTCCTCTTTTTTACAACGTTAAATTAGAATTTATTTTATTTTATGCCTATAGATATGTTGCCTGCATGTATGTCTGTGTACCACTTGAGTGCCTGGTGCCTGTGGAGGCCAAAAGAGGGTACTGACTTCCCTAGAACTGGAGTTACAGTGAGTCACGATGTGGGTGCTGGGAATCAACTGTGTCCTCTGCAAGAGCAGTTAGTGCTCTTTACTGCTGAGCCGGCTCCCAGCCCCTTGGTTGTTCTTAATGTTGGGTGTGCATCTTAGAATATGTATCTTTGTTCCCTGCAGGCTTCTGGCTCAGACCTTGCTGAATACTTGTGTGGTTGTGATTCAACATTTTACCCCTGCAGTTTGGAGATATTCTGCTAGCCAAGTGTCACATCTTGTGTGGCACTTACTTTAAATCCCCCAAGAGTGTGGTTCATAAAAGTTGGGAGAGTGGGGCACCAAGATGTTGATTCAGTAGGATTTATTTATTTATTTATTTATTTATTTATTTATTTATTTATTTGGTTTTTCGAGACAGAGTTTCTCTGTATTGTTTTAGACCGTGTCCTGGAACTCGCTCGGTAGACCAGGCTCACAGAGATCCGCCTGCCTCTGCCTCCCAAGTGCTGGGATTAAAGGCGTGGGCCACCAACGCCCAGCTCAGTAGGATTTTCTTCAACAGACTTTTCCGATTGCTCAGTGATCACACAATTTCTGTTTCCCTTCCTCCTTGTTTTTTTTTCTTTTTCTTCTCTCTTGAAAATATCTGTCACTGACATCTTAATGCCAGTTTATTGAGGGTCTTCATCTTAAGTGTAGCTCTAGTCATTCCCTTTGACTGAAAGGGGAGGGCACCCAGACCCTTGATCTCCCCAGAACAGAGTCTGGCACTTCCCCACTCTTCTGTTTGGTAGGGTTTCCTATGTTGCTGTGCTGTTAAATGGGAGGTTTTCAGCTGTCACTTACCTCTCCTGGTAGCTATTCCCTAACCTCCCCCAGTTCATTCTTCAGGAAGTCTGGCAGATTGAATCTGCGTGTAGTCACCATCTTCTGGCTCCAACTTTCCATGTTCTGTGTATCCTAGCGTGTCCCGAAATCACTTGCAGCTGGGGGCAGGAATGAGGGGACAGAATAAGTGCTGGAACCCCAGGTGAGGGTCCAGGGGTAATTTCCACCTCTTTTACTATGAAGCAATAACAAGTTTCATCACCATTACCATTACCACAGGCTACACCACACCATTACCATCACTGTGTTTTTCTGTTTATTTCATCACCAGAACCAGAGTAATCTTTAGTCCAGATGGATAGTCACCTTACATTCAGAGGAAAATGCCATACTACAAGAGTTGTCATCTAATCCTTAGAACTCATTTGATTTAGTCAATTCTTCCGATAATACTATGAATCATTGTACGTTGAATTGTCACATCTCAGCAATTCCTTGGTCCCTAGCTTTCATGATCTTGACAGTTTCAAGAGTATATATAAACTACTTGATTAACTACCCCTCAATTTGCATTTGTCTGATATTTTCTCTTGATCAAATTTAAGTTATGGACTTTGGGCAGGAACAGCTCAAAGCTATTATAGTTTTCCCTCATTGCAAACTGTCAGCTGGTAATAATTTCAACTTGTCCCATCATTGTATTCTTGGGGGCAAGTGATATTTGACAAGTTTTTCTATTATAAAGTTATTAATTATCTCATTTTAATTAATAACTATTTTTGAAGATATATTTTGAAATGACATAAATATACCCCCATTATCATCTTCATCAGTCTAAGGACTTCTCTTTTAGACCAATGGTTCCTAACCTTCCTAATGCTGTGACCCTTGAGTACAGTTCCTCCTGTTGTGATGACCCACCCATAAAATTAGTTGCGTTGCTTACTTCATAACTGTTATTTTGCTACTGTTACAAATCATAAATATCTATGTTTTCCAATGGTTTTAGGTAACCCCTGTGAAAGGGTCATTGGATCCCAAAAAGGGCTGGGACCCACAGGTTGAGAACCATTGCCTTAGAGCTTAACTCAAGATTCATGGCTGGACATAAAATGTTACAGTTACTCAAAAGCTATCAGCTTGGTTTGACTTCAAGATGTGTGAAATTTCAACTATAATCAAGGCAAATATCTTATTACTAAGTCCCATAAAAGGAAGACCCTTCATTTCACCTCTTGGTCCTAGCCTTGACTATATATTACATTTCAAAAAGAAAATGGGGTCTGGGGCTGCAAATTAAGAACACTCAAATTCATGCTGCTTCCTCCTTCCTGACACTATTTAATTTAAACATTACATTTGCACCTGCCTGTCCATCTTTCCTTCCAGGTCCAATGATACAGGTCTTTTTCTCCAGTTTAATGCTAATTTCACTCTTCCACTTCCCCTGGGATTTTGAGATTCCAGTAGTGCCCACTTTTATGTTTCACAAATTCATCAATTCAGGAGTTACTTATAGACCAGGCCAGAAAAGGCTACAAGTGAGACTCTCTCAAAAAAGAAATTACTTAAAGAATACTCAATATGTTCCAGGCATGATCCTTAATTTTAGGAACACAGAAGAGAATAAGGCAAAGTACTCACTCTCTAGTGAACTTATAATACAGACACAAGCTGATATATGAATAGATAATGAGCACTTTTTAGGATGGTTAAGAGAAACTCACTCTAAAGAATTGTATTTGAGGAGCCTGGGAAGGTGGCTCAAGCATTAAAGTGCTTGCAGTGCAGGTAAGGACCTGGATATGACCTCAAACCCATGGTGGCACAAACTTCCAGCAGTAGAGAGGCATGAACAGGCAGATCCCTTAGGCTCAATGACCAGTAGGCTTGATGGCCAGGCAGTCCAGTCTCATCATCAAAGCCCAGACTAGTGAGAGACTACAAAGAGAGAAGGTGGACATTACCTAGGACTACCAAGAGAGAGAAGGTGAACCTCACTTAGAATATCTTCTCTCCCCCCTGTCTCTCTGTCTCTCCATCTCTGTCTCTGTCTCTCTCTCATGCACATGTGCTCATACACAAGAATGGTGTTTGAGATGTCATATGACTGCTGAGAAGTCAGTGATATAATTTAAAGGAAGAAAAGTACAGGCAGAGGAACGCTATAGCCCTGATGAAAGAAATGCCATAGTCTGTTCAAGGACAACAAGAAAAGTGTTGGGATAGTGCTGCACTCAGCTGGTAGAGTGCTGGCCTAGCAAGCATGAGGTCCTGGGTTGGATCCTCATTAAACTAGGTGTGGTGGTGGATGCTTGCAATCCCAGCACCCAGGAGATGGAGGCAGGAAGATCAGAAGTTCAAAGTTCTCCTCAGCTACGCAGAGAGCTGGGGTCTAGCCTGAGTAGAGACTCTCAAAAAATACAAAAATAAAACAGAGAATCAGTGTTATGAGCAAAGGCCCCAGTAGTAGCTGAGATTACAGACATAGAAGAACAGAAATCCCAAGCCATCCCTATGGACTAGATCAGGTGATAATGTTCATCATAAAGAGGAGATACTGACGGGGTCTTGAAAGGGGAGTTATGTTAACTGACATAATTCTTGTGTCTACAGTTTTCTTCTAGGGAGTTTCAAAATGTGTGTCTCTAGAACAAAGAGGAGGAACCATTACCTGGATTTATTACAGAATAATCCTTCATATGACATAACATGTATTTTTGAGTGAGTCCTTCTTAATTTGTTTTAAGGCTTGTAGGGCATCTGTTTCTGTCCTGCCTGCCAGCTCCCAAATCACGGCATGGAGACTTATTAATTATGAAACCTCTGCCAATAGCTTAGGCTCGTTTCTAACTAGCTCTTGTCATTTAAATGAACCCATTTCTATTAATTTATTTTCTGCCTCGTGGCTTTATTACCTTTAATCTGTACTGCCCATGCTGGTTTCTTACTTCTGTGTCTAGCTGGTGACTCTGCCTTTCTTCTTCCTAGAGTCCTCTGGCCTTGAAAATCCTGCCTACCTATGTTCAGCTTTTTATTAAACCAATCAGAGTAACCCATATTCACAGTGTACAAAAAGATTATTCCACAAAATTCAAACACTAAATTCCTCCTAGAACTATGTTTTCAGTTGTGGTAGCTTCATTTCTATTGCTGTGATAAAATACTCTGACAATGAGCAACTTCAGGAAGAAAGGATTTATTTTCACTTACAGTTCCAGAGTGCTATCCATCATGGTGCCGAAGTCAAGGCAGGAACTTCTCTAATAATTAGTCAGGAGAAGAGAAAAATGAATGTATACATGCTTGCCTGTGTTTAGCTCAATTTCTCCATTCTTACGTAGTTCAGGACATCCTGTGTAGGGATGGTTCACAGTGGGCTGGGTCTTTCCACATTAATTAGCCTAATTAAGATAATTTCCCATGCCCACAGGCAAACCTAATATGGACAATCTCTCATAGGTAATTCTGGTTCATTAGAAGTTGCCAATTAAAGCTAACCACTGTAAGGATATGCCTACTTCTTGACCTAGATAGATAGATACAAAGATGCTACATGTGAAAAGCAATCAGTGAGTGGACACTTATGAATTGAAACTTCAAAGATGTGGTTTCTTACATTGTGGGCCTTGGAAAGATTGAAGATAATATTTTCCTTATTTCCTTCCCTTGTTTTCCCTCTACATTTTCTTCCACCATTGGCCATCTCCTCACCCTCCTCAGGTTTATAATAATCTCAGATTGCCCAAAGCATACTCAGGGTGTGGGGGAAGATAGATAGATAGGTAGATAGATAGATAGATAGATAGATATAGAGAATGAATGAGAAATAAAACAAATATATCACATAATGGATGGTGTTTTACATTCCTAAGAGTGTTACTGGTATTTATGAGGCATTAGAGAGAGGATAATGAATGATTAAATGTACAGTAAAGGGAGTAATTTGGGGCTTGAAACTTTAATGGGCTCATACCATCCATTTATTCAATTCGGAATCCACACTCCACACTTCTGATATCCTGACTCTCACAGAAATTACCTTTGAAATATAGGCTTAATGGGGGGGAAAGATAAGAAAGTACAAGGGTAAATATTTGGGAAGAGGAAGGAGACTGGAGAGGTAGCTGATACCATCAAAATACATCACACATGTGCATGAAAATGTCATCAGAGTCTCATTAATTTGTGCACAATTAACATATGCCAGTAAGAAGGAGAAAATAATATAAAATACCCTACTCATACTAAAATATACTCAGAGATAAAATTATGAATGTAATGAACAAATTGAAAATAGTGTGAATTAAATAAGTTACCTAAAAGCCTAAAGTTTCTTAACCAATTTTGCTTTTGGCATTTGAAACTATGCTGTACGAGGAACATATTTTTTTCCCTTTAACTTTGACTTCTCCATTCTCCAAAAGGAGAAATTTTTTTATGTCTCAAGTATAGGACTTTATGTAATTTTCTTTTAGTTTTCATCATCTGAGGAAATTCTGAGAACTCTTATCAAATCTTCAGCACTTAAAAAAGAAGAATTAACCTTTGTATTTTAAGAGTAAGGCTCCAATCTGTCCCTGTGGTAGGTAGGTAGACGGCCATTACTAAAATGACATTCAGAAGTAGCCATTACTCATAGAAATGAGATATTTTAAATTTTAATGATTTCTGAAGTCTTGTCAGAACAAAATGAAGGATTATGAAGTCCATTAGGAGGTAACCCCCAGAATAAAAATTAGGAAGGACTGTGGGGTGGCTGAAGATGGAGTGGAAATAGAAAAAAAAAACCTGTTTTTTAATTGGAGAAAGTCTGGGTAAGTGAGGTTAAAATGATATCTTGGAACTAGGGAAATAGCCCAACCAGTGAAGTGCTTATCTGGTAAGCATATGGTAATGTGTGACCCCATTCTTGGTGGTGCGTACTTGTAATACACAGACTTGAGAAAGTCACTCACGGCAGTGCATGCTTGAAATCCCACAACTGGAGATGTAGAGACAAGCAGATGCCTAGGATTCACCAGCCAGCCAGCCTAGTTGTCAGGGCCCATAAAAGTGGCTTCGCTTCATCTTGGCTTAAGGTCAGAGAGTTCAAAACTATCCTTACTCTTCCAAGGTTAAAGTCATAAGACCTAAAAGTCTAAGGTGTCTACTGCTACTGCAAGACGTTTGGTCTTAGGTGTAGATGTCTTAGTAACAAGAGACTTAGTCTGAGGTGTGGTTACTCTTAACTTGAGGCCAGATAATGAGAGATTTAGTTTAAGGCGTGGTTACCAAATGTTTGGAGAAATAAGGAGGAAAATCTGTTTCTTCCTTGTATCCTAATAAAGAAGTCTTTTGCCATTTCCCCCTTTTTTGGTTGGGGTTTTTAAGAATGTTGAAGAATAAATTTGGGGCATTCAGCATTCACTGGATGGCCCTCCTGATTCTATCCTGTGTCTCTATGCTTTTCTTAGTATCTTAACTGCAGTTTCTCAATCCACACTTCCTCTCTCAGGCAAGAACATGGGTTAATACAGGTTGGCACCTCAAAGACCAGCTACTACAGATGGCTACTATACCTAGTCCACTTAGCAAACTCCAGACAATGAGAGACCCTGCCTCAAAAAACAAGGTGGACAGTTACTGAGAAACAACCCTAGATGTTGTCCTCTGCCCACCACATGCATTCTCCCCATCGCCACATGCTTCTATGCACCCACACAATTTATAATACTCTTGTGCTCTGTAACTTTCTTGGTGATCTCAAAAGCTTTTTAATTTTGGAAAACATCAATTTCTTATAAAATGGTTATATAGGCAGCTTAAGTGTACCTGTTTCTTTACAGTAAATATGGATATTGAAATGAGGTGCGGCAACTTTTTAAATTCTCTTTTTTAATGTGTGTGTCTGTGTGTCTGTGTGTGTTGAGACAGTATTTCTCTGTGTGTCTCTGATTGCCCTGAAACTCATTCAGTAGACCAGGTTGTCCTTGAACTCAAGAGATCCTCCTGTCTCTGCCTCCTGAGTGCTAGAATTAAAGGTATGTACCACCACTACCCAGCTTAAAATTATTTTCAACAAGAAAACAATAGTTCTAGTTTGGAAGTCCTAGCTAGGCTATAGGTCATTTATGGACTTTAACTTATTATATATTCATCTTTATAGCTGAAGAAACCAAGTTAAGGTACTTTTGTCACTTCTTGCTAATTTTTTAAATTAAAAAACGAATTACGTTGATTTATTATATGTATTTGAGCACTTCTGTAAGCACATGCCATGTGGAAGTCAGAAGATGACTGGTTAGCTTTGGTTCTTTCCTACTGCATAGCTCCCAGGGACCAATCCCAGGTTGTTAGGCTTGGCAGCAATCACCCTTTACCTTTTGAACCATCTCATAGCCCCTGATTCTTATATTTTATACACTTAATTTGGAACTTCGATGTCTGCTGTAGTCTCAGAATTTTTTAGGTTTGCATCAGAGAGGAATTCTTGCTGTGGTGCCACACTCTTCTGGCTTTTCTATTACCATTCTGGAAGCTTCATCTCTCCTGTTTCCTTCGATTTTCTTCCTTGTGAGTTTTTTCCTCTTCCACAAGCTCTTAAGGATTAGGCCCTTACTTTTTTGCTCACTTCCCTTTCTTTTCTTTTGGAAAAGATTTATTTACATATGCGTATATGTGTTTGCTTGCAAGACTTTATGTGTACCACGTGCATGCAAGAGCTTCTGGAGGCCAGAAGAGGGTGTTGGATTCGCTGAAACTGGAGTTACAGGCCACTGACATGGGGTGCTGGGAACTGAACCCAAGTCATCTGCAAAGACAGCTGGTGCTCTTAACCACTGAGCCATCTCTCCGACTCCCCTGTCTGTATTTCTTTTCTTTCCTTCCTTCCTTCCTTCCTTCCTTCCTTCCTTCCTCCCTCCCTTCCTTCCTTCCTTCCTTCCTTCTTTCCATCTGAGATAGGATTTTAGTAAGTTTTGTTTATTTCCTAGGAGCTGACTGGTCTTAGGCTTACTTCTCCCAAACTTCGGCTTCTTTTCTGACTCCAGATCTGACCTCACTTGTTTTTTTCTTTCTTTTTTTTTTTCTTTTTTTGGTTTTTCGAGACAGGGTTTCTCTGTGGTTTTGGAGACTGTCCTGGAACTCGATCTGTAGACCAGGATGGTCTTGAACTCACAGAGATCCACCTGCCTCTGCCTCCTGAGTGCTGGGATTAAAGGCATGCGCCACCACTTCCTGGCTCTGACCTCACTTGTGAGGTATGCAAATTACACAACTTGTCCCCAACTGAGTTAATTTTTTCTCCCCTCCAAACTGTTCCTCTTCCAGAATTTCCTCTTATTCAAGTTACTAGCAGAAATGGGAGGGTCAAAACCCAGGCAAATCAAACAAGTTTGGCTCAGCCACTAGCCTTTAACTGGCCACTTACAAAGACAAAGGACAGTGTAAAGCAGAGACAAGAGCTTTAACCAATATAGCCTCACTGAGAAGAGAAGCTGCTGAGAAGTCCAGTGACCTACCAAGCCCCATCATCTGGGCCCTGACATAAGGTTTGGGCTTAAATAGAGTGCCTCTAAGCAGCCCTTGTCAAGATGTGGCCTGTTATTGCCTGGCCCTAGTCTCTCCTGCAGAGTGGTCTGATAAGCTTTCAGGATTGTGTGAAAGCCTTTCCTGGGAGACAGGCTCCTCCTCAGGCTGGTATCAGGTCATCCAACCTGAGATGACTGGGAAATTCTAATTTCCTGGGGACCATTGTGGAAATAATAGCTAAGGAGGGGGTCACAAGTTTGTCTCTTTGGAAGGCCTTTTCTCCTGCCAAGATGGGTTATAGCACCATGCTCGACTCAACACAGAAAATTAGCAGGCAAGGAGTTAGTTACCCTGATGCCACTCTTCTTTCTCTACACTACTGTTGTGGCTGGAGAGATGGCTCAGCAGCTCAGAGGCATTGCTGCCTTTCCAGAGGACTCTAGTTCAGACTCCAGCACTCAGGTTGCGTGGCTCATGGCAACCTATAACTCCACTGCCAGAGGATCTGATACCTTCACCTGATCTCCGTGAGGACTGGTACACATGTGGCACACAACCATAAATAAAAATAAAACTAAAAAAAAAGAAATCACTAAAGTCTGTTAACTTGGAACTGGAGTGATAGCTAGCCCAGTTAAGAGCACTTGATATTCTTGCTAGGGACCTGGGTTTGGTTCCCAGCTCCCACATGGACTCTTACAAGCATCAGCTCCAGTTCCAAAGAATGTGATACTCTCTCCTGGTCTCTGAGGGTGCTAGGCATGCACATAGTGCACACACACACACACACACACACACACACACACACACACACACACACACACACACACAGAGGCAAAACTCACAAATACAAAATTGATATAATAAATCTTCAACAAACAGTTCAGCCTCCTAAGCTCATGTCTGTCTATAATTCTTCATCTCTACTACCATTGCTGCAGTCAAAGTCATTTTCTAACCCTGTATCACTTTAATAGCTTTGAAATTGTTCATTTCGCTTTTGGGAGACTTTGGCATTTTTTCCTGACTAGTCCCCAGTTCTTGGCCTTAGGTGATCCTCTTGTCTCAGCCTTCTGAATATCCCAGGTCACATGACAGACATGTCTATTCTACTTTCTCATGTCCGTCTTGCCCTGCTCTCTTCCCTGCTTCAATTCATTATTTTTAATCTTTTGTTCTTTGTTCATATATATATTTACATGTGTAAGGGACACGTGCACACTCCTATGGAGGCCTGAAATTGATGACCTCAATCATTCTTTAATTAACTTATTGAGTCAGGGACTCTCACTGAATCCAGAGTTTGCCAATTCTGGCCAATCCAGCTAGTTAAGGTATCCTGGGAATCCTCTTTCCAAGTGGTAGAATTTTAGGTGGCCACCACATCTGCCTAACTTTTACAAGGGTTCTGAAGATCAGAACGCTGGTCCTCATGCAGCTATCTCTCCAGCCTCCAACTGGTTGTAGGTATTTATTTAGTTATTTGCTTATTTACTTATTTATAATTCATCGACCATGGTGACCTACTTGGAAAACAGTTGTGATCATTCCTTCTCTTTATTTGCTCACACATTACTTAGTGAGTACCTACAGCTTGTTGGAAAACATTCTAAGCTCAGGGAATCCAACGATGCATGATTCTCTGGAATGTTCTGTGTGATCTTTGCCACTGAACCCTGTCCCTTTGTTTCCAGATCACCAGTCTAACCATACTCAGGGCTTTCCATTAAGTTCATTTCCACACCAATCCTTATGCAGTTTTCCATTCTTAGCTTAAATTTCCCTTCTTTGGGAAAACTCTCTGAATGGGGCATATCTGTTTGTGTATCTCCATCCAGAGTTATTTATAATTATACACTTAAAAATTTTATGCTTCTTTTTTGGAGCTTTATACTCAGTTTTTTGTTTGTTTTGTTTTTTGGGGGGACAGGGTTTCTCTGTGGCTTTGGAGGCTATCCTGGAACTCACTCTTGTAGACCAGGCTGGCCTTGAACTCACAGAGATCAGCCTGTCTCTGCCTCTTGTGTGCTGGGATTAAAGGCCTGCACCACCAAGACCCAGCTATACTCAGTTTTGTTTTTTTTGTTTTGTTTTGTTTTTTGTTTTTTTTGGTTTTTCGAGACAGGGTTTCTCTGTATTGTTTTGGAGGCTATCCTGGAACTAGCTCTGTAGACCAGGCTCACAGAGATCCACCTGTCTCTGCCTCCCGAGTCCTGGGATTAAAGGCGTGTGCCACCAACGCCTGGCTACTCAGTTGTTTTTACACTGAAAGGTATAAATGGTAAGTTACAGAGACACCATCGTTGTGCTTAATGTCTGCTGTTTAGAGGGGAAAGAGACAGGAAAACATTGAAGCAAGTGGTTGTGGTACCAGGGTACTTCATAAACTATGGAACTCTTCATGAATTTGCCTGTCACCCATAAGCGGGAACCATGCTGATCTTTTCTGTACTGGTCCAACTTTAGGACACATGCTGCCAAACTGAGCACTCCATGTCCTTTGCTACTGTCCATCTCTCCACTAGCTCTCTTGTGAGTTCAAGAGAAAGGGGAAATATTTGTTACTTCCAATTTCTGGCACGTAGCAGGACCTAACTTGGTTAGTTCAGTGAATATGTTTCCCCATAGGGAAAACCCAGCAAATCCCAATTAAGGGTCTAAGCTTCTTTTCTCCTTAGGAAAATGACATTGACAGTTGAAACTGAAGATTTCTTATTTTTGGCATTATTGCTTTAGAGATAAAAAAAAAAAAGGACAAATACAACATTCTTGTGTAAAGTCCAGACTTTGTCACTTAGGTGTCTACTCAACATTTACTATTGGTTTTACAATGCATTGGGCAGCCATTCTAGGACTGGAGACACAGATGAAGGCTCCTTTGAACTAGGAGTCCCGTGGAATCACTTAAAAACTGACAAATCTCTGAAGGTGTACTGAAACCAGGATATTTCTGTCCCAATACACCTCCCCAACATGCTGTCTTCCTATCCTGCATTGTAGTCTTAGCATTTACTACTTTTGAACGTATCTGTTTCTTTTCATAAGTAAACTTCGGGAAGCCAAGGATTTTTTTTTTTTTTTTTTTTGAGATAGGGTCTCAATTAGGTAGCCCTGGCTAGGCTGGCCCCGATTCACCTGATTCGCCTCCCTGATTGCTGAGTCAAGGCATGGACAGTAACACCTGCAACGATTTGTTTTATTCATGACCCTTATCTTCAGCACCTGAAGCTCAGAGGCAGGAAAGACAACCACTAATGCGTCTACGGGTTTCAAGTCTTTTTTCGTTTATTCTTGTTGAAAATGTTTATTTCCTTCATGGGGTATGATCTCATTATCTAATGGTGTCAACATAATGTATCTTGTCAACTGATTTTTATTTTACAGTGTCGGTTCCAGTTGCAGCAAGGTCTCTGGCAAACAATAACAAAAAACAAAACAAAACTGGGGAAAGGAATTTGAGGGCGGCAGCCTAAGGTGTTTTTGCATTTCAGTAAAAGTTGGCTGAACTTTAAAAGGCAGGCCGACGGGCGTTGGTGGCGCGCGCGCCTTTAATCCCAGCACTCGGGAGTCAGAGGCAGGAGGATCTCTGTGAGTTCGAGGCCAGCCTGGTCTACAGAGCAAGTCCAGGATAGGCTCCTAAACAATACAGAGAAACCCTGTCTTGAAAAAACAAAACAAGCAAACAAAAAGGCAGGCCGAGGACTTCAGCTTGTGGGGAAGCTAAAAACAACAAAAAACAAAAACATTTCGCATACGGGAGCGATATAACCAAACCTATCTTTTAGGCCCTCTTTCGGATTTTGGGCGAGAAAAGAACCAACAGCTTGGCAGCCTCCAGGGTGGAAAGGTGCAATTGTTATTTCCGGTGCTTAGTGACCCACAAGAACAGCGTTCATCTCAGGATACCGTAGGCAAAAACTTCCGGTGCTCCGCTTTTTAAAAAAAAGACTTGCTGAGTCACTCTTGAGAGCAGAGTACACGAAATCAATCGCAAACGGGTGAAAAGGAAGAGCAGCATCTCCTATCTCGACTCACGTCTGCGTCGTTTCTCTGGGGAATATTTTCTCAGGGACGCGGAGCGTTACGCGGTTTCCTTAAAACAGTCATCCGCGCACGTCACAATCGCGGCAAAGCTTCCCCCATCATCCTCCGCCTCTTTTCTTTCGCCCCGCCCACTTCAGGTTTCGAAATGCCCTCTGGGTGCGTCAGGAACTCGAACGGTTCCTATTGGTTCCTCTCCTTCCCCTACTTCTATTGGCTGTTTCTGCAAACGTGACGGCTGTCCTGCCTTGTGATTGGCTATAATCCATAGCGTCATTGGCTATCGGGGGGGGGGTGGGTGGGGGGATGAAGGAAGTCGGTGTGAGCGAGGCCGGGTTGGAGGAGGGGTTCAGGCCTGTCCTCCCCAGCGGCTGCGGCAGCAACAACGCCGGCCGCCGCCGCCGCCGCTCCTGGGACGCGGAGGAGGAGGAGTGGCAGGAGAAGGAGGAGGAGGAGGTGGGCCTGGGGAGCGGGATGTCCAGCGCTACGATTTGCTGGTGAATGCTGAGGAGAGTCGCGGTTGCTGCAGTCTGTGCCACCGGGAGGAAGTTGGGGTGTGAGACCGGGCGGGAGCTCACGGCTCTGGGGCGAATCGGAGCACGGGGTCTGTGCGAAGGATCTGCGAAACCCTTTCCTACGCTGACCATGCCTGGAAGAAACAAGGCGAAGTCCACCTGCAGCTGCCCAGACCTGCAGCCCAATGGACAGGACTTGGGCGAGAGCGGCCGGCTTGCCCGACTGGGAGCGGATGAAGCTGAAGAGGAGGGACGGAGCGGCCCTCTCAGTAATGCCGGCGACCCTGAGATCATCAAGTCTCCCAGCGACCCCAAGCAGTACCGGTGAGGGATGAGGCTCGGACTGGGCAGAACAGGGTGCGGGCTTCGGTTGGTGCTGCCATCACTTTCTGGTCTCCGTGCCTTCCGGAGGAGCAACAGGGCGTTATTACTTCTCACCCCAAATGTGTGTTTGGGTGGAGGTGGCAAGGGAAATTTGGGGTGTTCTAAAAGAGTGTCTGTGTAGCCCTGGCTGTCCTGAACTTAGTCTGTAGACCAGGCTGACTTCGAACTCAGAGATCCTCCTTTTCCCTGCTTCCCAAGTTCTGGGATTGAAGGTGTGTGCCGCCATCTCCCGGCTAATTTTGACTTTCATTAAAGCAAGAACTGAGGTTCTCGTGAGGAAGACAGGATGGATGGTAAGGGCGGTTTTGGTGTGTTACGAGGAACGATTGACAGTTGGCGATCTTAATTTTGGAGGAGAGACTATTTGAGATGTGTCTGTTATTTCCAGTCAGTTTCAATCCAAAGGTATATAAGTCCCTTAAGTAAAGAGAGGTAAAACGGAGTAAAAATTACAAAGAGGATGGTATGGTTTTAGTAAAAGAACTTTACACTATAGCTGACCTAAGATGGAGTGGCTTGTGATCATGAGTAGTTCGCCATAACTACAATGGCTAGATGGCTTCTTCCAAAAAAACAAAAACAAAAAAAGTATTAGAGAGGACTTGGGCCTCAGTTGGGTGAATGATAGTAGGTTTGTAAGGTTCCATGGGATCCACTGTTTCAATCGGTAATGAATGGTAACTGAATCCCCACCTGAATAAACATAAGAGTTAGCTTGTTTTATAGAATGTGGCTCTCTTGTATTTGAAATAGTTCATATTATCTAACAGCTTCATTTTTCTGGTTGAGGAAATTGAAACCCAGAGAGTTTTTCTTGCTTAAAATTAGGCAGCTACATACTATCGGAGCTTGACTGAAACTGGCCATGTGACTCAAATGCCAGTTGGCTATTTGCTGATATGTTGTGAGGTTCTTATTCATGCTGAGTTAGAAGTTTAAGTAGTCTAAATCCAAATTTATATAAGCCTACAGTGTGTTAAAGATCATCTTTCTATCTTTCCCCATTCCAGTTTTACAGACAGCTGAACCTCAGGTCCAGAAAACTGACACAGCTCCCCACTTCAAGACCAACTTAATTTCTGTATATATATATTTTTGACAGGCTCTCAGGGTCAAGGTATCTTTATAAATTAGGCATAGCTTTTCTTGTCAAAGATGTAATTGTAACGTGTAAGTGAACAAGTAGAAAGTAATAATGTTTGGTTTTTGCCTCCCAAATTAAGTTGTCAGTACAGGCTTTAGTGTTTTTTTGTTTCCAGTTCATACAAAGTTACCAAATAAAAGCTAAATGTCAGATGCTGTTTTGAATGTTTTAGATGTATTCGTTGACCTTATTTTTTGCTTGACTTATTTTCTTATTGACTTAAGAAATACCTACTAAATTTATGTGCCAGGTACTAAACTAGCATTTCTGCACCTTGGTCATATGTACTGCAGCAAATAGCATTTTATCCAGGGTGGCATACAGTAGGGATTACACTCACAGTATAGACATTTTAAAAAATGAAATGAGGGTGGGGCATGGTAGTGTACCCCTATAATCCTAGCCTTGGGGAGGTGGAGGAAGGAGAATCAGGAGTCAGGAGCCATCCTTGGTTATATAGCTTGGGCTACATAATACCCTGACTCAAAAATCAAACTGTAGAGGGGGGAAGCAAAACCAGTGACCTAAAGTTTATGTAGTTCCTGGTGGAACTATGTATGTTAGAGTAGATTAAGGAATAAAGTAGGAAGTGATGAGCTATAGTGGCTAGATAGCTTCTTCCAAAAATGTATCTGAGTGAACTTGGACATCAATTGGTTGAATTGTAGCTTGTAAAATCCCTTCTAATCATCCAGTGTTCCAATCACCTGTAATGAATGGTGACTCAGACACTACCAGAATAAACTCCTTTTTTGAATACTTCAAAAAAGAGATAATGCAGCTGGATGTGGTGGCTCACAGCTTTAATCCCAGCACTCAGACAGAGGAAGGTGGATCACTGAGTTCAAGACCAGACAAAAATGGAGTTCCAGGAAAGCCCAGGCTACATAGAGAAACATTGTCTCAAACAAACAATGACAAAAAAAAAAAAAAAAAGACATAGATAAGAAGTTACTCTGAGTAAATTGTTACATTTCTGTTTTATGGCCTTTGTTAAATCACTGTCTTTTTGTCCACCTTTACCTTTTTTCTGTACTAAAGTTTCAAATTGACCCCCTCCCTTTTTTTTGTATTCCCCCCTCCCTCTCACTAACTCTGGCTGGTCTGGAACTCACTATGTAGACTAGGCTGATGCTGAATTCTGGGATTATAGGCATGTCTCACCACATTGTCTATCAGTTTGACTTTTGAAGAAAAAGTTTTTTATTTTTGTCACTTTAAAATAAAGGTGGCAAACTTCAGAACTAGGTCTTTGAATTGAAATTCTGTGAAGTTTTGTGTTTAGAAACAAACATCAAATGTCTGCAGCCTCCAGAACTAATTTACCTTTCTAATACACATAGAGGTTAGCTTGTGGCACACCTTTCTAGCCAAAACTGATTCTTTCCATTGTATTTTTGTAGTCCCATCATGCTAACTTTTGAATTATGTGAATGAGCACCAGACCTGTTTAGAGAAATATTATGGTGAAATAATGCCATCAAAGATGTATCAGTCTGCATTTATTAATAGTTGGCAGAATTTTACTTCTATTTATATAATTTTTATTTGGCCTTAGAAGTAAGTAAGAACTACATTTATGTTTGTATATGTGGTGGGGAGACAGTGCGTGTGTAGGTCAGAGGACAGCTTGCAGAGGGGGCTCTGTCCTTCCATTGTGTGGCTTCTGGGGTTGCACTCAACCCAAGTGGTTGGTTGGTCAGGGTTGCCATGTGCCTTTACCTGCTGAGCCAGCTCAGTGTGCTTACTATAGGAAGCACAACGGAGTGAGTGAGGCGTGCACGGGCTATTTCTGAGTATTGCTTATGTTCTTTTACTGTTGTGTGCTGTTGAACAGAAACAGCACAACCCAGCTGTATCGAGGACACTAACATGTTCTGATTTCTTAGTTTAGTAGTGAGGTGATTCGCTTAGAATCCAAGTTATCAGAAGGCAGACATATCAAAATTCAGAGAAAACTTCCTTTTGTATTGAATGATAAGAACATGGGCTTATTTGTTGATTTCTTTTTACTAAAATCCAGTGGTCTAATAAGTGCTTCATTGGATATATGAGGGATTAATTTCCTTTATATGTATACATACAAATTAATGGTGAGATCATAGGCCCTTTTTGAGTTATAAAATAAATCATTTTGTTTACTTGTATACAAAGTCTAGGAATTTAGAACCATTCAATTTCTTGGTCTGATACCTGAATCCACACTCCAACCCCATTAAATTTTTTATTTTAGATTTTTAAATTTTATGTGTATGAATGTTTTGCCTGCATGTATACATGTGCATCATGTGCATGTCTGGTGCCCTTAGAGGTCCGAAGAGGGCATATTTTGGGGCTGTGTTATCTGCAGTGGTAGTCAGGGAGCAGACACTGAAATAGAAAGCAATAGGTGTTATGTGTAAATGGACTGTGTATTTAGTTTCCTATCTAAGCTATGTGACCTTGAGCAGTTAATCTCTCTAGCTCGGGACCTTTAAGAGACAGTAGAACAATCCTAAACAATTGAACTAGAAACTGACAATCAGGAAGAAGCAGAAGGAAAACCTAAATGAAGATCCACTGAACGAGAGTCAGCCTCATTACTTGATGCTGTGCAGTAACAGAAGAATTGGGATCTCTCAGAGACCTAAGAAATTATTCCTGGTGAAAATACTTTCAAACAAAGGGGAAGCATGAATTTTAGGTCACCAGGGAGATATTTTTCAAGATTTTTAAAAAAAGTCTATTCTCTCTCTCTCTCTCTCTCTCTCTCTCTCTCTCTCTCTCTCTCTCTCTCTCTGTTGAGTTGCATATACTCCAAGTTACTCTTAATCTCAATATGTAACCCAGGATGACTTTGAACTTCAGATTGTCCTACCCCTACTTCTCAAGTGCTAAGATTATAGGCATATGCTCCCATACCCAGTTTATGTAGTGCTGGGTTCAAACTCAGGGCCTTGTGACTGCTAGGCAAACACTCTACCAATTGAGCTATACTTTCAGCACCCCAAGAAAACTAGAACAATTATTTTAAATTCACTTATGTGTGTGGGTGTTTTACCTGAATTTATATTTGTGTACCACATGTATTCCTGGTACTCACAGAGGGCAGAAGAGGGATGCTTTGGACCCCCTAGAACTGGAGTTACAGACAGTTGTGAACCACCATATGGGTGATGGGAATTGAATTCAGGTTCTGTGGAATAAGCAATCAGTGCTCTTAATTGCTGAGCCATTTCTTTCTTTTTTTTTTTTTTTTTTTTTTTGGTTTTTCGAGACAGGGTTTCTCTGTGGCTTTGGAGGCTGTCCTGGAACTAGCTCTTGTAGACCAGGCTGGCCTCAAACTCACAGAGATCCGCCTGCCTCTGCCTCCCGAGTGCTGGGATTAAAGGCATGCGCCACCAACGCCCGGCGCTGAGCCATTTCTAACCCAAGAAGATTGTTTAAGGTGGAAGGGGTGAGAACTTTTAGGAAATGAATTGCCTAGATTAAAGGGAAAGCTTTTTCAGGGTGGAAGAGATGGCATGTTTAGCACTTAAAGAATTTGAAGGTGAAGATAATCCTCAGATGGTTGGGAAGTGACAAGATCCATAATATCTATGGAAATTATTGGCTTTTGAAGAAATAGAAAAATCTCCCGTGAAGTGGAGGAAGGGGAGTGGAATTGGAGAAAGTATAAGCAAAGAAGTTGTAGTGTTCACACAAGGTGATGAAGGCTGATTCACTCCTGGAGGCATGGTGGTGGATTTAAGTGGTTGTCTAAGGGGTGAGTGGGAGCAGTAGCAAGTATAAAGAAAACCTCGACTGGTTGTACTGATGGGGCTTTGTCATCTCAGAAGAGAGAACTGCTGTTGAGAAGATGTCTGTAGGAAAGTCTGTAGGTCATTTTCTAGGTTGGTGGTCGATGTAGGAGAGAGGATCCAGTCCACTGTGGGCAGTGCCACACTTGGCAGGTGGCCCTAGGCAAGCATGGGAGGGCAAACTGGTAAGCAGTGGTCCTCTGTCGTCTCTGCTTTAGTTCCAGCTTCCAGGTTCCTGCTTAAACTCTCCTTCATGATGCACTGTAAGCTGTAATGTGAAATAAACTCTTTCCCCCTTAAGTTGCTTTTGGTCATTGTGTTTATTATTACAGCAATAGAAAGCAGACTAGGACAGAAATCGGCACCAGAGAATGGACTGTTGCTGTGATAGACCTGAGCATGTTGTTTTGGGAGGACTGTGTTTGGAACTCCGGTTGGAAAAGCCCTGGAATGCTCAGAGATTGATGGGCTGTTGTGGGGGATCTTGGAAGATAAGAATGTTGAGAGAGGCGCAGATGCCTGACTTGACATTTCAGAGGCAAGTTTGAGTGTCCCTCAAAGACTATTAAGGCTCTTTGTGTAATATTTTGAATTAAGAATCTGTGGTTTTGGCATTGGGGGCTTAAGAATCAGCTTTGATTTACAAGAGACTGGTACCAGTGAAGTAAAACCATTGCTTTAGTGGACAGTTGATGCTGGTTAGCTGGTACTGATGAACAGTTGATGCTGGTTAGTTGGTACTGAAGTATCATTATTAATATGAGATCGTTATCACTGAGGTGAAAATCTGCTGCAGAGTGTTTCCTTAGGGTCAGCACACAGAAGTTGTAGTCCAGAGGATGGCTAAGGCTGCATCTCAAGCTAGCCAAACTGGGTAGTGTGTAGGAGACTCCCACTTGGTATTATTTTTGAGGGCATGAAGGGTCATGGAAAGCTGCTGAGGTTTGGCACCATGTGACAGGGTCAGAGTCCCTGCTGAGAGGCCAGGAGGCCATTGGTGAAGGTTCAGCCTCAGTTGCAGTGGAGACCCCAGCATATTGGAGATGTCAGGAACATGGGATGACTGCCAAGAACTGTAGCAGCTGTGGAGTGGAGCCAGCCTGAGCCATGAGATGAATTTTGTGAGTGACAAGGGTCAGAAAAGTGGGCTGCCTAAGCTCTTTGGAGCCCAGGAAATCATTATTGAATACCATGCCATGGAGCTAATAGGAATTAATTTACAGTGCTGGAGGTTGGTTTTCCTTTGATGATTTAATTATAACTTCCCTGGTTCTTCCTTCTTGGAATAAGAAATATGTAACTTACTTTTGATTTTACAGAAGCCCACAATTGAGACACTTTGGATTTTTAGAGAGAGGTTGGATATTTTTTAACTTTATTTATTTTTATTATATGTATATTGGTGTTTTGCCTACGTGTATGTCTGTGTGGGGGTGCCAGATCACATGGAACTGGAGTTATAGACAGTCGTGAGCTGCCATGTGGGTGCTGGGAACTGAACCCAGATCCTTTGGAAGAGAGCTAATGATCCTAACCTCTGAGCCATTTCTCCAGCCCCAAGGTTGGATATTTTAAAGAGACCGAACTTCTTTTTTTGTTTGTTTGTTTTTTTTTGAGACAGGGTTTCTCTGTGACTTTGGAGGCTGTCCTGGAACTAGCTCTTGTAGACCTCACAGAGATCCGCCTGCCTATACCTCCCGAGTGCTGGGATTAAAGGCATGCACCACCACCTCCTGGCGAGACTGAACTTCTAAAGTGTTGAAATTAAAAAAAATTACTTCTATTGATTCTTCGAGGATTTCATATCATGCATTCCAATCCTACTTACCTCCCTGTCTCCTCTCATCCTCTTTTTCCTTGCAACTTCTACACCAAACAAAACCAAATTTAAAAGAAAAAACAAAAACCAAAGAAAACAAAACAAAATAAAAAAGGAAAAAAAATGAAGTTTTTTAAGGACTGTGGGACTTTGAAAGTTACATTGTGATAGTGACATGAGAGCTTCGAGATAAACAAGAAAGGGAAGATTATGGCTTAATAGTGTTGTATTTGTATGTCAAGTTGACAAGGGGCCAGTTTTGCTGGTTAGTCTTTTGTTTCTGCTATTTTGTTTTGTTTTTGCCAACTTTACGCAAGCTAGAGTCATCTGGAAGAAGGAAAGAACCCTTATTGAGAAAATGCTTCCATCAGATTGACCTGGAGGACAGTTTGTGGGGGCATTTTCTTGATTAATAATTGATCTGGGAGGGTCCAGCCCTCCAAAATGGTCCTGGGTTGTACAAGAAAGCAGGCTGAGCAAGTCATGGCGGCTACGTCAGTAAGCAGTGATCTTCTATGGTCTGTGTTTCACCTCCAGGTTCCTGCCTGAACTTCCCTTCAGATGATAAGCTGTCAGATGAAATAAACCTTTTCCTCTTCAGATTGCTTTTGGTCATGGTGTTTTTCACCAAAATGGAAAGAAAAGTAGGACATTGGTGGATGTGATAGCTAATGAAGAGAAATAATGAAGAAAATAGGTGACAGCTGGTGAATGCCAGTAAGAATTTGTGGATTCTTTATGTGAAAAATGACATAAGGAGAAGGGAGTTTTAAGATTACTCTGAAGGCTGCTGCTTAGATTCGTAGCGTATGTGTCAAGACCGAGGCAAAGTTGTGTGTTGAGAACCGTGTACACTGGCACAGATGGCACAAGGGTTTCTCTAAGTGGTATGCTCCCTCTTCACTTTCTTGTTGTCATCTTGAGACAGGCTGTCCTGGAACTTCCCCTGTAGACCTGGCTGGCCTCAATCTCACAGAAGTCTGTCTGCCTTTGCCTCCCGAGTGCTGGGATTAAAGGTGTGCACCATAACACCTGGATTCTCTACAGAATTATTTTATGTGTTTGAGTGTTTTGTGTGTGTATGTCTGTGCCGTCTTGTGCATGCCTGGTGCTCACAGAGGCCAAAAGAGTGTTGGAGCCCCTGGCCTGGTGTTACAGGCAGTTGTGAGCCACCATGGGGGTGCTGGAATCTAACCCAGGCCCACTGGAAGGGCAGCAAGTGCTCCTATCCACCGAGGCATCTTTATAGCCCTTCAGGGTTTTTCTTTAGCTGTTCCCCTACTAACTCAATAAATGTTTGCAGACTAAAACTTTATGAATATTCAGTACATGTCTGCTTTAGTTGCTGTGTGCCTAGCACATTATATATTCTCTAAGACCATTTATAGAGTATGTGAATGCATGACTCCTAGGCATGTATGTAGAACTCTTAGTAATATTTTCCCCAGACATTTCTTATATTAAATTTATATCTGACCAGTTTCTAAAAATACTTTTGTTTCCTAGAAAACAAGTATAAATAGGCAAGTTACAAAACAAGAAGCCCAGATTATAGTAATAATAACCCATGGCAATATTGCATATCTAATTTATATGGAAGCTTGTGTTTAGTATGTAGCATGCACTTAAATATTAACTATATATTTATAGTTACTAAGTGATATTTGTATAAGGTTTTTGTTTGTTTGCTTTTGAGATAGGGTCTCATTTTGTAGTCTGTGCTGACCTGGAACTCACTGTGCAACCCAGGCTGGTTTTGAACTTGTGATTCTCTTGCTGCTGCCTCTGAAGACTAGGCTTATACTTGTGCCACCATGTCCAGGTTGCAGCATGGCTTTTATAGTTGCAAAAAGTTGGCAATAACTTTTATCACAGATTGTTTAAGGGTTATGTTATGGTACAGTTCTACAATGAGGATAATTCAAACTATAGAAGATAAGTGCTCCTTCTTTCTTTTCTTTCCTTCTTTTAAATTTTGAGACAGGGTCTGGAGTTGCTCTGTAAACCAGGCTGGGTTTGAAGTAATGGCAGTGTGCCTGAATGTTGGGGTTATAGGCATGAGTCACCATCCAGTGAGGTTGTTTTGTGTATTGACATAGAAAAATGTCTTATAACTTATTGTTGAGTTACAAGAAATGGTCAAACAAAACATTGTGTAATTTTGTTTTTAAAAGGAAAACCCCACTAAAAACACTTCTATTCTTAACCTAAAGTACAGTTTTTTTGTGTAAATTTATAAAGGGAATATAGAACTTTTGTATTCTTTGATTTTTAGTAGTTAAAAGATGCTAAAAGACAATAAATATAAATATTATGTGGTCTTTGTTAGAAATTTAGATACCAAAAAGAAAAGCTTAATATTTTCCACAATTGTTGTATCTATCATTAGCCACTAGATACCATTTGTATGTATTTTCTATGCATTTATAACATATCTATTGGGCTGGGGAGTGTAGCTGAGTCTAAGCATGCATGGGCTGTACCTTGAGACGAGTATCTTACTGAACTAGAAGCTGGGCTGCTTTGGCTAGACTGACTAGTCAGTGAAATTCCCAGCAACTGCTTGTCTTTGTCCTCCGTAGTTGGGGTCACAGGCGTGTGTAGACATGCCTGACTTTTTATGAGGGATTTGAACTCATATTCTTATGCTTGTACAGAAAGTACCCTTACCTACTGAGTCATCTCCAACCGTAGAAGAACAGTTTTATATCTCCTGGAGTAGCACTAGGATTATAGACTGGAGCTCATGTCTGGCTTTTATGTGGGCTCTGGAGGTCTGAACTCTATCCTCACATGCGTGTGTGTATATAGCAAGTGCTTTACCCACCGAGACATCTTCCCAGGGGTATTACTTTCTGAGCATCAGGGCTTGGGTGAAATGTGTTTTGTTTCAGAGAGATTCCCTGATTGATTCCTTCTTTCAAGAGTCCTGTTTACTGCTGTCATTCTTAGTTTGATAAACTTGTTACTGAACATTGTGTACCTGGTGGCAAAGACAGATCTTACATGTTTTTCTTCTAACGTAGCATGATGTCTGACACATGGAGTTGTTAAATATGTGTTTATTGAGTGAATACATAAAAGAATACTATAACCTGGGAGCAGTTTATAATAGACACCTGGTCATCAAATGATAAAATAGTTTTGCTAAGTAAGAATCATTTTCTTAGAGGGCTACAAGTCTGTGGGATTGTGTTTTCCTAGAGATGCAGCCATTTTTTTTTTCAGTCTCTAAAAGCAGCTTTGGAAACCTGTGCAGTGTCAAATACATTTTATAGAAGCAAACGAGTGAGCTCATATTTGTATTGTGCTTTGGCACTGACCTGGCACGCCTGCTTTGAGTATGGAGAGCTGTATTCCTACTCAGTTTTCCCAGTATTGGGATAGCAGGCACAAACTGGTATACCTGGCTTTTATTCTTAGTGTTAGGGATTGAACCTCGTGCTGTACACACACTAAGCAAATGCTCTAGTGCTACTCTGAATGCCATTTCCAACCCTAAAAAAACCCTGTATTTTGAATATGTAAATGTATTTTATGATTAAGAATTCAAAGAACATAAGACAATAAAATGTGTCCCTTCATTACTTTCCAGCTAAAACTAATTTTGTTTTCAAGGTTCCTTTCCCAGCTCAACCAGTTTGATTAATTACAGTTGTGGTAGTCTTTCCTGACTTGTGGAAGATTCAGTCTAAGACTCTCTGTGGATGCTTAAAACCATGAACAGTATCAAGCCTATGTATGTTATACATATATACATATTTAATACCTTTTCTATCCTTACTCCAAGTAAAATAAGAGTAGCTTTTGCAATTTGATGTCACAATTCATGGCTAGAAGATTTGCTTTTACTGTAGATCTCTTGGGCTACTTCAGCATAGTTTTTTCTTAAAGACACTTTATGGGTTCTCTTTGTGTCCAGATTACCAGCATTAACTGTCTTGAGCTTTGGAGATCATTAAAGGTTACTTTTGAACACAAGCGCTGGAATACAAGCATGTTAATGTCTATCTGCTAACACTGACAACTGTTGCTGAATGTGATGGTGCATGCCTTTAATCCCAGAACTCAGGAGGCAGAGTCAGGCAGATCTCATGTGTGAGTTCAAGGTCAACCTGACCTATACAATGAGTTCCAGGACAGCCAAGGTTGTGTAGATAGACCCCATCTCAAAAATTCAAATCAAACCAAACCAAAGTCAAAAGAACAACAACAAAAACCTGACAGCTATTATGTGACTAAGATGATAATATATACATATGTGTGTATATGTATAGTAAATATATAGTATAGCCTCGTATGTATAATTAATATACATATATATCCATATCTCAGGACAAATAATTATCATTAACTTTAGTGAAATGTTTATTCGTGCCCTAACTGGATGGAGTGATTCACAATTTTAAAATGTATTAATTAGTATGTATGGACCATGTTTGATGGTGAGTAGCTGAAACTTGGGGTAAGTGGAGGTACATAGTAATCAGTGTGTGTATTACACATTTGTGGGTTCTTTTTACTGAGCAGTTGAATCAAAATGCTTTGTGTTTTGTTTTGTTTTTCCCCAGATACATCAAACTACAGAATGGCTTGCAGGCACTTTTGATTTCAGATCTAAGTAATATGGAGGGTAAAACAGGAAATGCAACAGATGAAGATGAGGAGGAGGAGGAGGAAGAGGAGGAGGAGGAGGAAGAAGATGACGATGATGATGAAGACTCTGGAGCTGAGATAGAGGACGATGAAGAAGAAGGTTTTGATGATGAAGATGAATTTGATGATGATGAACATGATGAGGATGATCTTGATAATGAGGAAAATGAACTGGAAGAATTGGAAGAGAGGGTAGAAGCCAGGAAGAAAACCACTGAGAAACAGGTGTGAGTCATGTCTATATTGTCTTTCTCTTTGGGAACTCCTTGGGGTAATGATTGAACTTGTGGTTTATTTCTTAGTAGCCAAAACAAAATATACAGCTAGGGTCTAGTCTATATAAAGGTTATATTTTGAAAGCAGTTTACTCTGGTTATAAAAGTAATAAATGCTTACTATAGAGACTAAAGAAAACAAAAAATGTAAAACCCACTCATTAAAAGTAAAAATGGCAATATTGGAGTTTATATGTATTTATGTACATTCTTTGTTCTAAAAATGTCACGAGGTGAGAAGATAGAGGAATAAGAGAGTATACTATCCTTCGAAAGACTTGAGAAAGGAGAACAAGGCTAATGGTATAACATCTTCACCTGGCCTCAGAGTTCTAAGTTACCTTGTAGGTAATTCTGGTGTAGGTAATTGAATTTGATCTCACCTATGAGAAAGTGTCAACAGTTGAAATTAATAAGTACATCAGGACAGTTTAAGTGAGAGAGTTGAACTTAGTTTAATGATCAATGAATTGGTATGTGGGTCTTGATAGATTGTCCGTAACATATCTTTTGAAGAATGTATCCATTTTGCAGAAGGGAATTCTATATCACAGAGTACGTAACATTTTGGAGATATTATAGTAGAACTTGATCAGCAAATGTTTGCTAAAGTTAGTTCCTTGGGGTTTTTTTGTTGTTGTTGTTGTTGTTTGTATGTTTGCTTTGAGATAGGGTGTGATGTAGCCCAGTCTGGCTTGGAACTCTGTGTAGATGGAATGACTTTGAACTCCTGATCTTCCAGAGCAGTGGTTCTCAACCTTTTAATACAGTTTCTCATGCCCCCAACCATAAAACTATTTCATTGCTACATCACAACTGTAATTTTGCTACTGTTATAAATTGTAATGTAAATATTTTTGGTGATAGAGGTTTGACAAAGGGGTCACTGCTTAGAAGTTGAGAGTCACTGCTCTAGACACTTCTTCCCAAGTGCTGGGATTGCAAGCATGCAGCGTCATGCTCCACTTAAAGTTGACTGTCAGTACAACAGTATGGTATAGTCTTAATGTACAGGATTTATAGTTAGATTATTAATTTAGATCTCAAGAGAATACATAAAAAGGTGTCAGCCCATGGCAGTGGCAAGATAGCTTAGTGGGTAGAGGTGATTGCTATGCAAGTTTGATGATCTGAATCTGATCTTTGGAACTCACAGAGCAGAAGAGGGATCCAACGTACGAAAGTTCTCTGACCTGCATATTCATATGCACACTTGTAATCAACATATACTATATATACACACATCATTATCATCATCAGTCATCAACAGATTCATTTCCTAGTTTTTATAAAAGTGGTTAACCCCAAAGACTTGGAAATGTAAGTTTCAAGTAGAAAAGGCTGTTGTTGTTTTGAGTCACTACTTGTTATTTAACTTAGGTTAGTCTTGAATGCTCTACCTTCTTGCTTCAGCCTCCTGAATGCTAGAATTTCAGAGTGCTGTGGCCATAGATATTATGCTCTATCATGCCTGTGCCTTGCACCCTCTTTCTTGAGATGGGAGTTTCTCATTTGGTGGTTCAGACTGGTCTCAAACTCTTAGGTTAAAGTACTGCCAGTAGCTGGGACTATAGACATGCTCCACTGCTCTTGCCTTCAATAATTCTCTTAAATTCTTTGAGAGTCCCTCCTCTTCCTCTTCCTCTTCTTTTTTCAAAGTTTTTTGAGACAAGAGTCTTACTATATCAGGCCTGGAACTTGATAAGTTGACAAGGCTAGCCTCAAACTCACAGAGAACTACCTGCCTCTGGCTACAGAGCACTGGGATTAAAGGTGTGCACCACCACTCCCTGTTCCATTTTTTTTTCTTTTTTCTTTTCTTTCTTCTTCTTCTTCTTCTTTTTTTTTTTTTTTGGTTTTTCGAGTCAGGGTTTCTCTGTAGCTTTGGAGGCTGTCCTGGAACTCACTTTGTAGACCAGGCTATTTTTTTTTCTTTTAAGAAAGGTTGCATCAGTTTTTTTCACCTAATTTTTGGTGAAAATTGTGAGTTCAGTTTTTTTTTTAGAATATTTGTTTTTTATATTTTATTTCTGAATGTGTGCCTGCAGGGCAGAAGAGGGTGCCAGATCTCATTGAACTTAGGACCCCTGGAAGAGCAGCCAGTGCTCTTAACCTCTGACCCATTTTTCCAACCCTGAGTTAAGTTTTTTTTTTGTTTTTTTTTGTTTTTTTACGAGACAGGGTTTCTCTGTATTGTTCTGGAGGCTGTCGTCCAGCCTGGCCTCGAACTCACAGAGATCCGCCTGCCTCTGCCTCCCGAGTGCTGGGATTAAAGGCGAGCGCCACCACAGCCCGGCTCTGAGTTAAGTTTTTAAGAAGGTTTTTTGTGTGTGTGTGTGTGTGTGTGTGTGTCACATTGTAGGTCAAGTTGTGTTAGCTTGGAGAACTTCAGAGGTGAAACTCAAAACACTGAATAAATTTGTATATATCCCACCTTGGTAGACTATCTTAAAGGTTTTATAAGCAAATTGGGAATTAATCAGCTTATTTCTTACTCTTAATCGAGTAGTAGTAGAATGGAGAAATTATAACCAAAATGGAGCTGTAGCCTAGGTCTGTCCCTGGTGTTTTGGGTGTTCTTACACTGACTGACTCTCCTCTTGCACCCACTCTTAAGTTCACATGGGTTTTGAGCTCTATCTTAGCTCCCCAAATAATAGTAGTGTTAATCTCAGATCCTTACCTCTGAGTTTTCTGTATCTGTCTTTCTGTTAATCACAAGTGCTTTTGAGTTTTTTTGATAAGCAGTTAGGTTTGAAGAGATCAGATCATTTTGGTCCTGAAGCAGTGGGTGTCGTAGTGGGAGACGGTTTCTACTTAGTGGGTACATAAGCATCTGAAGGAAAAATGAACAAGTTTAGGTGAGAGGTGGCTTGAGAATTATATAGGTTCTGAAGTGATTTTAGGATTTAATTTTTATTTGAGAAATGTGAGCCTTATTTAAGATAAATCTCATTAATGAAATGGGAAGACAAAAATCTGTTAGCTTTTGGAGAATCTTATCTAATTAGAAGGTAATTCCTTTCCTGAAGATTTTTTTTAAGTATCCCCATTTCTGTCCTTCAAAAAGAAGTTTTTCTTGATCTGAAAAGTTAATAATTTAACACGATTGAAGTTTAAGTATGATATATTTGAATTATGATTTCATAACTGAGTTTTATAACTCAATTCTCAAGTATAAATTTCTTGGGTAGAAAATTCTCAAGTCTGAATTTCTTTTCTAGCAATCGCAGAACCTGTATTTGCTGTGGTCAAAGCTGACTGATAAACTGTGGTTTAAGTCAACTTATTCAAAAATGTCTTCAACCCTGCTGGTCGATACAAGAAATCTTTATGGGGTAGTTGGAGCTGAAAGCAGGTTAGGCATCTATTAAACATCACAGAACAGGTTAGACTGTGGTTTGAAGAAGTGGATATTCTTCCATGTTTTATATGAGCTTATGTGCCTAAGTCTTCAAAAATAGGACTTGAAGTATCAAGTGAGGCTGTTTGGTTCTTCTAAAAGTGCAAGGTTGGCTTGTATGCCAGGTGCATGCTGTTTTTAAGAGGATAACCTTGTCAAACAATGCTTCACCAAATGGATTAGTTCTGACAATTGATACAAAGTTGAAAAAGTTATTATTTACTTTCCTATTTTCAAATTGACTTTTTCTTCTACTTAAAAATCTTTTAACTAATGATGATAGTATGTCAAAATCATTTTAAACAGAGTCTTGTGTACATCTTGGCCATCTATTTTGTTAAAAACTAATTTTTCCCAGGAATTTGGCAAATACTTATTGATAAGAAATATATGATATATATATGTGTGTGTTCAATACAAAATGAAGAACTAAAAAGCCTCTTTAAATCCTATTCCTGTAGCTTTTTAATAACAAAAATTTTCTCTTTTAACCATTTGCTTACTTTTTATTAGATATTTTTCTAAATTGTTATTTTATCTCTCATCCTATTTTACTAGTAAAACCTTCCAAGTAATATACTGAGAAGTTTCACATTTTGTAACTGAGTTTCTGAATGTAAAAGTTTTAAATTGCTTAGAGCTCTTTATTCTACCTAGATATGTTAGTTCAGCCGATTTCCAAAATCTAGTAACTCAGGGAACAAACTTGGTTCAGAGTTTTGCTCAGCAACATGAAATGATGTCTGGGTGGCTGGCCTCTCCCTTGTCTCTGTCTGTTTCTGCTTTTTCCCTTAGGTCTGCACCTGTTGAGCATTTGGCAGGATGGCAAGTGGAGGAGCAGCAGGGTGAAACTGACACAGTTCTGGTGAGTTTCACTTTGCTGCTCCTCCCGATTCCCAGGGAAAGAACTCTGTTAGAAAACTCCGAATGAACCCTTGAGGTACTAGTATTGCTTTAGGATTGACTCTACTATTTGTATGTGTTCTACTTACCCCAGTCTGCAGCGGCTCTGTGTGTTGGAGTTGGGAGCTTTGCTGATCCAGATGACCTGCCTGGGCTGGCACACTTTTTGGAGCACAGTAAGATCTTGTAAAATATCATTCCCGGGTGTGGTTTTCCTTTTCCCTTTAAATTTGTATGAATTGATTTCAAAGATTAGTAATTAGTTAGCTGAAGTACATTTAAACAAAGAAAAAGCTAAGAAGAAAATGTTGATTTAGGAATAAGCATAGGGAAAGATTTTCCATTTAATTATACTTATAGTAAAGATTTGAATGAAAACAGTATCTACCTTTATTTGTTGAAGTAGGGTCTCATTAAAACCCAGAGCTTGCTGACACTACTAGACTCCCTAGCCAGCTTGCTCTGGGGAGCCTCTATCTCTGCCTTCTGAAATGAATTACCAGGGCACTGCCATTTTACATAGTTCCCAGGGTTTGAATCTCAGCTCTCACATTTGTTCAGCAAGTGTTTTAACCACTGAGCCATCTTCCCAGCCCCAAGCCTGTTTTACTGTAGGCATCATTATTTGGCAACGGTACGGTGAACAGAGCAAGAGACAGTTGCCATTCTCTAGGAATTGGCTAGCTCTGGTGGAATATCTGTTTCAGTGTGAATAGTAGCCAATGACATCAGAGCATTGAAAATACAAACAATAAAAAGGCGTGATTAATATACCACAAAAAGTTGGGCGGTTGTTGTGTACGCCTTTAATCCCAGCACTCAGGAGGCAGAGGCAGGCAGTTCGAGACAAGCCTGGTCTACAAGAGCTAGTTCCAGGACAGCCTCCAAAGCCACACAGAAATCCCATCTCAAAAAAAAAAAAAAAAAACAAAACAAAACCACAGAGAAATCCTATCTCAAAAAAAAAAACAAAAACAAAACCATATATATGTATATATATATATATATCACAAAAAGGAACCATATGTTTAGCTATGAGTGTGCCTCAATAAAACTGTGAACATTACACAGCTACAGATGTTTACACACATACTTGCTTTTTTGCATTAGTCATCTTTTTACGTTTTTAGTTTTTGAGCTATTTGAAAGTAAACTTCTTACCTGACATCCTTTGCGGTAGTGGTTAATCTGAACATAAGCATGTTTAGCCTTTAACCTTTTTCTAAGCAAATTTTTAAGAAATGAAATGTTTGGGTTCTCTTGGAATGGAAATAACATGAAAATTGTAGAATGTTGTACAGTGTCAGTGTAACAAAGTGTCAGACACAGCCATTGTTAATGTGTTGCTTTAGCTTTTTTCCTATTTTTTTCATTGCTTTATCTTTTATGCATAGAAGAATTCATCTTTGATAATAAGAATGTTGTCTATTTCTTTGTTGTATAACTTCTTATTCTTTTCATTTAGTGGTATTCATGGGTAGTTTGAAATATCCAGATGAGAATGGATTTGATGCCTTCCTCAAGAAACATGGAGGTAGTGATAATGCCTCAACTGACTGTGAACGCACAGTCTTTCAGTTTGATGTCCAGAGAAAGTACTTCAAGGAAGCCCTGGATAGGTAACTATTATTTAATAACAATTTACAAATGGAACTATTGGGCATGTTCTATGATATTTTCAATAACTAATCTAGTTCTCTAGAACTGTCAGAATATTTGAGGAAAACCGAGCAAACTATTAAATGTTCTTTTTTTTTTTTGAGACAAGGTCTCACTGTATATGAATAACTGTCTTGAAACTCACTGTGTACATTTGGCTGACCTTTAAACTCAGAGATGTACCTGCTTTTTGCCTCCCGATTAGAGGCACGTGCCAACACACCTGGCCCCACCTCATGATTTGAACCCCCAGGGACCTGCAGTTCAGTGGTTTGGCTAGACTGTTTGTCCAGCAAACCCCAGGGATATTCCTGTCTCTGGTTTCCCAGTGCTGAGATTACAGTTGTGTGACTCCATGCCAGGCTTTTGTGTGGGTGCTGGGGATTGAACTCAGGCCTTCATTCTTATGTGATAAGCACTCTATTGATTGTGCTGTCTTCCTAGCTCCTCCTCATTTTTTTTTTAAAGATTCATCGTGTGTGTGTGTGTGTCTGATGTCACAAGAGGATGTCAAATCCTTAGCAGTTGGAGTTACTTTCCAGCTACCTGATGTGAGTTCTGGGATCCAAACTCTGGTCCTTTGACAGAACAGTAAATTACCACTGAGCAACCTCTTCAGCTCCCTCATTTTTTTCTACACTAACAATGAAAAGTTCATAAGTGAAATTAATAACATACCTTATTTAATATTGACATCTTAATAAAATACTTCAGAATAAACTTAAAGTGAAAGACTTGTAACAATGGAAAGTTAAAAAATAAGTGATATGTAATGAGTGGATGAGAAGCTATGCCATGAGCCTGAGGCTTTGTATTATTATTTTTTATATGCACTGGTGTTTTGCCTGCATGTATGTCTTTATGAATGTGTCAGATCCCCTAGGACTTGAGTTACAGACAGTTGTGAGCTGCTATGTGGGTGCTGGGAATTGAACCTAGGTCCTGGAAGAGCAGCCAGTGTTCCCAATTACTGAGCCATCTCTCCAGCCAGAGACTTAGTATTGTTAAGAATGACAGCAGAGCATCTTATTGTTAAGAATGACAGTAATTTCCAAACTGATGTATGGATTCATCTTAATCACTTCAAAATTTTAGCTGCTGCTTTAGAGAAATCAGTGAGCTGATCTTAAACTTCATATGGAAAAAGCAAAAGGAGCCCAAGTTATATTTAAGAACAAGTTGGACTTTGGTTTCCCCAAGACTTAGGGCTGCAGAAATCCCAACAATATGGTTCTGGCATAAGAATAGACTCAGCTCAGTGGACTAGAACTGGGTCTCTAGAAATAAACCATCACACTTGCTGCCAGGAGTAGAGTACCAGGACAACTTAGTAGGAGAAAAAAGATTTTTTTTGTAGCTGTGCCAGAACAACTGAATGTCCATATGCAAAAGAATAGACCAAACTTCTTTATTCAACTGTTTACAAAATTTAATTCAAATTGGGCCACAGACTTAAATATGAGAACAAAAATAATGAAACTTTGAAGAAAATGTCAGTCTTTTTGACCTTATTATATTTGGTGATAGTTAGGACACGTGGTGTTGGCAAAGAGACAGATATAATAATAAATCACAAAAGCGGATAACATATATGTGAACACAAAGACACTATGAGAATGTCATGAAAGGGCTTTTTAATAATATGATGCCAAGACAATTGAGTGTCCATGAATATAAGAATATAAAATCGACTCCTTAACTCAAAAACACACTAAAAAGTGAACAAAACAGCTAATTTTTAAAGCCATAATTTAGGTAACCTTTGTCAAATAAGATTGAAAAACAAACAACCAAAGGACATACAGGAAATAGTATATTATATTCATGAAAAGGAACTGGAGAGGTAAGGATTTGGCTCAGCAATAATAAGGCTCAGGTTTGATCCCCCAGCACCATTCTCTGTTATTAAAAACAAAACAAAACAAAAACCCCACAAAGCAAATAAAAAGTATGGGAGACTATTTTTTCGATGGATAGCTAACAAAGGACCTGTATTTTAAATAGTTAGTATATAAGCATTCAGTGTGGTTTAAATTGATATATAAAACATAAATATTATTAGATGTATTATTAGAATTTAAAAAAATACAATCTAGTCAAAAAATAAATTTGAATATTTAAAAAATAAATTCCTGATAAAAGTATATAAATTGACATTCATTTTATTAGAAATCAGGGAAATAATAGGTGGTACATGTGCAGGATTAGTTCTGTGAGGCTGATGTGAGCTATTGGTTGCCTGTGTGTTGCTTATGTTTTGCTTGAAGTATTTTGCATGTGACTTTGCTTTTTTAAAACTAAGTAAAACTATTTCCTGGTTTATTCAAGTTATACTATTAGAAAGAATGTGAATGTCTTAATGAATTTGTAGAAACCAGAGCCAAGCTATATAACAAAAATTCAGGAAGTTAGCCTTTGACATGTTTTATTTTTACTGAACAAAGAACAGTTTTGGAAAGGGTTCAGTGGTACACATCTGTGTAATCTCACCTATTCAGAAGACTGATGCAAAAGGGTCATTTGAATTCAGGAGTTGAAGGCCAGATCAGGGAATATAGTGAGATCCTGGACTTAAAAACAAAACAAAAATAGAGCTAGGTGTGATGACTTAGACCTGTAAATCCTAGCACTTGGTAAACTGAGGCAGGAGGATTGCCACAGTACAAGGTCAGGCTGGGCTGTAGTGTGAGACTCTTTCTCAACAAGCAAATAGTTTTAAATGCTTTAACAAAAACAATGTCAATTATATTGCTATACATTTATATAAATGGCATTTACATGCGTAATTTGATGTATAACAGTTCATCTAAGTAAATACATTAAGAAAACCAGGGCCATCAAAATGGCTCAGTGGGTAAAGGTGTCTGTTACTCAAGTCTAATTACCTGATTTCAATCCTTAGAACCAATCTAAAAAGATGGGATGTGTTGGCAACCATCAGTAATCCTAGCACTCCCAGGGAGAGGTGGGAGGCAGCCACACATGGCCTTAGAAGCTCCAGAGTCAGCTAGCCTGGAGTGTGCAGCACCTCAGAAACCACCAGAGAGACCTGCCTTGACAGGGTAGAGTCCTGAAGTTGTCCTCTGAGTTCCACATGAGCACCTGCATATTCATTCATATTCTCTCTGCCTCTGTCTCTGCCTCTTACACACACAAACACACACACACACACACACACACACACACACACACACACACACACTAAAAAATTCCAGTACAGTTCTGTGGTGAACCTAAATATCAGTAGCCTTTAAAAGTTTGATTTTTAAGGTCTGGAGAGTTAACTCAGTGGCTAATAAGAACACTTTTTGCGCCGGGCGGTGGTGGCGCACGCCTTTAATCCCAGCACTCGGGAGGCAGAGGCGGATCTCTGTGAGTTCGAGGCCGGGCTGGACCGACAGCCTCCAAAACAATACAGAGAAACCCTGTCTCATAAAAACCAAAAAAAAAAAAAAAAAAAAAAGAACACTTTTTGCTCTTGCAGAGGACCTAGGTTGGATTCCCAGCAGCCACATAGTGGCTTACAACCATTTGTAACTCTAGTTCCAAGGAGATCCAACTCTCTCTTCTGACCTCTTTGGTACCAGGCACACACATGGTACACAAACATGTCATGTAAATCTATATAAAACTAAAAATCAAATTTTTATTTTGTAACATAAAATATCATTTATAACACTATTAAATGAATAGAGTGAGTTTTACTTAATGCACAAAAGTGTGGATTTGGTATAAAGATCATGTATTAGAGAGAGCTGGTGGTGTTGGGTATCTGTAATTTCAGCTAGGGGAGGCTGAGGCAGGAGTGTGGGGAGTTAGAGGCCAGCCTGGGCAACATAGCAGTATTTAACATGGAGATATATAGCTCAGTGGCAGAGTGCTTTCTTAGCATGTGGTCCTTGGCACTGCAAAGAAAGGGCAGGATATGGAATAGGATGCTTCTGAAAAGACTTTAATCTGTGTATTTATGTCTTAGTACTTTTCTGAGTGAGTGCTTTATTTTACAAAGAAAGTGATTTTCAGACTTGAACATATAGAACAATACATCATCATCATCATTTTGATCTTGTAGGTTTTGAGGTAATTCTCTGAGTAAAAATAGTTAATTAAGTGGATGTTGTTTAATGAAACTGAACAATCTTAGAAACATCTGTTTTACTTTTCAGGTGGGCCCAGTTTTTCATCCACCCACTGATGATCAGAGATGCAATTGACCGGGAAGTTGAAGCTGTTGACAGTGGTAAAGAAACTTTTATGTTTTGTAACCATTTGTTTCTTTTATTCAAACTGACGTATGTTACAATGAATCTATTCAAGTAACCCAGAAAAACCTCTCCTTTTCCGGGTTCCTGCCTTTATTACGTCTGCAGAGTCCCTGTTACCATGAAGCTAATGTATTTGCACATGTCAAATTAGGGGATGGGCTTTCCTCCAGCACCTTCCCTGTACTGTGGTATGTGTATACATATTCACACCTCAGCCAATTCTCATTCATCAGCTTGAGTTACTTAAGTCTTTCTTTACAGTATCCATCACTAACACAAATATATTTGTTGTTAATTGTTTATCTCCCCTATGACAATATAAACTTAGTACAGGGCTTTTATTCACATTTCTGCTTCCAGCTATATTTTTATTTTTGTGTGTGTGGCTGATGAACAGTAGGTGTTCTGTAAATAGTTTTTGAAAGACTATCTTATCTAAGAGTCTTATGCTCTTGGTCCTGTTAGTTCCCTTTGTGGAATCAGGAAAGTTAGAAAATTTGCTCAGAATTGTTCAAGTTCAGTGATACAGCTGGGATTGTGGCTGTCTTAGTCTGTCTGGGCTACCTTAATATAACACTGTGGGCTCAGGGCTTATAGAAAGCAGTGCCTTAGATCTGAAGATTTTCTAGGTCAAACTGGAAGATTGACACTATTGGCAAACAGAGCTGATCTGAGGCCCAGTTATGAGTAAAACACCTGTGACAACATCTGTGGGTGGGGAGATGACATTTGGCATTGTGCTGGCAGGTCTTATGTCAACTTGACACAAACTAGAGTTATCTGAAAGGCGTGAAATGCAATTGAGAAAATGCTTCCATAAGATCCAGTTATAAGGCATTTTATTAGTGATTGATGTGCCCAGTCCATCGTGGGTATGCTATCTCTGGATTGACTGTCCTAGGTTCTAAGAGAAGAAGGTTGAGCTAGCCAGTCCCTCTCCATGGCCTCTGCATCAGCTCCTGCCTCCTGGTTCCTGCTGTGTTTGAGTTCCTGCCCTTCTTCCTTCAATAATAAATAGCAATAATGAAGTGTGAGTCAAATAAACCTTCCCCGCCCCCAAAAAGAAAGCAGTGCCTTACCATTGTAGAGGCTAAGGAGTTCAGTATGAAGGCACAAGCAGGTGCAGTGTCTGGCAAGGGTCTGCTTCTTGATTTGCAGACTGCCACCTTTACTTTATGTCCTCTCACAGGAGAAGGGCAGGGGAGCTCTCTGGGGTCGCCTTGTCATTTTGGTTTTGAGCCTTCAAGTCTCTCCAGAGTTGTGGATCACTTTTATACATATACTCATTTGATTCATGAGGATCCATGACCCACACACTCTTAACATTCCCATCTTTGAAAACTGTCACATTAAAGATCGTGTTTTAACATATAAATTTTAGGTTGATAAAAACAGTGAAACTATAGCATTAGCAAAGATACTTGTGACTGTAAATAAAGTAATTGTTCTTAACCATCATACTTTATCAATTTACTTGTTCTGATGATATTTAAACAAAATATATGACTAAGGTTTCAGCTCTGAAGACTGATAGAACATTTTATTAGTGCTTTCCTCAGGGAATTCTTATACATAACAATCTATGTAGATTGGAACCATTCAGTCATTAACTACATTGCTTCATTTGAAAATAAGAGAAAAACTCTAGAAAGGTGATCAGTTTACTCAGAATGATAGATTAAATGATAGAACCAAGTTTATAGGTTGTTGAGTTACCAACTTCAGATATATATATATATTTTTTCTTTAAATTCACTTTATTTTTCTTGTATAAATCCCTTGTGTGGTGGTCACAGCTGGAGCCTGGGTCCTCTGAACAGAGACTGTGGTGTGGGTTTTCACAAGGTGGTCCGTGAACTCCTGATAAGGAGACTTGGTGAACACAGTCTCTTTCCAGAGGTCGGGGGTCAGGTAGCTGTAGGTCTTGGAGATGGCATCAAAGGTGGCCTTGGCAAAGTTGCCCAGGGTGGCAGTGCAGCCCCTGGCTGATATGTAGCAGTCATCAATACCGGCCATCATCAGTAGCTTCTTGGGTACAGGAGCAGAGATGATGCCAGTGCCTCTGGGGGCAGGGATTAGATGCACCAACACAGAGCCACAGCAGCCTGTCACTGCATAGAACAGTGTGGGGCTTGCCAATCTTGTTCCCCCAGTAGCCTCTCCGCCCAATGGAAAGCTTGGCCAAGATGATGGCCCCCCGATGGCTGTGACTACCTTCTTGAAGCACTTAACACTAAGACCAACATGACTGTAGTAGTCCTCAATAGCAACAAAAGCCTTGAACCTGGTCTGCTGGCCAGCCTGAGTCTGCTTCTGTACTGGCATGATTTTTAGAACATCATCTTTTAGAGGTGTGCCCAGAAAAAAAAAATCAATAATCTCGGATTCCTTAATGGGCAGGGTGAACAGGTAGATCTCCTCCAGGGACTTGATCTTCATGTTCTTAACCAGGTGGCCCAGCTTGGTGACGGGGATCCACTCCTTGTCTTTGGCTTTACTTCAACCAGGACTGTGGCCCCTGAGACCTCTATAGAAGGCTCTGGCCCCCGGGTCCTCCAGGCCCTCTGCTGCACCGGCGTAATCCGCCATTTGGTGTTTTCCCAAAGTAGAAGAAGCCAGTTTTATGTTTTTAAAGTCTATTTTATTACTGCCTTGATTTCAGTTCTGTAAGCTTGAATTTCCAGAAAATAATTTCAAGAAAATAATGAAATTTTATTGCAAATGTTTCTTTAAAACTGACAGAATATCAGCTTGCAAGACCTTCTGATGCAAACAGAAAAGAAATGTTGTTTGGAAGCCTCGCTAGACCTGGACATCCTATGGGGAAGTTTTTCTGGGGTAAGATAACTATAATTTTATCTTTTTTCTAGGTAAGAAAAACTGAGAATAAGATAAACTGATAAAGAGAGAACTGTTGGTAGAGTGCTTGCCTAGAAAGCTCACGGCCCTGGATTTGATCCCCAGAACTGCATAAAATTAGGTGTGATGGGTGCATTCTTGTTATTCCTCAGGGAGGTCGAGGTAGGAGAATCAACCTCTAGCCCAGCCTGGGATATATGAGACTATGCCATAAAGAAGCAAGTATAATAACAAAATGAAACAAAAATAAAACAAAACCCACACATCCAAACTCCCCAAAACAAAAGAAGAATTAATAAGCTGGGATAGCTTAATTACCTTTACCTTCCAAGAGGGTAGCTAGAAAACTTCCAATAGCAAGTGGTGAGCATGCTTGTGCTTGCTTCTTTAACACTGGGTGTTGCTCGAGTAGAATTGGACGTTCTGGGAGTGCTGTCATGGTGCCAGATACTTTCCTGGCTATATATGCATTATATGTTTGTTCATATCACAGTTTTAAGAGATAGGTACCATTATAATCTTCATTTAAAGAGAATCATGCTCGGGAAGTTGTGTAATTTGCTTAGTCACACTGGTAGTAAATATTTGATGGGGGCTTGAGTATCTGTTTATCTGATTGTAAAGCCTGTACCCCAACCTGATGTTTCCATTTATCAACAGACACTCAGGAATGGTTTCTCTAATAGTTTTTGAGCTGTGACCTAATTTTGTTTAACTGGTAAGCTGTTGAACTGGCGTCTGTTTTTCATAATGGCCTTTTATTGTTGGTAGAAATCAGCTGTAACCTATTAATCCTGTCATAGCATGGAGACTGGGATGAATTGATCTAATCAAAGGCTATTTCATTATATGTTCCTGTATCTGTTGAGTAGCTTTGGCATCCTGGCTTTTTATATTTTATTCTTAAGAATTAGGTAGAATATTAGTACAATAATTCAGAGGGGAAAACCTAAATCACCACTAGACTATTAAGCAAGGAAATTTAGGCAATTATTGTTTATTGTTGAATTTTTTCAAACTATTGATTAATTCCTTATGTATCTATTTCAGAACTGATTCTTGGCTTATGTTATAATTACATACCAGCTCAGAATTCTTGAGCTACTTGGGTAATTTCCTTTAGGCTTGTAGAACATTCATTGTTGGTGTAAAGGACCTTTAACAAAGTACATTTAATTACTTCTATAATTTTTAATTTTTTTGTCTTTTTATAGGAAATGCTGAGACACTCAAGCATGAACCAAAGAAGAATAACATTGACACACATGCTAGACTCAGAGAATTCTGGATGCATTACTACTCTGCCCATTACATGACCTTAGTTGTTCAGTCCAAAGGTAGTTATCTGTTGCGTCCTTAGAGTTACTCTGAATTAGCAGGACTTGAATTGCAGTTTATTTTTGAGGGTTTGTGGCATTTTGGAAAAACTTGCCGATGAAACACACAGTCTAGAAACATCAAAAACAAACAATCCAACTTAAAGGTGCAGCACCGGTTCTAATTGATCTTAATAATAAAAACCGGGAGTCAGATATTAGGGGGTGAAAGATGAAAGATGAGAGAAGCAGAGCAGCCGGCCACTAGAGCTCTCACCTCTACAAAATCCTCAGACTGAAAAGAGACCAAGTTCCTGTCTCCTCCCGTCTATATTCCTCCCTCAGTCCAGCCATATCGCTTCCTGTCTATATAAATCTCCAGGCCTCTATGGTTAACTAGTGGCTAGCTCTACCTCTGATCTTCAGGCAAGCTTTATTTGCTAGAGTATAAACAAATTATCACTACATAAAGATATGTCATGAATGCATAAAATACATTTAGATAATAGTTATTATTTACTATCATAAAATATACACAAATCTATAAAAGGATAAAATTATTCTACACTTGGATAAATACACTGCATTATTTACAGCAGAAAGAAATGTAAATCGATTAAGATGCGGTATTAAAGCATAACTACATGAAATTAATGGCAGTTAGTTACTACTGGAATAGTTTCTTATTTACCTCCATTGTTGTGATGGTGACCAGTGTTGTGGTATCTGCATAAAGCATGACGATCATGTCTGAGTGGACAGTTATCTTCCTTAGTAAACTGTATTGTAGTTTTTTTGTTTTTGTTATTTTTTTAAAGAAAGATCTCATGGTACTTACATAGTTTTCACCATATAATGTATGAAATCTAAAATATGTGTTAATTGGTTGTTTGTTATTGATAAGGCTTCTGCTCAGAGCTTACTATTAGTGGTCGAATTTTGGGATAGTCAAATGTTTTTTTTTTTTTTTTTTGGTTTTTTGAGACAGGGTTTCTCTGTATTGTTTTGGAGGCTGTCCTAGAACTAGCTCTGTAGACCAGGCTGGCCTCGAACTCACAGAGATCCGACTGCCTCTGCCTCCTGAGTGCTGGGATTAAAGGCGTGTGCCCGGCTAGTCAAAAGTTTTATATCAGAGTTTACAAAGACGATTCAGTAAGCAAATTGCTTGCCATTGTAAACTTGAAGACCTGAGTTCCATGTAAAAAAGTCAAGCACTAGTGTGTTGCCTGTTATGTGCTGGAGAGGCAGAGAAAGGCAGATCTCAGGAGTTGTTGTCTAGCTGAATTTTAAGTTCCAGGTTCAATGAGAGACCCTGTCTCAAAAATGAGATGGAGAACAATTGAGAACGACACCTGGTATTGCTCTGTCTTCCATGCAAATACACAGTGCATATGCATGAACATATGCACAAACAGAGCATGCACATATCCCATAGAGATGAACTTATATGTGGGTTTTTGTGTTTTTTTTTTCCTGCCCCAACATTTCCATATTGTTCAAGGGTCAGCTGTATTACTTTCATAGGATGTTTGTCTGAATCAGTATGACATATTAGTTGCTCTATTGTTTGACATTAATTAAAAACTGTGGCTAGATAGATGGCTCAGCAAAGAGAGTTTGCTGTGCTTGCTGTGGACCAGACTTTGGTTCTCAGCATCCACGATGGAAGCCTAACAACCACCTATAGCCATAGTGCTAGGAGATCTCACGTCCTCTTCTGGTGTGAGTACCCACCAGTACCCACACACTAGTACATACAGCACACAGACACACAGCCCTATACATGAATAAAAATATTTTTTTTAATTTGAAGGAAATTAAATTTTGAACATGTTACAAAGTAATGGCAAAGTTTACAGAAATACAAGATCACTTCATACAGATTTTTTTCTCATAGAAATAGGCTTATTTATAGGCTAGTCTCAAGTGTCTATGAGTACGTACTCATAGGTTATTTGGGGTTTTAAGACAGGGTCTCATGCAGCCTTGACCTCCTGGTTTCAAGCATGTGCCGCCACACCTAGCTTGACTATTGTGTTTTCTTTTCAGATGACTCTATTTGTGGTTTTATTTATTTAATCCCTATTGATTATAAACTTACGTGGCAGTTCTGTCACAATGATAGAAGTATCTTAAATGTATGAGACTGAGCAATGCCTCTATTCCTTTCATCTTGTGCCGTTATCTTTAGTGATTCATGTCAGTGTCTTATTCAAGGAGCTCAGTGCTTTCTTTTGTTTTCTTTGGGTTTTAACCATTTTAGACTTCTCAAAATCACTTGCTAAACCATCCCTTTTGACATTACTGTAATCTACACTTTTGAAGAGCTGATCACTCCTGAATGATTCTTCTTTTTAAGATTTTGCCCAAGCCTCTTAAAAATGGAGTTCAAAGTTGATTACATATGACACATTTTTCCCATTTTTCAAAATTGATCCACAAATGTGATTTAAATTGATTTTTATATTGTTGTAATATACATTGCTATTTTTAGTATAGAGATTAATTTATAAATTGTTGCAAATTGTTTCTTTGTATTCTTTTCCTGTTTTACATGATGATTAATATTATAGATTTTTTGGGGGGGGGCACGGTTTCAAGACAGGGTTTCTCTGTGAAGCTTTGGAGCCTAACCTGGAACTCACTCTGTAGACAGGCTGGCTTCAAATTCATAGGGATCTACCTGCCTCTGCTTCCCGAGTGCTTGGCTTTAGATTTTTGTTTGTTTTTGAGATAGGGTTTCTCTCTATAGCCCTGGTTGTCCTGAAACAGACTGGACTGGCCTCAAACTCAGAGATTCACCTGCCTTAGCCTCCAAGTCTTAGTGTAAATTTTTTACATAAACAATAGAATTTTGATGAAAATCACATATAATCTGATTACATTGATTTTGAGGCTTTCTCATTATGTTAGTTAAAAGTCAAATTTCTGGGTCTGGGGAGATAGATGCTCATTAGTAAAGAGCTTGTTTCATAGGCTTGAGGGTCTGAGTTCGGATTCCTAGCACCCATGTAAAAGGCAAGCACAGTGTCATACACCTGTAATCCCAGCATAAGGGAGGCAGAGACGGGGGGGGGGGGGGAGGGGGGATTCCTGGGCTTGCTGGCTAGCCAGTCTAGGTGAATTGGTAAGCTCCAGATTCAGTGAGGCCATGATGAAATGTTAAGGTAGGGACTAGTGAGATGGCTCAGTGGGTTAAGATACCAAATGTGAGTTCATTTTGTAAAATCTATATGGTGGACCTTCACACACACAAAATAAATGTAAGCAGTTTTTTTTAAGACAAGCCAAAACAAAACAAAAACAAACAAAAAACCAAAAGAACAAACCAACCCAAAAAACAGGTGGAGAACAATTAAGAAAGACACCAAATGTCAACCACTGGCCTCCACTTGTACGCATGCACACAGAGTCAAATGTTTACAGGGAGCCAGCAAAATGGTTCAGCAGATTAAGGTACTTACTTCATAGCTTGATTACCAGAGTTCAGTCCTTGGGACAAACATGGTAGAAGGAAAGAACCAATTCCTATAAGTTGTCCTGTGACTTCTCATGCACAGTGGTACACCTGAATACATACACACACACACACACACACACACACACACACACGAGAGCATGAATACATACGAACAGGTGCACAAAATGAATTTAACAAAAAATTCAAATATCTGTGTAAGTAGGTTAAATTCAATACTTGATTAGTCTAATTCGTATGTATCTTTTTAAATTTCTTTGCAGTACTGGGAATTAACCTCATCTCTCATGATAATCACATGATCTGCCACTGAGCAAAACCTTGAGCTCATTTATTGAGAGTTACTGAAACTTATGTATCTGATTGGAGCTAACACATACTGTTCCAGTAATGGGTCACTTAGATACATTTGAAAGGTTTTCTTTTCTAACTTGTGGTTTTTTGTTTTTGTTTTTTGGCCTCAAACTCACAGAGATCGGCCTGCCTCTGCCTCCCGAGCGGGGATTAAAGGTGTGAGCCACCACCGCCCACCCCCAATTTGTGTTTTAATAGAAGTTTCAAAAGACTTCTTATTCAGTTTAGGAGAGGAATCAAAAGTTAGAAATCAGCCGGGCGTTGGTGGCGCACGCCTTTAATCCCAACACTCGGGAGGCAGAGGCAGGCAGATCTCTGTGAGTTCGAGGCCAGCCTGGTCTACAGAGTGAGTTCCAGGACAGCCTCCAAAGCCACAGAGAAACCTTGTCTCGAAAAACCAAAAAAAAAAAAAAAAAAAAAAAGTTAGAAATCATGCATTATACTTGTTCCTTTTCTCATTGCTGTGACAAAAGCAATATATGGAAGTTGTTTTTGACTTGTGGTGAAGGTGAAATTTATTGTAATGAGAGTGTGTGCCTGGTTCACTTCACATTCTCTACAGACCCGGAGACACAAAAGCAAAGCCTGGTGCTTGGCTGAGGCCTCCTTTTTCACTTTGTTATTCAGTGGGATGGGGCCACCTACATTCATATTTGCTTTCCTAAGTTAGACCTCACCCACATGCCCAGAGGTGTGTCCTTTGAATCTAAGTCCACACAAACCGACAATGAAGATTAACTGTGACGTACATACACGACCCCTAAGAAATTTTGGGAAAAGTCTCAATGAATATAGTGCAGTATCAACATATACATGCAGGTGGAACCTGGAAGCATTTGTAGGATGCCAAAGAGAGAAGGGTTAGTCTGGGGAGAACAGAAACCTTCCTGAAAGAAGTATTTGGAGTGGGTGCAGGAAGACAGTTGGTGTATTCATATCTCTTGCCTCTTTGTGCTTGGCTATTGGTAAACAAAAACCTTTTGTGTTTTTAAACTCTGAATCTAACAAAACTATAGGCGTCATACAGTTTTCTTATCTGTTGATGTTCTTCCAGTTACTCATGACTGTCTAGTTCAAATATGCATAAAAAACAACCACCAGTGTGTTTATAGTTTCCTACACTGACTAATGATATTGTATATCCGTTCTCCTGTGCCCCTCCCCCTTATCCTTTTCAAGAAACCCTGGACACTTTGGAAAAGTGGGTGACGGAGATCTTCTCTCAGATACCAAACAAGTAAGTCACTGTCTGTAAGTTACATGTCTCCACCATTAAGGAGCACACCTTTTTATCTGAGTCCCAAAGTCCGTCCTTCCTTCCTTCCTTCCTTCCTTCCTTCCTTCCTTCCTTCCTTCCTTCCTTCCTTCCTTCCTTCCTTCCTTTCTTCCTTCCTTCCTTCCTTCCTTCATAAAATTGAGACCTAAGGAAGTCTATTGCCTTAGTCAAGATTGTATAACCTTTTAATAGAAAAGCTAAGACAGAAACCTATTTCCATAGTTCAAAAATTACATGTTGTAAATTTAAGTAAGCAATAATTCTGAAGATTTTATGCTTCTTATTACATTTATTTTTCACTTTTCTGTTACTGTCCAGGGCATTTGGAACTATAAGAGTTGAAAAGCATATCATGTACACCTACCTCTCCTAATGAATTTTGTTTTGAAAGGTTTTGTTTTTTTCCTCCCCTTTTGTCAGTTGTTTGGAATGTGGAATGTTTTTTCCGTTGAAGAAGTATGTTGTATATGATGGTGATTTATACCTAATCACTCCATATATAGTTGTTACATTTAGAAAGTATTATTTCTAGTATAGCTTTACTAACTGAAAATACTTGTGGAGGCACTGAAAGAGGCAGTAATATTAGTAAATATTAGGAACAGGGTCCCTCTGGTGCAGAGGTGAAGAAAACAGGGTGCAGTCAAGACTTTAATCCATTTGCTCATTCCAAGAATACTCTTTAGCCAGCACTGTGCAGAGTAGATTGTTTACAAATACCTGCCAGTCAGTGAAGCATCCCTAATGATACTGTTTGTAAAGGCTTTTCCCAATTAAACCTTAATGTGTTTGTTTTCTTTTCAGTGGGCTACCTAAACCAAACTTTGGCCATTTAACGGATCCTTTTGACACACCAGCATTTAACAAACTTTATAGAGGTTTGTGAACCTAAGGCTTAAAATTGCTTGAAATAACTTTAGCACAATTCCTAAAATTTGAGTCTGCCAATTTTCTTTGAAAATACAAAACACAAAAGAAATTATGACTGTTGAAAAGGGACTTGTTGAGTAGTGGAGACCCAGTTGGGGGCAGATAGGGACCACTGGCAAGCTGTGGTTCCTTGCTGCTGCTTGGTCTGTTTCATGCTTCCCCCAGACCCCCCATATTCCTTTTGTTCTTGTCTCTTCCCCACACTTCTTCATTTTATCCTTAAGAAAGTAAAAGTAGAAGAGAGAATAATTTGAAAATTATTTTTTAAGCTTCATTATACATATGGTATTTGTTAGATGAAGAGATCCTCAGCTGTCACGGAACTGGAAAGGCAAATTTCCTTTGATACTTTATAGTTAAATTAGCATAAATATTCAAGATTATACAAATATATACTTCCTAATTATATACTGATTTTTTTTCTTAAATTTGGCATCTGCAAGTAACTGTGCAGTGAGTTGCTGCATGATCATATTGTAATTTACTTTCCAGTTGGCCAATAGTGATTGTTACAGAGACATTCTTCTGTCTCCTCTTTTTCTTTGTTCTTTTACTCATGGAATTTTCTTTGTTCTTTTCATTTTAATTTTTTTCTTTCCCCCAGTTTCTCTCAGTCTTCTCTGCGTCTCCTCATCCCAGGGTCAGTCTCTTTTCACTTCCTCTATCAGTGGCTGCTTTGGCACACTCTCCCTTTCTGCTGTAGGCTTCAGCTGTTAAGCCAGATATTCTGAGAGAGTATTTTCTGCTGATTCTAGCTTTAGATTTTTCCATTTATAGACTCATAATCTCCAGAAATACTTTAGCCAGTATACACATTTTATCATGAGAAACACTCAGGAAGATTTAAATGCAAGTGAGTTTTTATCAAGACCCCACAAGCACTGCCACAGGAGGGTGGGGAGCCAGATGTCACATGGACCCCCTAACCTATAGACCTGTACCTTTCCTAAACGGAAGGATTCATTTCACATTCTCATTGTTCTTCTTCATTCTTGCTTAAAAGGAAATTATTCAAATTAGAAAATTGGCAATTTGAAGTAACAACTGCATTTTATTTAACCATCCTGTGATTGTTGGAGGATGAAATATATTGAACAAAAAATATGTTCTTATAACAGAAAACATTATGGAAAAATACTGATAATAGTTCTTCTGGCATTTTTGTTTAGTTGTTCCAATCAGAAAAATTCATGCCCTGACCATCACATGGGCACTTCCTCCTCAACAGCAACATTACAGGTAAGAGTTCAAAGGAGCTTCACTTCATTAAATATGGAGTCAGGGTGATAGTTAGAGAAGGCTGGGTGCTTTAAGTTTGGAGTTCTATATTTAAAACTTGGGTGTCTTATAAACTGGAATTTAACTACTAGACTATTCAAGTCTTTAGGTATTTCATGGTTTTTCTCAGTGTAAAAACTAGAATTTTTATAACGAGTTACTTTATCCAAGTCTTTGAAATCAAACATTTGGCATTAATGTTTACTTTTCTAATTATTTTTAATTCTTGTAGAATAAAATATATTAATTTATGATTTATTTGCTCATGGCATATATCTTTTACTTGTCAAAACTGAAGGTTAAGCCAGGCGTTGGTGGCACATGCCTTTAATCCCGGCACTTAGAAGGCAGAGGCAGGCAGATCTCTGTGAGTTCAAGGCCAGCCTGGTCTACAGATCGAGTTACAGGACAGCCAGGGCTACACAGAGAAACCCTGTCTTTAGAAACAAAAAACAAACCAACAAAAAACCCAAAAAGTGAAAAGTTGGATAGCGTTAAGTTCCAAGGGTTTACTTCTGTGAGTTTGGGACATTGTATAAACTTGGGTAAAAATGTCAGTTTATGTATGAGCAGTACAGCTTTGACAAGCAGTTTTGTTTTTAGGTAAGGAATAGTCAATTCTACAAATGCTTTACTATAAAATAAATGCAAATGAATTGATATAAACTTCTTTTTTGATTTGTTTTTGAAACATTGTTTCTCTTCATGTTCCTGGCTGACCTGCAGCTTGAACTCATGGATCCCCCTGCCTTTGTCTCCCAAGTGCTGGGATTAAAGGCATGTGCCACCACCACTTGGCTTTTTTTTTCTCGCCCAGACAGCATTTCTCTGTATTGTTTTAGAGGCTGTCCTGTAACTTGATCTGTAGACCAGGCTGGACTTGAACTCACAGAGATCTGCCTGCCTCTGCCTCCCTAGTGCTGGGGTTAAAGGTGTGTGCCACCAATGCCTGACTATTTTTAAATTATGTGTATGTGTATGTCTGCATATGGGTATGATGTACACATGGCTGTGGAGGCCAGCAGAGGGTGTTGGATCCTCTGTAGCTGGAGTTACTGGTGGTTGTAAGCTTTCCCACATGGATGCTGAGAACAAAGTTCAGTCCTATGTAAGAGCAGTAAGTACATGCTCTTAACCATCATCTATCACCAGCCCATCTTATGTTTTTCTTAAACTGTTCCCAACAAAGCAAAGCTGTGTGGGCAAACCCAGCAGAAGGAAAGGAAGCAGTATGAGCTTGAGCTCAGTAAATGGTTTTTGTTACATGCTAGAATATTTGAACAATCAAGTCCACTGAAATTACCACAAACATTAGTAAGAAAGCAGGAGAGTGTGTATTACAAGAATAGTAGAGCAAAGAACATGTAGTTATGAATATCTTAATAAATGTTGACATTGTTAAGCTAATACTAAAAGGACATTAGCTAAAAAGTTCTGTCTTTGTCTCTGTCCTCAAAGATGGTTCAACTTTAGTAGCTCATTTTATATCCTCCAGGCATTAAGCGATTGACTATATTAGGACTGGAGAGATGGCTTAGTGGTTAAGGGCACTGACTGCTCTTCCAGAGGACCTGAATTTGAGTCTCAGCAACCACGTGGTAGCTCACAACTGTTTATCTCTCCAGTTCCAGAGGATCTGGTATCCTCTTCTGGCCTCCATGAATACTGTTTGGGATCCCAACATCTCTGTCAACAAAGACTTTTTTATCCTCTTAATCACCAAGTATTTGAAGAAATTGAAAATTGCGGAAAGTGACAAGTTGTTGTAGGGTTTTGTTTGTTTGCTGCCATCGAGCTATTTTTATAAGGACTGATGCTTTATTTAACATTTCATTTTCAGTCATTTTTATGCCCTAAATATATGAATTCTCAACAAATTAACTTCAGTGGGGAGCTGTCTTTCACAGAGAAGCAAAGTATTTTTCCCTTCAGTGTGTTAGTTTTGTTCAGATGCAGATGTCCGGTCGGCTGGGCTCATTCAGGAGCTGCTTTACCCTGCGCCTCTAGGATGTGTGTAATTCAGTTCACATTTTAATCTATATTGTCGAGGCTTTGAAAGTTGCTTAGCAGAGTTGAAATAATACTTTGATTTTCAAGGACTTACTAACTTGGTGGATGTGGCAGCCAGTATCAATAGTCCTTGTGTGTTCATCATATTACAAAAATAGTATTAAATTGAATTTTGTAACCTAATTAGATTTCCTAACTGTCTTTTTCTTTTTTCTGATAAATCTTGTTTTAGGAAACACACCTTTTGTAAAACATATTTTTTTCAGTTGCTTTTTAACACTAATTTATTTTTTACATTCCAATCCCAGTTCCCCCTCTTCTCCTCCTGCTCCCCTCTCCCCTCTCCCAGTGCTCCACGGAGAGGGTAAGGCCTCCCCTAGGAAGTCTACCAAGTCTGTCCCATCATCTTGTGAACAAGATATTTTTACATTGACTATTAGTATATGGTAGTAACAGACTGTAACTTGAGGTTTTGTGAGTAGTGGTGACTAGTCAGACAAATAGGCAAAAATATACATATATATATATATATTAAACTGTATCTTGGGTTTAAGATTCTAATTTGTTTGAAGGAAACTGAAACTAGACTAGATTTTCCAACCTTTAGGATAACATTTTTTTATCCTAGAGCCTGATACAGTAATGTAAGATTTTATAAAAATCTGATTCTGGACACTGATTCATATATTGGGTTCTAAAATGATAATGTATATTATGGTAGAGGTAGCTGGATAGCAGGGACGGGAGGATCTGTGGGTCTCAGTAGCCTGCTAGTCTAGTCTAATTGGTAAACCCCAGGCCTATGAGAGACCTTGTTTTAGAGGAGGCGGTTAGAGACCATGAAGGTTTTTCTCTGACCTCTACGTGCACACATGTGTATATGTACCCGACCACACATGCAAGTACACACATCTACACACACACAGTGTATACATATGCAGAAAACTTAAAAAAAAATACCACCCCTCACGGGCGGTGGTAACTCATACCTTTAATCCCAGCACTCTGAAGGCAGAGGTAGGCAGATCTCTGTGAGTTCAAGACCAGCCTGATCTATAAGAGTGAGTTCCAGGACAGGCTCTAAAGCTACACAGAAAACCCTGTCTCGGGAGAAACAAACAAACAAATAAACAAAAAAACAACAAACCACCTCTCCCTCCTGCAAAAAGTGACTTCGTTTGAAGTGTCTTACCATTTTCTGTTTTTGTATTGTGGCTGTCAACTGATTAAAACTTCTTGTTTACTGAATTTATGATAATACTCTTAGATTCTCAAACACAGTATATTTAAAACTTCTTTTGACTTCTGACCTTGAATTTTTTTAAAGGGTGAAACCACTTCATTATATTTCCTGGCTTGTTGGACATGAAGGCAAAGGCAGCATTCTTTCTTACCTCAGAAAAAAGCAAGTATTCAGATATTAAGCATTTCTGTAACAACATCTAAACAATAAACAGTAGGTTTTACCATGTATTCCACTGCTTTAGCTGCCATTAAGTCTGGAATCAAAATGATAATTATAGTGATAGTAATTACCTAGGTCATTTTAATAATATTTTTGAGGTTTCTTATAAGCTATTTTTTAGCTCATGTTGGAAATAATTACAAAGTTAAAAATTTATATATCAAATTAACAGTTGATTTCATACTTACCTAAGATTAGTTCTAATAAAGTAATGTGGATAAGTAAGTCAGTTATTTAAATGCTGTGACTCTATAGGGTTTCCAACCCAAAAGGTGAACTGTAGAAAAATGATATTGAACATGTGGAGTTAAGAAAAGTATATGCAGCTGGGCGATGTTGGTGCATGCCTTTAATCTCAGCACTCGGGAGGCAGAGGCAGATGGACCTATGAGTTTGAGGCCAACCTGGTCTACAGAGCGAGTTTCAGGACAGCAAAGGCCACCCAGAGACACTATCCCAACCCCCCATACAGCTGCATTAGTAGAGTGTGTCCTAATGCGTTTATGCAGCTGTTTCTTTTCTAACCAAACAATAGAAACAGAACTTTAGAATCCAGATCAATACTTTTAATTTCTTCTTCTTTTTTTTCTGTGTACTAATTTGAGGATGAAAAGTTTATAGATATACTATGTAAGATATCGTTGTGTTCCAGAACATTCGCAAAAGTTGAGAGGGCAGTTATTACTAAGAATTTTAATGGCATTAAGTATATGTGAGCCTTCTAGAATGTGAGCAGTGTGCTTTTTGATATGAGTAGCCATTCTTCTTACTGAGCAAATGGACTTGCAAATTCTTCATTTTGGTGTATACCCTCTGATTTAAGTTTTTGGTGTTATTTTAGCCAGGACACAATCTATTACCATTGCTGCTTTATTGGATAACCATGTAGGATAGCTTAAAGTCTCTAAGAACTCATTTGACATTCTGAGTTGGGTTATATTTTATTTGTTTTTCAAGACTTTTAGGAGACAGAATCAAAGATAATAAGTGAAATGTTTCCTAGTAACTGTATGTAATGGTTCACTTGTATGTTTTTATTTCATTTTTTTCATTAAGAATCACATTGACATCATGAAACTGCTTGTACAGTATCTGTGTGTCTTCCCATGAAACAGGAAAATATGACTGATGTTTGGTTCTGGTGACTTCTAAATGTACTGTAATTCCTAAAATTTGAACTTGAAAACTTACTGTTGTCGGAGATGATGCCACAACCCTGTAATCTCAGCTCTGGGGAGGCACAGGCAGTAGGATTGCTCAAGTTTAAGGCCAGTCAGGGCTATTGGTGTGAGAACTGCTCTCAAACAAACTAAACCCCTTTAATACTTAAAAGGGTTTGTGTATATCAAAAGCTCAGGTTCCAAAATTCTACACAGGAAGCTTGCTGACTTCGTTAATTTAAAGCCTTACTGATTAGGTTCATTTCCCCAACTGTAGGTGCTGGGCTCTTGCATTGTTTGGTGGAAATGGTGAGACAGGTTTTGAGCAAAATTCAACTTACTCAGTGTTCAGCATTTCTATTACATTGACTGATGAGGGGTATGAGCATTTTTATGAGGTAAGTAATCAAATGGAGGTAGTTTTCTTTTCTTTAGATACTGCTTTATACAAAAGACTAATGAAGTGTTCTGCTTCCAGGTTGCTCATACTGTCTTCCAGTATTTAAAAATGCTGCAGAAGCTAGGCCCAGAGAAAAGGTAATAAAATTTCTTAGAATGAAACTGAATTGATCTTGTACAATTTTGGTTTCAAACTGCCAACAGACATGCTTTAGTCCTACAAGATGATGTTCTGTCATTTCTTATTGTGCCCTTTATTGTCTCTGTATCCTGGCCCCTCTCCATCTGAGTGCTCTTTTTATTTTTATGCCTCTTTTATTATGAGTGATTGCAATGAGAAATTTTAATTTATCTTCTAATTGTCACGTTCTCTTTTACAGAGTTTTTGAAGAGATTCAGAAAATTGAGGATAATGAATTTCATTACCAAGAACAGGTATTAGAAGTCAAATTATTTTTGCATGTTATCTTTGAACACATTGGAACTGATGTGACCATTGTCCCGCTTTATGAAAGTGTCACTGGAATTTTAATTGTGCCTCTCAATATGGCTTTGACACTTTTGTTTCTAGCATTTAAGTTACAGGGTAAGACTAGGCCCACGACATAGATCATGATGTGTTACCATTTTTCTATGTAGTCACCTGTTTTGTCTATCCCTTTGATAAACGTTCAATGGAGAGTTTGCCATGGAATTCAGTAGTTTGGGAATTCAAATATTGTGAAGATATTTTACTAGGTAATCAATAGTAATTATCATGTGTAAATGTTAAAAACACTTGAGCAGTGACTATACATGATATTTTAAATATCTGTAATAACTATATTGTGATTTTGGTGGGTGACAGTCATACACGTTGCTCATATTACCTTGTGTACTACTGATATTGATACTTATATTAATTTATCTTTACACGGTACTAGGGATTGAATTTAGACCTTTTGCATGTTAGGGAGGTACTCTACCACTAAGCCATGTATGCAGCCCCTGATAGTCAGAATGAAAAATCATAGATTAATTAAGATATGTAATTTCTTCCCAACCAAACTTGGGTTTCCCTGATTTTGTTCACTGATATAAGGGCCCTAGTTATGAGAACTCTGATTTATAGCTAGTCAGACCATCTGAAAAAGATGGCTTTTTTGATGGATTACCAGAGTGTTCTCTCAATGTATACCATAAGTAGGGAAGATGCAAGTTCACGAGGAAGACTGCAGAAGCCCCCATTACTATTGACTCCTCTGTAGTGTGTTTTCTATCCTTGAAGCTTTCTAAAAGTGAAATGAAGCAGAAAGGCTGCAGTGAGTCACCTGAGCCCCTAGAGGGTCCTGCATGCACTTTTCCCTGTAAGTAGATTGATTGATACAGAGTTGGTACCCAAAAGTCCTGTCCAGCCACCTTACCAGGAGTGTGTTTTCCCATCAGCTGTGGTGGCAAACATGGCAGTCAGAATCACAAGGGGAGGTACCAGAGTGAGCATTTGTGTACTACAGCTATAGGTGACACCCAGATTCCTATAGGTTAAGAATGAATCCCCCCTCGCGCCTCTAGTTAATCATTAGCAGGGCATCTCAAGATAAACATTAATGACATCTTCATTATGTCATAGCTCCTCATCCTTTTCTCTCTTCACACTTCTTTCCTAACCTTCACCAAGAAGGCAAATAGGAATGCCTTTTCGAAGTAATATTTTTTTTTAAATTTTATTTTCCAGTTTAAATTTAGATAAGAAACGAGGTTGCTTCACAAGTCAGTTCCAGGTCCCTCTCCCATTCCCTCCCCTCCTCCCGTGCCTCCCCCTCCCCTCCCATACCCCCCCCCCCCCGTTATCCCCTCATTTCCCCAGGGAGGGTGAGGCCCTCCATGGGGGTGTGCATAGTCTGTCATTTCATATAGGGCAGGGCCTAGACCCTTCCCCAAGAGTTCAGGGTGAGAGTGCACCTCACATTGTTCTATGGGAGTCCAAAGTCCGTGTGTATACTTGGGATGGGTACTGATCTGCTGCCCAAGGCTCAATAGATTCCCTAGGCCTCCTCACTGACATCCAGATTCAGGGGGTCTTGATCAGTCCCATGCTGGATTCCCAGGCTGATGACACTTGGACTCAGTGTGCTTCATAAGTCAAATGTTTGACCTAGAGCTTTTAAAATTTTTTTGTAAAATTTTTTTTGTTGCGTGTATGTGATAGCGCACATCTGGAGGTGAGAGGACAGTTTGTAGGAATTGAACAATTTCTGCCATCTGGGTATTAAGTGCAGGTCGTTAGGTTTGGTGGTAAGTGCTTTTACCTGCTCAGTTATCTTGTTGTCTCCTAGAATGTCAGTAAAGATTATCTTTGTTGGCAGGAAAGTATGACCAATAATGTAGCAATTAATGGAAGGCAGTTGAATGAATGACTTCAGTAGAAAAGTTTATAGAAGACAAAGCAGTTGAAGGGTGTGTATTAGCAAACGTTAGAGCAGCTGTGGAGGGATCTGAATCCTTGGGCATAGCTAGGAATGGGAGATGTCACAGCTGCTCTGAAAATGTTTGTCAGTTTCCTCAAAAACTAAACAGAGTTAACATTTGAACTAGCTAACTAGAGAATTGGGAACATTGATTCCCACAAACTTATGTACACAGGTGCATAACAGCATCATTCATTATAGCCCCAAAGTAAAAATAACTTCATAAACCATTGAATAAAAAAATGAAGCAAAATATTTTTGTTAGGGAATATTATTCAGCCATAAAGGATTGATTTTATATTACAACATGGATGGACCTTTGAAATGTTATGTTTAATGAAAGAAACCAGACACTGAACGGTAAATGAGACTATTTTGTTGCAGGATATTTGATCACACTGTGAACCCTGAGATTGCTCCATTTACTGGAAAAACCTGTTTCTAGTTGTGGTGTGTCTCAGCCCTGGAACACACCTTTAATCCAAGAACTTTCTGCTTGAATATTGTAAACAGGGTTAAATAAAGTCAACCATAGGTCAAGAGGTAGAGTAAACAAGTAGTTGACAGGGAGTGAACAAGAAAAAAACCATGGAGAGTAAGAGGGAGTCAGGAGGACAGATAGAGATGCACAGGAAATTGAAGGGAGTTTGAGACATCGTAGGAAAAAAGAGGTCAGGGACTTCAGTGGAGGAGGAAGGTCAGCCAGGCGCTTTCTCTGCCTCTCTGAGCTTGCTGGCATCTGCCTCCCGAGTCTTTATTGGTAAAGTCAAATGATTGAGATTTTGCTAAAAACAAATTTAGAGGAACAGAACACAGATGATAGATGATGGTCATCTATAGATGGTGTACTGAGGGCAGTGAGTATTCAGTACTATAAGCTTGGGGAATGATGAAAGTGTTTGGAACTTAGTGATCATGATGGGATAGTTTTGTAAATATAAAAACTATTGGTTTATAGACTTTAAAAGGATAGATTTTTTGGTTTATTGATTACAGTTTCCAATGTTAAATCTAAAATTATAACTAAAAACTCTGTGTACATATTTTCCTTTGTGATGCTAGAGATTAAACCCTTGCCATACATTTTACCAGTACCTCGTCTATTGCTTTTGCATCGTAGATCAGCTTTGAGGTAGGGTCTGTTTGTCAGAGCAAGTGATTTTAAGTGCTCAGGTTTCTACCATGTTGGTTAGAACAGTTGCATTACAAGGAAGAAGCTGCCAAAAATAACTTATTAAAAAGGTAAAACAGGGCTGGAGAGATGACTCAGAGGTTAGGAGCAATGGCTGTTCTTCCAGAGTCTTGAGTTCAATTCCCAGCAACCACATAATGGCTCATAACCATCTATAATGAGATCTGGTGCCCTCTTCTGGTATTCAGGCATACATGCAGGCAGAATACTATATATGCAATAAATTAATAAATCTTAAAAGAAATTAAAAGGTAAAACAGAGTCAGACCTGATGGCATGACCCTATATTCCTAACTACTGTGGAGGCTGAGTCAGGAAGATTCGAAGTTCAAGGCCTGCGTAGGCTACTGAGTGAGTTAAAGGCTATCCTTAGTGTGACTCTTGTCTCAAAATAAAGTAAAAACAGAGTTTGGGTATGTAGTAGTTATTTTTTCTATTGCTGTGATAAAATACCAGCACCAAGACAACTTATAAAAGAGAGCATTTAGTTGACTTATGGTTCCAGAGGGTTAGTTAGAGTCCATGATGGAGGATGGCTGCATCTAAGAGCTCACACCTCAAACTGCAAGCAGGAGGCCAAGACTGCACAGGGGGTGGCGGTGGCAGAGGTGGTATGCTTTCGGGAGCTTAAGCCCACCTCAGTAACACACCTCCTCGTCTAACCCTCCTAATCCCCAAGTAGTTCCAGTTGGACACCAAGTATTCAAACATGAGCCTATGGGGGCCATTCTCATTCAGACCACCACAGTGTGGTGGGGTCTGCAGTAAACACTTGAGTTGATTGTTTTGTTTTTTGCTTTTTTTCCTGGAAAACTAGTTCTACCCTATAAAGAACTGGCCATTTTTCTTATTTTACTTTTAAATTGAGATAACTTACTGATTAATATAACTTCTTAGAAATTTTTTTATACAGTATAATAAATGTCCATTTTTTAGTACAGTGTGATTTTAATACATGTATACAATGTGTAATGTTGAGATCAGAGTAATTGGTATATCTGTTAGCAAACCATTGATGTATATTTAGGGAGTGTTTAAATTCCTTTTTTTTTTTTTTTTTTTTTTTTTTTGTCCTGGCTATTTTGAAGAATTTATTGTTCCCCATAGTTACCCTGCTGTTCTGCAGAGCACTGTCACTACTCTTGTCCTGTGGGGCCTGTGCCTGTTGGCTGCTCTCTCCAGCCCTGCCTTCTCCTATTGACACCCACTCGTCTACTTCCTACTTGTCACTATTATCTAATGACACATTGTAGTTTGACTCATCTTGCAAATGCTTTTTAACTGGTACTGCTTCAGTCTTGAGTCCCCATCTTTATAGACATAGTAGTCATGTTGGGCACTTGACAGAGTTCAGTGTGGGGCTGGGCTGCTCTCATGAAGAGGTTGGTGTGACTGGAGCAGAGTAGTTGGTCTTGGGCTGGGGTAGCACTTTGCAAGTGAAGCTTCCTGGCACTGCAGCATGGGGTGACTCTCTTGGAGTCCTGAGCCACTCAAATGCTTCTGCCTCATGTGTGTGTTGTGATGGACTAAGGACAGCAATGGTGGCTCTTGCATGAAATGATAACGACTATGCCTCGTTACAGACAGATCCTGTGGAGTATGTGGAGAACATGTGTGAGAACATGCAGCTGTACCCACTTCAGGACTTCCTCACCGGGGATCAGCTTCTGTTCGAGTACAAGCCAGAAGTAAGGAGCAGTCCAATTTAGAACTAGCTTTAGGAATGAGGCAGCGAAAAACTGTAGAGTTGTCTTTAAGAACTGTGAGAATGGAGAGAATGATAAGTTTAGTTTAGGCCATCTTTTCTGTGCTTTGGAGACAATGTCATATATCCTAGGCTGGCCTCACACTTGCTCTGTAATTGAAGATGACCCTGAACTCCTGATTCTTCTGCTTCTCCCAGGTGCCAAGTTCATGTGGTACCTCTGTCAGATACAGGGCCTCTTGCATGCTAGGCAAGCACTCATATAATGAATTACATTTCCAACCCCATTATCTTTAATATAAAGGATGAGAAGTTTTCAAGTACTAAGGCACTTAAAATAGTTAAGGCATTTTCTAAGATTTATTTCTAAGCATTCTTTTAAAAAATTGCCTAGCCTACTTTTAATTGGAAATCCAGGACTGTTAAAAATCTTAAAATTTGGGCAGGCATGGTGGCACACACCTTTAATCCCAGCACTCAGGGAGCAGAAGTAGTCAGATCTCTGTGACTTCAAGGCTAGCCTGGTCTACATAGTGAATCCAGGATATCCAGGGCTATTACACATAGAAACTGTCTTGAAAGGAAAAAAAATTAATACTTAATATATTTACAAGGAAAATGTAAGAGTCCCTCAATTAGAAACAAATTGCTTATGGGCTTGGCCTGATGGCACAGGCTTATAATTAGAGTTGTTTGGGAGGCTGGGCTAGAGGATCTCAAGCTCAAGTCTCAAGTCTGTATGAGCGGCAGGTGGAGACCCTGTTTCAAACTAAAAAATTGAAAGAAGCTTTGGGATGTAATGCAGTGGAGGAGGATTTGCCTAACATGCATGCACAAGGTCCTAGGTTTAATCCCCAGGGCTACAAGGATTAAAAAGACTTGCATATAATGTTGTGTGCAATGAGCAGCAGTTCCTCCACTTGTGGGAACTAGTCAAGAGCAAGCACCTTCCTATAAGGTAGCTTATGTGCGTCTGGGGTAGTTTGCCCTCAGTGAACATTTGTTAGTGTTAGTGTCTGGAGATACTTTGGGACAGTCAGGGATGGGGTATAAGGTACTCCTAGGACCTAGTGGATAGAAGCCTAAGATTATAGAAACCATCTTAAAATGCACAAGATAGGACCCAACAATGAAGAGTTATGTTACACACTGCTTTCTGCCACCTAGTGATAATGCAGTAAGTTACAGACCTACTTATTTATGCTAGTCCCATTAGAGTGTGAGGGGCCAGGTGAGCAGCGTTTAAAGCACCATGAGGACACAATATTTGATTTTTGTCAATTATATCTCAATGAAAGTAAAAATAAGCTTTTTGAAATAGTAGTAAGCTTAAGGAGTTTTATAAATTAGGAGGTTCATGAATTAGAAACAGTTCATTGACATCAAGACACTAGGGTAACAATGCAACCTTTTTTTTTTTGGTATTTACGAGACAGGGTTTCTCTGTATTGTTTTGGAGGCTGTTGGTCCAGCCTGGCCTTGAACGCAACTGTTTTTTTTTTTTTTTAACAAGAGTGTATTTACTTAAATTGTTACTGTTTATATTTCCCTTCCCTTCTCTCATGTCACTTCCTGTCTCCTTTGTTAGGTCATTGCTGAAGCTCTTAATAAGCTGGTTCCTCAGAAGGCAAACCTAGTTCTTCTGTCTGGTGCTAATGAGGGAAGATGTGACCTCAAGGAGAAGTGGTTTGGGACTCAGTACAGCATAGAAGGTAAGAGACTGATGAAGTCTATCTGACTCAGCTGGGGATTCTTAAAAAAGATTATTATGTATGTGTTCATCTGTACATGTATGTGTTTATGTGCAATCATTTATGTGGATACCTGCGGAAGCCAGAAGGTGTCAGATCCCAAGGAACCAGAGTTTTAGGTAGTTGTGAGCTGCTGTGTGGGTACATATATAATATTTTAATTTTTATTAATTTTATAGACAGGGCCTCACTTTGTAGCCCTGGCTGACCTTAGACTTATTATATAGACCAGGATTGCTACCTTTTTTTTAGACAGGGTCTTTCTACATTAGCTCTGGCTATCCTAGACTCCCTATCTATGTAGACCAGGATGGCCTCAAACTCACAGAGATCTGTTTACCCCTGCCTCAGAGTGCTGTCTTATGGTTTCTCTCGTCTTCACTATGCTTTCACAAAACTCGACAAACATGGTCTTTTCTGTCACAGTAATACTCCACTCCTCGTACCATAGTTAGGGTTTCTGTTATGATAAAACATCATGACCTAAAAAGCAACTTGAGAAGGAAAGGGTTTATTTTTTCTTACAGCTCTCAGGTCACACTCCATCACCAAGGGAAGTCAAGGCAGGAATTTGAGGATGCTGCTTATTGGCTTTCTCAGCCTGCTTTCTTATAGCACCCAGGATCACCAGCCAGGGGTGGCACCACCCACAGTGAGCTGGGTCTTCCCATATCAATCATCAATCAAGAAAATACTTCATAGACCTTCCTAGAGGCAAATATGGATGAAGGCATTTTCTCAATTAAGATTATCTCTTCCTAGATATGTCTATGTTCATGTCAAGTTGACAAAAACCAACCAGGGTACTGGCTTCAAACTCACAGAGATCTGCCTGCCTCTGCTACCTGAGTGCTGGGATTAAAGGAGTGTACCAGTATGGTTGGCAAAACATATAAGTTTTTAAAAATTTATTTTGAAACAAACATACTTTGTGAGCAGTTCTTTTATGCTATATACTATATATTTGAATTAGTGAAAATATCCTACTTGATTGGTTATTTGGTAGGTAGACTTTTTTTTTTTTAACTTTGTTATTCATTGATATTACTTACTGTTTTTAGACAAAGTCTTGCTGTGTAGGTCTGGCTGGTCTGGAACTCAGAATTTCCTGCCTTCATCTCCAAGTGCACTGCAGCCCTTGGTTTCACTTTGTTTTAGAGCAGCAGTTCTCTGTCTGTGGGTTGTGACCCCTTTGGGGGTTGGACAGAACTTTCACAGGACCATCTGAAAACATAGATACTTATATTATGATCCACAATAATAGCAAAATTACAGTTGTAAAGTAGCAATGAAAATAATTTTATGGTTAGGAGTCAACACAACATGAAGAACTGTATTAAAGGGTCACAGCATTAGGAAGGATGGGAACCATTGTTTTAGAGAAATGTGTCTCTGGATGCGTAACTGTCTAGCTCCTGCTCTATGCAAACGAAAATACCAAACTATTCTTCAAATACACACACACACACACACACACACACACACACACACACACACACACACACACACACACAGAGAGAGAAGAAAGAAAGAAAGAAAAAGGAAAGAGAACACTTGTCTGACTTCACTGTACATGTGTGTCACTCGGCACATACTTATAATCCCAGTACCCAGGAACCCAAGGCAGAAGGAACTCCAGTAATGAGACTCTTCTCCAACACTGAAGAGGGAAGAGGTACAGGAAGAAAGACTGATGCTGAACCAGAGTCTGCTAGGTCCCTTTGACTAGTGAGTTTCTAGGTTTTGTAACTATGCCTGAGGAGAAATTTAGTAGTAAAGGCCAGTTGATGGCTGGTTTGTTAAGAGATTTCTTCCCCATCCCCTCCCCCCTAAGATAGGGTTTCTCTGTGAAACAGTCTTGGCTGTCCTGGAACTCATTCTAGATCATGATGACTTTAAACTCACAGAGATCCCCCTGCCTCTGCCTCCTGAGTTCTGGGACTAAAGGTGTGCGCCACCACCGCCTGGCTTTGTTAAGAGATTTCTAAGCATTGCATTATTTGTTGGATCCATCTGTTTTCCTCTCTACAGATGTTGAAAACTCTTGGGCTGAACTGTGGAAGACTAATTTTGACTTAAATCCAGATCTTCATCTTCCAGCTGAAAACAAGTACATAGGTCAGTAAAATAGTATTCATTGTATATGTCGATCCATGTGCTAATAAAACACAGCTATGGAGTACATGGTGTTCACAAATGAATTAATATTTTAGGACATCAGCAGTATTCTGGGGTGGGAATTACTATTTTCTTTGTTTTCCAGTGGAGAAAAAGCAAATTTAGAAATGCAAAGTGACTTATCCGAGTCACTGGAGGAACCAGGCTCCTAATATTCATAGCTGATCCTTTCATAGGAAGAAACTTTAGAAGGTTGTGAAATCAGGTCCAGCCAGATAACTTAGCAAGTAAAAGTGCTTGCCACTGAGTCTGACCTGAGTTCCACCCCTGGATTCCATATGGTGGAAGGAGAGAACCAATTCCTACAAGTTGTCCCCGTCCCCACCTTTCCCCTCCCCAATAAGCAAATAAATGTATTAAAGAGAAGATGAATTGGGAAGTCAACATAATAGGTTTGCGTTTGCTGTGGTGAGTGCTGAAAACTTATAAAGTCTATGTGAATAGACAATAGCCAAATGTTTAATTGCATATAGAAAAGGTATCATTTCAAAACATTTTGTTCTAAATAGGCATGTATCTGCAGACCTGTCTATTAGCTTGCATTAGCAAATATATTTCTGAGTTTCAGTGAGAAGCTTAAAATCAGGAGGTTTTACAAAGTTTGTAACTATAGTTTATTTAGGACACCTTCCTTCCCAGCAGTTCCAGGCATCATCCATGTCCATAAGAGATGAAAGAAGACACTCCCATCCATGTCCTTGCACCCTCACAGCAGCACTAGACACAAGAGTCATGAGGTCAATGAACCAAACTGGTACATGCATACCTTAGAATACTATTCAGTCATGTAAAGAAAGGAAGCATTCATTAGTTGTGATGAGTCTTTAAAGTACTGTGTCAAGGGGCTGGAGGATTGACTCAGTGGTTAAGAGCACTTGTTGCTCTTGCAGAGGACCAGGGTTGAGTTGCCAACACCCACATGGCTTGAGTTTCATGGTTGTGACTGATCATGTGGGTGCTGGGAACTGAATCCTGATCTTCTGGGAGAACAAACAGCCAGTGCCCTTAACCATCTGTCTAGCCCCATTTTTAATGAATACATTATATGCATCTTTTATTCTCCATTTTCTTTAAATTAACTCTTATCTTTTACCTAATTAACATGTTAACTAAACAGTTTTCCATTTGAATAGATAAGTAAGGCTTTATTTACCAGTACTGTTTGGTAACCTTTCCAAGTCCTTAAGATTGGCAAAAGATATACTTACTGAAGAATATATTCATTCAAAGATTGAGTTACATAAGTACCTGACTCAAAGGCCACCTTCTCCTATGTAACAATTACTTGAGACAGGGACTGAAGCTGAATGTACAGAGATAAGAATGTATTGTTGGGAATTAGACATTTTTAGTTTTCATCTAATGTAAGGCCAAGTGTACATTGTATTCCAATATTTGAAAAATGATTACTCTTTTGTTCTTTTTAGCCACGGACTTTACATTGAAGCCTTTTGATTGCCCTGAAACCGAATACCCCGCTAAAATTGTGAATACTCCACAAGGTTGCCTGTGGTATAAGAAAGACAACAAATTCAAAATCCCCAAAGGTAAACCTGCCCTCTAAAGGAATGCAGTAGGGAATCTTTCTCTTGTGTGGCAGCCTTTCTGTTCCTGCTGCCTGCTTCCTTCCGTCACGTTCACTTTGAAGCCTCTTTCTCACTTACAGATTGATGGTGTGCCCCTGTGCTTACAGCAGTGTGTGCACAGTCCGCTCTCCAGGAAGTACAAATCCGGCTCTAGGGTTGGTGGGATGGCTCAACAGCTAAAGGCACTTGATACCAAGCCTGATGTCCCGGCTTTTGATCGCCAGGAACTGCATAGTGGGAGGAGAGAACCAGATTCTAAGACTTGTCCTCTGACTCTCACACATGTGTACACACACACACACTGAAAATAAAAAAATTCAATTCTAGAGATTGCTTTTAAGTATCTTTCCTCCCAGAAAAACGAAATTAGAACCAGATATTTGACTATCTTAAAGGATTGATTATATTATTTGAACATAGTTTAAAAACAGAATAAGATATGGCGAAAATTATTCCTAGGTATAATAGAAAGTCTAATCCAGAGTTGTAATGTGAAATCTTCCCCAGATGCTTATTTCTGCCCTTTGCTTTTAGTATAAGCATGTGTAGTATGGAGCTAAACAGACTCCTTAAATTCCTTATCTTTTAAGTGATGGTCCGAATTATGTTGTTCTTGTGTGTGTCTTGGAATCATAGTCTGAGACTGCCATTTAATCAGTGTCCTGACCCTTGACACAGCCTCCCTTTCACCTTCTTCTCCATGCCCCCTTTCTCCAAAACTTCACTCAATATATAATCCAGGCTGGTCTCCAAATGGTGGCCCCCCTGCCTCAGCCTCCCAGGTTTGGGGATTTATGCTGTGCCATTATAGCTCAAATGGTTTATTAAGAATATAGAAATAGGCTGGGCATTGGTGGTGCACGCCTTTAATCCCAGCACTCGGGAGGCAGGCGGATCTCTGTGAGTTCGAGGCCAGCCTGGTCTACAGAGCAGCCTCCAAAACAATACAGAGAAACCCTGTCTCGAAAAACCAAAAAAAGAAAAAAAAAAAAAAGAATATAGAAATAAATTGGGTGGTGGTGGTGCACACCTTTAATCCCAGCACTCAGGAGGCAGAGGCAGGTGGGTCTCTGTGAGTTCGAGGCCAGCCTGGTCTATAAGAGCTAGTTCCAGGACAGCCTCCAAAACTACAAAGAAACCCTGTTGTCCCCCACCCTCCACCTGGCCCAAACAAAAGAATCTAGAAATAGTAATTGTCATTTTTTCAACTTCGTTAAAACAAACAAAACTCTTTTTTTTTTTTTTTTTTTGGTTTTTCGAGACAGGGTTTCTCTGTGGCTTTGGATGCTGTCCTGGAACTCACTTTGTAGACCAGGCTGGCCTCGAACTCACAGAGATCCGCCTGCCTCTGCCTCCCGAGTGCTAGGATTAAAGGCGTGCGCCACCACCGCCCGGCGGTTTACAAACAAAACTCTTGTTCTGACTTCTGTGAACACTGAGTTGCTTGCTTAATGTTCCTAACATGTATACCTGTCTGAAGTTACTGATAAAAGTGGTTATTCATGTCTGATATTCCCATAGGTTAAAGTGTACCTCCGATGATACTTTATTAGGAATGGTAGAAAATACCCTTTTAAAGCTTTAAGAATAAAAATAAACTATGCAGGGACAAAAGAGACTAAACATGTAATGAAGCTTTAGGTACTAGTTTATTTAGACTTTAAAAGCCACATTAGGGGAAAATAGTAGGCGTTAAAATATTTGCATCTCTGACCTTCTGTGTTTTATCCATGGTCTTTTTCTTCCAGCCTATATACGTTTCCATCTGATCTCACCTTTGATACAGAAGTCTGCAGCAAAGTAAGTTGTTGGATTTTTGTTGTTGTTATTGTTATTTTTTTCCTCAAAAAAGAAGAAAAAAAAGCTGTTGACTGTGCTGGCTAGCTTTATGTCAACTTGCACAAGCTAGAGGTTTTTTTTAGAAGAGGGAACCTCAATTGAGTAAATGCCCCTACTACATTGGCCTGAGGGAAAGCCTGTGGTCCATTTTCTTGATTGACATTTGATGTGAGCAGTGCCCTCCTGGGCTGGAGGTCCTGGGTTCTCTAAGAAGGCAGGCTGAGCAAGCCATGAGGAGCACCCTCTATGGCCTCTGCATCAGCTCCTGCCTCCTTGTTCCTGCCCTGCTGACTTCATTTGATGATGCACAGTGATGTGGAAGCGTAAGCCAAGTAAACCCTTTCCTTCCCAAGTTGCTTTTGGTCATGGTGTTTGTCACAACATCAATGACCCTAACTAAGAAGTTGGTGCCAGGAGTGGAGCATTGCTGTGACAGACTGGACAATGTTTTGGGGAGGATTGTGGAAGGACTGTAGAAGTCCTAGAGTGTTCAAAGCTTGGTGAGCTGTTGTGGGAACTTGGAGGATAATGCTAAGAAAGATGCAGATGATGAAGCCTGGCTTAGGAAGTTTCAAGCAGAAACAAAGATTCTGTGGGGCCTTGTGTGTGATATTTGGAGTTAAGAATCTATGGTGTGTGGTCAGCTGGAGCTGAAGAATCAGATGTGACTAAGAAGAGATCAGTACCATGGACGCAGACTCTTCTGGGAAGTGTTTCCTTGGGACCAGCACACCGACCTTTATCTGTCTGTCTGTCTGTCTATTGGAAAAGTGTTATGTTAGCCTGAACAGCTGGATATTTTCTTTTTCAGTACGTGAGCTCTGCTGTTTTATGGATTTTTGTTTGTTTTTTGCACTCTAAACAATTATAATAGCTTGTATGCAAATCACAGAATTACTGGGCTGCGAGAGGCCCTAAAGTTAAACCCTCACTGTAAACTAGGAATGGAGTCGTTGAAGGGCTGGCTGGCTGTCTACAGAGAAGACTGACCGCATTTCTGTTGGTCTAGCACCTAAAGTCTAGCACCTACAGCATTGCAGGGTTTTTCGATTTATTTTAAATTGTGTGTGTTTGCATGTGTCTGGGGCGTGGGTGTGGCAGGGTGGGGTGGTGGTGATGCTCCATATGGTTGTAGGTCCTGAAACAGGCCAGAAAGAGGTTCTTGGCTCCTCTAGAGCTGGAATTATAAGCAGTTGTGAATTGTCTGTTGTGGTACTGGGAATTGAACTCCCGTCCTCAGCAAGAGCTTGTAAGTGTTGAACTATTTCTCCAACCCCAACTTCCAAACTTGTAATCATGACTTGTTCTTTACAAATTACTCATGTATTTATATAGATAGCTGCACTGTAGGAGATCAGATGACCCAAAAAGTGAGTTATAGGAAAGGCTCAGAAAATGTTAGTGCATTTCTAGATTTGTTTTATTTTACTTTATTTTTGGTTTGGGATAGGGTTTCTCTTTGTAGCTTTGGAACCTGTCCTGGAACTGGCTCTATAGTCCATGCTTGCCTCAAACAAAGATCTGCCTGCCTCTCCCTCCCGAGTGCTGGGATTAAAGATGCATGCCACTACTGCCTCTTAATTATAAAATCCAGCCTTAAAATGGTAAACATTACTGCTCTTTACCCCTACTCCCAATATACTACTGGTCTCCCTTTCTTGCTATTTTAAAGAGTCTGAAAGCCTAAGCCTGATTGGTAGCTGGGGTTGCTGGCTGGTTGGGGCTGGTTGCTTCTGATGCTGGTTCATTCCCTCATTGTGTGCATGCACAATGCCATTTTCTATGTGTATGAGACATGAAAAGATTGGGAAAACTACTAAAGGTAGTTTTACCTGTGAAGCTGATTCCTGGTGTAAGCTAGAATTTCTTTCAGATCTCATGGGTTGTATTTTCCAGAGCAGAGGAATGGACACCTTACTAAGGGTGAAGTTTCTTATTCTGATAGACAAATTCTTGTCTTTCTGCCAATTAATGCTAGTTACATTTCGTATTTTCCAGTGTGGTCCTCTTTGACATCTTTGTCAATATTCTTACTCATAACCTTGCTGAACCAGCTTATGAAGCTGACGTGGCACAGCTGGAGTATAAACTGGTAGCTGGAGAACATGGGTTAATTATTCGTGTGAAAGGATTCAACCACAAACTACCTGTAAGTGTGCGAACTAGTTTTCTTAGACGGAGGTTTGAAATCCCATATTTACCCTTGTTGCCCCAAAGCACTAAGCAGAGGCCCAAATGTGGTACTTTGATAGGAGGGCTTCCCAGTGGGCAGTGTCTGTAGGTTTTCCTTGCATATGACATCTGTTCTAACTTTGAACATACTTAATAAGGTTCCTGCCGTGGCTTCCCTCAGTGATAGACTGTGATGTGGAAGTGTAAGCTAAATAAACGTTTCCTCTGTCAAGTTGGTTTGGGTCAGTGTTTTATGACGGCAACGGAGAAGCAGACCAGAACAGGCTTTCCCCTGATCTGGGGTTTCATGATTCTCAACTCTGAAGACCCTCCTGTCTCTGGCTGCCAGGTGCTTGACTTAGTTTGACATGGATGCTCGAGTGGAACTCAGGTCCCCATGCTTGTGCGGCCAACACTTCACTGACTGAGCCATCGCCACAACTCCAAGAATTTTGAGAATATGTTATGTATGAAAACACATTAATAAGCTGTAGTAACATGTTTACTGGCAATGCATAGGAAGCCACCTGTGCTTTAGGTCTGATCTCACTGGTTGCTGTTTCTCTGAAGCCCACACTGACATTTAGGTTTGGTATGAGGTAAATTTTCACAAAAGAGCATAGCAAATTTAAGGAGGGACATTCATATTCTGTGAAGTGGGTTTTCATGTAAGGAAGGTTGCACAGGAAAAACCTGCAGAATCCAGCCCTGTGCTGACAAAACTCACAAGATTAATTCTTCCCTTTATACTTCTCCTCGGTCTGCCCAGCAGGAGGACTATGGAGTGACTTACTTTTGTCCCCCTTCAAATGTAGGTTTAAGATTCAAACAGAATAAATCCAAGAATACAGTGGATATCATTTGGGAAATGTGTTTAGAAAAGCTATTTAAAAATACAGCCGTGCCGTTGGTGGCACACACCTTTAATCCCAGCACTCGGGAGGCAGAGGCAGGCGGATCTCTGAGTTCAAGACCAGCCTGGTCTACAGAGTGAGTTCCAGGACAGCCTCCAAAACAATACAGAGAAACCCTGTCTCGAAAAACAAAAAAACACAACAAAACAAAATCTAAGAAAACTGGTGTTCTTCATTTTTTTTGTTTGTTTGTTTGTTTTTGTGAGACAGGGTTTTCCTGTGTAGCTTTGGAGGCTGTCCTGGAATTCGCTCTTGTAGACCAGGCTGGTTTCAAACTCACAGAGACCCACCTGCCTCTGTGCACCTCCATGTCTGGCTTGGATAAGACAATTCAATGTTAAAATTATCACTGCTTCAAAACTTTATGTGCAAATATAATACCCTTCAATTAAAGGCACAGTTTAAAGATAGTTTGGAAGGAAAATGATAAAAACGGAAGACACATTGCTTTAGCTTTGGCCTTTGGGCATTGAGTCCTGAGCACTTCTTGGGCTCCCTGCAGTGCCTGCCCCGCCCGGCCCTGGTGCTAACTGGAGAAAAGCATCTGCACCCTGATGTTGAGTGTGCTTTCCATGCTTTGTTGCTTAAAGTGCCGTGTCTTTTAGCTGCTCTTTCAGCTCATCATTGACTACCTGGCTGAGTTCAGTTCCACACCTGCTGTCTTCACAATGATAACTGAGCAACTCAAGAAGACCTACTTCAACATCCTCATCAAGCCTGAGACTCTGGCTAAGTAGGTAGACATGGGATGTGCCTAAAAATGGTTAACTTCCTAGGAGGGGCGTGTGAGTTACTGACTTGAACTGTTCACTGTGTGTCTTTTAACCTCCACTGTGGAGAAGAGTGCCAAAGGAGCTGAGCTCTCTGTGAAATGGATCCCTGGCTAATTGCAGCCTGCATGGGTATCTCTGTGTGAATCAGAAGAAAGTGCCTTGGGTACCCCTCATCTGCTCCTCACCAGCTGATCGAGGAGCCCTTGTAGGAAGGGTAGAGAAGGCTTAAGCCCCTTCATGACGTCATTGCTGAGGCATCTGTAACTGGTCCTCCAATATCCTGACCTTAAACACGGGCCAAGAAATGGAATCAGATATTAAGAACTAGAGAAATCCAGTAGCTATTAGGGAGTCAGTTTGGAGATGGGGAGTGAAGTTAGTCTGATCATGAACTAAAGTCACTGTCATTGTAGACACTCTAGTATTAGCTAGTATTACAAATTAGTGGACTTTCTAACAAAACAACAATAATTAAAAATTTGTATACAAAATATTGTGTACAATTAAATTTGACAAACTTAGTAACTTATGTGAAATATTTTACTCTATATCTGAGACAGGAAGGTACATTGTATTGGTGAATAAAACCACTTAAACCTTTGTATGCAGTGTAATGGCTGCTTTGACCATTCTGGCATTTTTCTCCATCTTATGATGGGATTCACGTATATTGAAACACTTCTGCAGAATCTTGACCTAACATTTTTCTTACATTTCTTGTAACATTTGTTTTTAAATGTCCTTTGTACAGAGATGTGAGGCTTTTAATCCTGGAATATTCCCGCTGGTCTATGATTGACAAATACCGGGCTTTGATGGACGGCCTTTCCCTTGATTCTCTGCTGAACTTTGTCAAGGATTTTAAATCCCAGCTCTTTGTTGAGGGCCTGGTGCAAGGGAATGTCACCAGCACGGTGAGTGAGGTGCTCTTATGGTAGGCAGGGCCTGTGAATTACATTGTTTTCCCTAAAGATTTTGTTGGGCCAGCTTGGCCAAATTCTGGAAGGAGTTCCTGACTCCTGATGCCAGGCCAGGTCTTATGAAGAAGACTTTATGACCCAGTGAAAGGGTTTGTTTTGTTATTCATTTTGCTTTGGTTAAATGTGCTGAAGATCATGAGAAAATCATAATGTAGAGATTAAGATAGAAAGAAGAGAGTGATAAAGGGTGTGTACATACATGCAGGAAGAGGAGAGTGATAGTATGTGTACACACATGCGCAGCCAGAACCTACATGCCAGGCCTGGCCAAGCTAAGCAGTAAAACATCCACTTACTTTTGAGGTATCTAAGTAGTAAGATGGATAGAAAAGGTAGAATGGTAGTTTCCAGAACCCAGTGGGACTGGGAGGGAGGAAGACGGGAGGTATTTAATGGGTATATAATTCTGATTTTCTAAGATGGAGATATTTTGGAAATATGTCTCACAAGCTTGACTAAAGTTAACTGTATATATAATTTTTTTGTTTGTTTGTTTTGGTTTTTCAAGATAGGGTTTCACTTTGTTGCCCTAGCTGTCCTGGAACTCTGTAGACCAGGCTGGCCTTGAACTCACAGAGATTTGCCTGCCTCCACCTCTTGAGGATTAGAAATTGTCCTGGAATTAAGAATTGTACACTTTGTTAAGTGGCAAGCTATGTTATATGAAAATGATTAAATAAATGAAAAGTGCTTAGGAGACAACTGGGGAGAAGAAGTCTAAACTTCCTGGCTGGCTGGGTAAGGCAGACTGGGAGGGAGGAATGTGTGCTGGAGTGGTCTTTTGTAGAATATAAAAATTAAAAATGGCCACTCTCAGAACTGTGGTTTCTATTCTCCTTCTTCCTCGTTTAACTCAAACCCCAAACCAGCCTTGGTTTGTCTTGCCAACAGAAAGACCTTCCTGAGACTCAATAGCACGGAACGCAGGTCTAGCTAGCTGTCTGTCTGACACAGTGGGAGGACCAGGGCTGAGACTTAGTGTCATGAAATGGCTGCAGGAGAGATTACTTCAGAGATGAGCTTACTGTAGGCAAAACAGTCTCAGGGGGAACAGAAGGGATGGAGTCAGTCACATGCTGTTCTATTGATTATCATAGCAGGATGTGTCAGCTGCCCGGATTTCCAAAATACAGCACTGGCCATGAGCATGGCCTGGCTACATAAGCCAGTGGGAAGCAGGGAGACACATACTAGTCAGAAGGGCAGCTTTGAGTCACTTAGTATTTGAGAAACATAACTTGTCCATGGATTAGGTGACTGACTCTCTGCTTTCCTAATGCTGTCTGTCCTAAGTGCTGCAGGGAATTAGAAAATTGGAATTATTCTTTTTTACCTTTTAGGAGTCTATGGATTTCCTGAAGTATGTTGTTGAGTAAGTACTGGTTTGTTCCCTCTGAGGTTAGTTAGTGCTCCTCCCAGACAGAAGCATTACACTGTAGCTCACTGTTACTCAGCTCACCACACCCTCCCTGTGCTTGGCTTTCTTGAGCAGAGTGCAAACACAGCGGTTCAGAAGGGAGGTGAAGCCTGTGGTCTTCAGTTTGGGGTTGGGGAGAGCATAAGGTCTGCCCCCGTGACCCATGCTGACTCTTTTGCAGCAAGCTGAACTTCATGCCCCTGGAGCAGGAGATGCCTGTGCAGTTCCAGGTGGTGCAGCTGCCGAGCGGCCACCACTTATGCAAAGTCAGAGCCCTGAATAAAGGTGATGCTAACTCTGAAGTCACAGTGTACTACCAGGTGAGTTGGCCCTTTTGTACAACAGGCCTGCAGTACCTAGGCATGAGTTCACCCACTGGCCTTAAAGGCACTTTTGTTGCATTAATCTGGAGGCCATTTGCCTTCCTGGTGTTTCTGCATTCAAAAACTGTAAAATGTGCCTCCCTCTTTAAAAAAAAAACCACAGGGCGTTGGTGGCACGGCTTTAATCACAAGATTGGGAGGCAGAGGCAGGCAGATCTCTGTGAGTTCGAGACCAGCTTGGTCTACAGAGCAAGTTCCAGGACAGCCTCCAAAACAATACAGAGAAACCCTGTCTCGAAAAACAAAAACAAACAAAAAATCACGAGTATTGTTTTATTAATCAACTAGTTGGTAATGTAGAACACAGTAAAATGTGATGGAAATTCCTATGCAGTCTGTAACAGAACCCAAGCAGCAGGAAATTTTTAAAGGACAACTTGGAAAGAAATGAAGTAAACCTAGCTAGCTAAGCAGTTGGCATAGAACAGGAAGACTACCAGATGTGAAAGTCATCACCTGCTTTTTGTGGGATGGTAAATCCAAGGCAGAGCTCTTTATTCTCTGGGACTCAGATCTCCTTTGTGTGTGTTCTTTCCACAGTGGCGTGGGGAGGAGGTCTGTAAAAAAGCACTTCCCAGCAGCCCCCAAGTTGGCTAAGCCTTTGGGTAGCAAGGCCTTGTTTACTTTTTATTGTATTGCTGGTCCTGAGTCTTCCCCGTTATTGTAGTGTATGTTTAGTTTCTATAGGTGCATGTGGGAGTAGGTCAGAGGCCAGCCTTGGGGATTATTCCTTGAGTGCCATCCCCTACCCCTTCTTTAAAAACAGAGACAAGGTACCTCACTGGCTTGGAGTGCAACAAGCAGGCAAGGCTAGTGGCCACTGAGCCCAAAGATTACAAGTATATGCCACCATGCTGAGAATTTTTTTAAAAGAATTTTTTTATTTTATGGGTATGGGTACTTTACCTGCCCATGTGTGTATGTATGACATGAATGCCTGGTACCTGTGGAGGCCAGAAAAGGGTATTGGATCCTTGGAACTGGAGTTACATATGGTTGTGAACCACCATTTGGGTACTGGGAATTAATTCCAGCCCAAGCCCAGCATTTTAAAAATGTGGATTCTGAGGATTCAACTCAGGTCCTGTGCTTGTAGGGCAAGCACTTATCATCTGAGCTATCTTCCCAGTCATTCCTCCTCTCCACATTTCTTATTTTGACATTGTCCTGGTCAAATTCATCTGCCTGATGCCATGGCTGTCCCATACTAACTGCTTTTTTAGGAAACTGTTTGCCTCCTCACAGAACACACTCGACTGCTTATGTGGTAGCCCTATAAAAGGGAAATAGGACTTTTTGGTGCTTCTTAGTCAGACTATCCTCTTCCTCTGTCGAAATAGGAAAATAAGGAATGAATCTGCCAGAGAAGTCTGCAAGAGACCTACTCTAACATGCAGTAGCAGCATCCTTGTTTGGCCTCCACCCATCCTTTGAGTTCATTTGCTATTCTCCAGACTTCCATAGTACTTGGTTTGTGTCTATGTGTTTGACTGCAGGAGCTATTATTGTTTATTCATCTGAGAAACAGATTCAGATTCTTCACAATCACTCAACATTTTCTGCCATCCTCCTTAGAGCCTTGAAGGCAGGAGCTGTCAGGCTAAGTGTTGTTGGTTTCTTCTCTACCTGGAAGTCTATACCAATGCCAACAATACAAGTGTTCCAGCACTATTCCTATTCGCAGGCTAGTGGGAAGGCATAGTAAACAGGACTGTTGAGGCAAGAAGCTAAGGAGTGAAACCTAAGAAAGTAGTTGCCAAGATGGATTGCTAAATCCTTGTTTGTAATCATAAGCCATTGCTTGTCTGATCAAGTTTTCCCTTCAGTCAGGTACCAGGAGTCTAAAAGAATACACTCTTATGGAGCTGCTTGTGGTAAGTGCATGGAAGTGGTGTTCAGGAGTTGCTGGTCTACTTGCCATGAGGCCAACTTTCATGCCTAAGGGCTGTGAACCTGTGGTAGTCAGAAACTTGTAATTTGTAGATCAGGTGGCCACTGATTCTCATCCAATATGAGCAGTCAGGGGCCTGGACCATTTAGGCCTGTATGGGAGGAGGATTTTGGAGATATATACATATATATTACATCTTGAGGTGAGAAATTAAGGTTTCTCTTCTGGGAGTTAGGCTGATGGAAAGTATTGTTGAATTTCAGATGCACATGGAAGAACCCTGCTTTGATTTCCTTCGAACCAAGCAGACCCTTGGGTAAGTGTGCTGGCAAGAGCACTGAGGGTTTGGAGCTTCCTTGCAGACAGACAGCTTGTCAGTGTGCTTTAGTCCTCCCATACCTTACAGTCTAGTACCTACATGTCAGCACTTGTGCAGTTTGTATGTGGGACTAAGATCAGTTCGTCAGGGCATCTGGATAAGCCAGAAAAGTGAGCTTGTTGAGCACTGGGGTAGGTGCCTTCACTTGAGCCTAGAGCAGCTGCACACACACTTACGTCTGTCCCTTTTGGAACTTCCAAAGCCCTTCAGCCCGTGCTCAGTGCCTCTCTGGACAGTAATCAGGTAATCACATGAACTCCTCTAATACCTCTCTCTCTGGCTTTTTAGGTACCATGTCTACCCGACCTGTAGGAACACATCTGGGATTCTAGGATTCTCTGTAACTGTTGGAACTCAGGCAACCAAATACAAGTAAGAGAGTAAATGAATGCCCTCTTGTTCTAGACATGGGGGTGGGGTACTTCATTGTGCTTCCCTGAATCTGATATACTGCCACTAAGCATGGTTTGTTTTTAATTGGAACGGGTGGGGTGGGTAGTGGACAGCACATCTCGGACTAATCAGAGGCTTTATTAGTTCCATAGGGTGTGGCTCAAATCCTACAGGTCCCTCTGCAGGGCTTACTAATGTTTGTTACTAGGGAGACCAGAGAAAAGGGATGTTGGACTGATGATGTGGCTCAACACTGAATGCACAAAGCCCTGGGTTTGATTCCCAGCACCACATAAAGCCAGGCATGAGAGCATCCTCTTGTAATCCCAGCTCCTGAGAAGCAGTCAAGGATACATCAAGGCCAGCCCAGGCTGCCTTAAAGCCCAAAATTACCAGATGGCTCAGTGGGTAGAAGCACCTGTTCTTGGAGAGGATTAGGATTTGATTCCCATCCTCTACATGGTGGCTCGAAAGTGTCTGCAAATCCAATTTCAGGGAACCCAATGTGTTCTTCTGACCTCTGTGGGCCCAGGTACACATGTGAGTAAAACATACACATAGTCTTAGCCACACAAGCACTCTGCACCTGAGGTGTAAGGCCTTGCCAGTTTTGGCTGTGGCATGGCCCAGCTGGCTGTCATTGTGTCTGTGTGGGTAGTAGGAAATGAGGCTGGAGGTAAGAGGAACAAGAGTTCTCCCTCATTTTCTTGCTCTCCTGGCTTAGGGTAGAAAGCTTTCAGCCTTTATGCGAGTGAGCCTGAATTACTTTGGCTTCTACCCAAATTGTTTCAGCTCTGAAACTGTTGACAAGAAAATAGAAGAGTTTCTCTCCAGTTTTGAGGAGAAGATTGAGAACCTCACTGAAGAAGCATTCAATACTCAGGTGACTGCTGCCCATTCTCTTAAGCCTTGAGGACACCAGAGCTGGTCACTACCATGCTTGCCAGGATGTTAATGTCCCAGTATATTTAAACAATATCCCTTTAAAACCCAACACGCACACATGCCACGCTGGCATGTCTATCACAAGCCAAGTTTTTTCTGAATGGGTGTGATGTCATGGCCGACAGGTCACAGCTCTGATCAAGTTGAAGGAGTGTGAGGACACCCACCTTGGGGAGGAGGTGGACAGGAACTGGAATGAAGTGGTGACACAGCAGTACCTCTTTGACCGCCTTGCTCATGAGGTAATGATTTCTTTTAGACCAGTACAGCCCTGAAAGATGGGGGAGGCCCTCAACTGTACAGTCCCAGGCCTAAACAGCATCATGTGGAGAATCCTAGGCCATGCATCTTGCTTGTCTTTCTCTTGTCTTGTTATCTGTAAGATGCTTTTTACCTCTGTGCATGGACCAGCTTCAGCCAGAGCAGCTCCACTTTGAAGGTTATGATGAGATTTTTTATGGGGGGAATTTATGGGTGTCTACTAAGGAATCCATAGAGCTTACGTTTTTATGAACATGGAGTTCTTTCAGGTCTTTTGCTACTTGTAGCTGTAATTAGTGAAACCACTACAAAAGTGCTTTGGTTCACTCATCTGGGCAGCTGACCTGTTTTAACAGTTGCTGAGTATGAGGGACCCTGTGAGCCGGGAGAAAGACTGGGTTTCTGGCACCTTTGCTAATGGAGACAGCTGCTAGGAAGTACAAAGGATGGTCCCCCAGGATCTCGGTTCTTTTGTGGAAGGGTGGGGGCAGGCTGAGACAAGCTGCATAAGTCAAACTTAGATGCTGAGGAGCAGGACAGGTGCCTGCCAAGGACGACGATGCCCTTACACCTGCTTCTTTCCTGTCTGTCTGTCTTCTCTGCAAGATTGAAGCGCTGAAGTCTTTCTCTAAGTCAGACCTGGTCAGCTGGTTCAAGGCTCACAGAGGACCTGAAAGTAAAATGCTCAGTGTTCATGTGAGTACCCACCAAGCATTTGGAGTCACTGACACCTAGCTGGCAAACTAATCACCTGAGTTTTTGGCTTCTTCTAGGTTGTTGGATATGGGAAGCATGAACTGGAAGAGGATGGTGCCCCTTTTGGTGAGGACTCCAATTCTGGTGAAGGGATGCAGCTGACCTACCTGCCACCCTCTCCTCTCCTGGCAGACTCTACCATCCCCATTACTGATATCAGGGCCTTCACATCAACACTCAGCCTCTTCCCCTACCACAAAATAGTCAAATAAACTGCAGTCTCATTGGCCTGAAGCAACGTGTATTTAAAGACCGTGTGTGAATTTTATGGAGTTACACTACTTACTGCCTTAGGGCTTCCGTTGGATTTTTGCGATGGCAACCTAGGATTTGTTTTACTTTTCTCTCCTCTGCAAGACTAACCCAGGGTTACTACAATGGATGGCAATGAGCTTTATGACCCAGACACGTCAGCAGCTTGTCTGGCCTGTGTCCTCTGAGGAGAACCCAGTTCTCGTGTGCCTACATGTAACTAATTTGTTATAGCATCAAACTGCCCTGTTTTGTTTTTTAATGTATTTTTAAATAAACATAGTTCTGTATTTCCCTTCAGATCAAGCCATCTGCTGTGGCTTTTTTGGCATGGGGGAGGTGGAAAAGAGTGTGAGCCCTGCTCGTGTTTCAAGCTGAGCTCCGTGTGCTACAGAGAGGAGGGGGAGGGATCTGCCTCAGTCCAAGGTTGCCAAATTGGTTTCCAAGTTTAAGTCATATAAACAATGAAAGAAACATATTTTTAAAAAGGTTGGAAAATTATTTTATGAAGCCTTAAGAAGCACTGCATATAATTATACTAATCCAGGTTTAGATACAATCTAATAATAGTTCAATTCTAAAATAAAGATTATAGGTGAAACCATGAAATTTCCTAAACTTGATTTTCATACATTGCTCTAACTTTCTAAAACAACTCTGAGGAAACAGTATTTACAGGTGGGTTACTGGTGGAAAAACTGTCAGGTGTACGTGTGTGTGTGTGTATCTAGACCCCAAGATTATATGAACTAGGAGAAAAGATGTGAGGACAGGACACTAAGACCTGGGTCTGTCTGTCTGTAAATGCTTTTCACAGCATGGGATCTGGAAAAGGAAGAGACATCTTGTTTCAGAACCTGAAGTTTTGCTCAGGACTGAAGCCAGAATTGTTACTGCCACAGAGGACAAAAGGGAAGCGTTTTCCACTTTAATTGTTCGTCTGTGTCGTCAAGTCCAGTATCCCTGAGATAGGAACCACTGCAGTAAGAAAGGGTGACAGCTTCTCCTGAAGGAAGATCGATTGTTGCCTAGTTACGCCTACTGCCCTGGTCACCAGGTATGAAGTGAGTTGCGAGCCTAATGCTTCACAGCACCAAGACGCTTCAGTAACGGTTCATCATACACCCAGCACTCTCCATCTTCATGGAAGAGCTGCAAAAGGAAGAGGGTTTAGTTAGATAGTACAATTTTTATTCCACGCCCATCCCACATGCTGAACTGATGGAAATGAACAAGTTACTGCTCAAGAAGCTATAGAGGAAACAGGAGCAGGACTCACCCTCGTCTCCCACTGAATTTCCTTCTCCTTCCTTTCTCGGGCTTCTGCTCTTTGTCTTTCTTCAAGCCTGTGCTTTGCTTCGGTTGCTGCATCAATGTCTCTGATCTTTAAATTGAAAGTGACGTCCTTCCAAAGGCTGAAGAGATGGAAGGAGGCTGTGAGGTGGAGAATGCAAGCCTACAGGACCCTGACTGGCTGCTGAGCACGGCAGTGTAGACTAATCCCCCTTAAGCTGCTAACAGTAACCAGGATCAGTACAGAGCCTACGCTAGTTGTCAGCCATGGAAGTAGAGGGGGGGCAGCTTGACATGATAGGGCAACAGTAGGAGCTAAGATTTAGGGGCCTGCCACAGACTCCCTCTCTGGCTCTGTACAACTCCAGGGAGTCAGTCAGTTCATTTCTTGGGCTTGAGTGTCTTTTACTATAAACTGAAAGGGTTAACTGAGGGGATCTGATAATTTTCATTCCAAAGAAACTCTCAGGTTAAGAATGTGATCTCAAAAGGGTCAAGATTTCAACTGCAGGGGCTTAAGGGCACAAGCAGCTCCTTCATGTCACTGCTATTTCAGCTGTAGGGAAAGAGGCAGAGAGAAGTCACCAAATTTGAATATGGGAACTGACAAAGTCTGCACTGTGTTCCAATGCTGTCCCCCAACCCACCTGGCCCGGGCCTAGGCAAGCAGGATGCACCATGGCAGCTTACTAGCATGGCTCCTTACCAGCGGGACTCATACTCGCTCTGATCTTCCAACTTCCTCACCTTCTTCTTGATTATAGGCAACTTCTTGGTATCTACAAAGATGGCATTTTCCTAGACGACAAGAGGTAGAATGATGCTTTATTATTCAGTGTTACTACAGAGTCAACTTCCCAGAGTCAACTTCCCAGGAGACTTTAACACACAAACCCCACATATCTCAGCACAGTGAGTTTCATATGCAACCTAAGTCTAAAATAATTCTAAAGTTTAATGGCTCATTTCAACAGACACATTCAGCATGATTGTGTATTCATGACATGTCAGAGCCGCTACACCACCTCTATCAAGTAATCTTCATGTTCAGCGACCTCAATGAGGATGGGTTGCAAATCCTCTCTAAACTCCAGTTCACCCGCTCTCCCTGCTGATCTATACATCTGGCTTAGTAGAAACACTGAATGTGCATATATAACCCAAGTTCAAGGCAGGGCTATCCTATTTATGTGATGCAAAGCCAGTCAATGAATTTTATTAGTCACACACCTGACCTGAGTGTGTAAAGCACAAATTAGTTTAGTACTTTGTATTGGCTAAATATACTAACTTGACACAGGCTAGCGTGCGTCATCTGAGAGGAGGGAGCCCCAACCGAGAATCTGCCACTATAAGACTAGGCTGTAGGCAAGTCTGGGACATGTTCTGACTCATTGATGTGGCAGGGTCCAGCCCATTGTGGCAGATGCCATCCATCCCACCTATTATGGTCCTGGGTTCTTTCTTATAGAAAGCAGGCTGAGCAAGCCATGATGATCAAGCCAGTAAGCAGTATCCCTCCATGGCCTCTGCATCAGCTCCTGCCTCCAGGTTCCTGCCCTGCTTGAGTTCCTATACTCTCTTCTTTAAATGATGAACTGTTATGTGAAACTGGGTGAAATAAACCCTTTCCTCCCCAAGTTGCTTTTGGTCATGGTGTTTCATCACAGCAATAGTACCCTAACTAAGCACATTGCATCTTACGAACCTTTTGACAACAGACTGAACATTTACTAGGTGACTGCCAACCATTGCTTCAAATGATTCTTGCATGTTTTGAGAACAGAAAGAAGTAAAGGCCATTCTGTTATCTGTACTGTAGGACTGTGAGTAGGGAGGGGGGAAGGCTCACCAAGAAGGGATGCCAGCCGCTCTCAGTTAAAGTTCCAGATGAAGGAAGGAAACACTCACAAAGGGCAGGCTACACACCATGCAGCTTAGACAAAGGCCAAAATACAGTTCTTACCCCTGTTGCATATTTTGCATACATGATGCCATTCCATTCTCCTTCAATTGAGCAGAAAGATTTCTTGTCGTTTGGAGAACTAAACCAGAAAAGAAACAATTTATATTAGTCGCAAGTTGAAAGCTACTCAAAGTGGTCAGAAGAACATGGGAAAGTGGTCAGAAGAACATGGGAAAGCAACTGTGAGGTCAGGCTAGAGCAGCAGACCCATTTCACAGTGAGATAGTCTTTCCTGCTGTTCCTTACCTCAGACAGTGTGCTGCAGAGGACATGTGGTTTGTAGCAATGGATTGAACACAAATCCCGCAGACATGTCTTCAATAAATTACATCAAAGCTCAGGGCCATGCTCCAAACATTTAAAAACAAACAAACAAAAACCCAAAAACCTAGGAACAGGCCTAACTATGCCTTCCCTCTGACCAGCCTGCTAATAACATCACCTGTCTTGTGAGGCAGCAGAATGACAGTGTGAACTGTGCCACTAGGCCTGGCCACTTCTGTTTCAGTTGTAAACTTTTCTGTCCAGGGTCCCATTCTGCCCTTTGGAGGGAGGGTGGCAGCTGGTTTATTCAAATTAAATCCTCTTGGAAAACTGACTAACCAACTGGGACACTGTAACAGGACAGAGAAAAAGTCCCAGGGCACAAAATGACAGAGTCCTTTTACAAGCAGCTTCTGAGTCCACGAACTCCCTGTTTCTCAGACATAGCTGCCTTCCAGGTCCTAACTGTTGAATAAAAAGAACCAGGTATCTATGTGTGATGGTTCCTGTTTTCCCTCTCAAAGGAACAGAAATGAGAGGCTCTGTGAAGACGCTTTACTGGGGCTTACAAAGCCTGACTTTATGGTCCAACCAGGCAAGAAGGTTGGAGTCTATGGCACAGGGAGCCTGACAGTTTCCCAGGGAGGGATTCCACCCACCACCCCCAACCGTTCTGGGCTCAGGGTGTAGGTCTCTTGACCTGATTTTTTTTTAAAGATGCAGATATGCTTACAAAGTCAGCTTGTTAGTTTCTAACAGAAGTTCAAGAAAGAAAAGTACTTAAGAAAAGTGGAACACCGAGGTGGGAAAACAAAATACCTACAAAATCTCTGCAGTAATTCTGTGCTTCTTGCCCCCATAGAAAGGCTTAGTGTGGAAGACGATATTTGCACTGTAACCCGTTTTGGAGCAGTTAATATTGCATTCTCCTCCTAATTCCACCCAGGGCACTGTCAGGATAGACCTACAAAATCAAAGGTTCTCAGGTGAGAGGGCAGTTGGGAGAGCGAGGAGGGGCATGGCTTAAGCATAGCAAGGCTGTCTACTTACCTCCCATAGCCATTGGGGAATGTGAGGATGTAGTGCTCATCATACTCCAGACAAGAGACGCATCCTGCGGAGAGAAGGACAGCCTCTGCTAGGGCGACAGCCACAGCCTGCTGCCTGGCTACCGGTACAGAGCTCCATCTCTTTAGGGATACTTTAGGGTACACACCCACCCCTGTTCTCATCTCCAAATTCAGGGTTATGTGTAAATTATGATACCTGGCCTTACTTCCAGGGGTCAATTTTCCTTGAATGTCTAGCACATGCTTGAATCCACACTATCACAGACTTACCCTGACCTATGTTGTGTACCCCAATCGACATCCCAAGAAATTTTGACTTAGTCCAGATGTGAGCATTGAATTGTATCTTCTTGTTAAAACACTCAGCATAAAAAGCTGAAACTGCAAAAGAAAGTGTTTTTCATGAGTCACTGCTCCAAATGACTGGTCCCACAGAGAAGAGCCTCAAGCTACGCTAGGTGTGTGCCCGTCACCCTTTCCCCAGAGCAAGTACACCCAGAGCCAGTGGGCAGGACACCCTCCCCCTCAAACACAGGCTCATGGCCAATCCAGAAGGGTTAAATCTGCTTTGTTCAGCAAAGATGCTTATGCTCTCCCGCCCCTGAATCCGGGCCCCACCAATACTGCCACTCTTTTTTCTTTCTTTTTTCTTTTTGGTCTTTTGAAACAGGGTCTCTGTGTGGCTTTGGAGCCTGTCCTGGAACTCATTCTGTAGACTAGGCTGACCTCAAACTCAAAGTCAATTTCCAGTTCAGGGAACGGGAAGGACAGCACTCAAGTGACAGCCATTTACCTGGCTGTCACACACTGGATGACAGGCTTTAGGACAGTTTACAACTCAAGGTTGCAGGAAAAACCTGTAACTTACTGGGTGGATGATGGGAAACTTGCTCAGCCACAAATGTTACACTGTTCTTAGAAACCCAGGGAACCGGCCCTTCTGAAACGAGTTCCTGGAAGCAAATGTAACATCAATTTAAAAACTTTTTGGATAAAACAGGATGATGGAAAATCTAATAAGCAGCATCTCTGGTCCCTCCTGGACACACACATTTCCATTATGGCACTGAACCGCACTGCAGGTAGGATTTGTAGTTTCCCTGACTAGACTTTTGTGAGACAGGCCATGAAGCCAGTCCTGGCGTAGGCAGCCTTGTGAATGAGATTGAGCTAGTAGGCAGTCCTTTAGTAAGGACTACACATTAATGTGTTTCCTGGAAATAGGCATAGGGGTCTCATTTTCCACAGGATTATTATAGGCCAGGCTCTATGGACTGGGGACTTTTCCCTTTTCACACCTAATAGCTACATGACCTACATTCTGTGTTGGTGGTCTCTGTCAGCAGAACAACTCTAAATAGAGCGCTGGGTACCTTTCCTTTGACAGTAAAATGACACCCAGGGCTGCTGCTACGCAGGCACAAGGACACATCTGCCGTCTCTCTTCCCATGCTCTTCTTACTGCCATCAATTCTACCTTGCCCGTAGAGCAGGGACCAGCCGTTTTTTGTTTTGTTCTAGAATACTGCCTTTTTTTTTTTTTTTTTTTTTTGGTTTTTACAAGATAGGGTTTCTCTGTATTGTTTTGGAGGCTATCGGTCCAGCCCAGCCTCAAGCTCAGAGATCCGCCTGCCTCTGCCTCCCGAGTGCTGGGATTAAAGGCGTAGAATACTGCCTTTTAAAGCATTCTGGATAAAATTTAGTTTCCATAAAATCATTATGAGGATCTTTTCTCAAAGCAAGACAGAGACCCAATAAGTCACAAACTTACACTACAGTTTACAAGGCCTTCGAATTTGACTGTCCTCAAGTCATGCTACTCCTCACCTCCCCACAACTTATAGGAAATGCTCATGTCTGCAGTGTGCATCTGAGATCGCTGCCTTTACCTTTACCTGCTCCTGACAATGGGAATCTCAAATTATCTCACACAGTGTGAAATAACTAAAAACCATTAACACAGGACCACCCAGAAGGCTCAGCCAGTCAAGGTGTCTTCGCCAAGTCTGAGGACCTGAGTTCACTCCCCAAGACCCACACAAAACTGCCTACTGAGAGCTGTCCTCTGACCACATACTTGTAACACACACTTGAAACACACACAGAGCCAGAGAGAGCAAGAGAGAGAGAGAGAGAGAGAGAGAGAGAGAGAGAGAGAGAGAGAGAGAGAGAGAGAGAGAGAGAGAGAGAGAGAGAGAGAGAGAGAACTCACTGTATTCTCTTCAGTATCATTCGGCAATGTCCAGTGACACTGAAAGATCTCACCCAAAATAGGATTGTACGGCTTTTTGGCTACTGATCCTCTCCTTCCTGCATGGAAGGCTGAGAGGTACCATTTCACAACCTGAACCATTCGATCCCTGGGATCCTTCTGGTCGCTAATGCTGGAAAAGACAAGGACAAAGATGATGTTCTACTTTTTTGGCAGGAGGCACACTGTTGTCACATGCTCAGCATGATCTACCTTGGGTCACATGGAACACAAACTGTGGATGCTGAACCCAATTTGACACCGAGGCACAACATATATAACTCATTTGTTCGCCTTAGTGTTTGGTCAGAAGACTCTAGCAAATGCTTATATCCACTTAGTTCATCATTACCCAATTGGAACACAGAGTATTTCCCTCATTCCCAGAGTCCCAAGCTCCCTCTGCATACTCCACATCCTCCTGAGGCAAACTCTGCTGCTAGTTTCTGGGGCCAAGTCTTTGCTTATTCTAGGACTTTAAGCAAGTGTGGTGCTTCACTGCCTGAGAGACCTCCTACATTCCAAACTACCAATCACTTATGTAATCACTGCTTGATTTTTGAAAAAGGGTCTTAATCTGTAGCCATACTGGCCTTGAATTTGAGTTGATTCTCCTGTTTAGGTTCTTTTAAGAGCTGGATTATAGACAGCTTGTGCCAACACACCCAGATGGCTTAATTCTTTTATGATAAAAAACCCCACAAGATTAAAATTGCTTTTAACTAGTACAGATATTTTATGGGATTATTGGCTTTCTTTTAAAAACTATTGTTTTATGTTTTGTGTACACTGGTACGTTGCTTGCATGTATGTGTACACCACACGCATGCCGGGTGCCTGCGAAGGGGCCATAAGAGGGTGTTGGATCCCTTGGGTTACTGTCAGTACAGATGTCTGGGTTCTGAGAACCAAACCTGGATCCTTTGGAAGAACAGCCAACACTCTCAACCAACAAGCATCTCTCTAGCCCTTATGATTCCTTGGGATGACTCTCCAGTCAACTCTAGAGGAACTAGCTGGCTTATCTCTCCCTGTGGTTATTCTTGTTTTGTTTCGTTGTGGGTGGTACTGGCCATCATGTGAGGGCTTTACACATGCTCGGGGTCACCTGACTACTGGGCTATACTTGAGGCCTGTCTCTTGATAAATTCATTCTTTCATCATTACAAACTGTCCCCAACGGTCTCTGAACTTGTTTGCTTATTTTAAGACAGGATCTTATTCTTTAGCCCAAGTGCTTACTATGTATGCTAGCTGGTGTCTAACTTACAGTAATGCTACTGCTTCTACCTCCTGAATGCTGGGACTACAGACATCTATCTTCTTTGCTCCTTTGACACTAATTCAGCTATAACAACTTTGCTGAGCTCAGTGTTTTACATGATGTGGTGATCTGAATGAGAATGCCCCACCATGGGCTCATATCTGAATGTTTAGTTCCCAGTCATGAGTTGTTTGGAAGGATTAGGAGGTATGTCCTTGTTGGAGAAGGTTTGTCAGTGGGGGTGGGGTTAGAACTTTCAAAAGCCCGCACCATGCCCAATGTCTCTCTCTCTGCTTGCAGATTTCAATGTAAAGCTCTCAGCTTCTTCTCCAGGACCATTTCTGCTCGCCTGCCTGCCATCTTACTCCCCACCATGATGATAACATAATAGCCCTCTGAAACTGTTGGCAAGCCCCCAATTAAATAATTCATAAGAGTTGCCTTGGTCATGGTGTCTCTTCACAGCAATAGAACATTGACTATAACACACAGTAGTTCCCCCCCCCTTTTTGAGGGGGTGTTTATGCGTGTGCATGATAAATGTGTATGTTGATACATAGACAAGTGTGCAGGTATGTGAGGCCAGAGAAGGATGTCAGGTGTCCAGCTCTAGTACTCTCTGCCTCACTCTTGAGACCCAGTCTCTAAGCAGACCTGGCCATAGGCTAGCAGTCAGCAAGCCTCCCTTCTCTGCCCCCACAGCATAAGGGCTAAGGCATGTGTGAGCAAGCCCTGTTTTATATGGGTGCGGAACCCAGGTCCTTATGCAATTTCCCCAGCCCCCAGAGCAATATAGTATCATTTATTGTTTGCAATATTAGAGATCAAAGCTAGGATCTCACACTTGGTAGACAAGCACTCCACCACCAACCAATACCTTCAACGCTAGCCTCTTCCTTTTAACCAAGCAGTATTACTATATTTAGAGCCTCCCCCTTCAAAGGGCACAAGGGCACATTTTGCTTTTTTATACAGTCTGACACCTGCTGTCTACTTTGAAGAGGGTGTGGTCTACCTACATCAACTGACACTGAAGGCTTGTCTTCTACCTAGTCCTTTTGTCCTGGATTCGTTATTTAGTCTTCCTTTTTTTTGGAATTAATTATGCATTTTTAGTATTTCATTTTATCTGAATTATGTTTTAGCTGTACTCTTAAAATTCTAAAGTGATTCCTCTGAGGAAAACACACTTTAAATTGCCATAAATAAGTTACTGTCATTAAGCATCTGATTCTGACAGCATTATCAATGGGCCTCATCTGTTAATTATATACTAAGTTTAACACTACCAGAGATATTTAAAATATGTGCACTTTGAGAACTGGCTAGATGGTTCTCTGAAACCTTGTTCCCTCCTCCCTCTGCGGTTAGCCAGTGTATCCATCTGGCTTCAGGAAACCTCGATTCCTCCAGAGCAAGGGATGCAGTCAGAGAACATGTACTAGAATGTTCCCTGCTGCTAATGACATCAATGCACCTTTGTCTCTCTCCCTGATGTGATTTTTTTGCCTGTGCGTGTAGCTCAGGCCGAAGGCTTTACATGATAGTTTGTGATTCAGTCAATAATTGGACTTTCAAACTTTTCCTCTCTTCAGGTTATAACAAGGTACCTGCCAAATGACAGGAGCTTTAGAAAGGTGTGCTAAGCAAAATTAACTGAATTTCAAATCAGGTCATAGCCTTGGCCTTTTAAGTTCCAGGGCCCACCTGTTAGCTAGATGGCTTTAAAGAGCTTCCAGGTGGCTGACTTGATGGCCCCCGCTCTCCACCACATGACCTGAGCAGCACACCCTCTGGACAGTCAACTTCTATGCAAATACTTCAAAGGATGTATGTGGAGGGTCCAGCTGTGCTGTGCTACCAAGAGTCACACCTGTAAAGATTACAAACTACTGTACTCAGCCAAGTACCTCACAAACAGGTCCGGATGTGCGAAGAAGTCTGCATACATTTCTAACAGAGATCTTCTCTCAAGAATAAACGTCGGAAGAACTACCTGTAAAACACATGTATGACTCCTGAATATCAAATTACAGGAGAAACAGATTTCTGCACTCCGGAAAGGCACTCATTCACCCTGTCATACCACCACAGGTTCCCAGCTTTGTTTTACCGAACCCCTTTCCCAAGATGCCCTGCCCATCAGATGTGGAACCCCAGAGGGGGTTCTCAGTGATTCCTCTGCACAAGTCTCTGCCGTCCCTATGTGGGACACAGCAGCACTTATGTCTTAGCTGGAATGTTGACAAACATCACACAAGATTTAAGTGTCCTGGGGTCCAGTTGAGGAAAATATGCTCTGAGAACTAGGAAGAAGGCAGAGCTAAGAAACAATTTAGGACAGTAAGGCCGTAGTAAGCCATAAGCAACACAGAAGAATTAAGACATGAAGATGGTGGAGGACAACTACTCCCTCAAACATGGGTACAGTAGACGGAAACACAAAACCAGAGTGTGACAGGTACTAGCCAGGAAATTATGCGGCTCCCATCAGACTGCAATGCTTTAACTTTAAATAAATATTTGCATGCCAGAGGTTGGCAAGGACTTCTTCATTCACTGCAAATCAATCTCAATTCTTTTTTTTTTTTTTTTTTGGTTTTTTCGAGACAGGGTTTCTCTGTATTGTTTTGGAGGCTGTCCTGGAACTCACTCTGTAGACCAGGCTGGCCTCGAACTCACAGAGATCCGCCTGCCTCTGCCTCCCGAGTGCTGGGATTAAAGGCGTGCGCCACCAACGCCCTGCTCCAATCTCAATTCTACCACTATTGTCTCTGAAAAGTAACATTTTACTCATCCACAGAAATGATTTGTTTACTTATCTACACACACAAAAGAGGAGACAAGCAAAACACGCACTGGACCACTATGCTCATTTTGTGCATACCCACCCACCAATCAACCCACGTGGAACCTGGAAGACGAGGAGGGAAGGCCAGATTTGGTTCTCACCTTTGTAAGGTCCATTCCGAGCCTCACTTGTGATAAGAGGTGCATGATAACGCTCTTGTGCTCCTCCACTGACCCCGCCTCCCCATCATCATCTCTGTCGTCATGGGAATCAAAAAGATCTACAACAGAGCAGGCCGTCTTAGGCTGGTATAGGTTGGCAGATGGTGCCCTACCAGTTCTGCAAACATTTCTAAGAAAAGAAAGTTCTCAGAAGCCCTCACCAGCATCGCTTGTGCCATTGGACATGGAGGAATTCAGTGATTCCGTGGTGTCTGGGCGCTTTAGGCTATTTCCAGAGCTGCTGTGTGTCAAGACTGAGGCAGATCCTGAAGAACTGAATTAAAAAAAAAAAAAAGTGAAACTGATCAGCTTTTATAGCTAAAGAGAGCAACAGGGAACAAAGCTGTTGATCACAAGGTACTTGAAACCAATACACAGACAGATGGCAGACACGGCCAGACTCCTCCTACAAGCAGCCATCTGCGTTTTACACTGAGATCTGAGCTGGTGCACAGGATGTGGTCAACCAGAAGGTCTTGATCAAGTCAGCGTGATTTCTACCTCTGTGTCCAAATCTGAAACCTGGATTCACTTTCTCACGTTTTTGTGCACATGGAGATGTGTCAGTCACTGGCAATTTCCTCAAACACGGCAGCAATCAGGCTGGGGGCTGTGCAGTCACACATATGACCATCAGCATTTGAGATGCTGAGACAGAAGAACTGCTTTCAGTTTGAGGCCAGTCTGAGTTACAGAGTGAGACTCTTTGAAAAAAATCAAAATGACAACATAATTCATCTCTTGTCTCAGGTCTTTATTTTCTGAGAGATCCTTGAGGCAGTCCATAGAAGATTAATAGTTCTTCTCATTATTTAAACAGTAAATCTGAATTAACAACATTTTATATTAATTTTACAAATAAATTTATGGCAACTGACTTTATGAGCAGGCTTAAGGTCTAAAGAGAGCCTCCCCTAAAAATTACCAAAATCTACCCAAGAATTCGTATATAAATTAAATAAGTGGGGTATGGTGGGGCACACCTTTAATCCCTGTACTTAGGAGGCAGAGACCAGCCATTCTCTGTGAGCTCAAGGCCAGTTGAGTCTACACAGAGAACTCCAGGCCAGCCAGGGTTACACAGTGAGAACTTGTCTCAAAAAACAAATAATCATAAGGGTAAGCAATTATGTAAAGTATAGAAACATAAACCAAGTATCTCATAATGCAGACACTTAAAGTGCTACAGAATAACCAATCTTTCTACACGTCTTTGTGAACACTGTACACTCTAGTTAAAGTTTGCCCTGTTGCCTTTTTTTTACCTTGGAAACACTCCATAAGCTATTGACAAAAGAACTGAGCAGGTGCAGAGTGCCCAGCATTCCCGCCCTGCACGGCACACTTCTCTCCCCAGACCCAACACCAGAGCAGCACACTCTTCCAAGTGCTGCTTCTACAGGGTCACTCCCCAAGCACGCAGTTCAGGCTTCACCCTATTGCTCTACACCTTTGGGTTTCTAAGACAAATTAAGAATGACACATACAGAACACTGTAGCCTAAAAATCCTCTGGGCCCTGCTTAGATATTAAATTTTAAATATTAAAAATTTAGAACAGTGTATGCATGTATTCTAGTTTAATTATATTTGCCTAGGATACATTGTATCTATTTAGCAAAATTCCTTAGGTAATTACTTACTGCCATGCTGCTAACTTATTTAGTAAACATCATAAGGGTTATAAAGTGTACCTCACAACTTTTAAGAAGCAATGATATGAGTGAAAGACTCAGGTAAGAAATCAAATTATTTTTACATGAAAGAACTGCATGAGAATTCTTGTAATATGTGTGGCTCAATGAAAGATCATCAAAACAGAATCAGTCTTTTAAGCCAACTCAGCTTTATACTAAATTTATGTCAGATCTTTACCAAATCAATCTTCAAACCTCAACACTCCTATAAAGCATAAGTTTTATTTTTGAAAACTTGAAGCCCGTGATTTATGCTGTGCCTTTTCTCTTTACCCATGGTTGCGGCAGACCAGCATGGGCACGTGAACTAGTCAAAAGCACAGGATTAGTTTCCAGACATTCCGCAGCTCACCTCATTCAGAACAAAGAATGAGATCAGACACAACATTTATCTTGTACATCCAAGATCACAGGGAAACAGTTTAAAGTTCTAAAATTACTTAGTATAATTTATGAAGTATTTATAACAACCCTCCCAGAGAAGCATGGCCATTCTGAGAACACAAAGGTCAATGAAGGCCTGGCGTCCAGAGATGGCAGAGCAGAGGAGTTATTTTGAATGCACATCTGGCACAAGTTCTTTCCCATACACACTCTCATCTGATGTACAGACATGGAACTACACTGGCTAGTTATGCAATCTGTAACAGTCAGGGAGTTCCTAACCATGTAACAGTTACACAGTTCCAAGAGCTGAGTAACAATAATGAAAGGGCTCAGACTCTGGAACTCTCCTCCATCAGAGTTACACAGAGAAACTCATAAGGACAAGAACTTGACCTGAGTTCAAAAACAGGAGGTAGTAGCTCAAAGCCCAGATGGCAGGCAACAGAGAACATGGGGCCCAATTATGAGACAATATGCAATGCTAGCCAACATATCCAACATAGAGTATTTAAAGTCTCATTATAAACAGAAAGCAAGTAAAAATCAACAACCGCAGTCAAAAAAAAAAAAAAAAAAAGAACCTAGTTTGGCCAAAAGTATAGACATTATCTACATTCTCCATGAGCTTGAGACCCAAGCTGAGACTATCCAAGTAGAGTCTTAAGACTGAGGGAGGAGAGGAGCCCAGAATGCCAGGCTGAACATGGTACTTACATTTAGATCATCAAAGGATCATGAACTGTGTATTGAGAAAAGAGAGAAGGGAATAAAAAAGAGGGAAGAGCGAGAAGGGCCAGAATTGTGCAGCTGGTTTTACACACATGCCTATGGTGGAGTTAATTATGAACATGTCAAGAGTAACTAACCCTTCGACTAGACCAGAGACTCTGGATGGCACTGTAAGCAGTTCATCATGTGATGCTAAGGGTTATTTTGGAGGATTTCAGAAGATGGGCAGGTGAATCTATTGACTGGAAAAAGATCTTCAATCCTGTTATAGAGTGACCGCTAATGTTGGGGTGGTGGGTGGCCCAGTGGGTATAGACATTTGTCACCAAGCCTGATGACCTGAATTCAATCCTAGGACACACAGTAAAGAGAGAAAAATCTGTCTTCCACATCTGACTGTGGTATAGACCCACACAGACACAGACAGACAGACAGACAGACACACACACACACACAATGTGACAACAAATTAAAAAGAAAACAGCTAATGTTTAAAAGATGTTAAGTTGTGTTTACTATACAACAACAGCTGAACCTTTAAAAAAGAAAATCAATCTTTTACTTTGCAATTTTTTTCTAAATGGTTATTTGCTAACCCTATAATGTTATGCATGGCAGTAACTAAGGCACATCATTACTGTAGTTTAATAGTTGCACATGAGACTCCCCTTCCCACTTGACTCTATGTTTTTGTTGAGTGATCTATTTCTTCATTCCTAGGCAAACATGAGTAAAATTATGCTAAATTTTTACAAATGCAAAGATTTCTTTTGGAAACTGTTAATGGTTTCTCAATAGTTATGACATAATATTCAACACAGTACTGGAACTTTGTTGACCTGTGCCATTCCCAGACCTCAGGCTGTGCTTTGGCCACACAGACTGTTCATCAAGCTAGTCTAGTAATTGTCCAAGACCCTTGCCCCACCCACACTCCCCCACACTCCCAGGCATAGCTTTGTGTAGAGCAGCCTGCACAGCAACACAAGAAGATTCAGTCATTTGTCCCATTTACATCAATTCTTACTTAACACTGAACTAGAATCACCCTGTTCTTCCAATCCAAAATCAACACCTCATACATCATAGGAAATTACCTAGGTGTGGACAACAACAAAACAAAACCAAACTTCACTCAACAGAGGCAGCCTAGAATATCACATCAGACACACAACCAAGGAAAAAAGGTCACATGCCCAGATTTCATCACACACACACACACATACACACACACTCACACAATGAATAGCCAAGGCAGTATATATCCCCCCAAACCCACATGTCCTCCAAAGAGAATTACCTAGATGAACCCTAAGACACAGAACTTAAAAGACTCCACAGAGTTTAGCAAAGACACACAGCTCAATAAGCTGGGGATAATGAGGAAGGAAGCTCAGGGGAAGCCTTACAATTAAAATGGAACAACGGGCAGGCAGATACCAGAAACAGATAAAACAGAGGAGTCAGAGCACACAAATCAAGAATATGAAATTAAATTAAAACACTAAGACCATGTGAGAACTGTGGTATAATATGAAAACATCAAATCTGGGGCTGGAGAGATGGCTCAGAGGTCAAAAGCACGTACCACCCTTGCAGAGTTCCTAGAGCACACATGGTGGTTCACAGTCATCCATAACTCCAGTTCCAGGGGATCCAATGTCCTCTGCAGACTCTGGGGGCACCACACACACACACACACACACACACACACACACACACACACACACACACAGAGTGCACCTACACACTCATACACAGAAAATAAATATATCTAGTAAAAATAAAATTTCAAAAAGATATTAAAATTAACTATTAAAATTACAGGCATAGATGAGGGAGAACCACCCCAGGTCAATGGTATACACCAGGTCTTCACAAGACCACAGAAGAAAAAAAACTTCCCTAAATTAAGGAAGCACATTTATACAGATGCAAGTGCCACACAAAATACCTAAGAAAAAAACTCCCTATTAAAAAACAAACAAAAACTCCCTATAGCACATCATAGTTAAAATACTAAAAATACAGAACAAAGAAAGAGTATTGAAAGCTGCAAGAGAACAAAAAACAAAAACACAAGTCACAAAAAAAGGAAAGACCATTAGTATAACAGCTGACTTCTCAGTGGAAATCTGAAAAGCCAGAAGAACATGCAGCAATGTACAGCAACCTGAACTACTGAACCCAGCAAAACTATCTGCCATAGGTGAAGAAGAAAGACAAGGTTACCATTATAAAGCAGGCTAAAAGGATCCATGATCACTACCCAGCTCTGCAGGGAGTACTTCTGGCTGAAGAGAGGAACTAACACAGCCAAGAGACCATCAAAAGAGAAAAACAAAATGTAGTCATTCAAACACAAAGTACTATTAACAACAGAAAGATCCAAATAATGAAACAGCTGCAAATCACACCCTCTGCTCACACTAACTTCAAATATTAACAGTGTCAACTCTCCAACCAAAAGACATGAGATAGCTGAATGTGTAAGAAACAAAACTTATCTTTCTGTTGTCTAGAAGAAACTCAGCTATAAGACAGGCAAGGCAAGCATCATCTTAAAATGAAGATACTATAAAAGGGCAGTGGGGTTCCAAGCAAATGGGGCAGGGAAGCAAGCAGGTGTTGCTATCCTGATTTTCAACAAAGTAGACTTCAAATAAAACTAACCAGAAGAGAAACATTATTTTAATCAAGGGAACAATTAACCAAGAAGCCATTTCAATCCTAAACATATGTACCAAATTTTGAAGCACCCAATTTCACAAAAAGTGTATTACTACAATGAAAAGACTCAAAGATAAACTCCAGCTTAATTGTAGGTGATTTCAAGACCGTATTTCCTTTACTAGGTCAACCAGACATAAAAATAAACTTCAGAATTAAACATCATTATACAGCAAATGAGCCTAAGAGAGATCTACAAAATATTCCACTCAAACACCAAAGAACATATATTCTACTCAGAAATCCACAGAAGCTTCTTTAAATATATCACATCCTGGGACACAAAACAAATCTGAACAAATTCAGAAAAACTGGAATTTTTGTGTATCCTATCAGAAAATGTAGTAAAACTTAAAATCAACAGCAAAAAAAATCTCTAATATTACACACTCATGAAAACCAAATAACACATTGCTGACTGATGAAATGTGCCAAAGAAGATCACAAGAACAGGAAAACTGGAAGCAGCTCAGGACTCCAGTAAAGCCCCCACCCCACACTGTGTGGCTGAGGTGGTCAGAATTCAGCCAAAGGGCACCAGGTGCAAGCATGGCCCAATCCAGCATCATTGCTAAATGAACAGGTCAAGGGGACCCATACACAGGCTTGGGGTTGTGTGCCCTGGGTTCTGAGGAGAAAACATGGACCCATCTGGTACCTTGCACCACCAGCCAGATGGTCACTATTAGAGTGAGCAGAAGTATAGTCTGGTGTGGTATGGGAAAGAGATGAGGAGAGAGAGGAAGGAAGGGAAGGGAGGGAGGAAGGAAGGGAAGGGAGGGAGGGAGGGAGGGAGGGAAGGAGGGAGAGGGAGGGAGAGGGAGGGAGGGAAGGGTGGTGGTGGGGGTATGATCCAAATGAGCAGAACAGAAGTTAGCAGGGAAATCTGAGCACTGGAACTGATAGAAGAGAACAAAGGCATCACCCTACAAGACAGAGAGTAGCAAAGGCCTTTATAAACAGCACTCCATTTGCCCAGGAATCAAGGACAACAATTAAAAGGCAGGACCTCACAAAAGTAAAAAGCTGTACGGCAAAGGAAGAGGAAACCCATGGAATGGGAAGAATCTTTGCCAGCTATACATCTGATAGAGGATTAATACCCAAAATATACAAAACAACTAAAAAAAAAGTCAAAACATGGCCCAATTAAAAAATGGGCTATGGATCTGAACAGTGAGTTCTATAGATTAGATAGATGATTGATAGATAGATATAGATATAGATATAGATGTAGATACAGACAGGCAGACAGATATAGACAGATACAGACAGAGGGAAATTTTTCATGTATTGTTAGTGGGAATACAAAGAGGTATAGCCACACTGAGAAAAATCAAGTATGGAGAATTCTCAAAAATATACATCCCACTTGTTGGTATGTATATCCACCCAAAGAACCAGATGTCCTACTCACTGCTCAACTGTGTTCATTATTTACAACAGCTGGGAAACAAAAATATCTTAAAATGTCCTTCAACTGGTGAATGGATAATGAAGATGTGGTTACTTACACACAACAGATTACTATCTGGCAGTAAAGGAAAATGAATTATGGGATTTGTGGTAAATGGATGGAATAGAAAATATTATACTGAGTTAAGTAAACCAGATCTGAGAAGACAAATACTGCATGTTCTCCCTTATCTGTGGTTGCTAGCTTCACAGCCTCAGGTGTGAGGATATAATCTGGAGTAACTGCAGAAGCCAGGAAAAGCACAGAAACCATGGAGGTTGGGGAAGGAAGGAGCTTTAGAGGCAGGGAAAAGCAGGATACACAGGATGCTATAAAGAGGGAAATGGAAAATAGTGGAGAAGAGCTTTAACTGGGCAGGGGGGAAAGAAGGGCAGGCAACACAGAGAGGGAGGGGAGATGTTTGAAAAGGCCACAGGGAATCATTTTATATTTACCCCAAATGACATATAATATATAAGTATATATGTGTGTTTAGTTTAAATGAAGTTTTGATAGTCACCTAGGGTGATAATGCTCCCCCAAGAGCCTGGACTAACAAAAACCCCAGTAAGAGACATGGGGTAGCCCTTTGAATTGTTGCTCAGGAAAGCCTAAGCAAATCCCCAAACATCATAGGCTACTGCTATTGCCCTCCCAGAACTTGAAGTCCCTATTGCTGAAAATACTTTGGATAGAGGACTTGGAGGTAATAAGCTGGATCTGACCTGGTTGCCTTCTTCAAGAACTAGCCTTCATAGTACCATAGATGACAGGCAAGTTGACAATGCAGAAAAGCAATCTATAGTCCTACGCAGATGTAAAGCCTTGTGGTAACCAACAACTGTTTGATTGGACTTAACACCCATTCAGTAGGAGGGAATTCATGTGAACCTGGCCAATTACTTATGGCCATTGAAGCCATGGAACCTACAGGAGAACATACTACTGCTGCTACTTTCCCAAACCAATATACTCTCTAACTGCATTCTAAATACATATCCTTCTAAAGGTAAGTGTAGCTCCCACCTCCCATCAAAAGGCTTAATTTTGTAGCAAGCAGAGAATATTACACAATACCACAATGGGTCAAAATGCAGAGAGCAACTGACCTTGGAGCACCCAGCCCCAACTGATACACCCACAACACAAGTGCCACACTTAAGGCTCAGGAACATCAAGGGGGATTGTAGTGGTGATGGAAAGATTTTCAGAGCCAGAGGACCAGGATGTGTACTGCAAGACTGTACCATATATATATGGTACAGTGACAACACCAGTTGACTTGCCAATATGGATGGATGAAATCTACAGGGCCTCACCCATGGTCGAAAATATACAAGTAATTAACAACTACCGGGAGAGGGGGATTAAAGTCTTCTCCAGAAGTCCCCTTAATCATATACACACATGAGCAACACTAATGGACTCAGCAGGTTGTATTTACCTATTTATTCATACACACACACACAAATATGGAACTATATATATAGTATTATATAACAATATTAAGAAAAAGGTCACAAATTTGAGGAGAGGGAAATGAGGTTAAAAACAGTAAACATACGAAAAAATTTAAAAGCTAAGAGGGGAGGGATTAGATGTTCAAATTTCCTAAAAGCTTAATAAATAAAACAGTATGCCTTGCACTTCAGTCACACCAAACTACTAGAAGTCCAGTCCCCTCACATTCATGCCCTTTTTGTGAGGGGGAGGCACAAAAGATGTTGTAACAGTTTTATTTGTAACAAATAAATCTGTTAACAGTTTGGCAGCCTACCAATAAATAAACTAGTGCAGTATATGGTCCTACACCAGAAAATGCCCAGCAATAAAAAGGAATGAGCTAGTAACATATGAATACAGAGATAACAGGAGGGAACTCCAAAATAAATGCTGTGTAAAAGGCGGCAAAAGTGTTCACTGTATGGCCCACTAATACAATATTCTTCTTGTCCTTTTTGTTGTTACTGCTTCCTGCCCAATCCCAGCGCTGGGTTTAATGCATGCTAGGCAAGCATTTAACCACTAGATTATACCTCAGCCCTGCAACATTCTTAAGAGAGGAAAAAAAAAAAAAAAGAAGTGACAAAAAAAGAGATCAGTGGTCGCTCTGTGGATAAGAAGGTAAGTGGTGGGAGAAAGGACAAAGGAACACAACAGAACTTTGAAATGGTTGCGCTTGTGAGATTGTGTTGATGGTTTGAAGTACACAAATGTTCATGCAACTATATCGATTATGAATCCACGGGAGGGAGGAGGGTGGGAGGGAGGGAAGGAGGCAGGCTGAGAAAAAACCAGAAACAGATGAGATGCTATGTACAAATCAGAGTTTCTAACTACTGCTTCTTAAAATGAAAAATGAACACTTTCACTTTTACCCCTGGCTTTCTTCATCCTGACCCTGCCACAGGGAAAACTCTGGTCTCTGCTGGAGTGTTTTTTTTTTTATAACCTTTCCCTGCAATTGTACTTGTGGCCTTTATGCAGCAACAATTCATATGGGCTGTGGGTATAACTCAGTAATCAAGCAAATGCTTTTCACCCACAAAGACCAGGGTTCGATTTCCATCCCAGACAATAGCAACAAACCCCAATAAGAACTAAACTGTTAATAGTAAGAAAGAGCTTGCTTCTGTTTATAATTATTTGTTTTAAAACCAACTGCTTTCCCCAACTAGGTACTTAGAAGTTTCCTATGTATTTTTCTAGTGTTTAAGTATATAGACAAGAAAAAAATGTATATTTCCCTCTTTACACAAAAGGTAGTAAACACAACCCCGCACCTTATTTTTTTCAGTTAGATATACTAGGAAGTTCTACAATTTATTACCTTTTTTTGGTTGTTTTGTGTGTGTGTGTGTTTTGTTTGTTTGTTTTTTTGAGGCTGGGTCTCATTACATAGCCCTGGCTGCCCTGGAACTCACTCTGTAGACCAGGCTGGTCTTGAATTCAGAGACTTGCCTATCTCTGCCTTCTTGGTGCTGGGATCATAGGTGTGCGTCATCACACTCAGAACAGGCTACTTTTTAAAAGGCTGCAGAGAATCTCACTAAGTAGGCATCGTTATTGTTATGCACAGTCATATTATTACCATTCTTCAGTAGCCTCCTGAAGTTAGACTGTTGCAGGTATTACAAACCACACCTCAATCAGCAGCACTGTAAGCACATTTTACAGGTATAAGTGAGCTATAGGACTAGTGTCCACAAGTGGAATTGCTGGGCTAAAGACGGCACTTGTAATCGTGATAAAGATTACCCTCACTCCTCATCCAATCTGTTCCATCTCAATTTGTGTCTATCTATAATTAAGAAATAGAACCTCAACGTACACTCAATGGACAATTATTAAGAAGCTGGCCAGCTACTTTGCAGGCTAAATGTGTATTTATCTATCTTTTATTCATGTCCTTTGCCTGTTTTTCTCCTATTTATGTTAAATCTCAGTGTCTAAATGATTATTATGTGTAGGAGAAATTTATATTTTTGTCCATAGGAGATGTAAATATTATTACCAGTTTGTCATGTTTTCAAATGTTTATGCTGTTCTTTCTTCAATTGGAGCTTACTGCCTATCTTCAGCTGTGGGTTCTGGTCTTTGCTGGTGTAGCTGACTGAGCTCATGTTTCTTTTATATCTCTGGCCTGCATTCTACAAGGGTAATGATGTCATTCAGGGGGTGCTGGTTCAGATTCCCTAAGATACTGCAAATATCCCCTTACCACCAGTGGTTCCTGTCTGATGAATGTTCCTCAGCACTGCTAATGTAGTAACTGAAGATGAGGGTAGTTTGTCATGTCATGATGACTGTAGAGCCTATCCATCAATGCTGCAAATTCCTTCCTTCACAGACACTTAAGACACTGGGTAATGGTGAGCGGGGCTTTCTAAACACCAACAGGAAAGGAAGCAGTGTTGCTTCCAGAGCTGCTTGCCAATTTCTTAGACACAGGTTCCCTTCTGAGGAGAGCCAGCCCACCTCCACACCTTTCTAACAGGGAGGGTTCCATTTCTCTACTCCTTCCACTTCTGAGGCCCATTTCCATTCTCTCTACCTAACCTCATCACGCCTTAGAATCACATTCTCTCCCTCTTCTGAAAACCCTCCCCTAGCTCAAGACCTCAAAATGTCCCATGGCTTTCTATGCATAACCTTACTGCTTGCTATCTTGGAAACATCTGTGTATGTATGTATATGTGGGTGTGTGAGCTTACAGGTTCTGCATGCATGCATGACCCTGCTGAACAGAAGAGGGCACTGGATTCTCTGGAACTGAAGTTATAGCCAGATATAAGCTGCCATGTGGGTGCTAGGAATCAAACCTAGTTCCTCTGGAAGAACAGTCAGTGTTCTTAACCCCCAAGCTATCTCTTCAGTTCCTAAATTCTTACGTAGAAATTTGAATGTGGCAGTATTGAGAAGTACAGCCTTTGAGTAGCAATCAGGTCATGAGATAATAACTTGTACACGGGATTGGAGGCCCCAGAGAGTTGCCTTGCCTTCTACCATATAAGAACACTCTAGAAAGTATTACCTGTGAACCAGAAAGCAAGTCTCTTACCACAAACAAATCTTCCAATACCCGGATTTTGAACTGAACTATGAAAAATAAAATCCTATTATTTACAAGCTTCCAGTTTATAATCATTCAAATAGATATACCACATATCATGGATTTTATATATATGTTTGTTTATTTCTCCCAACAAACTAAGTTATTTTCTATCATTCCTCCACCCAGTAAAATTCCTGCTTTTAGTTGTTAAGTATCCCCACTCTAATACAAACACATGCAATAGTGACTCCTCTTTCATAACACTTCACAGGTTATTCACTTCATCTTCTTCCTGATGACAATGCCACTATAGAAATATATAGAGCTGACCTACATTACTGGCACATTACCATAGTTGATGTTATTTATTCAGTTTGTATTACTAAATCAGGAGTCCAAGTCAAAACTGTCACTGAACTGACTTTGTTCAATAAGCCAGTGAAAAGCAAGCAGTCCTTTCACAGACGTTACAAGGCAAATCTCACTAATAGCGGCCTCATGACTACATTGTTTAAAAACCAAGAGCCATTTGAATATATACATTACTCACATACTTACTCTATTAAGCGCTTTGGGGATGAGCCACTTTGATGGAATTCATCAGCATCATAGAACTCATCTTCACTGCTAGAGTAAGAAAACTCTGGGACTGTATTTGGAGACAAGTTGACATGGCTGGGAGGAGTTAGACTGCTGCTAGGTGGTGAATTCCCACTGCCTAGGAGTCAAAAGTTTTCAATTAGGGAAAATGACGGTAATTAGGGAGATGGGCCCACAACAGACTTTTCTAAAGTTAAGACCAAGTTTGGTTAAATTGATAAAATTCTCTATATTATTTTTTTAATCAAGAGTTAAATTAGACAATGACAATGAGAAGGCAAATTGTACTACAAGATGGGACACAGCCTTTTTATTCTTTTTATGGCACCGAAGACTGATCCTAGGGGTTCATACATACTAGGAAAATGTTCTCTCACTGAGCAATAACACCACCAATCTGGATATGTCCTTTTAAACAATTGGACAAACTCTATACCTCCACTTTGTAACTCAAGATTAACTTGTACTCTGTGTTGATTGTATACTTGTTGGTGTTTGGCATCTCACAACAGACATCAGCACCCATGGCTCTTTATACCATAGACTCAGGTACTAACATCTATAGAAATGCAAGACCAAGACTGCATGACTGTCAGGTACTGTTCAGGATACCATACTCATATATTCATTTTTCATGGCATCACAGTAAATATAAAACCTCTCCATGAATCCCAGACTCTTTTGCCTAAACCTAAGTCAGGTGCCTATGGCTTAGGGCAGAGATAAAAACAGAGCTACTAAGGGAAGTATACAGAAAAGGAAGATAAGAAGAGTATCTTTCTAGTGACAGAATCTAACTAAAGAAGCCAGAACTAATGGAGAGCCCAAGAAAGACTATCATCTAATCTCTGAAGTGACTATTTGGTACACTTCTCAGTAATAAAGCAAGAATAAACATATATCAGCATATTGAGATAATTCACTGAATGTCTAACAACTATCAGGGTATTTGTGACTAATCTATTATGGATGCTGGTTAGAAACTGAAGTTCAGTTACTGCTATTGCTGGCAGCCAAAAGCCAAGGAACTGAGGCATGATGGTGGAAGCCTTTGATCCTAGTACTTGGGAGACAGAGGCAGATCTCTGAATTCAAAGCCAGCTTGGTCTACATACCTAGTTATGGGCTATCCAAGACTACATAGAGAGACCCTGTCAAAAAACAACTAACAAAGAAAACAAGGACAGCAGTAACAGAAGCAAATGAAGATCTATCCCTAGACTTTTAGCCTGTATTTGAATCTTGATTCAGTTAATAAACAAACCAACTAGATATCCTGTGTACCATGCTCACAAAGATCCCTTTTAGATAAAACAGCCTGTTCCCTAAAGCTTATTGCAGAAATTTTAAAGGTAAGTTGCCTTACCAAATAATTAAATTCTCTCTATTCCTCAATGGCAAAAATAAGGGACCAAATAGCTCTTGTTTGAACCGAAAAACAGATCAAGAAACACAAAAAGTAACAAATACTCCATGTGACCATGCAACAGAAAACATCAGGAAACGAGTTTGAATGGGAACTGCAAGCGTGAGCACTGAGATCCCAGCACACCTCATTATCAGAGGACAATGTTTCTCTATGCTAGAGAAGGGGAAAGAGATGGAGAACATAGGGAAGTCAGGGTGAAAACAAGACAAAAATCATATGCTAACTTAATTTTTAATGCCCTTAAATAAATCTCTAAAATGTTAAGGTACTCTGAAGTGTCTTCTTCAGAAATATATCTCAAGACGATAACCCTCACCTTCTGAAAATAATTTACATTAAAACTAGTTGATATACAGAATGTTCCTCACATTTTAATTTACTAACAAGTTTTATGTATTTTCCAAGTGGAAAAATTGTTGATCATTTCACAATTTGCATATACATCATACAAAGCAAAAACAAATAAGCAAAGCTCATGGGTTTTTTGTTTTCTTTTTGGTTTTATGAAAAAGAACCTCTTGCTAAGTTAGTCCTGGCTAGCCTGTAACTAACTCATCATATGGGCCAGGCTGACCTCAAACTTGCAGCAATTCCCCTGATCCAGCTTCCCAATGCCAATACACTCAGCTACAGATTCTGTTTTTAAGATAAGACATGACATAGTTCATAAAAAAAAACAGAATCCAAAAAACCCTTAACCTCATTAAGGAAATTGCTTTTTGGTATATCTCAAATAAAGGAATTACTGCTAACTCATTTTTCTTTTTTCAAGATTTAGAAGGCATTAATGCTGTTAAATATGAAAGATCCAAGTATGACAGCACTCAATGCCCCAAAATTTAATGTGAGCTAAAGTCACATGATAATATTTCACTGTTACACAGAAAAGCTCTACCAAGCAAGTGTTTGTGGAGTGACAAGGGATGCCAAGGTGCCACTTGTTCACCAGACTTATAGTTTTTAAACCTCCTGGTTTAACAAAGTCAAAAATAGTTACTGTACTTCCTTGAGTCTGGTTCTACAGATAACACAATGCAAATTTAATTTTTTTGTTTTTGTTTTGTTTTTTTTGAGACATGGTTTCTCTGTGGCTTTGGAGGCTGTCCTGGAACTAGCTCTTGTAGACCAGGCTGGTCTCAAACTCACAGAGATCCACCTGCCTCTGCCTCCCAAGTGCTGGGATTAAAGGCATGCACCACCAACGCCCAGCCTGCAAATTTAATTTTAAAAGAAGAAATATATCTAATATCTAACACTGGTGTAGCCCTGAATATCATAGAAAGCATAAAGACCATTACAAATAAGTAATAAAATGTAAAATGACATATTTAATGTTACAAAACTGACAAAAATGTTACTGACAAATGTTTCCTAAAAAGTACACATCAAAGGTGAGTCACTGATGCATCACCCTACAAGAAATCATCAGTGGGCAAAATGCTAACAACCGCCCAGATAGCTACAAAAAGAATGCTGCCGACCGAACCATATAAACATGGGAAGCTCTTTGTCATCTGTGTTTAAGAGCCAGGCACAGGAACACACGACTTCACTGAGGCTGGAGCAGAGGGAGAATAGAGCTTCACGCGAAGAGGTGCAGGTGCACACACATGTAAATGAACGGGGAGTAACAACAAGGCCTTCAGCTCCTGTTGCTACTAGATGCCTTTCCGTGAGAGAGCGTCCAAGTCTAAAGTGAGTAGTTTGTTTTTTGTTATTTTTGTTGTTGTTGTTAAGATTCAATCAGGAAGCCGGGCGGTGGTGGCGCACGCCTTTAATCCCAGCACTCGGGAGGCAGAGGCAGGCGGATCTCTGTGAGTTCGAGGCCAGGCTGGACCGATAGCCTCCAAAACAATACAGAGAAACCCTGTCTCGTAAAAACCAAAAAAAAAAAAAAAAAAAAAAAAAAAAGAAAAGAAAGATTCAATCAGGAGCCCTCAGTAAAGGGTACACAAAGAAAGCCCTACATTAAAAAAAAATTAAAATTATAATTACTAACACTCTTGGTTCAATCACAAAGCTACCACTTCAAGAAGGACTATAATTAAAAACTAAGCAACTGCTAGTGTCAGTAACTATTACATTTCTTCATCCTTTGCCCCACATGTTAATGGAAAGTTACAAGAAGTAAAGGTTATACAAATCTGTACCTGTACTATTTGGTGTTGGAGTCTGATGATGTCCCAAGGTAGCTAACACAGGTCCAACCGGTAAGGAAGATGGACGCTGCTCTGATTTACATAACTGAGCAGGTTCTAGATTTGAATGTGAAATAAGTTAGAAAAATAGACCAGCATGTACTCAGCAACTGCAGCTGTTTGGAATATAAAACTTCTAGATCTGGATTGTTCTAGACTAAGTCAAATTCATGCTATTTCTCTTTATGATCTCCAAGCTCCTCAGAGTCACTGACACTCTCAGCAACAGGACAGCCGGTTAGGGTGGCCAACACCCAGCACAACTGCTCTGTTAAACTAAAAATGCTGCTGACAATACTGTGCTGTAGAAGTTCATAGACAATGTCACATGGTGTCTTTATGGAGGACTTCCCTTTCTACAGTGTGGTCCATGGCTTTACTATGCCACCGAGAGAACACAGAAATATATGATGCAACAAAATGGATTTTTGAGAAAAGAACTCACTATTAGCTCAGGCTAGCCCCAACTCTTGGGGGGGTCTTCCTACCTCAGTGTCCTAAGTGCTGAGATCACAGGTGTAAGCCACTGCACCTAGTTCTGCCTATTTTATTTCTTTAAATACTATTAGTTATTCTCTTCTCAACTAGTAGGGCATCTTATATACATTCCCTTTCTCATTAATGTCTACTGTGGTCAAGTATTTCTATTGTTCAGAATTATGAAGACTATTCCATGTTACATATTTCTGGGCTACACATTTTCTTGGCTAGGAATTCTGAATCATAGAATTCAGTCCTATCAGCAGCAAATCGGCACCTTCACCTCTGAAAACCAAAATCCCTTCCACTGACCTCAAAAGCACCACTACCCAAGATGTTGCCTCCCTTTTCTAGTTCATTTCCAGCTATATTATGTGACTGCCATTATTTTAAAAATACATAGAAAATCTAAGATTACTGTGATTATCAAACAGATTAATTTCTTCATATCCACTACTGTCTGTGAAACATGGTTCCAAATACTGTACCTGGAGGTAAGACAGTCTGGGAAGGCATTGTGCTGATCACGGGTTCCAAGGGGCTAGGTTGGTATATTGCATCTACAGGATTAATAGTACTCTGAGATAAGAAACACAGCAGAGTTATTCTTAATTAAATGTTCTTCTCATGCTGACCCCCCAAACAAAAAAAATGCCACATTTCTAACAGCAAAAACCACAGGAGAGCATATAGGTAAGTTGGTCAAAATGCAAAGGGGAAACAGATCTTTTTATACAGAAGTATGAGTTTCTCCCAACAAAACACAGAAAGGAAGAAAACTGAGTGAGTCACTGTCATAGAAGGGAGCTAAATGGAAAACCTGCAAAGCGAGAAAGCAAACAACCACCTCAGTTCAACTCAGTGCCCCCACAGGACTGCTTCACGTTACTAACCCGCACGCCAGTCACTAGATAATGGTTTGTATTGCTGGGATGAAATCTCCTGCTCCCGCAATCAACAGCACACAGCAGAGGTGGCTGACTACACATTCCACAATGGGGTGCCTTGTACTGAGTATGGGCATTCAAACATGTAGTGACAACGTTAGGGTTAAAGACAAGAATATAGATTTCTGATTCTAAATCAAGAAGTTATTCTGACAGCCTGACAGCATGATGGGCTTTAAACCCAAAGATCCATAGCTTGTTTTGGTTGGGGGTTTTTGTTTCATTTTGTTTTTTTGAGACACGGTTTCTCTGTGTAGCCCTGCTGTCCTGAAACTCACCCTGTACACCAGGCTGACCTCGAACTTACCGAGATCTGCCTGCCTCTGCCTCCTGAGTGCTGGATTAAAGGAATGAGCCACCACTGCCTGACCTCAACCACTGGTTGGCCTCACTTTGCTTTTTTAAAGGCGGGGGGAGGAGGGGTGTAGTCTGGGTGAATTTAAAGGATGGGTTTGAGGTTCAGGGTGGCCTGGAACTGAGCATGTAGACAAGGCTGACCTCAAACTTGTACTTTCTGGTCTGACCTTCCTTCATGCTGTGAGTACAGAGGTTTGCTACCATGCCTGGTTTGTTTAAACAAGATCTTTACTACTGAATGACCCTGAAATGTACCCATAAAACCTTAAAAACCACTTAGCAAAAACTGAGATAAAGATAGAAGGATTTTTTTTTAGGTATTGTCATTTACTGTCTGAAATGTTTTTCAGGTTATCAAACCCTTCTCTATTTAAAAAAGTATTCAAACTGATTTTCTTAAGTAATTTGAACATAAGAATTCTGATTCTACTTACCACAGATATTAACTGAAAAACCAAAGAACACTTACAGGTGACACCATGAAAATCTTAATAATTAAGTATTTAGTAAAGGGAAGTAGAGAATGTACTGAAACTGAGACCTAGAGTTTTTTTGGGGGGGGGGTTTACGAGGCAGGGTTTCTCTGTATTGTTTTGGAGGCTGTCAGTCCAGCCCGGCCTCGAACTCACAGAGATCCGCCTGCCTCTGCCTCCCGAGTGCTGGGATTAGAGACCTAGAGTTTTAATTCCCTGAATTACTCAAGCTTGTCATCCTCTCTGGGCCTCAGTTTCCCCTAGTGAATAAAATGGAACAAGAGCCTGGATTATACAGCTTCTAATACAACAGGCCATGTGTGGGTTGCAACCCCTTTGACAAACCTCCATCTCCAAAAATATTTAATTATGATTCATAACAGTAGCAAAATTACAGTTATGAAGTAGCAAAAAAAAATAATGAATAATGTTATGGTTGGGGGGTCACCACAACATGAGGAACTATACTGAAGGGTCATAGCATTAGGAAGGCTGAGAACCACTGATCTAATGGCTTTCTGGTCATTACTCTTACAAGTCTTAAAGCTGTTCTGAGGAACCAGGCGGTGGTGGTGCACACCTTTAATCTCAGCACTCAGGAGGCAGAGGCAGGCGGTTCTCTGTGAGTTCAAGACCAGCCTGGTCTACAAGAGCTAGTTCTAGGCCAGGCTCCAAAGCTACACAGGGAAACAAACAAAAACAACAAAAGCTGTTGTGAGGATAAACTGCTTGTCCCCAGTGCTCCTCTCTAAGGACTCCAAGTTTGTCACAAAGGACTGGGGCTGCAGCTGAGTGGCAGAGCACTGGCCTAACATGTATAAGGCCCTGGGCTTGATCCCCAGGACTATAAAGCCAAAACTAAACAAAGGCAAAGTCCTTTCACTAATACTTTGACACACATGAATGAAAACAGACTATTTTTCCCATTGAAGAGTCTCAGAAATGACCACCTTTAGAATCGGAGACTGGTGCTCGCTTCGGCAGCACATATACTAAAATTAGAATCGGAGACTGGAACTCAACTTTCTTCTAGATGAAATATTCTAATATTAGGCTTTCAAACAAAACAAATTTTACAAAAACTTTTAACCTTCTTTGCATTACAAAATATGGGAATTTAATCTAACCCATTGGCGTTTTGCTTATAATCCTAACTACTTAGAAAATGGAGGCAGCAGTTCAAGGCCTAAAACAGCCTACAGAATATGTGTATGTGCAGTGAGTGTCTCTGTGTGTCCACACACGTGCCCTTGTGCATAGAGGCCAGGGGTCAGTAATGGTTGTCTTCTTCTATCACTCTCTACCATATTTTCTGAGACAGGACCTACAGGTCTCTCCCCTTCCTTCCCCAGTGCTATGGCTATGGGTGTGTTCCACACATACCTAGATTTTATGTGGGTACAGTGGGTTCAAACTCTAACCTTGTTGTTTCATGGCAGGTCCTTTACCAACTGAGCCATCTCCCCAATCTTCACATTACATACTGTTAAAATATTTTATTACAGCTAAGAAATCTAGCCATAAATTTCTTATTTATAAATGAAATGTTAAAAAGTAATAGAAGGATAAAAAGCAGAGGATTTAAAAAGAATAACTATGTCAAAAGAGCCCATGCTATTTGTTCTACCAAGAATAGATTACACAACACAGTACTGACAAATAAACACAAAATCTAAAAAGCAAACAAGAGAACATATAGCTATAAATATATTTTGATTAGATGAAGGTACATTTCAATATTGCACATCCCTCCCTCTGCTTCAATCTGAGAAAAAAGTTTGATAAGAAATGCAGCTTGGTGAGCGAGACTTTGTGAAAGCTAATTAACCTTTCAAGTTGACACATGCAAAGTGATTAATTCGCAGATCCAATACGTAGAACAATTTAATTTTAAGACTGCCATTTCCCCTCCAAATGATTGTTGAAAGATGACCAACTTTAGGAGCTCAAGGAAAATTGCAAGAGTTAAAAACAAAAAGCAGTGAGTAGGTGAAGAGAGGAGTTGGTGTTGAAAGCGAACAGAAACTCAGGCTTCTCCTGACAGGACTGGTTATAAACGCGCTGCAAGAGTGAAGGAACAAAGACCGCATTAGACTTACTATAATTCCATCTGCGTGCTGCTCCGCATTACTCTGGTCCTTAAGGAAAAATGTTAAAGATATTAACTTCATTCTCACATTAAGTAATGCCTTGTGTACTTTTCCTAATAAGAAAGCTTCTTTTGCTAGGTAAGTAATGAAGTTAGAACATTATTTCTCTGCTTCCACTGAGATTTTCAGTTCACGTGGTACTCAGTCTTAACCAGACACAATTCTATCACTGGCAACACAACCAAGAACAGTAATATGACAGTTATCCAATTACAGGCTTAAACCACCACACCTGGTTTACATGAGGCTAAGGAAGGAACCCAGGATTCTGGGCATGCTAGGCTGGCACCTTACTAACTGAACTATATCCCCATGCCCACAGGCAGTATGATTGTCACCACTGGATATTGTGATAGAGGTGAGCTCCGAATACAGACAACCTCACTGCAGAATTCACGCTCTTCCTAACTACCATTTTGTCCTGCCTCTCTGAGGTCGTGCCTCATAGTGTGAAGAAAGTGATAGAAAAGTCAGTGACATAAAACCCTTCCTCATAACTGCATGAGAAAGGACTTAGAACTTTGTCTTGTGGACCCTGGACTCTTCCCTTCTGTACTCCTCCTTCCCACTTGCCTTCTAATGGGTTCTGTGACCAACATGGATACGAACATGAAGAATTAGTTGTCTTCTGGGATGGTCTCAACCATAGGATGGAAGAGCATCTCCTGATGAGTACCATCTAGAAAGCCATCAAAGATCTCTGGGAGAAAATACATACTCAGAAAAATCTAAGGAAGCAAAACACCTTTAGCCCAAACAGACCATCTCCTATGACCAGAACAGTGCCTGGTCCAATTGTCATAAGAGAGGTGTCATCCAGCAACTGATGGAAACAGATGCAGACCCACAGCCAAAATTAAGCACAGTTTGGGGAATCCTGAGAAGAGAAATGATTGTAGGAGCTAGAGGGGTCAAGGACACCACAAGAAAACAACCAACCAACTAACCTGGATTCATAGGGTTCATAGACTGAACCAACAACGAGGCAGCCTGCATGGGACTGACCGAGACACTCTGTATATATTACAGTTGTGTAGCTTGGTCTTCTTGTGAGACTCCTAACACTGGGAACAGAGGCTGTCTCCGACTCTTTTACAGACTTATACATAAGGAGTTGCTCAGTTTAAATGCAACTTGATGTGCCATGTTTTTGGCTTTTTTGTTTTGTTTTGTTTTGTTTCAGTTTTCTGAGACAGAGTTTCTTTGTAAAAGAGCCCTAGCTGGCCTTGAATTCACAGAGATCCACCTGCCTCTGCTTCCCAAGTGCTGGGATTAAAGGCGTGGGCCACCACCACTTGGCAATATTTTGATGACACTCAGGCAAGACCTGCCCTTTCCAAAACAGAAACAGAGGAGGAGTAGATTGGGGGATGGGAACAGAGGGAGGATGGAGAGGGGGAAGGGACCAAGAGGAGAGGGGGGGAGGAGAACCTGAGGCCAGACATTAATAAATGAATAAATAAACTTATCTTTAAGAAAGTATATCATATGACTAGTATCCTTTTAGAATACTGCAATCTCGGTAAACTACATTTCTTGGGCTTCTTCATATTCACTCATGCAAAATTGTACCTATTTCAGAGTTTTTATGAGGTATGTAATATAAATGCAGTGTCCCTGATGGATTTGTCAACTTGAAGAGGAGACTCAATTGAGAATGTGCCTCCATCAGACTGCCTGTGGGCAAGACTGCAGGGCATTTTTCTAAATTGATGACTGATAGGGGGAGGGGTCGTTCATTGTGGGTGGTGCCACGTAAGCAGAAAATCCTGGTGGTGTAAGAAATCAGCCTGAGCAAGCAATGGAGAGCAAGCCAGTAGGCAGCACTCCTCTCTGCTTTGCTTCAGTTCCGCCTCCAGGTTCCCTTTACAGCTTCTTTCAGCAATGAAGTGTAACCTGAGACAAGTATAGAGACAAACCCTTTCCTCCCCAAGGTGCCTTTGGTCATGCTGTTTGTCACAGTAGTAGAAACTGTAACTAGGACATGCAGTACCAAAGGAAGACATCAGAGAGACTCAGGTGACAGCTATAGCCTTTGCTTTTTCCACTAAACACTTGGGAGGCTTTCCAAAACAATGATGCAAAGAGAAACCAGGTACACAAGTAGTGTGACAGCTAGAGTAATTCCACAGTAGCAAGCATAACCACAATCACCCTCCAGAATTACACAGATAATACATATAAATGTTACTGTGTTAACTATCCTACCTGCAAGCTTTCAAGATTCAGTAGAAGTCAATCTTTAGTTTTTGTTTTAAACATAATGGTCAAATTATATCCCAAATATTTATCTATTAATATGGACTTTCAGAAATCTGCACATCAAAGTGCCAATCAGGAAGAATCTGAAGATTTGGCACCATTTTTTAAGTGCATATGCAGAAAAGAGCTACTACAGCAAACCTGAAGACAGTTCCTTGGGAAAGTCACAACAAACACCTCACTTACCTCAGAACTGAGTCTGAAAAGGGTTCAAAGCACCCAACAGGAAAGAGTGGCTCACTAAGCCTCTTGTGTAAACAACATGGTCTACATTTAGAGTCTAGAATGGTAGGAGTGTCTACTTTGAACTCTAGTAAGAACCTGGGGACAGCGAGTGTCTCTGGCAAGCTTCCTGGTAAACAGCAGTTCTCACACTCGGTTTGTCACTGTGGGCACGGGGCACATCCTATAGGATTTCACTGCAGAAGACTCGGAAATGCTTCTGGGTTCTAGTGCTGCTTCTGTGCTACTCGCTTTGATGATGCAACTCTGTGACTAAATGCTATGTCCTATCTGTCCTAGCTAGCCTAGCTGTGGTCTAAGAACTTTTGGCCCAGTACACACATTCCTTGCAAATCTCCGAGAGTAATTACACTTACTATCTACACAATTCAAATTGATATTTTCCCCTTTATGTCAACAAATGAGTTAACTACACATTTGAAATTCTAAAGTCTCAGTAATTCTGATACAGAAAATTAAAAATATGAATCATTTAGAATTATAGAAAGAAAATTCAAGTTTCCTGCTCAGATTATAAACTTAGGGCATTTAGTTTTCATCTTCTAATTTCTAAACAGTAAACTGATTTTTCTCTAAGACTTTAAGATTATGAAATATAGAGCTGGAGAGAGGGCTCAGTGGTTAAGAATACCGACTACTCTTCCAGAGGACCAAGGTTCAATTCCCAGCACCTGTGTGGCAGGTTCACAACTGTCTGTGACTCCAGTTCCAGGGGATCCAATACCCTTATACAGACATATGAAGGAAAAAAAAAACCCAATGCATATAACATAAAAACAAATAAATCCGTAAAAAGAATATGAAATATAGAAGACCAAATGTGCCAAAAATGGTCTGTTGTTAGGCACATATCATATCTTTTCCACTGCTGAACCTGTGTGGGCCTTTGTGACTAACTCCACTAAGAGAAAATGTATATACATGAGGGGCTGGAGCAATGGCTTGGCAGTTAAGAGCATTAGCTGCTTTTCCAGAGGTCCTGTGTTCAATGCCCAGTAACCACATGATGGCTCACAACTATCTCTAGTGGAATCTGATGCCCTATGCTAGCATAAAGTCATACGTGCAGATAGAGCACTCATATGCATAATAAAATAAATGAATTTTAAGACAGTTATATGTGACCTCCAACACTGCAACCTGCCTTGCTTTCTTGGAGTCTACTACACTGTGAGGAGGTCTGGGCAACCACAAAGACAACAATATGAAAAGGAACTGAACTCTACTCCCCAGCGACTTTACAACTATGGAAGTAAGCCATCTTCAAAGTGGGTCCTCCAGGGCTAGAGAGACAGCTTAGCTTAAGAGCATTTACTGCTCTTCCAGAGGACCCAGGTTCAGTTCCAAGCACCCACTAGAACTCCAGTTCCAGGGGATTTGATGCTCTCTTCTGATCTCAGTGGGCTCTTGCATGCATATGGTACATATGTACGTACATACACACACACACACACACACAGACACACAGACACACAGAGAGAGAGAGAGAGAGAGAGAGAGAGAGAGAGAGAGAGAGAGAGAGAGAGAGAGAGAGAGAGGTCTTTAAATCTTTAAATAAAGAAAAGTGGATCCTTCAGCCCCCAGTGAAGCAAACACAAGGATGGATGGATGAATGAATAAGGGACAAGTCATGGGACTTGTCCACATTACACATCTATTTATGCACAAAATAAGTAACTAGAGTTACTTTAAGACTCAATTTTAAGGCGGTTGTTATAGATTGATACCACTGGTATACTTTCATCTATAGAATGTAGGGCTGGGGACATAGCTCAGCTTTACAGGAAACCTGGGTTTGGTCCTCAGCACTGCTCAAACTGGGAATGTCTGCACACTCTCGTATACCCAACACTAGCAAAGCAGAGCACAGGTCACCAACTTCATCCTCAGCTCACTGAATTTAAGGACAGTCTGGGTTACATGTGACCCTACCTCAAAACAAAAACAAAAATTCTAGCACAACATAAACCTAGCACTTCTAATTTCTATATGATAAGATAAACTACTTGGGGCTGGAGAGATGGCTCAGAGGTTAAGAGCACTGGCTGCTCTTCCAGAGGTCCTGAGTTCAATTCCCAGCAACCACATGGTGGCTCACAACCATCTGTAATGAGATCTGGTGCCCTCTTCTGGTGTGCAGGCATACATAAATGCAGAATGAACATTGTATATACATAACAAATAAATATTAAAATAAACTACTAAACTACATTTGATAATTTTCCCTCAAAATGTTTTTTCATATATGCTATCTTCTAGGATATTCTAAATCAGAGCTCATTTGCCTTTTGAAGTGCATGCAACCTACACAAGCACACAGCCTCTTAAATGCTTTATCAGCCACCATAAGCTATAGATAGCTAGTCTATTATCTTGTACAGCTGATCAGGATTATCTAAAGCAAGTATCCAGCAGTCCTGCACCAGAGACTTAGGAAAAGGGCCCACTGTGATCCCACATAAACCAGATTCTGTGCACACGGTGACAAGTGCAAGGGCTATTACTAACTTGTTTAAACACATAAGCACGATCAAGATCTGGAAATATGTCATTGAACTGAGCAGGAGCAACTCATGATTTGGGGTAACTTTTGACTAGAATTATGAACTCAGGTATTTTTTAAACCATTCATACTTTTAAAAAGATCAAAGATTAAACACATTTCCACATACCCACATAAATTCTAACATACAATCTAAGTCTTCTGAGATTCAGCAAATAGGGCTGTGATAGAAAATCCACTTTAAAAAAAAACAAATAATGAATTCGGGCTCTTTACTCATACTGTAACAACCACAACCACAACAAGTGAAACACTGCTATAAACATAAGAGACAAAATAAAAACACACAAGTAAATTCTTTATGATCATAGACAGCAGAGATTCTTCTGAACACAAAAACTTTGAGAGGACAAATGAAAAGGCAGGTGCTAGATGGAGAAGGGGCCCTCATCAGAACTGAAAAGGTCTAGAGCCTTATTCTCTAACACCCAGAACAGTAAGAAAATCCAGTTTCTATGATATTTTGTTATCAAAGTGTGAGCTGATGAAGGCAAGTGGCAGGTGAGTCCCCGAGGAAACAAACTGCTCTCACACAGAAAACGCAGGTCAGAGAGCACAGCACACCATGTAGCTGTAACCAGTGATGCAAGGGCATGAAGAAAAAGAAAGCAGTGTGACACAGAGACTTTCAGAGAGTCAAGACATTTTGTGTGGCAGAAATCTGAATGAAGTGAAATAAGAGACCACCCTGGTGGACATCTGTGAGAGGAGCCACCCAACAGGAGCAAAGGTCCCGAGAACTGAGGAGAAGCTTGCCTCCTCCAAAGAGAAAAACAAAGGCAAAATAGGCTGGTTATCGAAACTGTGATCAAGCAGAGGCAGGGGATCAAAGAGCAACGACGGCTCAAATGCTATAGTGCCAAGTGATCCTTTCCACGTGTGAAGGAAAGACGTCTGAGCAGGCAACCGATATGATGTACACTGAAATTAAGTGCCAACATGTTTCAAAGCCCTACTTGTCTAAAAAAAACATGGTATTTGGTAAAACTTCATTCTAGAAATCTATGAAAGTATAAACGACTCCAGAATACCACTATTCATTCTAAAATACCCTCAAAAGTAGATCTGTCAACCTAGACTAAAACATTAAAGTGTGGAAACTAGTAGAAGAGAAACTGAATAATCTGAACTGTAACACAGTCCAAAGGCAGAGAACATCAAAAACCCTCTTGATGAGACCAATAAAATGGTGCAGCAGGTAAAGGTGCTTGACACCAAGGCAGAGACAGAACCCCGCATGACATAAGACTAAATGCAAGAGGATCAACTCCCACATGTTGCCCTCTGACTGCTACACATACAATAAATACATCGTGTAATGAACTTCTCTTAAGGAGTACCTAAGAAGTAGACACTAAGCCAAGGAAAGGCTACACACCAAGTACAGCTACCCAAAGTTGTGAATATCTTTCATAGACTACAAAGACTGGCCCGTAAGTCTAAACTGTATTTCCTCTGGCACCACACTAGATACAGTTTTTGATAAGTGTGTAATTCCTCCCTCCCCTAATATCTACAGGTACTTTCCATGCAGTCATGTAAATTTAGGTCTGAGAAAAACTAAACCAAAACCCTTAGTCTATATTTCATGCCTCCAACCCTGTCCTATGCTACTGTGTCACTAACAATGGAGGTAAAAAAAAAAAGAGATTCTATAATTGGGCAAACAAAAACATGTGAATGAGTAAATAAGACCACTGATTATTTTCAAGCCTGACTGCTAAGCTGTCTACCTACCTGCTTCTAACCTCTAGATACAAACAGACACACAGACGTCAAGTATAATAGTGCATGGAAGGCTTTTTACCAAGTGCTTATCCTCAAACATATTTCTCTTTCTGGAAATTCCAGGCCTATATATTGGAGCATACCCAAAAAAAAGTTTTTATAAAAGCAGATAAATATTAGTATTTAGCCCACAATTCACTACCCATTTTGTTCCATGGATAACAACAACTAATGAGTGGTTCACCAATGTAGTTCAGTATCCTCTCCTCCTCTAAAATAAGCAAACAAAAAATAAAACCTGTGTCAAACACCAATTTCGAAAATATATTTATTATACACTTTACTATGTATAAGACAAATAGCTGTACAAAAGTTTAATTCTTGATTTCTAAGAAAAACTTATGTAAAATATTTAATAAAATATAGCCTCCACTCCAAGCTGCAGACATAGTAAAAGCAAAAAACGAGCGCTTTGCACGTGCTCCCTTCTTTCCTAGCCACCACCAGAGACTATCACTGGAAAACAGGCGAACAGACAGATGTGTGTGTGGTAACATCCAAACTCAGTAGCTATCCAATAAAATATAGAATCCCACAATTTGGTTTACTGTTGAAAGGTAATGTTTCAGAACCAAGTTTTGTGCCTACTAAAGAAAAATTCCAAAACAATTTTTTTAAATCATAAATTTTGAAAGGAAATAAAAAGTAAAATGTACTTACTTTAGCAATCTGTAGTAACACAATGCAGTGTTTAATTGATTCTACCATGCTCTATAAAGACAAAACACTGATTTTAGGATCTTGCTGCAAATAAAATAGTTATATGATATTAGAGCTTAAAATATTTTTAAAAATCAGTTCAAATATACAAAGAAGAAATGTCTACACATCAAATACTCTCTTCTGTGTATCTGATGAGTCCTGATTTGCTGACAGTGTGACAAGGTATTTATTAGCAATTCTATCATTCACTAAGGAATATCACACTATCAAGTATATCAAATAGTATCTAATATTTTTCTCTCAAAGAGAAAGAAAGATATGTGAGTCTGACTAGCCTTCAATTCTTTAGATCAACAGCAGCAACACCAATGTCAATTCCTAAAGCATGACACAGTACAGGATCTGGTCACAATACTCAGATCTGAAATATTATTTTGCCTATTTAAAAAATACTTTTCTCAAGATACAAATATCATTAGCAGTTTATTGGATAACATCAAAGGGCGGTGCACTAAGGAAACTCAAATCGCACTGCATTTCAGAGTGGAAAGTGTGTTCAGGTTGAGTTTCCCTGATCCTTGAAGTTCCAAGACTCAATTTCAGGTGTAAGGGAGTCAAATTACAAGCATCAGCTGAAAGGTAAGGTATTTAAGAAACATAAATGGATCCTGTGTTCAGACTTGAGTCCCCTCATCTATTTATCTTAGCTATGCATGTGCAAATGATCTATTAAACATACTTTTAGTACCAAGTATCTCAGATATGGGATACTATTTTTGTTGTTGTTGTTGAGATAGGTTCTCAAAACTGTTCCAGGCTGGCTTAAGACTCACTAAGTAGCTGAGGCTGGTCTTTACTCCTAACCCTCTGCCTGCCTCCACCTCCCCACAGCTTGGATTACAGGTATATGCTACCATGATAACAACAACCTCCCATGATACCACTGAAGCTAAGACTAGAAAACAAATAAAATGACACATGGGATCAATTTCAACCACAAGGCTATTAAAGTCCGTGGCCCATGACTCAATTCTTAAACACCCTCATAAAAATCCACAGAAATGAAGACACTGCTTGTTCTTATAGGCAGCAGTGGGTTAAAGAAGAACACTTAAAAGCAGCTTCTAAATGAAGTCGGAGTTTAATACATAACTTACATTTGTTGTATCTTTGAGAGTTTCAACTTTCTGTGAAAAATAAGTTTTAAATAGAAATAATGAGAATCACAAAGAGGTACATACTGTTGTTTTTAGGGATTAAGCATTTAAAGATTTTTTTTTTACTTACAATATTCTGAGTTAGTGTAATCAAGTTAGGAAGGAAATACCTTTTTTGTTATATTTTAGTCTAAATCCAATATTTAAATTTAAAATTCCAAACATTTTATGGATAGACACTCATAAAATTCATGCACTTCAAGACTTGTAGGAAAGTATGAAACATTCTTATACCTTCCCTGAAAACAGATTTTATATTTATTACAGACTTCATGATTTTCCAAAACTGTTCAGCCACTGTTAGTAGGAAAACAAAACAACAATAAAAAAAAGTGCTGCACCAGCAACAGGGCAAGAAAAGAGAAGATGTGGTACCTACGAATACCCACAAATGCCCACAGAAACCAAACAGAGGGCCAGGTGCAAGCAATGGGCTATCCCTGCCACCTGCTCATTCTGGGTAGTTCTCTCCAGCTAAAGTGACCTCTCGAAAACAGTAACTTTTTGTTTTCGTGTTTGTTTTTTGAGGCAGAGTTGCACTGTGGAGCTCTGAGTGTCCTGGAACAAACTATGTAGACCAGGCTGGCCTAGAACTCAGAGATTCTTCTGTTTCTGCCTCCTGAGTGCTGGGATTAATAGTGTGAGCCTCCAACTCTTAGAAATGTAATAATTTTCTACCTTCAACACATTATATATAGAGAAGAACTTACTCCCAAACATCTAATACTTGCAAGACAGAATTATATTAAAATCTGAATATCATCCTTTATTTAATTATCAAGCTGTAACTGAAAATTTACCAGAAAACACTACTTGGGGGCACATTACAGTAGTATATAGTAGATCAATAATATTGTTTTGGGGGGTTGGTAGGTTTGGTTTTGTTGTTGTTGATTTTGAGATGGAGTCTCACTATGTAGTCCTCACTAGCCCCAATCTCACAAAGCTTCATGTGTTGGGATTAAAGACATGTGCCACCATATCTTATTTTGTTTTGTTTTATATAGAATCTTGCTAGGTAGTGCAAGCTGGCCAAGAACCCCTGATCTTCCTGCCTCAGCTTCCCCAGAGCTAGGATTCTAAGCATGCCTTAACCCCCCCCGCCGCCTACTTCAACAATATTATTAATAAAATACTGATGTACTTTCATTACTCTTCAAAAAAACTTTTCAGTTTAAAAATTAAATAAAATTATGGTTGTAGAAGTTACCTTTCTTTGTTCATCATCTTTACAATTTTGAAGCTTGTCATCAAAAAGCTACAGGGTATGAAAAAGACAATTTTAGTATCAAGATATTTTATTACACTGTGTACACTTACTAAACAGAAAAGTAATCCTTAGCTGCTAAACATATGCATTTTTAACACAGCATAAAATCTTTTCAAGGCTCTGTATCAAATCACATTCTTGTGTGTGAATGACTGTGAAATTTTAAGATCAAATGCTATGGTAGGATTATCCCACCCCCCAAAACCCACCATAATTTCTTTCTATATGTGCAATTCAGGCGAGTGTGTGCACATGTGGAGGCCAGAGGAGCATGCCCAGTGTCTTCCTCTCCCACTCTCCACTTTGATCTCTGAGTCAGGAACTCACTCAACCTGTTCTGGGTAGGCTAGCTGGCCAGCAAGCTCCCAGGTTCTGTCTGTCTCCACCCTGCAGTGGGTGTGGTTATAAGCATGTGTGGCAATGCTTGGCTTTTTACTGAGGAGCTAGCTAGGGATCTGAACTAGGGCCTCTTGCATTCCTAGCAAGTGCTTCTACTAGCAGGGCCATTTCTCTATCTCCAAAACCATGACTTTTTGAACTGTCTTTTTCTTTTATGTATGTAGTGTACATGTATGTACATTTGTGTGTGTGCATGAGCATTCTATATGGAGGCCAGAGAACAGTGAGTGTCTTCTTCTATCATTTTCTAACTTATTTCTGTCTCAACAAATCTGGAGCTCACATACCTGACTTGATGTGCCCAGAAAGCTTGAGGTATCGCCCCAAGATGGGGTTACAGACATGTACTCCTGTGCCCAGGTTTTACATGAGTTCTGGGAAACCAAACTCAGACATCATGCCTGCACAGAAAGCACTGAGCCAGCTTCCCAGAGCCTCCACAAGACTTTTTATTTTTTGTTTTGAAAATAGGGTAGTAGACTACAGAGTTAGCCTCAAATAGGTGATCCTCCTGCTTCAGCCTGAGGGTTAGGATAATAGACAAAAGAACTCCAAGTTTTTTTCTACTTTGTCTTCTAAGTTAATGAGCTTCTTTTTCTTCCTATGACCTATCATTTTAATTCAAAGAGAAATAGTCACCCTACCAAAATAGAAATAAATAAAATAGCATAAAAAATGAAAAGGAGGGGGAACCCAAGTCTTACAACATCGTATGTATCTCTTCCTCAATAACCAAAAAGTATAGAACATAAATTTTATCAACATAATTAGAAGACAATATTTTTTTTAAGGAATCAGCTTTAAAAGTCGTGGGAAAGCCACGAGGGATGTAACTACCATCAAGCAACTTCTTCTAAGTCCAGCTTAGCAACTTTGCATCAGAACAGCATGCCATACCTTTAATTGTTCTATCAAGATCTGCAGGTAAGCGTCAGCCTCTGTAAGTTTCTTATCAAAGTCTTGGACACTAGGAACAAATCCCGAATCCAAACCCTAGAGGAAAACAAAGTCAATGATCCAGCAGTGCCCAAGCAACATGTGTTGTTACAACAAACTCTTCATCCTTCACAAGTGAGTAATTCCAACTTTCAAAACAGTGTATTTACACAAACAGGTTTATTTTACTACATTTTCCAAGACAAGTACTGGATCAACCTCACTCTCACCAATCACATGTGCTGCTGCTCAAAGGGTTGGTTCCCAGTCCTTTCAAAGGGTTGGTTCCCAGTCCTCAAAAATCATTCCCCCAATCCCTCACAACTGGCTCCATTTTCCACCAGAGCCACAGTCATTTAGCTAAGAAATATGAAACCTCCTAGACGATTACCTATTTTCCCCCATTTTTCCCTGTCCCCAGAATCTTTGTGCTCGTTTTTAAACTGCATTTATTTATTGTTGGAGCTGGGAGCTCAATGTGTGAGGAGGCCACAGAGGACAGCTTGTGGGAGTCAGTTTTCTCCCTCTACCTCACAGGTCCTGGCACCTGAACTCGGACTTGGCAGCAATTGCTTTAACACACTGAGCTAACTCACTGGTCATTAACCCCCACCCCACCGTTGGTTTCTCGAGACAGGCTTTCTCTCTGTAGTCCTGGAACTCCCTCTTGCTCTGTAGCCCAGGCTGGCCTCGAACTCACCGAGATCCACCTGCCTCTGAACAGTATTGAAATCAAAATTCTTAACCCACTTCATCAGCTCAGAAGTTTTCCACCCTCTTTTTTTATTTTAAAAGAAAAATTTAAAGAAAGCTGAGCACGGTGACACACATCAACTGTCATATCACTAGTGAGGCTAAGACAGGAGAATTACAAATTCACAACGAGCCTGGGCTAGAGAGTCTCACAGCCTTTTCTAAGTGCAGCTCCTGATTCTTCTCCCCTAATCAAGGTCTCTATTCACTTTCAGCCTTGGCATGACCACTACACCCACGACAGGGTGTAAATATTTATGTATTTAGAGGCCCCACTTCTCAGTTTGAAAGTCTAGCAATGGCATATCCTACTTTTTGTACATCTACATCTCAAGTTCCCAAAAGACCATAAGCTTCCTGCTTTAACTCTGTTCTAAAGAAATTTTGAGTTCTTAATCATCTCTGACTAAAAGAACAAATCTTAGCTGTAAAAGATTAAGCACTCAGAGAGAACCACATTCCCAGCCTATGGTGTCTACCTGCACACCCAGCTGTCTGTCTCGAGAACTACCACCATCCACTTTCTAAGCCAACCACAAAACTGTTCTAAGTGGTTGGCAGATGGTGTAACTCGACAAACTCCTACTGCTCCCTGTCTTTGACCAACAAATACTGCTTATTTTTATATTCTCCATTTGTGTGAGCTGACACTAAAGCTTATTTGATATTATAGCAACATCCCACCTGGGCACACGTAATACTTCATTGTTAAGGCATGACATAACATAACTTCAAAACATCACACAGAGATGACAAAGCATGGGCTACAATCCTAGTCCCAACTGTCTAACTCAGATCACCTCATCTCCTTTTCTCTGCCTCCTGTTACTAGAGCAGCAGCTACTCCATCTACTTAACACCATCATGTTACTACTATTTACCACTGTTCTTCTCAAACTAAAACTGACATTCTGACACGAAATGCTAAAATTTTTATAAAAATTGCAACCTGTAATGACTATGGGAAAAGCCAATTTATCTTGTAATTATTTTCTTTTTCAAATTTAAAGCTGATAAAACTTGCTTTACTTGCATTTTTAATGCATGTAAAGAAACTACTTGAAAAATCCATTCCCAGTAAATGACATATATGAAAAAAGATCTAAGAAAAATTATAATCAGTGTATTCACAAGCTATATAATAACAAAATTATAGATAAACACATTATTTTGGGTTTTATTTGTTTTAGCACAGGGTCTCACTATGTACCCCTGGCTGGCCTAGAACTCACAGAGATCTGCCTGTGCCTGCCTCCAAAGAGCTGGGATTAATTGTGTTGGGCCACCACACCCAATTACACACTTTCATTTTAAAAGATATCTTAGAGAACTTATTAGAAATGTCTGCTAAGCATAGAAGAGTTCATACATTGCATTTGACAGGGAGGACAGTTCCTTTTGACACTTGAGACAACACAGGAAAACATGGATGCTTGGCTTTTGTTTTGCTTTGTTTCGTTTCAAGAGTACTATGGCATAATTAGCAATGATTTAACTATCAAGGCTCAGCTAACCAGCTAATACACTGTTCTCATTCAATAGTTTAAAAGATCAATTACACATCCAATAGTGAATAGAAGGCTAGTGGGAGAGGAAAGGTCATTGTTAAGAAATTTCCTCTTCTAAGTTCATTTAGAACTATCACTGCCAGAAAATCAGTTAGTGAAACTCTTCTACAGAAGAGAAACACATTATTTAAACTTCAAGTCTAAACCCCACCTCAATTAATTCTTAAGAAATAATCTTGGATCTCTGCGTCTCACGGGGTTCTCCTCTCAGTCCCCTGGACACTTTTCCACAACTTCCCTCCATCAACAGAATAAATCCTGGGCTTCACAACCTCAGGTTATGGAATGCTTATGGGGAGGTTTGTAATGGTGGTCATCAGACTAAAATCACAGAACTGGCCTAATCGCCCTTGCACAGCAATCCAAAGTCGTAGGTGTGCTTTAAAAAGAGAGTTAATTTATCTACAACCAATGAAATAATGTGTACAAATTTATCAGTACCATGGACAGGCAAGTGACAGTAAATGACACGTTTCTTAAAATGACTAAGAATGCACTAGAATTACCCCTAGTCTCACCATCTATCCTCCCACTCAGACATTAGATGTGATGTCTCTGAGTTGTCCTGTCTCTCCTTATCTCATGAAATGACAAGAGACCTTTACATTTTCTGATTATAATTTGTAATATAAAAAAATACTTTTATGGGGTTTTTTTTTGAATTTTTATTTAAAAAAAAAAAAAAGGTTGAAGAGATGGCTAGACCGTAGTTCAGTTCCCAGTTCCCACCCAGTGGCTCACAACTCCATGGTAATCCAAATGTCCTCTTGTGGCCTCCACAGGCCCCGTATGCACATGAATTCACACAGGCACATGCACGCACGCACGCACGCACCCCAACAACTTTAATTGTGTTATATACCTGTTCTTCTTGCCAGCCAATATTCAGAACAGTGAGACATTACACTTATTCATACCGGTCCTTTTTTAATGGAACTTTATTTAAAAAAATACTTTTACTTATTGTACATATATGCGTGTGCACATGCTCGTACACAAACACACAAGCATGTACAGTACTACACGTGTGTGGATGTCAGAGGGCGGCCTGTAGGAGTCAGTCTTCCTCCATCATGTAGATTCTGGGAAATGAAATCAGATCATCAGGTTCTGCATCGGGGCCTTTACCCAGTGAGCCATCCTGCTGGTCCTGGAGACTTCTTTCTAAATAAGACTAAGGACATAGCCATATCCCAAGCTGAGGGTGGTCTGTCTTCCTTTGGGAAGAGCTGCAAACAGGGCAGACCTTTAAAAACTGTGATTTCACACTTCTAGAGAGCAGCTTGGGAGTAAAACACAAATGCACAGTCCTCTGCACTTGCTGTATCTAACCCTGAGCACATCACTCTGACCTCTCTGAAGAAAGACAAAAGGCAGGGTCTGGGCCATCCTCTCGTCAGCACCCTCCAGGCTGTCTCAGTGCAAGATGAATGCATGAGGCAGCAGCTGCTCCCCATGCTCCTGGTGGATTTCTCTGTCTGTACGTCTGTTCTCTGCTCCCTCTCCTTTCTTCTCTTGTCCATGTCCTTCTGCAGTAACTCAAGTGAGCATACCGCAGTGCTGGCGATCAGAACCTTGCTGCTCTCTGGCTTACACTACCGATGCATCACAGTTCTATTACTGGTCAATCTGTATAGAAATTCACTTTACATTCAGAAGGAAGATCAAGGGGTTCTGAGCAGCCAGACTCTTTCAAAACACAAACAAATTTTTAAAAGATTAAAGGAGTCATCGAGAAAGAAACACAAAATGGTCTATGATATAACAAGAAAAACGAATCAATGTTTTCTAATTTCTAATATACAGGACTAGCTTGATATTCTCAAGGGACACCTAAAAGCTAACATGCCAGCAAATTAAGTCAATTCCTATTAATGATTTAAGGTGGGACACTAAACATACAACAGAATTACATTACAATTATAAGGGCCACCTTAAACCCTGAGGCACATGCAAATCATAGCTGGCTTTGGAGAATCTGCTAGTAAGACTTTTGAAGGCAAGCAGTAAAACTTAAAATAACTGACAGTGGTGAACCAATAAACAAAGGTCAGAGCGACCAAAGGTGGCCTAAGGTCTTGACCAGAAATGTATAGTGATTGCACATGTCTTTAATCCCAGCATTGGGAGACTGAGGCAGGTGGATCTCTTGAGCTTGAGGCCAGCCTGGTCTTCAGAGTGAGTCCCAGGACAGCCAGGACTACACAGAGAAAATGTGTGTCAGAACCCACTCCCCCTCTCTCCCCAAAGTGAAAAGAAACTTATGGGTATCTTGAGGAACTAAGAATAACTCTGAACAGGACGACTGAGTAATAACACAAAAGAGTGTGAAAAATGAGAGTTTCCTATCAAAGTCTTTTTTCGTAATGAAAACTTGAAGGACTGAGTTTGTTATATGCAGGATTTTTCTTAAACAGGACAAAAGTACACAATAAAAAAAATATTCTCCCTAAAAAAGAAAAGGAAGTCATGGGTGATTCCACACGCCTAGAAACTCAGCATCTGGTAGGTGGAGGCAGGAGTTTCACAAGTTCAAAGTTAGCCTCAACTAGATTAGCTCCTGCCTCAAACAAATAATTTGTTTAAAAAGAAAAATATATTTGAAATAAATTTTACGTCTTCATAGAAAGGTCAAAATGATAAAGAGTAAGTCATTAGCAGAAGAATTACAAAACAACAACAAAATAGCTTAAAACATTAACAAAGGAAAACTCCAAAGAAAACCCACCTAATAGAAAATAAGAATATGGACAGGCATTTCATTAGCAAAACAAATACCCCCAATAAATTTTTATACAGGTGACATTTTAATTAAAATAAGAGCACCTGCAAAGTCTGTGCTAACAATTGGGGATGACTTTTGAGATGACCTTTCACCCAATCAAAGAAGCAGAGGGTATACTTACGATTCAATCACTTACAATTATTTTTGAAAATTCAAGAACTGGAGAGATACCAGAAGACTGGAAAAAAGCAAGTGTGGTACTGATCTTCCATAAAGGTAAGAAAAGAAGAGAGTAGAAAATTACCATGCTGTGAGTCTGACATCAATAAGCAAGCAAAGGACTAAGAGAAAACCTGTAACTAGACAGGAAAATAAAGACACGAGCAAGTGACAAGTTAAAAATAAAACAGTCGCCAAAATTACTGGCTTTTCTGTTTCTCAGAAAATTAAGTTAGCATATTAAGCACTGTGAGTAATGACACCACTTTGACTTCCTAACAGATGACTTAAAAGTTCATTTAATAACAAAAAAAGTATACTAAAGAAACAACTTAGTAATTTTCATGAGTCCATGAGGGATGCTAATATCCTTGGTCACCTAAGCATGCTGAAACATTTATACCCTGTGGTCCAGCCATGTCACCTAGAGAATGGAGCTACTGAGGAGTCCTGCAGGTAAGCATTTCTATGTATTTTTAACCCTAAAGAAATAATATTCAACTATTAATTCATTTGGAGACAAGTCATCAGTTTTTAAACACCCATAAAACTGAACCCAGGGATAAACGTTTTCGTCCACTGCACCTTCTTGGAAGACATTTTTCCATGGCTAATATGGCTTAAAATTAGGTTATTTTATCCACAGAGTAGCTATCTGTTTCTTACTAAAAACTGCTGGGTACCCCCAAAAATGCCCTAAAAGGTCTTTTCTCATAATTTTAAGTGAATAATACTAACACTATGGATTCACCATGAATAAGACATATTAAATTTTTTCAGAGTACTATACTATAAAGTCTTTTACACACTGATTTCTCATTTTATTAAAACACTGTAAAATAGTTATGGCCAAGGCTCAGGCCTAGAATCCCAACACTTGGGAGGCTGAGGCAGGAGGATAGCTGAAAGTTCAGTATTAGCCAGGGCTACAAAGTAAAACCTTGCCTAAAAAAAGAGGAGGAGGAGGAGGAGGAAGAGGACAGTAAGATAGACTGACACTGAACCCATTTCACACGTGTTTACTAAGCATTCAGATCTTCCATTAGTATTTCTTTTTTCTTTCTTTGTTTTTGTTAGTGAAAATAGTATTATTTTTTCATACAATATATTCTGATTGCAGCTTTCCTTCCTTCAACTCCTCCCCAACTAGGTTATTTTAAAAAATATTTATTTATTTAAAATGTATACAGTGCTCTGTCTTCATGCCAGAAGAGGGTACCAGATCTCATTATAGATGGCTGTGAGCCATCATGGGATTGCTGGGAATTGAACTCAGGACCTCTGGAAAACCAGCTCCCAGCTCACTCCTCTACCTACAAATATTACTATACTTTTCTATTAGGTTACAATAATATTTGAAAAGATTGTAGGCTGAGGATACTTAACATGCAATCTGAAAATCATCTAAGGAATTCATGTAGAGGAACTGAGTACTAACAAGCGTTAAGGACAGAGCAAGTTCTGAATCCTGACTCTGTAATTTCCTAACATACTACCTCTGTGGTCAGGCCAGTTCACTGTCCCTGCTTTCCTTTTCCTATCAACAAGATGGACCAGGAACCAGATCATAATTGTTCAATTTCCTTTCTAGATTTGGAGCCTTAGAGAGCCAGAATTCACTTCCTTTAATCCCAAGATCCACACAGTACTTGTAAATCATTTTGATGGATTTTAAAAAGAAAAATAAAAAGACTTATGAATAATACTTTAAGCCATGTGCAGTTTTTCTTAGTGAATATACAATCAAGAAAAAGACACAAGTATTAAATTTAACCTTCCTTTTAAAAAAGAAAACATTAAGTTCATGAATCCTGAAGATAATGGATGGTATAAACATGGTAACAGGCCGGGCATTGGTGGCGCACACCTTTATTCCCAGCACTTGGGAGGCAGAGGCAGGTGGATCTCTGTGACTTCGAGGCCAGCCTGGTCTACAGAGCAAGTACCAGGACAGCCTCCAAAGCAATACAGAGAAACTCTGTCTCGAAAAACCAAAAAAAAAAAAAAAAAAAAAAAAAAAAGGTAACAGATGTAAGCAAAACTTGGCAAAATGCAGTCAATAAACAGATCAGAGGAAAGCATCCAGTGTGGATGCTCAGAAAACTATTGGTTAATATGCCTAAAGCACAAAATGTAAGCTGCATCTAATAATTACCTTGATAACCAAGAGCCAAATAATATAAAGAAAGCTTCCCTTCCACCAAAGACTATAATGGTTAAACACAACTACACAACCACCATAACAAAAACATTAAAACTATTTCTATCTTTAAATTTATACAGGAAACAGTTTAATTCCTAAGTTTTTGTTTTGTTTTATCCCAGCACTCAGGAGGCAGAGGCAGGTGGATCTCTGTGAGTTCGAGGTCAGCCTGGTCTACAGAGCAAGTTCCAGGACAGTCAGGACTAGGACTGTTTCACAGAGAAACCCTGTCTCGAAAAAAAAAACAAAAACAAAACAAAAGGTCAAAATCATGGAAACAGAAGTTTACAGGCCATGTTTATTTCACAGACATGAATGATACTGAAACTGCATATTTTAGAAGTCATTTTAGTTATAAATTGTAAGCTGTGTTTTCACGCCCCCACACCCTATCTCTTCCTGAAATCAAATGGGGGTGGGGGTGAAATTCTGTTAACTTCTAAAGTAGGATTGAGGAACAGGGAGACCAAGAGACTCTCATAGTTTTGTTTGACATATTTATTTTTTCTAAGTATTTCTTTTATTACAAACATCATGGCTTCATGGGAAAATACTCAGAAAACACAAGTTATACATATTTTTTAAATATGCAAAGTCACCAGTTTTATTCTTTTAAGGTTATCTATGAAATCCTAAAATGTGCCAAAAGAGTTGGCATTGCTGAAACTACTCATACCCCATTCCAAGCAAAATGAATCACAGCCAAATTTGTAACATCATTTAAAGGTAAAGAGCCAGGCAGCAAAAAGTCCTGAAAGCGGAGACTGTTGGCATATTGGGAAAAAAAACGAGCCCCTTAACAAAACACAAAGCAAGACACTAAAAGGACTTGATTCCATGCCCTCTGTGCCAACACTCTCATGACTCAACTAAGAAAGCAAACTCATGCTTTTCTTCATAGACAACTGAGTTAGCTGGGCTACTTGGAGACTTCTTATTTTGTTTTGTTATTTACTGTTCTTGGGCGGGAGTGTGCCATAGAACACACATGGAGGACAAAGGCAACTCTTAGGGAGTAGATGCTGTCCCTCCACCTTTATGAGGGTCCAGGGACCTCAGTCAGGTCATCAGGCCTGCATGGCAGGAGCTTTATTTTGCTGTCTATGCCATTTCTCAGGTTATCAACAGGTTAAGTTATCTCAGTATTTAAGTAAACTGTGAAGCAGAGGAACAAACATTTTTCTCTCCCCTATTCTGAGACTATCAACATTTTTATTCTGTCTATTCATTTTAGTAAATATTCTGGAAATATGTTCTATGTGCAAGCAGGAGGAAGTAAAATTAACTGTGAAAGTCCAAAAGCTGAGCATTTAAGCAAGCACTGAAGACTTCTCACAACAACTTGTGAGAATAGTTTTCATTACTATTTTTTAAAGATTTATTTATTATGTATACAATGTTCTGTCTCCATATATGCCTGCAGGCCAGAAAAGGGCACCAGATCTCATTATAGATGGTTGTGAGCCACATGTTGTTGCTGGGAATTGAACGCAGGACCTCTGCAAAAACAGCCAATGCTCTTGAATCATCTATCCAGCCCCTAAGCAGTGTTTTCTAAACAAACCCACTGTGCCCTTCTGACAGGACCTGACTTCTACACAGCAGACAAGCTGACAAATTAACTCACAGGGGACTTGCACCATTCACTACTCAGACCAAAAACCAACCTTTAAAAGAATAGCCTCTATGCTGTCCTGGCTGTATCCCTTAAACCGCATTTGCCAAACTGTCTTTGTATAACTGATTTCTACTGCCTGTGGATGTCTGGTGGTAGGAAACACAGGCTCAGTTTTGCTAAAGTTGTTCAAAGCACACATAAAATTATCCAATTTAAAAAGCTGGATGTCTACCAAAATAACCTGGATTCATTCTTCTTTACTGTATTCACCAAGCTAGTAGTTGGTTTGTGGCAAATGCTTAAGGGGAAAAATAAAAATTAAAAGATGGTGAATACTGAATACTTCAGTGGGCTTACTTAACAATACATAAAAACATAAAGAAGCTCCTGCAAGTTCTACACCAGCATCCCTTGAAACAGTACGTCACTCCATTAGTAAGGCTACACAGATGCTAAGGTCTAACGCTGATGAGGAATTTTAATACAAAAAGAGGAAACAGGACTAAAGACTATTGCAATAAACAGCAATGTGACACAGATGATGATCAGGCAGTGACAAATTTCATTCTCTTGTGCCAAGTCTTGTCACAAGCACATTTTTACATGTACTACTCTAGGCTTTACAATCCTATGTTACAATAATTATTTATTCATAGGGCATCTCCTGTGACTACACTTTGTGCTGGACACCCTGGAGATGCCAAGGTGAAGCACACATTGATCCTGACCTCAGAGTTTCCATCTATTTGAGATCAACATCTGTCTAGAACAGTGGTTTCTCAGCTTGTAGGTCATGACCCCTTTGGGGTCAAATGGCCTTTTCACAAGGGTAGTCTAAGACCATTAGAAAATGTAGCTATTTGCATTATGATTCATAACAGAAAAATCACAGTAACAACAAAAATAATTTTATGGTTGAGAGTCACTACAAACTGAGGAATTGTATTAAAGGGTCGAAGCACTAGGAGGGTAGAGAACCACTGATCTAGACGATCTGATTTGAACAGAGTACAGGAAGTACAATGTGAAAGGCACCAGAAGACTCAGAGGAAAAGAGGGTATGAGGGGTGTTAAGGGGCAGCACTGGGTAATCCAGGCTCTGCACAGAGGCATGAGCTTGTATGACAGCAGTGGGCCCTGGCCCATCACATGCAATGTTTGAACTCTTCTTTCATGAAGACTATTCAGGGCTGAGCAAGCCAACAAAAGATTCTGTGGGACTCCAGGAATTAGGAACAGCGAGGAAGCTTTATCACTCTGAGCTTGAAGGAAGAGCAAGGACTGTACACACTAGCTACAGGAAAACTAGCTGCAAAGCAGAGAGGTGCTGGGAGCAGTAACCTCTAAAAGTTCATTTCCCTTCTTCAGTCTTCTGTCAGTGCCTCCCATGGGCTAAATAAAGCCAAATAAAAGCCCAAGAAGAGAGAGCCTGTAACACTGGCTGTAAGGCCTCCCCAGGTACACAAAGAGAAGAACAGAGAATGATTCTGGAAGAAGGGAGAGCAAAGGATGCAGACTGAGAATCATCCCTTGAAGAGTATTTTACAATTTAGATCCTAACTTCAAAAGAAACCAAATTAGTGGCTGAATCAGGAGAAGCCCTAGAGTTTGAGAAGCAAGGTGAGCAATGGATAGAATGTGCCAAGGGCACCAGGATACATCCTAGACTTAGACTTAGGCTCAATCCCTAGTTATTCCAGACCCAGCAAAGCACTTGGTTTATGGAAGACACCTTCTTCCATTACTTATAAAAGGTGGTGGTGGGAGGTGGGGGAGAAGGTAAATCAATTAGATTTTAGGCTTCCTTCCTTCCTTCCTTCCTTCCTTCCTTCCTTCCTTCCTTCCTTCCTGTTCTAGCATTTCCTGAGGCAAATGTCTCCAGGTTAATGACTGTTCATGCAGACAGTAAAAATTTCATTACACTGGGAGGATTTATGGCTGATCTCATTTAAATAAAAACAGGAAGTTGGATGTGGGGAATGGGTGGGGGGTTGGTGGAGGGACAAGGAAGGAGGGGTGGGAGAGGGAGCTGGGATTGATATGTGAAGCATTCATGTTTCTAATTCAAATAAAAACATATATTGAGGAAAAAAACAGGAAGTTGTCAGTTCCAACTATACAAGGTCTTCCACAGAGTCTGACAGAGGATGCTAAAATTCAAGTGAACTATTGTTCATTCCTTTTGAAACTTACAAAGACTAAGGAAACCAGAGTTTACAAGAAGCTCTAGAATGCCAAAAATGCAAATAACTAACACTGATGGGGAAAGTCATTCTGTGTATATGTCAATAAAGCACTGTTGGCCAATAGGGAAGCAAAGTAGGTGGGATTAGGAGTCTAGGAGGATTCTGGGAAATGTAGTGAAGAGAGTTGTCACCATGTGATCTGCCATGTGATCCCTGGAAAAAAGAAAGTCTGGTGTTCTCTGAAAGGTAAGTCCTTAGAAATATGTATTAGTAATTATAGGTTAATAATTAAGCCAGAGCTAGCCAATAAGAAACCAAGCAAACGACCAACAGCTTCATAACTAATATAGTGTCTTGTGTGTTATTTGGGGGCAGAAAGCAGCAACAGGAACCAGGCAGTGGGCAGGAAGACTAAACATTACATAACACAGATTGGGTTGGGTGTTACAGTATCATGGGAAGAAGCATACCATTGGCTAAAGCAGTCAAGGGAACTTAAGGAGTGAAATTTTAGTTTCTTTTTTAAAACTTTTTTGAGACAGGGTTTCTCTGTATAGTCCTGGCTGTCCTGGATCTCACTCTGTAGACCAGGCTGGCCTCAAATTCACAGAGATCCGCCTGCCTCTGCCTCCCATGTGCTGGGATTAAAAGCGTGCATCACCAACACCCAGAGAATTTTGGTTTCTTATTATTGGTTGAGTAATGCTTGATTTTATTTGCTGTTTCCTCCATTATCATTTAAAAAAATCTTTGGAAATCCTAATAGGCACCTGGCCATAACAGTCAGTGCATGTTTTTGCCATGAATGAATGGTAACTTTTGCTCTGTATGTGTGTGAAGGGGATAGCAGCACTGATATTTAAGTTCATTTCTGGAGACACATTAAAGAACTTGGCCTATTATATTGACTACCACTCACTTTGTTTTTCTAATGTGTGAATCTTCAGCTGAGTTGCTTACTCTGTTTCTTTGCATTTTTGGCATTCTAGATCTTGTTTTAAATTCTGGTTGTCTTAGTCTTTGTAAGTTTCAAGGTTACAAGGAATGAACAATAGTTAGTAGTCAGATGAAGCCACATTCAAGTCATATAAACATATAGGATCTGCCCACCTCACAGCACTGTTTCTAAACATTTTCTCCAATTCCCTGTAATACTTGTAAGTGATCATCTGGTGATATATTATTTATGATTTATTAAAACTTGCCTGAGGATTCAGAGAGCAAAGTCAACCACAAGCAATAGAAACCAGGCACACACCTTTCATCCCAGCAGCCAGAAGCTAGGAGACAATGGTTACACACCTTTAATCCTAGGACTCAGGATTAAGAGGTAGATGGATCTCTGTGAGTCTAAGGCCACCCAGATCTACACAAGATGAATCCAGTCCTAAAGAGAAACAGCTCACACAAAGATGATCTCGGCACCTGGGATCTCACTCCTTTAATCCCAGCATTAGGGAGGTATATAAGACAGGAGCAAGGTCTCAGTATCAGGCATTCATTCTCCATCCACACCGAGAACAAGAATGTCCCAGTCCTTTTAGAGGTAAGAACTTCTCCTTTGCTTCCCTTATCTTCAGGTTGTACCCCAATATCTGGGACTTTTATTTATTCATGCAACATAACCAGTTCAGTCAATTGACCTAAGAAACATTTTAATTCACAGGAGAAAAAAAATCTAGTTCCAAAACAACTGAGTAAAAGGTTTGTATGTTTAGGATATTATAATGGTTCATATTTGGATCACTTATGTCAGGGCCAAAGGAAACTCCATTTGCTCAAATTCTGTTGGTTGGACAAAAGCCAGCATCCCACAGGAATTTGTGAAGCTAGTTCCCCTCTATCAAAGGAGATATTTCCCTTACACTGGTAGAGGGACAAATGCTGTCTGTGGCGCAGGCCAGGGTCCACGCTAACATCCTAGTTTTACACACACACACACACACACACACACACACACACACACACACACACACCACTAAACTCCTCCTGCTCAGGAGCTTCCCTTCCCTCCCCAGCTTCTCACTCTCCTTATAACCCTGCTATGTCAGCTATGCACTCTCTTGGTTCTTTGTCTTCATCTCTTGCTCTCCTCTGCACCCCTTCTGCACCTGCTTCTCTCATGGCAAGATCCGTTCTTTCCGCCATATATACAATGAAAATCTTCCCCTAAATCACAGCAGTCATGTCATCAGGTTACACAGCTTTCCCATTTGCTAAACACCTACCATGTTCTACTGGAGCTCAGAAAGCCAAACCCCAAGTATGGCACTTGGGAATGCTACACCTTGAAATAAAGGACCCTGGAAGGGCTTAGAAGTAGCCTCTAAATTTTTCATGGTCCCCTTTTCTCCCAAAGCAGTTGGAGAAACTAGCATTTCTTTCCCCATGGCTAGCCTTAAGAACCAGAACTTGGGAGGCAGAGGCAGGAGCAGCTCTGTGAATTCCAGCCTGGTCTACAGAGTTAGTTCCAGGACAGTCAAGGTTACTAGAGAAACCCTATCTCAAAAAATTTTTTTTAATTTATACCCTGTGAGTAAGGAAACATTAAGGAAAAACCCAGCCTGCATGGCCAGATACTCTATTAGTGACAAAGATGAATTAGTACAAACCTTTGATTTCTAGCAAATTATGGCCTAACAAGAATCATACATGTAAAAAAAATCATACATGTGTGCAAACAATTTACAATTTAGCAAAAGCTAAGAGACATGGACAAATTCTATGATGACACACAAAGTAAGTCACTATCTTCCTTCAGGCAGCAAGGAACGGGGACTAGGTGCTATGTAACAGGGCCAAGCCAGAGCTTAACCACTTGAAATGTGGTTGGTAACAACCTAAGCAACAGAGAAAGACAGTGTAAAGAGAAAGAACTCAGATGAAAAACTGCTCCCAGGGAATGCCTTGAGTAAAGCAGCACTGGTTTCAGGCAGCTGTGAGAATTAGCCCTGACTATGGAGGGCCTTAAGGCATGCCAGGAACTGGACTTGGAAAGGCACCCAAAACAGAAGCATGGCAGTGACTCAATGTGTTTTTGAGTAAAGAGGATGGGTGTGGCTTGCCTCTCACACACTAGGTCAAATTTCCCAGAAGTCCAGCTAAGAGATGAAGGACTCAGAGCACTATCATGCAAGAAAAAGGGTCAAACCCAAGAGATATTACTAAGGCTGACAGAGCTTTACACATGGAGAGTAAGGTAGATGGTAGCGTGAGTTAAAATAATTAAAGATGAAGACTAGCTTCAAGAATAGCAGTCAGTATATTTTAAATCTTTAATGGGAAAACATTCAAAACGTAACTTTCTGTGGCATACATGATAGTAACCATAAAATCTTTTCCTTGTAGTGTAAGAATGACTACAAACATCAGTTACTTCTCCACATCACAGCATTTAGTGACAGAACTTGACACATCCCAGAGGCCATCCTGGAATACTTTGGAATAAACGAATGATTGTGGGTTGCTTTGTCACCATCATTACCTTTCTAAACCAGGAGTGCAAAACATGGGTGTGGTGGTGCACGTGTGTAACCCATGAAGGAAGGATAAGAGTTCAAGGACCAAGACCCCGTTTCAAAAAAGTGCAAACCACACAACTGGCTTTCCAATAAGCAGAACACGGTGAGACCACAGCAAACAAACAAATCTATACTGAACTAAATACCCTGCTGATCTTCAACTTGACTGTACCCAAAATATTTTTCAGCCTCTTATTTACCAAGTGAGACATGCTTCAAGGATAATGTCATCTCTGCTCAAACCAAACTCAGAACACTCAGGAAACACCCAAGTTAAAAAAAATGTTTCTGTTTAAATTCTCAAACTAAAATTCCATTTTTAGTGATGTATGCCTACCCTGGAGTAGGGGAAACCATCTGGCTTTTATTTAAGTAATCTCTTGTAGAGATGCCCCAAAAATAAAAGTTTAAAAAAAATCCCCAAATAAAAGTGAAGGAAAAGAATGTCAGTACTGATTACTAAAGGACTCTAGTGCTTGTTCCAAAACAGGCAGTGTTCTGAAAGATGACTTATGAGTAACTTCATCAGAGTTCCCGTTTTCAAAGTCGCTAGGAAGGCTTTTAAGCTGCAACTACCACTTTAAGACCCTTTCCAAGCTTTCCCCAATGAGAAACCTGTAATAGCTATTTGGCTTTAAAAACAACTTAAAAGGAAAACAACTTAACCACGCAAAATCATGCCTTCAAATTAGAAAATGTTCTTGTTCAACCTAACTCTCAAGCTTTCATGACTGAGGAAAAACAAAAGCGTTAAATACAGTAGGAATGCCGACAGGGGCCTGCCAGCTGTATTAATCACAGACAACTATTCGCACCTGAGCTAAGGCTGACTCCCTAAAACCTTCCATTCAGTTGACCCGTGAACTACATAAAACTATCCTGAAGTTTCCAAAACAATTCCAGCAGCTACTTAAAAACAAAACCACCTCCTTCCTCACCCACCCACAAACAGTAGCATCCATGACTGGCACACACATGCAGGACCAAGCACCAGCACACCGCCAAAACACCCCAAATTCTACTTGGCCTGCAAGTGAAGGTTCTACTAACAGGCGCAGGTCAGAGTTGAGCTTTCGCGTTTGGAGCTCAACTGTGACTGGTCATTGTGAGTCAACCTTCGAAAGGAGAACCGAGTTCCACAGAAATATTTCCTAAGCTGGACAGCGGGTCCCTCCGAGGGGGAGCTTGGGGGCGTGGGCTGAGGGAAGTCGGCCCCTTGCCCCCAGGGACCCTAGGGGTCTACTCACTTCACAAGCCGCCAGCAGGAGAGCCATTCGCCACGGCCGGCCGCTGTACCACGGGAGGGGAGGGCTCCGTCCCCGCCCCGGATGCCCCTCAGCGGCTGGCGCCCCAGCCCAGCGCTGCCGGAGGACGCCCGCCCCCGCCCTCCCCCTGCGCCGCGGCCCAGGCGCCGCCCCGATTGGCTGGCCCAGGCAAAGAGGCCCCTGGCGATTGGCCACAGGTCACCTGCATGGGAGGTGAGCGGCTGGCGATTGGCGGTTGGCCCCGTTAGGCGTCAAGGCCGAAGGAACCGAGCAGCTCAGGACTCACACCCCCCGCCCGCCCCCTCCCCCCGAGAGATGGGGAAACTCGCTTCACCTGCTAGTTCGCCATCCCCGTATTTTGGCAGCTCCTGAGCTCAGAAGTTCCATCTTGATTACTGATTTTGCCTCCAAAAGGGTGTTCCTGTCGCTCGAGGAAAGCGGGAGAGGAGGAAACACTACAACCTACCAGTAAACAAGAGCTTGGGTGTCTGTGTTATTTGTTGGTGGAGCGTCCGTGGGCTTACTGTTTTGACAGCACCGTAAGGAGTGTAGGTGGCTTGTGAAGAACTTTAAGAATCCAAATACTGTAACTGTGAAGTTCAGGCTTGGAGCACCTGGGCAGAGGCCCAAAATGCAGGAAATCAGACACCAGTGATTGGCTTATAGATCTGGAGAGCAATCTCCTTTTCTATTTTTTCCTGGGTATCTCGACCCTCCTAAGGCTCTAGGAAATATCCAATCATTTGCTGTAATTTTGTGGCGCACAGAGTTGAAGAAATACTCGCGACACTCCAACTGCATTGCTGAACTCATTGGTATTTTTAGTTGATGTAAATTGTTTCGAAGTTCATTCTGCTTCCCCTTTTATAAGCACAGAATTAGTTCTCCCATGATCTCCATCTCAGTAAATGAAACCACTATCATCCACTCTAAAGGCAAACCAAAAACGTATCACTTCTCGGGGCCTGCCTCCCCTAGTCCATACCAAATCTATCGACCAACGTCTGTAATGCTTTCCTCCTCAATGTGCTTTCGATTCCACCTCTCCTCGTATGCCAAATAGTGGTTCCCTCACTACAGACTTCCTGGATCTACCACTTCACTCTCAACCTAAGAGCTAGAGTGTTACTTCCACAGCATCTCACTGTCAATTAACGAACTTGCCACACTTTGAATGACACAAAAGGATGTAACTCAACATATAACCCTGACCCATACACGGTCTTACAGCCCTACCTGCATCTTTCAACTTGTACTTCCTATTTTTCTGTCTTCCACACAAAGGCCGTTTTCAAGCTTCTTTCTTTCTTCCTTTTTTAAATTTAAGTTAGAAACAAACTTGTTTCACACGTCAATCCCAGCTCCTTCTCCCTCCCCTCCTCCCCTGCCTTCCCCACTAGGCCCCCAGTCCCCAAGCTTTAATTTGCCAAGGATCTTCCACTTCAGGACCCTGTGACAGCTGCTGTTCCTTTCACATTATCTCCTTGACAACAACTTTGACTCTTAATTTACCTCTCATTTTCATTTCTACACAATGTAAATTCTTCTTTTAGGTCATCATTAGTCCATGAAATTTTTTTTGTGGAACTTATCACAGCTATAATTTTACTTTATTATTGGAGTTACTGAGTAGCTGTTTTGAGTCTTAATTCATATGTAATACAATGTGGTGGTTTGGATGAGGATGGCCCCCAAAGGGTCATATATCTGAACACATGTTTTCTAGTTGGAAATATCTGGGAAGAATTTTGGAGATGTGGCCTTGTTGGGAATGTTGCTCAGTGATTGTGTGCTTGGCCATGAGGCCCTGGATTTACTCCTCAGCAATAAAAAATAAAGAATTTTAAAAAACAAAATGATCCATCAAGTCATGCTATCATACTTCTCTGCTGCTGTGACCAAAAATCAACCAGCGTGAGAAAGGTTTGTTTAGCTTACAGGTTAAGGGAAACATTATTATTGAGGGGAAACCAGGGAAATCAGCCCAGGAACTTGAAACAAAACCAACAGAGAAATTCCACTTACTGTTTACTTCCAGGGCTTGCTCAGCTTGCTTTATTATAACCTGCCCAGGGGCAGTACCACCTATGATAGGCTGCCACCCCCTATCAATTACCAACCCTAAAATGCCCCCACACAACACAGAAAAGTTTCCTTTTCACAGATGATCAGCATACATGTGAAGACCAAGAGGAAACAAATATGTTTCTTCAATATTAGAAGCCTATCCCAAAAGTCTGTATAATTCCAAATACTACATATAACAGCTCTTAGGAGTAGAACACAAGAAATTCATCTTTGACTAAATAGTGAGTTGGAGGCCAACCTGAGCTACATGTGACCCTGCCTCAAAAAACTCCAAACAATCACAAGAAAACAAAACCTATGTGTTAGGTAATGATGAGTCACTACAAGTCATCAGTGATAACAAGTGCACCATCCTGTTGGGAAATACTGATAATAGGGGAAGCTATGCATATGTGGAACAGGGATATGATAAACATGAAATCACTGAACCTCCGGGGTTTTTTAGCTTTAAATCTAAAACTAAAATATGTGTTTTGTTTATTTTAAGCCAACCCAATTTCTCTAGGCATTGACCTAGCATAGAGAGGTCAAGTGACCAGAGCAGATAAAAGACTATTCAATTTTCAGAAGTCTGCACTGTTGTTAAAATGTACAGCCCCAGTAGTTTAGCCTAAGTCTTCAGAAACTTTAAACTGAAGTCAGCCAGCCAATTTCTATGCAGGAACACAGGCCAGATGGAGTACGTATACCACTGGGCATAAAGAAGAAGCACTACCTATCTTACTATCAAAGCTGCCATGTTTCACCAAGGGAAACTGCAGTTAACACACTGTCAAACGGAAACGTTTTGTTCAGAGTTAGAATTAGCAGCCCCTCCACAGGCCTACGATGCCTATGACAGTGCAAAGCCGTGCTCACCACTGTTTCCTCAGCTTCTCGTCACAGGGACTGGCATAACAATTAGGTGCTTGAAAATGTCTGTTGGGGTAATGAAATGTCAGGCACTGTGCTGTAACAGCCTCAATACACTGTCTGGGGTACACAACAGGGAAGTCAGAGTACAAGAGACTAGTTTTCCTCTATGAGTCTTTAGTACCATTCAAATTTTAATGCTAATTTTGATATACTATTGCCCTAATTTTCATAAGTAAGATTCTGCACTGGTCACTTAACTTTATTCTGAAAGAACTTCTTATACAACGTTTGTGGCTCACACCTTTAATTCCAGCACTTGGGAGGCAGGAGCAGGTGGATCTCTGTGAGTTCGAGGCCAGCCTGGTCCACAGAGTGAGTTCCAGGACAGCCTCCAAAACAATACAGAGAAACCCTGTCTCAAAAACAAAAAAAGTTCTAGATTTCATTTTTAAAACCTTACTTTACTAAATGAAGTACAGAGATACAGACATTTGCCACTGAGCTGAGCTTAAATAAATCTTAGATTCTGTTGCTTTGTGGTATATTTGCATTTCATTTGGAAGTTCCTTTTGAATGATTTTATCAGAGTTTAAATCTGAGACACTTACATTTTGCTTTATACTTGCCTACATTAAGTAATATTATAAAACTCAAATACTACCCACTTTGGGGCCTGCAAGAATGTTTTCTAAAATTTGAGCCCAAACTTAAGTTAGTAAAATTGCTTTTTATTACCCGTACAGCAAGCAGGTGAGTTGCTGACACGCTGAAGAGAAGGAGGTAAGAGGCTCAATGGCCTTCTGGCTCTTTACAAAGAGCTTCCAAACTTGGCAGGCTCTAAAGGTGTTAAAACAAGGACCATGGTAAACAATACATAAAGACCTGAATGTGGCAAGAGAATCGGTAGGGGGAAGGAGTTGTCAGCAGTGGGGATGAAAGCAAATTTGTCAGAGAACAAATTTAATAAAGAGCAATAAAGAATTTGTGAAAAAGAAAAAGGGGGTGGGAGAGGCTGAGAGAGGAAAGGGGGGAAGAGCCTACGGTTAACACACATAACTGTAGGGAACTCAGCTTCACAGGAGTTAGATGGACAGAGACTTTCAGTTGCATTTCCAGTCTCCAGACCACTCTAATTACAATGTGCTGCTACTCACAAAGAAGCAGTGGTGACCCAGAAAAAGAGGGAAGACAGTGAAGATGAAAACAGGCAAAGCTTTAGCTGAAATGACAGTCGGAATGAACACTACATGCAGACTGCAGGTTAGAGATACAGAATTACCACCACACTGCTACTTTGCTGAGGTTTTAGAGTTACATTAAAGATGATGAAACTGAGGTTGAAGCAGGCATAATGGTGACACCTTTAATCCCAGCACTCAGGAGGTAGAGGCAGGTGGATCTATGTGAGTTCAAGGCCAGTGTCTATATAAGAAGTTCTAGAACATCCAAACTTACATAGAGAAACCTTGTCTCAAATCTTGTCCCCTCAAAAAAAGAAACTGAGCTTGAAAAACAATTACGTATCACCACAGATTACACAGCTAGTAAAGAAAGGGGCAGAGGTAGGCCCCAGGCTGGGATCGCCTAGATCTAAAGCATTTCTGCTTACCTACTTCTCAAACCACCCAGGAAAGCTTGTGGTGCAGGGCTTCTACATGTGTACCATGAGCATATTATCAGTAAAATGGGTCTCTCTCTAATTTCATGCACTTCATAAACTTAAGAGGGGGATGAAAGAGTAAGAAGAAAGAGGATCTACGTGAAACCCACACCACTCCCAGCAAAAACAAGTGTTCAGATGTTCACAGCAGAGTGTTCTGGGGCTATAAGAGGGGAAAACACAGAAGAGGATGAGGAAAAGATCCCCCTTTACTAATATAATATGATATAGCTGTCAGTCTGCTACTGTTATGAATCGTAATATAAATATCTGATATTCTACCCCTGTGAAAGGGTTGCTCCACCCCAAAGGAGTTGAAAACTACTGCTCTAGAGGGTTTTTTTCCCCTTATTCCTCATTTATGAATGCCTCAGGATCATTAATGGCAGTTGTTCATTTAAAGGATGGAAAAGAAAATAAATTAAGGCACATAGGTTGGGAGAGTACAAGAAACAGAGCTGCCAAGGTAATTTCAGAAACCTAAGCTGAGCATGACTGCACTGATACCCAGTGAAGGAAGAGAGGAAATTGGTTCTGTGAGAGAAGCAGCCCAGCTCTAGCACACAAAGACCAAGCTTTCACATCCCGTCCCTCAGATCAGGGTCAAAGCTGGCATCACCAAAGACAGAGAGGCTCAAAGACGAGGGCTTGAGAAAGAAAGGGATGGAGGCCCAGCCTTCGCCCTGCTGAGGGAATTCCTGGAAGGCAGACCCCTAAGGCAGAGGGAACGAAATCATTATGAAGACAGAAGACTCATCTACAGTTTAGTTGAAGCTATGAAAATAGCAGAGGCGGCAACAGAGTAAAGGAAGGAGACGGCAGTCTCTAAGAAATAAGATGATTGAGCCTTGAGAAGGGAAAGGGTATGTAAAGAACTGCTGAAGAAAAACCTCTCTATATGAAGAGAAGAGCAGGTGGTTTTTGCTTTTTGTTTAGTTTTGTTTTGTTTTGGAGGGGAGAGGCTCTGTTGATATTCTTGAGACAGGATCTCACTATGTTATCCTGGCTGGACAGGAACTCACTATGTAGACCAGGCTGGCCTTGAACTCACAGAGATCTATCTGCCTGTGTTTCCTGAGTGCTGGGATTAAAGGTGTGTGCCACCACATCTGGCTGAAAACAGATTTTTAACTAGTTACTAAATCTAATGAAAAGATCTCACTGTGGGAGACTCAACTGGAAATCAACAAAAGGTCATTAAAAACCTTCTGGAGCTGGAGATATAGGTCAGTTAGTGGAGTGCTGCCTGGCAAGACAAAGTCCTGGGTTTGATCCTCAGTACTGCCTAGCCAGGCATGATAAATCAAACCCTGTAATCTCACACTTGGAAGGTGGGGGCAGGAGGATCAAGTTCTAGGTCATCCTCAGCTACACAGTGAGTTCAAGGCCAGCCTGGGTTACAATCAGCCTTAAGAAAAAGAAAGAAAGAAAGAAAGAAAGAAAGAAAGAAAGAAAGAAAGAAAGAAAGAAAGAAAGAAAGAAAGAAAGAAAGAAAGAAAGAAAGAAAGAAAGAAAGAAAGAAAGAAGGAAGGAAGGAAGGAAGGAAGGAAGGAAGGAAGGAGAGGAAAGGAGGAAAGAAGGAAAGAAGGAAAGAGAGGAAAGAAGGAAAGAAAGAGAGGAAGGAAGGAAGGAAAGAAGGAAAGGAAGGAAGGAAGGAAGGAAGGAAAGTTTAAATCATGATGTATACTCCATTAGAAGTAGAAAACAATTAAAACTGGGGTAGATACAGCCATCTCACTTTGGTACACTCCACTGCCTCTGAGAAGACAGCACTGTCCACTCAAAACACTCAGCTTCATGTTTCTAAATGTCCTAGCCTTTCATATTACGTGTGTTCTTAAAATGACAAAGCAAAGTCTACACTATCTCAAAAGTATCTATTTCTTCCCACTGTTCCCAAAACATGTAAGCTCTCTTTTTTACCAAGCTCTAATTCGGATTCTAAAACTGGATCCAAGTTGGTACTTGACTGAAAAGAGTTACCTATTAATGGGAGTTCTATGTGCTTTAAAGATAGAGAACTCAGGAGAGAGAGGCAGATGATCTTGAATTCCAGGCCAGCAGCAAGATCCAGGCACCACCACCCCCACCAAGTACTTAGAAACTGTGCAATGACATGGCATCCAAAGGAAGGTCCTTGGGCTTGGAGGATGAGGGTCTGCCCTTGTATGTTCTACCAAAGAGTTCTGAACTAAGTTGTAAAAAATGAAAATGGAGAGACACAGAGAGAGAGAGAGAGAGAGAGAGAGACAGAGAGAGAGAGAGAGAGAGAGAGAGAGAGAGAGAGAGAGAGACAGAGACAGAGAGAGAGAGAGAGACAGAGACAGAGACAGAGAGAGACAGAGAGAGAGAGACAGAGAGAGAGAGACAGAGAGAGACAGAGAGAGACAGAGAGAGAGAGGGAGGGAGGGAGGGAGGGAGGGAGGGAGGGAGGGAGGGAGGGAGGGAGGGAGTGCATCATTCACATTCAGAATAATGTAGAGGCCAGAAAGCTTTAAAAAGAGTTACAGAAAGCAAGCAAGAGCGAGCACTCAATGACGTTACAGGGTTCCACAGCCTCTAAGGACAGGCTGAAGACTGACCAGACACCTGCACATCAGTTTAGCCAGTTAGGGAGAAGTCTCATCTGTCACATTCAATGCAATTAAATGCAAAACAACTACCTTCTAATTGGACCCCACAATCTGTCCAAAGTATATTACTTATAGAACTACCTAAATTAAAAAGAAACTGATAGCAATCATGAAACCTGTTAAAAATCATAGCTCGGAGTAATCTACAAACCTCTTCAACTCCATATTCATTTCTTCCACCCCTTAATAATCACATCATCAAATGCTCTTTTCTAAGCCTCAGTTCGAGCCCCTTTAGATAATGGGAGCTCACTGTGTGGGAAGACATGAGATGAACCTTACCAAATCAAGCAGTTTCTGGATAAGAAAAAGCAGAAGGGGGTCACAAAGCACCAGTTTTCTACAATCCAAGACTAAATAAAAATAAAACAAAGTCCCCTATCTGCCACACATATAAGTTTCTAGAGGCTAGGCATAAGAAGCATTTTCTCTGTGCCAGAAGAGGCATGTGCTGCGTCTGTCATGCACCCTGTTTTGTTTCCTGTTCTCAAGCTGCTAGGGCAGGGATGGGGTGGAGACATCTACTACCCTATTAGCAAGGTGCTTCTCTAGTACATCTTAGTTCCACTCTGGAACATGACCAAGAAATTCCCATTGGTTAGGACCAGATGCATGACAAAAGCTAAGGCGGAAAGTGCTTTTTTTTTTTTTTTTTTTTTTTTTGAAGACAGAGTTTCTCTGTGTATCTCTGGAGCCTGTTCTGGAACTCGTTCTATGGACCAGGCTGGCCTCAAACACACACAGAGATCCGCCTGACTCTACCTCCTGAGTGCTGAGACTAAAGGCATGTGTCACCACTGCCCAGCTACTTTTTTTTTTTTAAGACAGGATCTCAGACTGTAGCCCAGGCTGGCCATAAACTCTCAGTGAACCTCCTGTCATTACTCTGCCACTGTACCTGTTACTCTTACTGACTATGGACCTAGACTTCCTACAATATGAGGCTAAAATTGCTGCAACCATCTCACTACCACAGGGGGAAGCCATTGGAGAGTAAGTCCTAATCAGAGTAAGCAGAATCTAGAAATGGAGAAGGACTCTAGTGCAAACCAGACCTCAGCTAGACTGTTTTTCTTGACCCATTTTGTGCTGATTTCTTTCATTTTTATCCTAATTAGTACTAACCAGGTGTATGTGGCAATGACTAAATTCTATTAACAAGAAAATGAGGTAAACTCCTCAGCACCTAGCAATTATTATGCCTAACTTTATAATTTGGTTTCATCAATAGCCCAATATTGACATAAAACACTTAAAATAAATCTGGCACATTTTAACATATCATTTCACATTCAAATTGACTTTCACTAACTTCATTCCTGATAAAAATCTGTATTTTGCCCTGTAGAAAGCAGAAAAAAGAAATGATCGTGACTTTTCTACACAACACTAAAAAGCAAGAATAATCAACTCAGAAATTAAGAGTTCTCATTGTATTACACCAGTTATTTAAAAAAACAAACAACAACAAAAAAAAAACCTTTTCCCCAAAAAGAGAGCCATACACAAAATACCCAAACGCCATGTAAAGCCTCTTACTTGAAGCTGGAGAGTGTGTCGAAGAATGGTTTCTTCTAAGGCATGGATCCACTTCTCTCGTTCATCTGCATCACGAGCTGGAACAAAAGATCACAGTTCACTGTGCCATTCCCTCAGCAGGTTCATCTTAAGGAAGTCTATGATTTCTTAACTAGATCCAATATCTAGGAAGAATTACAAACTACTTACAACAATTTTAACAAGAGGAATGATTATATTTAATAAGAAGTAGGTTACTTTTTTCGCAGACCAATGTTCCCATGGAGATCAACCAAAAAAGCTGGGCTGATTATTTTTTAGTAGCTTCATTAACAGATGAATGGGTTTTAAAAGGTGGCACGTATATACAGTGAAATACCAGTCAGTCACTAACAAAAATAAAAACTGTTATTTGTGGCAGCACAGATGGAACAAGTGAAATAAGCCAGGCACAGACACAAAAGCATCATATGATCTCACTCGTATGACCCTCAAACAGCAGAACTCACGGAGGGCGACAGTCTATAGCAGGTTACGAGAGGGTGAGTAGAGAGAAGAGAGGATAGGGAACAGGTAGATTGATGGGTACCAAGTTACACTAACTAGAAGCAGGCAGTTCTGGTAAACTGTTGTGCTGTCGGATGACTGTCAATGCCTGATATGGAATGTCCCTCTATATGCTTCAAATATGCAGTGTTTTTATTGGGTGATGAATAAAGCTGTTTCAGTCAATCGCCAGGCAAAATATAGCTAGGCGGGAAATCCAAACAAAGATGCAGAGAGAAAGAAGGTGGAATCAGGGAGACCACATGTAGCCACTGAAGGGTAACATGTTGGAGCATTACTTGTAAGCCACAGCCTCGTGGTAATTAATAGAAATGGGTTAATTTATAAGAGAGAGCTAGCCAGTAATAAGCCTGAGCTATTGGCCAAACAACTATAATTGATATTAAGCCTCAGAGTGATATTTCATAAACAGCTTCGGGAACTTAACAGCAGGAGAGAAACTAGTCCAGTGGGATCCGGCAAGACAAAGAAAAACTTCCAACTACAAATACCAACAGCAAATATATATATATATACATATACATATATATATATAAAGAAATTTTTTACTATCAAGATGTGATTAATGTCTGCAGTAACAGGTACACTTAGCCTAATCTAAAATAACACAATGTGTAAATGCACCAAGGCATAACATCAGCCCATATGCAGGATCCTGCTTTTATGTATCAGTTAAGAAATAAATTTAACTTAGACAAATTAGAAAAAAAGAAAAAAAGAAAATCAGGTTAAAGCCACCACAAACCAAGATAGGAAGAATTACCAGTCAGCATCTTGTAGAAGGCAAACATCTGGAGGAGAAGGCTGACATTTAGGGATGCTCTTTTCCTGGCAGCATTGTAAATGCCTAAAGAGGAGTTGTATACAGATGATGCCCTTCAAATTTGTCAGTGTGTGTGCCAAGGGTATCTGGGAACTCTACTTTCTGGCTAATTGAGACCAAACCTGAAAGTATTTTTAAGAGAAAAGTTAAAGATAGGCCCCAATAGCACAGCGGTTCTCAACCTGTGGGTTGCAACTACTCTGAGACTAATGATCCTTTCACAGGGGTCACCTAATATCAACAGAAAACAGATATCCACATTACAATTCATAACAGTAGCAAAGAAAATATTTTATGGTTGGGGTCACCATAGCATGAGGAACTGTATTAAAGGGCCGCAGCATCAGGAAGATTGAAAACCACTATACTAACAAAATGGAGTCTGGTAAATTAGACTGTGTCTTGACTGGATCCCAAAATGGCTTCACTTTGGAACTAAGGATAAATCAGAATTAAACCAACTGCCTGGTCATCTGTGTGGTTCAGGAAGATCCTGATACCTGAAACAGACTAAAGAGTCCCCATATTGTTAGTATTCTGGCATCTGGCTATCAAAGCTAGTGAAAATCTCCTCTACAGGATGGCAACTTCATCTTGGTCACTGACTTGTCTGTCTTTCCTTCAGTCTTTCTGTCTGACTTTCTTTCTTCCTTCCTTTGTTGTTTTGATTTGTTTTGAGACAGCGTTTCCCTCTGTAGCTCTGGGTGTCCTGGAATTCCCTCTATAGTAGATCAGGTTGATCTCCAACTCAGAGATCTGCCTGCTTCTGCCTCCCATGTGCTGGTATTAAAGGTGTCGCCACCACTGACTTGTATCTCTATAAACAATTTCTCAAATATATCCAGCACATAAGCAAACACAATCAAATACACATAATGGAGGTGCTGCTGCAGATGCAACCACACATAACCGAAACCAGACCACTAGCAACTCCAGATTATTTTATAAGTAACAAGCTGATATTTTCAATTTTTTAAAATTTATTATTATTGTGTGGGTACTGCATGAACGTCAGAGGACAATTTTGGAGGGTCAGTCCTCTCAACCTTTCCCTATGTTCTAAGGGTTAAATTCAAGTCATGCTGAACCATTTATTTTGAGCCTCATTTTATTTTTAAAATAACGAAATGTGAATTCTCAAATTGAAATATTTTTAATATCTATAATAATGGATGAGTTTAACAGCAGATTAAGTGCAGTTAACAAGACAATTAGAGAGCTGGAAGAGATTATAAGAAGAAGCAGCAGCAGCAGCAGTCAAGGGTATGGAGTACCTACAATGGGCTGGGGAGCCAGAGGTGAAGAGCGCACGCTGCTCTTCCAAAGGACCTGAGTTCTGTTGGCAGTGTCCACATTGGGCAACTCATAACCTCCTGAAACTCCAGGATATCTGACATATTCTTCTGGCCTCTGTGGGCACCTGCACACAAGTGGCGCGCACGCGCGCACACACACACACACATGTCTAAGTAAACAAGAAAGTACAAATGAAGTAGAAAAAAAAAGGTAAGAAAATGTAATATGCCCATAACTGGGATAACAGGGGGAGATAAGGAAGAGGTGAGAAACCCCACTGAGGAAAGAGAAAAACAAGAACAACTACAAGGACACGAGAAAGGAAGAGTCCGTCATTTCCCTGGATTCCTAGCTGGCTGAGGGTCAGGAATTCTGACGACACCTGCAAAGGGCATGATACTCTTTTTGCTAAGAGAAATTTCATGAACAAGATTACGAAACATGTTTACAGTCAAAACGCACGTCATGACCTCTTAGTAACTACACACAGTATAAGTTTTCTGAGAAAATCTTACCACAATTATGAATCATGCCAACACTCAAGATGTCTTACCATGTAGGGCCTATGTGTCGTAAGAATTCCTGACCTTTCTTGTCCTACACTTTATATAATCAGCACACCTACTACACACCTCATAAATCACAAATCACTTTACACACTTCATTTACCATTAGACAGAAATACACCAAAACAGTTTAAATCTTTTAAACACAGCTACAGTTCAAAACCCACAAAAGGTGCTGTGCTCCTAAGAAATTTTAGTTAACCTCTCTCAAGAAGTCTGCACTTCCTTGTGTGTACGGTATCCCCACCCCCCCCCAGAGAGAGAGAGAGAGAGAGAGGGAGAGGGAGGGAGGGAGGGAGGGAGGGAGGGAGGGAGGGAGGGAGGGAGGGAGGGAGGGAGGGAGGGAGGCGAGAGGAGACAGAGAGAGGAGAGAGAGAGAGAGGAGAGAGAGAGAAGCATGATGCCTGTTTGTAATAAACCCCAGCCTTGCTTCATACTGACTTCCTGAAATCCTTTGCTGACACTTGTTGAATCAGGATCTTGACTTCACTTGAATAGAGGTTCTTAAAGCATCACTCAGGAGTCACAGCTGCTCACTGCTAGTGACACTACCTGGCTGGGAAGTTTCCAAAACTGATTAAAGACATTAAGTCACAGATTTCAGAAGCCCTCGAAATCCCAGGCAGGTTATTCACTATAGAATCAAATTTTTCAACAAATACTGAAGGCACTCTCAATACTCCAGAGTAAAGTGGCTGAATAAACCATACAGAACTATGTAGCCGTGTGTGTGTGTGTGTGTGTGTGTGTGTGTGTGTGTGTGTGTGTGTGTGTGTGTGTGTGTGTATCAGGAATGATTTCTTTAGAGAGATTTCCAGACAGACTATTAAATAAAAAGCCAAGTTTTAAAATTAAAGACTGATTCATTTTTAACTGTTTTGTGCACGTTGGGAGATGTGGATCTAGTCTCATTCTTCTACAGTGGATATCCCATTTGTCAGCACCATTTATTGAACAGGCTATCAACTTTCCAGTGTATGTTTTCGACACTTTTGTTCAAAACCAGGTAGGCATGGTGGCTGATGAGTAGCTCATCAAGAAAAAGCACTTGTCATGACAACCTGAGTTTGATCCTTGGAGTCCATGGTAGGAAAGAACCAACTCCTGCAAGCTGCCTTATAACTGCTACATGCATGCTATCGAACACTGCTGCCTAAACTCACACCTAAGGGAGGGGATGCATGTGTGGGATGAGGAAGGAGAGGGGAAAGTCAACAACAGATTCTGGTGGAAAATGCCATAATGAAGTGTGCGCACCATGAGATGCTTAGATTCTCTTGGGATAAAGGATATTAACTGGGACAACTGGTGAAACTTGAGAGTCAATGGACCAGGTGGCATTAATATATCAAAGCCAATTTCCTTACATTAACATTTCTAATGCTAAGGACTGTATTGCACATATGTGGGAAATTTTCCATTTATAGAAATAAAGAACTCAGAAGGTTCTTAATACTCTAAGTTTGAGATCATTTTTAAATTTGTTTTTAGGCATTAACGTTGTTTGTGGCGTGTATGCTTGTGTAGAAGTCAGAGGACAACTTGCAGATGTAGGTTCTCTCCTTCTACCATGTAGGTCACAGGAAAACTCAGCTCATGTTCATCAGACTTGGTGGCAAGTGCCTTTACCCAGTGAAACATGTCACCTGCCAAGATTGAGATTTTTAAATATAAAATTTAAAATAAAACGAACATTATGATAATAAAACAAATATAACCTAAATAAATGGCAACATGACATTCATGAAGAACTCCCATTCTATAATATTCAATTTTAATTCAATTTCTAGACTAAATAAAATTATAATTAAAATTCAAAAATCTGAATTTTGCCAAGCTAGTTCTAAAAGTTTCCTAGAAATGCAGAGTACAGACAACAGAGAACTTCCTGAAGAAAGAGAAGCCTTGTTGGAAAGTCTACTCCAAGTATGAAGTCGTATGAAGAGGCAGTGAAGAAAACATGGATAGTTACTTATCGACCCTCACTGCTAAGCCTGCCCACTTTCTAAGCATGACTATAGTCTGGGCACGCTCCTGCTCTCTGAAGAGCTGCTCCTCCCTATGCAGCTGCCCACAGACTCCACTGCTGAGCCTGTCTGCTTCCACCACCCCAACTCTCTCCTCATCTCATTCACTCCCTCCCAGTAACTGCTTGCTTCCCTGCCCTATGGGGCTTTTCTCACAAACTCCAATAAAACTGTCCAAAGAGAAAATAGTGTGCTAGAGGTGTAGCTCAGTTGATAGCGTTTCCCCTAGAGGCCCTGAGTCCAATAATCCCAGCATACAGAAGGTGGGTGCCTGTGGCCATGTCAGAGGAACTGCAGTCAGCAATGGAGCTTATGGAGTACAGCCCAGCATAGCTTTATGCTGGGCACATCCTGGAAAGGTAAGGCCCCAGGGGATTGTCTTCAGAATGCCCTTTGCTTCCTCCTGCTTGCCACTGTCTTGTTCCTGCTGTCTCTGGCATGGTGTGAATACTATGAGAAAGGATCCCACTGTATCTAGTATAGTATGTTTCATGGGAAAAATCCCACTCCTCCATGGGCAATTTACTTGAAGATCATAATGAAGATGATTTTTCACAAGAGCAATGATGCTATGATTTAATTGACATTTGTGAGTTAGCCTAAAAGATACAGGTGGCTAAAGACAGTAAAGATGATTGAGGAAATGGTTTAAGTTATTCTGCCAATTGTTCCAATAAAAGATACAAAAAAGACAAAAGGTTCCCTTTTGTTAGATGTGAGTTTGCAGAGTATGGGAAATAAGACAAGGAAGTCTCATACATTCTACACCCATGAATTCTGTCTGATCAAAGAAAACAATTATGTTCCTATACCCAAGATTAGATCTGAACTCCTTGGTCATGTAGCTTATAGAATTAACCACAGGTTCCAGTATGTACCTTGAAAAAACAAAGTTGTGAAAGGAAATCAAATGAGTCTATTGTATGTAAAGAAAAACAGATGGTTGGCTAGACCACTTGAGTAAAGTTTTGTAGGAATCTGCTACACTGAAGAAACTTCCAATACAAAAGAAACTGGCTGAAATATACTTGGCTTGCTTAAAACTTTGTTAACTATAAAAGAATTATTGCTTTAGGGTGAATATATTATCGTGGAGAAATTAATAAAAAGAAAAATGTTTAATTATTTGTAGACTTATAAGAAAAACACATAATTTGTGATCATAATGTGATTTCTTCCCATGTAAAGATTTTAATTTGTTTTTTGAAAATATGTAATTTGAGGTTGTGAGGTAATCTTTTCTTGCATAGAAAGTTTTGTCTTGGGAGGTATAAAAGGGAAAAGAGAAAATAAAAGAAGTAAAAGGGAAACATCAGGGAGATGGAGAAGGAGGACATCAGGGAGATGGAGAAGGAGGACATCAGGGAGATGGAGAAGGGGGACATCAGGGAGATGGAGAAGGGGGACATCAGGGTAGAAGAACAGAACAGAAAAAGAAGAGAGTAAGAACAAACAACAGAAAGAATAATAAAATGAAGAATTAAGCTTTGGCCCTCAGATGTTAGTTCCTGCCAGTGTCTGTGTGTCTACCCAGTTGTTCCCCTACTCCATATCTCCAGTTTCTCTGACCTGCTGAGAGCTGGTTCTCTCAGCAGACTGGGAGTCAGGAGGATCAAAGTTCAAGGTTATCCTTGGCTATTGGAGCAAAGATCATAAATACAGTATTCTGCCTGAATGTATGCCTGCAGGCCAGAAGAGGGCACCAGGTCTCGTTACAGATGGTTGTGAGCCACCATGTGGTTGCTGGGAATTGAACTCAGGACCTCTAGAAGAACAGCCAGTGCTCTTAACCTCTGAGCTCTCTCTCCAGCCCTGGAGAAAAGATAAATAAATGGACAAAACAACAGATTAGGAGACCAGAAATAAGTGACACTGTGTATGCAGACACTTGATTTGAGACAAATGTGCACTAGTGTGCAGTAAGGAACAACTCTTCAGGAATAATAATGAAGAAAAATGAAATCTGACACATAAATCAGTCCAATCTTCTTAGTTATTAATTTGAAAGAAAAATCAGAGTTTGAAGTGAAAGAGGAGCCTATCTTTTTAATTTTTCTATAGAAAAAAAAAGCTCCTAAGGGAGACACAAGAACCCTAATTATAAAGAAAAATGACATGAACTGAAAGACCCCCTACCCAGGACCCCCTAGGAAAAGAAAAGCAAGGCCAGGCCGTTGCCTAATGAAAAAACCCAGACCAGGTGCCTCACCCAGCTGGCAGGATGTCAAACAGGATCTGTGGTCACCAGAGCAGTCATGGGACCCGGATAATAATTGCTGAAGCGTGCCAGGGTCTTTTATGTGGCAATACCAGGACACCTAGTCCTTGGCAACTACCCCTGCCCCCAGTTGTGTCTATGATCACCATAGTAGTCATGGGACCAGGATAATAATTGCTGAAGCGTGCCGGGGTCTTTCATAAAGTAATACCAGGAAACTTAGTCCGTGGGAACTACCCCTGCCCCCAAGAAGAGCCAATGAAATGCCTGATACTTATGTAACCATTAAAACTCTATAAATATTGTGCTCCCTACAAGCCCGGTATGCTCTGCACCCGAGTTGCAGCAGCATCCGCAGGCGCCTGTGTACTCAATAAATCACCTCTTCCATTTGCAGCCAGTGGTCTGGCCCCGGTTCTTGGGCAGAGGGCTCGGTTCAGTGCCCGGCGCTTTGATGCCGAGGTCTTTCAGAACTACCCTAAGGGGTGGGGGTGGGGGTGAACTCAAGAAAGGCTCTGCGGTAAGACTATTGCTGAATTTTACAGACTAGTAGGAATCAAAAGCAAAGATGGGGTAGGGGCACAGGTTCTGTGGAGAGGAGGGGCCCTGACAGGAATATCCCAAGCAGAAAGGACAGACTGAAGTAAATGGGTGACTGACTGAGAGAAGGGCAGGTGAGCATCAAAAGACACAGCCCATGCCGTGCTACTTGTACTGTCACTTACCTTAGCAAGCCTCGGGCAGCAGCCAAGTATTTACTGCTGTGTCTCTAAATTAGGGGCTCGGATGAAGTCATCCCTACTGGCTGAAAATTCTAGACTTTACTATTCTGACTGGTTTAATACACATTCTCCAATTCTCCTATGTCAGTAAACAACTTCTGCTTACTGGTATCTGGGCAAGATACCTTTGTATACAATGAGGTGACTGGTTAGTCAATCATAACAAGTTATCTGTTCCTCTGAGAAATACAATAATGATCTACATAAGACACACACCTGCACAGACTGCTCTCCAGAGGGAAAGTGTAAGTTTTTGTTAGTTCTGAGTGAGCTATGCTCATGTTCAAGAGTATGACTTAATAAGTTAGTTACAACAACTCTAAGTACTCACACAGTGAAAGGTGAAAATTGACTTCTACAAGTTGTCCTTTGACCACATATATTCGGACACTAATGTATCCACACACAAACACACATAAAATTAAAAATTTCATGAAAATTTAAAAAATATATAATTCATAAACTATTAAATCAACTCTGTTTGGCAAAGGTTACTGTAAGTCATTTCAATGTCCCACTGCTTATCACTATATCTTAGGCTCCATGGGATAAAAACCAAGATGGCTGGCTCCTGGGTACAAACTCTGGTCTGCTTCCTGACCTTGACCTTATCCACCTGGACCTTCACACATTCCCTATGCCCTCTGCCTTAAGTTTCTCATCTATTTGAGAGGCAGGAATTCAAAGTCAGCCTGGGTTACACAGTGAGTCCCAAACAAGCCTAGGCTACAAAGTGAGTTCAAAAAAGCAAGGATATACATCAAGACCAGGTCTCAAACAAACAACAAAACCCAAACTGAAAATCTATCATATTCACACAGGGGTATCATAGGTAGTTCCCTCAAAATGAAAAAAGATAGCCTGTATTCCAGGGAGATTTCACATTTTGATACCAATCATAAAACGGACACTAGGGACCAAATTCTGATTCTCTGCAAAAGCAGTTTTATGCCCTTGACTTCTGAGCCACCCCTCTGGAGTGGTTATTTTGTTGCATGTTTATTAATGAAATGAGTTTATTGATATCATGGGATTTTTGTATTGTTTGAGAGTTGATTTTTTTTTCCAGATAGTTTTCCCCCCTAGAACTGAACTATGTTGCCCAGGTTGGCCTTGAACTTAAAAGCTTCACCCTTGAATGCTAGGTTTATAGCATTATATAATTATGCCTGGCTCTTATTGACAATGTGAGTAAATACATATAAAATCAGTTTGAATTTCTAAACTTGAAAATGTTAATATACACATGTGTATACAAGTTTTCTGGAGTCATATAATTTTAGAAGACATACAAGGATACTCAGGTTAAGAACTCTGAGAACTGCTGGCATATATATATATATAATATCCTACTGGATTACTTATTACTTCCTCCATTGAATTCTAAGTACTCAGAAAACAGAATTTAGTCAGTCTAATTTGTTACTCTATTGCAAGTACCTAGCAAACCACCTTGCTCATCACATGAGGGATGGATGGATGGAATGAAGGATGGATACTAAATACAACCATTCCTCTTAGGTGGCTCAAAGTGCAAATAACATATGGAATAATCAAAATGTTTTGTTCTGTTGGCGCAGTGGTCAGTCCAGGTCCTCAGCATAGCATGCTGCACCAAAGCTAGCTAACTGAGCCAGACCCCCAGGAGAAGCTATTTTTAGAAGGCAGTAAGGTGATATGGAAAGAAAATGTTCACATGACTAAATCTAAGCCAATGTTTTGATAGTCAGAAATTTTCAGAATTGCGGTTTTAATACGCTGCTTATTATAGAAGTTAGAAGGGAGAACAGATGAAAAGATATATGTGTTTTATATCTTGTGTACCTTTCAATCAAAGCAGATACAATGCTCCAGGCTTATGATCCCATCCTACCCCCACTTCCCTAGGTCAGCTATGTATTCCCTGAGGTCTGGACTAGAATCTGGTCCACATTTTCTTAATTCTGTAACACTACCATTTTCTTAGCAGCAAACTGGTACTCACAATTATACAACAAATGGTCATTTGTCTTCTAGCATGATGCCTTTTCTCAATGAAGCCTCCTGACCAGCCTTGTCTTTGTTTTCATAAAAAGAACTTAAGGGAGGAAGGTTTTATTTTAGCTCAGGGTGCAAGGCACAGCAGGGAAGTTAGGGCAACGGGAGCTTGAAGCAGCGCATCTCATCTGTTCACAAGCAGAAAGCAATGAAGCATACTGCAGCTAAGTTCTCTTCCTCTATTTTATCCAGTCCGGGACCCTGAGCCCAGGAAATGGTCTGCCCATATTTAAGATAAGTCTTTCCACATCAGTGAATGTAATCAAGATAATCCCCCTCCACAAGCACGCCCAGGGGTCCAGGACTCTTCTGCGGTCTGTCAAACTGGCGATTAACACTAACCATCACAAGACTTTGCAGGAGACTGCCCTAACCCAGCATCCTCCATTCCCACTACCTTGCTCTACTGTTTCTTTAGTGTCCTTGTGCCTTTAACATACAAGCTGGTTCATGGTTATTATTTATTGTCCAACTCTCCTGTCACTGGAATATCAAGCTCCACAAAAGCAGGGGTCTTTCTGGGGGGTGGGGGTGGTGTACACCTTTAATCCCAGCACTCGGAGGCAGAGGCAGGCAAATCTCTGTGAGTTCAAGGCCAGTCTGGTCCACAGAGCTACACAGAGAAACCCTATCTCACAAACAAACAAACAAACAAACAAACAAAGCAGGAGATAGTCTTTAACTTCTTGTCATATCCCAACCAGCTAGAATCTTATCTGGCAAACAACTGTTCAACAAAATATTTGCTGAGTGAAAACTGATGACCCACTAAAAATATTACTAAGTGTAGTGCTCTTTTTTGCTTATAATCAAAAGTTACATTAGGGTTCCTTCCTTCCTTTCTTTCTCTCTTTCTCTGTCTCTCTCTCTCTTTGGTTTTTTGAGGCAAGGTCTTACTATGTGGCTCTGGCTGTCCTGGAACTCACTCTATAGAACAGATTGGCCTCAAACTCACATAGATTCATCTACCTCTGCTTCCCAAGTGTTGGGATTAAAGGCGTGTACTACCATACCCAGAAAATTATCTCTAAGAAATTGTTTTTGTTTGATCTTATTAAATCTTCCATAATTGGTTCCTTCAAAGATTTATTAATAGTTATAGTTGAAGTTTCTAAACTGTCAAAATGCATGCAAATATTTACAAATGTGTCTCTCCTTCACAACTTCTGTTTTGATTATCTGAAGCAATATTGTGAGTCTCCAGGACAGAGTTAGCATTGTATTAGACAACTGTGTGTTCATTCAGTCAAAAACAATGAAAACCACGAGTTCTTTTCAATTCATTTACCAATCACATTCTTGTCAGTCAAATTATTCCTACTCAATGAAAATTCCTTGACAAATTAATATGCAAATATAACTAATACTTTTAGCTCCTATACTGCATTAACTTCAGGTTTTAGTGAAGAAGTAAAAGTATCAGTCAGTCACTCTTCCTTAACTTTAAAAAAAAGCAAGACTTTTTAAAGTCCTTTTTCAAGACATGGGAATGTAGGAAATTTTAGGAAGGCTGTGGTTTTAGAGAGTTCACGCAGACATTAAACAGGAAAGTGCTTTGGCAACACAGAAACCAGGAAAGAGGAGAGGGGAAGTTAGTGGGGCAGCAGAAGTGTGAAGGAAATGATAAAGACCTGAGCCAAGTCACAGATTAGGAGGCGGAAGGAGCATGCAAGGGACCAAATGCCACCTGAAGACACGGAGATGTGGAGCAGGAGCAGGCTTCAGCTTGGCTAGTGGGAAAATGGAGGTGCTGGTCCATGACACAGTAGAGCTGGCAAACCCCAGGTGCTATGACACAAGCACAACAACCCTGGCACTGAGGACTCATAAGAGGACTGTCAGATCCAGGCCAGCCCAGCAAGACTGTAAACAGACAAAACACAGCAAAGAGTATACAAGATGAAAAATAAGACGGCTTCAAAATCTTTATTAAGATTTGAAAAGCCTCACTGTCAGAAATGGGCTGTTTTCTGTTTAAAGTGTGTACATGAGATGTATGTGGGGGCATGTGCATTTGGGGAGTACATTTGTATGTGTGCATGAGTGTGTGAGTGTGAGTATGTGTGTGTGTGTGTGTGTGTGTGTGTGTGTGTGTGTGTGTGTGTGTAGTAAGGCGTCTTCCTCAATCACACTCTACCTATTTTTTCAGACAAGGTCTCTTATTGACCTAGAGCCTAACACCCAGCTTTTTGCTCAGATTCTGGAAAGCAGACTCAAGTCCTCATGCTTGTGTGGCAAGTATTTTACTTACTGAGCCATCTCTCCAGCCCTAGAAGTTCTAAGCTAATCGTACATGCCTGTAATCCCAGCCCTCTGGAGGTGAGGCAGGAGGATTTTTATGAATTCAAGGTCAGCTTGAGATACATAACAAGTACCAAGCAAGTCAAAGTCATATAGCAGGCCTTATCTTTCAGAAAATAATAAAAGTTTTACTGAATTTATGAACAAGAAGTATTCAAACTCATGTTATTAGAAAAAATCCCTCTCAGGGAAAAAACAAAGAATGAGAATATATCTTTAATGCATTCTGGGGTCAAGAAGGGAGAATAGGGCGGAGGAAGGTAATTTTAAGAGTTCAAAGCTCACAAGGGGAAATACAGAACACATCAGAAAGAAAAATGTTACAGTCACTTTACTTAGATTAATAGATGAAAGGAAACTAAAAGGGAAAAATCAATGCTTATTTTTAAAAAAATTCAAGAGCAGAGTGTGGTGGCTCGTGCCTATAAACCCAGCATTTAGAAAGAGCAGGGTGTGGTGACTTGTGCCTATAAATCCAGCACTTGGAAAGCTGAGTCAGCCAGGCTATAGAGTAATGTATGCCAATGATGATGAGGAGGAGGAGGAGGAGGATAATAATAAGTAAAATTCAGGAAATCGACTAAAACAAAGCAAGCAACATATGTGAAGATGAGAATTAGCTATGGATTCTTTTTGTTTTTGAAGTAAAATAGATGAGACCTAACTAGGTAATAGAATCCTATCAAGAAGTTATAATAATTGATATATGCTTTTAAATAAAATGCTTATAGAAAATAGACATTCTCCTTTATACACTGTGAGTAGAAAAGCTTTCTGCACATAAAAGAAGAAATGTGCATGTTTCTTTGGAGCAGAATAGCGGGAAGGCATTCTGCATTATCATGTATAATATTCCTTCAAAAGGTTTCACTCTGGCTCCAGTTTCTCCAAGGAATTGTGCTCAGGGCAAAGAGCAGCAAGCCACTTCCTCTATCTTCTATATTTAGCACTAAGCTGTTAACACAATATCTTTGCCTTTCCTTCAGAAAGGATACACTTCTAGATCAAGACTGTAGTTATAATCCTGCACATTCCACAAGCTTCAGCCCTGTCCTGTAGAAGACAACCTAGACACAACAAATGTCACTGATTCAGCACTCATTACAACACAGGGTTTATATTTTTGCCAAATTCACTATGCTTAAACCAATGTTGAACGCCTCCTGCTCCACAATGAGTTTTCGTAGAAAAAGCAGGTTTCTAAACAGAACAAATAACTAAGAGAAGATATGCTGGATTGTTACCCTCAAAAACTTTGAACTGCTCCCTCTGTCAGCGTAAGAAAAGAACTGTGTGGTATGAACAGAACTGAATTAAGATGGAGCACAGGTCAAAGCCTGTCTCCCTTCCTGCTCATCAACTCCATTCAGAGAACACTCCCATGCCTGCTGTGGCCAGGCCCCTAAGCTTTCCTAACAGTTGGTTTCGAATCTGCGAATGCCTTGTGATGATTCACTACCACCTCATCTGACCAGTGTCCCAGTTAACCTTGCCTCAGTGGACCTAGCACAGTGCTGCATCTCTGCATGGATACACACTGAGCACCGAAGACGCCTGGCAACGACCCCAGCTGCTAGCATGAACCCCTGGGAACACTGCAATAGTAGAAAGCATGGGCTTAGAAAGAGGAGACAGCAGCAAAGCATACTCAAAGAGGCTGCAGTATGATAGAAAGCAAGTCAGAGTGACCAGGGGTCACAAGAGAGTTAGGCGTGAATGAGCAGCTCTGTATGAGAATGGCGAATATAAATGTAGGCCCTGCTACTTCCTGCATTTGTGACTATGAATGAAGATTCATATAAGCCTCAAGGTCTTCCCCATATGGTGAGGATAAAACTATCTACCTCATTAGTATGGAAGTAGTCCCGGCAAGGATTATGGTGCCTAGCCTAACATTATGCTGACCTTTAGTGGCTGGTTCTCCACAAGCCCTTATTTTATTCACCAGAGGTTCACTTCACTTCTACTGTGTATTCTAATCACCTTCTCTGGGGATAAAGAAAAATCTCCAATCATCTTCTACAAAGAAAAAAAAGCAAAACAAAAGTCACTTGTCACACTCCTGCCACATCCCTTACAGCACCCACATGCAAGCAGCTGGATCAACAGCCTTTATAGAACCTATACCCGACTCCTCCAACAAGGCATTCTCCTGAAGATGGCTTCACTGCAGCCAGCAGTCTAGCAAGACAAAGCTTTCCATATTCATTTAAATTTGCGCCCTTCTCAAATGTCAGTCAAGTTGTCTTAGGGTCCTCTTAGTTTAATTTTAAGGAAATGTGGGTTAAGGATGTAGCTCCGCTGGTAGTATGCTTACTGAACATGCACAGAGCTGTGGGGTTTGATCCCCTGCACTGCATAAATAAAGCAGGTATGGTGGTGTACACTCCAATCCCACAACTAGGAAATGAAAGAGAATCTGAAGTTCAAGACCATACTCAGATAGCAAGCTTGAGGTAAGCCTGGATACATAAGGAACACACACACACAAAGCAAGTATACAATATAGCTTTAGTTCTTATGATAAACTGATGTTACATATGGAGTGTATCAGTAAGAATATAATGGTCAAGAAAGCAAACGTTCATACCCTGAATATGTAAGAGTTAATAAAGGGGCTGAAAAGAAACCGCAGCAGAATTAGGCAATCTGAAACTTAAAAGCAAGGATCAGTGCAATCCAGGCATTATCAGAATGCCAAGGTTTTAACTCATCTAACCCATAATACAAAAGGTATCAGAAACTGTGTGCAACCCAGAAGTTGCTGCTGGAATAATTTGAAATTAGTTTCTTAATCTGTGAATTTCTCTCTGTTCATCCCTTTTAACACTGATACCCTGGTTCCTTGTGTTACAATACACACTCAGGTACTTGTTGACTTCACAAAAAGAAATCAATTTTTTAAAATAAGAGGATGATCTGGGCAGTGGCTGCATACCCTTAATCCCAGCACTGAGGAGTCAGAGGCAGAAAGATCTCTGATTTGAAGCCAGCCTGGTCTACAGAGCAAGTTGCAGGACAGTCAGGGCTACACTGAGAAACTCTGTCTAGAAAAACCAAAAAGAGTGGATGGAATAAACTGAACACTAGCAATCAAGTTACTGTAAAAAGAGGGTAAGTTCCTTTCATTGTGTAGCTTTACTCACTCTTCACACCAACTAAGAAGATTGCTCATTAAGATCCACAGGGTCCCTCCCAAGGTTACATAAGCAATAGCAATTGCTTGGGACACAAATTGATGGCTCCTGCAGGTACCTCTCCAGATGCAGCTTCCAAGAGTCACCGCCCATTCTGAGGTGGGGCATTCCATGGCACAGCTACCACTTAGTTACCTCAAATGAACTCTGCTTCACTCGTTGCTCTGCCATGCCCTCCATAGCATGGTGCAGTGACGCTGCTGAAGCCAGGAGCTGAAATAAGGATCCCTCCCTATGAGCTGTTGTTTCCATCAGGCATCTGGTCACCGCTACAGACGTTACTAACAGCCACAGGATGACTTGTTCTTACACACACATAGGACTGGAAGGGTAATTGGCATCATCCTTACTTACTCTCCCAGATTGTCACATTGACATTTTACATCAGCAATTAAGAAAAATGAATTGTGGAATAAATTGTAAATTACTAACAAAAATAAAACTGGGTTGGAGAGGTCTAACTAGCTACTCACTGTACCAGAGTCCATAATTATAGACTTGAGAAGATTGTAATTTCAAATATTTAGGGAGGATCATGAACAGAAAGCAAATTAAGAAGAACATAGGTACACTAGTGAGATCTAATCCTCCCACAGTAATATAACAAACTCCCAACAAATGAATCCAGCCCTATCCACCCTACACAAACATCCCAAGCACCACTGAAATTATAACAGCTAATTACAGAATTAATTACAGCTGATTTACTTCCCTTACATGAACTGTGTTGTAGATTTTTGTTTCAGAACGGTTGCCATATAAAAATCAGAAACACAAAACTACAGAGGCACTATCTCAAGTCAAGACAGTACCATGTTTACCAGTGATAATGCTGATGTTAACTGCTCTCCAAGCAGGAGACACTTTAACCTATAGCCATGCTTTAGTCTGACAACCTAGTATCTATTCCAGACAACTGACCATGCAGGTGTGTGCAAAGCTGTTAGTTAGTATACTGGAGACATCAATGCACTGACATACTTGACCAATAGGACTTTTTTTAATAATTTATTTTTATTTTATTTGCATTGGTGTTTTGCCTGCATATATTCTAAATGAGGGTGTGAGATCTTGGAGTTACAGTTATTAGCTGCTATGTGGATGCTGAGAATTGAACCTGGGTCTTCTGGAAGAGCAATCAGTGCTCTTAAACATTGAACCATCTCTCCAGCCCCCCCATAGGACTTTTTCATCATTAGCTTGTATAATAATTCTGCATTTTAATAAATAATCCAGCCTTAATGGGCTGAGTTGAAGATGTTGGCTATCAAACCAACCACAGACAACTGCTTCCACTGAGACTCACAGAGTTCTAAGTTAGGCTTCTTTTCAATGCTTACAAGTGTTGTATTTTATCTTAGGAAACTTTTATTACTCTAAAATACATCCAAATAAATTTATACTGTTTAAAGCTTGTAGTGTTTAAAATATGTCTTCAGTAAAGCCCTCCCCATTTGAGATAGAGCCTCACGTAAGCTGACTTCAAATTTATGACCCTCCTGCCATCATGCCCAGCTACATAAATTTCCATCTTTTTAAAAATTAAAAAAAAATTTACATATCAGGTTTGCCAAATGCAAGACACCCCTTCAGTACAATTAGATTAACCATATTAGGGGCAATCTATGATCAAGGCTAAGTCACTTGAATCTGCATCTCTCTCCTCTATACACGATCCTAGAGTTGTGGGAGTAAACTGGAGCACATGTGCAAATGCTGTTCCAGACGCTGAATCTCAAGTTTTCAATGTATTAAAGTCATTAGAGAGGACCCATTCCAGAGGTTTTGGCTCATAAGGTTCAGGAGATGCATTCTGTCTACAAACACACTTTAGAACCACTGACCAGAAGGATCTGAGAACAAAACCTGGCTCTTCCACTTGGGCTTCCTAAAACTCAGTTTCTCCAGCTCTAGAAACAAAGCTGTCTGTGATTATGGGTTTAGCAATTACATAAGTGGTGTATACTTTGCTGAACAATGAATGGTTCATATCAGTTACTTGGTAGCAACCCGATAGTTGTTACGAACACAGCACTGCTACTGCTTCTAAGTAATGGAACACAGTAACGTTAAGGGTATGGTATTTTATATTTGCATTCAACTGAATTGTTATTTGAAGGTCCTCCTATTTTATATTAATTCCTTCTTGATAAAATGACAGCTCGTGATAGCTAGGTGACTTATGTCTATAACAACATATCATGAAGGCCTTGGTTTGATCCTCAGCACCTCATAAACCAAACAAGGTAAGGCAGCCCTGAAATTCCACATCTCAGGATGTGGAGGCAGAAGGATCAGAAGTTCAAGGTCATCCTCTCTGGCCATAGATAAAGTTCTTGGCTAGCCAAGAATTCAGGAGAACCTGTCTCAAAAGATAAAATACTAAATATTGTGTTCAGTTTTCATTTTGCTTTATATTAGCTGTGTGGCCCCTAGCTTCCTTACTTATAAAATAAAAATGCCATGTGCTGCATAACTTAATAAAGGTAGAATTCCAAATAATGTCTTATATAAACATTCAATAAGCGTTTGCTATTATTATCCCAATAGCCATAATGTTATAAATCATTACATAGAAAATACAACTTCATAAGCCAGATATAGTAGCTCACCCCTGCAATCCCAGCACCTGGGAAGCTCAGGCAGACAGCTAAGTCATTCAAGGTCATTCTCAGCCTCATTTTGAAGCCAGCCTAAGTTGCATGAGATCTTGTCTCAAAATGAAGACAAAAAAAAGTTACAACTTTATTTGAAAGTAAAACTCAAACAACTGGACTTTTTCTAATCATTAAACTACAGACCATCGTCCCTTCTATTAGTCTGAGACATATGAAATGCTGATACGAGACTACTTTTGATCTATAAAAACAACAATTTCAGATGGTTAGTTTCTGGGCTGGGAATATGCCTCAATGGGGTAAGTGCCTGCCACACAAGCACAAAGACCAGAACTTTAGAAGGTGAGATAGGCAGTTCCCCTGGGCTTGCTGACTTAGCCACCAGACTAGCTAATATGTGAGAGAGAGACCCTTGGCTCAAAAAAACAAGATAGTAATAAAGACACCTGATGTAGACCTGGTTCCACATACAAGCACAGGCATTTGCACACACACATGCACACACGCATGCACGCACACACGCACGCACGCACGCCTCTATGCTAACTTCACTGATTGCGCTTCTCAGGCTGCTGGCATCTATCCTGTTTGACCTTAGCTTTTGCTCCCTGTGATCGCCTAAACAGACAATAGATACTACTGCCAATGTTTTTAACCAAAGATTTAAAAATCAAAGACTTTATTTAGCTCACAAAGGTACAGTTTGGCCAACATGATTTCAAATATGGAAATTCTACATACTCATTTTCCAATGAATAAGAAAAACAAAATCTGACTTCTCTTGAAAAGAAGGGGAGAATGTGGCAGCATTCACCAAGTCTAACCAAAACCTTAACCATCTGGACCAAGTACAGCAGCTGCCCCTTTCCACAATGCTCGTCTTTATTATTATCCTTACATTTTATTTCACGCTGTATGTGTGTGGTGTGCATGTGTCTATGTGTGCCACAGCACACGTGCAGAGGTCAGAAGGCAATTTTGGGGAGTCTGTTCTCTCCTTCCATCATGTTGGTTCCAGGAATTGAACTCTGGTCATGGACATGCAGAACCCAAAATGCAAGTCTTTGTCTAGCTTTAAGCCTACTTAGTCATTCAAACATTCAACCTCTAGTTCTACTTAATAGCAATATGCTAATAACTATCTTCATTTGCACTTGATCTCAGACTCAGTTCCCACCATCTCTGTATCTCCAAACTAAATTCCTCAAGACTCTAGTTCTAGACTGTTTCAGACGTGACAAAGTTCAATCGTGAACCAAGCAAAGAGCACCATTACTACTAAATGCCGCTCCCTCGTTTCTAACGAGTCACCAGCTCCTGTTGATTTACCCATTACAAATGTCAGTCTATTCCTCTTTGCTTTCCCGATTACCACTGCTTTATACCTGTTCAGAGCCCCATCACCAGCCACAGCTATTTCACTACAGACAGACTGTCTATCCTCCTAGCCAAAAGCAATGTCTGCAGCTGTGCGGTAGGTCCCATCAGCTCTTGCCTTATCCAGAACACTGAGCCAACAACACCCCCTCAACCTCCACCACCCCATCCCTTCTCTCTCCATCAGCTCTTCCTCATCATGGAATCACTGTTGTCAGCACAGAAACATGCTGTCGATGTTTCTTTTGTCCTTAAACATAATCAAAATCTCTCCAAACTCCTATGGTTCGAAATCCCTTCTTCTGCTCCTGCTATCAGCTCAGTATTTGAAAGCACTCTGTCCTGGTTTACAGCGGGTCTTCTCGAGGGTTTCAAGACCTCCTCATGATTAACTCCATCATGACATCATCCCTTCCTGCTCACTTCCCTGGTCTGTCAGCGGCGTCTGGCACAGCTGCTGATCCCTCCCCCTCCTAGAAAGCACTGTCTCCAGATTCCACTTGCTTCTGTGCCTTTTTGTCACCAGTCTCCCTTGCAGACTCTGCCTCATCCTGAGGCCTCTAAAATACATGTGCAAGTGCCTACAGCTCAGTGTTTGGGCTTTTTTCTTTCTACAGCCATAAATACCATCTTTGTGCCAGAGAGTTCCCAGGTTTATTTTGCTAACCAGAAAACTTCCCCTGAATTCCATATCCAAACTACACATTCATCGTCTTAATCAAATTCTCCTTTCTTCCAAACTAGTTCTTCTCAGAATCATCCTCTTCAGTTAATGGAAACGCTGTTCTTTTTACCCCAACCAAAACTCTCATTGTCAACCTGAACCTGCCTTTCCGTCATATAAATAAATACATCACTGGCGGATCAGTGATGGCACACTCCTTTAATCCCAATACTAGGAGGCAGATGCAGGTGGATCTCTGTGAGTTTGGGACCAGCCTGGTTTATACAGTGAGTTCTAAGATGGCCAGGGCTGTTATACAGAGAAACCCTGTTTTGAAACATGAAACATGAATATGACTTAGCTTACATAAAAGTAACTGTTATGCAACAATATGGATAGGCTTTAAAACATTGCTCTTAGCTAAAATAAAGTAAGGCAAAAGAGAATACACATGATATGGTCCCATTTGTGCAAAAACTCCCCAATGGGCATGCTTACCTCTACCGATGGAAAGCAGATCAGTAGTTGCCTAGCCCAGGGCTTAGGAGGGAGTATCCGAAAGGGAAGCCATTTTTTGAAGTGATGGAAATTTCCATATGCTGATTGTGGTGGCAACTACATGTAAATAAACTGACCAAAACCTACTGAATTATATGAGACATATATTTTTAAATGTTTTTATCTGAAGGTATTTTTCAATTGCCATGTATTATTATTACTGTTTCAGTGTATGTGTAACATGAATGCATGTAGGAAGGAGGGAGTTCAGGCATGCACAGCATGTGTGAGGAGACCAGAGAACACTTTATGGAGTTGGTTCTCTCCTCCACTTTGACTGGGCCCCGGGATGAAACTCACCAAGCCTTTGCAGCAGGAGCCATCATCTCATCAGCTCCTCACGCATACATTTTAGTTCACGTTAATTACGCTCCACTAAAGCTGATTAAGCACACATACAATTGGACCACTTTTTGCTACCCCCCTTCCCTCACTCTTTCTCTCTTCTGGAGCCTCCTAAATGATGTCCTGGGTGTGTGGTCCTCTGCATCTTATTCTCAACACAGAGCCTGGAGCAACCCTGTAAAATATGAATCTCATCATGTCACTCTCTGATCAAAACGTCCTAATGGTCTTTCATGGCAATAAAATTCTTTTTTTTTTTAATTTTTATTTAGTTTTTGACAATAGGGTCTCATTCTGTAGCCCAGGCAGACCTGAAACTCACTCTGTAGACCCTGAGTTCTAGCTTGACACAGGAAAAAGGTAACATTCAGACTTGTTATGATAATATATATCAACCTGAACTTGCAATTTAAGGTAAAAAAGACTAGCATAAAATTTAAGCTCTATCAGACACCGAAATTTTTTCCATAAAATTTACAGATTTTCTTCTAAGCAAGTGTCTCTAAGTGAAGTAATCTTCCTAATCGCCTAAACCAATGAACAGTCTAAGTTCTTTGTATAAGCTCATACTGCTTAACACCCCACAAATGCTAGGGTAGAAAATAAACAAGCTGACAGTCTACGAACTCAAGCTTTATTTTAAAAATTCTTATTTATCTTTATCATTTAAACAATATCTTGTTTTATCAGCAAGCCACATAAATATAAAAATGCTAAGGAGATCAGTTTAACATAAATAATTTAAGGTAAGGTAGAGGTGCCTTTGCTCAGAAATCCAAGGCTCTCTTTGCACCAAGCAAAGCTGTTCTAGCCCAGAGGGGCCTCCCCAGCAACCTCAGAACCCTGGGCTGCAGACCCCCTGCACCCAGCAGCTCCTGCTACAACTGCAGTGAAGTATTCAACTTCAGTCAGGTGGAGTGCGGAGTTCCAGTTACCTGACTTATAAACCATGTTGCATATTTAACCTAAAAACCAGGGCTACTTTATAATATGGCTAAAAGGTTTTATGAAGTTAAATGGAGTGGAAATTTCCAGGGGAACACCATTTTTTAAGCAGTTCTAAACAAATAATATCCTAAAGCATGGTTAATATTGTAAGAATAAGCATGACGACACATAGCTTTGTGGCATATACTGACCTTTCTTTACTGCTCATAGGCAGCATCTTTCACTTCTACATATCAATTTCTTAAGCAAGACAATGAAAAACAAAAAACAACTATGATATATTGTCCTATTATAGGACAGCAGTAGCTTCACATAGCATATATGGTCACCAGCAGACCTCATAACCAAAACACTTCTTAAACTGTAACTGTATTAGTAATTATTCACCTTCATGCATCTGGCAACCACAACAGTAATAATCACAAGTTCAGAGAAAGTGCTAACATCTCCAAATAGTCTCATTTCTAAGTTTCCTGGATTGCTTTAAACCTAAAACAGAGGTTGTTCTGGACAGACAAAATAACAAAAACACCAGCACCAACACTAACAGGCACTCTTAATAGACAACAGAGTCATAGGAGCAGATCACTAAGATCAGCTTTGATTTGCAGGTTTAGAGCTTCCAAAGCAAGATGAAATGTGAATGATCATACAGTACCTTACCCTTTCTACCGATGAGCCATAGCATGCAATGCCGAAACATAGCAGTGGCAGATGGCATTGGAGTTATTAACTACAGAAGGGTAACAGTAGAGGAATGATGGCTGGCAGACAAGACACAGAAATGCAGATGGAATGAATGCAAACTTGGAGTTCTTGAAGCAGAGCAAAACCTTTCCGGCAAAGGTTGCCTCTAGCTTCAATTGAATTTACATTTTGAGCTTCACACGGACAAACACTGCAGCCTTTGCATTCAGTCTTTAGACTCTTCATGCAGAAGCAGAAGCACACTCCTCGATAAAGAAGATCAGCAACCTTCTGTAAGCACAAGCCAGCAGCAGCAGCAGCCCATTACTCTTGCTTCTGATTCTTATCCTTTAAATTTTTAATCTCCAACTGCAGCCAGATCCACAGTCGCTTCAAATTAATGTGCATCCACTGCAGATACAAATCCCTGCCTAACCTGCAGTACCACTTCATCCAGAAGGTTCCTGTGCACTCGCTCATGCAGGATCAGTTGCAAAACCATTCAAGTCATTCAGCACACAACCCAGGAGAGAAGGGAAGGAGCAGGCGGGACTATGAAGAGACAGAATCTCTCCTTTCAGCTCACCCTGGAAGTGGAAGGTTTTCTGATCAACAGTTATTGTGAAGGTGCTGTCGTCCTCATCGTCTATACCAATCACAGCTCCCTGTGAAACAAAGAGCAAAATCCCAATAAGGCAAACAATGACATCAGCAATATTCACTAGTGCTACAGCCCTGGAATACCCGGAGCACTGAGGACACTGGAAGCCGGCTAGACGAGCGAGCGAGCAGAGAAACCCGAGAACCTTGTTTTGCTTGAGGAGGAAGAACTAGAGGAGAAGGGCTGGCAGGACGCCTTAGTAGTACCCTGCACGGAGGCTTTCTATGCCTTGCTAAGGGACATGAATGCAGTGGGAGGGGACAGACACAGATGCTGAATCTGGAATCTGTTAACTGCCAGCCAGTGAGCCCTCCTGAGCTTTAAACTGCTCTCTAAAATGGGAGTCAGAAACCTACACCGCCCCGGGTTGTTGTGCGGGTCAAAGACAGCAGGTGCTCTTCATCAGGCTGCTTCTGCCTCGTGCTTGTTAGTGCAGAAACACCAGCTGACATTTGCTCCAAAACACTGCCCAATAACCAGATGCTCCCATAACCACTTGTGCTTTGGTGAGCGCTGCAGTTTTCACACTGAGTTACTGTGTGCTCCTATGTCCGCCTCCTCCCACTAAACTGCTGTGACGTTTTGGGAACCAGGACAATTTTACTTATTTTGACACATAGCACTCAAACTCAAACACATGTTTTCTAAGGGAAAACATGACTTTCAGAATACAGCAAGAGGGCAGGGAACAACACTGGTTAGTTATTTTGAGAACTTTTAACATTTTTTTATATACAACTCTATGCATCCTATTCAGACACCTGGAATTAATGGGTGGGGGAAGCTATACAAAATCAAAGTCTACTGAGCAATGTTCTCAAGGAATCAATCAATCTTTCATATCCCATATGGGCTTAGAAAACACACACCACAGGAGCACATCTCTCTCACACAGTTCACTATTAGATACCTTGAAATGAACGATCAAAAGAATGAAGGAAAACAACAACAACCTTAACACATGAAAATAGTAGTATGTAGGGTGACTACTATTATCTCAAAAATATTAATAGAGCCAAATAGTTACTCATTTCTTCCCAGATACTATGTAGCTAAACCTCACCTCCATCTAAGTTCTATACACCTTACTTAGCTTGCTTACTTCAGAGTAGATAAGAAATTTTGCCCCCCATTCTCAAATAAGGAAATGTTTGCAGAATTAATCTAGACCTAACAAGAAGCTCACAGTACAGCCCAGCAGAGGTGGCACACGCCTTTAATCCCAGCACTTGGGAGGCAGAGGCAGGCGGATCTCTGTGAGTTCCAGACCAACCTGGTCAACAAGAGCTAGTCCTAGGACAGCCTCCAAAGCCACAGAAAAACCATGTTTTGAACCACTCCCCCAACCCCCCCGCCGCCGCCAAAAAAAAGCTCACAGCAGGACCAGGACTGGGATGCCATTGGCATGGCACCTCCTAGTCCAGCATGGTGAGCATGAACACCCCCATCATGTACAAGAGCAGTTCTTTCTGGCTACAATAGCACTTAATAGCCAAGCACAGGAATGTGGGCTAGATGTAGCTAAGACATGGAACCATGGTCCTTGCTCTTAAGGCCTTTCTGCTCTAGAAGAGCAGATAGAACACACAGGAGAGTGCAGCACACGCCCAGCACTGATCTCTTCCTGGATGAACCTTGAAAACAGTATCAAAGAAGCTTGTTACTAAGGAAATAACCACTATGGACAAATACAGAGATGGAAAGTAGTTTAGTGGTTCCCTGAGGGTGTGGTGAATAGGGACTAAACACTAGGGACAGGGTTGGGAAGGGAGGGTTGTTTTGGAGACAAGGTGTTGCTATCTTGCCCAGAAGGCCTTAACTGAGCTCAATAAATTCTTGTGTCTCAGTCTTTCACTAGAATTACAGACATACAACACTATACCCAGCTGGCATTATATTTCTTCATGGAGGGATGAAAACATTCTAAAATTGACCATGCCATTGTGGTGGTTGAACAATCCTATGAATATACCAAAAAACTTTAACTACATACTTTAATACTGTACAGTATGTGAATTTTCTCTCTTTAATACAGGGTTCTCATATAGTCCATGTTGGCCTCTAATTCCATGTAGCCAAGGATAACACTGAATGCCTGATCTTCCTGCCTCTGCCTCTTGAGTACAGGGGTTAACGGTATGCATTATTATTCCCAGTTTATTTGATGTTGGGAATCCAGTCCACATGCTAGACAAGCACTCTACCAACTAAGCCACATCCCCAGGCTCAGTACGTAAATTATAACTCAACCAAGCTTTAATACCCACTTCCAAATGCCTGTTTGTTCATTCTTTGAGGTTTCTTAATCTAAATTTGCCCATCATCTAATCACTCAAGGCAGGCATCAGGAGGGCTCACAAATGTCCTCATCACATAACTGTCTATGCACATTTACAACTTTTACCTTTGCTTTTTTTTCTCCTTCAGTGCAGGGGACTGAAACTAGGGCTTCACAGCTGCTAGGCAAGGACTCTACACTGAGCTGTCTCCAGCCTGGAACTCTCAGCTCCTTCCCCAGCACCATGTCTGCCTGTATGCTGACGTGTCCTGCCATGATAATGGACTAAACCCCAATTAAATGTTTTCCTTTATAAGCGTTGCCATGGCTGGGCAGTGGTGGCACATGTCTTTAATCCCAACACTCAGGAGGCAGAGGCAAGTGGATTTCTGTGAGTTTGAGACCAGCCTGATCTACAAGAGCTAGTTCCAGGTCGGCCACAGAGAAACCCTGTCTCGAAAAGAAAAAAAAAACAAAAACAAAAACAAAAAAACAAAAAGAGTTGCCATGATCGTGGTGTCTCTTCACAGCAATAGAAACCCTAACTAAGACAGAAGTTGGTACCAGGGACTGGGGTATCACTGTCATAGGCCAGACAATGCTTTTGTTTGAAAGAATACGGACTTTGGTACTGAGGATTAGAAAAGCAGTTGAATGCTTTAATGGGCCATCCTAGTAGGAACATGGAAGTCAGTGGTGCTGGGGTGATCTGAACTGGGGGGGCCTAACTCGAGAGGCTTCAGAGAATAATGCTAGCATGTGGCCTAGAGACTGTTCTTGTGGTATTTTGGTGAGGAATGAGGCTGTTTTCTGCCCTTGTCCAAAAAGTCTGCCTGAGGCTGACTTGAAGAGTTCTGGATTAATTCCATTGGCAAAAAAATTCTCGCCGGTTGTGGTGGCGCACGCCGGTAGGATTTGCTGAAGGAGGCAGAGGCAGGAGGATCACGAGTTCGAGGCCAGCCTGGGCTACACATTTTAGTAAAACAAGCTATTTAAAATTAAAATAAAAAATGATAAAAAAAAATTCTCAAACCAGTCTAGTATTGAGTCTGTTTGTGGTTATTAGTGGTCACTCTTATACAGACCTATAATGAAAAGGAAAAAGCTGAGCAAAGAAAAAATACAAAATGTACAATTTGAGGAGAAAAGGAGCACTGGGAAGTGGAATGGAGCTAAATAAATCCTATGTTCAAGGATATAAACTGATTAAGAAATGGAATAAAAGTGGTAACCTCAGGGCAAGACCCCACCCAGCTAAGCTTCCAACTTATAAAAAGGAATTAAAGATCAGCTTAAATCCAGTCATGGTGGTACATGTCTTTATTCCCACACTCAGGAGATAGAGACAAGTGGATCTCTGACTTGCAGGCCAACCTGGTCTACAGATCAAGTTTTAGGACAACCAAGCTTGGGCAGTGAAGGAAACCATAAAAACAGAAAGTTAGCCAGGCAGTTAAGCCAGCTAAGAATATAAAAGAAATAAGTTATATCTGCACCCTGAAGGAACATGCAAGAGGAAACAAAACAGAAGCCAATGTATAAAGGGAAGCAGGAATGCTTGTATGCAGCCTGCTCACAAAGGTGCTGAATGCAGAGCCTGCTACAGCATCATTCAGTCATTCACTCATTGAGTCAACAAGTACTGAGTTTTTCAGACATGGTTTCAGAAACCAGTAATATACTAACCAATTGGGGGGGGGTGAAAACAGAACTCACTCTATAGATAGGCAGACCTCTAACAGAGATTCGCCTGTCCCACCTCCCCCAGTGCTGGGATTAAAGGCATCCACCACCACTACCACACACAACTTTTTTTTTTACATTCACTATTTGTTTACTGAAGCTACACACACACACACACACACACACACACACACACACACCTTCAATACTGAGAATCTATACTTACCATCCATTCTGAGAACATGTCTATTTTACCCTCCTATTTCCTTTTATGAGTTGAATATACATTTTTATTTTAAGTATACTTTTTTTGCTTTCTTACTGACTACATGCATTCTTTAGGTTTTCTTTGGGGTTTTTTTTTCCGTTTGTTTATTTGTTCTTGATTTGTAGTTCTTCATATTTTTTGGATATTAGTCCTTTGTCAAACAGAATACCTTATATTTTCCTCTTGTCCATAGTTGCCTTTTCATCTTGATTGTGGTACTAATTTTGCTGTTATTCAGGTTCCCCTTCAACAATGTCTTATAAATTTTCTGCTTTAAAAGAATGCATATTCTTCTCCCATTCTGATCTTTTTCTTTGTTCCTTATTCTCATATTACCGCGTGTGCCAAGCCCACTGGTATAGTTTATCTTGTGCTTTTTCTTCATTTCACATTCTGGGAGCTGCAGGGTATGGCAGCAGCACATACAGGCCCTATCTTGCTGCTGATTTACGAAAACTGTGAGGCTAGGAGATGCTCGGCAGTTGAAGCACTCAGTGTGAAAGCTTTTGTCAAGACCCCTGAAGCTTTTGTTTGGGTTCCCTGAACCCCATGAATGCTGTTCTGCCTATGAACCTAGCATTTGAAGGGAGAGGCAAACCGGCTAGCACAGCAAGCTCAGAGTTCACTCGAGAAACCCTGCCTTGATATAAGGTGGAGAGCAATGAAGGAAGACTCAGTGTCACCCTCAGGCTTCCACACTGCTTCATTATTAAGAACAGAACAGCCTCTTAGCAAACATTCTTTATGAGGTTTAGGAATGCTCATTTGATCAGGTCTAATAACACACACCTTTATTCCAGTACTCAGGAGGTAGAGGCAGGCAGAGCTCTGAGTTCCAGGCTAGCCTGGTCTACAGAGTGAGCTCCAGGATAGTCAGGGCTATATAGTGATTGTGTGTGTGTGTATGTGTGTGTGTGTATAATTTCGATCTGGATGTGGTGGCAAATGTCTATCATCCCAGCACTTGGGAGGCAAAGGCAGGAGAACTGGGAATTCAAGGACATTTTCAATGTCAAATTCATAGGGAACAGACAGAATTGGCAAAAGGCTACTACATTAACAGTGAGCCCTAAATTAATGGAGTCATTTTTCATCATGAAATGACAAGACAATGATAGCATTTCTTGTAGGACACAGGCTTGCAGGCTAGGACATTTGTAAGTTTATACATTAATCTAAATCACCTCCCCACATCCTCTCTAGGATGCCACTTGTTGTTAGATACAGCCCAATAACAGAGATATGGGAAAATGTCACAGGGCTAAAATAAAGCATCAGTATCCATCAGTGCTGAAGGTATTAATAATCTAATGTGGTATGCTGTTGATCTCTCATGAGCTGAGAGAAAAGAGAACAGATGATGGCTTGCACAGGGAATCAATCCACTTATACCTTACACATGACAGACTTATGTCATACAAGTTGAGCATCTAGAGTTAAAAAAGAAAATCTGAAATCCAAAGCACTATAAAATCCAAAATTTTCTGAGGGCCAACCAGGCAACACAATCAGAAAATTCTACACCTGATTTCATGTATTAAGGCACAAAAATACCTGTGAGTTATCTGTATAAAATATATGTAAAACTTAATTGAATTTTACATTCAAACTTGGGTCCCTCTCCCAAAAGATTATTATATACATGCAAATATCCCAAAGTTCCAAAGAGGAATAATTTCTGGCTGCAAACATTCCACATAGGGGATGTTCGCCTGTACTCTTCACTGTAGTGGGTTACTTTAAGTCATGCATGAATAGACAGTTTTCAAAGCACTTGTAACATTGAAACTTTGTTGATTTATAATTCATCTCACTCTGGTGATCCCTAAGCCTCTTCAGAAGTCAGAATCCAAGATTCATTTGCAGAATATGACTTATTATAGCTAAGCTGGGCAACACAGGCCATTGATCTCAGTTACTTGGGAGGCTGAGGCAGAGAACCACAATTTCAAGACCAATTTGGGCATCAGTAAACTCTGGTCTCAAAAATTTAGAAGGCGGCTGGAAATACCACTCAAACTACTCAGTGGTGGGTTGCTTATCTAGGATCTCCAAGGCAATAGGTTCAATCACTACTACTTTTCAAATATATTAAAAAATTTGATGCTGAAAATGCTTTGAGTGAATAGTATGATATACAGTCTTGTTTTGGGTTATTTATTTTTGTTTTATATACATTGGTGTTTTGCCTACATGTGTAAGGGTGTCGGAACCTCTGGAGCTGGAGTTAGAAACAGCTTTCGACTGCCATGTGAACTAGAGTTCTCTGGTAGAGCAGCCAGTGCTCTTAACCACTGAACCATCTCTCCAGCCAGTTTTGTTTTTGTTTTAGGAGCCCAAAAGTGAATGGAAAGAGTTGGCTCAATTCATAAGGCTAGTTAAAAGTTCATTACTAATCTCCATTCCAAAGATGCCATGCTCTTGCCTCTACCTTACATACCTCTTTAATGTTGTTACTTACCCATTTTGTAAATACTTCCTTAAAATGTTTATATTTTGCTTTCAGATAAAACATGGAGGTAAAGTGTTAGATCAGAGCCAAGCACCAACCATCACTACGTCCTTGGGTCAAGGGCGCCATCTAGTGGTACACACTTTGTAACCAACAACGCCAAAATTTTGCTGACAAGTATGATGGTTCAAACATGGGAATGACAGCACTATAGAGACTGTGGCATGACTGCCATGAGTTTGAGGATAGTCTAGGCTACATAGTGAATTTCAGGTCTGCCAGGCCTATCTACAAAGCAAGTCTCTGTCTCAAAGAGAGAGGGATGGAGGGAGGGAGGGAAAGAGGCAGAGAGAGGGGAAGTTTTTTACTTCCCTACTTTCCCTGCTGATTTCCTGTTGCTTTGCCACAATGTGGCTGGCATATCTGCATTAAAGATGTAGGAGGATCAGTTCAAGGTCTTACAGGGAATTACAAGGTCTTACAAGGTCTTACAGCCTGAGCTAGAGACCCTGTCTTAAAAAAATAATAAATGAAACCCTAAAATACACAAAGATAGTTGGGAATGGAACAGACCAAAGTTCAGTCTCAGATTCACCATCAATGTGTAGCCTTGATAAATTACTACTAAGCATCAACTTGCTCTCAGAAGCGACTGGGCATGGGGATCAGTAGTGTGTGCTTTCAGAGCACTGAACTCAAGCCCTAGCTCTGGAAAACAAACTCAGTGTCTCAGGCTGTAGGATGTGGGCTCCCTGATCCTGCACAGATCATACTCTTTCTACAGTGATCCCAACTTGTCTGCACAGCACAATCAGCCAGAGAATCTGTTTAAAACCAGAGGTTCTAGACTCTTACTCTAAAATAAGGTGTGTAGAAGGGAGCTCCTGGAAACCTATACTTTAAACAAACTGCCCAGATGTTTCGCACACAGGGAGCCAAAGTACAATCTTTCTTTTGGGGGCAGCATCTCATGCAATCCACTCTGGCCTTGTGTTGGCTAGATTTATGTCAATTTGACACAAACTAGTCATCTGAGAGGAGAGGAAACCTCAACTGAAAAAATACCTCCACAAGATTAGGTTGTGGGAGGGGACTGGAAATATGGCTCAGTGGTTCAATTCCCAGCGACCACATGGTGGCTCACAACCATCTGTAACAAGATCTGGTGCCCTCTTCGGGCCTGCAGGCTACATGCAGACAGAACACTGTATACATAATTAATAAATAAATAAATCTTATTTTTAATTGGGCTGTGGGCCAGCCTGCAGAGTATTTTCTTAATTAGTGATTAAGGGGGAAGGCCCAGCCCATTGTGGTCTTGGGTTCTCTAAGAAAGCAGGCTGAGCAAGCCATGTGGAGCAAGTCAGTAAGCAGCACCCTCTGTTGTGGGGATATTTTGATGGTACTCTGACACTCCCAAGACGGCCAATAAAGTTAAACCTTGAATCAGAGGGTGGAGTCAGCATTCAGCTGACCAGAATTAACTAGATTAGATAGAGACACAGTAAGGAATAGAGAGGGGCTTAGAAAGTGTGGAGAGGCAGGGTCAGCTGATCATTCCTGTGTCATTCTTTGGATCTATCAGGTTTTTGCCCTAGTCTTACTCCCGAAGTAATCACTTCATCTGATGCTTCACCCCTCTATGGCCTCTGCATCAGCTCCTGCCTCCAGGTTCCCGCCTTGTCTGAGTTTCTGTCCTGGCTTCCTTCAGTGATGTACTACAATATGGAAGTGTAGGTTAAATAAACCTTTTTCTCTCCAACTTGCTTTTTGGTCATGGTGTCTCACTGCAGCAATAGAAACATAGTAAGACAGGCCTTACTATGTAATAGAAGATGACCTTGAACCTCTGTTCCTCCTGCCTCTACCCCTCCATGCTGGAATTAGAGGCATGCATTACCCATGCCTGGTTTTATGCAGTGCTTAGAATTGAACCCGCGGCCTCGTGCATGCTAGGAAGCACTACCAACTGAACTGTATCCCAGCATTTTCATAAATACATTTTATTACCCTCCCCCATCAATGTGTCCAGTATCTAATGCTCACAGAATTCTGCTAGAAACACGTAATTCCCACGTAAAGAAAACCCACACTCAAGCCTATAGTGTCCCTCTTTCAGTCAATCAAACAAAGGGCAAAACAAGATTTAACCTTTTCTGAAGGTTCTTCTCTGTCCTGCTATGCAGCAGGCAGGTTCTAAGAGTGCTACTTGTTCTTGGATAATCTCCTCTCCTGGGACTATGCATGCAAACCGGGTATGATGAAATCACTGCAATGCTTATGTTAAATAAAACGCAAAAAGATTATCTGACCTGACCCAATTGCATGAGCCTTTTAAAGACTGCTTTCTGTAGCTGCCAGCAGATTGGGAAATCAGAGGGACTCACACTCCTATAGAGAGGAGACATGGCAGGTAAGCATAGCCCCCAAAAGCAGAGTAAGGGCTACAGGTGACAGCAACAAAGAGACCTCAGAAGCTTAACTACAAGCAACTAAATTTGACCAAGAGCCCAAAAAGGATTCTTTCTCAGCTCTTCCAGACCAGGAACCCATCCCAGTCACCTTCTTTACTTCAGCCTTGTAAGCCTTAGCAGAAAATCCACGGGAGGTGTCTACCTGTAGAATTGTGGAGCCAGGCAGTGCTGGCACAGGACTTTAATCCCAGTACTTGGGAGGCAGAGGCAGGTGGATCTCTGTGAATTGGAGGACAGCCTGGTCTACAGAGTTCCAAGACAGTTGGGGCTACATGAGAGGGAGAGGGAGAGGGAGAAGGGGGGAGGAGAGAGAGAGACAGAGACAGAGACAGAGACAGAGACAGAGACAGAGACAGAGACAGACAGACAGACAGAGAGAGACAGGCAGAGAGAGACAGAGACAGACAGAGACAGAGACAGACAGAGACAGAGACAGACAGAGACAGAGACAGAGAGAGAGAGACAGGCAGAGACAGACAGAGACAGACAGAGACAGACAGAGACAGAGACAGAGACAGAGAGAGACAGAGAGAGATTGTGGAAAATTCAGAGTGTATTCTTGTGGTAAAACCTATCAGTTCTGTAGCGTTAAGGACATTTACCCTGCTGTGCAACTGTCACCACCCTCCATCTGCAGAAACTACCCCCACAGTCATGTTTGGTTTTGCCCTAGGTCTCTGGGGTATCCAGCCTCTGGGTCCTGGTCCTCAGGTCCTGGCTCCCTCTCATGGCAGACAACGTAAGTTGTTTTTGGTTTTTGTCTTTGTTTTTGTTTTGTTCCAGGCTGGCCTCAGACTCACAGAAACCCACCTACCTCTGCCTCCAGAGTGCTGGGACTAAGGGTGCATGCCACCAATACCCAGCCAGAAACTACATTTCTAAACTCAAACAACTCCATACCCACTAAATACCAACTTATTTCTCACACCTAGGCTGGAAACCACCATTTTATTCCAATTCGTCATATCTAATAGGACTCACCATGATATTTGTGTTTTGTGGCTAGTTTATTTCCCATAGCATACCACTCTCAAGGTCCATCATGTTAGCATATGTGAAATTTTCTTTTCTTTTTTAAAGGCTAAATAGTATATTCTCTTGGTTTCTAGTTGCTGTGATAAAATACCCTGAGACAAAGGCAAGGCATAAAGGGTCTATTTCAGCTCCTTTCTTCATTTATACAGGTCAGGATCCCAGTCCAGGGAATGGTGTTGCCCACAGTAGGTAGGGCTTCCCATCTCAATTAACCTAATCAGGCATGCCCAGAGTCCCATCTTCCTAGTGATTCTAGATCTCAAGTCGATGACTGAGGTTACCATTAACAGTATGCTACTGTGTTTCTGTGTATATTCACATACGATACATATAATATTGTATTCAGTTTTCTGCGTAAAGGCACTTAAAATGTTTAGCTTTGGGGCTATTGTGACTAGCACTGTTATGAATAAATGGTACACAAATATTTACATAGGTCCTTGTTTCCATTTTTTCTTAATATATAAATAGTTGCGGCCTGAAACAAAGTCATTATCTTAACCAGGCAAGTGAAAGGAAATAATGAAGCAGGTATCCTGCCTATTTGAACCACACTGTTAGGTAAACAGATAACAGAGGGAAAGAAAGCTCTCATAAAATTAACATAAATATAGACTATCTCCATTTTGCCAACTCTGAGTGAGTTAATGAGCATAAGTAGTCACCAAGCATTATCAGCTGCTACTATCATTAAAGAACAAGAACTGGACACGTGTCTCCTGCTAACAGTCTGGTCAACAGGATCAAATGTGAGTCTGATTCAGTCTCTGGATGCAGCCACTAATCAGAGCAGAAACAGGAGAGAAAGGTGCCAAGCTGCCCCAGAGTGCTATCAGTAAAATGCACACTAGGCCAATCCCATAGGTCTAAGGGTAGGATTCCTCAGTAGGTAAACTGTGAATAAAAAGCATGGAGTTTTAACTTAAGCAATACAAAACTGCTGGGTAGTGGGCCACTGTAATCCCAACAGCACTCTAGAGACAGAGACAGAAGGATCGCCTGAGCTCAGGAACTGGAGACCAGCCTAGGAAACACAGTAAAACATCTAAAATATTCAATCTAAAACCTATAAAATTTAAGGATGTCATACTATAAAATTATAAAGCAATGCAGAGGGCGAATAGTTAGGAGACAGGAGGCATAATCCGAGCTTTTGGGCAGCTGGCAAAGTTCTCTCTCTTAACTTGAGCGCTAGGCACAAGGGTTAAGAACTCAACTATATTTAAAAACCAAAACCAAGAACTAAGCCAGCACATTAACGACGACAAGACAGTGGCCTAACTCCAAATACAATCCATCCGCTGACCTGCTGTCTCAACACAGCCCTGCCAAGCCTCACCACAGGCCCATCTCAAGCCAATAAAAAGCAGTTAAAACCAGACGAGTGGGAACTGGGATCAATAGCAAGTACTCAGGAAAGCAATCTGACCACAACAAGAGGGATCACAGGAAAATTTAAAAATACAAACGTAGAAGGCAGATATGGTTGGCCATGCTACAACCCTGGTACTGGGGAAGCCTTGGCAGAAGGATCACCATGAATCCAAGACCAGCCTGCAACGTCAGATTCTGTTTCAAAACAACAAGAAAGAAGACCAAATAAAAGATAAAAAACAGCCTAAGTTGCTTTTTAAAAAAATCTGTGCTGTCATATATTCAAGTTAGTCTAGTTTCCATTCTGCAAACCAACCATACTTACTCCTCAAAACTTTCCCCTTTATGCCTAAACTTAGAATTGTTTCCCCAAAAAATAAATAACTGAAGTGATTGTTTTCCAATTCTTGGTAGAACTGATGATAAAGGTATCAATGTTTACCAATATGTTCACATTTTCAAAAGTAACGGTATACCTTACATTCAGTTCAAAGCACTACAAACAAAAAATGTAAGGGTAGGGAGGAGGGGAGATGACAGAAAGCATACAAACAAAAAGAACTCTGAAATGGAGAAAGCTTCCAGAAGCTGAGGGACTAGTTGGGGAAGGAATCAATACAGGAGTGAATCTGGAGCCATGCCCCTAGCCATGCACCGCTCCTGAGCTCTCCTTAACTGAACAGTTGCAGAAACTGAAGGAGCAGCTAAAAGCGTCATGTGAAACCTGAACTGCTGTTCAGTCAGCAGCCACAAGCCAGAGGCAGATACTGAACACGCCCCCTCGAGATGTGTGACCATACCAAAAGACAAGCCAGACTTCCAAGACCCAGAATGAAAAATGCCATGTCAAATGTCTGCCTTTCTTTGGAGGCAGGGTCTCACTATGTAATTCTGATTAACATGGAGACTAGGCTGGCCTAAAACTCAGAGTTCCACCTGACTGAGCCACCCAAGTGCTATGTAAAATATCTTAATAAATTTGTATTAGTCAGGCAGTAGTGGCACACGCCTTTGATACCAGCACTTGGGAGACAGAGACAAGTGGATCTCTGTGAGTTCAAAGCCAGCCTGGTCTACAAAGTGAGTTCCAGGACAGTCAAGGATACACAAAGAAACCCTGTCTCAAAACAAAACAAAAACAAACAAACAAAAAAGCAACAACAAAAAGTTTATATTGACTACATGTTAAAATAGTATTTTATATATATTAGCTCACTAATTTCATCTGTTTAATTTTACCTTTGAAATGTGGGCTACCACCAATTTTTTTTATGATTTATTCTTTGTGTCTTTCACTGCCTCCCAGCCCACCCATCTCTCCTGCCCCCAAAATAAAACAAAATAAAATTTAAGAGAAAAAAAAGAGTAAAATCTCATGAGGGTTTCAGCATGGCACAGTGAGTCATGCAGTAACCCCTTTATCCATACATTTTTACATGCAGGCATTTGTCACAAAGAATCATTGGTTTGGTTTGAGGCCCATGATCTCTGCTGAATGATACGGGGCCCTCACTGGGACTCTTCCTGGACATCCCATTGCTGCCCTGTGTCATGGAGATCCTGCAGCCCTGGGTTCACAGGACTGACCCCGCCACACACACACACCTGTGCTCCAGCATTTCACAGATGGGGTGGATGTTGGACTATCATCAATTTTTTTTTTTTTTTTTTTTTTTTTTTTTTGGTTTTTCGAGACAGGGTTTCTCTGTGGCTTTGGAGACTGTCCTGGAACTAGCTCTTGTAGACCAGGCTGGCCTCGAACTCACACAGATCAGCCTGCCTCTGCCTCCCGAGTGCTGGGATTAAAGGCCTGCGCCACCACCGCCCAGCTATCATCAATTCTTAAGTTGTATGTGTGGTTCAAATGATCTTTCTACTGCCCAGCGCTATTATACATACATTACTAAACAGCACAGAAGAGAGAAAAAGCAAAGAAAATAGAGCAGTTAATGAGGATTTCTCTGAGTCTTTTCTACTATTGCTGTAACACCAACAGTATAATTCTAGCCTTATCCCTTGTCTGTAAAATAAGGTTTTAAAGGAAAGCCAGGGGGTGCTTTAAGTCATGGATTAAACCACAGATCAAAATAACTGAGTCTAGTCCTGGTCCTGATACTTCTACAAGTTATTTGGAGAAACCCAATTTTCCTCCCTGGGACTTGGTTATCTGGCCCAATGGCTAAGTAAGGAAATTAAATTAAATCCAGGCTCCATGACACCATCAAAATATGTATTTTCTGTTGAAACTAGTCTTCATGAAATGAAGGAATACTCACCCTGAGTCTAACGCATCCTCTTCGAGAGCCTCTCATCATTTTGTCCTTGGACTAAAAGAAAAACAAAACACTCAGTAAATAAAAAGTTACAGGTAACTGTTTTTAGAGTCACCTGGAAGCTAAAAATCAAGTAAAATGTACAGATCTGGCCATTCCTTCTGCCTATCGCCTGCCCCAAAAGAAATCATTTCTTGCAGGGAAATGACCAGCTTTTCAATGAAAATACTTTTTCTTAGTTTGCACAAATCAACCCGAGCACAGGACTTTCTACATACCCTCATTGTAAAAAAGCTACACTACCATGTCTATCCCTCTTCACAACCCTTCACTGTAACCCAGCATTTCTCTCCCCAATGATGCTGACAAAAGAAAGGACCACGCTTTAGAAACGGTGCTCAAGTTCCCAGACGTCATTTCTCATCTAGAGCCTTTCCTGTCTCGTTGCCACTCATCGAAGTGCTTTAGCCATCTGACCTGGATTCTCACCCCTGAGCATCCAGCCTCCTGTGTGTTTCCTGGTTGTGGCATGTACACCTGTGGGCATTCCCCAGAGGCTGACAAGTCTATCTTGCCTTATCTTATGCTTTAGTACAGTGCTGGTATACATTAGGTGCTCAAAAAACATTTCCTGGTGAGACACTGCTGTCCCTTTTGTTCCCTCACTAGACGGGGAGGAACACAGGCTGTCACAACAAGCACAGAGCTGACATCCAGGAAATGCTCCTGAATGTAAACTGGCAATGCAAATAAAGTAAAACGCAGGAGAGGGAGTTTAATAAATACATAATACTTGTGGAATAATGGGTATTTTCCATATCCTACCTATATGAAAAAAAAATTAAAACAAGCTGAATCCACATAGACTGCATAATTGTCCCACTTGAAGCCACAGATACCCTATAATCTCCAAATTTCTAAGCCATGGAAATGCATGTTCAGAGTGGCTACGGATGTACTGAAGACAGCCTGCTTTTATTTACTTACAAATAAATACAAGAACAAAAACATACTTTTTTTTTTTTTTTGGTTTTACGAGACAGGGTTTCTCTGTATTGTTTTGGAGGCTGTCGGTCCAGCCCGGCCTCGAACTCACAGAGATCCGCCTGCCTCTGCCTCCCAAGCAAAAACATACATTTAGGGAGAGAATACCCTCACTACCAAGCACAGTTAAAGAGTTCTTTACTAATAATACACAGCTAATGAAAACACTGCTAAGAAAAACATCTGCTAAGCATTTAACAACCCTTCTATGGGCCTACATTTATCTCTCTCCAAAACAATAAAGGCAGTATACAAAAACATTCATTAGGTTACAAACAACCAATGAGATTAGAAAGCAAAGTAAGCAAAAAAAAAAAAAAAAAAAAAAAAAAGGTGAAAGCCTGTATACTCATCCTGGAGCCATCCGAATTGTAAAGCAGTTTTTAAAATCACAAGACACAGGGCCTGTGATGCTGCCACCATTTCAACTATGAACTATAAAACACTGAAAGAGACAACTGTAAGTAATTCACTAAGAACCTGCTCCAGAGAATCAGAATACAGAGCATTCTACAAAACAACTAATGGATTCTTACAAACATGAGGAAAAAAAAGCCTAACACATAAATAGTCACAACACAGAGCTAAGCAAACACAAAGTGTCACAAACTTCAGAGGGCAACTCTGAAGGGACCAGAGATCTCCAGTTTCAAACTTGGGCTTAAGAGAACAGAGTTCAGGCCTGGGCAGCAGAGTGAACGCATGCTGGCTCGGTGGGACACGGACACGGACACGGACACGGACACACACACACACACACACACACACACACACACACACACAGTTCCATTGTTTCTTCCGGAACACAATCATGTGGAACCACACACACACACACACACACACACACACACACACACACACACACACACACACACACACACACACAAACAGTTCCATTGTTTCTTCCGGAACACAATCATGTGGAACCACTCCCAGGAGGTGCCCACTGAATCCTGCTATCAAGACCAGCAGGGCTCCTCTGAAGTCTGAGCCAGGCTGATCTACACTGCAAGCTTCAGGTCAGGCAGCCTGAGCTACATATTGAGACTGTTTCAAAACACATATAAATAAAAGAAAAAATACATGTAAATATGTAAAGCAAAACAATCTTCAGTGGCCCTAACATGCTAGCACCTGATCCAAAAGCTGCCATCATTCCTGCTTCGGAGGCTGACTTTCCAGCCCCCGGGACCAGCCAGTCACCTTCACACCTAGGGATTTTTACAGCCTGTTCTCTTGCCTGCAGTGTTTTCGCACATTCCAGGTCCCTTAACAAGCTAATTCCTGCTTACCCTCAGAGAATTCTAGCTGAAGCCCAGGACTACATTATAACCATTCCGGTCATGAGCCATTTTTTTAAAAGACAATCTTTCCCTTGATAATACTGCGAGGAAATAAAAGTTCCCTGGATTTCTTTGTGTTCTAACCAAAGGCTGTAGCGCATGTAATAAAAATTACATTTTTCGTTTTTCTCTGATCTCAAAAAATAATAAATATTTCTTTCCCAGCAGACTCTAAGAAATTATATCTGTAGTAGGAAAGTCATTTTAAGAGCATACTAAGAACCATCCAGCTCAGTGTATTAAAGCTGTTGCCCACCAGGGCGGACCTGTTGTGCTCTGATATGTTTTATCACTTTAGATGAACTTCAGCATCCTACTTAAAGAGACATCTACAGGAGGTGGAGGGATAACTCTCTGGTTAACACCACTTGCTGCTCTTGCAGAGAGAGAACCGGCACTAACCAAGGATGATTAGCAATCCAGTGATCACAGAGGAAGACGCTGAACTCAAACCACCAGAGCCAGCAGAACTCCGTCTCAGGACACTGCCTGTTCTTCAGGCCCTCCACCCCCAAATCATTTACTACCCCTTAGAACTGTCCTCACTTTACTCTCCCCTGTGAAAAGATGCTGAGTCACAGGCATCTGATTCCTTCAAGTTTCCTCTTTTGTGTGGCTCCAGGTGCCCTGATAAACTTGGACACATTTTCTCTTATTAACGTACCGTTGATCTGGTTCATCAAACTTGCAGACTCAAGGTACGGACACTTCCTTTACTTACATATGCTTTATTTTAAAACACACTTCATCAACTTTGCCAATCTACCTACATAAACCATGCATGCCTGTGTACGTGTACAAATCTACTTTAAATAACACAAAGCCCACACCAGGAAAAAGAAGAAAAAGCATCAAAAATTTGTAATTTCCCTTTTTCCCATTCACATTTTTCCTCTGGATCCTTTCCCCTCCCTTACTGGCACACAAGAAACTGCTCTCAGAGAGGCGGTGGTGGCTCACACCTTTATTCCCAGCACTTGGGGGGCAGTGGCAGGCAGAGCTCATTGAGTTCAAAGCCAGCCTGTTCTACAGAGTCAGTTCCAGGACAGCCAGATAAATCTTGTCTCAAAATAACAACAATAAAAGAGAAAAAAGAAAAGAAACAACTCTCCTAGGCTGACAGCTGTTATTACAGTGTGTTATGCACGTTTGTACCCATTTTCCTTGTCACATAGGAAGAAGTCTAATTACCATTTCACTATTATTACCTTCAACCTATCTCCCAGAGTTTAGTTAATATCTGGGAGGTGTTAGATAAATGCATGCATGGTCCCAGGCTCCTCTCTTAGGTATCCTACTCATTCAACAAACAATTTACTTGAAATATGCCTATCTAGCCCCAATTCAAGTTATTCAACACTCCCAGGTAAAACAGAAGAAACATTTTTTTCTTTTTCTGATAATTTTCTGAGCTGTTTTTTGTCGAGACAGAATAGCCCAGGCCGACCTCAAACTAGCTATGTAGCTGAGGATAACCCTGAATTCTTCATCCTTCTGCCTTCACTTCCTAAGTACTGGGAAGCAGCATTCCAGATGGTTTTCCCTTTTTATTACATTTATTTATGGAGGAAGGGCACGCACATAGTCAGAGGAGTCAGTTTTCCCTCCTATCATATGGGTCCTGGGGATCAAGCTTAGGTCATTAGGCTTGATAAGCACCTCTATCCCCCATCCCCACCCCCACCCCCACTTTCAGGTTTTTTGACCAGATTTTTTCAATGGCATTTTGAAAAGTACCATTAAACAGTTACAGGTTAATAATATTATATAAACGTGAAATCAAAACAATTCCAAAGTAATAACTTATTTTTACACTATGTATACTACTACTTATATTTATTATGCTATACTATTACTTATTTTTATACTATTTGTTTTATGTATGAGCAACAGTGCCTGAGGAGGCCAGAAGAGGGCATCAGAACTCCCGGAACTAGAGTTGTATAAATTATGAGCTACCATGTGGGTGCTAGGTCCTCTTCAAAAGCAGAAAGTATTCTTAATTGCTGAGCCATCTCTTCAACCCTGGAATATCTACTTATTTGTATGTTAATTGTAGCTCCTTAGCTCACCAACATTTTTATAAGCTTTAAGAAAATCAGTTCAGTATATTTTTAGCACACATTAGCTACTCAAAGATATGAAGAACTGGGGATGCAGCTCAGTGATAGATGACTTGCTTAGCATGCATGAGGTCCTGGATTCTGGATCCAGTACTGCAAAGAAAGGAGGGGAGAGGCCTTAATTGACTCACAGACTCTGGCTTGAAGCCAGTACACCATGCTATCTATGAAAAGCTGTTTAACTAAAACATAAATATGGGTTACAGTGCTTCACAAGTAAATGTGTTAGGAAAAGTTTTGCACAAAAATGTTTAAAACTCACTGGAGGCCAGGCATTGGTGGCGCACGCCTTTAATCCCAGCACTCAGGAGGCAGAGGCAGGCGGATCTCTGTGAGTTTGAGGCCAGCCTGGTCTACAGAGTGAGTTCCAGGACAGACTCCAAAACAATACAGAGAAACCCTGTCTTGAAAAACCAAAATAAAAAAAAAAATAAAAAAAAAATAAAAACCTCACTGGAGAAGATTAGCTTGCCATTTAAACCAATCCTGCTATCCTTTCACAAAGCAAAGAATGTCTCCCAAGCCAGTTATATAAAGACACTTAAACTTCTATTTGAATGTTAATTTTTACTTTGTCTGCAAATCTCTCACAGCTACAGCTGACTTCTGATCAGGCCTCTGACCTGTGTCGGAGAACAGCACTCCTGCTGTCTCACATGACAATGGACATGAGCACCTCATCACCTCCTAAGGAGACGGGTGTCTGATTTATTCTTGTATCTTTCCCCCTGAATTGGCACCCAACCACCCTTCTGTAAACAATAAAAATGTTTAATGAATGATAGTGAGCATCCTGTGGACAAAGAATGCCAACAAACTTAAAAATGCTTAAGCACTGAGACTGCTGCTGGCTTATTCCCAGGAGGGTGTGTGGCTAGCCAGTGTTGGGACCTGGACCATCAATCAATCCTGGTGCAGGACAGCAATACACCAGTGCACCATAAAGACAAAACACTTGCTCTCCAAAGTGGGAGAGATAAAGGGACAGGAAGGAACCTTGCACAATGACAATAATTCTCTACACTTTGATAAGGATACAGTAATGAGGTCATAAACAAAACCACTTAAAGTGTTTTTTTTTACTTGATAGAGAATTAGCATTTTAAAAAAGCAGGTCAAAACTAGAACCAGAAGGCCAATATAGAAATTTTGTTGATCCAATGTCTCTAACATGGAGATAATGCATCTTCTTGTCAACATCAATGCCATTAAGTATCTGTAACATGAAACTCCCCTTGACCTGATGCTGCATATAAACTTGGCATCCTGTATTGCCTACTTTCAGAAACTGAAAGCACTGATGCAGCACTCAGCTGGCCAAAGGAACCGCTGCACTCCTTGCTATGAAATAACGAACTGGAACACAGGTTTCCTAATGGGACCGTATGTACATTTCCTGAGTAAGAGTAAAGCAAACATAATCACTAGTTGTGTTATCATTACCCTGTGTTCTAACCCAGACACTATGCTAGTGCTTGCTTCCTGTCGCGTTTACATTGTCACGATGAGCTTATGAGACTTTTATTTTAGTTTTTCTGAGGCAGGGTTTCACTCTAGTCTGTACTTCAAGCTGGCCTGGAATTCACAGCAATCCTCTTGCCTCAAGTCTCCTAAATGTTGAGGTTACAGACAAGAGCAACCACGCCCAGCTTCAAAGGACTTAATATAGCAGCTATTTCAGTGTATGGGGAGGCAGGGTTGCATGCTAAGGTGCACATATGGAAAGAAGTCAAAAGACAACATTTTTTGTCTGTTTTTGGTTTTTTTGTTTTTGTTTTTGTTTTTTGTTTTTTTTGAGACAGGGTTTCTCTGTGTAGCCCTTGCTGTCCTGGAACTCTCTCTGTAGACCAGGCTGGCCTTGAACTCCTGAGTGCTGGGATTAAAGACATCCACCACTGCCCAGTAACAAAAGACAACTTTTTTTGTTTTGTTTTGTTTTTTGTTTTTCAAGACAGGGTTTCTCTGTGTAACAGTCCTGACTGTCCTGGAACTCGCTTTGTAGACCAGGCTAGCCTGGAACTCACAGAGATCCGCCTGCCTCTACCACCCGAGTGCTGGGACAAAAGACAACTTTTAAGAGTCCATTCTCTCTTTCCACCATGAGTTGTAGGAAATGAACTCAGGGTGTTGGGCTCAGAGAGAGTTCCAGGACAGCCAGGGCTACACAGAGAAACCCTGTCTCAAAAACAGTAAGAGCAAGCCTGCTCAACCTACATCTTCCTTAAAGTGTCTCTGTGCCATAGAGACTAAATGTAAAATGAGTGACTGTCTTGTCTTCAGTTGAGTAGATGTCACCCCATGGACAGCTGTCAAGGGACAGCACCCTGCCTTCCTGAATGCTCCCAAATCACCAATTCACAAACATATGTCAGAATCCTTTAGCCCAAGAGCTTTTTTTATCTTTTCAAATTCACAAATGCAAAAGGTAATATACATACATTACATAAATTACAGTAAGAACCAGACCTGCACTACGCTCTGGGGTAACCAGGCATGCAAATCTCACAAGCACATTACTATTTCTGCAGTACAGCATATAAATATTTATAAGTGTAATGAAGATTATAAATAGCTACACATTAATTCGAGACAGGCTTTGCTTTCAAACAAAAAGTCATAAATTTAAAGAAAAAGCTTTTAGAATTCAAAGCTTTCAGGATTTCAAAATCAGGGGTAGAAGCTGGATCCCTGGTATTTATTTATCTGTTCATCTCCAGTTTACCTGCTGCACTAAAGCTGCAAGCTTTCACTACCTTGGATTTGGAGCTTTTTGTACTGTTTGGTTTTGGTTCTTAGTGCTGAGGCCCAAATCTATGATGACACATAGGCTAGGCAACTGGGCCCAAGCCTTTCACTGGTTTTCCTTTTGTTTGTTTGCAGTTCTCTGAAGCCTGATTGTCCTATAGCCCAGGCTGGCCTGAAACTATGTAGCCCAGCATTGCCTTGAATTCTGGGACATCTCTCTGTCTCAGCCTCCAAGAGTGAAAGGTGATAAGGGCCTGTGACAACAGACTCAGCCTCCAGAGCACTAGGGTGACAAGAACATGTGACAACAGACTCAGCCTCCAGAGCACTAGGGTGACAAGGGCCTGTGACAACAGACTCAGCCTCCAGAACACTAGGATAACAAGGGCCTGTGACAACAGACTCAGCCTCCAGAGCACTAGGGTGACAAGGACCTGTGACAACAGACTCAGCTAATTCACTCTTCTTTTTAAAAAGGACAATTTTATCTTCAAGGGAGAATTTCAGGCTAACAGCTTAGGGAACAGAGCCACAGGTTCAATTAAGGACAACCATGATGACTTAAGGCCTTGCATTCTTTTTCAAGTTAAATATTAAATTCTAAAGAGCAACACACGCTTCACAAATTATTCACATCACATCAGTATGTGTGCTGGACCTCAAGGCAGACTTGTTTTGTTTCCCAAATACTGCTCAAAACACTAAATATTGATTCATGTTTTTTTAAAGAGAGTTGACTGAGGGGAATAATGGGGAAATGTTAAAGTCCAAGTGGTTTGTGCTTCAATATTAGTACTTCCCCCACTAAACTGTGAAATTATAATCTATTATTTATCATTCAATTTCATGTCTTTATCAAAAATCACCGAGGAACTTTTTCCTAACTTGGAAAAAGACCAATATGGGAACAAAATAAAATGAGAAAAACAGAACAAGAAGAAAAAAACCCTAACATTTTAAAGAGTGAGCTGTGGCTCGGTAGGGAGAGGCACTTACTGTAAAATAATGACGAGTTTGATTCCCAGAGCCTACATGTAGAAGGAAAGAACTGACTACCCCAAGTTGTCCTCTGACCTCAACATGTGTGCTATGGTAAATATTTGCACACCTGTACATACACATGCATGCAAACACACGTAAATCAAAAAACCAGCCCCCTAAAAACTTTAAAATAAATGTGTGTGAAAATATGTACAAGACAGATACAAATCTAGTAGATACAAATCTAGTTACGAAGAACAGCTGGAACCGTAGAGCTTGGACGCTGTCTAGTCCCAGGATTCATTCTACAGAGCCCAATTTAGAAAGGGGCTGTGCTCCATAACTCCTTGTTCATATTTGGAGTTTAGGATTCAGAAAAAGTGTTTGCAAAGAGACTTAAATTTGGCTCCCAAGTTAACTAGGGAAAGCATTTTAAATCTAGTATATTAATATGAAAACAGAGGGTAAATCATAAGAATTCAAATACTTCCTCAAAAAAGAATTCCTTAAAGAATTTCTATCACAAATCTTGGTGCTTAAGGGAAATGTGATCACAAAAGATTACAATGAAGCTGGGTGGTGGTGGCGCACGCCTTTAATCCCAGCACTAGGGAGGCAGAGGCAGGCGGATCTCTGTGAGTTCGAGGCCGGGCTGGACCGACAGCCTCCAAAACAATACAGAGAAACCCTGTCTCGTAAAAAAACCAAAAAAAAAAAAAGATTACAATGAGAATCCAGAGCCACGCCAAAGAGGTTAAGAAATTCCCTAAGACTTTAGACAAGGTATACATTTGCTTTTAAAATGAGAGGAAAGCCACTTTTGTAAGGCAATTTAAAATCAAAGCACAAAAAAGCCCCGGTTCTTTACCAACCTAATGACTTCAGAATTTACAGATTTACAAAATGGAGAGACAGGTGTGTTGGTACACTTCCATAGTCCCAATACACATGTGGTGGAGGCAGGAGGATCAAAAGCAGGCAGAAGCCAACCCTGGCTATAGAGTGAGACCCTGGAACTAAAATACAAAACAAAACAAAATTAAAGCAGACATTGAAAGTTACAATGCAGGGGCCGGACGTTGGTGGCGCACACCTTTAATCCCAGCACTCGGGAGGCAGAGGTAGGCGGATCTCTATAAATTCGAGACCAGCCTGGACTACCAAGCGAGTTCCAGGACAGCTTCCAAAGCCACAGAGAAACCCTGTCTCAAAAAACCAAAAAAAAAAAAAAAGAAAGAAAGAAAGAAAGAAAGAAAGAAGGAAAGAAAGTTACAATGCAGGAACACACAACACAGGGGCTAGTCATGCTGGATGTGACCTATCAGAAATTTATTTATTTATTTATTTATTTTTGGTTTTACGAGACAGGGTTTCTCTGTATTGTTTTGGAGGCTGTCGGTCCAGCCCAGCCTTGAACTCACAGCGATCCGCCTGCCTCTGCCTCCCGAGTGCTGGGATTAAAGGCGTGCGCCACCACTGCCCGGCCAGAAATTTATTCTTAGTCCCCAAATCCAGGTGATTACAATTCAAAGGTTATAATGTGGGTATTAGAGCTTGTCCCACGAGAGGTGCATGTGAAAGGTCTGGCTGCCATAGGTAAGACCAGACCCTGGAGACTCTCACCCAGACAGTAAACAAATGCCTCACTGGTCCTTACTATAGTGGGGTTATGGGTAACGGAAACGCTAGAAAACGGGCCTAGGTAAAGGCAGCAGCTCACTAGGGACACGACCCTTCCTCAGCGAGTCTCCTTCTCTGCTTCCTGAATAGGTACACTTTCAACACCCAGCAGTGACGAATGTGCCTCATCTTGGGCTCAAAAGCAGGAGAGCAGACCAACCATGAACTAAAATCTCCAAAGCCAGAAGCAAAATTTAAACTCTTTGGACAAAGCTACCTATAACTGAGAAAGTATGAAGTGGCATGAGGACAAACATATTAGTCAGCAGACTAGTCCTAAGTCTAAAAAGTCAACCTCCAACTGGGCACAGCTCCACGTCACAGTGGGTGTTACCCATGCATGAGTTCCTGGGTTTGATCCCTAGCACCACACACACAAACACATGTAAAAATAAACCCACACGGTTATAGTTAATTCATTTGTCCTCAGAAGTTCACTGGCTAGATGCTAGAGCCCTAGTGTAATCCTATAGAAGATGGCAGAGCCTTTAAGAGTTTGTGGGTGGCAAACCACAGGTTGAGAACACAACTATAGATAGTTGAGATCACAACTCTCAGGAAACAACAGCCATAAAACCCATACTTAGAAGGGACTGATGCTCATCTCCTAGAAGTAAACTAACTGCCACAAAATTGGGATGTTACAAGGCTAAGCAGCCTTGTGTGTTTAGGGTCTATACATACCTACTTATCACTCTGGCAAATACAGTCCTCACCCGAGACCACACAGGTCCCTGTACCATGTTCATGGCCTCTAAAACTGTGAGCTAGTTAGGCATGGCAACGCATGCCTATAACCAAGCAGTTGGGAGGTAGAGACAAAAAGATGACAAGTTCAAAGCCAGACAAAGCTACAAAGTGAGATCAAAGACAGCCTGGCCTATATAAGACACTCTCTCAAAAAATCCACAAAATGAACAAATAAAAGCAAAACTCTTTTCTCTATAATACAAACTGGACTATGAGAGATGTCAAGACAATTCAATGTAAGGATAATCTTTTCCATGGTACAGGGATAACTGGTTTATATATACAAAAGAATAAAGTTGGAGCCTGGCAGTAGTAATCCCAGCACTCCCTAGGCAGAGATAGGTGGATCTCTGTGAGTTTGAAGCCAGCCTGGTCTATAGAGCAAGTTCTAAGACAGGCTCTAAAGCTACACAGAGAAACTCTGTCTCAAAACAAAACAAAAGTTAAAAATTATCTAAGACCTAAACCTTGGAGCCAAAATTATCAATTTCTTAAAATAAAATACAGGTTTTAAAAAAGGGAACAAAGTAAAAAATGCAAAAAAAAAACAAAAATTAAAAAACTGCATATGGATAATATCTAGTTACTTTAGACAATATCAGGTGCATTCCCGGGTGGTGCGGCCTTAGGCCATTTTATAACAGAGTAAGCAACGACATCTAAGGTTTGATGCCAAAGCATAGGTATCATAAGAAGAATAAACTGGACATTTTGTGCATCAAAGGAAACCACCAACTAGGACACACCACAGCTGCCTGCAGGTCAGTGGCAGAGGGCCTACTTAGCATGCATTAGCTCTGGATATGATCCCTAATGCTGCACCAAAAAAGAAATAAGGAATTAAAGTCTCAAGCAGAGCACATCTCCAAATTAAGCATCTGCTACAAAATTGGTATCTTGAAAACAGGAAACTCAGCTGAGCCTGGTAGCACATACCTGTACTCAAACAGGAAAGTCATAAGTTCAAGGTCATTCTCAGCTACAAAGCCAGTTTGAAACCAGCAAGGGCTACATAAGACTCTGTCCCAACAAAGTGAGGAGAAAAAAAGACAAAAATCAAGGTCTTTTTTTTTTTTTTTATTGTATGTGTGTGCATACCACAGCAGACAGGAGGACAACTTCCTGGAGTCAGTCCTCTCCTCCCCCTTTGGGTCCCAGGGCCCCAAATCTGGTCATCAGTCTTGGCAGCAAGCACCATTACCCACTGAGCCATCTCCCTGGCCATAAACTCTTATAACTTAACAAAACAAGAAAGAAATCCAGATTTTAAAATTGGCTAAGCTATGAGTCAATACTTCTCCAAAGAAGATACTCAATTTGTCAATAACACTTGAAAAGATGTAACAGTCATAAGGAAAATACAAGTAAAAAAGAGAGTACTTCATACCCATTAGGATGGTTAGGATCAAAATGGAGGTAACAAATGTTGGAACCCTTATTTCAGCTAGTAGGAGCCATTAAAAAAACAACAACAACAACAACAAAGAAACAGTCTGGCAGTTACTCAAAAGTTAAACAAAGAGAAACCACATGACAGGACAATTCCAATTCTAGATCTATGCTTAATAAATAAAAATGAGTACTTACAGCAAAACTTTCATGCCAAAGCTCAGTGTGGTGTTAGTACTAACGGCAAAAAAGCAGAAACAACTCCATCTCTATCAACCAATTAATGAAAATGTAGAATATGCACACAATACAATTTCCAGTGACATCTTCCAGACATAGCAGGGTTGATACAACTATGAACTCACAGAGACTATGACAGCATGCATAATATCTGCACAGGTTAAAACCAGACGAAATCCCAGCATAGAGAAGGTAACTTGAACACAAAGCCCCACCCCTGACCAAGAAGTTATTTGTAACCATGGATGGCTGCCGGGAAAGGGAAAAACCGGTGCTGGAGTGACATTGGGTCTACCAATCACACACCAGGCAGACTCCGTGCTCAGGAGTAAAAGGTACTCCAGGTTTTTATGTGCTTTCTGTTTTGCTTTGGTATTTATGTCACAGTTTTGGTTGTTTATTGGTTGGTTTTGATTTTCACTTTTTGTAGGGGTTTTGTTTGTTTTGTTTGGCTGATTTGTTTTGTCTGAGGGAGAAGACAAAGAAAACAAGAACATGAATTTAAGTGGGTTCAGAGGAAGGGAGAACCTGGAAGGATTTGGGTGAGGGGAAAGAATATTATCAAAAATCTATTGTGTGAAGAAGCTTTTAAACAATAAGAAAAAAAAGTGGTATGAAGAGTCAATATAACATCTTCCGATAAACAAGTAAACACTCTGTGATTAAAAGGAATTGGTATACACAGAACTTGAATGAACCTTGAAAATATTAAAGGGGCTTGCACATGAAATGCTGGCAAGAGACCAAAGACTGTTAATAGAAACAGTTTCAACAGTGAAGAAAAGTTTCTAAAACTGTGGGGGCTGAAACAGTTTCCTGACTTTATAAAAACCAGTGAATCACATTACTTTCAATGAATAAACTGTATGGCATGTAAATTAAATCTAAATGAAGCTGTTGAGGTTTTGAGGGTGGGAAGGAAGCATGAGGGTCTGTGTTCCATCCCCAGCATGGGGGGGGGGCAATCTTTGGGAAGATGGAAACAACAGGCAACCTAAAATCTACATAGGACTGTTACAGGCTGGAGAGTCAGCCCCTCCCTACCAACACCTCCCTACCAACACCTGCACTCCCTCCCACACACACTCAACATGCAGACACACAACTAAACATAGCTAAAAACAATAAAATGAAGTTTTTAAAAAGGTAGTTTTTTAAAGCTGTTACAACTAAGCTGCTTGTTTACTGCTTTATAAGATTTTAACAGACAATGGAAGCCCAGAGTTAGGGCTTTAAGACAATGAGAAAAAGAGGAGATAAAGCAGAGGAGGATAAGACCCACAGAATGAAGTCCTTGAAAACCCAGAGTCAGTGAAACCCAGCACACAGAGGATGGCCTCGTCCACAGGAGGGAAGAGAAAGCAAGTGTCTGGAACAGGTAAGAGAGCAGGATTCTCAGCACTTGCCAGCAAGACTAGTTTATTGTCCCTGGGTAGTGAGGCCACTCCTACGAGGAACAAAGAAGGGGAGTGTGAAATCCTACAGAGCCTCAGAGGGACAGAGCACATTTTCACCCAGATGTTTATATATTCAGCTGTGCCATAATTACTGCTAAGTCAGCCATGTCCTACCAGGAGGTGGAGGCAGGAGGATGGCATGTTTGAAATCAGCTATATAGCAAGACCCTGTCTCAAAAAACATAATACAGATAAAATAACATCAAGAAATAAGTGAACACAGAGGCTTTCTGTGGACAAAATCCAGGAATTATCCCACCCCCTTTTTAAAATTTTTGGGACAGGACCTCATGTAGCCCAGGTTGGCCTCAAGCTCACTGTGCAGTCTAGGACAGACTTGAAATCCAGATGCTCCCGCCTCTACATTCTGAGTGCTGGGATAAAGGCGTGTCACCCCCTCCCACTTAGAAAATCAGCCTCCATAATGAACTCAACCTCGTCAGGTAAGTAGAAAAAAATAAATTATTTGTAGCTCAAATACTTTCTTTGAACAGGATTCCATTTATATGAATCCATGTACCTTATAAACTTAATTTCTAAAAGCAGTAATTTTTAAATTTTCTCTTTTTAAAAAGAAATTCATGCACTCAGGAAACTGAAGCAGAACAATAGGAGCTCTCAGCTACCCAGCATTATCTAGCAAGAGTATCTCAAAAGAAAGGAAGAAGGGAGGCAGGGAGGGAGGGGAGGAGGCAGGGAGGGAGGGAAGATCAGAAGAAGGATGGCCCTAGTCTGAGAGGACAGTCCTTTGTAACAGTCATTAAGGAGGAAAACAAATTATTCAGCTGGCCATTTGTTTGTTTTTCTCTACCAGTATTAAAATAATGCAATTCTTAATCTAAATCACTTATGTGTTGTTCTAGTTTTGGTTGCAATTGCCTATTACATACCTAATTGGAGGTAATTGCCACATATACACATGGCATATTTAAGACTAACAATTCTTTCTTTTGGTTTTCTTTTTCTTTTTAATGTGTACAAATGTTTTGCCTACATGTAGGTCTATGCCCCATGAGTTCCAGGCCAGTCTGGGCTACAGACAAGACCCAGTCTCCACAAAAAAAAAAAAAAAAAAAAAAAAAAAAATACAAGAGTTAGGGAGTGGTGGATTATGCCTTTAATCCCAGCACTCCAGAGGCAGAGTTAGGCAGATCTCTGAGTTCAAGGCCAGCTTGATCTATAGAGCAAGTTCCAGGACAGCCAGGGCTGCACAGAGAAACTATGTCTCAAAACAAATACAAATAAATAAAACAGTTGCCTACAACAGCAGCAAGAACTGACAGCCTGTCTGAATTAACACAAGAAGCAGATCTCACAGTTCTTCAGCCTCCACATGATTAATTAAAAGCCACTATAGTTACTATAAATTCAAGTAAGTCTTATACAAGTCACAGACATGGACGCATTTGCTATTAATATATTCTGCAAACGTTACAAATTCTGCTCTGTAAACTGGAGTCCCTAACTGCCTCCTGTATCTCATCTCTAAGCCTGGTCTGAAGGAACAGGGACATTCCATTCCCTGGAATGTGCTACACTGTGGGTCCTGAAGATTATAATATTCAGTACAAACTGCCATCCAGGGGGTTACAAGCTTGCTGTACAGATAAAGAATGTACTAGAGATATGGCTAGTTGGCTGTAACAGACATAAATGACTAAATGCCCCCAAAGAATTAGATCGAAAGGCCCTGGAGTCTCAAAAAAGAGAAAACAAAAAGCCAAAAAAAAAAAAAAAAAACAAGGCTTGTATAGCCATGTTCACCCTGAAACCCATGTGGAGCAAGACCCTCAGCATAGCTGTTACTGGAACCCTAACTTGTTTAAAACATGAGGTTTTACTGCAGTGGGGAGTGTGCAGCTGATTACTTAGTTCTCAGCAGTGAACTTTGTAGGTGATAACACTGCATGCAATGTCAAAACCTGAACACACCTGGCAGAGTACTAAAGGGAAGCATGGCATTTCCACCCACCTCTTTACTCTCTTACTCTCTTTGGGGTACTTAAATTCAGATACACTTTGGTTTTCCTCCCTTTTACAAATCCAAAGCTACTTTACACATAGATGAATCATTCCTTACCTGAAATTCAAAATGTTCCAGAATCTGAAATTTGTGTGTGTATACATGTTCACATGTATACACATATGTATGTGTGCACTTGTGTGTAGAGGCCAGAATCTACTCTCTCTTCCCAAATCACTCTCCTCCTTATTTTTTGAGACAAGATCTCTCACTAAACCTGGACTTGACCCCTAATCCCAAAATATTTCATGGTAGGTGCAAATTCCAAAATAATTTTTTAAAGTTCTAAAATGCAAACTTCTTCTGGCCTCAAGCATTTTATACTCAAACTGCATTGATGCATACCATATAAGCTTAAAGAAAAGTTCATTTGATTATATGCAGTTTACGGTTGAGTCCATGTCTGTAATCCCAGGATGCAGGAAGCCAAATTCCTTCATTAAAAAAAAAATTTAGTTGGGAAAGAATAAATTTATTTTTGAATATATAATGACATTGATGTTAACACTGTTCTAAAGAAAATAAAACCACCTCTTTTATATATTTACAAGAGAGATATACACATATTAGTACTTCAAAATTTAAAGTTCCAGGGCTGGAGAGATGGCTAAGCAGTTAAGAACACTGGCTGCTCTTATAAAAGATCTGTGTTCTATTACCAACATACACATGGTGGCTTACAACTGTCAGTAACTCCAATTCCAGGGTATCTGATGCCCTTTCCTGGCCTCTGTGGGGCTCAGGCATTCACATGGTGCACAGACATACATGCAGGCAAAACATGCATACACATTTTAAAATGAAGAAACCTAAAATCCAAGTAAATTAGACAGACTTTTTTAAAAGCCATCCTCTAGAAATTGCCATCAATTGTCAAATAATGCTGAACTGTTAGACTAACAGGGATTTAACGCAAAGTCATCACAGACCCAGTCTTGCTAAGTCGTCGGTTCTAATCTTCCTAGTCACCCATGTTAGTTAGAGCCCTAGCTCTTTCCTTACAACCGCTTTCTCTTTTTCCTAATTCCCAAGGCTGTTATCCTGTCTTCACTCTGCACATCCGTATTGTTCTCCTTGTTACCTTAGACCTGGCTACCTTACAACACACTGCTATTCAGGACCATGTTTCTGCAGTGAAATATCTTGTATACCCTACACTCATTTGTCTAGTCTTACTATTGACTCTTCTAGTCACTCCAATCAGCCTTCTACACCTACCACACCACAAAAAGTCACTATGGACATCAGTGATATCCAAGTCCATTAATCGTGTGGGATATATGTTAGATCCCATCTGTACAAATGTCTCACCAGTATTCAAACCACTTCATGCTTCCCACTTTGACTTCCAAGACTACCCATTTTCTTCCATTCTGGCTGTTGCTGTTCACTCTCCTGTATAAGTTTTTGTTGTTGTTGTTGTTGTTGTTTCTATCTGTCACTCCCTTAAACATGGCCGTCATGAATTACAATATAGTACAATTTCTTTGAAAAAACAAAGCCTAATTTTCTCCTCATGTAAAATTTCCATCTGTAGGATCAATTAACTGAACCAATAAACAGAATATGGCAGAAATGATGAGAGTGGTCATAAAAGGATGATGGCTTCCTACCTGATCTGGGTAAAGCTGGCGTCCCTGGCATGTTGGCATTCAAGTATCCCAATGGAGAGGCTACCTGATGAGGAACTGGAACCACCTTCCAACAGCCAGCAAGGAGCCAAGGCTTTCCGCCAATGGCAATTCAGAAGCAGCCCCAGCCAAGTGCTTCAGATAACTGCAACCCTGACTAATGACTTGACTGCGATTTCATGAGACCCTGAGCTTGAAACACCCAAAGTTCTGTCCCACAGAAACTATGACATGATAATGTTTGCCATTGCTATGCTTTGGAGAAACTGGCTACGAGGCAATGAATAACTAATCCAATGGTATTTTCCTGAATTGTCTCTAAAAGACAGCAGTTTTCAGTTACTCAATTCTTCATATGTAAAAAAGTAATATCTCTCTTAAGCCCAAACTCCAGACCCTTAACATTTCACTTCAACCCATCAAGATCCAAAAACACCATCCTTCCCGAATTCATCTTGGTTCTTGAGCCAGAAACTCCAGGATCTGACTCTACCTCCCCAGCTCAGCAAGACAGCAATGCAACTGCTCAGTTTTTTACATGTTGCTGGGGACACAAAGTCAGGTCCTCATATTTGCACAGCAGACACTTTACAGACTGAACCATTTTCCAGCCCCAAGTACTCAAGAATTTTATGTGCAGATCTTTTTTGGAACCCTTACTCAAAGCAACTGTCAAGGGAATTATTTTGGTAATATTTTTTAAGAGAAATCTTTGGACCATTGAGATGTCCAGAGTAGAGGTACTTGTCATTAAGTCTGATGACCTGAGTTCTAACCCCAGAACCCACATGCTGAATATCGAGAACTATGGCAAGCTGTCCTCTGACAAATGAACACACACACATACATACACACACACAAACACAATACAATTTTAGCTTTAAAATTGTAGATCTCCAAGTTTGAGGCCAGCCTGGTCTACAAAGAAAGTTCTAGGACAGCCAGGACCATATAGAAAAACCCTGTCTTGGAAAACCAAATCAAACAAAACAAACAAAAAAAATAGCTCTGACTACACATGAGACTCTGTCTTTTAAAAACAAAAATCCTCTGAATGTGTTGCATACATCTGTAATCCCTCTGTTCTCAAGGCAGAGGCAGGAGGATCAGAAGCCCTTGGCTACACAAGCGTTTGAGGACAGCCTAGGCTACACAAGACCCTGTCTCAAAAGAAAGGAAGGAAAGAAGTATTAATAAATAGGATTAGCCATATGCTGATAACCGTATGGTTGGATGTCAATAATTCATTATTCTATTCTCTTTTATATACCTTCAAGATTGTCTACAGTAAAAGTCTTTTGAATATTAAAGTACTTAGAATATGGCTCTTCAGAGCCCTAAGGATAAAGTTCAAATTGCTTAGCATTTCAAATTGAAATGCCAAGAAAGCCTTTCACGATCCAGCACACACCCCCACTTCTGCTTGCTTTGCAAGGTCATGTCACTATAGACTTCCAGCCCAGGCTACACTGCCAACAGGCTTTACCTGGCTCTTCCAAGAGCATTCACTCCCTGTCTCCAGCCCTGCTCCCTCTCTGCTTACATGCCCAATCTCTGTATTCACCAATCAGGTCACAACCATCTTGTTCCCTCTAGAAAGCCTATCCTAAGCTGCTAAAACTGTCAGGGCCACACCCCAAGCGCCATGTGTCCTCCCAATGCTTTTACCTTCTATGTCCTCCCACATGCTCTAGGTATTTCAACAATATGGGTGGTTTCCATCTCATTTGCTAACTCTACAGCGAATTATACCAACTCTACCAACTTCCTCATCTTCTAACTCCTCACAAAACTGTATCTCCTGCAATCTTCCTTCCTTCTGGTCTCTTTTTTATGACCATGATTCACACTGATGGTTGACAGTTCACACAGTGTTCTCAAATTTACAACCTTAGCTTTCTCTGACTATCTCATCTAATAAAAAAATAGAACTTGCTCAAGAGGTGGAGGCAGGATGATCCAAGTTTGAAGCCAGCCTGGACACAAAAGTCTACTCTCAAAAAAAAGAAGGTGGGGGCAGTTAAAGGTAAGGCTCAGTCAGTAAAGTGCCTCCCATATGAGCATGAGGACCTAAGGACAAGCATATCAACCATGCATCTGAAACACCAGTGGGGGGTGGGACGATACAGGAGTAGGTGGATCCCTGGAGCTCACTGACCAGCCAGCCTAGCCAACAGATGAGCTCCAGGTTCAATTTCATCTCAAAAAGTAAGGCAGAAGAGGCTGTAAAGATGGCTCACCAGTTAAGAGCACTGGCTGCTCTTCCAAAGCACCTGGATTTTTAATTGCCAGCAACTGTAACTCCAGTCCCAAGGAACCAGACTCCCTCTTTTAGCCTTCAGGGCACACACATGATGCAGACACATGTGCAGGCAAAACACGCATGTACAGAAGAGAAATGTTTAAATGAACATGGAGGAACACGATTGAAGAAGACACTCAATGTCAACCCTCTGACCTCTACATGCACACACACACTGACACATACCCAGGAGGACACATACATGTTCTATATGTAAACAATTAAGAAAAACTAAAACAATAATAACAATAATACAATGAAACAATTTTGGGCTATCACCCAATAAATCCTTATCTATCTCCAGGCATGAACTATGACTCCAAATATCTTCTAGATCAGCTCTCAAATATATCTTTACATTAATGCTGCTACCCTTCTAGTCTTTTCTAGGCAATATTTCTGCAGATTTCTATTTCTATTGTTGACTCTGTCACACTGATTTTGTGTATTGTGTGCACATGTGTAATGTGTATTATGTATACCTGTGTGCACAGGTGCGGGGGCACATATGTATGTGCATGTGGGGGAGGGACCAAAGTTAACCCTGGTATCTTTCTTGATCATTCTCTATTTACTGAGTTAGGGTCCCTTGCTGAACCCAGAGCTCACCAATGCCCACTCTAGTAGCATGTCCAAAGCTATGGGTTCAATAGTCAGCCTGGCAAAGAGATTATGAGATAAATGAAAAGAATAAAGTAAAAAGATCATCCCAGGCTGGAGAAATGAACCAGTGGGTAAAGGCACTTGCCACCAAGACTAACAACCAGAGTTCTACTCCTGGGACCCACATGGTGGAAGGAGGGAACTGGCTGCTTCAAGTTGTCCTGACTTCTGCACAGGTGCTGTGGCATAAACCTGCCTGCACATTAACACATATACATGCACAAATGAAAAGTGTAAATTCTACTTTTTAAAAAAGGATCATTCTATCCCCAGAATTTGGTGAATTTTGGTGAAACTCTAGGCTAAAAAAGGCTTGGCTGAACCTATTTAAATTTAATCCCAGTGACTCTTGCTCAATCCTGAAATTACTTAATACTGTCTCTCAATAGAACTGACTCTAAATCAAGGGCAATCTAGTTTAGTTTATAATTCTCTGGGATAGCCTAGAAGAGATCAACCACCACAGTGGCATCCTAGAGCTAGCTCAAGCAATTTTGGAAGCAAAGAATACAGTGACTATTTGCTGCCCTGATTAAAATGTGGCACCACTGGCAAGTGTGTCCTGGGTCAATGTAGACATAGTAGCTTGTATTCTTTTCACCCGTACCTACCGCCTACCCTTGGCCTTCCCATGCTACACTGGCCTTGGAACAGCCACTTATCAGAGCTCTGTGCCCTGTGGGAACCTGAACCAAGCACAGGACTCAGGAGCCAGCTTGGCGCTTGCACATGTGCCTGGAAGGGTCCCACACTGGTATCGCCTGTACAGTGATGCGCCCCCTTTGACTTGGAGGGACTCAACAACCAAGTGTGGTATGTCTTGAAACTCTATGACAAGACTGACCCAGAAGAGCTCTCAGTAAATTCACATTTTATGAAGGACCTGGGCTTAGACAGTTTGGACCAAGTAGAGATTATGGAAAAAGAATTTGGATTTAAAATTCCTGAGATAGATGCAGAGAAGCTATTAGGTCCACAAGAGATTGCAGATTATATTGCACATAAGAAAGACGTATGTGAATAAGAGTCAGAGCCTTCTTCCTCATGGAGAGCACCCAGAAACTGGCAAGTGGGAACACACAGTGCCTTCCTCACTGACAGCAGCTCTGTTGGATTTGATTTAAATTGCCTGAGTGTTTTACCTTTGAAAGGTAAATCCATTCTTAAAAAAAAAAGTGACACAACCAGTTCTGACAGTCTTACCAGAAGGTGTGGCTGCAAACAATTAGCCACATGCAAATCATTAATATAGACCCATGAGAACTATAATGTACTAAAACAGTGACAGAACTCACTGCCCGAATTCAACTGGACTCCTACTCTCCTTTGGGTTATCATTTTATTTTCACAAGCTAGTACACTTCTCTGAAAGCAAATAACAGAAGAATTAAGAGGAAATGTTTCTAAACAGCCATTAGTGGGAAATAAGATCCGTCCTTCCCCTAGCAAGGATGTTTCATAGACTCTAATCTCAGAAGGGAGGATAGTATTAAGAAAAAAGAAGTCTATGAAAAACTTCTATTTAGTCAGAAAGACAAGTCATTCAAGCATTCCAAATCTACAAGGACAAAGAGACAGAAGAGGGAGGGAAGGAGGGAGGGAGGGGGAACAGGGAGGGAGGGTGGAAGAAAACAAGGAAAAGGAACATTTTTGTCTGGGCTAGGAGCTCCCTAGAGCCCTAACCTGGGACCTCTCCAGGATGGCCCTAGATTCAGATTCACACAAATTTGAAAAGGAACTTAATTCTTAGTGCCACTTATTGAAATTACTGCATCATGAATATGATGGCTAGGTTCCATGGGATTTGCTGAATAATCACATTCACTTGATATTATTCTTTGAGTCATAGGGTTTTATAATTCTTCAGTTTTCAATTTTCCATCCTATATAATCTTTTTTTGAAGATATTAAAATTATTTAATTAAAAAATAATTATAAAAGGAAGAAATTACAACCCACAAAGAAAGTTAAAAAAAAAAAAAGAAATTCCAGTCATCAAGCTGGAGTTTGCCCTTTTGTCTGACTGGTTAGAGAGTGAATCCCAGGCTTCTGCATGTGTCTGCCAGCACTGCTACTCCTAAGCTTTATGTTGGTGCTGGGATCCCATCTCAGCTCTTAGTGCATCAAGCACTTTCCTGACTGAGGCAATTCTACAATTCTCATACATGTTTCTTTTTTTTTTTTTCTTTTTTCCAGTTTAAATTTGGATAAGAAACAAGGTTGCTTCACAAGTCAGTTCCAGGTCCCTCTCCCATTCCCTCCCTTCCTCCCGAGCCCTCCCCCCCCCCCCCCTTACCATCCTATATAATCTTAAACAATGTGGTGTGTGGGTGTGTGTTGTTTTGAGTGGTTTTGGTTTGTGTTTTTTGTTTGTTTGTTTGTTTTTGCTTTTGTTTTTTGAGACAAGGTCTCATTAAGTACCCTAGCCTGGCTTTGTCTTAAAATTTCCAATCCAAGACATTGAAATTTGGAGGTTACATATATGGGTCACTATATTTAGCTCTGAACAGTGTTTATGTAGAGTCTGATCTTTTAAAACTAATGTAGAAAGAGACTAGGAATTGTTGGTCAGTGGTAAAGTGTTGACCTAGCTGGTTCAAGGCCCAGAGCTCCAAAAGATAAAAATGAAAATAATAGCTGGGCAGTGATGGCACACACCTTTAATCCCAGTACTTGGGAAGCAGAGGCAGGTGGACCTCTGTGGGTTCAAGGCCAGCCTGGTCTACAGAGTGAGTTCCAGGACAACCAAGCTTACATAGAGAAACCCTGTCTCGAAAAACCAAAATAGGGCTGGAGAGATGGCTCAGGCGTTAAAGGCTAGGCTCACAACCAAAAATATAAGAAAAACCAAAATAATAATAATAATAATAATAATAATAACAGAGAAAAGTTCATATCGGAAGAATGACAAAGGTAATGCTCTTTTACTCTTGCAAGTCCACCTTAATGACTTACGGCATTTACTTTTCTCCCTTCCTGTAGCAAAAGAGCAACTTGATGAGAATTCTGACTCCTCCACCACTTTCAGCTACCTATGTGATCTTGAGCTAATTACTTAAAAGCCTGGAGCCTCGGATTCCAAAACTGTAAAACAGGGACAGTAAAAGGGGATAATGAATACCTATCTTGCAAATGAATTAAGAGTAAATGAATTAAGGTGCCCACTAGACTACACTAAATAAAAGCTCTCGAGATGACAGGCAGTGCCTACACCGCTGTTGATTCTCGCTGACAAGGAAACAAGCAGAACAGGAACTCAATGATATTTTTAAATGAATGAATAAACTAAATATCCCTATTTCTCTCGTCAACACTAACATTTCTCCCATAACTATTTCTTTCTTTTCTTCTATCATTTCCTAAAGCCTCCAAGGTATTCTATATTTTGTCCTTCTGGGCGCTTTTCTTTTTCTCACGGGCTATCATTAACTATACAAAGAAAGTAGCCCCGTTAGTAATCTCTCTAACACCGCCCACCTTCCATCCCTAATGCGATGAGAGGTGGAAGAGGCAGTCAGAACACAGGTTTCCTGGCACTTCATCTTCCTACCCTGGGCCACTGACTGTGCCAACAACAGTCAGTCAAGCCGCACAGTCGTCCCTCCCCAGAACACAACTTTCAAGGCAACTGCACCATCCCTATCTCCATCTCCGCAACCAGAGCAAAGACTCGCGCAGAGGGAGTCCTCTGCTCTCAAAAGTTACAGAGTCCGTTACACTCGCGCCCCGCTGGAAAGAAGTGCATCCTCAGAGTAGGGCTGCCGAGCTGGACAGACGGGCGGGATTTCAGAGCCCGTGGTGTAGACGAGGGTCACCTTTGGACCTAGCCGGGCTCGTCTGAACACCGCTGCGAGAAGACAGGGCTCTACGAACCCCAGAGGCGCTAAGGGGTGCGGCCGGTGTCCAGGAGGGAGGCAACAGGGACGAAAGTGTGGATCGCACGGCTAATAAGCCACACCAGGACTACGCCCACCCGCCTCGCCACCGCGCAGACCCCACCTCGCCCCAGTACCACTCCCTGAGGCACCCGGCTCGCCCCCCGGCCCATAAATCAGCCAGCCGGCGTTGCTCACTGGCTGGGTCCGCATCTCCCTCCTGGTCATTGGCTACCCGCACGTAAAGCCCTCCTCCACAAGGGAACCTCGCGTACGGCGGTCCCCACAGCTGAGCACCCCCGCCCCGGTTCCCCGTAGCCCGCCGTCCCAGCAGCGCGGCCTCAGCCACTCACCGTGTAATAGGAGAGCAGCCCTGCATTGTAGTCCAGCACGAACCAACGGTACTGCCAGCCCTTCATCACGTTAGTCCATTTGCTCAGCGGCCCTTCCACGATGGACGCCATCTTGGGAGCCGCCAATGACAACAAACGGCCTGACGTCAGTCGCCTATAAGGCATTCGGCATGCAGGGGGCGGAGCCCCGAGAGCCTAGGCGGGACCGGGTCTTGGGTGGGGGCGGGGTCAGGGGCGGGGCCTCTGTGCACCCCGTGCACCCACGCCCCTGGCAATCACAGTCAAGCGTGCTTTCTTTCTCCCGTTGCCTATTGTGTGTAGAGCGGGTTGGTATGGGGGCGAGAGAGCTAAGAAAGCCAGCGTGAATGTTAAGATTATGTATCCAAGCCGTGCGAGATGGTGTCAGTAGTTCAAAACCAATTTAGCTAAGTAAGACTGTCTCCAAAAAAAAGAAAAGAAGGGTAGGAGGGAGGAAAGAAGGAAGTGAGGGGGGAGGGAGGGAGGGAGGGATGAAGGAAGGAAGGAAGGAAGGAAGGAAGGAAGGAAGGAAGGAAGGAAGGAAGGAAGGAAGGAAGGAAGGAAGGAAGGAAGGAAGAACCGTAATCTCAAAAGCAGAATCAAGGCTAGGCGCAGCATTTTAAGAGCATGTACTGCTCTTGCAGAGGATCTGAATTCGGTTCCCAGCACCCACACGAGGGGTGGGGGTGCTCAGAACTGCCTATAAACTCCAGACCATTGGAACTGAGGTCACCTGCCCTTGCATGCAAATATCACTACCCCAGGGAGACACACATACTTAAAGTACATATAATTAAAAATAAATCTTTTTTTTAAACTTCAAGATCATCCTTGACTGTATAATGAGTTCAAGAGTAGTATGGACTATATAAAACATTTTTTTTAATTATTCACATTAAGAACTTTTTTGGGCCGGGCGTTGGTGGCGCATGCCTTTAATCCCAGAACTCGGGAGGTAGAGGCAGGCGATTCTCTGTGAGTTCGAGGCCAGCCTGGTCTACAGAGCGAGTTCTAGGACAGCCTCCAAAACAATACAGAGAAACCCTGTCTTGAAAAAAAAAAAAGAACTTTTTGTTTGTTTGTTTGTTTGTTTGTTTGTTTGTTTGAAATAGAATCTCTTTGTAGTCCTGTTCCGGAACTCACTCTGTAGACCAGGCTGGCCTTGAACTCACAGAGATCTGCCTACCTCTGCATCCCAAGTGCTGGGATTAAAGGCAAGTGTCACCTAAAAATATTCTTGTTTTTGTTTTTGTTTTTTGTTGTTGTTGTTCATTTGGTTTGGTTTGGTTTGGTTTTCTGTGACAGGGTTTTTCTGTGTAGCTCTGTCCTGGAACTCACTCTGTAGACCGGGCTGGCCTCAAACTCAGATCTGCCTCCTGAATGCTGGGATTAAAGGCGTGCACCACTACCGCCCAGAGTAAGAATTCTTTTTTTGAGAATGCAGTGATTGGAAGATAGCTCAGTAGTTAAGAGTACTGGCTACTCTTCCAGGGGACCCAGGTCAGATTCCCAGCACCCAAGTGGAGGCTAACAACTATCTGCAATTCCATTTCCAGGGGATACAACATCCTCTTCTGACCTTCATGGCCCCAGGTTCACATGTGGTACGCAGACATACATGTAGCAAAAATAACCATATACATTTTTTATACTGTAAAGAAAAAGAACCCAGTGAGGGTTGACAATTAAACCTACAGCTTTATGCATAACCGGCAAGCATTCCACCCCTACTATAATACTCAAGGTTCTTTAGAGTAACAGAACGTATGGAATGTATGTGTGTGTGTGTGTGTGTGTGTGTGTACACATATATTTGTATATAATGATTTACAGGCTTCAGTCCAGCTAATCCAACAATGGTTTCCTTATAGACAGTCCAAGAATCCAGTAATTTTTCAGTCCATGAGGCTGGATGTCTCAACTGGTCTTCAGTGTATGTCAGAATCCTGAAAAAGTAGGTTCTAATACCAGTGAAGGAATGGATTTGCTAGGGAGGGCTGGAGGAAGCAGGCAAAAAAGAGGGAGCTTTCCTAGTCTGTGCCCTGATACAGGCTTCTAGCAGAAGGTGTGGCCCAGATTAGAGGTGGGTCTTCCCACCTCAAAAAATCTCAATTGGAAGTGTATCTTCCCACTTCAAATGATCCAATTAAGCCATTTTTGAGTTTTAGTCAGTTTCAGATTCCTTACACTTCAAAAGACGTCACCCACCTCCCCAGTGTCCATTTATGTTTCCTTCCACAACCCATTTACTTAATAACCATGGTCTGGAAATGTAGCTCAGCGGTAGAGTGCTTGGCTAACATGTGTGAGTTCCTAAATTCAATTCCCAGAATCAGAGGACCACATTTAAATGGACGCTGTTTTGCCCTAAGCACTCTTCTAAGGCTCCGAGAACATTTGCAGAAGGTAGAGAGGAAGGCAAGAATAGACAGCAAAAACCCATGATGTAGCATATATTAAATGCTATGGAAAAAAATAAAGGGAAGAGGAGCTGTAACTGCTATTTTAGGTGCTGGAATGAGAAGGCAACTTTTTAAAGGTTTTATAAATGTATACATTGTGTATTAAGTATATTACCCTTCATACCCTCCTAACTCTCCCCTTTCTTGCCCCTCCCCTTCCATTATTCTCATTTGTCCGTCTAGACAGTTTTACTTCTGTCTTCAAGTCATGTAAGTATGAATACACAATTTTATGTATCAATATAAAATCCGGGCACCACAAATAAGAGATAATACATGATATTTGTATTTCTGAAACTGGTTTAATTTAGTTAGTATGGCTGTCTCCAGTTGTATCCATTTTCCTGCAAATGACTTGACTGCTTGTGTGTGTGTATGCTTGTGTGCATTGCTGAGACTTGAAGGTAGGCTCGTGTGTGCTAAACAAGAACTCAGTCTCTAAGTTACAAAGCCCTAACCCAAAATTAGATTTTTGTTATTTTTTTATTTTAAGATTTGTTTATTTAGTGTGTGTGTAAGAGTGTGTTGGAGTGAGTGAGTAAGTGAGTGTGTGTGCTGGTGCCCACAGAGACCAGAAGAGAGTCCTGAATCCCCTGGAGCTAAGTTAAATATATAGGCAGTTGTAAACAGCAAAATATAGGTTCTGGGAACTGAACTCATGTCCTCTAGAAGAACAGCAAGCCCTCTTAATCTGCCAAGCCATCTCTCCAGCCTCTTACCATTTATTTATTTGTTTGTTTGTTTATTTATTTTCCAAGGCAGGGTTTCTCTGTGTAGGTTTGGAGCATGTCCTGAAACTCACTCTGTAGACTAGGCTGGCCCTGAACTCACAGAGATTCACCTGCCTCTGCCTCCCTAGTGCTGGGATTAAAGGTGTGAGCCACCAACGCCCGGCTACCTTTTATTTTTTAAGATGTATTCAGTCGTGTGTGTGTGTGTGTGTGTGTGTGTGTGTGTGTGTGTGGTCAGCAAGAGGTCCTTGGGCACAGAGATAAGCACTGGAGAAGCCAGGAAAGTTAAACACACAAGTTTGTGTTCTCAAAGAAAGGAGATGTTTACCTCTCTTCCTCCAGGAATGTTGGGAATGGATGTAGTTTACAACCTGGTGATCTTTTGCTATCTATATGGTCAGGCTTCACCCGAATTCCCCAGAAAATTATGTTTAGTTATCCCAGACTTCCCGTCACCTATGTCTTGAACATTGCTTCTCAGGCCACAAAATCATCCTTATGAGAGATGTCATGTGTACTTTACAACAGCCTAAGTAACTTCTGTGTTATCTTAGGGCCAGGCCACTCCTGACTCCCATGGGCATTGTGTTTAGCTCAGTCGTTCTCCCATTGAGCACTGTTTCTGAGTCAACAGAACCCATCTTCATAGAAGAAGCCATATGTAGTTTGTAAAGGGTTTCAATGTAAACATGTTTTAAGTTTGTTGTACACTTGGGACTGAGTTAATTGTCATCAGGAAACTTTTTTCCCCAAAATTGTGCAGTGCTTAAATATGGCTAAAGTAAACCACCTGTTGTCAGACTCCAGAAATTTGGCCCAGCACCAACTAACTAAGTAAGGCTGAACTGAGTTTCATTCTTACTGCACCTGGATCATTTCCCTGCCGACTGTAACGCTTGCAGGGACCCCCACGTGTGTGTCTGTGTCTGTAAGTACACACGTATGAGGGTGCGCATGTGTAGGCAGAGGTCAGAGGAGAGCTTGGATGTCCTCCTCTACCACTCTGTGCCTGTTCATTTTGAGGTGGGGTTTTCCCTAAACCCGAGGCTCATGTTTTCCTGGCAAGGTTGTAAGCCTGCAATCCCTAGTTGTCCTCCTGTCTCCACACCCCCAGATCTGGGGTTACAGGTGTGTACTGACACCAGACTTGTCACATAGGTGCTGGAACTCCAGTCCTCATGATTGTGTAACAAATACTGTTAACCACTGAGCCATCTCTCTAGGTCCTCATGATGTGATTTTTTTTAATCACCCTAGCAGCAAAACTGAAGCTAAAATGAGAATGGGCAGACTAGAGATGAAGCCAAGCATAGAGGTAGGAGCAAGTGCTTATAGTCCTAGCACCTACCAGAAGGGCAAGAGGAATGCCACAAAGCAAGTTCTAAGCCTACTGGGGTACATAGTGGGACCCTTGTCAGCAAAAAGCCAAATGAGTCTTGAAAGAGTCTGCAATTGGGCAACGACAACAGAGATAGAGGATGGTAAAGATATGCTATTATATATTTATTCTGCGTAATTGATTGATTGATTGATTGATGATTTTGAGACTGTGTCTTCCATAGTCCAGGTTGTTTTCAAACTGACAGAGAGGAAGATGACCCTAAACTCTTGCTCCAGATGCTGCCACCTTCCATGAACTGAGATTAGAGGTGTTTGATACCAAGCTTTAGTTAGGTTAAGCAGTGGAATTCAGTACTGTTTTCTCTCATTTGTGTGACAGGATAATCAATTAAGAAGCCACTTCTTTGTTTTGGTGGTAGCTGTGTATGTATATTATTTGCTTATGGAGTCCTTTGTGTGAGACAGGGTTTCCCTATGTAGTTCAGGCTGGCCTCAAACCAGAGACAGTCTCCCGGTTCCAGCCCCCTCCTCTACTGCCCCTGAATGCTGAAACTATAGGTGTATACCACCATGCCTAGCTACAGTAAACCTTTGTCTTAGTGCTAGGCAAGTGCTCTTTTGAGCCCTATGGTGGTGTTGATTTTTTTATCCTCAGCCCCTATGTTTTTCGTTGTTGTTGTTTTTAAAGAAAGAGCAAAAATGGCTTATGTTTCTTAATAGGAAGTTTCCTTCCTGTACACAGCTGTTTAGAAATGAACATGTGTTCGTGTGTGTGTGCGTGTGTGTGTGTGTGTGTGTGTGTGTGTGTGTGTGTTTCTAAGAGAAATGAGTTATCCTCCGAAACAATACAGAGAAACCCTGTCTCGTAAAAACCAAAAAAAAAAAAAAAAAAAAAGAGAGAGAGAAATGAGTTATGCCTTTTCCCCAGCCTTCAGTGTAGGTGCAAATTACTCCACAGTGCAGTCTGTCATTGCTGACTTGAGCCCTTCTCTTCCTCAACTTGTCACCAACTGTTTTTTGTTATTGCTGTTATTGGTGTCATGTTTCTTAATTGGTATTTGTTGGCCATCAAATAAAACATGTCCAGAATGCTCCCTTAAGAGAAAACATAGAAACGTACAAAAAAGTAACTGTCCTTAACTGTGTGTAAAGGAAATAGATCATGATTAAATTTGGGGATGGCAAAATGAGGCAGTTGATTTTGTCTACAAACAGTAAGTGTAGGTGCTTTCCACCCACTGCTGTAATTGGAGAGGAGGAAACGAGTGCAGTGTCTGGCTTAGATGTGAGGCTAAGGTTACTAAGAAAGAAGAGAAAAGAAGAGGTGTATTTTTTGACTCCTTCCAGTGTTCACTCAGAGACCCAAATCCCAACTAACCTGGGCCCACTGTTCACTCAGAAGATGCTTCATTTATTTCATAAGCATCTTCCTTTCTTATGTGGAATTGACCCTCTACTCCCTGTGCCCGGCTGTACACTCTAAAAGCTTGTTTTGGTTGTTTGGCTTTTGTTGGGTTTTCAGGCAGCAGCTCATGCAATTCAATCTGGGCTTAAACTCACTATGTATAAGAGGCTGGCCCTGAACTCCTGACCCTCCTGCCTCTACCTCCTAAGTGCTAGGGTGGCAACCCTGCACCACTATCCGGGCCTGAGATCCCTGGCCTGCTCGTATATCCCCACTGGAAGCATTCTACCCAGGACATGGCCACCACTGCTCTGAATGGCGCTCCTCTGCTTTTTCCTGTGTGGCTCTACCTCCTCCTCCTTGCCCTCTCCTTGAGAACAACTGGCTGATATCCAAGTCCTACTTTGAAGCAGGCAAGTATAGGGGGATTTAGTAAGCTGGGATTCAGTTTGGTTTGAGTTGCACCCAGCAGCCTGGCTCTATGACCTGCACATACTATGCACACACACCCCTCTCTGAACAGTAGATGAATTTCCCCACCCCTAATAACAAGGGAATTTAGACAGTTTCTATCCTGATGCATCCAGGTGGAAGAATGCAAGGTCAGTCATGCCTGAACTACTTTAGATGCATGCACAACAAGGCAAAACTGTCCTCAAACTTTAGTGAGGATCTCCTATTTACCATATTATGCTTATGCATAATTGGGTATGCAGTTGATTAAAATCAAATGCATTATAGGAAGGGACATACACAGAAAAAGTATTATAGGATCCAATCTGTCAGTCAAAACAGAAAACCACTCTTACTATACCCAAACTCCTCCTCTTCTTGAACCCCATAAAAGTAAGTCCCAAACAACAATTGGGGCCTTGAGTATTCTCACATATGTGGCCCCTGTCTATCTGTCAGTCTTGGCAGTGTATCCCTCTTTGATTTGTATTATCACTTCTCTTGAAATAAAGTTTTCTTGCTTCTTTTGCAAATCCATGTGAGCCCCTAGTTCCAATTCTTTGGATAAGAGGCCAAGAAACTAAAACACTTGGCCTATGCACTTACCACTGGTAACAACTTCGAACATCAGTTCCTCTTTGAGGTTTCTGTGGAATACCCACAACTATGCCAATGTTCTACCATAAATTACACACAGACAATGATTATACCAAAGCATCTAAGGACTCATAAGTTGAGCTCATCTGTAGCATACTGTGATAAGGGTATGCTACATAGTCAGATATGGGTGTTTACTGTTATTATTACTATTATCATCATCATTATTAATTACTCTTATTATCTGATGCTGGGATTTGAACCCAAAGACTCTCACATACTAAGCATGTGTTCTGCTATCAAACTATCACTCCTCCAGTCTTCAGAAAGGTTTTAGATGAGCAGCTCATCTGTTAGTGATTAGGATGGACCTCATGCTGGCATCAAGAAGACCAGAACAAGTGAGCCATGATGGGTCCTGAATGACAGCAGGAGGAAAAAGGAGGAGGAAGAGGAGACCAGTTAATGGGTTAGGAAAAGGGAAGAACCAGCTGGACTCCATATTTCTGGGCTGAGAACGGGACAATGAATGGAGTTTTCCTGATATGTGTAAAGCTGATTGTGTTGAATTTGAAGTATGTGGCACACTCAGATGGCAGGTGTTGAACCAACAATGGATATTCTAATTTGGACCTTAGGAAGAAAACTAGAGCTTCAGACCCAGACTTCGGAGTTTCCACTCATAGGGGTTAGCTAAAGGGAAGCCCCAAGGTCAAACAAGGATCTGGATAAGGTGTCAGAACAGAATGGAGACCTAGAGAGCAATGACATAGAAAGAAGAGGAAAAGAAGGGGAACTATGGGAAAATACTAAGATCAAACAGTTATAATAGTAAGAGAATGAGAGTTTGGGCAAAGCCAAGACCTAGTAGAGAAAAAATACTTTCAAAGTCAAATACAAGAAATGAAACGGGTTTCTCCTCTGTGAACTGTGTTTCTTAGTTAATTAAGAAATCATTAACAGGGTAGGTTTGTGTGTTGGGGTGGGTGGGATCTGCATAGTGAGCTTTAGAATAGTGAATTGTGAAAAGCAAGGACTATAGGGACCAGAGAGAAGGCTCAGCCGGCAAAGGCACTTGCCACCAAGCCTGAAGACCTGAGTCAGATCCCTGAGGCCCACATCTTGGAGGGATTGAACTGGTTCCTATAATTTGTCCTCTGACCTAGACCACACAGACACAAAGACACACAGACACACAGCACTGGCTTCAAGGTAATGAAGCCACTCTGGGTGCAGAGATTATTAGTAGTGCTGATTTACCAAGATACAGAATTGTTCTTTTTTTTTTTTTCAGTTTTTCGAGACAGGGTTTCTCTGTATTGTTTTGGAGGCTCTCCTGGAACTCGCTCTGTAGACCAGGCTGGCCTCGAACTCACAGAGATCAGCCTGCCTCTGCCTCCCGAGTGCTGGGATTAAAGGCGTGTGCCACCAACGCCCGGCTAGAATTGTTCTTAAAACAGTATCTCACACAGTCCAGGCTGACTTCAAGATCACTGTGTAGCTGAGGATGACCTTGAACTTCTGATCCTTCTGCCTCCACCTCTGCAGAGTTTGGATGGAAGGTATGAACTACCATTTGCACTCCATGCACTGTGAGGGAGTGAACCCCAGTGTCTTAGTTAGGGTTTCTATTGCTGTGATGAAACACCATGACCAAAAGGCAAACTGGGGAGGAAAGAGTTTATTAGGCTGACACTTCAACATTGAGGTTCATCACTGAAGGAAGTCAGGACAAGAACTCAAACAGGGCAGAATCCCAGAGACAGGAGCTGATGCAGAGGCCAGGGAGGGGTGCTGCTTACTGGCTTACTCCCCATGGCTTGCTCAGCCTGCTTTCTTATAGAACCCAGAACCACCAGCCCAGGGGTGGCATCACCCACAATGGACTGGGCCCTCCCTGTTGATCACTCATTGAAGTAATGCCTTATATCTGGATCTCATGGAGGCATTTCCTCAACTGAGGCTCCTTCCTCTCAGATGACTCTAGCTTGTGTCAAGTTGACACACAAAACCAGCCAGTACACCAAGGCCTCATGAATATAAGGCAAGTACTCTACTGACTGACCTACACTGGTGTTTTTTTTTTAATCCTAACAATTTTGAGCAAGCAGCCACTGTGATTTCCTAAGGTTAGAAGGACTTCCAGGGTTTAAAAGACGAGGAGAAAGCAAAGTCTTAATTGAGATGATAGACCATGAAATCTAGGCTGGCTGTGGCAGAAAAGGAGGATAGATAAAGAGGAAAGCTCTGAGAGAGAGTGTTGGGGTTAAAGAGAGATATAGAAGAAAAGAGGCAGGCAGGGGACTAGAGGTTGTGATCTGAGGAAGGAAGTTGGGGTTTCAGAGTTGAGAAAACTGCAGGTGAGCTCAGGAGCTGACCACTGGCGTGTGGCAAATAGATTATGCAAGGCTTGGAAGTTAGGGCACAGTGTACCACATTCTGGGTGCTCCATTTTTGTGGAAGTTGAAATAAGCTCTACCACGGCAGCTGTGGGGCAGGGTCACATGAAGGAAGTTGCCAAATGACAATGACAAAAGAATGCTAGGTGATTCTCAAATTTCCTCAGAGGCTTAAACAGAAGACTAAAGAAGCCAGATTTAATGTGTAGAAATTAGGGTTTTTTAGGTTTGTGTGTGTGTGTGTGTGTATGTGTGCTCGAGCATGCTAGGGATTGAACAGGGAGGGCCCTGAACATGCCAGGCAAGCGCTACGTCACTGGGCTATCTCCTGAGCCCTAGAAATGACTTGTGGATGCCAGTTATCTAGACTCTTCACTCACAGGACCGGAAGGATGTGCTCCAGCCACCACAACAAAATAGCATCAGGAACTTCTATGAGTCTGTCACCCAGGAAGTTATCTGAGATTTATGCGCAAGAATCCTGCTGTGTTAGCAAACATTTGAGAGTATCAGAATGTCCAACAGTCACAACAGCCCCACCCAGATGCTTGAGGGCTGAAAACACATCCCAGGGTGGAATGCAGGCCTAGTACATGCCCACCCTGTGTCCCATTTCTGAGTACTACAAAACAAACAAGCAAAATCCCCAGGATATAATGATCTATTTAAAAAATGATACAGGGGCTGGAGAGATGGCTCTGTAGTTAAGAGTACCAGTTGTCAATTCCCAAGACCATCATGGCAGTTCACAACCATCCATAACGCCAGTCCCCAGGGATCAGACTCCCTCTTCTGCCCTTCACAAGCATTAGGCAAGCTGTAGAGCACAGACATAAATGCAGGCAAAACACTCAAACATAAAAAAATACAAAAATAAAATAATATATTATATATTTCAACTTCATTTTTAGAATTATATATTTGTCCTTTAGAAGACTATAAGGATTGTGGTAGAATGAATGTAATTGTTCCCATAAGCTCATAGGGAGTGTCACTATTAGGAGGTGTGGCCTTGTTGAAGTATATGTGGTCTTGTTGGAGGAAGTGTGTCACTCTGAAGGCAGACTTTGAGGTCTCACATATGTTCAAGATACTGCCCAGAGTCTCAGACCACTTCCTGTTGCTTGCAAGATTTAGGACTCTCAGCTACTTCTCCAACGCCATGTCTGCCTGCATGCCTCCATGTCCCATCAAGATGATAATGAACTGAACCTCTGAACTGTAAGTGACCACCCCAGTTAAATGTTTGCCTTTATAAGAGTTGCTGTGGCCGGGCGTTGGTGGCGCACGCCTTTAATCCCAGCACTCGGGAGGCAGAGACAGGCGGATCTCTGTGAGTTCGAGGCCAGCCTGGTCTACAAAGCGAGTTCCAGGACAGCCTCCAAAACAATACAGAGAAACCCTGTCTCGAAAAACCAAAAAAAAAAAAAAAAAAAAGTTGCTGTGGTCATGGTGTCTCTTCACAGGAATAGAACCCCTAACTAAGATGATGATATATACACAGTATATGTAGTCAGTTCATGAGATAATTGTTTTTTTTCTTTATACTTTTTTTGTGATTTCTGAATTTTCTGAAAGAATCATTATATTTATAATGAGAAAGAATTAAGTCCTGGAATTATAGGCAGGTGTCCCCATGCCTTGATAGGCAGCAGATTCTTTTTTTTATGTGTATGTGTAAGTGCTTGCATGTATGCATATGTGCCACATGCATGCTTGGTGCTTGCAAGACCAGAAGAGTGGGTCATCGAATTTCCTGGAACTGGAGTTGTTGTGCCCAGACTGTGGACCCCCAAACCACCAAGAGACCTGATCCAATGCAAAAGCAAGGAGTCTTTTCAATTACAAGTTAACTCAAGTCCTCGTCTGTTTGACACAGCAGGTGGAGTAGGAGGAACCCTGAGCCGCAGTAGGACAGGGCATATATTGGGGGTAGAGCAAGGGGATGTCTGGGGTCTACTAGTTGCTTAGCAACGGTCTCAGGGTTGGTGCAACCCCAGGATGGGGGAACCTGTCCTGAGTTGATTGGTCAGCTGCAGCTGCAGAAAGGTTGCTAGGCGTGGAGGCCATCAGAGCGCTGTTGCTACCTACTGCATTCTACTATTATCAGTAAAGGATATCCAAAGCCCACCAACTAACTTCTGATTGGTCCCTTACCACATGGAGGGTATCTGGCAGTTTCTTCCCAGTAATTAGGGCAAGGTCGGGCAAGGTCAGGGGGCTCAGCACATCCTGCTAAGTCAGGGCCTACATCTTGCTGGGTTTTTTTCTGCAACCTGTCGTGGCTGCCAAAGCAGGGTACTGGGTGAGGGTCTGGGCCCTTCAGATCACCGATTGTCCTGAGCTGCCATGGGACTCCTGGGAACCAAACCCAACTCCTTTATAAGAACGGCAAGTGCTCACTCATAACCCTTGCCATCTCTCTAGCCAGACAGTAGATTCTTGGCCTAGAAACTGAGGACAAAGAATAATCTATGCAGCTTTGCCTGGAGGCGTAGCATGACACTTGCAAAGGACCTAGCACTGTGCTTTACCTAATTAGTGTTCAACCCAAGTGCATTTCTTTTCTTTCTAGGGAAGGTGGGAAAGGATTCCAAAGGAAGTAATGTTTGCACTACGTTTTCAGGCATGCGATTATGGCTGGCTCAGAGAGGAGAAACTAATGTTTGTAGCAGAACTTCTAAGAATAGGCAGTCTCTCTGGGCTTTCCAGGATGAACAAAAGGAAAAACATTCCAGGCAAATAGAGCAGTTTAGGAGAGATGCAAAGGCTCACACTCCTGGTGGTGCACCCGGGAAGCAGCCTATTCTTCCAGATGTGGCTAAGCCAGACAAAGCAGTACATACTCAAAGGGGGCTGAGGCTAACAGCAGAGACCTGGGTAGAGTTTAAATGTCCAGCTAGCCTTGTAGAATTGCAGGCACATCACCTCAAGACAGAGAGAAATTCTCACCGATCTGCCTGAGTGGAAGAGTATCAGTTACAAGGATCTAACCTCCTATCTAATTCCCAGGACTACACAGTGATTTCCAAAACATGGGCTATGGTGCATAATTTATGCACTCACTTTGTAGCTTTGTAATTAAATCTGCAGAGGATCTGGAGATGCAGGGCCATGCTGGTACAGCTCCCAGGCTATATAACTACACCATACTGGAGGGTAAAATTGATGGTCTTGAACACTCCCCTTTTCTGCCTATAAACTTAGGGTAGATTATGGCTGCAAATTAAGTGGAATGGACAACTAAATGAAAATTTAAAGAGTATGTGAACTAACTGGCCACACAATCTTTCTTGAATCCCTTCGGCATTCAGGATCTGTACCACACATTCCAGTTTTTAAGTATCTGTTATGTATTGTTGTGGAATAGAGACCCAAAGACCACTCAGCCCGACCAAAGTCCAAATTGAAAGTCTCCATTAAGCCAGTTGCCTGGAGAGGAAACACCTCTCACAGAGCAGCCTTGAGTGCACTTTACAGGGACTTTTTAACAGCAAAGAACACAGAACACTGCATCCTGATTGGCAGCTGCAGGGAGTATTAAAGCAAGTAAGCAGTTTAACAGGAAGCCAAAAAAAAAAAAAAAAAAAAAAGGCTGTTAGCTGGGGGCATTTTGACCTGAGTTTCTAGAACAGGATTGGATATTTTCCCATGGGACTTTTTATGGCAGGAGTAGAAGGGAGGGGGGCAGTCAGTTTCAGTTTAAAACCAAGATGGCTCCAGCTGAGACAAGATACAAGATCGAGGAAACTTTGTTCTGTCACCGTATTGTCTGATGGTATAAATAGGATATTTATCAAGCGTACTCTGTATCCTGGCACTCACTCTTCTTATTGAGTGTTGTTCTATGCCAACTATTCTAGGTACAGAGTGGAGAATAAATTGGTCTCTGTGTTCATCCTCCTGCAGCTTCTGAATGCCCCCAAGAACTTCTACAGCAGCTGCTCAAAACTGAAGCTGTCAGTCGGTGCAGTGGTGGAGGAGTTTGATCCTAATGCTCAGAAGGCAGAGGCAGGCAGGTCTCTGTGTTAGAGGCCAGACTGGTCTACAGAGCCAGTTCCAGAACATCCAGGGCTACATAGAGAAACCCTGCCTCAAAAAACAAAAACAAAATAAACAGATAAATTACAGGGGGGGCACCTTGAAATTGTAGAGAGGGAAATGAGAGCAGGTGAGATCAGTAATTACCCCAAAGATGACTTATCCCTTAGGCATGATGACAATGGTACTTAGTGCTTACAGGGAGTGAGGAGAATGTTATGTTCTAATTTTATTTTATTTTATTTTATTTTTGGTTTTACGAGACAGGGTTTCTCTGTATTGTTTTGGAGGCTGTCGGTCCAGCCCGGCCTCAAACTCACAGAGATCCGCCTGCCTCTGCCTCCCGAGTGCTGGGATTAAAGGCATTCACCACCACCGCCTGGCATGTTCTTTTTTTTTTTTTTGGTTTTTCGAGACAGGGTTTCTCTGTGGCTTTGGAGGCTGTCCTGGAACTAGCTCTTGTAGACCAGGCTGGCCTCGAACTCACAGAGATCCACCTGCCTCTGCCTCCCGAGTGCTGGGATTAAAGGCGTGCGCCACCAACGCCCGGCTCCGGCATGTTCTAATTTTAATTTCTTTTATAGCAGAAGAAAATGAATATGCTAAAGACGAGTATCTAACAAGGAGTCCAACCTGTATTATATTTATATTCATGTCAATGCAATCATATATGTGTATGCACATGTTTGTGGGGAGTGCACATGTGTGTATAGTGTGCATGCACGTATGTGGAGACTAGAGGTCACACAACCTCTCGTGGTGTTCTCAGAAGCTGTCCACCTTGCTTTTTAGAGAGAGTCTCTCACTGTGACCAGCAGCTTAGTGATGGGAAGTCAGGGCCCTGCCTGTTTCTGCCTTCCTAATTCCATGCCTGGCTTTCTACATAGGTGCTGGAGACCAACACAGGTTCTCATGCTTGCTTGTCAAGCATTGTACCAACTGGGCTATAGTCTCAGATAAATTCAGTCACCTTTAAACACTATGTAAAGATATGTCTCTGTGATTGGCTTAATAAAAAGCTAGATGGTCAGGTGGTGGTGCACACCTTTAACCTCAGCACGCAGGAGGCAGAGGCAGGTGGATCTGTGGGAGTCCTCAAGGCCAGTCTGGTCTACACAGTGAGTTCCAGGACAGGTTCCAAAGCTACACAGAGAAGCCCTGTTGGGTTAGGGGCAGCTAAATGGCCAATAGCTAGGCAGGAGGTATATGCGGGACTACCAGACAGAGAGAGCTCCGAGAAGAAGAAACGGGGAGTTGCCAGCTAGACATGCAGGACCTGTAGAAAGAGAAGTAAAAGCCATGAGCCACATGCATCAGGGACATGGATGAAATTGTCAAAAACAAATAAAAGATTCTAAAAGAAAATCATAATATGACCCTGATTGGCCCCAGATCACATTGATAATAGGACATACGGACTAGGGTGGGGGTAGGAGGATCATGAACTAATTCCAGGCCTTCTGGGCTATATAGCAAGCCCCTGAGTGGTGGTTTGAATAGGTTTGGCCCCCATAGACTCATGGGTTTGAATGTTTGGCCTATAGGGAATAGCACTATTAGGAGGTATGGTCTTTTTGGAGTGAGTGTGGTCTTGTTGGAGGAAGTGTGTCACCATGGGGGCGGCCTTTGAGGTCTCATGTATGCTCAAACTACACAAGTACACAATCTCTTCTGCTGCCTGCAGATCAAGATGTAGATTTCAGAGAGTTTGAGACCAAACTGGTCCACAAGAGCTAGTTCCAGTACAGGCTCTAAAGCTACACAGGAAAACCCTCTCAAAAAACAAAACAAAAAACAGAAAGAAAGAAAGAGAAGAAAGGAAGGAAGGAAGGAAGGAAGAAAACCAGAGGAGAGACAAATCAAGGTCAAGCAGGTCCCAAGAGACTGACATCCCTTTAGATGCTTCTAATCTGAGAGTGGAAACGGAGCCTTTCATTCCCTTCTAGTGCCTGATTCATAGGGGGTAGTGCAGAGAATATGGAAATGAATTGTGCTGAGTCAGTTCCGAGTGTCTTACACAACATTGCTATGGCTGAATAAGCATGCCCGTTTAAAATCCATATATCAGACAATGGCCTAGTAGGGCTCTACCTTCATAGATGAGACTAAGACACTTAGAAAAGGTACTTCAGGGAGTAGCCTGCTCTTCTCATGTTTCTTTCATGTTATATAACAACAGTCAATCTTTTTACCTCCTCCTGTCATCATATTCAGATGCACCAAGAAGATACCATCTGGATACAGAGAGCAGCCTGACTTCGTCAAATGCTGAGTCAGGTGGTGCCTTGATCTCTTCCTATCCCCTGGGCTCCTTGAGAAATAGATCTCTCTGTCTCTCTCTTCCTCTTCCCTTCTTTTTTTTTAGTGAGTTTTTTTGTTTGTTTTTTTCAGGTTTTAAGGACAGGGTTTCTCTGTGTAACAGTCCTAGCTGTCCTGAAACTTGCTTTGTAGACCAGCCTGGCCTCGAACTCACTGAAATCTGCCTGCCTCTGCCTCCCAAGTGCTGGAATTAAAGATGTGCACCACCACCATGCAGCTAATGAAGTCTTATTATGTTGCTGTCTTTAATCCCTGGGCTTGGGTAATCCTCCTGCCTCAGCCTCTTTTGCATCTGGGATTACAAGCATGTGCCATGGTGATCATCTGAGAAATAAATTTCTAATACTTAAAAACAACTCCTTTGTTAGAGTGTCACAGACTAGGGCATGTTTACAAAAGTGTATTATTGGAGATTGACAAACTCTCCATATATGCTACAAATATAACATGGATTTTCTCATATGAAAGTGAAGCCAGGTGTAACAGCCCAGACTCAAAAGATGGAGACAGAGGATCAGGAGGTCAAGGCCAGTCTCGGTTACATGATATGAGGTGAACCTGGGAGGGAGGGAGGGAGGGAGGGAGGGAGGGAGGGAGGGAGGGAGGGAGGGAGGGAAGGAAAGAAGGAAGGAAGGAAGGAAGAACACCTGAAGATGAAGTCTACACATTTTTTCCATCTATTGGATTCTTCCATCAAAGGGCTAAAACAGACAACTTTGCTAACTAAGATACTTGTCATTTATTCTATATCAGATACTCAACATAGTTCTGATCTCAGCATATCTTAAAAAGAAGTATAATTGTGCATATTATGCAATTTAAAAATCTACCTATTCAGTTTATACTTATTGTGCCAGGAGCTGAAAATATAAAAAGAAAGAAGGTACAGCAGTCCTTGTCCTTGAGGAGTTCATGGTCAACTTTGCTGTCTCACTGAGAAGGAACAGCCCACTGGAAAGTTGGCAGTCATATGGTGATTCTAGCTTACCAGACTTGAAACCTGATAATTTCGCACAAAGATTAATACATTATAAACATTACAGTGGTCATTATGAATGAGGAATGTTATTAGTGTTAAGAAAGCATCAATTATACTCATCATGTCATAACTATTTTCAACCTTGAACCCCATTGGTGTCTAGAACAGCAGTTCTCTGTGGGAGTTCAGTTTTGTGTGTGTGAAAGTCACACACACACACACACACACACACACACTCACACACACACCAAGAAGTTTGGCAATTGTAGAGACATTCTTAGTTTCTACAACTGTTGGAGGCAGAGGCAGGCAGATTCCTGTGAGTTCAAGACCAGCCTAGTCTATAAGAGCTAGTTCCAGGACAGCCTGGAACAGTAATATAGAGAAACCCTGTCTCAAAAACACCCCCAAGAAAAGAAAGAAAGAAAGAAAAGAAAAGAAAAGCAGCTAAACATCCCCCAGTGCAGAGAACAGACTTCACAAGAAGGAAACTGTATTATATAAATGCCAATAATTCAGACTGAAAAACTCTGGCCTTGAAGAACCAAGTCCAGAATCATCCAGCTGGCATTCCAGGCCTGGATCATTGTGTCCTGTTTATCTCCCTCTGCCTTATTCTCTGAATCCTCCATCTCCCTGGGAACTGTATGTTCCAGAACTATCAAACTATGACAAAATTTAAAGGACATTAGATACTTAAGCTCTGAAGTCCTCAGGTCTGGACTTCTGCAGAGCTGGGAACTTGACAGAGTTCTTAGCCAGTCTCTTCTCTCTTAGAATGATCTCACCTAGCTCTTTGGCCTACAGTACCACTATCATCCTCAAATGTATATTTGCAGCCAGGACTCTTTCTGAGTTCTGGTTTGTAAATTTTTTCTTTTTTTGAGACAGGGTCTCTTGGAGCCCATGCCATTCTAGAATTCATACAGAGTCAAGGATGACCTTGAACTTCTTCTTTTTTTTTTTTTTGGTTTTATGAGACAGGGTTTCTCTGTATTGTTTTGGAGGCTATCGGTCCAGCCCGGCCTCGAACTCACAGAGATCCGCCTGCCTCTGCCTCCCGAGTGTGACCTTGAACTTCTTATCCTCCAGCCTCCACTTCTCAAGTTCTGGGTTGCAGGCCTAAACCACTGTATCCAGCTGGACATCAAACCAGGGCAATGCATGCTAAAAGGCACTCTATCCACCAAGCCACATCACCAGTCTGTGTTACCTTGTTTTATTCTTGATATAGGATCCAGTTTTGCTATGTAGCCTGGTCTGGTCTTGAACACGCAGTGACTGTTCTGCTTCAGCCTCATGGGTGCTGGAATTACAGGCCTGTGCCACTACATCTGACAACTTTTAATCTTTTATTTGACATTCCCAATTTGTCGTACTGTAATCAATGTTCTCTTTGTGGGATAGGCCTCATTATGTAGCCCAGGGTGGCCTCAAACTCCCTGTTCTCCTTGTCCAAACTCCTGAGTGATGGAATTACAGGTGTGGTCCTCTTGTCTGACCTGTAATTTGGTTTTTATTCTTCAAAACAGGGTTTCCCTGTATAACCTTAGCTGTCCTGGAGCATACCAGGCTGGCCTTGAACTCACAGAGTTCCTTCCTCTGTCTCCTGAGTGCTGGGATTAACGGCATGGACCACCACTGCCCAGTGACCTGTGATAATTTTCTATGCATGTGTGTATGTTTTGTTTGTGAGGGAGTGCACATTTGTGGAGGTCAGTGCACAGCCCAGCTTTTCCATGGGTTCATGAGACTTATGCTGCAAGTGCCATTACCTTTGAGCCATCTCTCCAGCCCCAGAGGATTTCTTTTGGATAGTGTTACTCTATGTAGCCCTGGCTGGCCTGGAACTCACAGAGATCCACCTGCCTCTGCATCTGGAGTTATAGGCATATACCACCATACCATGGTCCGAGGGATATTTTTAAAATAACTTTTAAACTGAACATTGTGGTGCCTATAATCTCAGAGATTCGGAGGTAGAGGCAAGATGATAAGGAGTCCAAAGTCATCCCTAGCTACACAGTTGGTTTAGAAAAACCATTTCAGAGGGTTGGAGAGACTGTTCAGCAGTTAAAACCAAATGCTACTCTTCACCCAAGGGGCAGCTCACAGCCATCTGCCTGTGATTCCAGTTCCCGGGGATCAAACACCCCCTCTGGCCTCTGGGGTCACCAGGCACACACAGCACACAGACATACATTCAGGCAAAATGCCCACATACATAAAATTAAAAACAACGACAATCTGGATTGAGACTGCATCTCAAGCAGCACTATGACATCACCTTCTCCAAAGCTTCCCTGTGCATTGGTGATAACTCCTTGGCTTTACCACCTCAAATGAGGTCTTTGCTTAATCCCTTGTCAGTCTCTCCTCAAGCCACACTGGTCACATTGCTGATGCTGAAGTCCTAAAAGCCTTTGGACTTGATGTTGCTATTGTCTGGAACACCTGGCCCAGTTCTATATATGAGTTCTTTTCATCCAGGATTCAACCAAAGTGTCCCCTTGAGCGGAACTTCCTGGCCTCTTACCTCTCTAGTCTATCAGTGCTTCCAACCTCTCGCGAGCCCTCTAAATCATTACCCTGTTTCTTCCCATGCTGGTAACTGTTACCAGCTGTCTCCTTATGATTATCTGTCCACTACAGTAGAAAGTGAGCTCCATGGGCACAGGTTGAGTCTCATGTTTTCCTGTGGCTTTGGTTCCCAGCTCTGTCTCACACACAACAGCACTCCAATGAATACAGTAGATAGATAAATGAGGTTCATCAAAGGGACTGGACCCAGAAAGCCTATTTCTACCTCCCTGTGGTGTTGGCAAGCTACTTGTCTCCCAGAGCCTCCATTTGTCCATCTGTAGAGGGAGCATAACACCACTGTTGCCACGCATCTGTGTGAGGGTTGAATGATACCATGCGTGTTAAGGGCCTGGTTTGGTGCTTAGCACATGGTCCAATGGTCAGCAAATGATGGTGCCTTTCCCTTCCTTTGGCGTCATTCTTCTCATAATGGGGGAAACAGCAGTGGCTGTGTAACAATGGCTGTGTAGAAGCAAGATTAATTTACAGGTGTTTCCCTCCCTTTGTCCCTGTTCCTGCCCGGCCCTGGTCTACTCCTTTTGTCTTCCCTGGCTCAGCCACTGTCAACTCCTTCAGGACACTGTTTTTGAGATCCTGTCCAGGATTGGTGCTTCCTTGTGGGCATCTTGGGTCTTAGGTGTTTTTGTCAAAATAAACTGTTACCATAATTTCTTCACTGGCCCAGTAGATGGTGAGTGGGTGGGTGGGTGGATGGAAGAAAGGAGGGGTAAGGTAAGGAATCACGTTGAGAACACTTTGAATCCTGGCACTCCCCTACACTCTAAAGTTGAGCAGGCTCACAGGACTCTCCAGAGGCCAGCCTCAGCTGGTGCTGCCACTCCCCTGCACTCTGGGGAACCCTGCCCTGTAGCTCCCTTGACATGTAGTCAGAGGTCCTCCAACAGTCTCAGCTCGTGGTCCCCAACCATTGGCTGAAGCCTTCATTGCGACGAATGGGAGGCAGCCAGGTGCTGGAGCAGGTGATGTCAGCCTGAGCCCCAGGATCAAGGTAAGAGACACACAACACACCTGGCTGGGTGAGACAGTTCTCTGATCCCTCTGCAGGACTGTGGAGATGAAGAGCCTGCTGCTGCTGCCTCTGCTACTGCTAACTGCCTGCACCTTGAGGGTGCAGGGGAAGCGCCGCAGAGTCTACTTTCGGGAGGAATTCGAAGATGGGGGTAAGCTGTCCTGGACCAGAGTGTCCCTGTTCCTTCTCAGTCACCAGCTCCAGAGGAGGTCAGGATAACTTTCCCCTTGGGAACCCATTCAGAACTAGAAGAGCCACAGTTCAAATCCAATTCAGAACCAGGTGTAGTCCTGAGTCTGTGTTTGGATTCCTTCTCTTGTAAAAGAGGTCAATTATAGATCTTGCAAAATTTTTCTGAAAGTTAAAAGAAGGTAAGATGTGCAAGATCCTGCACTTAGTAGATGTGCTCAACATTGTTTCTGAAAAACAGAAGCAAGTGAACCCAGAGTAAAAGTACCACCGGAGGCAAAGATAGCAAGACTTCCCACGGTCCATAAAAGACAAGAGCTCAAAGCATCTTGGAGTTCACCTCATCCAACCTTCTCCCTGGAATGTCTCAGGAACAGCAGGGAGTTGTAACAGGGCTGCTTGCTTATGACACAGGTTTTCTTTGTTACTTTGATACAATCAGGCTGACCTCGAACTCCCTATGTAGCTGTACTTCTAATCTTCCACACCCTGGCTCCGTGGTGCAGTGATTCCAGACATTTGTCACCACGCCCAGTTTGTCCCCAATGCTGAAGATCTATCTAAGCCACAGCTTGGTGCATGCTAGGCAAGCACTCTACCGCAGGAGCTACATCCCCAGTGGTAGCGGTAGTGGGGGCGTGTCACACAGAGGCTCAGTGACACTATTTCAGCCTTGTGTGCCTGTGTGTGATTGGGGCAGAGTAAAGCGCTTGCCTAAGAGTAAGGACTTTGGGAATTTGAGTCCCCATTCCATCTTGAAAACATAGACAACCCCTTTCTACTTTCTGAGACCCAATCCCTGATCTGTGACAGCAGCATATTGAGGGTAGCCGTGTGGAGAGAGTTCAGAGGACAAGCTGCATAGACATAGTCAGGGGAGCAGGGTGGGGGTTTCAAGGAGAAAGCAATTCAGTGTTCTGAATGGTCAGGACTGAGGTTGATAGAGCCTAGAGCGGCATCTTAGGGAGAGCACGAGTATGTGGTGAGGCTTGAGAAGCAGGATTGGAGAGAAGGCCTAACTCAGGACACCAGGAAGCCTGGGCTTTTGCTGGAAGCAGCAGGGAGCTACTGAAAGTGGTCAGCCAGGAGAAACGGGGTCTGACCTACGCCTTGGGAAAGCACTGGGGTGCACATGTGAAGACGGATTGTGAATTGGGAGCAGCAACTCACATCTCAGCACTGGGCAATGTAGCAAGTGCCAGGCCAGATAGAATAGCAGACTGAGATAAAGACCAAGATCTAGATTAAAAAAAATTAAACGGCAAGTGTGGTGGTCCTCAGATCTATAATTCCAACCCAGTAGTCAGAAGACAAAAGTCGGAGGGTATTCATGCATTGGAGGCCAACATGAGCTATACAGAGTTTTTAGACCAGCCTGAGCTACAAGTGAGATGCTGGATTGTGAGACTGCCCAAATTTGAGTCTGGAGATGGAATGCCGTCTAAGAGGCTATTGGGTGGAAAGTGGAGGAGGTACCAGGGGGTGATGATCAGGATACAGGGGAGATGACAAGAAAAATGTTTATTGGTTGATAAGGACCCCTCTCAACTCTGACTTGCTTCGGGGGAACCCATTCACCAAGGACAGGTTGGTGGCCCCCTTTCCTGTATGAACTTTCAGTGAAACCAGTGTGGCCACAGCTTCTGACCACTGGCTCCTGGGTCACCTCCCTGCTTGATATGTCTGGGACTCAAACTCTCATCCCTCTGCTGGAGGCAAAGAGAACATGCACTGGCCTGCAGGCACATCCCTTGAATGGTCAGGACTGAGTGAAACACCCGTGGCACTGTTTTATTGATAAATGTTCTGAAATGTTCTTTGGAGTCAGGAAAAGACTGGTGTCCAACCTCCAGCCTGAAGATGATTAGATGAGGCCAAAATTGCAAATGAAATAAAGCAGCACTTCTGTACAGGGAGGGCAGCTGGGAGGTGGCCCTTTCCCTTGGAAGCCTTGCCTGGACAGGCTCGGGGTCCCTTGACACCTCTGCTTCTCTTGTGGCAACCTGTTCACACTCTACAGCTGTGTGCCTCTCTGACTCCCTTCTGTACTTCAAAGTCTGTGACTGCCTAGGGAGGTGCCCAGGATATGACTTCAGAATGAAAGGGTTGGATTTTTGACACATAACAAGAAGTAATAGCCTAAGAAGAAAGTGTTGGTGCAATCTTCCCATGAGAGGACCAAAACCTAATTGTTGAGCTCTAATGCTTAAGTGAATCCACCCAAAATGTAATCACCCCCAAAGGAGAGCGGTCAGAGAGGCATGCTGAGTTGTTGGCTCTCACTTCTGAAGCCTGTCTCCAGCCTGCAGGGACCAATACTGTTACATAGTCAGAGCTGAGAAGATTTAGGCACTGACTTGTTCTATCCCAATTCATAGGTGAGTGATATATAAACCAGATGCTCAGAAGGTCAGTCATACTTAATATGTTGAAAACACAGCTGGGGTATCCTCCAGGCTTCCACTTCTCCGTCTTAAGCAGACCATTTACTTGCTGGGTTGTTTAGAATTTTTTTAAGTCTGAGAATTATCTGTAATTCCTTAATTTTCTTCCTCTCCCTCTAATCTATCAGCAAGTCTAACTGGTTCTATCTTTAAAATATATTTAGAATGGTATGGTGACCTTTGCCTGTAATTCCAGCAACACTTGGGAGGAAGAGGCAGGCAGAACTTAAGTTCAAGGCCAATCTCAGCTGTAAAGCAAGTCTGAGGCCAGACTGGGTTATTCGAGATCCTGTGTCAAAAAGTATCATCACCACTAAGAATATGAATATGTTCAGAACATGCTATTATCAGTCTCCAGCATCACTAAGAATATGAATATGTTCAGAACATGCTATTATCAGTCTCCAGCGTCACTAAGAATATGAATATGTTCAGAACATGCTATTATCAGTCTCCAGCGTCACTGCCCCTCACTCCCACTCGATATGTAAACCAAGCTGGCCTTGAACTCACAGAGATCTACTTGCCTCTAACCCCCAAGTGCTATAATTAAGGCATGAGCCACCATACCTGGTCTTGTTTGAGACAAGGTTTCTTGCAATCCAGGCTTGAACCCCTGATTGCCTGCCTCTACCTACCTCCCAAGTGCTGGGATTACACTGTCTGGCACCATGCCCAGCCTTGCTCAGACTCTTCTGATATACATTTTAGAGGGTTCCTTTTGAGGTTGTTGGGAGAATTCCTTATGTAGGGAGACATAAACAACATTTGTCCTCTCCTTATGACATCCCAGCAATGTATGATTCCACTGGGGTATGCATGAGTTTATTGGGCTTGATTCCAGAGTATGGATGAAGGACTACTTACAGGAGAGTGAGGACCCCTAAAGCAACCCCATCAGAAAGTCTTCAACCAGATCCATATACAGAGTTTGCTTTCCATTAACCATCCCCAACCTTTATACTCTAGTACTTTCCAATGTATCCCCATTCTCCCATCCCACAGCCCCAAAAGGTGTCTTCAAATTCACTATGTAGCTTGGAATGGCCTTGAGCTTAGGAATCTTCTGCCTATACCACTAGAGAACTGGGCTTACAGAAGTATGCTACTATGCCTAATTTTTTAAAAATAACTTTAGTTTTCATTCTATTTTCTTTGAACATATAACCATATCTCTTTCAGGTGTTTTTGAGATATATCATGCGATGGGGAAGGTGAAGGGAAGAGAGGCTGAATGATTTTCCCAAGGTTAAGCAGTGAGTGTCAACAGCAGTTGGAATGTGTGAGCTAATCAATAACCCTAGTAAAATATAAATAAAATGGACAGGGGCAAGGGAAGCAGATGAGAGGGTTAGGGATGTAACTCAGTAGAGCACTTGCTAGCATGCACAAGCCCTGGTTCGATCTCCAGCACAGCAAGACAAAAACAAAAAGCAAACAAAACACACAAAAACAACAACAAAAATCAGTTGGGAAAAAACTGCCTAGTCCCTTCCATTTCACAGTTAGGAAGCCCAGTGGATGACTCGGTAGAGTGATGGGGCTGGAAGCCGACTATGGTTGGCTGAAGAGTAGATGAAAGTGTAGGAAGTAAATACAAAGGGAGTATTGGCTACGTTTTGGAAAGTTCTACCTGGAAGGAGTAGAGCTCAGGTATATAATTTGGAATGAACAGTACAGGTTCAGTGGACACAAGGTGGGAGCTTCCCAAAGGGGAATTGAGAGGCACGAACGAGGTGTCACAGTCACATCTCTTTCAGCTACAGTATCTGTGCCTGACTCAGTGCTTGGTACACAGAAGTGCTCAATTAAGTTCATGGAGAAAGCTGAGTGTGTTGGTGCCTGCCTGTAATTCCAGCACTTAGGAATAGAACATAGAAGGCTTAAGGGTTCTAGTTACCCTTGGAAACACAGCAAGTTTGAGAAGTGCCTCAGTTACATGAGACCCTGACTCAAAGGCCCAAATAAGTGAATAAGTAAGTAAATTGTTGTTCTTTACTGCAGCCTCGCAGCGATGAACACCATCCACCAAACTCAACAAACCTACGTGGAGTTTATTGGGAAAGGGAACGAGGGGTGGTAGGTGTTAACCGTCCAGGAGCAGAAATGGGAAGAGAGAGAACAGGCAGGAGTCGCTTGCTTTAAAAAGGGAAAGGGAGCGGTTTAGAACAAGACTCAGCAGTTGGGGCTGTTGAAACTGGAGTCATGGAGCTGCCGTTGGCCCTGCTCCAAGTGGCCCCAGCTCCACATGGTTTCTGCATGCAGAGTCTTTATGCAGCCACTTAACGCATGCACAATGTAGCCATGCAACCTTTGACAGCCTTTGAGTTGTCAGTGAGATCCATCACCTGTCAAAGACAGACTTGGGGAAGCGAGGGAAAGTCCATCCCAAGGTCAATCGCAAGATGGAGAGAGAACCCGAGGATTAGGGAGGCTCTGAGACTAACAAAGGTTCCCTAAGGAGAAGGCCCAGGCCCAGGAGAGGGCTGGTTAGGAGTGACAGGCGGGTGCTGAGGAGAAACCACCAGGGTGGAGGAGAGGAGTCAGGAGCAGGAAAAGGGCCAGGTTGCCCAGGACCAGGGGAGAGGGAGAAGCCAGGGTGTCAACATAAATAATATAAGGTTTTACTGTTATAGAAAAATGTTTAGCCTAAATATTTAAATATTTGGTCTAATGTTAATAAAATGTACAAAACTATATGTAAGGTATATTTTGTCATTATGTAATGTATGTCTATGCTTTGGAAACTAATAGAAGAAAATATACCACAATGCAAATGGTAAATAAAGGACAGATGTTTCTACACTTGATTTTTTTTCTATAACAAACTTATGATTTGAATTATAAAGATCAAAATGCCTGTGATCCCTTCACTGAGTAGGTAGAGGAAAGAGGATCAGGAGTTCAAACCTAATCTCAGCTATTTAGCAAGTTCAAGGACAGCCTGAGCTGCATAAGACCCTGAAAGAAAGAAAATTCACCAAAAGAAAGAAAAAAAATAACTTCTGTCATTCCATTTCCTCTTGGACCTGAATTTCCTACACACACACACACACACACACACACACACACACACACACACACACACACCACTGCCAGATAAGCTGTACTTGATACCTTAAGTAGCAGTAACTGAGGACAGGGATCCCTAGGCATAATGCTATATATACATAGTCCAAACCTCAGTTCACCTCTGCAGAGTAGTTGTTCATTTTCCTAAAACCCAAAGAAGCAGAATAGGTCTTCCGAGTCACTTGACTATTAAAGTGGCAAATGTAGAATTTGCATCCAGGATCATATGTATACTCATTTTTTAAACACTTCTTTGGCTCTCCTCCAATGCCTCCACCACCATGAACCAAGTAAGTTGAAGGCCTTCTAGCTTGGCAATCTTAATGAAGGTAAATCTTGACGCTTTTAATGTCAAAAGCAAATGGGCCCAGAGTTGTCATCTAATCCAAATGCTCTCCTTTCTCTCCTCATGTGAAATGAGATACAGAGGAGGGGCAGACCATGCCAAAATCCTTTAAGGGAATGGAGGCAGATATCGATCCAGGTCCTTGCTTTCTGCTGTTCCCTTAGACTACCCCAGGCCACGGAGCATCGCAATCCTGAGAGGGTGTGAGGCCTTAGAAGGCACCTTCTTTGTATAGATGGGGAAATTGAGCCTTGGAGAGGTAAGGTCATTTTCCCGAAGTCCCACAATGTACTAGCGGCAGCGATTCTTGTCAATCCCGGGTCTTGTTCCTTCATAAAGCATTTGGTGGTCACTGTTGAAAGCTGCCAAGTGTCTGGTGGCCAGCAGACAATAATGCCAGTGACCTCTGGGACAACATAAGCATGTGGAAACCCAGGACTTCCCCAGGGACTGGCATATTACCATAGGCAGGAAGGTTGACAGAGCAAACAGGAGAATCATCATACCAACAACACAAACGTATACGACGGGAAACCCAATGGTCCCAGCAGCCACCATTGCAAAGATGCAGGATCTGGAGGAAAGAAACTAGAATCCAATGAATGTCTGAATGATGCACGAGTCACAAGGTATGTGTGTGTGTGTGAATGCTAATTCTGTTCGCTCTCAGACTTGTCTATGAAAACTTGGCTGGAGAGACATTCTGACACAAAGAGTCTTTGTACCCAGCTGGCATAGACACACTGGGGACAGCCCAGCAGGGCCGAGGAACACCCTGCTGCTCAGGCCTCTGACTGATAAGCAATTGAGACCATCTGTGAATCAGGGACACTGGGACATGCTGAGCTTGGGGAAGAATGGCCCTGGACAGATGCCCAAACCAAAGGGACCTGGTCCAGCTGGCCTTTCCAGAGCTCAAGTACAAACTGATGGCGAGGACCTCTCTGGAGGCCGAAGGGATGAGGAGGCAAAAGTAGGGCCTTGGACGTATGTGACTTCATGTTCTGATTCTTTTTCTCAGTGGGTGACCTTGTATAATTTTCTAACCTTACTAATTTTTTCTTTTTTTTAAATCTTTTTTTTTTTTGTGGTAAATCAAACCCAGAGTTTTGCATATGCTGAGCAAGTTCTCTGGCCCATTTACGTGTCTGAACATGGCCATCCTGACTTCCTTGTGGCTGCAGTGAAAACTGCATGGAGAGAGAGTGTGGAAACTGTGTGCTCTGGTGTCTAACAAGTACTGCTCCCATTCGTAGTCCTTCCCCGTGGTATTCTGCTGTGCTGTGTCTCATGCTCTTCAGACACTGGATCAAGCGTCATGTCAGCACCAAGGCTGGCCACTCTACCTCAAGTAACACCTTACCACTCTTTAACTTTCTTCATAAAATTATAACTTCCCTACTAGTACATTGCATTTTGTATCTTTATATTATTTTGTTAAACTTTGTCATCTTACTCTTCAATCAGCATGGAAACTCCATAAAGGAAGGGATTTGATCATTTTTATTGCACAGTACATATTGTCTCATAAACAAATGAGTCAGTACGGTTTTAAAAAGTAAGTTGTCTTAGTTAGATATCTACTGCTGTGCTAAAATGCCATGACCAAAAGCAACTTGGAGAGGAAAGGGTTTATCCCATCTTACACTTAAATATCACAGTCCATCATTGGAAGAAGTCAGGGCAGGAACTCCAGGCAGGAACTGGAGCAGAGGCTGTTGAGGGTTGCTACTTACTGGCTTGCTCCTTCTGGCTTGTTCAGTTTGCTTTCTCAAGCACCCCAGGACCACAGGCCAGGGGTGGCACCATCCACGATAGGCTGGGCCCTCTCACATCAGTTTCTAATTAAGAAAATGCACTGTTGACTTGCCTTCAGGCCAGTCTTGTGGAGGTATTTTCTCAGTTGAGGTTCTTATTCCCAGATAAACCTAGCTTTTGTCAAATTGACAAAAAAGCAAACAAAAACATAAAACCTAAACAAAGGTAGGAGGTTTGGACAGTCTGCTCAGTTAGTGAGGCGCTTGTTGTGCAAGCATGCATGAGGACCAGAGTTCTGGGGAGAAACAATGTAAATCTGGGTATAGCAGCGTGTGGGCAGGGGTGGTTTGGAGACAGGCACATCTCTGGACCTCTGGCCAGTCTGCCTAGCTGAATTCATGAGTTCTATGTTCAGTGAGAGACCCTGTTTCAAAAAGTAGTGTGCACACCCATGCATGCGCATTCACACACAAATGCCTACATGCATACATAAATGCACACCAAAAAAGAAAGGAAGCCACTCCCACTTCTCTTTCTGTTCAGCACGATCTTTCTGGTCTCATTTTATTTAAAAACAAAATGAAACAGATGTAATAACAGGATTACTAAAATTTTGAAATTATTATGTCATTTACCAATTGCAATCCCAATCAACTGAGTAATTTGCCTTAAAGTTTTCTCTCTTTAAGTTCCAATAAGTGTTTATATGTATTCAATCACCAGCATGGAAAAAGAAATCATTAAATGAGGTTGAAGATATAATTCAATATTGGAACGCTTGCCTGGCATGTTATGCTATAATTAAACCACTTAGGGCTGGGGAGATGGCTCAGTGGATAAAGTGCTTGCTATGGCAACACCAGGACCTGAGTTATGATGTCCAGGACCCACATTTCAAAGCAAAGGTGGGCACGGTGGTGGGCACCTGTCATGCTAGCACAAGAGGACTCACCAGCCAGCCAGTCCAGCTGAACCAGTGAGTTCCAGGTTCCGTAAGCAATCTTGTCAAAAAATAAGGAAGAAGCCAGGCGTGGTGTTGTATAGCTTTAATCCTAGCACTTGGGAGGCAGAGACCTGCTGTGCATTGAGGTCAGCTGGGGCTACATAGAGAGTTTCAAGCCAGTCAGGGCTGCACACAGTGAGACTCAAAAAAAAAAGGAGAAGCAATTGATGAAGATACCTGACATCAACCTCTGGCCTCCACATGCACAATCTCTCTCTCTCTCTCTCTCTCTCTCTCTCTCTCTCTCTCTCTCTCTCTCTCTCTCTCTCTCATACACACACACACACCAAAATGAAACACTTTTTAAAAATGATTCCAAGGGTTCACATTGTGCCTTTATAATATCGTTTGCCACTTAAAGGCAGTGAACTAGCACTCTTTTTTTTTTTTTTTTTTTCAAGACAGGGTTTCTCTGTGTAACTGGAACTCACTCTGTAGACCAGGAGGCAGAAGACAGGCGGATCTCTGTGAGTTCGAGGCCAGGCTGGACCGACAGCCTCCAAAACAATACAGAGAAACCCTGTCTCGTAAAACCAAAAAAAAAAAAAAAAAAGAAAGAAAGAAAAAAAAGAAAAGAAAAAAGCAGGGCATAGTGGAGCACATCAGTAACTCTAGAACTCAGGAAGCAGAAGTCGAAGGAGCATGAATTTGAGGTCAGCTTGGATCACCAAAGAAGACTATCAAGAAAGATTGGAAAAAAGGAGCAGAGAGAATCACACACACACACACACACACACACACACGCATGCATGCACGCATGCGAGAGAGAGAGAGAGAGAGAGAGAGAGGGGGGGGTTATTTAGAAAATTCTCTAAATACAATATAACAATATTGAATAAATATAGCAAATGTGTATATGTATCTAATTATGCAAACTTCAAGTGGATCTTTTTGTCCCCACTGGGAAAAGAGCAACTTTTACCTCCAAATCAAATGTATTTATATTTCTTTGCCTCTAATGTTATGTTATTGCTAATGTTATATATATTTCTTATATATGTATATATATGTATTTACACAGATACAACTTCCAGTAGTTTTTCAAGTCTATCCCTGTGTTGCATGCCATTTCTTTTAATTTTTCCAGAAACTCTGTGAGTTAGATAATACCTTTCTATAGGCGAAAAACTGAATCTCAAAGAAGTAAAAAATATTTCTGGGAAACTGGTGGCAGTCATGAGTTCCCAAGCCCAACCTTTTGAAGGTACAGAATGGGACAAAATCAGGTTTGAGGCAGATGGTGTGCATTTAGCAGTTAGATGTGCCAGCTCCTGAACACATAACTTTTTGTTTGAGCTCTCTCTGGAGATAAGCACTTGGCCAGTTTAAAGGGAGGACTTAGCAGGTTCCTTCTCCCTTGCATCCTCCCTTCCCAGGCTTTCCATGTGCAGCCTCTGTTTGGAACACCCACTCCTCACCTTTCCGCCATTTGGGTTCTTCAGTTGTGCTTTCTCTGATGCTGAGCAGTCTGCGATTGCAGACATCCACTACCCTGTGCTGCCTTCTGTTGGCACTAACCACTCGGGTGCTTTACTTGTCTGTGCACTGTTCAGTTGCTTGCTGGAATGTCTCTTCACCAGACGTCCTGAGCCCCCCGAGATTCACAGGCTCCAAAGGGACCTGGTCAGACTCCTGTCTGTGTGCCAGGTGCCTGGTTCAAAGTGAATGGTCAATAAATGTTTGCAGAGACCTGGTTCTAGTATCAGATCTGCAACTGATAACCAAGTGTCCATGAACAGGTCACTTCCATCTCTGGTCCTCAGTTTCCCTATCTGCAATATATAGAATTAAGAGTAAATGACCAGTTAGTCATTCCAGCCTAAGCCTTTTCTGATATTAAGATATTAAAAGCCGGGTTTGATGGTGCACACCTTTAATCCCAGCACTCGGGAGGCAGAGGCAGGCGGATCTCTGTGAGTTCGAGGCCAGCCTGGTCTACAGAGTGAGTTCCAGGACAGCCTCCAAAACAATACAGAGAAACCCTGTCTCGAAAAACCAAAAAAAAAAAAAAAAAAAGATATTAACGATTAAGAAGAAAAGCATGATGTGTTAATATGGGACTTAATTAATTATACGATATTATTTTCCTAAGAAGTATTGCTTTTAGAAATACTTACTCTAGCCGGGCGTTGGTGGCGCACGCCTTTAATCCCAGCACTTGGGAGGCAGAGGCAGGCGGATCTCTGTGAGTTCGAGGCCAGCCTGGTCTACAAGAGCTAGTTCCAGGACAGCCTCCAAAGCCACAGAGAAACCCTGTCTCGAAAAACCAAAAAAAAAAAAAAAAAAAAAAAAAAAAAGAAAGAAATACTTACTCTAGTTCATATGTATGTGTCTCATGTGTGAAAGAGCCCTCAGAGGTCAGAGGAGGCATCATATCCTCCAGAACTGGAGTTAAAAATGTTTGTGAACCACCATGTGGGTGCTGGGTCCTCCGTAAAAGCAGTAAGTGCTCTTAACTGTTGACCATCTTTCTAGTCCCATGAGAAGCTCCTTATTTTGATATAACTCAAATTGTGTCAGGTGAGATTTATAACAATACTTGCACCCTGAAAAGTAATTAAGGTTGAGAACTTTGGAATTCTGTTTTACTCTCTTCTACCATGGAGTTAAAGGCCAAAGCTGTACAATTCTTTTTACATGTTTGTTAGGTTCAGTTAGCATTTGTCAAGTGACTGAATAAGAACCATTCCTCCATTTGGAAGGCTGAGAATCTTATGGCTCAGACAAAAGGCATGATCATGCATCTCTTCGTTCATGCAGCAATGACTTGGGACAGTTTATTCTGTGTTAGATACTGGGACACACACAACGGTCAACACAATAATTATAGAACATGGGAAAGATACATTTTTCAAATAATACACAGATTATAAAGCGCCATGATTGCCTTATCTTTGTTGCACACTCTTTAGCTTACAAAGGGCTTTTCACATGCGTGGTCTCAAGGGGAGTTATATAATCTAGGGGTTAAAAGTACAGATCTCAGTGTTGCATAGATCTAGATGCAAGATTGGTTTGCCCTGTTACTCTTGAGTTCTTGAGCAAGATTGAGTTTCAGTTTCTTCATCTTTAATGAGAAAAGAAGGGCATTCATCATAGAGCTATTATGAGAATGCAGGAAGAGAATATGTGCACAGCTTTCAACACAATGACTGACATAAGGCTGCTAAGTAGTAGCTATTTTTTATTTCTTAAATACTATTCATTTAAAAAATCTATATTAGTAACTATTATTATAGTGAATTTTTTTTCTACATAATACTTTTTTAAAAAATCTCTTCCAGAGGAAAGACAGCTTTGAAATCAGACAGCTTTGGGATCAGCTCTTAAGTACAACACTTAATAGATGTCCTAGTTAGAGTCACTATTGCTATGATAAAACGCCATAACCAAACCAGAGTGTGGAGGAAAGGGTTTATTCGGCTTATATTTTCACATCACTGTTCATCACTGAAGGGAGTCAGGACAGGAACTCAAACAGGCAGGACCCTGGAGGCAGGAGCTGATGTAGAGGCCATGGAGGGGAGCTGCTTACTGGCTTGTTCCTCATGGCTTGCTCAGCTCTTATTTTCTTTCAGAACCCAAGACCACCAGCCCAGGGGTGGCCCCACCCACCATGGGCTGGGCCCTCCTCCATTGATCACTAATTAAGAAAATGCCCTACAGGCTTGTCTGCTTATAGTTGATCTTGTGGAGGCCATTTGCTCAATTAAGCCTCCCTCCTTCCAGATGACCCAAGTTGTGTCAAGTTGACATAAAACTAGCTAGCACCGTAGGTGGAAAATGGAAATAATGAAGCAGCAGCATCTATGAATATGGAGTGAAGTTCTCAGAAAGCCATATGAAGGCCTAACATGCACGGACTTTCACTTTTGTTTTTTGTCTTTTGTGTCAATCCCTATCCTTCAGTGGCTTAACTATGGTCAGAGAGGTAGGATCCACTTCATCCGAACCACTACAACTTCGTTCAGAAATAAACTCCTAGGACCCCTCTATTAAAATGGGATAATAAAATTCTTCACCAAGACCTGTTGAGCACTGAGACTTTGAGGAAGGAAGACTTTGAGAAGTATTGGGGAGGAAGAATTTTAATCTTTCCCTTTCCTGGATTTTTTAAATCTTATTTGTTGTTTGTTTGGCCAGGATCATGCTAAACAAATACACTACTACTGAGCAATGTCCCAACTCCCTTTTAATTTTAGGTGTTTTTATGGGTTCTCCCCTCAACCTGAGAATTCAATCGACATACATAAGACAGATTAACAGGGGAAAAGAATGTGTATTTATTAAATATGTTTTTTATCCTTGTCATAGCCTCCTTTCTTTTGCTATAATAAAACACCATGACCAGCCAGGCAATGGTAGAGCATGCCTGGACTACAGAGTGAGTTCCAGGACAGCAAGGGCTACACAGAGAAACCCTGTATTGACCCTCTGCCCCCCTGCAAAAAAAAAAAACCCACCAGGACCAAAACAGCTTCTAGAGGGAAGCATTTATTTGGCTTATAGTTTGCTGTCAATCATGGGGGAAGCCAAGGCAGGAACTCAAGGCAAGAACCTGTGAAGAATGCTTATTGATTCGCTCTCCATGGCTTGCCCAGCTTGCTTTCTTATACAACCCAAGATCACTTGCTCTGGGTGGCAGTGCCCACAGTGGGCTGGGTCTTCCTGCGGAGGCGACTCTGGTTTGTGCCACGCTGACAAAAAGTAATCAGCACATTCTTTAAGTGTGGAAGTGTTTTTAAAAGGTTAATGTAGGCGGGTTTTTTTAAAGTATATTAATACAGAAGTCCTTCTAAAGAAATGGAGAACCAATGGAAAGCTAGGTGGGATGGTGTATGCCTGAGATCCCTGCACTCAGGAGTCTGAGGCAGGAGCATCGGAAGTTCAAGGTAATTTGAGTTTGAGGCTAGTCTGGGCTACATGAAACTCAAAACATCAAAACTAAAACAGACCTCCAACAGCCAATGAAGAAGTTATACAACCAGTCGTGAACCCTGAACTGGACAAGTGATAGTAAGTTGTAAACTGTGGTGAGGTGAACTTAGAGTTGGAAAGCAAATTGGTATAGAGGTGAGCCAGATTACTGTAACAAGGTCTGTGTGTACAAGCTCCCTCAGCTTCAGCTTGTTGTCCTTGTAATAAGAGAACTTTGCTTTAGTATAGAGAAGACGCTGTCTACACAGAAATGACATTCTTGCTTTTTTTTTTTTTTTTTCCGAGACAGGGTTCCTCTGTATTGTTTGGGAGGCTGTCCTGGAACTCGCTCTGTAGACCAGGCTGGTCTTGTATTCACAGAGATCCACCTGCCTCTGCCTCCCCAGTGCTGGGATTAAAGGAGTATGCCACCAACACCAGGCCCAACATTCTTGCTTTTAAGAAAAAGAATCAGATAAGACTGATCTTGCATCTACTCTTTTTAAAACTTATTTTACATGTATGGGTGTTTTGCCTGCATGTATGTCTCTGTACCACATGCATGCAGTATCCATGGACGTCAGAAGAGGACATTGGATCCCTGGGACTGGAGTTAAGTTACAGACAATTGTGAGATGCCATGTAGATGTTGGAATTGAACCCAGGTTCTCTGCAAGAACAGCAGGTGCTCTTAACTGCTGGCTTCCTGCTCTTTTTAAAGTGCTGTTAATTCAAAATAGGCCTTATACCACATCAATGTATTTTGGAAATCTCTCTCTCTCTCTCTCTCTCTCTCTCTCTCTCTCTCTCTCTCTCTCTCTCTCTCTCTCTCTCTCTCCTCTCTTCCTGGTAGTGTATGTTTGTAATCCCATATCCCATTGTATAGTACTAGTTATGTTCCTGTAATCCTAGAACTCAAGAATCTGACACAGGAAGATCATTATGAGTTTAAGGACAGCCAGGACTGCATAGTGAAACTCCTGCCACCAAAGGGCCAGGGGACAGTAGAATTCTCAGTCAGTAAAGTGCTTGCCATACTTCATAATGACATGAGTTCAATCCTCGGTGCCCACATAAAAAGTCAGTCATGATGGCATGCACTTCTTATCATAGCACTGGGAGGCAGAGACAAGAGAAGAGGGTCCCTGGGGCTTGATGGCTCCCCCATCTAGTTTAATCAGCAAGACTGAGGTTGTAGTGAGAAAGTCTGTCTCAAAAAGCAAGGAAGACAGCTGAGGTTGATGTCTAACAATAAATAAACCCGTGTGTGCGTACAATGTACTCATCATATAACTGCACTTACTCAACCAGCTGCATGCACACACAGTGCAATCATCATGCTCACAACACATGCATGTGTGTGCTCGCGTGCGCGCACACACACCCACCCACCCACCCACAGAGAATGTACAAGCAAGAGCTGAGTGTGATGTTAGTTTGTTGTCACAGTATTCAGGAAACAGAGACATAAAGAATCAGCAGTTCAAAGTCAGCCTGAACTACGTGAGACCTTGTAAAAAAATACAAATAAAATAAAAAATTATAGCCGGGCGTTGGTGGCGCACGCCTTTAATCCCAGCACTCGGGAGGCAGAGGCAGGCGGATCTCTGTGAGTTCGAGACCAGCCTGGACTACCAAGCGAGTTCCAGGACAGCCTCCAAAGCCACAGAGAAACCCTGTCTCGAAAAACCAAAATAAATAAATAAATAAAAATAAAAAATTATAAAGGCAAGACCAAGTCCCTGGGTTTCCTGAGAAGCAACCGAGTCATCAGACTTGGGCTTGATTAAGAGGAACTGACAACACCCAGCTCCTGGTGTTCATGTTGGATGTGTGCTGATGTGAGGTTTCCATGGGAAGATGAAACATATTGTCCTTACCTATCAGGCAGTGAGTGTTGAGAAACTCCATTCCAAGGCAGGGAGAAGGTGAAATAAAGGCCACCCTCAAAGCCTGGTCTATCTCAAGCTGCCAAATTGCTCTGTGACTCTGGGACTGTGATTGGGCCCAGGAAGCAGGAGTCAGCAACTCTGAGGCAGAAAATTAGAAAGACACTGAGTGTTTGGGTGGAATGCCAGGTCCTCAAAAGAGTGCTTCTTTGTCTGCGTGCCATCTATGCCAAAGCAAAACACATTTATCAGCACCTTAAAACTGCAAGAGAGTCTAAAAAGCTTAAGCAACAAGAAAGAGGGAAGTAGAACTGATTGTTCATGATCATCGTTGCTAATTCAAGAAGTGTAACATGTTTTTGCGAGTCTCACCTTAGAGAGCAGGTTTTATTATTTCCCTTTGGTAGACATAAATGTGTATGAGGGTTTAGCAAACATTTCATACTTCCCCATGGTGATTTTCAAGACTTAGCTGTCATGGGTGAGGTGCTGATGAAAGCGGCTCAGTTGTTTATCGTTTGAGCAACTGTTCATGACAGGACATGAATAGTGAGTTCCAGGTACTATGTGGTGGGCATAATTTCAGGAACATTCTGAGTCACCCTCTGTTACACTGCTGTTCTTCCCATAGAGCTTAATTAGCACCAAAAACTGAATTCATTTGAATGTGTTGTTTTTCTTTATTCCGTAGACGGATGGACCAAACGATGGGTGCAATCTAAACATCAGTCAGATTATGGCAAATTCCAGCTTACTGCAGGGAAATTTTATCAAGATAAAGAAAGAGATAAAGGTAAATGCTAAAAATCCAGACACGTGTGAATGTACTGGGAGAAAGTATGACTTTTACCCCGTTGTTTTTATCCATGATTTCCAATTCATTTCTCTTACCTAAAAAGTAACATAGAATAAAAGAGTAAATGGAGCTGAACATGGTAGCGAATGCCTGTAATCTTGTACTCAGGAGGTTGAGGCAGGAGGATAGCCTTGGGTTTACAGTCAGTTTGGGCTGAAAGATGGGTTCACAGGACAGCCTGGATTACAGAGTAAGATCCTGACACACCACACACACACACACACACACACACACACACACACACACACACACACACAGCAAAAAGGATGGACTCTCCACAAAATTTATTATGTCCCGTAACTGAGTAATGGACATTTTAAGCTATCCATTTACACATTACCCCATTCATCTTCCTAACATTTTCATGAAGTGATTATTATTGTCTTCCCAGTTTTGCAGAGGAGCCTTGGAGATTCTGATAGTTGCCTGAGGCTTTATTACACAGCTGAAGGGAATAGCTGAGATTTGACTCTGGATCTGACTCCAGGGACTGTGTCCTTTACCACTAATATGTGCTGTTTCCCCCAAACTCCCAGGATTTTACAGTAGCACTCTGCACCAGAAACCCGAGAAAGCACTGCAAAGCACCCGAATGGTGCTCTTTCTAGAGAAGCTCTGTGTGAGGGAGAGGAGAGCAGATGGACCTGGGACAGACTGACTAGCTGTATAATTGGAGCACGTCTTTTTGCTTCTCCGAGGGTTGATTCTAGATGGAGATAGCCTTCACCTGCCGTGCTCACCAGACAGAGCTTTTGTAAGGGCCAAATGATGTGGAGGAAGGGTGAGCTCTGAGGACAGGGACTGTGGGCATGGGTTCTTGGTCTGAGAAAGCTTTTGTTCTATAAATAGGGTGCATTGATCATCCCCTGGAGTGATTTCCCATCTTCCTCCATCTGGCTACTGTTATGAATCTCATTTTCATATTTATTAAAGGAGAGAATTATGGGCCGGCTTGAGCATTTTAAAATCTCATTTAAATCCTCTCTGGAAAACTGGAGACCGAGCATCTCCTGGGACACCTGTGTCTGGCACTCCAGTACAGGCAATCTGTGTGGCCACTCGTCTTACAGTTTGGCTTCTCGGTTGATCCTTCTGCAAGCCATTCTCTGTGGTCCATTAGGTTCTGGCTGTCTGGAAGGACACTGGGGTCACTGGGAGACTGAGAGAAGGAGGTTGGTCTGGCTTATACAGCAGCGTGTGGCAGGGCAGAGTCTCAAAGTGTGGTCTTCTGCCATCTGTCCATTCCTTCCTCCCTGGCTCTTCTAGCCCCTTAGAGGCCTTAAGAGAAGAAGGAAAACTCTTCAAAATGCAGACAGCTCCTAGCATGATGTCAGATAACAAGGTGTTTACCATAGAGCTTGGTGTACAAGGAATGCTTGAGACCTTTTCTGAATCAGGCCCTGTGCTCCTTCCTGTAACTTAGCATTTTTTGTTATTGATTTTTGTTTGTTTGTTTTCGGGATAGGGTTTCTCTGTGTAGCCCTAGCTGTCCTGGAACTAGCTCTGGAGACTAGGCTGGCTTCAAACTCAGAAATCCATTTGCCTCTGCCTCCTGAGTGCTGGGGTTAAAGGCTCGCACAAGCACTGCCCGGTTTGTTGTTGATTTTTTAGGACCAAGTGTTATACAATTCAAGTTGGGCTGTCCCCCTGCCTCCACCTCCTGGGTTGGGATTCCAGGTGTAATCCAGCTTTGTTTAATGCTTACTCATTGAGCATTTCCACATGTCTGTCATTTGTGATTGTGTGATCCTTAGTAAGGAACTTCCTATTTGACTGCTTCTTATGGTTAGCCTAGGAAAGCTCTGGGATCCCTGACAGCTCTGGTATTCACTGGAGGTTAGGGCTCTGCAGTTACAACTCATTGGTGGTGGTCACTGTCACGTTTCAATGAATTCATGGCAAAGTAAAGAAATTGGTATAGCTAACCTTCAATTGTCATTGTGAGGGTTAAATATACAAACACATGTGAATGAAGAAACCATCTGTGGAGTTAAATGCTAAGGTCTGGGGAGAGGACATTGTCTAATCCTGCATGCTGGACAAGAATGAAGACTTGAGTTCAAATCCCTAGAACCAGGGCTGGAGACAAGGCTCAACAGTGGTTAATATATGAACTGTGCTAGCTGTTCTTCCAGAGGACCCAGGTTTCCAGCACCCATATAGCACCTCATAACCATCTGTGAACTCCAGTCCCATGAGATCCGTTGCCCTCTTCTGTCATCTGTAGGCACTACATGCATGTGGGGCACAGACATACATCCAGACAAAACACATTAAATAAATCAGTCAATCCCTAGGACCCACATAAAAAGCTGGGATAGCTGTATACTCCTGTAACCCTAGTACTAGTGTTGGGGCAGAAACAGGAAAATCACTGGGGCTTAGACTGCTGGCTCCAGGTTCAAGAGAGACCCTGTCTCAAAGGAATAAGGTGGAGAAGGATAGAGCAGAACTACTGGCATCTTCCTCTGGTCTCCATGTATTCAGAAGCATGCACATGTGTGCATGCAACACACATGCACACACACGGACGATTTTTACAAAAGAGATAAATTACTTAGTGATTAAAATATTCAGTGAGCTACAGCAACAATTATTATTTTATCTGAGCTAACTCTGGGCTCCTTTCTTCTGCAGCACGTGTACACAGCAGAACCTTATTCTGCTGCCTAGCTGGCCGCAGCAAAGCAGGACCTTATGTAGCTGCCGAATGACGCTGAAATTCGCTAGAAAATAAGTGATAGCATGATGCGAAAGAATGCATCAATGTGGCTTAAAATTCCAGTTAGGTTACTTCCACGCCACGTGGCTTCACGTCTCCTCCCCATGACTCAGCTTCCTAACTTATTAAATGGGCATAGTGCCCATTTTTCAGGGCTGCTCAGAGTCTCAGATGAGATAATATTATAATGTTCCTTGCACAGTGCCTGGCACACCATAATGTGTGAGGAAACACTAGAGCTTGCTTAAGTCAAGCTCTGGGTCTCTCCAGGCACTTGTGGGAAACTTCAGCCTGAAGCCTCTGCACTTTCTCTCTGTTACCAGGTCTCCAGACCACTGAAGATGCCAAGTTCTATGCCCTTTCCACCAGGTTTAAGCCATTCAACAATGTGAATGAGACCTTGGTGGTTCAGTTTTCAGTAAAACATGAGCAAGGCATCGATTGCGGCGGTGGGTATGTGAAACTCTTTCCTGCCACACTGAACCAGGAAGATATGCACTCAGAGTCCCAGTATTACATCATGTTCGGTAAGTTCCCTGGTAGCAGTTGCTCGCAGGCCCTTGGGATTTGGATAAGAACCACTGTGTGCTTGAAAAGACTTACACAGACCTTGAACAGACTGTAAATCGATAGCTCCACATCCTTTGTTCAGTAGGACTCTGCAGAGACCTGAAAAGAAGGCATCTCTAAACCAAATGTTAGTATAAATAGACCAAAGGGGTGCCGGAGTACATGGTATTGGCAAGTCTATAGGACATGGAGACACAGCCCGGTTTTCAGAGAGGGAGTAGCACAGATCCACAGAAAGGCACTGTGCACCACCTCAGAGAGGTAGGGGGCCAGAGTCACAGAAAGGACCTTCTGTAAGCATCTGTGAATGTTCAGAGTGTGACATTTGTAGTCTACATATGTAAGTAGGCACACTTGAGGCAATCCAGCTTTTAGCTCCAACCAATCTTGAATCCAGTTTCAAAATTGTTGATATTGAAAAGCCAGCAAACATCAAGTGTTCCAGCTCCTGGAGCACAGATGAGGAATGTGGACTAGACCGGATGTTTTTGTACAAAGTCAGAGAGAGAGTCATACTAGACAGCAGGCACTAACATTCCCTTAATTCTCTTTAGACACTTCCTTTCCCTGGCAGCTTCAGCGGACACTTGCCTCCTCCCCTCCCCTCTCCTCTCCTCCCCTCCCCTCTCCTCTCCTCCCTTCCCCTCCCCTCTCCTCCCTTTTCCTCCCCTTCCTTCCCCTCCCCTCCACTCCCTCCTCCTCACATAGTACTCTTTCTTTTTCAAATCTTCCTCTTCAGCTTCACTGTCCCTTTTAAAATCTGCATCCTCTTTTTTTTTTCTTAAATCTCACATCCAGCCCCTTATGTGAGTTCCAAACTCACCATGTAGCCCAAATCGGCTTCAAATCCACAGTGATCTCCTGCTTCAACCCCCCCAAGTGCTGAGATCATAGGAGAGAGTCCTCAAACCAGTCTTTCTCTTATGCAGAGTGTAATACTCAAGTGTGTCTGCTCCAGCATCTCTCTATTTTATTTGGAATCTGTACGGTGTATTACTCTCCCCATTTTGCAGAGGAGGAAACAGAGATAAGAAATTTGCTCAAGGTGAGTAGAAAACCAGGATCTGAGTCAGTCTGTCTATAAAGCCTGCATCTTCTCCCTTCAGGAAACTGAATAACTTTTAAAAAGCAGAATAAAGTTTCTATTTATACATTTATTTATTTACTTTATAAATCTATAAAAATATTGAGCCAGGCTGGAGAGAAGGCTCAGCAGTAAAGAGCACTGACTGTTTGTCAAGAGGACCCAGGTTTGATTCCCAGCACCCACACAGCAGCTCACAACCATCTCCAGTTCCAGAGGATCCAACTCCCTTGTCTGGCCTCCAATGGTGCCAGGCACATAAGGGGTGCATAGACATATATGCAGGCAAAACATGCATGTAAGACAGACAAAAAATAGAAATTTAATTTTAAAAGGGTATTGAGCCAGGTGTGCTGCTAAATGCCAGTGCACAGAGGCAGAAGCAGGAAGGTTGCTAGGAGTTTGCGGCCAGCCTTGTCTACACATCACCTGAACACACAGTCCTTCAACAGTTCATCGCCCATGCATTCACTGATCCCATCTCATGTCCTAGGCCAGCCAAACCACCCTTTACTCCTTGTCCCTACCTTCTCCCCAAGGTTACATGGAATATCTCTAGGTTGTGAGCTCTAGAGGCCTGGAGATATACCTCAGAGCCCAGCACCAAACATGACCCCTTGAATGCCCATGTTGACTATGGGGCGCTTGATTGGGTCCCAGGGACTTCATCTTTCATTTGGCTGGTGAGAGAGCCAAGGCTACATAGTGTCTTGAAAAAGTTTTGGAGAAAAAGCATTGATGAGGCTCTGTGAGGTCATAAAAGACAGCGTGATTCAATACATCTGGGGGCCTTTTGGAGGAGGCATTAATTATTCTTTAATGAGAGAACTTGATTTTAATAGGAGGAGAGAGTGTAATGCGGGAAGAATCAACAACATGTATAAAAGCTCAGGTATGAAATTCAAGTGCATGGTAAAGAAATGGGGAGAAGACCAGTGTGGGCACAGTGCAGTATAAATGCCTTGTGTGTATGAGTGCAAGTATGTTGTGTTGTGTGAGCGTGTGTTGTATATATACGTGTTGTGTGGTGTGTGTGTGTGTGTGTGTGTGTGTGTGTTTCACACTTGCTATTAGCTGAAAGGCTGAGAAGTTCTTTGTAAGCTATGAGCACAGAGCAGTAACATGAGTCTCAGAACTCTCTGGGCTCCCCAGCTCTGATGCAGTTCTCACTAGAATTGTCACAAAGCAGAAGAGGTCTTGGGCTCTGTTACTAGGTAAGAATGGCTTTGAATCCTAGCATCTTACTAGCTCTTGGCTGTGGGCAAGCTGCTTGACTTTTCTGAACCACACCCATCTAAAGTGGAGATGGTAATGCTTATTTGTCAGAATTAAGTGACATGTCAGAAGCTTCTGACTTAAGAGGGGTTTCCAGTGGGTTTGGTCAGTGGGGCCCTGGCAGGAGATTAGAGGAATTTTCGAGTTGTATCTCAACTGAAAGCCTGCTCCTCTCCTGCCGAGCCTGCCCCAGACTCTCTCCTCCTGCCCTTCTCTTTGCTGTTGCTGCCCTGAGCAGCACTGTACCTTTCCTTCTCTCAAAGTCTCCCTCCCCTTTGTAAATAATCCCTTTCATTAAATCCTCCTCAAATAATCCTGACTTTGAGTGTGGCATCTGTTTCTTTCTGGAAATACCGAGTGATACACAAGCTGCATCTGTCTTGGGTCTTGGCCTCAGACTGGGCATGCTGCCTGAAATAGATGTGAAATCACACTTTGGGGTTTAATTTCCAGGCCCGGACATCTGTGGCTTTGGCAACAATAGACTACAGGTCATCCTTTCTCATCGAGGGAAATACCATGAGAACAACAAGACCCTCAAGTGCAGGGTGAGTATGTGGATGAGTCCCCAGACTAGACAAAGGATTTTATTTTTCACATTTTAAAAATTTTATTATTTTATATGTATTTTGTGCCTGTATGTGTCTATACCTAGTACCCACAGAGACCAGAATAGGATGTCAGATCTCCTGTGACCTGAATTACAGATTGTTATGAGTTGCATGTGTGTCCTGTGAGTTGAACCCTGGTCCTCTAGAAGAGCCAGTACTCTAAACTGCTGAGCCATCTCTCCAGCCCCATGGGGGGAAAACATTATCTATTAAACATTATCATCTCCATTTTACAGATTAAGTAGACTCAGAGATGTGATACACACACACACACACACACACACACACACACACACACATAGATATTGGGGTGGGGAGTCATGAGTGCTGTGCTTAGATGAGATGGGTGTGTCAGTTTATCTCAATAACATGAATTTAGAAGCATCTAGATTAGCTACATGACAGTAGGTATGATCAATCAATAGTACTAAGAGGCATTATTAACCAAATACTAATTCTGCCTTGGGCCTTGTGCATGGGATAGATTCTGCCAGATAGTTCTTTCAAATTAACCAAACTCACAGTAAAGTCTGATACAGTGAGTGATTTATGCCTGTAATCCTAGCTACTCTGAAGGCTCAGGTGAAAGGGCTGTGAGTTCAATGCCAACCTGAGCAATTTATCAAGGTATCACCGAGACAAAACAAAAACAAAACTTTCCCAATTGAGTAAAGATAAGAGTCAAGTGAAGAAAAGCGATAAGGGAGCAGAGAAGAGGACTCCTCCTCAACATGGTAGAGGATTGCTTCCTGGAGAAGGCTTCCCTTGTGCTGAAAGATGAGTGTGACAATTTAGGGAAAGATGAATTCTTGGAAGAGGAGACTGCATGAGCAAAGTCAAGAAACTGAGGCACAGCATGAGGGCTGATACAACCAGTGTACCAGAGAACGGCAGGAACAGGGTCTAGAAAAGCCCATAGGCCTGGGGCATAAGGGATCTTGTGTTGAAGCTAGGCTTTCTGATCAGCCTTGTACATGGGGCTGAGGCCTCCTCTGGGGCAAGTCTCAACTTGGAAGCTTAGACGTGATAGAGAAATTATTTATGACCCCTACTGTTGAGAAGTTCACAGTTTAGTAGGACAGACAGAAAACAAGATCAGAGAATGATCAAACTTCATGGAGTAAGGGCTAGAAGCTGGGGACCACAGGAGCCGTGCACCCGAAGGGTGAGCCCAGAATCCCTGTTAGGTGTATTAACTAGAGGAAGGGAAAAAGGAATGTGGCAAAGTGTGTGTAATATGTGAGGTGTGTGTGGGGGGTCATTCAGGCAACACAGTGCCTGAGATCTACAATGTCCTATTTGGAACTGAAATATCACCCATTCCCTTTACAGATCAACAAAGACACTCACCTGTACACTCTGATCATTCGCCCCAATGCTACCTATGAGGTTAAAATTGACAACGAGAAAGTGACAACAGGGGGCCTAGAAGATGACTGGGACTTCTTGCCTCCCAGGAAAATAAAAGACCCCTATGCCAGGAAACCAAGAAAGTGGGATGAACGGCTACAAATAGAGGACCCTGAAGATAAGAAACCTGAGGTCAGAGGGAGTTTAGCTGGGAAGCTGATCTCAGGGGGAAGAAGATAGATAGAGTCAGGACATCAGGGCAGATGACTAAGTCAAGTGTCTGGGAGGTCGGCGCCATGAGAAAATAAAGGTCTGAGTTCAAGCCAGGTCTGGCAGGTATGCTCAGGGTAACCAGAATAAATGTAAAGACTGCGTGGGAGCAAACCACATACGACATAGCAGCAGCCCACATGACCAAGGGCAGGATGAGGTCAGAGACAAGGATAATACCCATCTGAAATGAGTTTAAAGCACTCAAGGTCAGAATGATGATGAACCCCAGGGTCCATAAAGGCCATTTCCTCTGCACTGGGCCATCACACAGCAGAGCACGAGGGCAGGGCGGGTAGGAAGCCAATTCCCTGTCTGCACTTGAGTTCGAAGTTTCCTCCCAGATCATGTCACCGTCCTCATGAAGGAACGCTCTGTTTTAGGACTGGGAGGACTCTGAGTTCATCCCAGACCCAGAAGCCAAGAAGCCGGATGACTGGAATGAGGCGATGGATGGGGTGTGGGAAGGGCCCCTGATACCAAACGTCAAGTACAAGGTGGGAGCCTCTCTTTTCAATGAAAATTTATAGACAAAAATCAGATAGGAGAGATGTCAATCCAAACCTAGAAAATAAAATTTCTAACCTGCAAGCTTGTAATCATAACTCTCAGGAGGCTGAGGCAGGAGGATTGCAAGTTCAAGGCCAGGCTGGACCATACAGCAAGACCTTGTCTCAAAACAAAATAAAATGAAGTAAAAACAAAGCAGAAACTCTGAGATCCCGTGTTCTTCCCCTTTCACTCCAAATAGAATGGTGGCCACATCAGAGCCCCGTTCTCAGCCTCCTCCTATTTGAGAGGGAGGAGGGACTAGTAAAGCCAGCACTAATAGTTTAGGCAGGCTTGGGCAAGGAGCGTGTCCAGAGTTGGGAAAAGCTGCCAGTTAAAGGAACAAGATACAAACAGGAAATGGTCTAGGACTCAGGAACCCAATGTCTTAGAGGCAGGCCAGAAGGGCAAAGAGTGGATCCTCATGAGTCCAAGGTATTTAGGGGATAGAGGAACTTCTTTTTAAAGGTGACCTCCTGATGTCATGTCAGAAGCAAGAATGAAAGAAAGGAGTCAGCTGACAAACGGTCCAGCAATAAAACTGACTGGAGCAGGCATTTTTATCTGACTGCAGTTTCCTGTGCCACACAGGAGAAAGAACACAGCCCCAAGTGCCAAGATCCTTAGACAATGTTCTCCAAGAAGCTGCATTTTAACTTCATGAATATGCCTATTCAGAGAGAGAGCCAGGCCAGAATACTCCTGCCATGTCCTTTCACTCCCAGTAGGTGGAAAAGGGAACTGGGAAGAATCTTATGCCTTTACTCAAAGAAAGGGAAAGTTCTAGGAGTCTGGTCCACAACTGCTTATAAATTGATTGATGCATGATATTAGAAGAATGGAAAATCACTATTCACATGTTCACTTTTGGTCCTCTGTGTAGGGACAATGGAAGCCTCGGATCATTGACAATCCCAATTACCAAGGGGAGTGGATTCACCCAGAGATAGACAACCCCAAATACAAGCCTGACCCCACCATCTGTCACTATTATAACATCAGTGTCCTTGGCCTGGATCTTTGGCAGGTAAAGTACTCTGGGCTCATAGCTTCTGACCAGTGGTCCTTGAAGATACCAGAATAGAAAATTCCCCAGCCCAAGTTACAGACTTGAGTAAATCTTAATCTTTCTAAACCTCAAACAACTCATCTTTAAAATGGGAGTAATTATATTTATCTTCAAAATTATACGAGCCAAAATTTACTTAGCCCCCCCCCCCAAACACACCCCTTTTGTTTCTCAAGACAGGGTTTCTCTGTGTAACCAATCTGGCTATCCTGGAACTAACTCTGTAGACCAGGCTGGCCTCAAATTTACAGAAATCCACCTGCCTCTGCCACCACCCAGTTTACTTAGTTCCTTCTATATACTGTATATATGACTTTGAATGGTTGTTTAATTTTCATTTTCACCATATACCTACTTCTCAACATCAAAAGGAGACTCAGAAAAGTCAAATAAATTTCCTGAAGATACGCACCTGATAAGATAAGCAGAAAACTTGGACAGGAGCAACAGTCTCTCTTTATCAGACCTACTCCAGGGTGCTACTTACACTTTGTGATTCCTTTGTTGATCTTTGTTGGGTTGCTTTGTTTTGTGATAAGGTCTCATGTGGTCTAGACTGGCCTCCCTCCAACTTGCTATGCGGTTCAGATGACCTTGACCTTCTCACCCTCCTGCTTCCACGTTTGTTTATTCATCAAAGCTTCTGGAACAAGTACCCCATGTTTTACTTTCTTAATTTCTTTATTCATTTCCTGCTCCATTTTTTCCCATTTTCTCGGTTTCCTCACTTCAGGAGGTCAACATAGAAATGGAATGAAGTCACTACCAGATGCCAGGCAAGGGTTCAGAAGGTTGGGAAGAAGGAAGGGACACAGCTTATTTCTTTCCTTCCTGGCTTGTCTGAAGAGCATGGATACAAATCACACACACTCACATTGCTGTCTCTCTTTTCTGGGGGGTTGTTCCTTTTAAATAAGCCAGAACTTTCTATATTATGTAAATTTATATAGTCATATTAATGTAATACTGTTTCCTTAAAAATTACCGTGCATGCACGTGTGTGTGTGTGTGTGTGTGTGTGTGTGTGTGTGTGTGTGTGTGTGTGTTGTCAGAGGACAAGTTGTGGGAGTCAGTTTCATCATGTGGGTTCCAGGGATTGAACTGGGGTCAAGAAGATTGTTCACAAGTGTTTTTACCTTCAGGGTCATCTCACTGGCCTTTAAAGTATTTTTTGTTTTTCACTAAAAACATTAGGGTACACATCTTATTCTGTATCTAAAAAAAATTAAAACTGTGGAACAAATTTTTCTGGGCCCTGTCAACCTCTCTAAACAGACAAACCTTCCTATTTGAAGAATCTAAACATGTCAGAGGGGTGCTCTCCAAGCCTCAATTCTGATGAATGTAGGTCAACAGAGGATCATAGATTCTGATCTGGAATGAAGCCCCCGAGACTTTGTTTCTAAAACCTGAGGTGTGTGTGCGTGCATGTGATAATTCCGCACGATGCTGACATCATCCTCACAGACATTATTTTTTATTATACTTTCTAGCTAGGTCTGACTCCCAGGTCATACTTCTCTTCACTCAGCTAACCAGGAATATCCAATTAGCCACAGAATTCTTGCATCTTACAGGAAAAGACAAGCGACTAATTACAGAGACCTGCTTCCTCTACCAAGAGTTTCCAGCCCTAAGATGCTCTGACATCCCAACCGCCTTCTTTACCCTGCCTCTGTCCCAGCTGAACAGCCTAGTCCCTGACACTTCTTCTTTCCTCTTCCGGTGCCTCCAAATTCAGTCCATTACTTCCCCCCTACTTGGAAGTGACTGCATTCTGGTATTAGGACTGAAGCTGGGAGGAGGCGGCAGAGAGCAGGCATCCCCTTCATCAAGGCTCCATCTGACCTTTGAAGGGACAGTAACACAAACTAACGCACACACCCTGTGTGTCTGGCACACTAGCCCATGCTTAGGCCAGACACTGATACCTGAGGCTCTTCCTCAGTCATTTGTCCATCTTACTTTGTTTTGTTTTTTGTTTTTCAAGACAAGGGCTTCTCTGTGTAACAGTCCTGGCTGTCCTGGAACTCACTTTGTAGACCAGGCTGGCCTCAAACTCACAATGATCCACCTGCCTCTGCCTCCCGAGTGCTGGGATTAAAGGTGTGTGCCACCTCCGCCTAGCGCATCTTACTTTTTGAGACTGGGTTTCTTGCTGAGCTGGATCTTGCTGTTTTAGCCAAACTGGCTATCCAGTGTGTCTACCTACCTCTGTCCCCTCCCTGGGTTGGGATTACAGCCTGGGCCATGATGACTGGGTGCTGGGGACCCAAACTCAGGTCCATGTATGTAAGCACTTCACCCACTGCCATCTCTCCAGCCCCTACCTTTTCCACTGTATGATCAAGAGGAACAGCCCAGGAAAACCAGTAACTTCCAATGAAGTAACTTGTTGAAACAGCTTTAAGGCTGTATTTACAATTGAATGCAACTCTTTCTCACATGTTCTTTCCTCTTAATTATGTGAACCCCACAGGGGAAGAAGTGTGTTTTCTTCTATTTGCATATTGCAGATAAAAACCTGTAAGCACAGATGGGAGATGAACAGATCAAAGTCAACCGAAGACCAAGCTGTTAGGAAGCAGGGCTGGGACTTTGATGTTAAGTGGGGAGGGAGCTAGAGGTCACTGAAGAAAACAGAGAGGATAGGAACACTCTTTTCAGTAGAAAAGATGGCCAAGCAGTTTTCTAATCGAAATTGCAGACACTCAAAAGGGAAAAAAAAAAAACCCTAAAGGTCAGAAAACATCTCACAGTTGCAAAAGGAATTTTATAAGCCAATTTAAAAGTAAATGTCTTAGAGCAAACTAAAAATTTCCTGCTCTCCTATGTCTATTTGTCATTTATTTTTCTGTAGGAAGCAGTGCCAGTGTAATGATGTAAGTCAAATAAAATGCCTTTCTTATTAAGAACAAAAGTGCAAAAAATATATAGACTTGTGGTCACCAAACCGCAGGACAGAGCTTTATAAAATACAGAGGAGAGGCCCAGAAGCTTCATAGTGGAAAACTTTTTTTTCTCCTCACACAAGAGTTAGAGTGAAATTAACAATAATTTATTTTATTTTTGATTTTTGAGACAGGGTCTCACTATGTAACTCTGGATGTCCTGGAACTCACTGTGTAGACCAGGCCAGTCTCAAACTCATAGAGATCCACCTGCCTGTTATGCAATGTTTTACTCTTTTGGTTTTTTGGGGGGGCCCACCAACCAGCTCCCAAATAAATCACACAGAGAGGCTTATTCTTAGTTATGAGTGCCTGGCCTTAGCTTGGCTTGTTTCTTTTTTTTCTTTTCTTTTTTTCTTTTTCTTTTTTTTTTTTTGCTTTTTACGAGACAGGGTTTCTCTGTATTGTTTTCGAGGCTGTTGGTCCAGCCTGGCCTCGAACTCACAGAGATCTGCCTGCCTCTGCCTCTGCCTCCACCACCGCCTGACTGCTTGACTTGTTTCTTAAATTATCCCTTACCTTTTGTCTCTGGGCTTTTTCCTTTTCTTTCTTCTGTAAATCTCACTTTCACTCTTACTCCTTGGCTGGCAGGGTGGGGGTGGCTGGCGGGGTGGGTGGGGAGTGACTGGCCTCTGACATCCTCTTCTCCCTTGTTTTTCCTTCTGTTTATACTCTCTGCCTGCCAGCTCCACCTAGCCTTGGTTCCGCCTCACTATTGACTGTTCAGTTCTTTATTAGACCATCAGGTGTTTTAGACAGGCCAAGAATCACAGCTTCACAGAGTTAACCAAATGCAGCATAAACAAAAGCAGCACACCTTAAAATAATATTCCCCAACACCTGCCTCTGTCTCCCAAGTTCTGGGATTCAAGGTGTGCACCACCATGCCTATCTTAGCAATGATTTAGTACACATACAAAATCACAGATTGGTCACCTTTTGGTCCTTTGAAATACATCTAGATACTGAAAAGTTATAACAATCATTCTTGTCTACTGAATGACATTTACTAGGCACTGTGCTAGGCATTAGTCCTAATTTTCATGACACTGGTATCAGAGAGTTATTATTTTCCATTATTCATGTTACTATGATGATGATGATGATGATGGTAATGATGATGATAGTTTTACTATGTCACATATTAGCTGGCCTGGAACTCACCAGGCTAGCCTCGACCTCATAGGGATCTGCCTGCCACTTGCCTCTGCCTTCTGAATGTTTGGATCAAAGGAATATATACCACACCCATCATCATCATCGACAGTGACTCAGGTAGCCCTGGTTGATCTCACACTCACTAAATAGTTGAAGATGATCCTGAACTCCTAATCCTTCTGCTTTACTCTCCCAAATCCTGGGATTACAGGCATGGGCCATTATGTCTGACTTCCTTGATTTACTTAAGTGAGAATAACTCAAAGGGATTGAGTAACTTGCCTAATGTCATAAAACTAGAATGTAGCTGAGCTGGTGTGTTCAACTCCATGTCTTATGCTCCTATCTATTTTTTTCCTTTGTCACAAAATAAATACTGAAACTACTATAAAGCATGCATTTAATCTTTCAGTCACAAATACTAAAATTTTGTTTTGATTTAATGACAGGCTTTCATGTGCTGTTACATAAAGGGTTTGAAGGTGCATGAAACCCTTTGCCTGTGGAGGACCCTGGTTTTGTTAACAGCACCCACACAGTAGTTCACAAGAGTCTGTAGCTTTAATTACAGGGGATCTGATACAATCTTTCAGCCTCTGAGGGCTCCTTCACTCATGTGGTGAACATAAACTGACACAGGTACACACATATACAATAAATAAATATGGCAAAAGCCTTTTGTGGAGGGGGGTTACATGCATGTGTGTTTGTAGGTGCATATACCAATGGCTAGAGGAGAATATTGGGTGTCCTGCTCTGTCACTCTCTATCTTATTCTCTCAGACAATGTCTCTCACTGAACCTGGAGCTAGCCAGTAAGCCCCAGTGATCCTTCCGTCTCTCCCCCAGACAGCATTGGGGTTACAAGGCACCCTCACAGCCATACACATTTTCTACCAGTGATAGGGATCCAAACTCAGGTCCTCATATTTATACAAGAATCACTCTTAACCACTGAACCAGATCTATAGCCACCCTAGGGACCTACTTACTTGTAATAATCTTTCTGTTTTCATTTCAACAGGTGAAATCTGGCAGCATCTTTGACAATTTTCTTCTAACAAATGATGAAGAGTTTGCTGAAGAGGTTGGAAATAAGACCTGGGGATTAAGAAAGGTGAGGTGTTCCTCCACCCTGAATTCTAGATGTCTGATTCTGCCATTTGCAAAATCAGGACCCACAGCCATTATCCCAATTCTGGTCACATGGCCTTGAGAGACAGAGAACTCACATTCACAGGACTTGTCACTCTGAGCACTTTGCAAGATGTATCTTATATGACCCTTAAGGTAACCTTGAAATGTAAATATTATTCTGTTTCTTAGGTATGGAAACTGAGATTCAGAGGCTAAACTGCACAAGGTCACACATAGCCTTTGACTTGTTGAGTTGAGCCTGAACCCAGAACCCATGGTCTTTTGGGGTATCACAATGCCTTCTTAGTGTGCCACTAGAGGGAGCCACTCAGCCCACCTCAGATGATTTGGAAACCAGAGGAAGTGGTAGGGCTGTTTACCACTCCTCCCTTCCCAAAGCTATTTCATGTGTGGAGTGATGTTCAGGACAGTGACTTCATGAGGAAGACATTCTGCATTGAGATGTCCTGGCACTCCAGGAAGGTCAATCCAAATAGGTTCATAGCCAGAGCTTAATAATTCTGCAGGAAGCTTAGGTACTGGCAAAGCACACACAGAAGGTAAAAGCAAAAACACAACCCTGTCCCCAAGTGCCCCAAGCTGAAGAAATGGCTCTGTTGATAAAGCATTTGCTGTGTAAGCATGAGGATCAGAGTTCGGATTCCCAGAGCCCACACAGAAGTCGTTCGTGTTTCCAGGGACAGGTGTGCTAGGCAGCTACACACTCTGTATACTTTGTAGTGTAAACAGGCTCTCATGAAGTTACCCAGGCTGACCCTGTAGCCAAGGCTGGCATTGAACATGTGCTCTTTGTTTCAGCCTCCTAAGTAGGTGAAATTACTGGTCTTTGGCACCAGACCTGACTCCCAACAGATCTAACTGAAGCTGTTAGGCGTGGTAGCGTTTGTCTTTACCCACTGGGCTATCTTGCTGACCCTGTGCTCAGCCTTAAACATACTGGTTTTGCCTTGCTTTACTTTAGTGTTGTCATCTTTATTTTGTGATACTAGAGATCTAGATACTAGAGAGCTTTGTTCATGCTAGAGTAACTCCATTACTGAACCACCCTCTAAGACCGATGTTGTGTCATTATTATATATTAGTTAAGAGCATTAATTTTCTAGGTGGATTACTTAGGTTCAAATCCAGGCTCCATCCCTGACTAGTTATATGAACTTAGCCAATTTATTTAACTTTCCTCATCTCTCAATTAGGAAAAATGATAGCAATTATCTTCTAAGTTCCAAATATCTAGCTCATGTTCAATACATGATATCCATTAAACCATCCATTTACTTGACAAATACTTAATAAGAGCCTGTCCACCATGGCAGTTGTTGAGGATATAGCAATGAAATAAAATTAAGAAATGTTATCTTCGCCGGGCGTTGGTGGCGCACGCCTTTAATCCCAGCACTCGGGAGGCAGAGGCAGGCAGATCTCTGTGAGTTCGAGACCAGCCTGGACTACCAAGTGAGTTCCAGGACAGCCTCCAAAGCCACAGAGAAACCCTGTCTCAAAAAACCAAAAAAAAAAAAAAAAAAGAAATGTTATCTTCATGGGGCTTGTATTCAGTTTGGAGAGATCAGAATATAGAAAGTGCACTTGAGCTGGGTGTGATGGCAAACTACAGGGAGGGAGGCAGAGGTGGAAGATTAAGAAAGAGTTTGAGAATTGAGAATTGAGAATTGGACATGGTGGTGCACACCTGAGATCCAGCACTCTGGAGGCAGAGGCAGGTGGATCTCTGTGAGTTTGAGCCCAGCCTAGAACATAGTGAGTTCTAGGATAGCTAGGGCAACATAGAGATAACCTGTCTCAAAAAGATTCTTAGAAAAAAGAAAGCATTCAAAGTCTGGAATACACACACACACACACACACACATACACACTGTCTTAAGGACAAAATAAGGAAATCAGTAAATAAGAAAGATTCAAACATCAGATTCCCTCCCGTAGAAAGCGGGACGAGCAAATGTTACACATCACTGTGAGGAATACAAATAACACACAAATATTTAGCCTGTGCTGGGCAATGACACAGGCATCAAATAAATAGATGATGAATCTGGATTCATTTTATTTTATTGTTTTTTATTTTTAAAATAATTTATTTTCAACTTTTATTACATTTATTTACTGTGTAATCACACGCACATGCCACAGTATACATGTGGAGGTCAGAGTACAACTCTTACTCTGAGTCCCAGGGCTCAAACTCAGGTCAACAGTCTTGGTCAAGTACCTTTCCTTACCAGGTCATTTTGCCAGTCCACTTTATATTTTTAATTATTTTACTTTAGTTTTCATTTCATTTTACTTTTTTCATCTTGAGACAGGGTCTTAGGTAGTCCAGGGCAACCTTAAATTCTTTGTCTATCAGAGGATCACGTTGAACTTCTGATCCTGTTTCCACCTCCCAGGCGCTAGGATTACAGGTATACAACACTGTGCCTACCTTTGAATCTATTTACAAGTGAACTGTACATTCTACACCCAGGCACAGATTTCTCTCCACCTCATTGGTACTGAAATTCATATGTAAATGAACACCACTCCAGGAATCTTGAAGTCAATGGGAAGAATACAGATGTTTCTAAAATGTATCTGTTTGTATCATCTGTGAAACTTTGAAATTCCACACTTTAAACAGGATGTAGAGCAGCAGTGGAGAGAGCTGTATGAGGAAATGGAGAAAAAGAAGGAGGCAGAAGAGGCCAAAAAGAAGAGGGAAAAGCAGCGGGCCAGGCAAGAGGACATCTGGGGACTGGATGAGGAGGACGAGGACAATGAAGAGGAGGACGAGGAGGAACCAGATGGAAAGCCCCAGCAGGAAGACGGTGCTGACAGGGCATTTCTGGGTAAAAAGGAAGCCCGTTTTGATCAGAAGGATGAGCTGTAACTGCCAAGAGAGGGATTCTGCACAGAAGCAAGAGAGTGCTTAGCAGGGGAAATGCTCACGAGGTTAGCCCACTGTGGAAAGGAAAATGACTCACTCCTTTTAGATAAACTTTGGATTTATATTTCCACTACCACCACCCCCTTGCTCTATTTGCTTATTGGTAGAAAGGGAAAGAAAGGGAATGATAATTTCTATTCAGTGATGTGGTTTTAGGGACTGGATGACGTAATGTGTATAAAGTGCCCAATGTAACTACATTTAAAAAAAAAAAAGAGTAGTACTACTATGGTTATCATGGTGTTTATGAAATTAATTGTTGGCAAATAGGCTTCTGCATAAACTTGGTTCTCACTTTCAGTTGAACTTTATACTCCTGGGGATTTCTTTGTTTAGATAGATACATACATTTCTTAGTATTTACTGAGCAGTGCTAACAGTTCTACCCAGTGTTTTCCTCTTGTGAATGCATTGAGCGCCTAGAAGCAAAATCAGAACATCTGTCGAGCATTTGGAAAAGTACTGCATGAAAGTCGCTTTACTGGCTGGCTGTTGGTGGCCTAATTTTTAAATGACTGCTCCTGGTTTACAAGTTTGCTGGTCTTACTTCAGGTTCTTTCGTCCACCTGCTCACAGCATCACTAGCTCTTGCGTTCTTGTAGCTTTTTTTTTTTATAGATTAGAAAGCATTTTCCCACGAATTTGCAGCGTGTCTACAATGCACCCATTCAGTCTTGCATCGGTCATTGCCGAGGTCATTGCAGACACAGATACTTGTTCAGGGTCAGTCAGTAAGAGGCAGGCCAGCCTCTGAACTCAAGTTCATCTGGTTGCAAAGCTTATCCTTCTACTGTACCAGGCTATTTGAATGAATATCTATTACTATCGATACAGACCATGGGCAACCTGTTCTGTGGAAGAAATGTCCTTTTGGGTGTTTTTTTTTTTAATCCAACATTTAAGGAGACAATAACCATACATAACATAGGGCTGCAAACATGAATCAAGGTGTTCACTAAATATCTGCTGGAAAGAATGAACTCTCAGCACTTGGGAGGAAGAGGAAGGGGGATCAGGAGTTTAGGATTGTCCTCAACTATGTAATGAGCTCAAGGCCAACCTAGACTAAGACCCTGTCTCAAAAACAAACAAACAAACAAACAAATCAATCATCTAACAAAACAACCAACTCACTCTGCCTATGCCTACTGGTTTTAGAGGCAACTTCACAAAGGGAGTAACTTTTAAGCCAGGCATTGAAGAATGCAGAAAAATATAGAACAGATTTTGGAGTTAAGAACAAGGAGCCTGGACATCAGGAAGTAAGAGTCACAAGTTCAGTGAGAGTGACAGGAAGTTCTTCCTTCCTCTCTGGAGGTTGGGCTCTAGTCAGGTCTGTTTTTGTTCTTTAGAGAAATTAAACTTTCAAGGCCAGCATGATATACAGAGAGAGTTCCAAGAGAGCAGGACTGTTATATAGAGAAACCTTGTCTCAGAAAACAAAAAAGAAAACCTAAACTTTTAATTTTTAGAGTCTTTTATTTATTCTTTGACAAATTGATACATATATACATAAGCACCTATTTAAGACAGGGTCCCATGGTGTCACCATGTTGCACTGAGTGGTAGAGAACTTACTATGAACCACAGGCTAGCTTTGAACTTCCTCCTATCTTAGCCTTTGAGCGCTGCTGGAATTACAGGCACGCAAAACCTGTCCATATTTTAATGGTGGGTTTTAGAATATTCTAGATTGGGACCAGTAAGATGGCTCAATGGGTAAAGGAGCTAGCCACCTGAATTCTACGTGGTACAAGGGGAGAACCATCTTAAGTCCTCTGACTTCTACACTCATGCAGTGTATACATACACAAGAATTCATAAGCAAAACAATTTTTAAGTGGCAGTTGGGTATGGAGAGAAATTTGTCTAGATTAGCACACTGCCAGCCTACAGATTGCAGAGAACTTTCCGTAGTCAAGTGGAGTGCCATGGTACACCAACCCACAAAAGACAAAGTTTCAAAATAATAAAAAGTGTTAAAATATCAAACACGAGTTATTCAAGGTCTCTCTGGCACTGCCTGATACAAAGTGCCTTGAGATAGCACTTTAGAGACAGCAGCCCCCACCCAGAAATGGGCGATGAGGTGAGCTTCGTGCAGCTAATTCTGTGGCACAAACACGGCTTGCTTTCTTCCACTGAGGGATTCGGGAGAACACTGAATGGTCCTCTCAGCATTAAGGAGCGCATGATACTTTTGGGGCAGGGAGAAAGGAGAGAGACAACAAGAGAAACAAACTTGTTCTCAGGGCTGTGGATGAGTGGCAGAGTGTTTGCCTAACATGCACAATACCCTAGTGCTGAGGGAACTAGTGGGTGGGTCTCAGAGTCTCACCATCTTTTTTTTTTTTTTTTCCAGTTTAAATTTAGATAAGAAACAAGGTTGCTTCACAAATCAGTTCCAGGTCCCTCTCCCATTCCCTCCCCTCTTCCCGTGCCCTCTCCCCCAACCCCCCCCCCCGTTATCCCCTCATTCCCCCAGGGAGGGTGAGGCCCTCCATGGGGGTGTCCATAGTCTGTCATTTCATATAGGGCAGGGCCTAGACCCTTCCCCAAGAGTTCAGGGTGAGAGTGCACCTCACATTGTTCTATGGGAGTCCAAAGTCTGTGTGTATACTTGGGATGGGTACTGATCTGCTGCCCAAGGCTCAATAGATTCCCTAGGCCTCCTCATTGACACCCAGATTCAGGGGGTCTTGATCAGTCCCATGCTGGATTCCCAGGCTAATGCCTGGGATTCAAGAGTTAACCTTTGTCTGGTCAGCTGTTTCGGGGGGTTAAACCAGCCCAGTCTTAATCCCTTTGATCATCAGTCCTCCCTCTCTGTTACTGGCTTTCTTGAGTTCAGCTCAGTACTTAACCAAGGGAGTCTGCCTCTTCTTCGATCAGCCACTAAATGAAGTTTCTGTTTCCCAGACTCTCTGGCCATAGGATTGTAGGCTGGCACTCCCCAGATCTATGTCTAAAATCCATATATGAGAGAGTACATGCCATGTTTCTCTTTTTGTGACTGGGTTACCTCACTCAGGATGGTTTCTTCTAGTGTCATCCATTTGCCTGCAAATCTCATGATTCCATTATTTTTTTCTGCTGAATAGTACTCCATTGTGTAGATGTACCACATTTTCTCACCATCTTAATTTGGTTACTTCTAATGAAAAATAAATAAATGGTTGTCCAAAGATACCCAAAGTTAGAAACCTTAACAGTGCAGTATGTTTTTGTTCAGGGCTAACTTCCTAGAATTCCCTTTCCTGTCTGACTGGGGCCCTGTACAGAACAGCGAAGTTTCCCAAGATGGAGTCTCTGCCTGGGTTCGATTTGGCTGTCAGTAAGGCAGGCCCATACTTGTTTGTTTTCCTCCTCTATGGAGAAGACAGTATGTATTAGGCTGAAAAGACATCTTCCAAAAAGAAGAAAGACATTAGATTGCTGCTTCTAAGCAGTGAATAAGCTAGAAAATAAATTTAAATTGCTACAAACAGCAAAGCCATTACAAAATGTGTACATTACAGAATTCTTTTTAAAATTAAATTTAAAATTTTTATGTATATAGGTGTTTTACCTGCATGTATGTTTTCTAACATTTGTGTGCCTGGTGCAGATGAGCACATCAGATCCCCTGGAACCAGAGTTAAAGATGGTTGTGAGCTTCCATGCGGGTGCTGGGAATTGAACTACAGTCCTCTGGAAAAGCAGCTAGTGCTCATAGCTGCTGAACCATCTCTCCAGCCCCACTTCATGCTTTTTTTTTTTTTTTTTTTTGGTTTTTTCGAGACAGGGTTTCTCTGTGGCTTTGGAGGCTGTCCTGGAACTCGCTCTGTAGACCAGGCTGGCCTCGAACTCACAGAGATCCGCCTGCCTCTGCCTCCCAAGTGCTGGGATTAAAGGCATGCGCCACCAACGCCTGGCTCCACTTCATGCTTTTAAAAGACATTTTTTATTGTGATTGCATTCCCTTAATGCCCCTCAAAACTGCTCATCCTTTAGCCCAGCTGGAATCTCTGGAAAAAGGCAGAAGCAAGTAGACAAGAGAGCCACAAGGGGCAGAGGATGGAGGCAGGGAGAAAGCATCCCTCTGTTTCAAGCTTTTGGCAGGACCAGGGCGAGCTGGAGTCGGGGAGGAGCCTGGTCCAGCATCCTGTGCATACAGGTTCCTCTTTTGTGCGGTTCAGCTTGCCTTCCAAATCACCCTGTCCTTTTCAGTTTACCTAACAACCTCTCACAAACTCAGCACATGTCAGCCTCTCAGCTAGTTCAGCCCTCAGCGAGTTTATCAGCAAGATGATCTCTTCCTCATCTTTGCCCTCAAGTCCTTCCCGTTCAGGCCAGCCAATGTGATCTGCTTATCTATCTCCATGCAGAGGACTTGCCTGCTCAGCTGGTTCCTCTGTGGGTCCCAAGCCTCCTTCAATCATCAGTGTAGGAGCCGCCTCTTCACACTCCCTATCTGCCTTTATCTATCTATCTATCTATCTATCTATCTATCTATCTATCTATCTATCTATCTATAGGCAGGATCTCACTACACAGCCCTGACTGGCCTGGAATTCAAAATGTAGCGCAAGCTGGAATTTTGAGAGATTCACCTGCCTCTGCTTCTGGGGGTTAGTGTCTTTGAGTCAGATTTCAGTAACCTTTGTGCTTCTCTTGCGGCTGTCAGCACATTTTTCTGCTTCCTTGGGCATGATCCTACAGTTGAAGGAGGCCAGACTCAGCCTGCTCCAGGGCTGCCTGCCTTTCTCTGTCCACTTCCCTCCTGGAGGCACTCGGTCCTCTTGCCCTCCATCCCATCATGTGCTGTGGAGCTGGGGCCTTTCATTCCATGGACTCTGAGATGATGATCTGAGCCCCGGGGCCTGACCAGCAGTTTCTCCACCCTGATTCTGCCTGAGCTTGTTGTCACAGCTGCTTTTAATAGGGCTTTTCTTCCAGATACCAACATTCTCTGGATGATTTAATACATATATCTGATTATATTTTTCAAAATAATTATTTTCAAAACATAGATGTTTAGCATAAAAACTTTGGAGTTATGTATGTGTTAAGGAAAAAAGGCCCAAAGTTGTCATTTTCCCCAACCCAGAGACAGTTGTACAGTATTTATTACATTGCCTCTAGGTTTTATGTTCATTTATTTATTGGTTTGATTTTACACATGATACTTCGTCATCTTTGGTCTCTAACAATGACACTGAAATGTTTCCTCCCTTTCCCACATAGAAAACTAAATTTTGTTAACTTTTTTTGTTTGTATATTTTCTTAAAAATAGGATTTCTGTTTTATATGGACATATATTTATTTATGTGACATTATTTAAATTTCACTTTGTTATTTTCAGTCTTTTCTCTGAGCACTCTTCTTATATGTATGTGCATGATGTGCTTGAGGGGCATGTCACAGTATGTGTGTGATTCCCAGCACCCACGTAGTAGCTCACAACTACCTGTCATTCCAGTTCCAGGGGATCCGATGCTCTCTTCGGGAGTCTGATGGCACTGTACATACATGGTGCACAAGCAACCATAGAGGAAAGACACTCAATACATAAAAAAATAAATAAGTCTTGCCAGGTGTGGTGGTGGATGCCTTTAATCCCAGATCTCAGGGTTCTTTCCACAGCCCTTTCTTTGGTGGAGTGTTTTATACTTGTTGGTCACACATAACTGGATGGCCAGAAGATGATTTTCTGCTTAAGTTGTCTAATGTTGATGAACAGAAGTAATACTAGGATATTTTACATTGTTCAGACAGACATGGGAGGGATTCTCAGTCACAAAGTCAGTCTTTTACACAGACAAGCTAACTTTAGACTTCAGATCAAATTCAAAGCAGGCTGGTTGCCCCTGGAGACAATATCTGGTTTCCCCTAAAGACATATACACAAGGTCATTCTCCTAGGTGTTGTTTTGCTGATTCAAAGTTAAAGCTTGAAGCAACTTTAGTCTGCACGTACCCCCCAACCTCAAGGTTCAGCCAACTGTTTACTTACTGTCCGGAAACCCTCACCACCTTAGAGCAATGTGCAAGGCCACTTGCTCACTGGTTGGTCATTGTGACATTCTTAGCCTGAGAGAAACTATGTGACTTAACACGTGTTATGGGCATGGGTCAGGCTTTGAAAAATGACTTATTATTGTCCAGAGGAGAGGTCAGAGAAGCAGAAGGAGAAGGCCAAGACAGCAGACAGCAGTAGTGATGCAGAGGAAGAAAGATAACAGCAAAGGTGGGGCAGAGAGAGAGAGAGAGAGAGAGAGAGAGAGAGAGAGAGAGAGAGAGAGAGAGAGAGAGAGAGAGAGAGAGAGACTCAGAGCAAAGAGAAGGATGTAGAACTAATTAGGGAGATACTGCTGAATAGAGCACGGGGAGAAGAGATGGAAAGATTTTTCAGGGAGGGTTTTCCAGTATAAAGTAAAGAGGAAGTTACCATTAGAAAGCATCTGTTAGGCCTGTCAGTAATGGAGCACACCTTTAATTCCAGAGCTTGGGAGGCAGAGGCAGGTGGATTTCTGTGAGTTCAGGGCCAGACTGGACTACAAGAGTTCCAGGACAGCTAGGGCTGTTACACTGTTACACAGAGAAACCCTATCCCCTATCTTGAAAAGAGAGAGAGTGAGTGAGAGAGAGAGAGTGAGTGTGAGAGAAAGATAAAGAAAGAGAAGTGTCTGTGCGTCCTTATTTTAATTCCCCTTAGATAGAAAAGTCTAGCCCTCTCCACATTTGAGGATTTTTTTTTACATACCTTGGGGTTGACTGGGAGCTGCTCCCCCCAATAATCATCTATAATGGACGAAGAGGGACAGCTCAACTCTGCTGTCTATTCAGATTCTCATTGGCTTCTCACATATGGTGTAGGATGAGGTGTTTAATGTCTTATTACCAGTCAAACTATCTGTCAAATATTCCTTTACAGAATATATGTGTGAATATATGTTGCTGTGAATGGTTTAATAAAGAAGCTGACTGGCCAATAGCTGAACAGGATAATGTTAGGCAGGAGAGCCAAATTGAGAATGATGGGAAAAAGAAGGGTGGAGTCAGAAGTCACCAGAGACACAAAGAGAAGCAAGTTGAACATGCCATACTGAGAGCATATACCAAGCCATATAGCAAAGCATAGATAAGAAACATGGGTTCATTTAAATGTAAGAGTTAGCTAGTGACAAGCCTGAGCTATTGGCTGAGTATTTATAAGTAATATTAACCCTCTGTGTGGTTGCTTGGGAGTGGCATGTGGTACAGAAACTTCCACCTGCAATTATCCTTTAGACAAAGGAAGGGGAAAGTTAGGCTAATATTTCTAGTTTCAATGACTCACCTTAAGAAATTGAAATTCTTGGTTCAATGACTAATTTAAATGGAGAAAGGTGGGAGAAGAAAGTTGGGAGAAGGTCAAAGAGACACTTGCTTCTGGGATTCTTCCAATGTCCTTCAGTTCAAATTACTTGGCACAACAAAACGCTATACTTGGTTGTACTGTTTTACAAGTTGGAATGCACCCACCCACTCACTTATTATAGCACCTTCTTCTTCTTCTTCTTCTTCTTCTTCTTCTTCTTCTTCTTCTTCTTCTTCTTCTTCTTCTTCTTCTTCTTCTTCCTCCTCCTCCTCCTCCTCCATCTCCTCCTCCTTCTTCCCTTCCTCCTTCCTCCTTCCTCCTTCTCCTCTTTCTTGTTCTTCCAAGACAGGGTCTTACTCTGTAGTCCAGGATGGCTTTGAATTTTCAGGAATCCCACCTCAGTTTCCTGAATGCTGGGAAAAAAGGTGTGAGGCATCATGCTGGTTTTCCTTTTTATATTTATTTATTTACTTACTTTTTATTATTTATTTATATATTCTTGGCATTTTCAAATAGTGTTTCTCTGTGTGTAGTCCTGGCTGTCCTGGAACTATGTAGACAAGGCTGGCCTAGAACTCACAGAGATACACTTGCCTTTGCCTCCTGAGTGCTGGGATTAAAGGTATGTGCCTCCACCACCTGGCTATCATCCCCATTCTTCTTTAAAATGTTGAGATGTGGAGTCTCCCTAAATTGCCCAGACTGGTCCAGAATTTGCAATGCTTCTGCCTCAACTCTGAGAATCTGGAATTATAAGTGTATGATACTACACCTAGATCATAATACTTTTTTCTTGTGATGGCAGTCAGTCCTTAACTTCAGATTTCCACCAAAGGTTTAAGGGTGTTTCTCTCTCTCACTAGTTTGGAGGAAGACAGACAGACAGACAGACAGACAGACAGACAGACAAACCAAAACTCTAAACTTGACTTTGAGTCAAGTATCAGTTTATATTAATTCAATCACTATTTCTAAAGTGTTTGAACACCAAGCAAGCACATGGTACCATTAGGAAAAAAAGAAAGAATGGAAACCAAGAAATCATGATACATATCTACTTATTTTATATTGAACTAACTTTGAGTTAGTTCATCTTTATAACAGCAACAATAATACAGTAAAGGGGTAATGCAAAGACTAAATTATATATCAGATATGACTATCCCTCAGGAATATAACACACCATGCAAAAATTGTTATTCTTGCTTATGCATGTATTATGCAGCATGACTTTCCTGTGTTTATTTGCTGGTATTTGCCTATGCTTATAGTAGATAGATAGAATTCTATCTAGCATTCCTCTTAAAATGGGCTGACTTAAATGACTGGGTAGGATGTCAGCATCATGTGTGAGTTATTAAGTCAGAGCCCAGGAAACTTGTTAATAATGTCTCCAAGTTCCTTGGAACTAATAGTCTATAACTTAGCCTCATTTCCTTCTATACCTTTAGTTAGATATCCAGGGAGTCAAATTCTCAGAGTTACAATGTTTTTGTCTGAAAAAAACAGGCCATAAGAACTCCATCTTAAAGCCAGGAGTGGTGGCACATGTCTTTAATCCCAGCACTTGGGAGGCAGATGCTGGTGGATCTGTGAGTGTGAGGCCAGCCTGGTCTACAAAATAAGTTCCAGGACAGCTAGGGCTGTTACACAGAGAAATTCTGTCTTGGAAATAAACAACAAAACAAAACAAAACTCCATTTTAGAATTGTGGTAATATTAAATAAGATCATTGATATAATATATATGATATATGAGGCCTTAGCCTTAGGAAAAGATCTCAAACTCAAATGTAAGCTCAATTTTTTAAATTAAAATTTTACCATGTTTGTTTTTAATTTTATAAATAATAAAATGATAATTATTATAAAATATTGTTTTATGTGGATAAGTATTTTTCCTGCATGTATGTTTTTGCACCATGTACATACCTAGTACCTGTGGAGACCAGAAGAAAACAATGTATTTCCTGGAACTGGAGTTACATACAGCTGTGAGTCACCATGTGGGAGCTGGGAATCAAACTTGGGTTCTCTGGAAGTGCAGCCCATGCTGTAGAACTCTGAGCCATCCCTCCAGCCCCAGTTCCAATTTCTTTATTGAACATACCCTGGTTGGGAATGGTGGCAGTATTTTGGAGGCAGAGGCAAGAAGATCAGAAGTTCATGGCCAACCTTGACTGCATGAGACCCTATCTAAAAACACCAACCCTGAACAATAAAACAGTAAAAAAACAAAACAAAACACTACTTTGGTTTCTGCTGTCTTATAACTAAGATGAAAGTTCTTTGTCAACACTAAAGTACATTAATCTTGTTTCCTTGGAAAATAACTATTGTCATAGAATGCCCTGTGTGTTTAGAATTTGGACCAGGAACATTTGCCAGCAGGACATGGTCTCCTGAGAGAAATCCTGTTTCTTATTGGCAACTTGAGTTGATAATTATGCGCTTCTCACATAAGAAGGATTTGGACTCAGATTAAACTGAAGACAGTGTATACCTGCTGGGTTTTCTGGAATAGGAATAAGATATAAGCTTCTAAGGACGCCACAAATTCTGTAAAATAGCCTCATTTTACACATAGGGAAATGGAAAATGAGAAATGAGTTGACTTGATCCATGTGGGTAACAGAGCTCGTCTAGAGATGGCAGACAGGTCAGGTATCAGGTGCTTGCCTGGTACACAGGAAATCCTCAGCAATGAAGAGAAAGAAGAGAGACAGTCTAATGTAAGTCTGTTAAAATGAACTTTGGGGCCAAACAGACATAAATTAGGGTTCCTGCATGGACATTTACTAGACCCTGAACTTTGGTATAGTGACCTAATTTAAAAATTTTTAATTTCTGCCAGGCGTTGGTGGCGCACACACCTTTAATCCCAGCTCTCGGGAAGCAGAGGCAGGCGGATCTCTGTGAGTTCGAGGCCAGCCTGGTCTACAGAGTTCCAGGACAGCCTCCAAAACAATACAGAGAAACCCTGTCTCGAAAAACCAAAAAAAAATTAATTTCCATATGTATTGAGTGGGGAATTATTATATCATCTGCTGGACACAGACGTGAGGTTTCGTTTAGAGCACATGTGAAACCGAGTAACTGGCACATGATTGGTACTCCATAAACAGTCAACTACTTAAGAAGCCATATGCTAAGAGCCCAGAAGCATCTGTAGTGCTGCCTCTGGGAAGCTCCGGTCCACTGAGCAGCTCCAAAGCAGCTTGCTGTACATTCAGCTGCTTATTCTTATAACCCCTTTGGGATGATTCAAAATGATGGTACCAGGAAGAGAAGGAGGCAGAAGATACGCAGGAGTGGAGAGACCTGACATCTAGTTGGGGCTCTTCTTTGGTGTGTGTGTGACCTTGAGCTCCATCTCAGTACTGAGATTACGGGATGTGCCATTATTCATTTAGTCTTAGGTAACGTTCTCCTTTGTTTAAGGGAAACAATGTTCTTTATCTCCTGTGGTGGTTGGAGGAATAGATGAGGATGCCAATGCCCATCTTGCTCTTTAGAAACATTGTGAAACTATGCAGGGTTACAATTTGTGTTTACTATTCTTCCTAAGAGTGAAATGGACTCAGAGATGGACTGAGTTCTGCTCCAGAGTTCAGTTTTTGGAGAACATGGATGGACCTTAGGTGAGGCCTGTTTAATAAGTTGTTGCTGCTGTAGCTGCAACTGATGCTCAAATATCAGTCCCCATGCCTGCACACTCCCCATTCTTGTGAAATGCAGGGCTCTGCAGATGATCTCCACCCACATCCTGCCAGAAAACAGCTGCTTGGACTGGGCCTGGGAATACAACCCACGGGCAAGTACCCCATGGGCTTGCCAATGACCTACAAATGCATTCTGGCTCCTTGAAAATGAGCTGGGCAAATCAATATTTCTCCCTCTGGAATCTAAATCAGGAGCCATGAAACGACTGAGGCAATTAGCAGCAATAAAAACCACAGCTAACAGAATGTAAAAAGAGGGGCTATGAGGTGGAGTAATGGTATACATGGGAGGAGATAGAATCTAGGCTACTACAGACTAAAGTGGTCAGGGTCCAGAAATTGTGAGTAAACAGAAGCTATGAAATGGAAAAAGACAGTGTATGTTTATGTAACAAATGCTAGAGTTCCTTCTGTAACAGCAAATGGTGTTGGCCTCTGATACATAAGAGTAATTTGAGGCCAGTCTGGTCTATGGAGCTAGTTCCAAGACAGTCAAGACTAAACAGAGAAACCATGTCTCAAAAAACAAACAAACAAACAGAAAACAAAAAGGGTGATCCAGACATAGTATTTGCCTCCTAGCACTTAATTTTGATGGGGAAGAAAAACAAGGTGAGTAAACAAATAAATAATTGCAAATTGCTATGGGTTAAGAAAATAAATACAGGACTGAAGCAACCTACTAGGAAGGGACCCAATTAAGAAATAGCCAGGGAGGGGGAGAAGAGGAGAGGAGAGGAGGATATGGGGGAGCAGTAAGATTGAGTGGGGGGAGAATGGAGGAGACCAGGATGAGAGATACCATAATAGAGGGAGTTATTATAGGTTTGAGGAGAGAGCTGACACTAGTGGGATTTCCAGATATCTACAAGGATGACACCAAACTGGCAAACTAAGCAATAGTGGAGAGACTACCTTAATTGTCCCTCCCTGATAATGAGACTGACAACTACCTTATATGCCATCCTAGAACCTTCATCCAGTGTCTGATGGAAGCAGAGGCAGACACCCATAGCTAAACACTGAACTGAACTCCTGGAACCCAGTGACAGAGAGGGAGGAGTGATGAGCCAAGGGGTTAAGATCGTGCTGGTGAAACCCACAGAGACAGAGGACCTGACAAGGGGGAGCTCTTGGACCCCAGACTGATGGCTGAGATGCCAGCATGGGACTGATCCAGACCCCCCTGGATATGGTGGTGTTAGTGAGGAGGCCTCGGCAATCTCTGGGAACTTGGGTAGTAGATCAGTGTTTACCATGGCATAGGAATGAACTTTGGGAGCCCATTCAATATGGGGGGAGGGGCTGGTTGAAGGGTAAGGGAGGAGGGATGGGAGAGGGAGCTGAGATCGACATGTGAAGCATGTTTCTAATTTAAATTAAAAAAATATATTGAGAAAAAAAAAGAAATAGCCAGGGAAGGCAAGTGAGATGGCTTAACTGGGAAGGGTTCTGGCCACCACGCTGGAAGACCTGAGTTTGAGTTTCATCCCCAGAATCCACATGTTGGAAGAAGAGAATCAACTCCTGAAAGTTGTCCTCTACTTCCAAACTTATAACTGTGGCACTTGAGTGCACTCTTCCAAATAAATAAATAAATAAAGGTAAAAAAAACATTTTAAAAAAGAAATAGCAAAGGGGGGAAGGCCTCTTTGACTGGAAACTAAATGAGGTCTGAGGACAAGATGGAACCAGTCACATGATGATCAGGGAGAGGAATGTTTGAGAGAGAACATGTAGGGATTGTAGGCAGAAAAGGGCTGGGAGGGAAAGACACACGCGCAGAGCAAAGGGAAGGAAAGACGAGGCGAGTTTGGAGGGGTCATTCGGATTGTGACACACAGGATCGTGAGGATTTTGGTAAGAAATTGAGAGTTTAGTTAGGGTACAATGAGAAGCCATCAAAATATTTGAGACTGGTCAGTGACCTGACCAATATGGTGTGGTAAATAATCTTAAAGGCTAAGGAACTGGGCCAGCACAATACTGGGCTCTATGGATAAAAGTGCTTGCTGAGGAAGGCTGCCAACTTGAGTTCCATCCTTGGGACCAATGTAAAAATGAAAGAACTGCAGGGCGTTGGTGGCACACGCCTTTAATCCCAGCACTCGGGAGGCAGAGGCAGGCGGATCTCTGTGAGTTCGAGACCAGCCTGGACTACCAAGCGAGTTCCAGGACAGCCTCCAAAGCCACAGAGAAACCCTGTCTTGAAAAACCAAAAAAAAAAAAAAAAAAATAGATAGATAGGCAGGCAGACAGACAGACAAAAATATGTGAACTTGAATAAAATTCTTAATCTGTCTGTGCTCTATAAAATTGAGGTAGATTTGAGTTTTACTTCATGGAATGGTGTGTGTGTGTGTGTGTGTATGACAAATAGATGTAGATATAGTGTGCCCAAGGAGAGAGAGACCCCAAGACTCCAAGGAATCATTGACACCTGAATGCAAGCACAAAAAAGTTTTCATTCTAAACCAACTGGCTGGGACCCATTACTCTATTGGGAAAGTAAGGCTCCATCTTACAATTACAAGGCATTTTTAAAGGGAAGAAAGGGGAGAGAGATCGTGAGACCGCAAATCTCAGCAAGTTTCCCATGGTTACAGAGATTACCTTGAGTACAAAGTTTCCATACAAGGTTATCATGAAACAAAGGGCCGTGAAGAAGGCAGTAACTGTCACCTGGTAAAAATAATTGGCACATCCTATGATCTAAAAGTTTTATGACTGGTAGGGCAAGAGGCCATCTGCTTTTCCCACTTTTTTCAAGGCAAAGGAGTAGGGGCAGATGTTGACTTAGCTGCTCGTGGGTTTGAGCTTTTGGTCACATACTCTGTGTTCAGGGAGTCATTTACTAGCTAACTGGAGTTCCTCCTTTCTCATTGTCACAGCCTTAATTTTTATATCTCTTAGTTATTAATTTCTCATCACATTCCTCCCTTTACTATGATTCTAATTTTCCCCACCTCAATAGATAGATATAGATATAGATGATATAGATATTGATATGGATATAGGTATAGATATAGTGGTTGAGCTAGTTTTTGGCACATATCAGATAACCTAAGGACTGAATATATAGTGCAATTATTTTATTTTATTTTATTTTTTTTGGTTTTTCGAGACAGGGTTTCTCTGTATTGTTTTGGAAGCTGTCCTGGAACTCGCTCTGTAGACCAGGCTGGCCTCGAACTCACAGAGATCAGCCTGTCTCTGCCTCCCGAGTGCTGGGATTAAAGGCGTGCGCCACCAACGCCCGGCTTTATAGTGCAATTATTATTTATTTTATTGTTGTTACAGAGTCTCGTTTTGTAGCTAAGGCTGGCCTCAGACTCAATCCCCATGCCTCAGCCTCCTGAGTCCTGAAATTATAGGCATATGCTTCCATGGTAGTTAAGCATATGATTCTTCCTTCCTTCCTTTCTTTTCTTTTTTTTCCTTTGAGACAGAGTTTCTCTGTGTAGCCCTGGTTGTCCTAGAACTTGTTCTGTAGACTAGGCTGGCTTTGAACTCATAACGCTCCACCTGCCTCTGCCTCCCCAGTGCTGGCATTAAAGGCATGTGCTGGCCACCACAACCATTCAATCTATTATACAGAGAATTGGTATGTGGGAAATGAAAAGGAGTTGTGCCTGAGGGGAGGCCAGTTATACGGAGAATGAGTATTCTGAAATGATGTGGAATTAAGGGTGGTAGTGGAGGTAGACAGGTATGTCTAATTGGACATAATTTAGGAGTAAAATGTTGATTTTGTGGGTAGGTTGGGTATTGTAGATGAGGAAAATAGAGGAAAAAACTTATAGAATTCTGGCTAAAGCAAGGAGGCAAATGGCTGGCATTTACTTAGAGGAGGGATCCTGGGAGGAGCAGGTCTGGAGAGAAGTAAGAAGTTCTATTTTAGACGTCTTAAACTTGAGAGTCCATGAGAAATACATGTGGATGTTAGCACATGTTTTGAAACCAGGAAAGTCTGGGATGAAGGTATGAATTTTGAAGTCATTAGCAAGCTAGCATTTGAAACCAGAAATACTTGAAACTATCTATGAAGACAGGGAAATGAAGGGAGCCATGAATAGCCCCGAGGAATGGTAAATCTTAGGGTAGGTGACTAGAAAGGGGGAATAAGAGGAAACTGTGAAAGGAGGGAAAGTGAGAGGCGGCTGCTATCAGACACAAGCGTGGAGAGTGTTTCAAGAAAATTTGAGCTGCTGGCTGCTGCAGCAAGGCAAACAAAGGGGTAGGAACACCACTGAGGAGCAGGTTCCGTCATGGGGAATGAATGTGGCTCAGATAAGGGCTCACTCACTGAAAAACCATGACTTTGACACCCCTTATGGCTAGATGCCTCTTCCTGTTCCCCTGCTGTGTCTCCCCGATTCTGGGGCTGGAGATTAAACCACCAGCCCGGAGGGTGAGAAGTCTGGAAAGAATTGTATGTTAGATGGATGGCAGAAGTCCTTAAAAAGGGGAAGCGTTTTTTCTTGGAGAGACTTCTCTCTCCTAAGCGGACTTGGAGTCTCCTCCTAAGCTGACTTGGGAAGCATAAAGTTTTTCTTAAAGCAACTGACCAGTCTCTGTGTCATCTATCCCGACCACCTCGCTACATTCTCGGATGCAGGCCGCACAGCAGGTGCGACAGTATGGAAGCATGAAGCTTTAGTCCCAGAATTCACGAGACAGATAAAACAGGCAGTTCTCTGTGAGTTGGAAGCCAGCTTGGTCTACATAGTAAATTTGGGGCCAACCAGGACTACATAGTGAGACCTTGTCAAGAAAGGATATGCATCTCTTTAAAAAATATATGTTTTATGTATATGAGTGACCTATCTTCATGCACACCGGAAGAGGGAATCAGATCCTATTATAGATGATTGTTAGCCACCATGTGGTTCCTGGGAATTGAACTGGAGACTTCTTGAAGAGGAGCCAGTGTTCTTAACCACTGAGCCATTTATGCATCCAGAAGAATGTGTATCTTGAAACTGAGTATCAACAGAAACAAATAAACTTAAGTACATGATACAATGGCTTTGAAGGGAAGGAAGACCAATCCAGTACTTTCAATATATACACACCTGTACTCCAAAAAACAAAGCAAAACTGCCAACAAATCCTGAACCCTATTTAGTGGGTTATTTTGGTAATCGAATCAATGCAGCATTTCTGAAACTATTTTGTGTGTTACAACATTGAGTAAACAAAGACATTGGTGTTGTTGGGAGCCAGAGTTGTCCCTGTGGGAAAAGAGAAATGCAAATAAAGAAAAACCCTATGGGGCTTAGAATTAGAAGTATCAGTAATTAATTCATGATTAAACACAGTTAACTAAATTAAATTACCATTTCATCCCCCCTTCAGCTTTGTTTATCAAAAGGGCCTAGAAGCAATTATACATTCAGCAGCAATGAACGTATTTGGTGTCCAGATCTTGCTTTCCAAACATCCATTCCCTACCATACAGAAAGTTCTTGGAGAAATGACTGACAGTGACTTCCAGAAACAGGCAGTGAAAGTACAAGATGAACCTGGGACAACTTATTAAGAAAGCAAGGAGTTGCTGATATCAAATGGATACAGAAGGCAGCTTGAAGGATTTTTTTCACTACTCAGCATTGGGACAAGTTCAATAATAAAAAAATGCAGTGAAAGTGATAGATTATAACCTAGTAAATAAGAGTCCACACATTTATACTGACGACAGTATATAAACATAAAAATAAATGAGAAAAGGGATGGAGAGGCATAGTGCTATACTCTGAAGATGACCGCTGGAGGGTCAAGACTTGAAGGTCATTCTTAGCTATGTAGTACATTTGAAGCCAGCTAGGGCCACATGAAATGCAAGGGTAGGGGAGAGAGGAGACTATCTTACTTATAGTAAAATGCCACCTAAAATTGGGAATGAAATGACAAAGTTATAAAGTATCTGTTACCTAGATGTGGTGGTGTAGTCGCAGCACTTGAAAAATCAACCACACTCAGGCAGTATTACTGACTGTTCCCCTCTCAAAAGAAAACATTAATCCAATTACACAAAAGCATGAGACAAACTTGAATAGGGTTTTCTGACACTGGGCAAGTGTTGGGGTGTGGTGGTGCTTGCCTATAATCTCAGCATTTGGGAGACAGAGGCAGCATAATTGAAAGCTCACACTGTCTCAAAGACACAAAAGTAATAAAATTTAAAAATGTGACTATCATGAATAATAATGGAAGACTGAAGACCTATTCTACTTAAAGACTTACTAAAAGAAGACGGAGGAGTCACTGTTTAAATGCAATCCACGATGTAGGTTGGGCACTAAATCAGAGACTAGGTGAGGTTTGGACTGCTAATAGAACATTAGTGGGTCAATTAGTAAACTGAATAAGTGTTTTAGTTGGTTTCTCTGTTGCTGAGACAAAACACTAACCAAAAGCAACGTGGGGGAGGAAGGGGTCTGCTTCAGTTTACAGTCACAGTCCATTACTGAGGGAACTCCGCAGGAGTGCAGGACAGGGACCTGAAGCAGAGGCCACAAAGGAGATGTGCTTTTTGGCTCGCTTCTCTCGCTTCTCTCTCGTTTGCTCAGCTAGTGTTCAAAAACTTAAAAACAAGTTAAACGTTTTCCTATTCCAAGAGGGAAAAACCAGGCACAATCAGATCAAAGCAAACCCAAAATGCAACAGTAAAAATTACTTAGTGTCTAACATCTGGTACTCAACTTAAGATTTTTTGGGCTTCAAAGATCTTGGGCAGTCCTAGTTCTTCAGCTGTGACACCAGCAGCAAGCATAGCTCGTCTAGTAGGCTCAGACTTGCTACATGCCTGCTGCTATCCTGAGCCAGGGGTGTCATTCTATGGTCCTTTGACAACTGCCTTCCCTGGTCTCTTCAGGGACTCTGACACTTCCACATGACGTCAGGCTCCAGCTTCTCTCCATGCCCCCCCCCCATCCAGGAGTCTCCACTGCAACTGAGGATGCACCTTTACCAGTGGCCTCTCCTGGCCTCTTTCACTGAGATTTAGACCCTGTCTCACATTACCAAGCTCCCCATTAACCCTTCATGCTTTCAAAGCCAGTACTGTGTGTTCTACGGCAAGCTTAATATACAGCCTTGGTCCCCAACTGGACCCGAGATTCTGCGTTACCCTGAGGAAATACTTCCTAGAAGATTTCCCTTCAGTGATGGTTGTCTCTTATTAATCACAGATGATTTTCCAGATTTTCCAGGCCCAGCTCCCTAGCATCTATTGTCCCTTTAAAGCAAGGGTTTCACTTCCACTTTTTTTTTTGGACATGGTCTGTCTACGTAGCCCCAACTGGAACTCGCAGTGTCTGCCTGTCCCTGTCTTCTGCTGGAAGTATAGGCATGCACCACCATGCCCAGCTGCTTCCACAGCTTCTTAATTCAAATATATCACAAGAACATGCACGATAAAATCTCTGGAGGAGTCTCAAACTTCCCTCCAAAATATCACAAACCAGGTCTCCATCATCTGCTTTTCCCTCGACATTTCTTAACCTTCCATGGCTTTTCCAGCCCAAAAATCTTCCCATAATCTTCCCCCAGAACAACATGGTTGGGTCCATCACAGTAAGATCCCACTCTCTAGGACCAATTTTTGTCCTCCTTTGGTTTCTTTTGTTGTGATAAATGCTATGATGACCAAAATTCAACTTCGGAGTGGAAAGGGTTTACTACGGTTCCAGGTTACAGACCATCTGTGAGGGAATTCAGGGCTGGAGTGCAAGGCTGGAACCTGAAGCAGACAGAGACCACCAAGGAAAGGTGCTTACCGGCTTGCTTTTTACCGGCTTGCTCAGCTACCCTTCTCATGCAGCCCAAGTCCATCTGTTTAGAGATGGGACTGAGTATAGTCCCCTCCCCACATCATTCAGCAATAAAGGAAACACCCTACAGACTTACCCACAGGACAATCTGATGGAGGCAATTCCTCAACAGAGATTCCCTCTTCCCAGGTATATGTAAGTTTATGTCAAATTGACAAAAACTAGCCAGTACAATAATTATAACCATTTAAATTTTTCTGAATTTGATCATAATTTTAGGTGGTTCTATAGACATATGAAAGACAGTCTTTGTTCTTAGAAAATACAAACTGAAAAAGAAGACAAATAGGAATGGGGATATGGTTCAGTTGGTGGAGTGTTTGCTTAGCATGCACAAAGCTCCGTGATTGATCCTCAGCACTGCATTCAATGGGCGTGGTGTGTACTGGGCATCCCAACATTCTGGAGATGGAGGCAGGAAGATCAGAGCTTCAAAGCCATCTTCACCAACATAGAAAGTTTAAGGCCGCTCTGGACTACAGTAGACCCTGCCTGGAACAAACAAAATAAAAAACTCAGCAACAAAAAAGAGAATACACATTGAGAGCTGGAGTACAACTCAGTAGTAGAATGCTTGCCAGCAAGCATAAAGCTCCAGGTTCAATCCCCGGCACCACCACAAAGAGGGAAAGGAAGTAGTCATGAGGAGAAGCAAAGAAATGGACCCAGAGGGAGAGTCAATGATCATACAACGGTGAAATAGCTTTCTAAAGGCAGGAGATACTATCTGATGTCATGGCACTCTATTACTTCTATGATCCCAGATATAGAAAGGCTGATGGAGAAGAATCACAATTTAAAGCCATAGAAAACATATCAAGATCCTGCCCCCTCCACAAGATAGAAGGTACATAGAAACTAAGACAGGTTTGATCATTACGAAAACCAGGTTGTTCTCAGACCTTTCTTTCTGTCCTTCTGTCTTTCATGTTTTCTTCTCCTTCCTTTTCCTCCTCCCCCTCTCCCTCCCCTCCCCTTCCTCTTCCTCTTCTTCTCTTCTTCTTCTTCTCCTTCTCCTCCTTCTCCTCCTTCTCCTTCTCCTTCTTCTTCTTTTCTTCTGGATGTACTATCTCTATGTGTGCATGTTTGGGTACATATGTGTTTACCTGTGCAAGTACATGTGGCTAGACTGGCCATTGTGGGACTCCCCTTCCCCCACCTTGGCTTCCTGGCACTGAGATTACAGCTGCACATCACTGAGCCTGGCTTTCATGTAGGTTCTGAGGATCCAGACTGGGTCCTCATGTTTGCACGGCAAGCACCTTATCCACTGAGGCATCAATCTCCTGAACTCTTTTTTTTTCTTTTTCTTTTAAGAAGTGTCCCATCAGGCCCAGACTGGCATTGAACTGAACTCTTTATGTAGGGAGGATGACCTTGAAGTACCGTAGATCTTCCTGTCTCCTTCCTCCCAAATACTGGGATTACAAGCATATACCACCATGTCAATTAAGCCCTCTTTGAGAAAGGGGGAGGGTGAGAAAGAGCCCTTGGGTCTTTAATTTGTCTTTATATGGACACCATTAGCTCTTTTGAAGGCATAGTTTATGTTGTAAAGCCAGAAGACATTTGGGCCACCACCACTTGAGGGCAATACTAAATGATGCTGCATCTTTCCGGTGGTTTTATTGTTGCATCTGCTGGAACAGCACAATCAGGACAACTAGAAAGTGCTAGTGAGGGCTAGGGATGTGGCTCAGTTGGTAAAGAGCTTGCCTAGCATGAGGGAAACCTAGATTACAATGCAGGATGGTGCACGCCTGTAATCCTAGTGCTTGGGAAATAGAGGCCGGAATATCAAAAGTTCAAGGTCATCCTCCGCACATACTGAGTTTAATGCTAGTCTGGGCTACGGAGGAAGACCCTATCTAAGAAACAAAACCAGAAAAGAAAATTCCAATGTTGCCTAGGAATTATGCTACATTGACAAGTCCATCTGCTTTCCCTAAACACTTGTTGCATAATTGTTCTCAAGATTTTACATTTTTCATGTTTAATTCTCATTTTTTTCATGCTCCCCACTCCATGTTTTCTTCTCAAAGCTTATGGCATTTTTTCACTGCTCATTTTTTTCAGGTTATATTATGAACCAGTACTCCATTCTTTTTAAATTCATGATACAAAATAATGGGCCTTATTACACACTTCATTCTTTTTTACTGTTAAATATTTCATGGTATGAAGACATACAGGTATTTTTAATGGGTGTGGTGGTGCAAGCCTATAATCCAAGTAAGTACTTGGGAAGGAAATTAGTAGAATCAGGAGTTCAAGGTCATCCTCAGCTATGTTATTATTATTATTATTAACCAGTCTGGACTACATGAGACTTGTCTCAAGCAAAGTAGAAACCCCCAGACATCTATCTACTCACAAATTACTGGGCAATTGACAATCATAAATTATAACAATGAATTATGAGCATTCATCAACAAGCTTTTGACAACAAGCAGACAAAGTTTTGATTCTTTTGGCTATTTACCTAAGAGTAGGGTTGTTTGGGCATGGGCATATGTTAACACTCTCTGTAACTTTTTTTGTTTTGTTTTGTTTTGTTTTTTCGAGACAGGGTTTCTCTGTGGCTTTGGAGGCTGTCCTGGACCTAGCTCTTGAAGACCAGGATGGTCTCGAACTCGCAGAGATCTGCCTGCCTCTGCCTCCTGAGTGCTGGGATTAAAGGCATGCACCCCAGCACTTGGGAGGCAGAGGCAGGTGGATCTCTGTGAGTTCGAGGCCAGGCTGGACCGACAGCCTCCAAAACAATACAGAGAAACCCTGTCTCGTAAAAACAAAAACAAACAAACAAAAATACTATTTCAGCCAGGCAGTAGTGGCACACACCTTTAATGCCAGCACTCAGGAGGCAGAGGCAGGATGATATCTGTGAGTTGGAGGTCAGCCTGGTCTACAGGGTGAGTTCCAGGACAACCACGGCTATTACACAGAGAAACCTTGTCTCAAAAAACCAAAAACCAAAACAAACAAACAAAAAACCCAACAGCAAAATAACCCAATTTTATTCATATATTAATGCTATATAGGTGTATGTGTCCTCAAATGTGTGTGCCTGCCATGGTGTGCCTATGGAGATCAGAAGACAGCTTCCAGGAGTGCTGGGGATTGAATTCAGAGCTTTGTGTGTGATAGGCAAGCACTCTAGCAACTGAGCGCTCACATACATGTACACAGGCAAGGGATAAACTATGGGTTTAGATTCCTTCCTTCCAACATGTGGGGTCAGTCTTGGCAACAGGCACCTTTACCAGATAAGCCATTTTACTTGCCAAAAGTCATGGACTTTTGTATTTTACATTTGTATGCCGCTAGTTTGCTGAAAGTGTCTATCAAATCTAATTGGGAAAAAAATGACCCCTGAGGGTCTCTTAGGTGTAGGAGCACACAGTCTGTAGCCAGGGATTCTTTGACCTCTGCCTTCCTTGCATGCATCCCATTTCTCTCTTTCTTTCTCAGTACTGCTTTGACTAACACATGAGGCACTGTATGGAATAAGAGTGAAGAGTGTAAGCACTCTCATCTCATTCGTTGTTTTAGTTGACATGCTTTCCGTTTTCCCCCATTTTGTATAACCTTGCTTATTCTATATGTCTGACATAGCTATATATGTTGAACTTTTATCCCTATTTTGTTTAGGGATTTTATTATAAGGAGATACTGAACATTGTCAGAGGTCATCTTTGCAACTGTTGTGACTATATGACTTCTATTCTTTTGTTTGTTTGTTTTGTTTTTTTGAGACAGGGCTTCTCTATGGTCCTGAAACTCACTTTGTAGACCAGGCTGGCCTCGAACTCACTGAGATCTGCCTGCCACTATCTCCTAAGTACTGGAATTAAGTAAGGGTGTGCATCACCATCACCTGGTGTGACTTCTATTTTTAATGTCCATCTATGTGCTGTATTACATTTCTCTACTTATTTTTAATTTTGTTTATTTGAGGCAGAGCCTTGTGTAGCTCATGCTTGCCTCTTACTGTGTAGCCAAAGATGAACTTGAACTCCTCACCCTCCTGCTTCGACTTCCTAAGTGCCAGAATCACAAATGTGTCATACTACTCCTGGCTTTATTTGGATTTCTTTGAGACAGAGCCTGGTTTCATCTGGCCTGAAACTATGTAACTGTGGATGGCTTTGAATTCCATTCCTCATCTTCCTGTCTGTACCCATCAGGTGTTGAGATTATATGTGTGCCACCGTGTCCAGTTGAACTGGTTTATTCTAATACCATTATGTGTGTGAATACATGTTTGTGTGTCCATCTGTGTGTGGATGCATGTGTGTGTGCATGTGGACTAGAGGTTGATTTCAGCTCTCTTCCTCAGTTGTGCTCCATATATGTCTTTAAGCTAGCTTTGTTATATGTGTGTCCACCCTGACATAGAAAGTGCAAGCCCCAGGATCAGCGAGAGACCTTGTCTCAAAGGAATAGGTGGACATCCCCTAGCTTCTGTGCACCAGCACATACATGTGAGCATACATTCACAGAGTCAGACAGACAGATAAGTCTTTAAAAAGGAACTAGACTTGACAATTCAAGCAACAAAATGCAGTAGGTATCCTTTTTGCTCCCAGTGGTGATTTTTGCTTATCTGGTTTAATTTTAATAAACCAGAATCACTAGAGACCCAATTTTCTTTTTTTTGTTTTGTTTTTTTGTTTTTGTTTTACGAGACAGGGTTTCTCTGTATTATTTTGGAGGCTGTCGGTCCAGCCTAGCCTCGAACTCACAGAGATCTGCATGCCTCTGCCTCCCGAGTGCTGGGATTAAAGGCGTGCGCCACCACTGCCCGGCTGAGACCCAATTTTCTAAAGCCTGTCTCAGCTCATTCCTGATTCTGTCTGGGTTATTTTCTAGGTCCTCTTTTATCCTCTGCTAGTTCTTTTCTCTACCATATATTCTATGTTTCATTGTATCAAACATCTCAGAGTAGCCAGAATAGACTTGCTCTTCTGTACCTTGTAGACATGTCCTTTACCTCCAAAGACTTGACCCCCACTGTAAACCATGGATTAAGAGGTCAATGAGAAAACCCTGTTTATTATTTTTAAAATGTTTATTTTTTATGAATGGGCCTTTTGCCTGCATGTATGTCTGCACATCATGTGCATGAAGTGTCTTTGGAGCCCAGAAGAAGGAGGCTGATCTTCCCCCTCCGCCCCCCAGACTGGAGCTCATTGTGGGGATTGTCAGAATCTAACCTGGTCTTCTGGGAGAGCAGCCAGTATTTTTGACTGCTGAGCCAGTGATCAAGTCTGGGCCTTGTTTTCTTGTTTGCTTGTTTAAGGATTTATTTATTTTATGTGTGTGTATGTTTTGTCTGCACATGTAAGTGTACCACATACACCCGAGGAGGCCAGAAGAGGGTATCAGATTCTTTGGAAATGGAGCTGAAGGTGATTATGAGCTACCTGATGTGGGTGCTGGGAACCAAACTTGGGTCCTCTGCAAGAGCAATGAATGTTCTTAGCGGTTGAGCCGTCTCTCAGGTCCTCTTCCTCTACCCTGTAGTTTTAAATAGGGGGGGCGATAAGGTCAGAATTACCATTTCAGAAGATCATGGTGTGGCAATGAGCATGAGAACAGCAGGGGGCATTAGTTATGATGTGGCCCAGGAGAAAGAAGCAGCTGGGGAAGAGGGAGAAGCTACCAGACACGGATGGACTGTGAAAATCAAGTTAGAACTTTGGATACATTTTTGGAGATTTAGTCCCCGGAATTTGCTGATGGATTGGACTTAGGCTGTGAGAGAAAGCATAGAATTCCAGGGAGAAAAGAATCAGGAGCCTGGACAAAGCGTCCTCTATCTGTGTTCTAATGTGAGATACTCAATATACAGTCACGTCTTTAAGTAAGACACAACAGCGATTATGGCTTTAAAAGATCTTTGACTGAAAGAGTTGTCTATTTTCATTGTGTGTATTTAAGAAGGATGTTTTCTTTTTTCCCCAGCACATGAACCAACACCATCATCATTTGCAAAGCACCTGACATAGCTCAGCTCTTTCACAGAAATTGCATTACTGAGTTTTCCCCTGGACCCCGAGAAGAATATCCTCCCTTGTGATTTGATTGAGGTTATAGACAGGAAGGGACTGAGCTGAGATTTGAAGTCAGCCTCAACTCTGAAGTTTGTGCTTTTCTCACTGCCCTGACTCAAAGTATGCAATCAGAAACACCTCAAACTCTCGAATTTCCCCTTCCTCCCTCCCTCCCTTCACCTTCCTTCCTTCCTTCCTTCCTTCCTTCCTTCCTTCCTTCCTTCCTTCCTTCCTTCCTTCCTTCCTCCCTTCATTCCTTCTTTCTCCTTCCTTCCTCCCTTCCTCTCTCTCTCTTCCTTTCTCTCTTTTTTAAAGACAAAGTCATACATATCATTGGCTGACTTTGAACTCTATGTCACTGAGGATGAGTGCTTGAACTTCTGATCGACCTGACTCACCTCCCAGTTGCCGGGATTATAGTTATATACCACTATGCCCAGTTTCATATACTTCCTGTGACCCTACCTGGGGGCTTCATGCATGCTAAACAAGCGCTCTATCAACTGAGCCACACCTCCAGCCCTCTCCAAACTTTTGCCCTGAGCACTTTAAGCTTTTGTTGATTTTCATGTGTCCTACTTTAGAGCCCAAAGCTGGGAAGCTAGACAGCTTTGTTCTGTTTGTAGGCTGTCCTCTGACGTGCCTTGTGATTGAAGACAAGCTTCTTCATTTGATGGTGTCTCAGCATTCACACATGTTGAGCAGGGCTAGTAATTACTTATGGAGAAAAAGCTTTGAAATCTGTAGATGAAAGGACCTGCAGCCACGAGTACAAATATTTTTTTTCCCAGGGTACTCTTTTTGATTTCTTGTGGTTTCCAGGATCTTACATAAGAGAGGGAAATGAAAGGAAGGAAATAGGGCAAGCATAAAACTGCAGTTGCTTTCTCACTAAGAGCCAATGTCACTTTGGGAACAACTGAATAATTTCCCTTGCTCTAGAGTATTCAACAAATATTACTAATGGATGAAAAAATTATGAAAAAATCATTAAGTAGGCTTTTGAAAACCCTAGAAAATGATTGTTTTTTTTAGTTCAGGTTACTCAAACCTTGAATATTCTCCAGTAGGCAAGAAAGCTAATACTAACGAATACAGGGTCTGCGCTCCCTAGGCACCAGGCTTTTTACATGTAAGCTTAGTCATCATATTATTGTAATCAAGTAGGTATATGACCTTCAATTTGCAGAGGAGGCAGCCATGGCTTGGTATCACTTACTGACTTGCCCAAAGTTATAAAAATAAGAAGTTATAGATCAAAGACTGACCTGGTTGGGTTTTCCCAGCTCTAAATTCAGCTGCTCCCAGGACATCTCATTGTACTGAAGTATTGGTGATAACAATTTTGAATTATCTTATGACACCCTGGGTATCTATGGCATTTAAAAGTCTTTTACTGTTTGTCCTTTTCATGGCTCAGATCCTAGTACAGGGGCAGTTATCTGAGTATCACAATTGTTATTATTGTACAGTCTCACACATTCTTTTTGCCCTGGGTAATTGTGAACAATGCTGAGCTATACTTATGAAGCCAGCAGCTTGGAAGCATGAGCTCTACATTACCATTACAATTGCAGTACAACTTTGTTTTAAAGCGTAGCACCCTTTATGTGGAAGGCCTTTCATAATGATTTGTGCACATAGACTGGCTCTTTGTATATTCAGAGTTCCTCACAGCTTCCCCTCATAGTTTCAATTATCCTGCCTTTCTCAACTTTATAGATGCTGACATCACAAACGGTAGTGTTCATGAAGGCTGATATGACAACTGCTTTCAAAAGCTGGGAAGCAAATAGCTGAAGTGGTAAGGATTTCCTTTAAGGATGGGCTCAGGAACGGGAAACGTTAGAATGGCAAAACTGTCTGTGATTTAAGAGCTCCTTCTTAGGCTCACCCCAAGTTTAGGCTGACCATAAATCCGTGTCTCACGTTCAGTTTTCTAGGCTCAAAATTCCAGTTTATGCAGTCTTTTTGGGGGCTATTTCTCCAGGATGCTAACAATACATGTTATTAAAGAAATCAGGTTTGAACCAGAAGACCCGTGGATTATTAATTTGAACAAGTTTCTCTTCTGTACAGTAAGGTAAAAACAATCCTTCTCAGGTTGCTGTAAAAACAAGTTTGGTTCTTAGTACCCAGATTATAGCCATCAGATACAACTTTAGTTCTTAGGGAACACCTAACTTTTAATGACAGGGATACATGTGTTAGGTGTTCAAGACAGCTCCTCTGCCTTCTTGTCACTAATGTATCTAGAAACTCAGTTAGTAATTAGACAGTTGACAGAAAAGTGGGGAGCTAAGTAATGACCTTACATAATGGCATTGCATAGATATAATTTACTGAAGATACAGAGTCCAGGCCAGTCTCTTTCACAGGCCATTTATGAATGATATCTAATTTTTATACCATCTGTACAAAGTGGTTATTATTATATCAGAAGTGTACACCAGGAGTTTGAAGCTTAGAGCCTGAGAGACATTAAGTTGCCCTAAAAAACAAGTCTTTTTTGTCTGCTCTATGTAGCTCATTCCTGTTACAATGAATTAGATCATAATATATCTTCCATTAACTATATTTTGTCTTCCTAAAATAGATTTGGGATGTGACCCAGAGCTTTGATGAGATCTGGGACACACATTTGCAAATTATCATTGGAATGTCATTAAAAAAATCCATTCTCAGAAGTTGTAGGCTTTGGGAGTCTGGCCCATCAGTGCTGTCCCTCCAGACCTGCTCCCATCTCCTACAACATGCTAGTAATTGAAACCAGAGCACATGAGTGGAGAAGCCACTATAAATTACTTGGAGCAATTCCTATATAATGATTTGAAGGTGGTCTTCCTTTCTCAGGTGTTCCTTCCTTCTCTTCCTTCCATTCTTCCTCCTCCCCTCCCCTCCTTCCTTTCTTGGTTTTTTCTTTTGGATTTAATCAATAGTACTTAACTATATCCTCAGATCATGTTTTTTACATGAAGACCCAAACTGCTTATGTGACAGTATGCGTGTGTTTGTAGGGGACAAGTTTGAAGCAGGGTATCTTCTTCTGTCACCTTTGCCTTATTTCTGAGAGAAGGTGCCTCACTGAGTTGGAGTGCAACTATTTCTCTAGACTGGCTGGCCATCAAGCCCTAGGGGGCCTCCTGTATTTGCTTCTCCAGTGATAGGATTACAGGTACAGGTACATGCTTGTACTTTCCTTGGCTTTCTTTCTTTTCTTTTCTTTTTTTCTCATTTTTGAATGGGTGGTAAGGATCAAATTCGGGTTTTTACGCTTGCCCTTTGCCAGCTGAGCTATCTCCCCAGCCTCTCAATGTTCTTATCTGTGAAATGGGGATAAACTGAAGATACAGGTAAGTATACCTGAGATTATGTGTTCAATATAGTCCAACAAACTTTTATAAGGCACCTGTTAGCTATTAGGAGTTCCTTGTGCTATATTTTGCAAATAATGACACAAATTGTTTAAGCAGTGTTACATAAATAGGAGATGTCTTTTTTTTACTTAAAGCAAATGCATAGTAATAGTTCTCTTTATTTTCTTAACATGCTATGCTGTGTATGTGAAGGTCAGAGAACACTTTTAAAAGTCCTGTTCTTCCAGCTATTCTCAAACACAAATGATCTATGACTTTCAGATTTCTGAACTTTGTTTGTGTATCTTCAACCTTAAGCATATATCACTTCATAGTCCCCCTAAAGCCTGTAACTACTAAGTGATTCCCTGATCACACTCCAATGATTCTGATGCCTAAGTTTTTTATTGTTATTATTATTTTTAGATTCATTTATTACATATACACCAGATTGAATTGTAGATGGTTGTCAGCCACCATGTGGTTGCTGGGAATTGAACTCAAGACCTCTGGAAAAGCAGTAGTGCTCTTAACCTCTGAGCCATCTCTCCAGCCCCTGATGCCTAAGTTTTGACTATTTTGATGCATCAACTGCTTTGACTATTAACCATATAACCTTGGGAAAATTACTTGACCTTTGTGACACTGAGTACCTCATTTGTGAAGTGAGTGTGACAATTGCTTCCTTTTAGAGTTTGTGTGTGTGTGTGTGTGAAGTTCAAGTTTAATAATGTGAAGTAAAACATGACAAAAGAAACATCAGTTGGGTTAAAGCTGATGTTTCAAAGTAGGATAATTCCTCCTCTTCTCCCTTGAGTTAAAAGGAATAATAGCAAAAAGAGGTCAAAGGAGACACTCCTGACTAAGTGATTGCTCAACAGACCTGTATAACTTGCTCTCTGAGGCTGAACCAAGTCAGAGGAATCTGTGTAGAGTCTGGAGTTCTTGAGGCCTCTTTGGTTTTTGTCTGTGATGGAAAAAGTCTAAAAACGGAAGTGAAGCTAACCAGATCTTGGGTCTTTCCAGCTGTCTCGGTATATTGAGGAATTCTATTATAATAACAGCTGTGGGCATGATAGAATTGTGGCTCTCACAACTGGGAATTTTGGGATTTGTCCTGGAAACAACCATGACCAAGAAAGGAACAACAATCTGGGCAAATACACAATTGAGGCTGGGTACTTCTAACTGTGCTCTAGGCTCAAGTGTGAGGGAGATGCAGCAGTGAGTGAGTCTTTAAGGATTTTACAGACCAGTGAGACACAGACAAGCCTTGAACTGACTCTTAAAGGAAGGCCTGAGCTCCATCCCCGAGACACCCATGGTGGAAGGAGACACTGTACCTCTCCTCCAATTCCCAGACTACACACACACACACACACACACACACACACACACACACACACACACACACAAATAAATAAATACTCAGTTGAAAAGGCAGAGTATAGAAAGAAGTCACTCAGAGTAACTACCAGTTGGTGTGCAGATTTCCTAGAAAGAAGGCTTCCTGAAGTGGGCTGCACACAAACTGAGTGTGCTTGCTAGTTTTACATTAATATGACACAAGTAGAGTTATCTGAAAAGGGAACCTCAATTGAGAAAATACCTCTGTAACATCTCACTGTAAGGCATTTTCTTAATTAGTGATTGATAGGAGAGGACCAGTCTCTGGGCTGGCAGTCTTGGGTTTTATAAGAAAGCAGGCTGAGCAAGCCACGATGAGCAAGTAAGTATGTAGCACCCTCCATGGCATCTGCATCAGCTGCTGCCTCCAGGTTCCTGCTCTGTTTGAGTTCCTTTCTTGACTTCCTTCAATAATGAACAGCAATATGGACCTGTAAGTCAAATAAACCTTGTTCTCCCCAACTTACTTTTTGGTCATGGTGTTTCATCATAGCAATGGTAACCCTAAGACACTGAGCCTTTGAAGATGAAAATTTCAAGTAAGTGGTTGATTATTCCATTAAAGGTGGTAACATGAGGCGGTGTAAGGTATATTATATTTAATATATGCAGGGAAAAGGCCTGTATTAAGCATGTACTATAACGTTATGATGTTAAAATTATATATATATATATATATATAAATATATAAAAACTCTTGTCATTGAGGAGCTGTTGGTCTGGAGGCAGGTAGACTTAAGTAAACAAGTCCTTAGGGGGATGCTTAATTCCTCCTATAGAGAGAAGGTTAACAAAAGAGTGTGTACACTGGTTTGGAGAGGAGATACCTTGCTAAGAGGTGAATTTAGGATGGGACCAGGGCTTTGTGACACAGGTACCACTGAACTGCACTGTGGTCCTACACATGCATTTTTACTCAACAATCCAGGAGGCAAAGGGAGCAGGCAAGGGAGCAGGCTTGTCCTGCTCCCCAGATTTTGGTGTTAGGAGGAAAAGATTTAGTATGTGCCTTCATTTTCAATATGACAGCAGGTAGAGAGGCTTTGGAGTCAAACTGTAATCTGGCTTTTCAGCCAGCTGGTTGACTTCAGGTAAGATAATTCCTTTGTGTGTGTGTGTGTGTGTGTGTGTGTGTGTGGTGTTCCTTTTCTTTAAATTTCAGACAGGGTCTTGTATGTATCACCTATGTATCCTTGAGTGTTCTGGAACTCACTATGTAGGCCAGGCCGTTGGGAAGCTCACAGAGATTAAAGGTAGGCATGCCACCATGCCCAGCTGGGTTTCATCTTCCTCATTTGTATAGCTTCCTTCTGTTTCAGATCCTCTAGTCATGCAATTAAATAAATAAATAAAAGCTGGGCACTGGTGAGGCGGCTTTAATCCCGGCATTGGGAGGCAGAGGCAGGCATAGCTCTGTGAGTTCGAGGCCAGCCTGGCCTACAAAGCGAGTTCCAGGATAGCCAGGGATACAAGGAGAAAAACCTGTCTTTAAAAACAAAACCACAGACAACAACAACAAAAGAGCATTTAGGCCTGGAGTGGTGGCACAGGACTTTAATCCCAGCACTCTGGCGGCAGTGGCAGGTGGATGTCTGTGAGTTCGAGGCCAGCTTGAGGCTACACAGAGAGAGACCGTGCCTCAAAAGCAAACAAACAAAAAACAAAATTAAAGCATTTAGTGCAGAGCCAATCACACATAAATTATTATAGTTTAATATCATTATTACTACTAAGCCATTGCAATCATTACTCAGTACCATTACTATTTTAGTTCCCACAATCCACCGGGACATGGGTATGTTCTCCCGCACTTTTCAGAAACAGCAGCCCAGAAAGGTCGGGTGTTTCGTCTCAACTTCTCAGGTCTCTGTGGCGCCGCCTCCGCCGCCAGTCCGCCCGGTGCGCCATCCGCCCCGGGTTTTCCAGGGCGGCCGGGGTCAGGGCCTGGTTCCGCGCCCCAGACTCCCGCGCCGGGCTTTGCGCGCCGCCGCGGCCTGTGGGGCCGGCGGGGCGGGGCGGGGCGGCGTGAGGAGGGAAGTTGTCGAAGTTCGGGGAGACGCCCGGCCGCCGGCCTCGCCTACGGCCTGTCCCTCCGCCTCCTTCCCGCCCCGGGCCTCGTCCGCCCGTCCTTCCTTCCCCTCCCGTGCATGATGGAAACACCATGGCTGCGGCAGCCCAGCTCTCCCTGACACAGGTAACGCCGCCCGCCGGTCTGCCCGGCTCGACCCGCCGGGGTTCCCCGGCCCTCCCCCACCGCTCTCGGGCGCTGGCGCGGCGGCCGCCCTCGGGCCGCTCGGCGGGAGCGCGTGTGAGGAACTCGGGCGCCATCCCGAACCGGAGCCCCGAACCGCGGCCGCCGCGCCCCCGCCCGGGTCGCGGGGCGCTCGGCCCCGCCCCGCGCGGCTCCCACCCTGCCGCCTCCGTGGGGCTCCTCCGCTCCGCTCTCTTCCTCCCGGTCCCGTCAGCGCTCACCCTCTCGGGAAGTTTCTCTACGGGCCTGACGGCCGCCAGGTGAGCTCCCGTAAGGCTCGCTCGATACGAGGCTCGCCCTCGGCGGAGCGGGGTTCCCCCAGCTTTGCTCAGCTCTGGAGTGACCGCTGCCGAGTCCCGTGTCCCCCCCCCCGCTTCCAGAAGTCGCATCCTGCCCAGGTACTTGCCCCACTCGCGCCTTTGCCTCCTGGCCGGTTAACTTCTGCTCAGATCCCCTTGCAGACTTTCCCACCCGTGCGGGGCAGTCTCGATCGCCCTCCTAGTGGCCTAACAGCGCCAGCCTTCAGCAGGTGGGGTGGCCCTGTCCTCCGTCTGGCATCCACCGGGGAGATAACTTTGTCCCAGGACGATTTCTTCCAAAAGCTGTTTTCGCTCTCTCTGTCGCTCCCCCTCTCGCTGTTTCGCTCTCTCTCCCTCTCTCTCCACTCCCCCACCCCGTTTTCCTTCAGAGCCTAGTCCTAGAGGTTCATAGGAAAATCTGAACATCATTCAGTCAGGAGAGTCGGAGTTCTCCGTTTCTTTAAAATCAAGAACAATCATCCCACATCCAGGAGAGTGAGGTACCGCACACCCGCCATTCCATCCATCTTAACTGCCCAGAAGTTTGTCCTCCCCAAAGCTGGTGACTGTGCCCACCTCCGCGTTACAGCCTGCCCTTGTGGTAGCTCCCTGCCATCTCATCTCTTTGGCCTAAATTTACCTGACTTAAGCTAAAGTTTTACAATAAGGTAGGGCATGTGTTTGGACATTAGACTCTTAACTGTCTTACGATAAAGGGGTCTTAAGGTGGGTTTTTTTTCCCCTAGCGTTTTTGGATAGAGAAAAAAAGTATTCTCCCTAGGAACCAGCATGGAGATTTTATTTACTTACTTTGAGACTGGGTTTCATGTAGACCAGGCTGGCCTTGAACTCACTGAGTAGTCAAGAATAAATTGAACTTTGGCTCATTCTGCCTCATCTCCCAAGTGCTGGGATTATAGGCTGGACCACTATACTAAGTTTATTTATTGCTAGGGATTAAACCTAGGGGCTGATAGGCAGGTACTCTACCAACTAAGCTACATCCCCAGCAAAAGTGATTTTTTTTCTCTTCCTTTTTTTAAATTTAGAAACAAGATAGTTTCATGTGTCAATTCCAGCTCCCTCTCACTCCCCTCCTCCCCCTCTCCCCCCAGGCTCCCCAAGTCCCCCACCCAATCTCCACTCCGATCCCGAGGAAGGGTGAGGCCCTCCATGGTGGATCTCCAGAGTCTGTCATTTCATCTAGGGTAGGGCCTAGGCCCTCCCACAAGAGTCCAGACTGAGAGAGCATCCCTCATTGTGGGATGGACAGCAAAGTCCATTTGTACGCCAGGGATAAGTACTACCCAAGGCCCCATAGATTACCTAGGCCTCCTCACTGACACCCACATTCAGAGGGTCTGGGTCAGTCCCATGCTTTCCACACAGCCATCAATCTGGGGTCCAAGAGCTCCCCCTTGTTCAGATCAACTGTTTCTATGGGTTAAACCAGCCCAGTCTTAACTCCTTTGCTCATCACTCATCCCTCTCTGTCACTGGATTCTAGTTCAGTGTAGTGATTAGCTGTGGGTGTCTGCTTCTGCTTCCTTCAGTCACTGGATGAAGGTTCTGTTTCCCAGACTCTCTGGCAGTGGGATTGTAGGCTGGCATTCCCCTGAGCAAAAGTGATTATATATATATATCATATGTGTCTGTCTGTCTGTCTGTCTCTGTCTCTGTCTCTCTGTCTCTCTCTTACACACACACACCCACACACACACCTCTTCAGGTAAAAGAGTTTCAGTGTACAGGAATAGCCTCATAACTTCACTGTACATTTCCAAATTTATTTCCTGTGGGTCATTATATTTTGATCAGCAGAGAACAGGAAAATACTTTTAAGATAGAGCCTTTAACTGGTCTAGACTTAGTCATTAATCTGTTTGGAAGGATTCTTCTGAAACTCAAATTTGAGGAATGGAAACATTGACTTTTGGGTGTTGACTTTCTTAGTCTAGTTAGTGACCTGCCTTAAACATGATCTCTGTTGGCAGTCTGTTCTGACTCTGTTGGCTAATTCTGGCAGTTTCCCCTCTTAAAGTGTTTGTTTCCTTGAAGACTTCTGTCGAATTGCTTCTTGGTTTTGTGCCTACTTGATTTTCTTCTTGGATGGGACTGTGTTTTTTTTTTTTCTATTTACTATCATTCATCTCTGGAAATTTGCTTCAGGTTCTTACTTTTATAGACACTTTCACAATTTATATATGTTCTGTGGTTATATATTTAGTTGTTAACATGTATGCAGAATCAATGCTGAATCAACAAGGGGAATTTTCCTTTAGTATCTAATGTTTGAATTTATAGTGATAATTCAAATAAGTCAATTTAGAATATTTTGATATTAAAATACCAAGATGCATTGAGATTATATTGTAAAGGCGCAGAAAAAGAACTGGTTTTTTTTTTTGTTTTTTTGTTTTTTTTGAGACAGGGTTTCTCTGTAGCTTTGGAGGCTGTCCTGGAACTCACTTTGTAGACCAGGCTGGCCTCGAACTCACAGATATCCGCCTGCCTCTGCCTCCCGAGTGCTGGGATTAAAGGCGTGCGCCACCAACGCCCGGCGGGGGGGAAAAACTGTTTTTTTAAATATTTACTAATGTGTCTTCCTTTAAAACCTAGTAAATTTAGCCAGGTGGTGGTGGCACTTGGGAGGCACAGATAAGCGGATCTCTGTGAGTTCAAGGTCAGCTTGGTCTACAAATTGAGTTCCAGGACAGGCTCAAACTATAGAGAAACCCTGTCTCCCAAAACCAAACCAAACCAAAAAACAAACACCCTCCCCAAAAAAAGCCTAGTAAATTTGTAGTTCTTAGATCCAATTAATTAATGTGTGTGAATGTTTTGCTTGCATGTATATGTGGACATGTGCATGCCTGGTGCCCACATAAGTTAGAAAAGGGTGCCAAATTCCCTTGAGCTAGAGTTTTGGATGGCTATAAACCACCATGTAGTACTGGGAACCTAACCTGTGTTCTCTGCAAGAGCAACAAGTGCTCTTTACCTGATCTGAACCATCTCTACAGCCCCTGCCTGGTTAACGTGTGTGTGTGTGTGTGTGTGTGTGTGTGTGTGTGTGTGTGTGTGTGTGTGTGTGTGTTGAGACAGTTGCACTATATAGCGCTATATCCCTTGGCTGCCTAGAACTCTGTAGACCAGGCAGGCCTCAAATTCATAGTTACACCTGCCTCTGTTAGGTTTAATTTTTTTTTCTAAGTTAAATTAATTGGGTCTGGTGGCACACACCTGTAATTCCAGCACTTGTCAGTTGGGCCGGAGGAATGCTGTTGGTTTAAGACTAGTGTGAGCTATATGGCATGTTAATGGCATGTTAGTTAAGCCAAGGCAACATAGTGAGACTGTCTGTAAAAGTGTGTGTTGTATGTGTGTGGTTCATGCAGGTGAGTACCTGGGTGCATATGCCTGTTGGAGAGGAGAATGTCAGGGTCTTCTGTATCGCTTTCTGCTTTCTTGAGACAGGTCTCTTAGTGAGTGGAAGCTTGCCATTTTGGTTAGGCTGGTCAGCTGGCCAGTGGGTTCTTAAGATCCAACGCTGGGGTTACAGATATGCTCAGCCATGCTGGGCTTTTTATTTGGGTACTGAAAATTTGAATTCTGCTCCTTATGCTTACACAGTGGTTTTTTTGCCTACTAGACCATCTTCTCAGTTCCTCAAATTTTTTATAAAAAAACCTTTTCTTAACCACTTGAACTAAGTCAAGTCAGAGTGGTGTAGCTTGGTTTCACACTCATTATTATTTGTTACCTTCTGTTTCTCTTTTCCACTCTTCTAACACACAGACAGAGACAGATGTACTCAAGTGAGATGTAGGTGGAGGGTAGGCAGTGTATCACCATTGCCCATTCTGGCCCAGGTTCTTAGATTTAAGTGATCCTTCTGCTCTAAATCTCCCAAGAAGCTAGGATTAGGGATGTGTGCCACTGCGCCCAGCAAAAGACATTTTAAAATTCATCTCTTTCCCCAATTGTTTCTTTGGAGGAAAGTGATTGATAGTTCTGTGTCTGTGCCAAAACTGTTAAAGGGCTCTTTGATAGGAAGATTGACCAGATGCTAGTTTCTGCCTCTGGCAATTAGATCATCAGTTTGGATCATTTATACTCATAGTCTCTCTCTCTCTCTCTCTCTCTCTCTCTCTCTCTCTCTCTCTCTCTCTCTCTCTCTCTCTATCTCTCTCTATCTCTATCTGTGTGTGTGTGTGTGTGTGTGTGTGTGTGTGTGTTTGAGACAGGAACTCTAGCCCTGGTTATCCTGGAACTTGCTTTGTAGACTGAGATGGTCTGGGTTTAACAGATCAGCTTGCCTCAACCTCTCAGGTGCAAGGATTAAATAAGCTATGCCTGGCTTCTGCAGTTTTTTTTTTTTTAAATATTAAGTGTAGCACACTGCATTATGGTTGACTTTTTGGCCCTTATCACTTAAACAAAAATAACAAATTGGAGAAAAATGTTTTAGTTTATGCTTTCCTTCCCTTTTGAATGCCTGCCAAATAGTCTTCTAATTCTTTCTTTACTAAAAGATTGAAATTGAAACTTGCCTTCTAGAGATGACAGAATACTAGATTAAAAAATGAGTGTCATTTTTGGCTATGCCAGTAGATAATGGCATTGAATAAAATCTCCAGGTGTCTCAGACTTAAGAATTGATCCACAGTGGTTAAGAGCACCAGTTGCTCTTCCAGGAGAACCTGGTTCCGTTCCCATCACCTGCATGGAGTTAACAGCCTCTGTAAATATAATTTCAGGTGATGTGACCCTATCTCCCAGGCATTACACTTAAGAGATGCAGACATACTTGCAGGAAAAACACACAGACACATAAAATAAAAATAAGTGGATTAAAAATTATTCAACGCATAATGTTAGGCATTTACTATCTGCCAAGAATTATTCTGTTTTTAAGAATATACTAACAGCCGGGCATTGGTGGCACATGCCTTTAATCCAAGCACTCAGGAGACAGAGGCATTCAAGGCCAGTCTGGTCTACAGAGTGAGTTCCAGGACAGGCTCTAAAACTACACAGAGAAACCTTGTCTCGAAAACAGAGTGAGTTCCAGGACAGGCTCTAAAACTACACAGAGAAACCTTGTCTCGAAAAACAAAAACAAACAAACAAACAAAAAACCAACCAAACAATATATATATATATGCATATATGTATATATATGCATATATATATATATACACACACACAAAATAATTTTTGAAACTTAAAGATATGGAGCTTAGATTTTAATAGTGGGGGGGGTTTGAACATTATTATGTACTTTCCCAGCTCTAACATTCTGTTTTGTAAGTCTTACCTGATGTGTTGGTTTTTCCCACAGTACTTAATACAGCACAGCCTCCTGTTTCTCCTTTTAATTATTTTCACTTTTCTTGTTGATGAGTAAAATTCAAATAGTGACATGATGGCTCAACTTAATCCCAGCATGTGGGAATGGGAGATAGGATTATTGTGAATTTGAGGCCAGAATAGCTACAAAGTAAACTGCAAGTCAGCCTAGGCTACAGAGAGCTTCTATCTCAAAAAAAAAAAAAAAACAAACAAACAAACAAAAAAACCCCCCAAAACAAGCTGCATTCCTAGATGAAGAGTTACAGGGAGTTAATGAATGTAGAGAGAAGGAGAATTAGTCTTTTCTAGGGATAAACCCCCAGTAAGTTATCTAACATCAAATCATCAGCCTGAAAAACATACGTATGAGCCGTACTAAGTGAACTCAGTAGTTTGTAGTTACACATGTGTTCATGTGTGCGTGTGTCATGAAAAAGAGGTCTTGAATTTGAGGGGAGGAACTGGACATGGGTGGTTGGAGGGAAGAAAGGTGGCTCAGGTGGGGGTAGGGATGTGATGTAAATACAGTACACAGGAAATTTAAAAAATAGGAAAAAAGGGAAAGACTTGAATGAGAAAGATCTGAATTTTTGCTTTTTTTTGTAGATTGTAGAAAAGACAGGTAATATTTTCTTTTCTTTTTTTTGAGCACTTTGTATCAAACCCAGAGCCTTATGAATGCTAGGCAACCACTCTACGGCTGTGTATTTATTTCCTCATTGACTTTCACTAAGCAGCCCTCCTGGCCTCACTTAACAGAGGTGAGTCTGGTACAGCCTCCCAAAGGTGTGCACTACTCCTGGCCTAGTAAATTCTCTTAGTTAAGGGTTACTATTGCTATGATGAATCACCATGACCCGAAGCAAGTTGGGGAAGAAGGGGCTTATTTGGCTTACAGTTTCACATCAATGAAGGAAATGTCCAACAATGAAGGAAGTTAGCACAGGAACTCAAAACAGGGCACGATCTTGAAGGCATTAGCTGGTGCCGAGGCCATGGAAGGGTGATGCTTACTGGCTTGCTCAACCTATTTTCTGATCGAACCCAGGGCCACCTGGCCAGGAGTGGCCTCACCCACAGTGGACCCCCCCCCAATATTAATTAAGAAAATGCCCTACACACTTACCTGCAGCCAGATTTTATGGAGGCATCTTCTCAGTTGAGGTTTCCTCCTGTGATGACTATAGCTTGTGTCAAATTGACATAAAACCAACTAGCACAACTTTTTAAACTTTTGCTTGCCTTGAGTCCTAGTACCCTAGAGGTAGATGCAGGCAGAACTCTGAGTTTGGGGCCAGCCTGGGTTATATAGTTCCAGGACAGCCAAGCCAAGGATACACAGAGATGCTGTTTAAAAAAAAAACAAAAACAAAACAAAAACAAAAAAACCGAACAAAAACGGTTTTCAACTGTCCATTTCTTTTTCTAATGTCTGTATCCCTACTAATACTACTCATAGCTCCTTTTGCTTTTTACTATTTGACAGAAGTGGTACTTCAGTTAATCCATTTTACATATGGGGGAGGTAATTTATGTAAGGCAGAAAATGGTAGCTCTAAGGTTTTGTTTTTGGTAGGTGGGTGGTTTGCTGCTGTTTTGCACCTAACTGTGGCTCTGTACCAAGGTGGGCATTGAGCTCTAGATCTTTGCTGCCTCAGCCTACCAGATGCTGAACAGGACATACAGCTCATGACTGAGATCTAAGATTGGATGTAAGATGCTTGAAACCAAAGCTGTTTCATTATACTTGTTTGTATACTAGATGTATAGCATGTCTGATACGTGTTTTTTAAAAGTTTCAGTGCATGCTTTGTTGTTTTAATTGGGTAGTAAGTTTCCTTTTTCCTTTTTGAGACAGGGTGGCTCTGTAGCTCTTGCTGATCTGGAACTTGCTGTGTATACCAGGCTGGCCTCAGACTCACAGAGATCTGTCTGTCTTTGCCTCTTGGGAATTGGAATTAAAGATGCCCACCACCCCAGTAGTAAGTTTCTTGAGGAAGGAAGCTTTGACTTGCAGATCTACAGATCAAAGAGATCCACTTACCTCTCCCTCCCCAGTGCTGGGATTAAAGGCATGCACTACCAACACCCGGCTAAAGTTTTCTTATCTTAGTATATAAAGATTATTTTGAAGGTGGGTGTAGGGTTCTGTGTGTGCTTGGAACCAGTGTTCTATCACTGAACTAAACTCATGGTCCAGCCTTTATTCCTATTGTTTGTGTTTTTGACAGGTTCTCATTGTAAAGTACTAGATGGCCCTGAGCCTACTCTGTAGGTCAGGACAGCCTCCAATTCAGAAAGATTTCTCTTGTCTCTGTCTCCTGTGTACAGGGATTAATAAAGGTTTGTGACTCCATTAATTTTTATAATAATTTTTTAAGTATTTATTTTATGTGTGTTCAAGCTTGATGCCTATGGATCTCAACTTTTTAGGAATTGGTTCTCTCCTGGTACATGGTTCTAGGGATCAAATTCAGGTTCTGGGGCTTGCAATAAACACTTTAAACCAGCAGGACTCGTAAATTGTTGCTTAAAAACCCAAACCAACCGAAAACCTACTGTATGACCTAAAACCAGTAAGTACTCCAGCAGACTAAGAGTGGTGAATTCTGTGTTTGAGACTAGCATTGGCTACATAGTAAATTCTAGGTCAGGCTTAGAAGGATAGTGAGATGCTATTTTAAAAAATGAGACAAGCTGGGTGGTGGTGGTGGTGGTGGTGGTGGTGGTGGTGGTGGTGGTGGTGCACACCTTTAATCCCAGCACTCGGGGGAGGCAGAGGCAGGCGGATCTCTGTGAGTTTGAGACCAGCCTGGTCTACAGAGCAAGTTCCAGGACGGCTAGGGCTACACAAGGAACCCTATAGAGCTAAAAACAAAACCAGTACATGTACTAGTAAACATCAATTTATTGTTTTAATTTAACAACTATGACAATAAGTACAGGATAGAGTTTGAAATTTACAACCTGTTTTCACAATCAGAAAAGGAATATTTTACTCAGCATGATAGATTGGAGTTTCTATTATGGGAAAGTCACAATGATGATGCTTTCCTCTTTTTTGCCTATCCTACTTTCTATATTGAGTATATCTAGTATACTCAGGAAATCCCTGCTTACTTGAGAGACATCTAGTCATTCTTAAAATGGTTCAGCATGTTCTTCACTTGGGAAGGATTGGTATAGTTACAGTTAATTAGGAGCAGTTGGATTTGTCCAGTAGCCTTTCAGGGACGAATAAGAGTGCATTCCTTTATTTTCATTTGTTTACGAGCTAATGGCATTCCAAAGACATACAAAAACTTCTTTGTGAATTTGGGGTTTAATAAAATTGTAACTCTGGAAACAAGCAGAGAAATAGCTTTGCAGAGATCCTAATTTTTTTGAGAATTGGTAGGAAGTAATAAAAGAAAAGGAAATGTTAATTGGATAAACCCATAGAAAGAATTTCATTTTAAAGCATTTAAATTCCCAATAACAAGATGTGCCTTCATGCCGGGGGTTGGTGGAGCATGCCTTTAATCTCAGCCTGGTGTACAGAGCGAGTTCCAGAACAGCCTCCAAAACAATACAGAAAAACCCTGTCTCCAAAACAAAACAAAACAAAAAAAGAAAAGATGTGCCTTCATTAACAGTTATCTTTAGGGGCCAGTGGGGATGGTTCAGTGTAGGTAAAGGCCTTTGCTACCAAACCTGATAATCTTAGGTTTGAATCCCAGGACCCACATGGTGGAAGGAGAGACTGACTGCTGCAAATTGTGTTCTCACTTTCATATCTGTGCGATGGCATGTGTCCTGACATAGTCTCACACAGTGGTAATAATGAAAAAAAATAAGTTATCTTAATTATTAGAAGCCTTAAATAGTCTGAAGAATTTTATAATTTGCATGCATAGGTGGAAAATTAAATTCAGAAAAATAATTTCAGTTAAACATACAGAAAAAAGGCTGGAAGAAAAAAAAACACCTAAGATTTTATAGTAGCATTATAGCTTTTAATTATCTTACCTTTAATAGTGAGCATATATTTCTTTAGTTATCAATTGATTTAGCATTTGTATGTGACACTTTTGAAAATTTACTCCTCTAAATTGACATCAATAACAAAGTAAAAGTATATTCTACAATTACACCTACACTTAGATTTCTTTTCTCTCTCTCTCCATCCTCTGCTGGCCCTTGTTTTATTCCATGTTGACCCAGAACTTGTGATGTAGTTGAGGGTAACCTTGAACTTCTGATCTTGATGCCTCCACCTCATTTGTGGGATCTTGTGCTACTACACCTGTTTTTATGCCATAATGGATCCACACTACCAACTGCATCACATTCCAGTATCTTTAGTATAGAATTAAATTTCTTTTTAAATGCTGGAGATTAATCACAGGGCCAGAGCATTCTAGACAAGTGCTCTAATACTGAACCACACCCTCTATCCTTTAGATTTCTTTAAAATTTTTTTAAATTAAATTAAGTTAGTTTTGTTTACCCAGTTGTGTTGGTGTATATTACTAAGAACCCAGCTCAAGGCCTTGCAATGTTCTAGGCATACACTGTCACACATGGTGGATGTACTTTCAGATAGTCTAATCTTTGTGTTTGATCATAGGAATGATGATGATGATAATTACTATAATTTGTTTGGAGAATTTATCTAGAAGAATAATTTATAATTTTTGTGTTCTGCTTTATAATTTACAAGTCTTTTTATGCTCTTTCATTTGATCTTTATAATAACCAATGAACCAGGCTATTATTACCATCACTTCAAATTGGAGGATACTGAGGCTCATAATGTGGGATGTAAGTTTTATCTTCAGAAATAAAAGGGAACATGAATCTAGGTCTGAAAAAAAAATATAATTAATTCTAGTTTACTACCTGCTCTAGGCCCTTCGTTCATTTCCCAGAGGCAGTTATTCTTGCTAGTTTTGTGTGTATTTTCTATAATGATCTTTCTCTTTCTCTCATTGTAGTCTTTTAAAAATATTTTGGCCGGGCAGTGGTGGCGCATGCCTTTTTCCCAGCACTCAGGAGGCAGAGGCAGGCGAATCTCTGTGAGTTTGAGGCCGGGCTGGACTGATAACCTCCAAAACAATACAAAGAAACCCTGTCTCGTAAAACAAAACAAAAAAAACAAAAAACAAAAAAAAATTGACACACTGCTATTTTACAACTTTACTATTAATTTTAGATTATTTGATATAGGACGTTCTGTGTTCCTGCATATTTAAAATATTTCAGGGTAGTCCTGTGTGTGAATATTCTCAGTTAACTTAGTCAACCTAATGATGAGTCTTTTGTTGTTTGTAGCATTGCAGCAAATACTTTACATATTCTTGTGCCTTAGCTACGTATGGGTTAGTTTTTGGTGGATGTAATTATTAGGCCAAATGGTTTAAACGATTTATAGATTTTATAGATTATATATATATGAATGATTGTTTTACTTGCATGTGTGAATGTGCACCATGTGTATACCTAGCGCCTGTGGAGGTTAAAAGAGGGCATCAGATCCCCTAGAACTGGAGTTATCAGTAGTTGTGAGCTTCCATGTTCCAATTTTCTAATTAAGAAAAAAAATTCCTCACAGGTGTGCTCAGTCATTTGGGTTTTAATTAATTCTAGATATACTCAAGTTGACAACAAAGAATAGGCATCATAGTTGAGCAGTGGTAGCGCACACCTTTAATTCCAACACTCAGGAGGCAGAGACAGGTGGATCTTTGAGTTTGAGGACAGCCTGGGTTACATATAGTGAAACTCTGTCTGGAGGTGGGGTTGGGGGAGAATGGGCATTATGGTACATATAGCTGTAAGTTTGTTCTTTAGATTTCCTGTAGTTTTCTATTTAAGATACCTTTCCTAGAGCCGGGTGTTGGTGGAGCACACCTTTAATCCCAGCACTCGGGAGGCAGAGGCAGGTGGATCTCTGTAAGTTCAAGGCCAGCCTGGTCTACAGAGCAAGTTCCAGGACAGCCTCCAAAGCCACAGAGAAACCCTGTCTTGAAAAAAAAAAAAGAAAAGAAAAGAAAAAGAAAAAAAAAAGATACCTTTCCTAGTACTCTGTGATTTTGTTACATAAATGTGAACTTTGAGACTTTTATACAAAAAAATAGGAGCCAGGTAGAATTAATTTGCTTTTATTATATAAATAATGCTTTCAAATGAAAGATTGGGACTATTTTTGAAACTCATTTTGAGGCTAAGGATAAACTAGGGTGTTTTATTTGTTTAATTGATAGTGGTGGTTGGTTGTTGCAGAATATTTAACTATGTAAAGATGTGTTAACATTTGTTTATGTTGGAGATTTTATGTCTAACTGTAGAGATGTGATGCATTTGATCATGTTCCAGAATATTTCTTCAACTATGTAAAATGAGGGAGAAGATTAGGTGGGACTTCTGGATAGGGACAGTTTTTCTTCTATTATTTTTTTATCCCAGACTTTACTTGAAATCTTGATCTTTTTATACCCAGCCTAGGTATGCATCACCATACACAATCTGATTAGAAGGATTTAAGTTGACAGTATTTTTGTTACAAAGACCATTTATAGTTTATAAAAGTTTAGTTATCATTGGGAATTGGCATTAAATGTTAGTGTGAGGAAGGCTGAAATATTTCAGTTTACATTCTTTCTGTAGTCCATGTTGCTCTTGTTCTTAGTCTGTTCTCTACATTCTGTTCTTTGTTTTTCCCCTTGGCATACTTTTATCCATGGTCTTGTGGGTGGATTCTGGACCATCTGGTACTTTAGAACAGTTTAAAAATGATTCTGTTGACTCTGCTTTGAGCCATACTTTATTGAAATGTCCTGGTATGTCTTTGTGCTTGGCACGTTTTCTCTTTTATATTCTCACGGCTTTCATGACTAATTTTCCCTAACACATGAATTTTGGCAGTATCAAGTATTCATGGATTAAGGCGGTCAAGACTTGCTTTTTGTAGGCCTTTCCCCCAATTCCCTATAACAAAAACTTCACATCTGTGAGTTCAAGGCCAGACTGGTCTACAGAGTGAGTTCTAGGACAGCCAGGGCAACAAAGAGAAACCCTGTCTCAAAAACCCAAAAAGCAAAAAGTTAAAAAAACTTTGTTGTTTTGAGATGGTCTTAAAGGGGGTGTGTTTGAAATTGTAGATAAAAACATCAAAATCATGATCCTCCTGCCTCAGCATAATCATCATAAGTGCTGAAATTAGTCACTGTGGTGGCTTGAAAGAAAATGGCCTCCAAAATAGGTGAGTTTGAGGCCAGCCTGGTCTACAGAGTGAGTTCCAGCCTACTTTTCTGTCTTCACCTACATTCAGATCCTCAACTGGATCTTTAAAATTAGACCCTAAGTTACTTCCTATGTTCTATCTTTTCACAAACATGTACATGCACAAATAATCACTCTTCAATTTGTCTCTGGTTGGGAGCGATCATTGTTATTTAGAACCTCTTGTAAATATAATCAGTCTTTTTTAAGAATAGTCCATCCCCTCCCCAGCTTCCTAATGAATAGAACTTGGGCTCACAGGAATAGCCGATGGCAAAAAGGAAACATTCCACAATTAGATTACTTAACCCCTCCCTCTGCGATCCTTTCTCCTTGCCAACACCTGTTATCTGCTCACCTTTAGTGGCCTGGTTGCTAGGCTATGACCCCTCCCTCGCTGTCCTGCATTCCTCTGCCCTATCTCTCTACCTCATTTCCCCTATATTAGCCTGTACGAAATTCTCTTTAAATGCAGCTTGATGGGAAGGTCTGTCTTGCTGTTTGTTCTTTGTGCCTCTTGTCCTGTCCTTCCAGGTTCCCATGGGCTTGACCTTCGTTGTGCCCTGCTGGCCAGGGCAGTCTCCCTTTATATCCTTGTTTCTTTAACTTATACCATGTCTGCTGTGTCAGATAGATGAGACACTTTATAAATTGTCCTCTACAAAATGTTATGTTGCATAATGTTTTACTCTTTTGGATTTTTGGCCTTTTGAGGGGCCTGCCACCCAGCACCCAAATAACTCACTCACCGAGGCTTATTCTTATTCTGAATGCCCGGCCTTAGCTTGGCTCTTTTCTTGCCAGCTTTAGTTAACTAAAGTTAGCCCATCTACCTTTTCTCTCTGGGCTTTTACCTTTCTTATTTCTGTATATGTTACTTTCTTACACTGTGGCAGGCTGGGTGGCTGGCCCCTGATATCCCTCTCCGTGTTCTCTTGCTGCTCCTCGATCCTCATTTCTCCTTCTGTTTGTATTCTCTGCCTGCCAGCCCTGCCTCTTCTTGCTCCTGCCTAGATATTGGCTATTCAGCTCTTTATTAGAACCACCAGGTATTTTAGACAAGCACAGTAACATAACTTCATAGAATTAAACAAATACAGCATAAACAAAAATCACACACTTTAAATAATGTTCCCCAACAATGTTACATTGTTATTCCTTTTTTTTTTTTTTTTTTTTTGGTTTTTCGAGACAGGGTTTCTCTGTGGCTTTGGAGGCTGTCCTGGAACTAGCTCTTGTAGACCAGGCTGGTCTTGAACTCACAGAGATCCTCCTGCCTCTGCCTCCCGAGTCCTAAGATTAAAGGTGTGCACCACCAACGCGCCCGGCACATTGTTATTTCTTGTTCCTCCTCCCCCCCTCTCCCCCTCTCTTTCCCCCCCATGGGCATGTGCTGCCATGTCCATACTTCCTAGTTTGTACAGATGTAGCTGATTTTTGTTAAATGCATGCAAACATGTTATCTCTAAGTAGATTCACCCTCTTTTCTTCTTTCTACAATTTTAAGTTCCTGTTTTCCTAGCATCCCTTAAGTCTTCTTAGATGCCTTTCTTTGTCTTGAACATTTTTCCATATTCCTGTACTAGCAAACCTGATCTTTTGAGCACTGATATTCCTAAGCTGCCTTCCAGATGAGCTATTATGTTCATCAGTTGAACAAGGAACCCTTTGAACTGGATGTGAAATGAGTGTCACTGCCTGCATATAAGCAATTCAAATCTGATGACATCAGATCGTCATCATTACACCAGTTTGTGTAGCGAGGGTTGTTTGTTGTGGTGCTATGATCACAATTGTGCCGTTTTACATACTAGGCAAATGGTTTCCTATTGCACTGCATCACTATTCCTTTATTGTTTACTTTATTGAAGTAGATTTTGAATTGATTTTTAAATACTGTGGATACTTGGGTAAAGGATGAGCATTTTGAAAAAGCTTTAAACTGACTTCTGTTATGGATTGGGTTTCTGGGTGGAATTATGCATGAAAACCTTAGATTCTTATTTTCCTTACTTTTTCTAATTCTTGTGACTGTGTTTATTCATTCTCCTTCCTCAAATGAAGAATTTTTTAAATCTCTTTTGTCTTTGTTTCTCAAGTATCTTTTAAGTGAATACTAAATGTATCACAAGGAATAATTGAATAAAATATAATTGCTATTTATTGTTTCTTTTAGTTGTCAAGTGGGAATCCTGTATATGAAAAATACTATAGACAGGTAAGATTTTATTGTATTTGTATTCTGAACCAAATGTAAAATATGCTATCAATTGTTGATTATATGCATGTAGATGAGCAGTTACTAGATTAGTTTGATGTGTCTTGATTCAACTTTTTGGGCTTTAGCCTAAACTTTGAGTACTTGATGTTTTCCTTTTGTTTTGAGAGGGTCCTGCTAGGTAGTCTCTGCTGGCCTTTTAGTGCATAATCCTACCTCAATCTCCTGAGTGCTGAGATTACAGGCACACACCAAACACTAGTTATTAGCTCTCAGAAAAATGAAAGAGAATTTAATTACCCTAAATATATATTAAAACTCTGTAGAACATTATATTCATTCAGATATAAAAATCCAAATTAATGTATAAGCCAAATAGAAATAACTTTGATGTGTCATTTGTTTGTTTATTTATTTATTTGGTGTTTTGGTTCTTATTTCATGTCTGACTGGCCTGGCATTCACTATGTAGTCCATTTTTGTGTTGTGTCAGAGTCCTCCTGTTTCAGCTTCTAGTGCTGAGATTTTGGTGTGTATCACACCTGCCTTGGGTTGCTTTGTTTTGTTTTATTTTCCAAGCTAGGGTTTCTTTGTAGCTTTGGAATCTGTCTTGGAACTCGCTCTGTAGACCAGGCTGGGAATAAAGGCGGGCGCCACCACTGCCTAGCGCCTTGGGTTGCTTTAAAGACATACTAAATACAAGTTTTATAGATTGAAAACACGGCTTGCATACACATAAGTGAGTGTGGGGCTGAGGGTGTAGCTCTTTGGTAGATTACATGTTCATTACACACAAGGCCCTAGGTTTAATTCCTAGCACCAAAAAACAAACCAAACAAACAAAACATGTATCAAGGATTTTGTTAATTAGTCAGGGAAACATTCAGATATAAAATCAGAATACAAAAACCAGGTGTGATAATATTTGTTAATCCTACCACTTAGTGGAAGAAGCAAGAGGATCAAGAGTTCAAGATCACCCTGTGTTACATAGTGAGTTTGAGGCCAGTGTGAGCTTTGTGAAAATGAAAATGAGAATATGAATTGTAGTGATTCATACTCAGTCAGAAAAAAATTCATTTGCACTGTGTGGACAGGAATCATTTGCATTGCTAATAGTATTCTATACTTTAACTTCTCATTTGACAGAGTTTAAAAGCCTTATTAAAAAGCTAATCAGTAATACATATTTTAGATCAGATAATGTCCTGATTTTCTACATGGTTTCAGTTGCTCATTTATTTCTTGAAACAATTTCATGCACTGTAGGCTAGCTTTGAACTCACTAAGTAGCAGACTATGACCTTGAACTTCCAATCATTTCTGCCTCTGCCTTCCAAGTACTGGGATTATATGTGTTTGCCACCATGCCCAGAACAATACAATTCTGTGTATTGGATTGTTTTCACAGAGAATTTGCATAAGTGTAGAAAAGGCTGGTCTACATTATTTTAGCAAATACCAATTAGCTAATATAGAGATCCCTGTGGTTTTGACTCGGAAGTCTAGGACTGTATACTATTTAGCAGCTTTTACTTCTTAATTTGTAGAGTTTGATTATATTTTAAAATTAAGTTGTATCCATGCTTCTTAAGAGTGTGATTCTTAAGAACCTATGTTGCTCAAGCTGGTCTTGGACTTCAGGGCTCAAGCCATCCTCCTGTCTCACCCTCATAAGTAGCTGGGGCTACAGTTGTATGCCACCATGCTCAGTTTGGTTTTATGCTTTGTTTTGTTTTTTAATTTGTCTTTTTGAAATGAGCTCTCAGGCTAGAATCAAACTCATAATGTAGTTGTGAATAGCTTTGATCTTCTGATCCTTCTGCCTTTGCTTCTCAAGTTCTGAGGCTACTATTGTGGGTAACCATGCCAGTCTTGATTATATTTTTTGTTTTGTCTTAGAGACAGGGTCTTGCTATGTAGCCAGAATTCCCTTAAACTCTAAATCCCCTTCCTCAGCCTCCCCTGTGCTGGCATTGCAGGCATGTACCACCATGCCTATAATCTTTTTTGGATGGGGTGGGGACAAGGTGTAATTGTAGCCTAAGCTGGCCCCAAATTTGCTGTGTAGCAGAAGCTGACCTTGATATGTTGATCCTCCTACCTGTACCTCCATGCTAGGGTTACAGGTGCTTACCACTGTACATAGCTTCATGCCTGGCTTTTGATTGAACTTTTAAACTTTTCTTACTTGTTCTTCTGGCCTAAAGAACACACACACACACACACACACACACACACACACACACACACACACACACACACACACACCCCTACATCTGTGATGGTGGGACTTTATTAGGCCATTTTTGTTTGTGTGTGCATGTGCACGGGTGCCTGTGCATGTACATATGCAAGTTAAATTGTCTACCTTTTGTTTGAGACAAGATCTCTCTTGCTCACCCGTGTCTTTGGCTAAGTAGTCTTAAGCTAGCTGGCTATTGAGCTCCTGGGATCTATCTGTTTCTGACTCATTTCACCATTGCTGGAAATTGTAGGTTACTCACCTTATCCAGTCCTTTACTTGAGTTCTGGGGATCCAATCTCAAGTCCTCATGCTTTAAAGCATTCAGAGCATCTAAACTGGGATTCGGAGGTGTCCAAATTCAAGTCCTAATACTTGTAAGATAAGTGCTTTACTGATAGATCCATCTCTCTCTTTTCCCCCACCCAGATAGCTTGTTCTATCAGAGTAAAAGAGAATTGTTCTTAAATATGGCCTCGTGTTGTATACTTGATTAATTTAATTACATCCTTTTAAAAAGCCAAAGAAATTGTTGAATTTTTTTTGTGATTGTCATAAAAAGTAGTCTTTCAGTAAAAGATACTGTTTTGGTTTTTGATGGATCAAAGAAATCAGATCCTGTTGGAAAGTTTTTTATTCAGGTTGCAATAGTGGGATCTACTAATTCAGTATTGAGCTAGCCTAAGAACAAAAAGGAATTTTTTTCTTCACATTTGGAACTGGGGGTGCACCTTACTGGTAGACTGCTTGTTTAACATGCACAAAGCCCTGGGTTCTGTCCCAAGTACTGGGATGTGTGGTGAGGGTGAGTAAAAGACATCCTTAAGGTTCCCTGGGCAGTTGTAATAATACACACCTGTGATCCTGGAACTTGGGAGGTTGTACTAGGCAGGAGGATCATTCAGGGTCATCTTCAGTTACGTTAGAGTTTGATGCATACTGGGCTATATCCATGAAACACTGTCTCAATAAAAAGGATAGAATTTAAAACATAGGATACGATGTCTGTAATCTCACAACTCAGGATGCTGGGGCAGGAAAATCATGAATTTGAGGCTAGCGTGGGTTGCACAGTGAGAAACTGTCTGTAAAAAAAGAGTTGGGCATGGTTGTGAAACTGTGATCCCAGCATTTGGGAAGAGGAGTCAGGAGTTTAAGGCCAGTCTGGGCTACATGAGGCCTTGACTCTTGAAGCAAAAAGAAAAAAAAAAAAAAAAGAAAAAAAAAAAAGAAAAGGAAGTATAGGGGAGATGACTGTACAGGTAAAAAGATACTTATAACCTGAGTTCAATTACCAAAATTAAAGGTGGGAGGAAAAAACATATCTCAAAAGTTGTCCTCTGACCTCTACACACACGCCATGCCCCTGCCCCCATCACACACACAACAGATGCCATTTTAATTTTTTTTTAATTTAAAGAGAAACCCCTACTAACTAACCCCCAAAACAACAGAAAAGAAAGAAAAAATAATGTGAGGCAGGAGAATCACTTGAGTCAGGTAGTTGAACAGTTTTTCAGTCTTTTGTGATCTTTTTCTGCTAATCTTGTGTCAGGAGTTCGTTTTGGTGTAGAAGATCAGTTTCCAGGCTGAGAGGAGTCTGGAAGCGTCATTTAGTTTACTAGTCTAGTGTAAATGTTCTTCAAGTAATGTTAGTTACCCAGAAGTCTTTTTCTCCCCCTTTTAGATGGGATCTGTCTTTTTCTCCCCTCCCCTCCCTCCCCCTCCATTTCTTTTCCTCTTCCCTTCTTTTCCCCTCTTCTCCTCCCCTCCCCTCATCCCCCCCCCCAAAGGATTTCTCTGTGTAGCCCTGGCTGACTGTTGTGGAACCCAGTCTATAAATCAAGCTGGCCTTGAACTCAAGAGATCTGTCTGCCTTTGCTCTGTGTTTGTAGTGCTGGGATCAAAGACATGCACAACCACTGTGTCCAGCTATTGAGACAGGATTTTATGCAGCCCAGACTGGCCTTGAAACTTGCTGTGTGATGGGGTTGTGTCTTGAATTCCCAGTTCTCTTGCTTGCTCCCAAGTGCTGGGATTAAAGTCATGTACTGGGACTGGAGATGGCTCAGTGGTTAAGAATACAGGCTGCTCTTTCTAGAAATTAGACCTGGGTTTAATTTCTAGCACCCAGGTGGTGGTTGAAAACCGTCTGTAACTCCAGCTCTAGGTGATCCAATACCCTCTTTTGGCCTCTGGACATTGAGCACATACATTGTACACAGACCTATTGCAGGCAAAACATCACACACATACACCTTTTTTAAAAGGCATGTACCGACTGGGCTGGAGAGATGGCTCAGAGGTTAAGAGCACTGACTGCTCTTCCAGAGGTCCTGAGTTCAATCCCCAGCAACCACATGGTGGCTCACAACCATCTACAATATATGCAATAAATAAATCTTTTTTTTTTTTTTTTGGTTTTTATGAGACAGGGTTTCTCTGTATTGTTTTGGAGGCTGTCGGTCCAGCCCAGCCTCGAACTCACAGAGATCCGCCTGCCTCTGCCTCCTGAGTGCTGGGATTAAAGGCATGCGCCACCACTGCCCAGCGAAATAAAAAAAAAAAAAAGCCATGTACCATTGTGTCTGCTTTTTATTATTCTTTTTCTTTTACAGTACTGAGAATTGATCATGAGACTTCATACATGCTGAGTAAGTGCTCTTCCACTGAGCTATCTTCTCAGCCCAGAAGTCTGTATGTAGTTTTATAAGTGTTGAAATTTAAAGTCTTTTGTGAGGCTATGGAATTCTGTTGAAGACATCAATTCCAGGTTGTAGTTTATAGAGGAGATTTTTGCAGGAATCAGAGTTAGAAACTGCCTGAAGATAAATGTAAATAGATGTTTTAATTTGTTACTGTGACTGCAAGAATGGAAGATAAGATTCCATATTAGGATATAGTAGGTAAATACTTAATGAATTTAATCTATGTTTACTTTGAGTGCATTGATATTTAGGTTATGCGTGGTTTCCTACCATGGTAAGGAAGTGGGTAAAGAAAAGTAGTTCTGGAGAATTCTAGAGGCATGTTTCCTGACACTTCTATACTTCCTTCTTCCCCCAAAATTGAAGGATTAGACAAATCTTTCTTTTTTGCTGAGTGCCTGATTTGGCCTGTTCTTGCCTTTGAGAAGTTTTTCTTTTCTTCTTTCTGGGACTGGGCTGTGTGATTACTTCATGTATTTACAGTAAATTTAGTCTCTAAACTAGAAACACAGCTAGTTCATGAATATCCTACTATAATATTTCTTTTCCCATGACTTTTTAAGATTTACTTTTCATATTTACAAATAGAAATTTAGGATGTCTTTACAAAAACAAGCTTTATTTTCTTCCTTGTTTGTTGTGACCCCATTCTGTTTTAAAGGATAAGTCCCCATCAGTCAAAATCATGTAGTCCCTTTGATGTACTATAGAAACAAAAGTTTATTTTTTAAAGTTTATCATGACTTAAAGCTGATGCTGCTTTGATTTATTTAAAGTATTAACAAATTCTAAGAGTATATATAAAAGCAGACGTTAATCTAAAACTTATTTGAAGAGTCAGATCATACTCGGCTATCCCAGCTGTCAGAAGACCTCGAGGAAATACTTTTTTCTTACATTGGCATTTAAATGACAGTCATAAAAATGCAGAGTTAGAAGATCTGTGTTCATGTTCTGACTCTACTCACTTGCTATTCCTGAGCTTGCTTTTTTACTTGTATAATAGACATGATAAACAAATCTTGCCAGTTGACTCCTGTGTGGATGGTAACAGTCTTAGAAGGCTCTGCAGAGGCCTTGCTCTTCTTAGCAGAAGGATTCTGGTTCCAGTTCATAAATTAGGAAGGAGAGATGAAGAAGTGGTATAATTTTGATTTTGTGTTGTCAGCTTCCTGTTTCTGTCTTTTCAGGTTGATACAGGCAATACTGGAAGGGTGTTGGCTTCAGATGCTGCTACATTCCTGAAAAAATCAGGGCTTCCAGACTTGATTCTCGGAAAGGTAGGATGTGCTTATTATAACTAGATTATAATGAATATGGAGAAGCATAGCAGAACTGCAAATAAATTCAGAAGGATGCAATCAAGAAACATACAAGTTAGAACTGAATCATAGGAGCAATTGTAGTAATGGGATGGGGGTTGTGATGTAGTGATTTATCTTTTTGAAAATTAAGTGGTGCCAGCTGCAACACTCAGGAGAGCAGGCCCTGCGCCTTTGCCCAGGCAGCACAATAGAACCAAACCCATTGGCAGAGGTGTGGGTGAGCCAGCCCAGAAGTTGTGAGCATGGGAGTTGTCCCCATTACTCATCTGTCATGTGACAGCATGGATAGGGTAAAGATGTCCTCCTCTACCCCTCACCCTCCACCCATCAGTACCTGAGGCAGATAGGAGAGATGGCCCTGAGGTCAGAAGAGAGAGGGAGAGAGCTATCTCAGCCCCTCATCAGTTGCAGCACTCCGGAGAGTGACCCCTACACCACACCTGGGCAACACAGTAGAGCTGGCCCTGAAGGTGTAGGTGTGGGAGACCCAACCTTGAGGATGTGAAGGCTAGAGAACTGGCCCCACCCCGTGCTCACTGCTGCAAGGGGTGAACTAGCCAGGGAAATGTAGCAGAGCTCACCCTGGTGGTGAGGACAAAAGAGAGCTGGTGGGCTGACCAACCCTGCAACTACCCAGGCCCAGGGTTATAAGTTGGCCCACTTTGACATTTACCCCATCTGTGGTCTGTTGGAGCATTTAAAGGGAACCCAAAGCTGCAGGATTTCCTCAACACAGGGCAACAAGAGGATAACCAAGAGGAGTTCCAGAGAGGACACAGTATTGACAGTATAGCAGGAACCAGAGGCCTCGAGCCAGACCAATGACACTTTGTAATGAACACTTGTCAAGTAAAGATATATGGACTAAAGAGTTTACTCTGTGACTCACTATACCACACTACAGTTTCCATGATGAGATCGATTGCTCTTTTTTTCTTCTTCTTCTTAAATTTTATTGGGGGAGGGCATGGCAAGGGCAGAGGGATAGGGAAATGAATGGGATTGAAATGCATGATGTGAAAGGCACAAAGAATAAATAAAAAAGAAAGTTAAGAAAATAAAATTAAGGTGATGTTGAGCATTTCAGAAACAGCACTTTTGACTAGGATGAAATGAGAAAGTAACAATACATTTGAGTATTGTGGGGAGAAACAGTACAAAGAAGGAGTCTTGCTACTTCCTCAAACAGTTGGTCCTATCCTTGTTTTCCTCAATAAAGCTGCCTCTGTTTAATGTATAGAGCACAGTGAGGGGCTAGAAAGAACAGAGATGGGAAGCACTCCCTCGCCAAGTGGTTATGCATGATACTGATACATAGTAAAAATCCTAAAGACGATATTATAGTTTCATAATTAATTGATAAACATTAACCATAGGAAAAATTCATCGTAATATTAGAATCAAAATCAGGGTAGTATGTTTCAATAGACAGCATTTGACTCTCAGTTAAACTCAGGGTTAGTGAAAAGGGCATTTGACTAGCAACTGGAACTTGGATTTAATTTTTCCCTCATTCCTTTAATGTTCTTACGCCAGATCTACTAACTTGGGCCTTCATGTCTTTGTGAAAGAGTTGTACTGAATAATTTCTAATGAGTCTTAGACCTGTTTATACAGATCATGAGGTTATAAATTAGAGGGATTTAATTTATCTTTTAAATAATTTTTGTTAAAATATATATAAAGAGATTGATTCTTTTTTCCTCTTAAATTTCAGATTTGGGATTTAGCTGACACAGATGGCAAAGGTGTCCTGAATAAACAAGTAAGATTGAGAGATTTGAAATAAAAAGTAGCAGATTTTTTTTTTATCTCAAAGTTCAATACCATGTACCCATTTTTAACTACTGAACATTTAGCTATCCGAATGCTAAAATTTGGTGACATTGTTTTACTGAAGCTTTTATATAATACATACATCTCCTACAGTTGTTGTTTGTATCTTAGTAATTAAGTTTCTTGAATATACAAGATTATAAGTAAACATTGGTTTTATTAGTAAGTGCTACTCTAGATAAGCCCAGACTTTTGAAAGGAGTCTTTGGGCTAATCAAACCTGAATTCTTGTGTTTTATATCTTACGTGTCAACCAAAAAGTGGTAGACAGGATGGAAGTACACTCTAATATATAAATATGTGGAAGTGGTTATAGCCAAAGGTGTTGAATACCATGTATATACTTTAATGTTTGGTTCATTGGAAGTTTGCCATATCCCGATACTCTTACTTAGTACCACTCTGTAAAGCTCATTTCCCCTATGAGCATAGCGTCAAAAACAGAAAGGGGATGAGAATAATAATTAATAATCGAGTCAAAATACCCAGCCTTTTTTATAGGAAAATTATCTGTATGGGTGTTTTGCCTGCATGTATGTGCATATTTGTGTACCATATGTGTGCCTGGTGCCTATAGGGGTCAGTAGAGGGCTTTGGATCCCCTGGAACTGGCATTACAGGCAGTTGTAAATTGCTATGTGGGTGCTAAGAATTTAACCCATGCACTCTGAAGAGCAGCCAGTTCTATTAATGGCTGAGTCATCTCTAGCCTCAAGAATACCCAGTTTCTTAATTAGGATTTCAGGACTAGATTGTAGTAGTCCTCATTTGAGGTTCTGGGTAGAAGGGCCTGCTCAAGACACTGAAGACATGGTATGGTCCACTGAATCAACAAGTGTTTAAGAGCCAGCCTTTAGAAGTACAGAGGTGAATGAATTTGTAATATAATAACTTCCTCTCACTGGTAGCCTGGGACATTAGATGAGTTTGAGTTGTCCTTGATACATCCAGGTTGCTAGATAGATGTGTCTGCCATTGAAGTTTGAGTTTACATTGAAGGCACAGTGTTTTGTTTAGACTTTTTGAAGAAATATTTGTGTTGACTCATGGTTACAGAAATTTTATCCCACAGTCATTTGGCTGCATTGTTTCTGAATCTGGGATGAAGTGGAATATCAAAGGAGTAAGGAATGGTGGATGAAGGCTTGCTTGCCTCCCTGCTGCTGAGACAGAAAAACAAGGAGAAGGGCCTGGGGTCCCAGTATCTCCTTCAAGGGTTGAATGACCTACATAGGCCTTGTCTCTTAAAGTTTCTTCACCTCCTGGTAGCACCATCGAGTACTATATCTTTAGCATATGAATGTGGTGTGTGTTTTGGGGTATATTTATGATCCAGACTATAGAAAATATGTGTGTTTAATATGTGTACATGTTCATGTGTATGTGCCCTGTTGTACATGTGGAGATTAGAGGACAGAGGGTGTCAACCTTCATTTTCCGCCTTGATTGAGGTGGGATTTCTTTGTAGTTTTTCAGCTACATATGCCAGGCTAACTAGCCCATGAGCATCTGTGGACCCCCTTCTCCACCCCTCGTCTAGCTGTAGCTTGCTAGGATCACAAATGTGTACTGCTACATCCAGCTTTATGTGTGTCTGAGGATCTGAACTTCAGTTCTCACTCTTGCATAGCAAGCACTTTATCCACTGAGCCGTCTCCCCAGCCCAAAGATAATACTGTCAGGATTAACTTTTGAAAGAAAGAAAAGGAACCAGTACTGAGAATTTGTATGACAAAAATGACACTTGGTGCTTTCTACCCTACAGAATAGTTTTACTTCATTGCTCCTAATACATTTCAAGATAGATAGTATTAGACTGTCCTCCTTTTAGAGAAGAATTTTATTTAAATTTCCCATGGCATTGCAGTTTTAAGCAACAAAGCTAGAATTTAATGAAGAATAATTTCACTTCAGAGCTCATTCACAGTGTGGAAATGGATCTTTCAAAACCTACTTTATGATCTGAAAATATAAAATAATGCTACATAATACTGTGGAATAATGGTACATTATTGTATATTTTCAGATCATAAAGTAGGTTTTGAAAGAAGGTAGATTCAGAGAAAATATCCTAATGTTTATGCTTTTCTTTGTCAGGAATTCTTTGTTGCTTTGCGGCTTGTGGCATGTGCCCAGAATGGACTGGAAGTTTCACTGAATAGCTTGAACCTGGCTGTTCCCCCACCAAGATTTGTAAGAAATTATTTTACGTGTAAATTTATTTAATTAGAAAGATTAGGGCTGGGGAGATGATTCATTGGATAAAGTGCTTGCCCCTGCAAGCATGAGGACTAGAGTTCAGATCATTAGTACCCATAGAAAAGGCTGGATAGACATAGTGACTCACCTGTAATTCCAGAATTCAGAAAGTGAGGAGGGATTCCTCAGAGCATAGCTGGCTAGCTAAACTAGTGGAATCAGTGAGCTCTGAGTCAAGTGAGAGGTCCTACCTACAGAGGCATACACAAATGCATACTACATTCATACTTACCAAAAAATTTATATCACATGATTTGAAATAAAAAGTAATATACTTGATTTTTCTCCTTTTCCCTATCACTTAGCTACCTGGTTTTCCTTCTTAATAACTACTGCTATTACTAGTTTTATATATGTCCTTCAGAGTTATATGTGCATATAAAATATAAATACGCATTCATTAATTTTTTAATGGTAATTCTATATATTTGACTCCATACCCTTTTTAGAGATGTAACAAACTTAAGTGTTTGCATAGTATTTCTTTATGTTTATATAAATTCCAGTCAACAAAATTTTAAGGAAAAATGATGCAACAATTAGTTATTTTGTCATTTTCAATATGCATAAATGTAATTGTAAACTGTCAAAAGTGAAGTTGTCTTTAAGGGTTTTTGCACGTATGATTTCACTTTTACCAGCAATTGGCTGGCATGTCAATTTCCTTGTGCTTTTGCTCTCATGGTGTTGTCAGAGCATAGATCCATGCCAACTTGGTGGCAAGTGGCATGTCAGTGTATAGACTTGTGCTTAGCTTATAGGAGAGATTGACTACTTTTTAAGACACTGAATGGTTTTTATTCTGCCATGGGAATGTCTAATTCTAGACTGTGACTATTTTTCTTGATTATTTTTCTTTCTGAATTCTAGAGGTTCTTTAAAAAGTAGCAAGTTAACTCTGCACCCATATCATTTGCAAATATAGTCTTACAATTTGTCATTTGTCTTTTACTACGTTATGTTTTACCCCATGATGAAATTATTTTATGTAAACAAATTGCAAAACTAAAACATATTTTCTTTTTCAATATTTGTTATTCCTGGTGGAAGTGTGAGTGTGGATTCAAATTCATTCTTTCATGATAGCTACCATATAGAACTAATACAGTGTATTGAATGATTATTCTTTTACATATCAAATTCAAATGCCACCTCAGCAATGACCTAAATTGCTATATGCATTTTGCTGTCTTTCTGGATTTTCTTTTTCTTATTCATTGATCTGTTTATCTGTGTGCCAATTTTACAGTGTTTTGATTATCATTGTTTGGGAAATGTCTGTATATATGGTATGTGTATCTTATCAACCCCACCCCCAATGTTCTCAGAAATTTAATGACTGTTGTTTTAATTTTTTTTTCTTTTTCTTTTTTTTTTTTTCGAGACAGGGTTTCTCTGTGGCTTTGGAGGCTGTCCTAGAACTTGCTCTGTAGACCAGGCTGGCCTCGAACTCACAGAGATCCGCCTGTCTCTGCCTCCCGAGTGCTGGGATTAAAGGCGTGCGCCACCAACGCCCGGCTGTTGTTTTAATTTTAACTTTAATTTTGGTGCTGCTGGCCGGGCGGTGGTGGCACACGCTAGGGTTTAGCAGTTAAGGGCACTGGCTTCTCATCCAGAGGACCCTGGCTCTAATACCAGCACCCATATGGTGGCTTACAATTGTCTCTAACTCAAGTTACTGGGGATCCAACACACTTTTCTGGTTTGCCCAGGAACCAGGCATGTATATGGTACACAGACTACATTCAGCCAAAATACCCGTATACATTAAAATAAAGTAAAAAAAAAAATTAAGTTCAGTTTTGAGAATGTCTGGATTTCTCTGTTTAGATATGACCTACAAGGATTGTCATAGGTATTTGTTGCCTAGGTATAATATAGAGATTTTTCCAATGTATTTACTTGTCTCTTAAACCAGATAAAAGTAATAACTTGAATGTGCTGCCATTAGATATCAAGTACAGGTAACCTACAAGTGCTAAATAAGTTTGTTTTTCTGGTCTGCTTTCCTTAAATTGTACTGGGAAAAAGTTTTTATTTCAGTGGACAATAGATTGAAGGTCTAATTAAAGTAAAATAGTGTTGATATCCAGTATTTTGCACAAATACACTTAAATGCAAAAACCACAAATTTTCTTCTTTGATTACTGGTATGAGGACTTAGACAGTTCATTGTTCTCTTTATTTCCTAGCATGACTCCAGTAGTCCTTTGCTAACCAGTGGAACTTCAGCCACCGAGCTCCCTTGGGCTGTAAAGGTAAACAAGTTTCTTGCATCTCTTTTGCTTCGTACTTATAAATACCTTTCTCCCTATCCTCAAAATATATTGTTCTGCATTGAACTTTTCATATACATGTTCAAGGAGTGTAGGAAAAATATTGAAATAGAAAATTTTGAGAAATGCCTTAGTCTTAGTCTGTTAGTCATTTTGTGATACTTTTAAAAAACATTTTATTTCTTTGAATTCTAAGACAGAATGTCATTGCCAGTGTCTTCTTAGAAAAGTTACTTTCTTGTTGTAGGTCAGGGTGAGTGGGTAGGCATTCCTCAAAGCATTCTATCTCTGAAATTTTCTGAGTCTAATCTGACAGTAGAAAAGCAAAGATAGTGTTCTAACTAGTCTTCCAACTTTGAAATTATTTAATGTACTTTGATTAAATGTGTTTTAAAATGTTACCTTAAAAATTTGTGGTCAGTTATTTGAGGATTTGATTCTTATATGTGCAGTTAAATCCTTTTTGTGATTGTTTAACTTGCCATCTTTCTTTTTGTATTGCAGTCTGAAGACAAAGCCAAATATGATGCCATTTTTGATAGTTTAAGCCCAGTGGATGGGTTTCTGTCTGGTGATAAAGTGAAACCAGTGTTACTCAACTCTAAGTTACCTGTGGAGACCCTCGGAAGAGTAAGAGCAAGCTTTACATGTAATGTGTGTGTTCGTTTCTTTGCTTTGAGATGGTCTTTTTCCCCTTTTGTTCCTGGTGTTTTGAGACTGGATTGAGATGGTCTTAATGTGTAGCTCATGCTGGTCTGGAACTCAAGGACCTCTTGCCTGAGCCTCATGAGTGATGGGATTGCAGTATTGTGCTAGATGAAGTTATGATATATTTTAATTTTATACTTACCAGGAGCTCATTGTTTAGAATATAGACAGGTCCTGTTAAAGTTGTGTTAGTACAGGATTTTCTGTATTTGTAACATGTAAATTATTGTCATTGTGTTTCTGGTTTTAGTTATTTCCTAGAAAATATGAGTAGTTAGTATTAGTTACATATGTAAGTCTATTGAGCAGATCTGGGTTTTTTTGCATGTATACTTGAATAATTTAGTTGTTTGACAGAATTTTAGGGACTATCTGTATTTTTTTAAGATTTATTTTTGTTTTTAATTATGTGTACATGTGTGTGGAGTATACACATACAAGTACAGGTGCCCATAGAGTACAGAAGATCTGGGGTCCCTTGGACTTGGAGTTACAAGCAGTTGTGAGCTGCCATGTGGGAGCTGGGAGGGCAGCAAATACTCTTAACTGCTGAGCTCAGTCCCAGACCTTATCCTATGTATTGTAGGGTCTTGTTTTAAAGGAGTGTGAAATCATAAATTTTGCTCTCTGACTGGATTTCTTAGTCTTTTCCCTAGATGTTTGTTAGACTTTAATTCTTTGAACTCAGGCTTCTTCACTTCCCCTCAGTCTTTTTAATGAATTAATTAATTTGTGTGTGTGTGTGTGTGTGTGTGTGTGTGTGTGTGTGTGTGTGTGTGTGTGTGTGTGTGCGCCACAGTATGCCAGTGTGAAGATTAGGGGACAACTTGAGGGACTCGGTTTTCTCCTTCCATCATTATGTGAGTCCTGGGGTTAGTACTTGGTTGTTAGATTTGGCAGTAAGCACCTTTACCTGCTGAACTGTCAAGCTAGCCCCTTCTTTTTTGGATTTTGTTTGTTTTTGTTTTTTTCTCTGTGTGTGCACATGTGGAAGCCTCAGGTGTTGCTTTTCAGAAACTGTTGTTGTGTTTTCTTACCTTATTTTTTGTTTTGTTTTGTTTTTGAGGCATGTTGTTGCGTTATCCTGGAGCTCTGCTGCTCCAGGACTGGGGTTACTGGCCTGCACTACCTTACACCTAGACACCTAACTTTTGTTGTTGTTGTTTAAGATTTATGTTTATGACTGTTTTGCCTGAATGTATGTATGTACACTGTGTGTGTGCGCCTGGTGCTCATAAAGGTTAGAAGAGGCCACTGCATACCCTGGAACTGGCATAAAGATTTTTGTGAGCCTCCATGTGGATATTGGGAACTGAAACTGGGTGCTTTGCAAGAGCATCAAGTACATTTAACTGCTGAGCCATCCCTCCAGCTCTGACGCTTTTTATACAGGTCTGGGGATTGAACCCAGGCCCTCATGCTTGCATGGAAAGTACTTTATTATTAATTGAGTTACCTTCTCTGCCCGTGTAGTTCACGTGTTATATGTTCAGCTTAGTAATGTTTAGGTGTTAAAGTCCTGGAGAAATCCCACAAAAATCACCATCCTCATATGCAATCAGCAAGAGAATTTTATTATTCCAGCATGCTGGGGTATTGCCACACATAAAAACAAGATGATGAAAAAGACTCCTCCACCCCTCAAGAAGGAGATGGAGGCTTCTTTTAAGCCTTACTAAGGAGGGTGCCTAAGGAAGTTAGGTCATTTTAACTATAATTGGCTTAAACAAATGGCAATTATATTAGTATGTTCTAACTGGCTAGGGTTAGTTACGGGGCTGGTGAGAGCTATCATTCTCTTATTTTTTTGGTCAGGCTGGACAAGTCCCAGATCCTGACCTTATTTGGTCATTACCTTGAGATACTATGGGGCTGGCCTGAGTCCAGTATGTGCAGATTCTCTGGTAACCTTACTATCAGGGTTGCTGAAGGGAAATTGTCCTTTGTTCATTGCTTTTTCTGGGACCATTTGTCTGAAGGCTAGAATGAGACCCTAGTGAGGCCTGGCCTGGTCCTCTCAAAGCATAGTGACATTGCTGTACAGCCACCATTACCATCACTCCATGGTTTTTCAACTGGTAAGATTAAACCTATGTCTTTGTGTCTTCAGAAATTTTTTTCTTTAATTTGTATGTGCTCATTCCTATGTTTGTTCTTAGGTCTTTTTCTACATGATTCTTAAATATCTTAGCTTATGAAATCATAGATTCTAAACTTGAATTTCCTGCTTTCCTATATAGACCTTTTTTTCCTAAATATTTTTAAGACTTCAGTTTTTTGACTTTGATATTACTGAAAACTCAATTTTGCATATGCTCATTATTTACCTTTTCTTTTGTTGCATACTGGCTTTTGAGAAATGCTAAAATAAATTAATAATCACTAATTTTGTCTGGGTTTCTCCCTACTCCTTGCCACTTTTGTGCTGTTTCTAAAGTGATTTCTCTCCTTTCTTCTTTCATGTTTTAAACCATAACCACTTAAACCCCCAGCTCTTGTGTACGCAGCTGGGTTACAGAGCATCAAATCCTGGCTGCCCTGTTTATTTAAGTGACTTTGGGAAATTCCTTAGAAAAACTGTGTGTTGGTTTTCAGATCTTTAAATTGTGTATAATTTTCAGTTGATAGGGTTCCAAGGATTAAATGTGATAGTAGTATATGTACTTAATATAGTACATGTTACAAACTCATAGAGTGTTAGATCTATGGTGGCAATGGTGGTGACTACCATCACATTGATAGAAATACTTGTGCTATTGCCCCTGAGTTATTAGATCACTCTCTTGTCTCTCTCTGTGTGTCTGTCTGTCTGTCTCTCCATCTTTCCCCCCCTCCTTCTCTTCCCCTCCCCCCCCCTTGGGTTTCTTTGTGTAGCGCAGGCTGTCCTGGAACTCTCTTTGTTCTCAGACCAGGCTAACTTTGAACTCAGATCCACCATGCCTTGCAAATACTGATTTTTAAAAGCTATTTTCTAGTATTATTTCCATCCTTTTCTCTAGTGTGCGGTCAGTGTGAGATTCCTAAACTTTGAATATTCTTATTTTATTGCTTTAAACTAATCTTCTAGTAACTTCTCATTGCAATTAAGACAAAGTCCAGATTCCTTTTAAGGCACTTACCAACCAGGCATTTTCATATTCCACTAGTATACTTTCTCTTCCTGTTCCTAAATAGAACATAAAATAAAAGAGCATTAATTGTTCTCACTTCTCTTTTTAAAGGTTTGGGAGTTGAGTGATATTGACCATGATGGAAAGCTTGACAGAGATGAATTTGCAGTTGTAAGTAACCAGATATTCTTAAAATGTGAAATATCTTAATTTGACAATGTGACAACTTCCCCCACCCATGTATACCTCCACCATTTGATTAAAACAGGGCTTGACCTTCTGAGCCTCCTGCCCTGGGAAGCATTTCCATTTCAGTTTATCCGTAGTATATGCCCGTCAGATTGAAGTTATTAACCTTTTTAGGATTTATATGTGAGTGCATATTTTTAATGAGAAGGAGAATTAGTGTATGTTTTGCAGTCTTTTTTTTTTTCTCACTTCAGGTACTTAGGAGAGATACTTGGTTAATATATTGTAAAGATAATGGTGTGGTAATTTTGGGGGGTCTTAAATTACTTCAGTCTTGCTTCAACTATATCTCCTAATCTTCACACTATTTCATTAAAAGGAAACATGAACAACACTTTGGTTTCATTTTAACTGATGAGGCATTTGGCATCTTTCCTTATTTTAAAGATATGAAACTTTAATAGGGGCAGGTGAAGTGGTTCAGTTGTTGCATTCTAGCTCATGAACTCATGGCACCTTAGTTCAATCTCTAGAACCTACGTTAAAGAGAAAAAAATAAAGGTGTGGCTGTGAGTGCTGCCGAGGCAGAGACGGGATGCTCCTGAGTCTGCAAGTGTCTGGGTTCAGTGAGAGACCGTGGCTCAAAAAATAAGATGTAGAGTAAATGAGGAAGACCCCAAGATTGCTCTCTGACTGTACACGCCCAAGCACACCTGTCCATACACAGACACGTAACCTTCTGCAATAAGTTGGTGATCTCCTGTGTACCAGCTTAAATTTTCTACCTCTGTTTTCCTAAAGAATTGTGTGTGTGTGTGTGTGTGTGTGTGTGTGTGTGTGTGTGTGTGTCTGTGTGTGTATACACGAAGACAGCCAGAGGTTGTCAGATCTCCTTGGAGTTTGAGTTATAGTTAGTTGTGAGCCACTTGACATGGGTGCCATGAACTGAAGTCAGGTCCTCTGGGGTAATACAGTCTCTTGGTTGCTGAACCATTTCTCCAGGTCAGTTGTTTTTTTTTGTTTTATTTTGTTTTTTTTTTTTAATTTTCTTTACTTTTAAACTTTTCCCCATTAACTTGTATTTTTAAAAATCTTTTTATGCCTGAGGTGGTCTTTTCTCATCTTCAATCTTTCATATTTATGCTCATAGTCCTTTTTATTTCTTTGGTTCAATCTATCATTAGGTCAGTGATATTTCAAAACACCCATCCTTTAGAATTATTTATTCTTTTGTTTCACATTTTAATTTCCATCCAATTCAGTTTTAATCTTGATTTATTCCCAGTTTCAAAATTTTTGTCTAAAACTTACTGGTGTATGTGGGCACAGGTCACATGGCATGAAAATCTGTTCTTTTTCTACCTTTACCTGGGAGCAGTCTCAGATTGACATACTTGCAAAAAAGGCACCTTGACTATTTGAGTCATCTCACTGCCCTGGGCCCTTTTCCATTGAGTTTGAGTAACAGCCTGATTAGCCCAGTCAGGTGCATTCACATCGTTGTGTATCCAAGAATGACCTTTGTAAAAATTTAGTAACCTACATTGGTAAATTGCCTTAAAACTGTATGCTTTCTTTTGATTTTTTTTTTAACCTCATAACACTTCCTGGGCAAAGGTCTGCTCTATAGTATTACACTGCATTTAGTTGCCGTGTCTTTTCAGTCTCTTGAGTCTTTGGTAGTTTGCCATTCTTGTCTTATTTTTATGACCTTGACCTTTTTTAAAGGAGTACTGGTCTGATAGCTTGTAGAATATCTTCCAATTTAGATTTGTCTAGAAACAAAATACATTTTGTTTCTAGACAAATCTAGATATACTATCATGGAAATTGCTTAAGGTAACATTTGCAAGATTTCTTCCCAGAAAAGTAACTTGTGATTTTCCCTCTATTTTTCCCGTAAAATGAAGATAATGACCCCTCCCCTTTATTTTTTAACGTAGATGTCTTTTTGTATCTATAAATTTTTCTTCTTTCCAATTCTTTATTTTTTTTAAGTATCTATTTATTATGTATACAGTGTTCTGCCTGCATATATCCCTGCAAACCAGAAGAGGATACCAGATCTCATTACAGGTGGTTATGAGCCACCATGTGGTTGCTGGGAATTGAACTCAGGGCCTCCAGAAGAGCAGCCAGTGCTCTTAACCTCTGAGCTATCTCTTCAGCCAGCCCCCTTCTTTCCAATTCTTAATCTTTTCGGTCAGTAGTATTTATTGGATCCTTACTTTATGAGGAACGTGTGGCACTTGGAGAGCTAAGAGGGAGCTAATACTTGTAGCATGCATCAAATAGTTTTTTTGAGACTGGATTTCTCTAATAGCTCTGGCTGTCCTGGAACTCACTCTGTAGACCAGGCTGGCCTCGAACTCACAGAGATCCGCCTGCATCTGCCTCCCGGGTGCTGGGATTAAAGGCGTGCGCCACTGCCATCACCACCCAGCTCATCACACACACGTTATTCAAATTTCTCTTTCTTTCTTTCTTTCTTTCTTTCTTTCTTTCTTTCTTTCTTTCTTTCTTTCTTTCTCTCTCTCTCTCTCTCTCTCTCTCTCTCTCTCTCTCTCTCTCTCTCTCTCTTTCTTTCTTTCTTTCTTTCTTTCTTTCTTTCTTTCTTTCTTTCTTTCGTGTGGTTCTTAGGATTGAATACAGGTTCTTGCAAATGCCAAGCAAGCACTCTGATACTGAGCTGTACCTCAAACCCTGAAATTAACTTTTTACTCGTGTTGCTTCTCTTGTGTTATGAAAGTGAAGGATTTTTTTGTCCTCTTTCTGTTTCTAACATGGTGGTCAGACATCTTTCTATAAATGTTTTATTAAACTAAAGTGGTGAAGGAAACTTGTTTTACTTGGAAAACACAAAGTGTTTTTAAATCCCTTGTAGCAGCTGTTGGTTGCCACCTGCTTGAATTAATAGATCATCAGTAAGCACGTAGAACTCTTAAGGAAATTCCTAAAAGTATAGTTGCCTATTAGTGATACCTGAGAACCCTTGAAAAAAACTGCAAGCCTTGCCCCTGCAGATCATCTATGTCAGAGTTGGTCAGAATCTGTATTTTAAACCTGCCCCTCCAGAGACCGCAGTGGTGCTGCTTAACCCCAGTACTTGGGAGGCAGAGGTAGGTGGATCTCTGTGAGATTTAGGCCAGCCTAGCTACAGCATTCTTGATTGATCGAGATTTAATCAGCATTAACAGCACAGCACCTGTGTAATAAGTCACACTACCACAATTTCCTTTATAATTAGAAAAGCTAAACCTCACCGGTTGGTCCAGATTATAACAGGTATCAGAGTTACCTGGACAGTTGAGTAGCTCTATAATCAGAATTCTGGAATCAGTAAAGCTGGTACTGGGCCAAAGAAACTACATTTTTAACAAGTTCCCGGGTAACTCTGATGCTGTGTATCCAGGGATGGCACTTAACCTGTTGACCCAAAACAAACCTTTTCCACACACTAGCCAACCAGCAAGAATTCAATGCCAGTTTGAAAACACATGAACACTATGCCTCTAAAAACTTGAAGCTCCAGAAAGAAAAAAATCTGCCTAGCACATCTCTTCAGCCAAGTTCACAATGCATGCAGTATCTGATTGGCACTTTGCATGTAACTAGTGACTTATATGCATATAAAGATCAGCATTTTCTTGCTGCAGATGGAAGTCATTTCCTGGAAAATTGGACACTAAACAACAACAAAAGCAATGCTTGACATCTGCCAATAGACAATACATTTTTTTCTGAAAGCTAAAGTTATTAATTCCATGTGTCTTGGAAATAGTTTCCCCAAGAAAACTAATGCCAAAATTTTGTTCACTAAATAAATATTAAAGGTGAGCAGAGTAATTTTAGTGCTGCTGAACTATGATCTTGTTTTCATCTTCTACTGTACTGTATCCTATGAAAAATCTACAACTGAAACAAAAACAGCAACCAGATCGAATGGTGCCCCCCCAGCCCCACCTGCCCGTGTGAGTGCATGTGTGTATGCAGGGAAGAGAAATGCTAGTTTTCAAGTTGGTATACAATAGTTGAATATGAATATAGTTACATAGAGAGACACTAAACTCAAAAGCTTTTAGGATACCTTCTTTAAAAAAAAACATCACAAATAGACCTACACTTTACACAGAAAGGATTTAGTTGGGATTACTATCACCTACTGACTTTCTTTGAGGGTAGTTTTCTCTTTGTGTTTTAAGCAACATTAACTTTCAGTGGACATCAGATCAATCTGAGGGGCTTGCTTTTTTTGTTTGTTTTGTTTGAGACAATTTCTTTGTAGCTTTGTAGTCTGTCCTGGAACTTGCTCTGTAGACCAGGCTGGCCTCAAACTCACACAGATCCACCTGTCTCTGCCTCCTGAGTGCTGGGATTAAAGTTGTGCTCCACCACTGCCCCGATATTTTTTCATATTTATCAGTGTGCTTTAGAATCTTGGGCTTACTTTCTCATAGAATAGTTTGTGATTTTTTTTTTATCCTGGTATAGTCTTTTGGAAGCTACATACAATATATTGCTTCCAATTTAAGTGTCTAATTGGGTCATTCTGGAAATTAACATATTTGTGAAGGCAATACCAAAGTGCTTTCCCATGATTCTTTTATTGCTTCATAGTTTTTCATGATATAGGTATACCATAATTTTTAAGTTAATCTTTTATTGATGGACAGTTGGGTGCTGATGCAGACAGCTTCTGTGGTTAATAATATTTTTCATACAGCAATTCATAAGTAGGCAAATAAATGTAAGGATAGGTTCCCAGATGTTAGATGACTGAGCCAAAGGGAAGAGTACATTTGTAATTTGGTGACCAGTTTGCCTCTAGCCTTTTTAAGTTCTTGACCAGGATTCATATAACAAATGACATGTTCCCAAAAGAAAAATAAATTAGTTAATATGTATAATTCATGTATACCTGGGAGACAATTTAGGAAAAGAAAAATTCTCCAAGAAGTGGCTTAGAGCTCAGACTATTACAGTGTCTTCAGTATACATAGAGTTTAGGTAAGTGACAAGATAAAGAAAAAGGCCCTTCAGTCACTAGAGGCCACAAATGTTTGGGAAGGTGGATAGAAGAGTAGCTAACAGTAAATAAAGCCTAGCAGTAGTACCTCCTATATAAGTGCCTCTGATATACCATCACCAAGCTGTGAAAAGTGGGGTGAGGGCTGTGGCTCATGCCTGTAGCCCAGCTCTTGAGAACTGAGGCAGAGCGTGGTTTAAGGCAAAGTTAACTGCCTGTTGCCTAGTTGACCTCTGCCCCAAATAATCCTGCAAAAGTGGCATCTGTTACCCTTCGGTGCCCACTAGCAATGTTTGACAGTGCTCTTTCCCCACAGTTTAGCTGCCAAGTACATTATGGAACTTAGGATTCTTGCTTCTTAGGCAAAATGTTAACCCACTATAATTTTAATCTGTAGTTTTAGTTTAAGAGTAAAATTGAGCATGGTTTTTATATATTCAAGGACAGGCCATTTGTGGTGTCTACTTTTTTTGGAAATTATTCATAGTTTTTGTCCATCTTTTATTGGACTTAAATTATTAATTTCTAGGAGCATTTTTATACATCAAGATTATTTCTTTATAGATAGCATTTTGTACTCAAATTCTTACATTCTTTTCTGTTACAAGAACTTCAAATGAAAAGTGTACCTCTAAGTTTTTGTAACTATTTCTTACATTTCTTCCTTTTTTTTTTTTCTATTTTTCTCTCTTAACTTTTAAAGAAGATTTGAAAAGCCATGGCTCATACCTTTAATCCAGCATTTGGGAGGAAGAGTCAGAGGCAGGTGGATCTGAGTTTCAGACCAGCCTGATCTACAGAGTGAGTTCCAGGATAGCCAGGGCTATACAGAGAAACCAACTCCCTCCCCCCCCCCAAATTTTTTTGAGATTGCTTGAAAATGATTTGTTGTTGAACAGTGAGCAATTCAGTGAGTGGATTTTATGATAATTTAAATATATGCATGACTCTGTTTTGTTTATCTTCAAGGCCATGTTTTTGGTATATTGTGCACTGGAGAAAGAACCTGTGCCAATGTCCTTGCCTCCAGCCTTGGTGCCACCCTCTAAGAGAAAAACGGTCAGTATTTCAGGCTCCATGTGGTTGATCCCCTCTTCAGCAGCCAAGGAATCTTACCACTCCTTACCACCTGTAGGCATTTTACCTACCAAAGCACCGTTAAGACAGGTAGAAATTTATCAGTGTTAAAGGATTTTGCTTTAACAAAGTGCATGAATGTGATTGATAAAGATAGAAGGAGCAGTTAATGCTGCTACACTCCCTTTAGTTGAACCTGCATAATGTGATGTCCCAGAGGAGGCAGATGCTCCTTAGGTCTTGTGGATGTTTAACTGATTTTTGCCTCGAGCTATCAGAGATCAAAGATGGAAATAGAAGATACTATGTGCTAACATGCATGCTTTTCCTGTCATATAATTGTTTTTAATCCATAGTAACTCCTTATTCTTCAGGTCACGTTACTAATTCTGATGGATTCTTACTTCCTCTGACCTATCTCTTGTCAGGCTGTGTAATGTCAACCGTATTGACAACCTGTACAAGTTCAGCTCTGGGCAAAATTTTGCATGAAACAATAGAAAACGAAGCATGGGGCTTATCTAGATCATTTGTTTTACAGGTTTTTCCAGATACTGGTGTTAGTATGGGAATTTATAGACCAGGGCTTAATTGTGCTTGAGTTTACTGGCTTCTTAAAAGAAAAATATTAAATTAATACCTGTAAATGTGGTCCTAACTGACTTGTAATTTTGTTGCATTCTCTTTATACTGTTTGGTTGTGGTGTGTGGTAATCAGTGCACTGACATCAAAGTTGAGTAGATTTGTTCAGATTGGTGACAGATACTCTTATGATTCGAAAGAATATCATTTCAAAGTTGGTTTCATTTTGACAGAAACTTCTCTCCTCTCTCCAGTGGGTTGTAACCCCTTCAGAAAAGGCTAAATATGATGAAATCTTCCTAAAAATTGATAAGGATATGGATGGATATGTATCTGGAATTGAGGTCCGTGAAACCTTCCTGAAAACAGGTTTACTTCCTGGCTTACTAGCCCACATTTGGTAAGACTTTATTTTAATAGAATTCTTTAAAAAGTGTGTGTATCTGTAGTTCTATAACAACTCTAGTTTTGTTTTTTTGGTTTTTTTTTTTTTTTTTTTTTTTTTGGTTTTTACGAGACAGGGTTTCTCTGTATTGTTTTGGAGGCTATCTGTCCAGCCCGGCCTCGAACTCACAGAGATCCGCCTGCCTCTGCCTCCCGAGTGCTGGGATTAAAGGCATGCGCCACCACCGCCCGGCTACAACTCTAGTTTTCATACAGTCTTATATTTTTTATTAAAAATTTTTATTTTTAAATTTAAATTCAAATTAGAAACAAGGTTTCTTCACATGCCAATCTCACGTCCCTCTCCCTTTCCCTCCCCTCCTCCCACCACAGTCTTTTTTTTTTTTTTACTAGTTTTTGTGAATAGGTCTTAATAATAAAAAGCCAGAGTTAGATATTAGGGTAAATGCTGAAAGGTCAAGAAGTAAAGGAACCAGCCACAAGAGAGACCTCTTATCTCTACTGAATCCTCAGACCAAAGGGGCAACCCTGTCCCTTTGAATCCTCAGATTAAATGCAATGAGCTCCTGTCTCCTGCATTGTATTAATCTCTTTGCCCAGCCATATTACTCCTGTCTCTAGTGCTGGGATTAAAGGTGTGAGTCACCACTGCCTGACTCTGTTTCTCTTTTAGACTGGATCAGTCTCGTTGCCCAGGGTGCCTTGAACTCACAGAGATCCACCTGCTTCTGCCTCCTGAGTGCTGGGATTAAAGGTATGTACCACCACTGCCTGGTGTCTATGGCTAAGCTTTATTTGTTAGATCACAAACAAAATATCAGCACAAATGGGTTAGTATTTGTTTAATTTTTTAATAGAGGAAATTCAAATCTGAAGAATTATTGTGTACAATGAACAAAATTCAAAAGTAGGAATTTTAAAAAGTGTAACATTTCATTTGTTTATACTAATTAAAATCGAATGTTCTTAAGAGAATCCAGATATCTGAAATTTGAACAGTTTAATAAGTAGTGCCTTTAGGGGCTGGAGATATAGCATGCAGAAGGGCCTGGATTTGATCCCTTGTGTTACATAAATTGGGTGTGGTGGTATATACCTGCAATCCCAGTGCCCATGGAAGTACGGGATCGATTAGGTCCTGTCCAGCTACTTTAAGGCCAGCCTGGAATAAATGAGACCATGTCTCAAAAAATTCTTTTTCATTTTTCTTTAGAGCTGAATAGTATCCATATATATACATATTTAGCCATTTATGTGTTGATGAAGGTCTCTTGGTCTCATTTCATATACAGAATAGAGCAGCAATAAACAGGGGTGCAAATGTCTTTTGGTATCAGAAAGAAAAATCTTGAGTGTTCTTGTGCGTCCTTGCCTATAGCTTATTCGTGTATACCTGCAAACAAATGCGTGTACATGAGAATAGTAAATGTTACATGCAGTAGGAGAGTAGGAAAGGGTGGTGAGGAAGGATGGGTACAGGTAAAGAATGCATGAGTCTTCAAAGAGAGTATAAAAGTTGTGTTTCTAGTTTTAACTCTGTCATAGACTTTTCAGTTTTTGTGCATAAACCTATAAGCAAAATTCTATAGCTTCAGAATAGCTGTATGTACTCATTGAATTTGAATATATTCATTGAGGTATATAGACTTTTAGTCTAGGAGGTTGCTTGTTTGAATGGCTACATTAGTTTAGCTGGATGAGGTTTTGTTTGTAAAGTTTATACAAGATAGTGTTTTTATTTAAATAAAGTAATAGTGTACCTGTCTAATCCTGTAAGAGGTATGTGCACTATACCTTGGTATGACAATTGTTTGTTGGCCATGCAGTTCATATTACATATGATAATGCAAATGAAATTGCTTTGTCCTATGCCTGCCACCACCCTGGTTTATTATACCAGATGTTATTTTGAGGTTTTAAAAAAGCAACAAACACAAGAAGTTTCAAAGAAAAACTTGATGGAGAGCAAAGCATAGTGGGTCTGATTCAAGAGAGATGAGTATTGAGACTGGAAAAGATTATACTTGCATAGCTGAATCTGCAATCTTTGAGTGCCTAGGTTAAGCACCCATAACAAAGGTAACTGTCACAAATGGGTTTGGTTCTGTGCTCGGGCTTTAATCATACATTGCCTTTCTTATGGTCCCTCACAAAAAGAGTATCTTTACTTATAGATGAAACTAAGATTGAGACCTTGATTTTTTTTTCGAGGTTTTAAGTAGTTAAGAGAAAAGCTGGAATCCACATTAAGCTTAATGCTGTGTTCCAGTTATTTTTCATCAGGCGACACTGACTTTCAAAGAATTAAGCATAAGAAGAAGAAAAAAAGACAAATAGAATGAAACATGTGTTCTCTTCCTTCAATTGACAGGTTTTACTGTATTTTCTGGTGCTCTTACATTTATTGTCAGCCAGGCAGTGGTGGCACATGCCTTTAATCCCAGCAGAGGGGTTAAAAGAGGCAGAGGCAGGTGGATCTCTGTGAGTTTTGAGGCCAGCCTGGTCTACAGAGTGAGTTCCAGGACAGGCTCCAAAGCTACAGAAAAACCCTAAGCCTGTTACCCTGTTTTACCACCTTTCCACTCTCTGGAGCTCTTCTTTACATTATGTCTACTTTTAACTTTTTATTTGTTTTCTAGTAACCTCCTGAGCTTAATTAGGGTTGCTTGCATACCCACGATGTAAAATTCTTTACTGGATCATGTGCAGCTTACTAGTGACTGCTTCACTGAAGAAAAATGACTTCCCTTCCTGGGCAGCCATTAACAACCTCAGCAAGAGTGGGACCTCGTGTGCTCCTTTCCTTCCCATGCAGCAGTGCTGATGAACTCAGCCTTAGACAAGTAACCCCAGCTGCTGTGTTGTTTCCATAAGACAGCATTCCACAGCACCCCCTCCATCGTCCTGCTTAGCCATTCTTTCTGCTTTCTCTTTGTGATGTTTCCCTGGCTTTGGTAATCCTCCTCCCTCCTTCTTTTCTCCTCCTCCTCCTCCTCCTCCTCCTCCTCCTCCTCCTCCTCCTCCTCCTCCTCCTCCTCCTCCTCCTCCTCCTCCTCCTCCTCCCATCTTCCTCCTTCCTTCTTCCTCCTCCTCCTTTCTTCAACAGGGTTTCTCTGTGTAGCCCTGGCAGTCTTGGAACTCGCTCTGTAGACCAGGCTTGCCCCAAATTCAGAGATCTGCCTGCCTCTGCCTTCTGAGAGCTGTGACTGAAGTCATGCCTGGCTTCTTTATAGTATTTTAATGTAGTACACCTCTGTATCATTTATGTGAGTTTTAAGTAGGCTATACGATCTGCCTATTTCAACTCAGCTGATTATTTTTAAAAAGTTAAAATCATTTTTCTCATGGATTTTGGGAATAATAATTGTAGATTTATATATTATTCATTTTGTTTATTTATATAGGGCTCTGTGTGACACAAAGAACTGTGGGAAGCTTTCAAAAGACCAGTTTGCCTTGGCTTTTCACTTAATCAATCAAAAGTTAACAAAGGGCATTGATCCTCCTCATATTCTCACTCCTGAGATGATTCCACCATCAGACAGGTCTAGTTTACAAAAGGTAAGATAACCTCAAAGAAGATCTGCATGCCTGTGTCTAGTCACAAAGGTGGAGGGGCAGAGCCTCTCTGTTGTCAGTTTAGTGTGTATCTGTGAGCATGCTCACATCCCTTTTTTTTTCCTTTTTTTAATTTAAATTAGAAACAAGCTTGTTTCACATGTCAATCCCAGCTCCTTCTCCTTTCCCTCCTCCCCCAACCCCCCCAGCCCTCCACCCAGTCCCCACTATACTCTCCAGGGAGGGTGAGGCCCTTCATGGGGGATCTCAAAGTTTGTCATATCTTCTGGGGCAGGGTCTATGTGTCCAGGCTGAGAGAGCATCACTCCATGTGGAATGGGCTCCCAGAGTTCTTTCAGATGTCAGGGATAAGTACTGATCTAGTACCCAAGGCCTCCTCACTGACAACCACTTTCAGGGGGTCTGGATGGGCCCCATGCTGGGCTCTCAGCCATCAGTCTGTGGGGTCCATGAGCTCCCCCTTGTTCAGGTCAGCTGTTTCTGCTCACATCCCTCCTATAGCATCCTTGAACTGCAGCTTGTCAACCCCACTATTCATTACTCATATGACAGCTGTAGTTTGTTAAATTGAAGGGATTTTTTTTTTGAAACAGGTCTCATATAGCCCAGCCTGGTGTTGAACACTATGTAACTGAGAATTACTTTGAACTTCTGATCCTTCCTCCTTTCACTTCCCAAATGCTAGAGTTATAAGCATGCACCAAAAACATAAAAGAAAAAAATGTTAGCTGTAAGAATTAAATTGTTACATTTCACTCTTACAGAAAACAATACAAATTTGGAAACAAAATCTAGGAGATAGTGATTGCTTGGTGTCAATTTTACATCAAAATAACCTTCAAGCCAGGCGTTGGTGGCGCACACCTTTAATCCCAGCACTCAGGAGGCAGAGACAGGCGGATCTCTGTGAGTTCGAAGGCAGCTTGAGCCTGGTCTACAGATCGAGTTCCAGGACAGCCTCCAAAACAATACAGAGAAACCCTGTCTCAAAAAATAAAAAAAATAAAAAATAACCTTCAAGAAAATTGTATGTTGAGGAACATCTGTAAGTGTTCTTTGCCATAAAATGTATATACTTCATATCTAAACATCTAGAAGTTAGTTGGGTTTCTGGTCAGTGGTGGGAATTTTCAAAACATCTTTATTTTAACCATGTTGTACTTTGAATTTTTTCTTCCTTATCTAGAAACGTTTTTTTTAAAATACAGTATATTTACAATATCCTGGTCTGTAATAGACGTTTCAAAAGACTTACAGTGGTGGGTTTAGTTACTTTTTTCAAAGTAACAAAATAACCGGGTATGGTTTGAACCTGTTAGCTCCTGGGTAGGCTGAAGCTAAAGAATTCATGGATCCAGAAGTTCAAGGCTATCCTGGGCAGTGCAAGAAGACCTCGTCTCAAAAGCAAAAGACCCAAAGAAAATAAAGCATCCCCCAAACTTTGTATCTTTAAATCCCTTTTCACCTGCAATATAAATATTGCTGTAGTGACTTTTTAGGGTTGTAAGTAACAGGAGCTGTCAAATGTGCGTTATTAAGAACTTTCGAGTACCAATAGAATGTTTTGATTTTAATTAATTTTGTAGTATAGTTAAAATTTCCATTTTAATCTAACAAAAATCAGAAATGGACTTTTTCCCCCTCAGGTAAACTAAATAAAATTCACATCTGCCAGGTCCTGAGAATTAGATATATGAATGAGTTTTGTACTTTGTGAGTTTTTAGACTCGTTGATGTCTGACATGTTTCCTAGTTTGTTGAGAGGCTGAAAGTGATGCACACAGAAAGATGAAGGTACTGATTTATTCTTAAACGCTCTGTGCTCTGTTCTATATCTCAGCTGTGTAGCACTGCAAGCTTCACTTATGTAGAGTTTTTCCTTTTGAAACTCTCACCAACTCTTAATTTCTAAGAGAACAGAAATTACTGAATCAGTTTTGTCTGTTCCTGAAATCTGTATGCAAGAGACACTTAAAGTTGTGTCTGTTGACATAGTTTGTACTTAGACTTCTCATAAGTTCATTCACTAGAGCATACAAAGGTGTACTTAACACTTGGTGTCAGAGTCATTGGGATATTTTATAATTGTTGCCTTATCTATTTAACCAAAAACATTAAAATTTGTACTTTCAAATAATCTCTTTTTGACTTATAATCTGACTTTTTAAAAAAGGTACTGCATTTGTTTTTTTGTTTTGTTTTTGTTTTTGGTAGTTTCAACTAATCCCTTTTGAATGTCGCTTTCCTCCTTCTGTGTTTTCTCTAGTTTGGACTGTTTTTTCCATTCTGCAGCACTCTGCTTTCGCCTTTCTTGTACTGTCAGTTTCTTAACTCTCCTCTCTCTCAAGGTTAGAGCTTTATTTTATGCTGTCTTTGTTGTATTTTAGTGTTACAGCTTTTTAGTTACATGATATATTTCGAAATTAGAGTGGTTTTTATGTATAAAAGTTAATAAATAATGAAAACAGCAGATCAGCATGCTTCTGTCATGTGTCACTTGATACTTGCATGCCCTGTGGCTTACCTTCCTTAGACTCCTTAATCCACTTAAAATCACTAAGGTGAGGCTTTTAGGAAATTCACAAAACAGTGTGAAAGAAAATACTTGTAAGGGTGCATACAGGGCTGGAGAGATGGCTCAGCAGTTAAGAGCATTGACTGCTCTTCCAAAGGATCCAGGTTTGGTTCCCAGCACTTACATGGGGACTTCACAACTGTCTGCAACTCCAGTTCTAGGGGGTGCTGCAGCAGCTGGTACCCTCTTCTGGCTTCCACCAGCACTATATATGTACATGGTGCACTTCCATACATATGACAAAACACTCATACACATACAAAGTAAACAAAAATGGAGTGTGTGGAAGATGCCTTAGCAGCTAAGGGCCCTGGCTGCTCTTCTGGAAGACCTGGGTGTGATTCCAGGCATGACAGCTTACAACCATCTGTAACTCCAGTTTTGTGGGATCCACAGGCACCTAGCACTTATTCAGTGTAGACTTGTAAGTGGGCAAATGCCCATACATATAAAAAATCAAAATTAAATAAATGGATAAAGTAATTTTTAAAAAAGGCCATTCTACATTCCTGTGTACCCTTCACATGCTATGCAGATATTTAGTTGAACTTTTCCATATTTGCTTGCATGCCATTTTAGTCATATAAAGCTATTACCTTCGAACTTGCTTGAGGTTAAACTAATTTGTTTAAGTGTATCCTCTTGCCTGTTGGTATTTTAGTAGCAAAGACTGTCAAATGTGATTCACTTTTTAAAGTTGGAATGACAGAAGAGGTGTGGAAGCCTCGTGTTTCCTGGTATACTTGCACCTCTGGTAGAACACTTCTCAGTAGCATTTAAGTGATAGAAGTTACTTGGTGATGAGAGTGAGATCAAATTCTATTTTTTCATTTTCTTTTTCACCTGCCTGACTCATCCTAACCCAAAGGTCAAGTTTAAATAAAGTGAAAACTTAGTGAATAACTATCTCATACAGAAATCTGCTTTAAAATTCTTAATTTAATATAGAATCAGTAACAGTCTGTATACCAGTGGGGTTTAGTAAAATAGCTAGGTATTTTTGAGTATTATTATGACAATGTACACTAGTAACCTCAGTACTCCAGAGGCTGAGGCAGTAGGTTTACAATAAGTTTAAGGCTAGCCTAGGCTCAACTGCCCCTCCAAAAGAAGTATATTTGATGTAAAGTTGTAATTAATATAAAATTTGAAGCATAACTAATTGAATATATAGATGAGTTTTAACACTGCTAGTCAAAACCACTCAATACTAGCAGGCTGTGTGATTTTTTTTTTTTAAAAAGAAGGAATTATTTGTCAGCTTTTATCAACCTGTTTACCAAATTTCCTTTTAGCACAGTGTTTTCTAAGCTATTTTTGCATACAAATGCCAAAGGTCATGTTATGAACTGACAGTTTTATTTAATCAGAAGACTTTCCTTTTTTTTTTTTTTTTTTGGTTTTACGAGACAGGGTTTCTCTGTATTGTTTTGGAGGCTGTCGGTCCAGCCTGGCCTCAAACTCACAGAGATCCGCCTGCCTCTGCCTCCCGAGTGCTTGTATTAAAGGCGTGCGCCACCACCGCCCAGCCTAATCAGAAGACTTTTGATCAAATTCATAGCTGGGTTCAACTTTGAGAAGTCACTTAGTCTTTTACCTCAGCTCTAAATTTAGCTAGTACTTACTCCCAATGATCCAATTTTCAGATTACTTTTGAGAACTGATTGATGGGCTTAGTAGTGCGTAGTAAATTTTAATGATTGTAAGGGTGAGGAAATTGAATATTATGGAACTTTGAGATCTCTTTTGCTGTGTGAGTTGGTGACACATTAAATTCACATTAGTTTAATGTTCTGCTAATAAGGTCACTAATACATCTTAGATCTCACACATTCAGGTTTCAGTTTTATGATTTCCATAAGCTGATGATTCTGTTATTTATTAACCTCATTGTAATAGTGTATATAAAGGAACAGTTATCCTCTTGTTTTGACATTAGAAAGCTAAACAGGATATCATGGGAGTTCAAAAAAGAAAATTACTTCATTTTATCTAGGTAGGCAGGGCAGACATTTCTTTCTTCACTTTTCTGGTGAAGAGGATAAAGTTAATAAAATAACAGAATCTAGATTGAACTTAAATTTTGTATGTATATAAGTACCATTTGGTAACCAATTCTGATACCCTTATTAAAATAAAACTATGTGTTAGGTATACTGGTGCCGCCATGTAATCCTAGTAGGAGACAAGGTCACCATTGTCTCCATGACAAGTTTAAGGCTGTCTTGTGTAAATTTGATCCTTCTCTAAAAACCAAAAATGGGTTGGACAGATGACTTTAACAGTTAAGTGTGTGTACTGCTCTTGCAGAGGGACTGGAGTTTGACTCCCAGAACTTGGGTTAGACTACTTACAACCACCTAAAACTGGATCTGATGCCTTTTTCTGGCCTCTCTGTAGTGTGCACATGCATGCACAGACACACAGAACTGAGTCTCTTAAAAAAAAATAGAGCTGGGCAGTGATGGCGCAGGTCTTTAATCCCAGCACTCGGGAGGCAGAGACAGACAGATTTCTGAGTTTGAGGCTAGCCTGATCTACAAAGTGAGTTCCAGGATAGGCTTCAAAGCTACAGAAAAACCCTGTTTAAAAAACAAAGAAACAAACAAAAAAACAGAACAACACTTAATACACACTAAAAAAGTAAATAAATAAATAAAGATTTCATATATACAGAGTTACATATGTGGTAATAGTATTTATTATAGAACATATTTGAGAAGTTGGTTAGTTGGTTTTAGGTTAGAGCAGATAATAAAAGCATTTAACAAAGTTAGTATTTGTTGAATTGAATAAAATGAACCACCATTATAATTCTGAGGGTCAACAAAATCTGTGTACTTATTCTGTGTTGGATGATGTGAATGGAAATAAATCGTCATCCTTCTTCCTGACAAATAACACATCTCAGTGAAGGAATTCGTTTTTAATTTAGCATGTGTTTTATTTACTGCAGAATTCTGGGTAAGCTAGAATCGTGAGACAAAGGCAATGGGATCTGAAGTGTGTATTCATATTATTGAATAATAGCTTTCTGGGGGAGGTAAGGGAACTGTCTTAATATACACGTGTATGTATAATTAACAACCATGTATATATGATTATGCGAAGTATTTTATTAAATGATTTAAAAGTGCTAATAATGTAGTGAAGTGGAATATCTTGTTACCGTGTATAGCTTTAGCATTTTGAGTGCTTAGCATTTTTAATAGTAATTTATAACTGTGAATTTTCTGTTTTTAGGCCATCACAGGATCAAGTCCTGTTGCAGATTTCTCTGCTATTAAGGAACTAGATACCCTTAACAATGAAATAGTTGACCTGCAGAGGTATGTAAAATAAAAATATAGCTGACTTTATAGGCACACATATAGATTATATGTTCAACATATGTGTATTACATAAACATATCCTCATTTCTTTTTTTCGGGGAGGGGGGGTGGTTTCAAGACAGGATTTCTCAGTATTGCTTTGGAGGCTGTCCTGAAACTCCCTCTGTAGATCAGGCTGGCCTCAAACTCACAGAGATTCGCCTGCCTCTGCCTCCCGAGTGCTAAGCCACCAATACCTGGCACATATCCTCATTTCTAATGCATAGTTTGAGAAATGCTGCTTTACTAAATTAAACACCATAATTCTGCTTAAATGAAATCAGAGTAACTGAGTGACTGAGGAAGATGCTCACTGTTGACCTCTTTTTTTTTTTTTGGTTTTTTGGTTTTTTGGTTTTTTTTTTTTTTTTTTCGAGACAGGGTTTCTCTGTGGCTTTGGAGGCTGTCCTGGAACTCGCTTGGTAGTCCAGGCTGGTCTTGAACTTACAGAGATCCACCTGCCTCTGTCTCCCGAGTGCTGGGATTAAAGGCGTGCGCCACCAACGCCCGGCTACTGTTGACCTCTTGCCTTCACACCCGCACATATATGCATGTACCCACAAATACATACACAAACACACACACACACACACACACACACGTACTCATAAATACACACACACATATATGCATGTACACACACACACCTATACCTTTTTACTACTTTGGTTTAAAATGGAAGTGAACATTTGGTTACTATGTCTATAACGATGTTTAGATTTGATGTTGACAAGACCTGCTCCATTAAACATTCTTGCTTGCTTGTGTGTGTATGTATATTAATACTTAGGCAGCTAAATAGGAAAACACTTGTCTCTGTGTCTCTCAAGCTGATTTAAACAGACAAATTCTTCAGTGTTCTACACTTGCTTTCTTGACTTGAACAGTTGTTTCATGCATAAAATGTCTTTGTAGCTATTTTAATAGGAATTAGTGCACCATAGCTAAAATACTGTTTAACTTTTGTTGTCATTTCTAATATTTGTTCCATTTGGGCAGTTAAGCTTTTGCCAATAACTAATACCTAAGTTTTTTTTTCTACTGTACTATGAAAGCTAAAGAGTTATAAAACCTTGTTTTAGATTATGGTCACATTTTATCAGTATGTGATACATTTATATATGAAATGACATGACATTTGTCGAAGTATTTTAAGTGAGACCTGTAACATAGGCAAACTTTGATTATGTCACCTTACCATGTCACAATAAGACTCATCTACCTATGCGAAAGCTATACTTGTTCAGTTTTTTAAGTTTACATTAGATCACCATGTCTTTTGGATACTTCATTATATACCTAGCCTTTCATTTTTGTGAATAAAAGGTTTTGTTTTGTTTTTTTTCCCCAGAGACAGGGTTTCTCTGTATTGTTTTGTAGGTTGTCCTGGAACTCACTCTGTAGACCAGGCTGGCCTCAAACTCACAGAGATCCGCCTGCCTCTGCCTCCCAAGAGCTGGGATTAAAGGTGTGTGCCACCAATGCCCGGCATCATTTTTGTGAATAAGGTTTTTTTTTCTGTACAAAAATTTTTACTCATGAGATTTTTGTCTTTGAGTCTTTATAATATATTAGAATGAATGTATATAAGTATGAAACAGGAAAGAATTCAAACAGTATATGTGATATTTACTAAGTTGGTTTCTGACAGAAGATTCTACATTTATTACTTTTTTAGCGTTTATTTTATGTATTTGTATGTGCACACATGTATGTGAATGTGCTGTGATACATATGGAAAGGCCAGAGAAAAATTTTCCGCTCAGTTGTCTGTCTCCTCCCACCAGGTGGGTCCTGAGGATCAAACTAAGATTGTCAGGCTTGGTGGCAAGTGTCTTATCCGTTGTGCCATCTTACTGGCCCTTTCATTGGTTCAGAGATGAAGATGTTGGATTCCAAGGACTTGACATAGGATATACTGTTCAGGCCTCCATTAGGTCCCTGTCCTTAGTTGAATCCCATTTTCATTTTTGATCACTGTATGTGAAGGGCTCTTCTTTCTTCATGGTGTTCCCCTACAGAGCACAGAGGCACACACCTCTAATTCCAGCACTCAGAAGGCAGAGGCAAGCAGATCTCTGAGTTCAAAGTCTGCCTGGCTTACAGAGAGAGATCTAGGACATCCAGGGCTACACAGAGAGACCCTGTCCATCTCTAAATAACAAAAACCAACAACAAAAACCCCATAGCATTTCCACTATCATCCTGACCATTCTTTTTAGACATTTCCTACAGTATATTGTCTCCTATGGCACTGTAAAACTTCATAACAGCAGGGATTGTATTTGCTCTTTCTATCTTCAGCACTAAGCAGAGTGCTATAACCAACCTCTCACTTCTGCTTTACCCTTTTATTAGTCACTTTTCTTCTCACTATGAGGAAATACATGACAGAAGCAACTGATCCGTGGGGGGTGGTGGTGGTGGTGGCAGGATTTATATTGGCTCACAGTTTCAGAGGCTTCAGTCCATCATAGCAAAGTAAGCTGGACGGTGGGAGTGGAACCTGTTAAAGAGCTTCTCATACAGTTGCCAGACCTGAAAGCAGAGGCTGCACTGGCAATGGGGCTGGCCTATAACTTTCAAAAGCCCGCTCCTGGTGACCTAACTTCTCCAGCCACACCAGACTCCCCACAACCTCCCAAATAGCAATGCCAGCTAAAGACCACGTATCCAAATGTAACAACTTGTGAGGACATTCCCATTCAAACTATACTAATCCCTTTCCTCTAACCGTAATATGCATGTGAGCATATTGCCTCTCGCCTCAGCCTGCCTCCTCTTGTATTATTCATTGTCTCTGATTTTACTGTTCTTGTTGGCCTGGGCATACTTTTAACATTGTATGCTTTATGGCCTAAGTTAAATATCTCTTGTTAAGCTGTTCTTAAAATCTTTAGGTTGCTAGTTGCTCTTTTTCTACTTCCAGAAACTTGATCTGTACTTACTATGTTTATTTTTTTTAAGACAGGATCTCTCTGAGTAACCCTAATTGGCCTAGAGCTCACTATGTAGACCAGCCTGCCTTCAAAAATTTCCACCTACCTCTGCCTCCTGAATGCTGGGGTTATAGGTGTGCACCGCCATGCCCAGCTAGTTCTTAAAAGTTGTTCATGGATCCCATAAGAGAACCCTTACTCTGAAAGTAAAATGCCTCAGAGAAGTTCTGGGGATTTTGTTTTGGAGCAGTTTTTTTTTTAAAGATTTATTTTATTTTTAATCATGTTTATCTGGGTATGTACATATGAACCAGGTGCCTGGGGTGGTCAGAGGTGTCACTTAGGGCTCCCTCACCAGTGATATCATGGAATAGGCTGGTCCAGATTAAGATGAACTGTTAATATAAAATACATTAATTTCAAGTATCAGAAAGGAATGTAAAACATATCAATAATACTTTTAGATTTATTACATGCTCTAATTGAATGTAGTAAAGTATATAAAACATTAAAATTCACTTGTTTCTTTTTAATGCGTAGATAGTAGGTAATTTTAAATTACATATATGTTGTGGTTGTGGTAGCTTATTGAGGGTCACTTATGTCTTAAAGCAGCAAGTTTTAAGATATATTATATTATATTATAGTCTGGATTTGGAAAACAAAACATCCACCAAGATATTTTAGATTCTGGGCAGAGAGTAGTGATCTTTTTTTTGTTGTTGTTGTTGTTTTGGTTCTTTGAGACAGGGTGTGTCTGTGTAGCTCTGGTTGTCCTGGAACTCACTATGTACACCAGACTGGCCTTGAACTCATGGAGATCTGCCCACCTCTGCCTCCCGAATGCTGGGGAGGTGGTGGTCTTTAATTCCAGCACTCAGGAAGCAAAGGCAGGCAGATCTTTGTGAATTTGAAGATGGCCTGGTATACACAGTAAGTTTTAGGACAGCCAAGGCTATGTAGAGAGACCCTGTATCTTTAAAAAAAAAAAAAAAGGAAGGAAGAAAGAAAGGAAGGAAGAAAGAAAGAAAGAAAGAAAGAAAGAAAGAAAGAAAGAAAGAAAGAAAGAGAAAAGTTTTAGGATCTAGGGGATTTAAGAGTCCCAGTCTCCACAAATATACGAGCTAAGTGTTGTCAGTTCGTATGCTTCATTTGCCACTTGTAAAAACCCACTAAATAACTCAGCATGATGGCACACACCTTTAATCCTAGCACTGGGAAGGTAGAAGCAAGAAATCTCTGAGTTGAAGGCCAGCTTGGTTAATATATCGAGTTCCAGGACAGACAAGGTTACATAGTAAGACCCTGTTTGAATTAAAAAACAAAAAACCCGGTAAATTGGTTTATACTAATAATAGAATGGCCCTAATAATGTCTCCCAAAGTTTATTTAGCACCCATTATGTGCCAGGCATCATGTTGTATTTTTTGTAGGTATAATGTAAATTAATCTTGGTCAGCAACTTTATGATTTTGTTGAATATGTTTTCTGTCCCTTTGAGTTGGATTTCTTCACTTTCTTCTATACCTATTATTCTTAGGTTTGGTCTTTTCACGGTGTCCCATATTTCCTGGATATTTTGTATTAGGGATTTGTTGGACTTCAGATTTTCTTCGATTGGTGAATCTATTTCTCCTAGTGTATCTTCAACACCTGAGATTCTCTCTTCCATCTCTTGTATTCTGTTGGTTATGCTTGTGTCTGTAGTACCTGTCCGTTTCCCCAGTTTTTCGATTTCCAGCATTCCTTCAGACTGTGTTTTTTTATTGTCTCCATGTCAGCTTTCAGTCCTTGCACTGTTTGAATTGTTTCTTGTAAATTTGCTTCGTGTTTTCCTCCCTTTCTTCCATTTGTTGGATTTTTTTGGTTTGTTTTTCTTCTATTTCTTGCATTTTTTGGTTTGTTTTTTCTTCCATTTCTTTAAGGGATTTTCTCACATCCTCTTTGAGGGCCTCTATCATTTTCATAAAGGTGTTTTTAAGGTCATTCCCTTCTGCTTAATCTTCATTGGGGTGTTCAGGTCTTACTGGTGTAGAATCTCTAGACTCTGGTGGTGTCATATTTGTTTTTCTGTTGCTGAGTGTGTTCTTATATTGCCTTTTCCCCATCACTTCTTCCAGTGGGTGAAGAAAGAGTCTCTTCCTCTCCTGGTGGGCAGGTGACCAGGGTTCCCTTTCGGTGGGTGCAAATAAATCCAATACTCTCTGGCCTCTGCTCTCTGCCCTCTGCCCTGGGTTTGGTTGGAAGTGGAGCAGCTCTCTCTGCAGGCTCCTGGTCACTTGGTCATCCTTCCTGGAGGAGTCCACCTGGCTGCAGTCCCCAAGCCAGGGTATCCAAGAGAGGGCGAGCGTGCTCACCTCTGCCCTCTGCCCTGGGTTTGGGCAGAAGTGGAACACGGTCAGCAACTTTATTATCCCTATAAAATAGTTCAGAAAACCAAGTTCAGGGTTTATGGATAAAAAATGACAAATACGTTATTTTTTTTATTTGAAAGACAAACATTTACTTCTTCAAAAAATGAATCATCTTCCCAGGACTCAGGAGGCAGAGGCAGGAGGATCTTTGTGAGTTCTCGGCCAGCCTGGTCTTCAGAGAGAGTTCCAGGACAGCCTCCAAGACTACAGAGAAACCCTGTCTTGAAACAACAACAACAAAATCATCTCATTTTGGATCCTGCTACAAAAGTTGCTTTGGTTTTATATAAGCCATGCTCTGAAGTTTGTTTTATCAAATTGCAGTTAGGATTTGTTTTCAATAATTTATGCCCATGGATATATTCTCTTACTTTTCAAGAAGCTAAAAAAACTCATTGAAACAGCTCATCTCTGTCTGGAGTGATGGTGCAGTGGTTGAGACCACTTGGTTATGAGAGATTCTGGGTTCAGTTCACAGCAGCCATTTCAGATGGCTCACATTGACTTTTGCCCCAGTTCCAGGGTATCAGAAGCCTCTTCTGGCCTCTGCAGGCACCTGCATGCTTATAGTGCACTTGTATACTTCCCACGCCCCACATATCACATGAAATAAATAATTAGTTAATTAACAGTGAACAGAGCAAGTCCAGGACAGCCTTCAAAGCAATACAGAGAAACCCTGTCTCAAAAAAACAAAAAGTAAAAAACAAACAAACAAAAAAGATGAAAACAGCCAGCCTAGAACTAAGAGAATTAATTGACCGTATATATCAAACACTCTTAATGCTTATAGCATTTATCTTAATATTTAATAGTTAATGTTTATTTTTCCAACAGATTACAAATAGGAGTCCAACTTTAATTTTAGAGGAATTAAAAACCCTAAAGTAAAAATCAGTGTCTGTCCTCAAACTTGTAAGTTTTTATCGACTCAGAATAAAAAGATACCTAACTTTTAGACTTATTTGAATGAAAAGCCAAAACTTGTCATCACCTGTGTATAGTTATTACTCTAATCTATCTCTAGATTTCTAAGTTTCCAAAATAAGCAAGTCAGGCTGTTGAGTTGCCCTCCCAGCAATTGTCAGCAGCTGTTGAGCAATAAAAGCCTCTGCTTCTCTCTTCCCCCTAAGCCAAAAAGGAAAGAAGAGTCCTCTTGTTAAATCCTGTAATTCACAGCTCAGAAACAAAGTCTGGTCTGGTCTGAACCTCCAGGGCTCAGCATTTCCTGTGTGCCGAGGCTCACTTATGATTGTCTCTGATGCTCCATTTCAGCTTTCCATGCCACACGCACCTCTCCCAGATATGTTTAGTCTATCTAGAAGTGCTCATATTTGCTTTCTTTTTCTTTTACATTAATTCAGGCACCAAACTGAATAGTATTTGATGAAAGTTAGCATGCCTCCCTTTACTTGTAATGGAAATTAGTAGTTAAAATTCTTAGTGTTAACATTTTTAAATTTAAATTGTACCTAAGGAGATTTACAAGAAATATCAGCACTAAAAAGCTATAGTTTGATGAGTTTTTACAAGCTTTCTAGTTTTTAGTGATTTTTAATTTTAGGAAATGATGGATGCTGTGTTCAGAAAAATGACAATAAATATGTATCTGGGAAGAATGTGGAAAGTGATTTAATCCTGCCATGATACCTTTGGCATCAGATCAAAGTTAAGACAGATGGTTCCCTCTATCCTCCCTATAAATTTAGCCTGGAAAAATAGAAGTAAATTGTGAACTGAGGTTTTCCTAACCCATCTGACTGCCCTTGCATTTGACCACCTTATGTTCAGTTTCTGCAGTTACCTGTTATGGACGTCTAAAGGCCTAGCTTGAGCCTTACTTTCCTTGATGGGCCTGGTGTGAAGGTACACAGATCAAAACTGTCAGCCTTTCAAATGCCAGTTCTATCTCTTCCTGTCTGTAGCATTGGTTCTGTGGATCTCAGGACATGCAAGCATGTGGGAGTGAATAGGACAGAGAGATAGTCTAAATAAAGGATGATTAGGATAATTTCTTTCCCCTTTTCTGGAAAGTGCTTCTTTATTGCCTATATAGTATATTGGATGCTGCTTGGGAAGCTAAATATATCATGTTTAATTGTGATACAGAGACTTGAATAGTTTTTAAAATATGTTAAGGAGAATGCTTTGAGGGCTAAGGAGATGGCTTATCAGGTAATATGGGCGCATACACACTTGTCAAGAAAGCGTATGTGGGGGCATTGTAAATGCTGGGTAGGTATAGTGGTCTGCCTGTAATGTCAGTAGGGGAAGCAGAGCCAGAATATCCCCTGAGCGAGCTTCTAGCTGGACTAACCAAGTCTGCAAGCTCTAGGTGCAAGTGAGAGACTGTGCCTCAATATACCTAAGGTGGAGAGTAATTAGGAAAGACACATCTACCTTGCCCTCCACCCCCAAATGCACACATGTCGTCCTGCTCATATACATAGGAACATATACATATATGTGTGTGTGTGTGTGAATAGAGTTATATTAAACTACACATAAAATTTTGGGGGATTGGTATTTTGTTTTGTTTTTCCAGACAGGTTTCTCTGTGTACTCTGACTGGCCTCGAACTCAGAGATCTGCCTGCCTCTGCCTCCCAGGTGCTGGGATTAAAGATGTGCACCACCACCACCTGGCATCACATACATCTTCTTTAAATGTTTTGTATTGGATATATATTACCATTAGAAAAAGTACATATGTTTATTTTTTATAAAAAGGAAAAATGTAAAAAATACAGCAATCAATTTTCAAGCATCTAAATGTAGGTTTAAATGTTTTTAAAACAAGAGTATAGTTAAAGATTAAGAGCTATTTCAAGACAACAGAATAGCAATTTAGTGTTTCTGATATTATAGTCTAAATTAATTTTTGTATATTGTCTGGCTTAGTGTATGTTATGGTACTTAGTTTTGTTCATAATTAAGAAATTGTTAAGGGACCAAAATTTTACTTAGATAAACATGAGTTAGAAATTAAATTGTATTGATTTCTGAGCTAAGAAATGATTTCTGTTTGTTTTTTGTTTTTTGTTTTTCCCAACAGGGTTTCTCTTTGTAGCTTTGGAGCCTATCCTGTAACTCGCTCTGTACACCAGGCTGGCCTCGAACTCAGAAATCCTCTACCTCCTGAGTACTGGGGTTAAAGGCGCGTGCCACCACCACCCTGCTAAGAAATGATTTCTAAAGATGCTCATATTTTGTTTTGGAGATTGGTTTTCATATGTTTAGAGATATTGCTATTGTTTCCCCCTTTCCAAATGCCTTAAATTATAAGCAGCCATTTGTACTCTTCAGTCATCTTCCATTTTAGTCAAAGGTGTGTGTTTGCTGCTAAAAGCTGCAAGTCTCTGTGAGCTCTCTTTTTCACCAAGTGAGCTTCCTTTGCTCTGCTACTCTCCTGTCTCACTTCTCTAAGACAGCTCACTGCCTTCTTACAGCTGTTTTCCTTGTGCACGCTTTATCTTCTGAACAGGCACTGTGTGTTAACAGGAGTTAACAGCAGCACAGAGAGGGTTGAGCAGACACTGCCAGTAACAAGAGTTAAAAGAGCAGCAGAACGAATTTAAATGATGCACATCCATGTCTGAATCTGCAGTGGCAATCTCTGATACTATATAATGTTTTCTAATTTTGTTGTCTGCGTCTGAAATGGAGCTGAAATGTTGTTGACCTTGTGTGGAATGTGTCTGAGGATTTGGGGATGGGGTGGGGGGTGCTAGATTTTCATGTGACTTATCTCTGACACACTGCAGCAGGACTGAAAACACTCATCTGCCCACATAAAGAGGGGGAAATTTTTTCCAAGATTGAGTTAGCAGAATTTGTGCAGTATTTTCAGATTTTTCTCCCTTGTGATTTTTCTATTTTTCAATTCACCTAATTTGATAAGGGATGGAGGTGGGGAGTAGCCTCTGCATAGTAAATACATTGAGGAATGGAAGGAAGATTACAATAGTGATTTGAATGGTAAGGGACTGTTTAAAATCTCCACGACATCTTGACCCACATTGCAACCCATCTGGTTAATAAGCTCCTTGGCCATCTCAAGTGTTTAAAAGTAACAGTGTACAAATAGCTTTATTCAAGTGCCTTTTTCTTCCACACAAATCTTAAGATCATTGTACCTACGTTTCCCAAACAGCTGATTTGGTGCTGCACTTCAAAAGATGAGACATACAAATAAGGCATGTAGTTTCTTATGTATTTGGCCTAATTTCCTGACTTTCCTTTATGACAGAGCTAAATGAAATCAAGCTTACTTTTAGGTTCTGTTAGATACTGAGTTATGTTAGCTATTTGAAACATGGTAATGACCTGGTAAGGTGAAGCTCTGCCGTACTAGACTAGAGGGCTTCTTAATGCTATCTTACCTTCTCCATATTGCCTTCTCCCCACCCCTGTGTACTGCTGAAGAATTCTGTGTCATTTTACCTCTCATTTTGTAGAAAATAAGAGCAGTACATTTGAGTGGTTTTAGTAAACATGGGAAGTTAAACTTGTTATAAGAAAAGAAATAACCTTATTTTGTAATTTAAATCTTGAGTCTTTTGAGATACATTCATATGAATCCAGCTCCGTTAAAAAAAAAAAAAGGAATTTGGAGTGATGTGATGTTTGGAAGGAGAACCTTGTGTGTTTGATTTGAGGGGAAGATGTAGCGCTGGCTCCTGTGGACTGTTTTTAAACATAATGTACATGATCTTGTATTCTGACCAATTGGGTTTCATGGATAGTCCCAAAAGACCTTTTTGGAGTAAATGTGATATTTCATACAGCATACTACCTGTATATTAACAATCTTTTACATTTTTCTATGTTGTTGCATTCTAAAATTGATGCACACTAGTGATTTAAGGGAAATTAACACAGGTTCTCTTTCTTAATATTGTTCAGTTTCTATCAGCCATTCTTATTTAATAGGACAGTGATAGAAGGGTTAAGCATACAGAGCTGATGCAACTCCTCCTTTTCTTCACCAGCAGTTTTCATTGGACAGTATCACCATAGCAACAGTGAGCTCAGAGAAACCTGAGTGTTCCATTGATTAGTTTCTGCTTCTTCCTTTTTTAATCTATCCTTTTCACCACATTTTAGTGAGGAAGCATTTTTTTTTAACAAATAGAGCTTATATTGATTTCTGTTCCATAAATAATTTAAAGAGGGTAGAAAATTCTGCCCTTTATTTAAAAATTGAATGTTTCAACATGTATTTAAAAAGCGATTCAGGCTTAGGAGGATGGATAGCCATACCAGCTGTAGCTGATGTTCTCAGATACTCTTGCATTGTTTGCTGGTCTTCCAGGGAAAAGAACAATGTGGAGCAGGACCTTAAAGAGAAGGAAGACACAGTTAAGCAGAGGACAAGTGAGGTTCAGGTGAGTGAACTGTACTGCTCCATTTCTGATGCAGGAATATTCATTGTAAATGAATTTTCTGTTTGGTGGGCATGATATTAGATCTGGGAAATATCTAATATTTGTGTAACATAAATGTCTTTTTAAAAATGATGATTGTTGCTCTGAATTCTGGCCTTTAAAGATTATACTGCAATGAGAAAGCAAATGTTTTTAAGCACATATTTATAGGTTTGAAAATATTTTAATGAAACTTACCTGCATGTTATTCATTAAAGATAACTTTAAATGACTTGATATAAATAATAGTACACCAATAAAATTAAATTGGATCAAAAAATAAATTGCTTTTTCATTCATGTAAGGTTTTGTCAGCTGGGAGACCTACTATTTTCAAAGACTGATTCTCGTGTCATTGGTAGGGTAGGACATGATAAAGAGCAATTTAAAATAACATCTTATGAACTGCTTTGTAGCAAATACCTGAAACTTTGTCATAGGAGATTTTAATTCATTTTTGCTGTGTTGTTTTATTTTATAAATATTTTATTTTATAGCTAGAGGAGATAATAAAACCTGTTTCTATTTGAGAAATGTGACAGAGTGTTTTAAACATTAAAAACAGTACTGAGCAGTGTTTAATGTGGCCATGTTTGTGCTGTACAGGGGGTTGGATGTGTGGGCACTGTAGCAGCTGCCAGCAGGAACTCGTGGATGGACATTTCCTAATGTTTTACTTATCTGTTAGATTTTCCTCCTTGTACTGATGGCTTTACATAGGTAGAAACTGGGGTTTCTTAGATCCATTATTTTGTTTTGATAGAGAGCCATGCTAGGGTGGGGAAGATGATTCACTAAAGGATTGAGGAATCCAGAGGCTTATGGTTGGCAGTTGACTCTGATTGGATGACTGCATTAATTAGATTTTTTGGAATTTTCCTAAAAGTGGTGTGGAAGTCAAAAGATTTTTGGTTTTTTGAGATGGTTTCTCTGTGTAGCTTTAGACCCTGTCCTGGAACTAGACCAGGCTTGCTTCAGACTCAGAGGTCCACCTGCCTCTGCCTCCTGAGTGCTGGGATTAAAGGTGTGAGCCACCACCACCCAGCTGAAAGTTAAGAGATTGCCAACATTTCTCTTTCTGCTATTGATATGGGGTGTGGGCTGGTAAGCTGCTTGAGTTTCATTGTTTTGTGTAATTTCAAGGTTCTTGGAAAATGCAAACACTAAACTTAATTTTAGTAGTTATTGCTAGACACAGCTTGGGAACAGGATAAAATCTACAGATTTTTTTTTCTTTCGATCTTGAAGTAGATATAGTCACTGGTATAGCCATAGACTTGTAGATTGTTGTCTAGCTGCTATCTTAAAATATACAAGTTCTTGTGATAGACAATATTTTGTTATTACATTTGCAGGGGAAAACAAATAGGATGGAGATTTAAATAGTCGATTTAGGAGGAGAGAACTAAAATTTTTATCAGTCCTTAAATATCTTTGAGTATTTATATTTATAATTATAGAAGTTTTATTGCTAAAAATTTTCCATAATGTACTTGCTCATCTTCCTTAATGGTGTTAGTAGAGTAACACTAAGCTTTGTGAGATCCAGAATGTGTGATTGGCACATGGGATCTGAGCTGGCCTCTGCATAGGGTACCTCTAGAAGGAGGCATCTCAGAGCTTGCTTAGTGTAGAACAAGCAGTGATGGCTGAAAATAAATTCATTGAAAAGTAACACTGAGATTAATGAAAGTTCTGGATTAGTAGAGTCATCTCTGTGTTATCAGTGGTAATGAGATGCTAGACCAAGACAAGTGGAATTCATTGCCTACTGAATTAGCTCTGATTTACCCTGTCATAACAGACTCGTGCAGACTACGAGTAACACTGATTCCAACTTTCAGTACTTTCTTTTGTTTTTACTTTTTTGAAACAGGGTTTGTGTAACTCACTCAGGCTGTCATTAAACTCTTGTGTAGTTAATGGCCCCGACCTTCTGATTCTCTTGCACCCACCTCCCAAGTGCAGAGATTACAAATGTGCACCACTATGACTTGCTGTCAATACTATTCTGGCTTTTCTGGTAAAAGGCCATTTACTAAAGTTGTTTTAAATAGCAGAATCTAAGAATGTGTACTTGGCAACTTCCTCCTGACCCCACTTTCTAATGGAGGTGCTAATGAGAAATGAAACCAAAGACATTTTTGCCTATCGTTGAGTATCCTACCTCATCTCTTTTGAGTATTGGTGTTTCACCAGCTAATAAAGTAACATAATTATACAAATTCATATCTCAAGCATAGAAATTAAAGTTTTAAAAGCAAGAGACTTAAGATTTTACTTAATTTTACTTTATGAGTCTTCTGTCTGCAATTATGTAGTACACCATGTAACACCTAGTGTCTGCAGAAACCAGAAGTGTCTGATCCTTCAAACTGGAGTTACAGACAGTTGTGAGCCACCATGTGGATGCTAGGAAATAAACTTGGATCCTCTGCAAGAACAGTAAGTGGTCTTAACCACTGAGCTGTCTTTTAACCCCACCTTAGGTATTTTTGTTGGACTTATTTTTGTTTTTGTTTTGGTGCTGATGAGTGATATCAGGCCTCATGTATATTAAGCATATGTTCCTTCTGTATTTATATATGCTCTCTACTTTAAAGTAGAATATTGAGGTTTTTGGTTTTTGTTTGTTTGTTTCTTGTGTGGCCTAGAGCTCACACCTTGAAACCTTTTCTTTCTTTTCTTCCCCCTGCTCCCTGTCACCCTGGCACTGATGACTGCTTACATTAGCTCTCTCTCCTTGAGTGCCAGTTGTACATTTCCAGTCAGCCGTTTTAGTGTTCATCATTTGAAAGTCAGTCTGTCTAAAATAAGTCTGGCTTTAAGTTTGGACTTCTATTTCTTTTAGTACTTTTCCTATTACCGACTTACCTCAGGGGTGTGTGTGTGTGTGTGTGTGTGTGTGTGTGTGTGTGTATGGGCTGAGGAGATGTCTCAGTGGGTAACAGTGTTTGCCCAAGATAGAATTCCCAGCACCCACATAAAAACCCAGGCATTATCGCATACGCTTGTAACCCCAGTACAGTAGAAGAGGTTTGCTGGCCACCAACCTAACTCCAGGTTGAGTGAGAAACCCTGACTCAGAGGATTAAGATAGAGAGTGATGAGAGCTGAATATCTGAGTCCTTCTCTGGCCTTTGCAGACCTGCATGGGCACTATAGAACCCGTGCATACATATGTACACACACCACAAACGTACAAATAAATGTAGTATCAAACATGTGCACTCGCACACACATATTCCGACTTCCATCTTATGAGTTTCTTGATCTTAGAAATTCTGCTTTGGATCATATATGTCTTCTACTATATTTGGAAATACACTGCTAGATATTTAAGGACGCTGTTCAAATAAAAATAAACTTTATTCTTTTTTTGATCTCTGTAAATTTTTTAATTTTGTAATAAGCCTTATTTACTTCAAAAAATATTTCATTGTGGCTGTGAAATGTTGAAGCATGCACAACTGAGTCAGACTTTAAGATTGTAAGATTAGGAGAACATTGATACAACTTTTGTTAATGATAATGACTGTATAAAAATTATATTGAATGTACTTGTTTACCCTTAAAATTTGCTAAACCAGGCATACTTTTGAAATGTTTAATTTAAATAACAAATAGTAGATATTATCATTACATCCTTGATTTTTAAAACTATTTTATAAATCTTGTAAAAAAATACCCAAACCTTTTAAATCTTTAAAGAAGAATTTTAAGGGACTGGAGAGATGGCTCAGCAGTTAAGAGGACCTGGGTTCAATTCCTAGCACCCACATGATAGCTCACAACTGTCTGTAATTCCAGTTCCAGGGCATCTGACATTCTTACACAGATGCACCAATGCAAATAAATAAATCATTTAAAAAATAAAAGAAGGATTTTAAGTACAACTTTAAGGTGTGGATCACAATAAACTTTATTCTTATGCATGAAATTAAAAAATAGGACAGAATGCACCCAGTATCTACTGGCAGGAAGGGTTGGGAAAATAGTATTTATCAAATCGACCCACTTTTATTTGACTTTGTACATAGTAATGTCACTTAAAAAGGAAGCTCCTGGATATTTGTATTTCATTAGTTAAGAGTTTTTACTTCTTATATTTTTGGTTGTGAGCCTAACCTTTAATGGCTGACCCATCTTTCCAGCTAGGCCCTGCCCCAAATGATGTGACAGACTTTGATGATTCCCCATGGGAGGCCTCTCCCTCTCTGAAGAGTGGATGGGGGTTGGAATGAGGAGATGGTGGGGGGAGTAGGAGGACAAGAGGGAGAGGGAACTGGGGTTGGTGTTTTAAATAAGATTGTTTTTAACTTCAGTTTTAAAAATTATCGGATTTCTGTGAATTAGAGACTATTGTGGTCTACAGAGCGAGTTCCAGGCCAGCCAAGGACAGTTAAGACTACACAAAAAATCCTGTCTTGAAATAAATAAATAAATAAACAAACAATTAAATAAATCAAAAGGAATTTAAATTTGGAAAATGAGTTACTAACTCAGAGTAATTGTCCATTTTTTTATCTTAATTTACTTATTTGGCTTTTTTTTCCTCTGAGGAAAAAACTTTTGTAGTTGGATGAATAAGTTTTATTATAAAGTCAATGGAAAAAAATTCAATGGGGTGTCTTGCATTATGGATTTTTGCTGTTGTTTATTTGAGACAGGACCCCAATATGCAATCTAGAATAGCAGTTATTTGCTATGTAGCACAGACTAGTCTTGAACTCTAAATCCCCCCTGCCTACACCTCCCAGGTGCTAGAATTGCAGGCTTGTGTCAGTAGTCTTTTATTTTCACTCCATGTTGTTTTTTAATGAAATAAACAGACCTTTCCATGTTGCTATTATTTCATAGGTTTAATTGTTGAATTACTTCTTCAGTAGTACATCAGACTCAGGCTATTAAGATGAGTTGTTTTAATATCTTAGCATATCTTAAGAGTTTTGTGTGTTTAAATTTTATTTCTGCATAGCTCCTCATGATGTGTGGAGGGGTGGGAATACGTTTGTCAGTTTCAGTATCTTGAGTAGTTTCCAGAAAACACAACATTTTCTTGAATGTCTTTCTTGATGAAGCTAAGATTCTCAGTTCAGGTATCTCTTTATTCCTGAATGAGACATCTTAGGTGATGTTTTCTAAAGTAAACTTTGGTACCATGTCTCACAATTTTTGTTCATTCTGTGCCTGCTGCTCTCCATTGCTGCCAGTCTTCCCCTTGCAGCCCAAAGCATCATGCTAAGATAAAAACATGAAGAAATAATTGTTCTTTTTATTTATTTTATGTGTGTGCATTGGTGTTTTGCTGCATGTATGTCTGTGTGAGGGTGTCAGAACACCTGCACCTGGGATTACAGACAGGTGTGAGCCGCCATGCTGGTACTGGGGATTGAACTTGGGTCCTCTGGAAGAGCAGTCAGTCCTTTTAACCACTCCAGTTCCAGGGGTCCTGACACCTCTTTCTAGCTTCCCTGGGCATCAGGCACACATATGACATATATGCTTACAGTAACAAAATAAGTTTTTTAGAAAGACAAACTTGACAAGAAGAATTACTGAAAATAAAGTGAGTCACAGGAAATTTGTAAAATACATGGCAAGCAAAATGGCTCATCAGGTAAAGCCTGGAGATCTGAATTCGATCCCTGAGATCCACCCAGTTAAGGACAGACCTGACTCTCACAAGTTGCCCCCTTACACTCTCTCTCTCTCTCTCTCAAACACAATTAGTGAAATATAACAAACCGTTAAATTTTTAAGACCGTAAAGTATAAAAAAAGGAAGCTTTTCTGTCAGTGAATTCTTAACATTTGTTGTATCTTATATACATAAATGGATGGAGAAAGCTCCTATTTCATTTCCTATTTAAAAGTCATTTAATAGAGACTGCAGGTGTGGCTCAGTGCTTAAGGGCATGTTTTTCAGCAGACAGGAGTTCAGTGCTCAGCAACCACATCAGGTGGTGTACAAGCTGCCTGTATACCAGCCCCAGGACACTTTCACTCACAGGGACACACACACAAAGATAATACATCTTTGTAAAATTCACTTCATATATTGCACTTAGAAGATATATCAAATATTAAATTGGTAAAAATAAGCCTCCAGTCTTAACCAAAAATCTGAGAAGTAACCTGAATAGTTTTTTACTTGTCCATCTCTGCTTTAGTTTTCTTAACTGTATACATGATTAATAATAGCACTTACCTCTTGTATGTGTGTGGGGGAAACAGCCATGCCACACTGCACCTTGTTAGTATCTCCTTCCACTGTGTGAAGCCTGAGGATCTTTACCTGCTGAAATATCTTGCCAGCCTAATCTTTTCTATATAATCAATTAAAATTTCACTTTACATGAACAGTGGTGGAGGGCTTGCCTACTATCCATGAGACATTGTATAAGCTCAGTGAAGCTTTTTAAAATATTTATATACCAGTCTTGAAAGAGCATTATGCTTAGTGTAAGAAACCAGTTAGGGAAAAAAGTTACATGATTATGTTTATGTAAAGTATCCAAGTTAGACAGATTTATAGAGATGAAAATAGATTAGTGATTACCCTGGACAGAGGAGAATAGAAAATAAGAGAAGGGAGGTCTGTGATGATATTTTGTTTATGCTATAACAAATAAAGCTTGCCTGAGATCAGAGTGAAGAGCTAAACCACTAGTGAGCCATAGAGGCCAGGCAGTGGTGCACACACCTTTAATTCCAGCACTCAGGAGACAGAGGCAGATGAATTTCTGTGAGTTCAAGGCCACCCTGGGCTACACAAGATAGAGTCCGTCTAAAAGAGAAACAGAGCTCACACAAAGGTGATCTCAGCACTTGGAATAACACACCGTTAATCCCAGCACTAGGGAGGTGGAGACAGGAGTGATACAGCTGGACAGAGAGGGGACTATAAAAGGTGGGAGAAGACAGGGACTCAAGGCAGTCTGAGGATGTAGTCTGAGGACAGGATCGCCCCTTTGATCTGAGCATTGGTAAATGTGAGAACTCTAGTGGCTGGCCAATCTGTTTCTCTGATCCTTCAGCTTTCACCCTTGGATAGCTGACTCTGGGTTTTCATTTTTAAGACAAAAGAGAATTTGTGCTATAGAACTCAGGAGTACTTACTTGCTAGTAAGTTGCGGGGTTTCTTTAGGAGGTTGATGGAAATGTTCTGAAATGTCTTTAGGTAATAATTGCACAATTCCCTCAGTAAAGTAGAAAAACTATCTGTACATTATCTGACAAAAACTATTATAGAAAATAAACTGGAGCCTGGCAGTGGTGGAGCACACCTTTAATCCTAGCACTTGGGAGGCAGAGGCAGGGGATCCTCTGCCTCTAAGTTTGAGGCCAGCCTGGTCTACTGAGTGAGTTCCAAGATAGCCAAGGCTATATAGAGAAACCCCGTCTTAAAAACAAACAGAAAACAAAGAAAGGAAGGAAGAAAAGAAGGGAAGCTGTATTCTGTATATCAGGGGTGGAAGCAGGAGATGTTTGTATTGGTCAGAAATTGACCTTAAAGGAGATCAAGTGCTTAGATGCCTAGAAGAAGAAGTAGTAGAACACTGGAAGATGGAGAGGTTTATGTCTGGCTTGCTGGAGGAGCAGAACAGCAGGTAGGGCAATGGAAGGAGCAGTTGGACATGAGTTGAGTTGGCATTCGGAATAATGTAGGTTCTTTTGGGGGGGCGGTCAAGACAGAATTTCTCTGTGTAACAGCTCTGGGTGTCCTGGAACTTGCATTGTAGACCAGGTTGGCCATGTACTCACTAAGATCCGCCTAGCTCTGCCTCCCAAGTACTGGGATTAAAGTCATGGTGGCACCACCATGCCCAGTGATAAAGTAGGTTCTTTCTTTTTTCATATTTTTATTTTATTTAAATTAGAAACAAGCTTTCTTGACATGTCAATCCCAGCTCTCACATCCTCCCCTCCTCTCCCACCCCCCCAAACTCCCCACCCCCCGGCAGTCACCCACCCCATTCCCCCTCCGTTCCTCAGGGAGGTTGAGGCCCTCCATGGCGAATCTTCAAAGTCTGTCATATTATCCCAGGCAGGGCCTAGGCTCTCCCCCATGTGTCCAGGCTGAGAGAGCATCCCTCCATTTGGAATGGGCTCCCAAAGTCCATTTGCACGCCAGGGCTAAATACTGGTCTACTGTCCAAGGCCCCATAGATTGCCGAGGTCTCCTCACTGACACCCACGTTCAGGAGGTCTGGATCAGTCCCATGCTGGCCTCTCAGTCACCAGTCTGGAATCCAAGGACTCCCCCTTGTTCAGGTCAGCTGCCTCTATGGGTTTCACCAGCCAGGTCTTGACAACTTTGCTCATTACTCTTCCCTCTCTGCAACTGGTTTTCAGGAGTTCAGCCCAGTGTTTAGCTGTGGGTGTCTGCTTCTGCTTCCATCAACCACTGAATGAGGGCTCTAGGATGGCATATAGGGTAGTCATCAATGTCATTATTGGGGGAAGGCATTTAAGGTAGTCTCTCCACTATTGGTTAGTTTGCCAGTTGGTGTCATCCTTATAGATCTCTGAAAATCTCCCTGGTGCCAGATCTCTTCTCAAACCTATATGGCTCCTTGACTCAACCTTCCCGCTCCCCCATGTCTTCCTCTCCTCTTCTCCCCCTGTCTTTCTCCAAGCTTCGTCTCCCCTCCTCTCACCCCAAGTTCCCAATCCCCTCAGGAGATCCCATTCTATTCCCCGTCTCTGAGACACCATGCATTTTCTTTGGGCCACCAGCTTACAAATAACACAGAAACTTATTAATTATGAAAGCTTAGCCTTAGCTTGGGCTTGTTCCTAACTAGTTCTTATAACTTAAATTAGCCAGTATCTTTTTTAATCTACGTTTGTTTATGTGGCTTGGTTACCTTTAGTCTGTACTGCCCATCCTGCTTCCTCCGCCTTTGGCTGGCAACTCACTTTTCTTCTTCCCAGCATTCTCTCTCTGCCCAGAAGTCCCGCCTACACCTCCTGCCTAGCTCTTGGTCGTTCAGCTTTTTATCACACCAATCGCAGCAATATGTTTTCACATGTTGTACAAATAATCCCAACACCTTTAATTTTTTTCCAGTGAGATGAAGACTCTGGAAGGTTTTGAATTGATAAGTGATAGGATTGACACAAGGATTTGTTGTACTTTATGTGTCACTCTTTTTAAAACAGCTTTTTTCCAGTTGTGGTGTTATACCTATAACTCCAATACTTTGGAGTCCAAGGCTAGCTATTCTTTGCTGCATCTGAGTTCAAGCCAATTTGTGCTACATGAGACCTGACCTCAAAAAAGTAAAAAGTTTGATTTTCTTCATTTTAACTGACACATATATGTCTAAAGATACAACATGACATTTCAGCCTGTTTATACAATGCAACGATTAGATGGGGGGATAATTGGCAAAACTGTCAAACATGCATTATTTTTTGTAGTTGCTGGTAGCTTTGGAAGTCCTAGCCACTTACTTTGAAATGTGTAATTGCTGTGAACCATAGTTATCCTGCTGTGCTGTGGAACATCAGGATTTATTCCTCCTATTAGCTATCTGTATCAATTCTCAGCCCTTCCCTACACTCACGAAAGGTCTGACAAACTCTATTCTCTAACATATAAGATCATGCTTATCAATGTTACACACAGGTAAGAACATGAGTTGGAGTTCTTTTTGTTTTTGGTGCAGGGTCTCGTGGGGTTTTTTGGTTGGTGGTGGAGGTGTTTTATTTTTGTTTTTGTGAGTTCAGGTCTCTCTGTGTAGTGCTGGTTGTCCTGGTAGCCACTATGTAGATCATGCGTCTCAGGGTTTCTGTTACTGAGGTGACACAACATGACCAAAAAGCAAGTTGGGGAGAAAAGGGTTTGTTTGGCTTATACTTCCACATCACTGTTCACCATGGAAGGAAGTTGGGACAGGAACTCAAGCAGGTCAGGAACCTGGAGACAGGAGCTAATGCCAGAGGCCATGGAAGAGGGCTGCTTACTGCTTGCTCCCCATGACTTGCTCAGTCTGCTTTCTTATAGAACCCAGAACCACCAGCCCAGGGATGGCACTGCCTACAATATGTGGGCCCTCCAATATCACTAATTAAGAAAATGCCCTATAGCTGGATGTTATGAAGACATTTTCTCAATAGAGGTTCCCTCCTCTCAAATGACTTTAGCTTGTGTCAAGTTGACATAAAACTAGCCACCGCACCAGGCTGGCCTCATACTCACAGAGATATACCTGCTTCAGCCCCTGGATTGCTGGGATTAAAGGTGTTTGCCATCACACCCAGCTGACAAAGGCTTTTTTGCTTTGTTTTTTTAAGTGGCTGAAGTGCTAAAAATACATGCAAAGGTAGCTGAGTGGAAGCATTATATCGCACTGGAAGGAAGCTGCCTGAGAGGGTGAAGGTGATTTACACCAGCACTGGGGGGAGGACTTACTGGAGGCTAGAGACAAAAAGTAAAAGAAGGGAGGGTGGAAGAAGATGCCATGGCTTTGACCAGAAGATAGAGGCTAAGCACATTCGGGGGTGCAGAAGATAGAGGCTAGCGCAGATTCGGGGATGCAGAAGTTAGAGGCTAGCGCAGATTCGGGGATGCAGAAGATAGAGGCTAGCGCAGATTCGGGGGTGCAGAAGTTAGAGGCTAGCGCAGATTCGGGGATGCAGAAGTTAGAGGCTAGCGCAGATTCGGGGGTGCAGAAGATAGAGGCTAGCGCAGATTCGGGGGTGCAGAAGATAGAGGCTAGCGCAGATTCGGGGGTGCAGAAGATGATAGAGGCTAGCGCAGATTCGGGGGTGCAGAAGATAGAGGCTAGCGCAGATTCGGGGGTGCAGAAGATGATAGAGGCTAGCGCAGATTCGGGGGTGCAGAAGATAGAGGCTAGCGCAGATTCGGGGGATGGTATGACCTCTATTTTGACATGCTAGAAAAGTCCGTCAGACATCAAGGACAAAGTTGAGTAAGCAGACTAGATACCCAAATCTGGAAGCAGTTACTGGAAGACTGCATGTAAAATTGAGTGCTTTAGTTCCCCAATAAAACATATTTAATAAAACAAAATTTTTTTCCTTAAAATAGACTTAAAAATTCACCTCTTCATGCCCTCAAAGAGATCAATGTCTTTGTTTTCTTGTGTTTCAGGATCTTCAAGATGAAGTTCAAAGGGAGAGTATCAATCTGCAAAAACTCCAGGCCCAGAAGCAGCAGGTGCAGGAGCTCCTTGATGAGCTGGATGAGCAGAAGGCCCAGCTGGAAGAGCAGCTCAAGGAAGTCAGGAAGAAGTGTGCTGAGGAGGCCCAGCTGGTGAGGAGCCTGGCTGCTTACTGACTGGGTCTTCGCTTGTGTCGCTTTCATGGTTTAAAAGAAAACACTCCTGCTTGTTAGCAGCAGTTTTGTCAGCAGTTGCTTTATAAAGGAGTTGGAGGGGTATCCATGAGGAATTACTGTTCTTTGTAGAAGAAATTAGAGGGGTGCTGTTTTTCCAGATCTTGATTGCACAAGACTTTTGCCTCCAAGTTCCCTGTAGCCCCTTCCCCATTATCTTCCACTCCTAAAAGAATACATCAAATATTCCAAACCACTAAGCTAGACATCTTAATTCCCTCTCCTCTCATTCATCTCCACTTGCAGATCTCTTCCCTGAAAGCTGAAATAACTAGTCAAGAATCTCAGATCTCCACTTACGAGGAAGAGCTGTCAAAAGCTAGGGAAGAGCTAAGTCGCCTACAACAAGAAACAGCACAGTTGGAAGAAAGTGTGGAATCCGGAAAGGCTCACCTGGAGCCCCTTCAGCAGCACCTCCAGGAATCCCAGCAGGAAATTAGTTCAGTAAGTGGAAGCAAGCAGCCTGCTGGGAGGGCCCTTGTCTGCTCCTCCTTTACCTACCTAGTTATTATCTTTAGCTGTTCAATACTTACAGTGGCCCGTTGCTCATCTCATGGTCATTTGCATAATGAATCAGAGTATGGGCTTTGTAGTTAAACTGTTCAGGGTTAAATGCTAGTTCTTCCATTTATTAAGGGAATCACCTTTGAATATCAGATTTTTCATCTTTATAGTTGAAGATTTAACAATATTACAAGGATTAAATGAGGCAAAACATGAGGTATTTTAATATAGTGTCTGATACATAAATTCTCAGTACATATTGTCTGTTTCATGTCAGTGTGACACAAGTTGGAGTTATCGAAGAGGGGGTGCCTCAATTGAAAAATTGTTTCCATGAGAAGGGCTAAAGGCCAGCCTATAAGGAGGCATTTTCTTTGTGATTGATGGGGGACAGCCCAGCCCATTATGGGTGGTGCCATCCCTGGGCTGGTGGTCCCGGGTTCTATAAGAGAACAGGCTAAGCAAGCCATGAGGAGCAAGCCAGTAATTAGCTCTCCTCCATGGCCTCTGCATCAGCTCCTGCCTCCAGGTTCCTGCCCTGTTTGAGTTCCTGCCTGACTTCTTTCCATGATGAACAGTGATGTGGAAGCGTAAACCAAATAAACCCTTTCCTCTGGTCATGGTGTGTTCATCATCAGTGGTAACCCTTACTAAGACAGAACCTATTGGTTTTTTTCCTGGGATTCTGACTTACTTTGCTCATTGAAATAATTTAGTTTTCTTGATTCTCTTTTATATACATTACTTAATGTATAACATGAAATTTTTATAATTTTATATATAAATATTTTAAAATTTTATTGAATTCTGCCTTTTGTGCCCCCACTGTGGAATCCATTTAAATAGATGAGGTCAAAACAGTTTTATACTTTGTTTAATGGACTTTGTTTGACTTAATGTTTTTTGTTGTTGTTGTTGTTTTGGTTTTTTTGTTGTTTTTTGGTTTTGTTTGTTTGTTTGTTTGTGTTTGGTCTTTCGAGACAGTGTTTTTCTGAGGCTTTGGAGGCTGACCTGGAACTAGCTCTTGTAGACCAGGCTGGTCTCGAACTCACAGAGATCCGCCTGCCTCTGCCTCCCAAGTGCTGGGATTAAAGGCGTGTGCCACCAACGCCCGGCTGACTTAATATTTTTTTAGAAGATACTTTCTAGGGCTCTTCTTTCTGATTACTGATAGTGCCAGAAGCTGGTCAGTAGTGGCGCTAGCCTTTAATCCCAGCACTCAGGAGGCAGAGGCAGGCTGATCTTTGTGAGGTCAAGACCAACCTGATCCATAGAGCTAGTTCTAGAACAGTCAGGGCTACACAAGAAACTCTGTCTCAAAAAACTAAAACTAAAACTAACAATTAAAAAAAAAAACAGATAATATATTGGCTTGCCGTACCTGTCTTTAACTTCCTGTAGCTCCCCTACAACTTTGTTACTGAATCTTCATCCTCTCTGATTCTTAGCTATCTTTTTCCTCTGGTATCCTAGGTCTTTCTTTTTTTAATTATACCCTGAAAGACTGCCAGTTCTCAGATACTGAGACAGAATTCTTGGAGATTTCACAAGACTTACAAAAACAAATGTGTGCATGCTAAAATTACAGGAGGAGTCATTGGGAAAGATTATTGAAATTTTTAAGTCATGCTGCATTCCCAGAGGATTCCTCTAATCAAAAGCAAACTCATCCTTGAGTAAGTCTAGGACATACCTATTTGTATGTTACATATGCTTCTAATATTAAATTGTTTGGTATTTCTACTTTTGTATTGGCAGATGCAAATGAGACTGATGGAAATGAAAGATTTGGAAAATCATAATGACCAGTCAAATTGGTGCAGTAGCCCACAAAGCGCTCTTGTAAATGGCGCTACAGATTATTGTAGCCTCAGCACCAGCAGCAGTGAAACAGCTAACCTCAATGAACATGCTGAAGGTCAGAACAATCTAGAATCTGAACCTATACACCAGGAGTCATCGGTGAGTTTTTATTCCATAGTCTTCTTAGTTAACCACCCCCTCTGTCTCTCTGTCTCTCTTTCTCACACACACACCGATTGATGAAGATCAAAGTTTGTATGTATATACTTACTTGTGTAGAGGCCAGAGGTCATCTTCAAAGGTCATTCATTCTTCAGATGCTGTGTACCTTTTTTTGATGTGGGGTCTCACTGAGATCTGAGGCTCACTGATTAGAGTAGGCTGCCTGGGCAGCAAGCTCTAGCTATCTGTCTGTCCACACCTCCCCTGTCTTGGGATTACACCATGCTTGGCTTATTGCATGGGTGCTGGGGGTCTGCAGGTCCTCATGCTTGAGCAGCAAGCACTTTATCAAATAGGATATATCCCTAGCCCCAGATCAAAGTTTCGTTAGCATTATGTATAATATAAAGAAAGACAGTTTTTAAGATGTATTGCATGCTCAGGTGCCCACAAAAGCCAGAAGAGGGTGTCAGATCCCCTGGAGCTAGAGATAGCAGGCAATTTGAGCTGCCTGACGTGGGTGTTGGGAATCGAACTTGACTCCTTTGGAAGAACAGCTAATGTTCTTGAGCTGTCATCTCAGCCCCATCCATTGAAACGCTTTTACTTTTATTTTTCTTGTTTCTTTCTTTTGTTTGTTTTATTTTGTTTTTTGAGACTCTATTTAACCCTGGCTGGCCTCCAGCTCAGGGATCCACGTGTCTCTGTCTCTCAAGTGCTAGGACTAAAAGTGTATGCCACCACGCCCAGCTTCTTCTGAGTTTTAATGTTCAAATTACTCTAATAAAATTATTTTTTTTAAATAATAGGGTGTTGTATAGCTCGTCCAGCCTCAAACTTAATATGTAGCCAAGGATGGCGTTAAGTTCTTTTTAATAGGTGTGGTGGCGCATGCCTTTAATCCCAGCACTCAGGAGGCAGAGGAAGGTGGATCTCCGTGAGTTCGAAACCAGCCTGGTCTACAAGAGCTATTTCCAGGACAGCCTCCAAAGACACAGAGAAACCCTGTCTCAAAAAAGCAATAAAAAAGTTCTTTTTTAATTTGATATGTCTGGGGATGGTGGTGTCTAGTAATGTGCTTACCTGTGGTTGCACTCATCCATATGTGTAAGTGTAGAGACCAGAGTTCAAGTTTGGTCTTCTGATGCCACTCTATACCTTAATTTTTTTTAATTTATTTATTATGTTACAGTGTTCTGCTCAGGTGGTTGTGAGACACTATGTGGTTGCTGGGAATTGAACTCAGGACCTCTGGAAGAGCAAGCAGCCAGTGCCCTTAACCTCCGAGCCATCTCTCCAGCCCTATACCTTAATTTTGAGACAGGGTCTGCTCACTGAAAATAGAGCTTGCTGTTTTAGCCATTCAGGGGTGTCTACCTGACTCTGTCACCCCAGCATTGGAGCTACAGTTACACACCACCATGCCTGACTTTTACTTGCGTGCTCCAAACCTGAACTGAGTTAGTTATTTATGCTTGTGCACCAAGCATTATTTACCTAATTATTATTTATATATTTCTAAATATGTAAATACCATCTGCTCAGTCCCGATAATGTTCCTTGTATGTGTTCAGAACTAACCACTTAGTATTAGATATAAAAAGGTGTTTAAGGGACTAGGCATATAGCACAGTGGCAAATAGTTTTCATATCCTGCAAGAGGCCCTGGATTTGATTCCCAATACCGAAATAATTTTTAAAACACCTGTGCATATAAATACAGTTTAAAAAAATTTTTTTAGCTAGGTGTGGTGGTGCACACCTTTAAATCCCAGAACTCAGGAAACAGAGTGAGCCTTTATGAGTTTGAGGTTAGTCTGGTTTACATAGTGAATTCTAGGTCAGACTATACAATAAGACCCTGTCTCTCTTTCTCAAAAAAAAAAAGTTATTAAAATAATCTGACCCAATTATGGGTGGGTGGATATTGACATGCCACAGTGTTCTTGTGGAATTCAGAAGAAAACTAGCAGGAATTAGTCCTGGAGATTGAACTCAGGTTGTTGGGCTTAGCAGCAAGTACCTTTATCCACTGAGCCACCTCACCAGCCTGAGACAAAAGATTTTTAATCCTTTATACTCACATAATGTATTTTTGGTAGGTGAGAAGTAGTCCTGAAATAGCACCCTCTGATGTGACTGATGAAAACGAAGTTGTGACTGCAGCTGATAATGAAAAAGTTAGTCTCACATTTGATGATGACAAGCATTCAAAAGAGGTGAAGATAATTATACATTCAATTGTTCTTGTCACTTGTCTTAAATGTTCTTTGTAGCTGCAAGAATATTAACTGATTTTTCAAAGTTTGTATATGATCTGAATGTGGGTCATTTGAAGTATTTCTTTTAAATGTTTGGTTACTAAATTATCTGTTTTCATTAAAAATTATTTCTAGGAAGATCCATTTAATGTAGAATCAAGTTCACTGACAGATCCAGTTGTAGATGCAAACTTGGATTTTTTCCAGTCTGATCCTTTTGTTGGCAGTAAGTATCTTTCTTTTGTAAATATATAACACTTTCTGATATACAAACTATATAAACGTAGAGGCTTCAGTTTTGAAAGCATATGTTTTACACCATGAGTATAACTGAAAATAGGGTTTCTATCCTTTTATTTGCTAGTATTTAGCCTCTGCATTATACTGTAGAATTTTCTGACTGAGAGAATGCTTCTTCTTCAGTGTAGACTCCACAAGAAAGATATATTATAGTCCGATGATAGAGATTGCACGCTCATGACTTACATTATTTAGCTAATAATTACCAAAATTGTCAACAGCAGGCCAATCATGGAATCACACTGCTGTAATCCCAGCACATTACAAATTTGAGTTTAGCCTGGGCTACAGAACAAAACTGCTTCAGGAAACTTAAAAAAAAAAAAAAGAGGAGGAAGGAAGGAGAAAAAGAAAAAGGAGAAAGGGAACACTGTAGTTTTGATATTTAGAAGCTCCCAGTGTGGTGACACAAACTTTTAGTCCTAGTACTCAAGAGGCAGAGGTAGATGAATCTCTTGAGTTCAAAGCCAGTCTAGTTTATGTAGTCAGGGCTACACAGAGAGACTATTATCTGAAAAACAAAACTAAACTAAAATGACAGTGGAAACTATAGTAGGATTAAGTGTCTGATTCCCATATCTTAAGATATTTCTAATTTTATAAACGTAACTCTGGCCAGGCATGATGGGAGGAACTCCTTTAATCCCAGCATTTGGGAGGTAGAGGCAGGTGGATCTCTGTGAGTTTGAAGACAGCCTGGTCTACAGAGTTGTGTTCCAAGATAGGGCTACACAAAGATACTCTGACTCAAATAAAATAAAGTTAAAAAAATGAATTAAAATATAACTCTACCTAAATTTAAATATATTGTGACAATGTAAACTATGTTAAATATTCCTTGTGTCAAAGGTCTTTTGAATTTTATTTCTAGAACTATCTTGTGAAAGTGAGCTTGGTGTCATATGGTGGATGCTTGTAATTCCAGCACTTGATAAGCAGAGGTGGGAGGATCCCGTAGATTTGAGGCCAGTCTGTTCTACATAGGTAGTTCCAGCCTGGGCTATATAGTGAGACCTAGGTTCAAACAAACAAGGGGCTGGAGAGAAGGCTCAGAGATGAAGAACACTTGCTGTTCTTGTAGAGGACCTGAATTCAGTTCCCGGCACCAACATGGCAGCTCACAGCCATCCTAACTCCAGTTGCAGAGGATCTGATACCCACTGGTACCAGGCATGCGCATGGTGCATAGACATCAGGCAAAGAACTTATACACCTTAAAGTTTATACAAACAAAAGAACAAGACATTTTGCACACAGGCAAAATAACTTACCCAATAATCATGGCAGAAATGAGCCCAAATATTTGAACTCTTTAAATAAACAGACTCTAAAATAAGCACAAAACAATTTTTTGAAATGTATAAGACACCAAAATAAACATAAGTTTTGCACTTAAAATATATAGAGCTGAGGTTGTGGCTCAGTAGTTGACTGCTTGTCCAGCAGGCTTAATGACATGGCTTGATCCTTAGAACTGCAGACCAGTCAATCAGTCATAGATTCAGAACATTCACATGATAATCATCACCACAGTCTAATTTTGGAACAGTTTAGCACTTTTCCATATCTCAACCCCAATCTAATTTTAAAATGAGCATAATTATTTAAATAACTATTTCTCCAAGATATATATATACAAATTACCAGTAAGCATATAGAAAGATTTTCAACATTAGTCAAATCCCCAATGAGATACCACTTCATGCGTACTAGGATGGCTGTAATCAAAAGGCGGATGATAACAAATGTCAGTTAGGATATGTAGAAATTACAAACACCATACACTACTGGTGTGAATATGAAATGGTTTTCTGTCTTTGGAAAATGGTCTGGCAGTTTCTATTCCAATAATTAAACAGAGTTGCTGTATGACCTGATATGTATCCAGGAGGAATGAATGTACACCCCACATAAAAACATGTATGTCTTTTTGCTCCCCCCTTCCCCTTTGGTTTTTCAAGATAGGGTTTCTCCACATAGCCACATAGCTGTCCTGGAACTCTCTTTGTAGATCAGGCTGCAAATATATGTATGTCAATGTTGAACAGCACTCATTTTTTCTCCTTTGCACTTAGATGGTCTTTTTCCTAATTAATGTGTGGGTATGTGAACATGAGTACAGAGGCCAGAGGCATTGGGTCCCTCTGGAGCTGGAGTTGCAGGCAATTGTAAGGTGCCCAATTTTGGTGCTAGAAATTTCTCTTAAATGCCAAGCCATCTCTCCAGTCCCATTTGTCTTTGTTGTTGACTTGTAAGAGCATTTTACATGTTGCAAGTAAAACTCTCTGACATGATTTGAAAATACTTTATTAATTTTATGTGTGTTTAGGTTTTTATAGAGACAGGTTCTCATTATGTAGCCCAGGCTGCCTTAAACTAGTGGCAGTCCTCTTCCTGCATCATCCTCCTGAGTGTTGATTATAGGCATGAGCGTTTATGCTCTTGGTTTTCTTCCAAGAACTATTTTATAGTCCTAGCTGTTGAATCTAGAGCTTTGGGACTGGAGGGGTGGCTTAGCGACTAAGAACACTTGCTGCTCTCCCAGAGGACCTGGATTTAGTGCCCATCACCTACATCAGGCAGTTCATATTGCCTGTAACTCCTTTCCAGGAATCTGAGGCCCTCTAGCTTTGGTGAGCACCTGCATATATGTGTGCTCATATGCACGCACATGCGCAGAGAGGGGGGAGAGAGAGAGAGAGAGAGAGAGAGAGAGAGAGAGAGAGAGAGAGAGAGAGAGAGAGAGAGAGAGAGAGAGAGAGAACGAACATATAATGCTTTGGTTTAGTTAATTCTATATCTGGTATGATCTTGTGTCCAAATACATTTTTGTTTTTGAGACAGAATCCTGTAGTCTAGGCTTGCCTCAGACACTATATAACCAAGATTGTCCTTCTGATCCTTCTGCCTCCACATCCAAATGCTGGGATTTGATGTATACCATCACATCAGATGTAATGGGTTCTGGGGATGGATCTCAGGGCTTATGTCTACCAGGAAAGAACTCAGCTCATCTAGCTACATCCTCGGCCCCCAAATACCATTTGTTGAAAAGACTATCCTTTCACCCTTTCCTTGACATGTATTCTTGATACTCTTGGTCTTGTCAAAATTCAAGTGGCCATAGTATGAGAGTTTGCCTCTGGCTTCTTCAGTTTATGAGTGTGTGTGTGTGTGTGTGTGTGTGTGTGTGTGTGTGTGTGTGTGTGTGTGTGTGTGTGTGTTTTGTCGTTGTTTTACCTTAGTTGTTCCTTTATTTCATGAAGTACTGAGGGTAACATCTACTCAATACTCTTATGAGGAGTAGAGATTGTTGGTAAATTTTACTTTTATGTCTCTCTTCCCCTGTAACCTCTTACAGTCAAGGGTAAGTATCTTTGGTTCTTACTTTATTTACTCTTCTGTTGCTGTGATAAAACACCATGCCCAAAGCAGCTTATGGACGAAAGAGTTTATTTACAGTTACAGAGAGTTAGCTCTGTCATGGCAGCCAGAGTATGAGCAGAAAGCTTCATAGAACTCTCAGAGACCTGCCTGCTGTGGCACACATCTCCAACAAGGCTACATCTAGCCTAAACCTCCCCAGTATCACCAACTGGGAACCAGGTGACCAAATGCTAGAGACTATGGGGATATTTTCTTATTCAAACCATAATAGTTCTAATTTGCCTTTTCATGAAGTATGTTGAGTTTATCATTTACTTTTTTATTATTTTTAATCTTTCCTAAGGTGAATAACATAATTTCAGTTACTTTGAAGTAGAAGTATTGAAACTATTAAGTTACTGTTTAACTTAAGGAAGCTTGCTTTTTGTTTTAAATGTAACCCTTTTCACAATAATACATAATGGGTTTTGTTTTCTTGCTTTTTGGAAACAGAGTTTCTCTGTATAGCCTTGTCTGTCCGGGAGCTAGCTCTGTAGGCCAGTCTGTCCTCATACTCACAGAGATCCACCTGTCTCTGCCTCCCAAGTGCTGGATTAAAAGCGTTTGCCACCAGTAACTGGCTGTATTTTAATTTTTGTTTACTTCTTTTATTACAGGTGATCCTTTCAAGGATGATCCTTTTGGAAAAATTGGTCAGTATATTTTGTAGTTAGTTTTTAACTTTAATTCTATTCTTCTTAATTATAACCTTATATTGTATTTAGAAGTGAGAACATACAACTTGGGTAGTTCTAGGAGAGGAACTGCTTTTTATTTTTAAATCTGCTCTAAAGCCAAGGTAAGATACTAAAATAGTCTGGCATTTTTAGAGAGTGATTAAAGCCTTGTGAGTTTGCTCAAGAAATTGTGTGTGTGTGTTTGTGTGTGTGTGTGTGTATTGTGTTGGAATTAAACCTGGGGCTTTGTGCACGCTAGGCAAGTACTCTACTACACCTCCAGCCCAAGCCTTGCTTTTTTAAAAAAAGTAATAATCAAAATGTTGGATAAAAGTAACATTGGTGATGGGGTTGACAAGATGGCTCAGTGGTTAGGACTGTGTCCTGCTCTTACAGAGGCCCAGAGTTTGGTTACCAACACCATGAGGGTGGCTTACAACTTCCTGTAACTCTAGCTGAGGGAAGCCAGTACCTGTGATCTCTGTAAGCACTGCACTTGTACACATACACATATTGAAACTTTAGAAGGAATAGATTCTAATTTCTTCACATTAGCTAAGAGCTAAATCTAGTATGAGTCCGTACACTACTACAAGACTGCAGGGCTAGAATATAATTTTATTTTACTATTCTACGATTTTAGACTGTTCATGTGAATAGGGGGAATTGAAGGATTACTAAATTTGAAATAATTGTTTTTTGAGATTTTTCACTAGAACAAAGGAAATCCTGTTTCCTATTTAGTTTTGCTTCCCAAATGTGTATCGAGGTGTTTTAGACTTGAGCTCAAGAAAGAAATATATTTAACTTTTTTTGTTGTTTCTTTTGTAAGCATTGGACAACAGGACTTAAGATCAGATCCCTTAAAATTACATGCTAACCAAAAAGTTTAGTACCTGGAAAGCTCTTTCCTCAAAAGTACAATCGAATCTGAAATAAAAAGGGAACTTGGGGTTCTGTGAAGTTCAAGTGACTTGAGTTTTTGAAAATCAAGCAGAGTCTAATCAAAAAGGACAGTTTTAAATCTCAGCTGTTGCTTAGAGGAAGGGAATGGTGAAGAGAGGGAAAAGCAGTGTTGACATTAAGCTGGCATGGAGGTCAGCCATGTGGCAGACAAGCAGCTACCCTGTGCGGCCAGGAGCTTTAGAAGAGTACCAGAAGATGCATATTTAGACTCCGGCCAGTACCCAAAAGGGACGGGCGGTGGTAGTGCATGCCTTTGATCCCAGCACTCGGGAGCCAGAGGAAGGTGAATCTCTGTGAGTTCAAGACCAGCCTGGTCTACAGAGCTAGTGCCAGGATAGGCTCCAAAGCCACAGAGAAACCCAGTCTCAGAAAAGAAAATGGTTTTGATTTTTTGAATCTGAATGGTGGACAGACCCAGCCCTACGTCACAGTGGCTCACAGGGAATGCTTCAAAGTGTTTTAATTGAGGTGTCGTGATATGCTTATAGGAAATAGGGAATTATGTTAAGTTTTTAGCTTTTTACATTTGTTCCTTTTTTTGTCTTCAGATCCCTTTGGTGGCGATCCTTTTAAAGGTTCAGATCCGTTTGCATCTGACTGCTTCTTTAAGCAGTCTTCTGCTGACCCTTTTACCACTGCAGGTACTGACCCTTTCAGTGCCTCCAGCAACAGCAGTAATACATCGGTAAGTTCAGGGTTAAAACCTGTTCCCATGGATAAACAAGTACCCTAAGGAAATCTCTTGAATATATAGCGGTAGAATCTGCCTTTTGATTGTTCTTAATGGTCCATATGGAATTTGTCTGGCTCCCACCCATCCAGGTTTTTGTCTAATGTAATATTTCATACTTTGAACACCCACTTGACACTAGGATGATTTACAGTGTCCAAAAATGAAGTCCATCCTTATCCCATTGGTGATATTAAATGTAAGTGACGGGAAATTCAAAAGCCTGTCTTAAGTAAAACTTTTTGTAAATGTCTGTACTTAAACGGAAACCATTAATATTTTAGAGCAATAAAATAATTCATGCTATTTTATAGTTATACCTCGAATGTTAATCTTGGAAAGTATAAATTCCCATTGAATGTCAAGCTTTCTTGAGTACATGTCTGCAACCTGTTTAGTAGCCACAGTCGATGATCCAAGCCTCTATGCTGTAGAGTCATTGTCTCTCATCTTCAGTTTCACTTTACAAGGCAGATGTTGATACCTCTGCTATAAACATGTAGACATTTTTGGTTGTGAGCCTAGCCTGTGATGGCTGAGCCATCTCTCCAGCCATTTATGTCTGGGTGGTGGCGGCACACGCCTTTAATCCCAGCACTGGGGAGGCAGAGGAGGCAGGCAAATCTCTTGAGTTTGAGGCCAGCCTAATCTACAAAGAGAAAACCAGAGCTACACAGAGAAACCTTGTCTCAAAACACCAAAAACAAACATATATTTTTTTTAATCATGTTACTTTAATATGTCCCATGTATTTGTGTTTGAAAGCTTTAAAAATATATTTATATAGGAGCTGAGGAAATGGCTCAGCAGGTAGCCAACTTCAGTTCAGCTCCACACATCCACCAAAGGCTCACAGTTGTCTGTAACTCCCTCTTGTGGCCTCCACAAGCACCAGGCCAGCATGCGCACATGCACAAACACACACACACACAGTAGGTACACATACATGCAGCACAAAAAATAAAAGTACATTTTTGAAAATTATACTCTGGATATTTAGGGATACTCAAAATAGAGTAACAGAATGAAATATTTTGATTGTTTTTTTTTATTTGGAGACTTTGAGGCAGCAGTCTCTTTTCTGTAAGTAAACTGGACCTAGAGAAGCACAATTAATTGGCAGGCATTTCACGCAGCTACTTTGTTGTGTGTAACTCTTAGGTTAAGATTGCTTCCTTAAAAGAATTGTGAGCCAGATGTGGTGGTACAGGCCTGTAATTCCAAAACTTAGGAGGTGGATAAGAGGTTTGGGAGTTCAAGGTCATCCTCAGCTGTTAGTGAGTTTGAGGCCGGCCATCCTGGGCATTGTGAGATAAGAAATATGAAAAGAAAAATAATGTAATATAAGGGAGGATAACAGAGGTTAGATTAATAGTACTTTTTCTTTCTTTCCGAGACAGAGTTTCTCTGTGTAGCTGTGACTGTCCTGAACTCTCTCTGTAGACCAGGCTGGCCTTGAACTCACAGGGATCCCCCTGCCTCTGCCTCCTTAATGCTTGGTTTAAAGGCGTACTTACTGGCCTATAGTACTTATTTTACTTGAAGATAAGAATCTCTCCCCAAAAGTCTTTTCCAGTTCTTCAAGAATGCCTCCTGCTCTCTGATGGAATTAATTTAAATAAGACAAAATCTCTGCACTTAGTAGCATTATGCAGTCACTAATCATATAGTCTGGTAAGGAGTGAATAACTGATGTACTAGAGAATTTGAATAATAATTAGGTGATTTGAAAGGGTTTCAAAACATTAATTTCTATAAAATTCTACCATATGAAACTGAGTTATGAAAATTACTTTTGGGTGCCAGAAGACATGGCTCAGCAGTTAGAGCAACTTACTGTTCTTCTTAAGGACATGGGTTCAATTCCCAGCACTCAACACTGGGAATACCTGTAACTCCAGTTCCAAGGAACCTGGCACCCTCTAACATCTACACATTTGGCCCCACAAACTCAGTGTGGGTCCACATACAACATACAAATAAAAATAAATTAGCAAATAAGTAAAATTATTTTGCATGCTAAATTTCCTAATTATCAAATTGAACATAGCCTAAGGAGAATTTTGTGATAACTGGTTTTGTTTGTTTGTTTGTTTTTGGGGGGGTTGTTGTTCTTGGTAGTGGTGTGTGTTTGCTTGTTTGTTTTTTTTTATAAGACAGTGTTTCCTATAGCCCAGACTGGCCTTGAACTTACTATATAGTTGAAGCTGGCTTTAAACTAGATCTTCTGGCCTGTACCTTCCAGGTGCTGGAATAACCTGGCATCTGCCACCATGGCAGTCAGGCATGTACGTTTTGTTTGAGACAGGTTTCTCTATGTAACAGCCTTGACTGACCTGGAACTTAGTTTGTAGACCAGGCTAACCTTGAATATACAGAGACCTGTTTGCTTCTTCCTCCTGAATGCTGCCATGCCCAGCATAACCACTGTTCTTCTCTTGCCTGTACACTCTGTCTCATTTGTGTTTGAGTGGTTGCACTGTTTAATGAAGAATAGAACAAAAACTACATCCATAAGGCATTACTTCTTCCTCCCCTCCTTGTTGTATGTGTGTGTTCCTCTGAAGGGAGGGGTTTTAGATTTTTGTTTTGTTTTATGATACAGTGTCTCTATCTAGTCCTGGCTGTCCTGTAGCTCACTGTGTAGACCAACCTGGCCTCAGATTCACAGAGGTCCTTCTGCCTCTGCCTCCCATGTGCTGGGATTAAAGACCTTCGGCACCATTCCCTCCTAGAATTATTATTAAACAGTAGTTAAAAAATTGTAATATTTGAAGTAAAAGGAGGACAGTAGTGAAAAAGTTGTTGAAGTCTAAATAAAGCCTGTAACTGTAACTTGTGTTTTTGTTACTGGTCTCAAGTCCTTAATTTTAGTAGGTAGACCATGATTCCATGAAATCATGGAATTGTATATGGGAACTTCGCACTGTCTATACAACTCTTCTGTAAGTCTAAGTCATTTCGCACTAAAGTTCATGTATGCACTTATAAAAATGAATACCATCAAAGCCAGGATACTAATCACCTCTGCAGGGCTGGGGAATACATATAGCTCAGTGGCAGAGCACTTAGTTAGCATACGTGAGCTCTAGGGTCAGTCCCAGTACTACCAAAAAGTGACCTCTGCAGAAGAGGGCTTGGGATTATGGCTTGTGAGAGACACCTGAAGCCTACTGAGTATTGTTAAATTATACAGGTACTTCATACTTTAAAATAAATACTTTGCAATCCTAAAGTGTTTTCATTCATTGAGTCCATATATAAGGAAAGGGAAAGCTCTGTTCCAGACGTTTGTATTTTCTAATCCAAAATTTTGTAAAGTATTTTTCTTAGGTTTTACAGTGAAGTTCCAGCTATGAAATGTGGCCTCTCAGTCATAGATTTGTACCATTTCTTTAGATAGAAATTTGGAAGCACAATGACCCATTTGCTCCTGGTGGAACAGTTGTTGTTGCAGCTAGTGATTCAGGTAAAGACTTTGTCAGTTTTATTAGTGTTAATTGTTGCCTTTTCTTTAAGATTTTCTTCTCTAAACATGTTTGCCCTATTATGACTTTTAAATTGATGTGTATTTATTTCCATTTATAGCACAATACTAACAGCAACAAGTATTTGTGTAGCACTTTTTACTCTTCTTATCATGTTTATCATTTACCCTAAAGGTTTTTTTTAGACTATGCACTATGTTCAGTGTCAGTAAAACCAATAAGAAGCTTTTGCTTTATACAATGTAGTGTTGGACTGGAAAGATAAGGATTAGTGGGTAAGAGTACTTACTGTGCAAGCATTCGAGTCTGAGTTTGAATCCCCAGCACTTACATAAAAAGCTAGATATGGCTGCATTTGCCTATAACCTCAGCATCAGGGAGGAGAGACAGGTAGATCCCGACAGCTCACTTGCTTACTGACCAACAAACCTGTTCAAGATGACAAGCTTCGTGTTCAGTAAGATTAGACTCCTTGTCTTAAGGCTAAAGGTAGGGAGCAGTAAAGGAGAACATCCAATGTTCTGCCCTGACATTGCCATAAACAGTCATGTGCCCAAACCACACATATGCACATGTACACACAGGTGCACACAAATAGAAGGAAGAAAAAAATGATTAAAAATTAGCTGGGTGCGATGATAACACCTTAAAATTCTAGTTCTTAGGAGGATGAGGTAAGAGTTCTATAAGTTCATGACTAGACTGAGCTACAGAATATGTACTACATAGTGAATTCCAGACTAGCTGGACTACAAAATAAGAACCTTTTGTTGTTGTTGTTGTTTTGGGGAGAGAGAAAGAGGTGGGGGTGGGAGGGCTGGGGAGATGGCTCAGCAGTTAAGAACATTTGCTGCTCTTGCAAAAACCCACATTCAAGTCCAGAACCTATGTTGCAACTTATACAACAGTCCTTATTTCAAGGTCCAGAGAATCCAGTGCCCTTTACTGACCTCCAGGGACACCAGGTGCACATATGATATACATGAGTACATGCAGGCAAACCACTCATAATACATAAAATAAGTTAGAGGCACACACCAATATTCACCATTATATTTTACTTTCTTGTAAGTGCCTCTTTCTCTTAACCCTATAAAGTATTGTTTGGTATTTACTCTTAAAGATCTTGGCCTAAGTTAAAAGGGAATTACTTCAAATGAGTAATGAAAATTGTTTTTAATAATAAGAGGTTCTGTTAAAATACAGAGAAAATCTAAGTGCCAGAAACTAAGTTGATCAAGGTTACACAGTATATGAGATGGTAAACCAGGATTCAGTCCTAGGTCTTATGAAATATTAAAACATTTTCAACTAAGTAACTGTCATGTTTCCACTCTTCATTAAAAATAGACACATGAGTAACCTAGTGACTGCTTAGAGCACTGGAAATTCAAACTTGAATGCTTTAATGTCATGTGGATAGTAGGATATGCTATTTTTCCAGGTGGTTGATGTGACCAAGTATTTTTATGATAGAGAGGAGATTAATACAGATACCTTAACAAATTAGATCTCTTATGTAAGATTCAGCATGACTGAATTTCAGGAGATTGAATACTAACCCCCAGTATGAGTAGGAAGAGCAAGTAATAAAAAGCAGATATGGAATAAACAAGTTACTCCAGTGTTGGGAATTAATAGCATTTGGAATTGTGGGCTTTCAAAATCAATTTTTAAAGTGAGTAAATTTATACTTATTATACATATATAATTTATATTAGTTAGAAAACCGTTATGATAGTAATGAAAGTACATTAAGTGTGTGAGTCTATTCAGTGCTTGCTCCTGGTGGGTAGACACTGCACACTCTGGAAGAAAAGTATTAAGGAAAAGCCAATCCAGGACCTGTTTCTATGTACTGTTTTCACTTGTAAGCATTATTTTTCTACTTTAGATGAGATTAGTTTTGATGCCAGAGAGAGAATCTCTTGAAAACTATGTGTAGTTGGAAGCTTTTCTCTGTCCCGCCAGTTCCCACAGCCGCTTATTATATAATCATTCTGAGACTTAATTGTTTGGCCAGTGGCTCAGGCATATTACTGAGTAGCTCTCACAATTAAATTAACCCGTTTTTACTAATTTGTGTATCACCACGTGGCCATCGCTTACCAGTAATTTTCTGGCATCTCACCCCTTTATTGGCTACATGACCTCTCCCCAACTCCACCTTCTTTCTCACCTGTAACTCTGTTTGGATTTCCCACCCAGCTATTTTCTGCCTGGCTATTGGTCAAATCAGCTTTATTCATTAACCAATAAAAGCAGCTCATATTGACCCCATACAAAAGGACATTCCATATCAACTATGTGAGGTTGAGCTTGGGGTGTAGAGTTGAGGGAGAGTTCATCTTAGAATTCTTTGATAAGAAGCTACTATTTGGGGAACTTTTTCTTTAAGTTTTTTTTTTTTAACTATTTGTCTATGTGTAGGTATGTGCATGTGAGTATAGATACCCATGGAGGCCAGAAGACAGCATTGGACCCCCTGGAGCTGGAATTACAGGCAGTTGTGAGCCTCCCACTGTGGGTGCTGGGAACTAAACTTAGGTCCTCACCTTCAAGTAGCACCTAGGTTTGCTCTTGGGTCACTTACTGCTGATTTATACAAAGGAATATACCATATTAGATTTCCAGTGGCTACCTGGTCTGTATAGAAATTTAGGAATTATTTTTCTGAATGTTATGAACAGAAAAAAAAGGACATGAAATATGGTGTCTTACACTGATTTTCTTTACTCCTTTTAGCCACAGACCCTTTTGCTTCTGTTTTTGGAAATGAATCATTTGGAGATGGATTTGCTGACTTCAGCACATTGTCAAAGGTAATCTGTCGTGATTAATAGGACAGAACAATACGTCATGTTCCATCAAATGAGTGTCCTCCTTACAGTTAGAACACTCTCACAAACCTGGATGTGACTGCAGTCAGTCCATAGCAGGACTGATTTCAGATGGGTATTACAGATGGGTTGCAGAGTAGTCCAATTTCTATACATAGGAGGCAGTAGTATAGGTGGCTACTTTCTCTTCTGAAAGATCTACTCAGTGTCATAATAGAGTTGTCTGTCTGTTTAGTGTTTCTTTGCAGTGGAATTACATTTTTTCCCTGTGTACTGTCTGGGCCAATGGCCATAGCATTCATCCCATCCCCTGTCTAGTGACTGATTGATTTTATCCTTTGAAGTTATTAGGGTCTGTACCAAGTTAAAAGTGCTTAAACTCTCCACTCTATTGTCCAGCATAGCTGTAGTATTGATTTAGGCTTTGACCGGATTTGAAGATATGCTAAATTGTTTGTCCCCAGGGAACATTTGGCAGTATCCAGAGACATTTGTGGTTCTCAAAACTAGGTGGAAGATGGTGCTCATATCTAATGAGTTCATCCTTCGGTACACTGCAGAGACACCACTTCCACCCCCTGAATGTAGTTATTCCATCCCTAAAAGTTAGTTGTGCAGGTGTTGAAAAACACTGGCGTAGTCCAGTGGTGGTGGCCCATGCCTTAATCCTAGCACTCAGGAGGCAGAGAGGCAAGCCTGGTCTACAGAGCAAGTTTTAGGACATGGAAAAGTTCCAGGGCTACATGGAAAAACCCATCTCAAAAAACCAAAATGGAAAGAAAAAAACAAGTAAAGCATTCGCCTAAATAAATCATAATCTGATTTGTTACAGTAAAGCCAATCTTTCATAATCCCCATATATTTGAAAGTCAGAGTTTTCAGATTCACATTAAGACTTAATGTTTCATGGGATCAGTTTTCTTTTTAAAAAAGTGACTCTTAGATTGTCTTTATAGTTTTTCTAGAAGCTATTTTCTCTAACATTTATCGTCTCTCCTATATTTAAGTACACTGAGAAGCACAGAATCAACCATTCCTCTTGTTGCATTATCTTTCAGCTCAGACAGTCTATTGGGACCTCAAGAAGTTTTGTATTGCTTAATGTTTATTTACTAATAAGTCTTCAATCTAGAGTTACCTTGTTTGAATGTCTGTTGCTCTTAATAAGTAATGCTATGAAAATGCCTACTCATACAGATCAGTTTTAGTCCTATTTGTTTTTCAATGTAAAGGGTAAAATGTTACTTCTGGGAATTGAAATAACACTACTGATACTTAAATCATTCACATGAACAATATGACCATATGTATATCAAACTGTATAAATGTTTCTCTTTGAACAAAGGTCAACGATGAAGATCCTTTTAATCCTGCCGTATCAAGTTCTGCCAGCAATGTGGTCATTCCAAAAACTGTGTTAGAGGAAACATCCACCAAGAGTGAGGATGTGCCTCCAGCACTGCCGCCCAAGATTGGAACTCCAACAAGACCCTGCCCGCCACCCCCTGGTATGAGAGTTGGGGCCTTTCCTAGTTCAACTTTATGCCTTTTCCCTCTCTAGAAAGTATAGTGTGGGCCTTTCATTGTTGTGTATTAAAGGTCCATAAGCAAGAGCCAAGCACTTAGCAAAAACTTGCTGCTGACCTCTTCCAGCTGGCCATATGTTCCTCCCGCTCCCCATTTCAGAAAAAGTGTGGGCAAAATCTCATTGGTTTGGTTTTGTTTTTTGGAAATCATTGATTATCATTTGAATAGCAGTTTCCTATACTCTGGTTTTTAAATTAATTTTCTTAAGAGAAAACTAAAGTCTCCGTAAATCCTTTACTTTTTTTTGTTTTGTTTTGTTTTGTTTTTTTGAAAAAGGCATGGATGGAGCTGGCAAAAGTGGTTTAAAAAAAGAACTGTTTGCCTTTTAAAACTTTTAGTTCAGATATATATATATATATTTTTGGTTTTACGAGACAGGGTTTCTCTGTATTGTTTTGGAGGCTGTCCAGCCCGGCCTCGAACTCACAAAGATCTGCCTGCCTCTGCCTCCCGAGTGCTGGGATTAAAGGCGTGCGCCACCACTACCTGGCGCAAAACTCTTTTAGTTTATAATAGAATTTGTTTTGTTTTATTTGAGGTAGGATCTGACTAAGTAGCCTTGGCTGGCCTGGAACTTGTTATGTAGACTAGGCTGGCCTTGAACTTAGAACTTTTGAAGATCCACCTGCCTCTGCCACTTGAGTGCTAGGTTTAAAGGTGTACACCATCACACCTGGCTCTAAATGTCTGATTTTAAAATTCTTTGTGTAGTCTAGGAACAGATTGTAGCTGTATTTTTTTATTTTGTTTTGTTTAGTCTGTGTGGTATGTAGCACTACACCAAGGAAAGGGTTGTTTTTAATGCAGAATAAGGTATCCATGAAGGCAATCCCCCTGCATATGGGTAGCTGCTCTGTGAGAGGACACAGAATGTTGTTAGGGTTTTTTTTGTTGTTGTTGTCTTTTTTGTTGTTGTTGTTTTGTTTTGTTTGGGTTTGGTTTTTTCGAGATAGGCACAGTTTTTTATCCCTAGGTCATTCCTGGGTAACGTTTCAGCCCCAAAAGTTAGATGATCACACTTTTATTTTTGTTAGATAATCATTCTGCCTTTTCATAATATCTTCCCCATGGTATTTGATACAGATTGCACATGTAGTTGCTAATGTGTAAATATCTGTTCAAAACTTAGATAAATGAGTTAAGTGGTTTTCATCTTTTAAGGAAAGCCACCTGTATCATACATTGTTAGAAGTGATCAGAGTCTATATTTTTAGAATAATATTTTGTTCATTTACTCTTTTGTACCCATGTGAGTATACTTTTAAAACTCAAATGCCTTAATAGTGAGAACAGGCTAGTGTTCTGCCTGGTCCCGCCACCCTTTAGTTCCAAATAAACACACAGAGACTTATATTAATTATAAACTGGCCGATGGCTCAGGCTTCTTATTGGCTAGTTCTCTCTTAATTATTAACCAATTTCTATTAGTCTAAGTATTTCCACATGGTCTTGGCTCACCAAAGAATGCTCAGCGACCTATCTTCCTGGTGGCTGCCTGGCATCTCTCTGATGGCTCCTCTCTGCATCCTCTCCCCAGAATTCTCCTTGTCTTGTAGCCCCGCCTATACTTCCAGCTTGGCTACTGGCCAATTAGTGTTTTATTCATCGTCCAATAAAAGAAACATATTAGCAGCATACAGAAGGACATCCCCCATCAGGCTAGTGAGATAGATGGCTTAATGGGGCACAAGTACTTGCTGCATTTGGCTGGTGACGTGTGTTCAAGTCCCAGAATCCATGTAAAGTTTCAGAGACAGAACTGACTCCATAAAATTGCTCTGAGAACATCTGTGGCACACATGTTCATTCTCTATATGTACAGCATATACAATAATAATGCTTAAAATATTCAGGTGCGCATCATTGTAGAAGGAGCAAAGGAAAGAATGGTTTGTCGACAAGGTCACTGATTAGGGGCCTTAAATTTATAATCTGCTTACCCCCAGCATCAGTTTCTGAATCCCACCCCACCCTGAGGTCTCACAAATGCTAGATAAGCACAGAGAGTTATATTCCCAGCCCTTAGTTTTTTGGGTTTTGGTTTTTAATATACATGTATGTATATTAAATATATATGTATTTAATATATATGTATGTATTTTTTTGATAGTGCCCCATGTAGCCCAGCCTGGCCTCAAACTGAATTCTTCATCCTTCTACTTCTACCCACATTCCAACTGCTAGTATTGACCCCAAGCTTGGTTTTGTTTTCCTTTGTTTGGGATGTTTGTTTGTTTGTTTGGATCTTTTTACTGAAGCTGTAGAGCAAACTAGGGCTTCATAAGCTACGATTGGAACCATTACTTTGTGATCTTAAGTATATTATTTCCCATGTCTAAGCCTCAATGTCTTAGTTGTTATATGGTAGCTGTTACTCAGATCTTGCCTGCCTTCACAGGACTTTCCAAAGGCATGTGGAGTGATATTTGATAGAAGCATCTTTTGTAAAGTATGTTTATGAAAGGAATTAATTATGACTGCCAGCATACTGCACTCACTATAGGAAGAACATAAAGAAATTTAAATTTCTCTTTTTTTCAAGAAGTGTGGCACTTTAACTAAAACTTTACTATTAGAGAAAGCTGGGCATGATGGTGCATGCCTTTAGTCCTTGCACTTAGGAGGCAGAGGCAAGTGGATTTTTGAGTTCAAGGCCAGCCTGGCCTACAGAGCGAGTTCCAGGACATCCAGGGGTACACAGAGAAACCCTGTCTCAAGAAAACCAATAAATAAATAAACAAACTCGCTTTGATAATGAATTATCAGGGTAGCATACTGTTATTTAGTCAAAGTTTAGCTTGTCAGCAGCTATATATAAAGGCTATGGACTTCTAAGTGTTGCTCATTCTCAGCTTGAAGTTTTATAGATGGCAAAAAAATAAGTGAGGTTTTGTCAAGTTAATCTTACATTTTATGCTGCTAGGCATTGTGTATGTGTAAATATACTAGAGAAAAGACAGAAGAAATTTGCCACGCTTCAAAGTCAAATATCTTTGTTGTCACTAGTGAGAGGCTAAGACTCTAGCAGTCGGGGCCAACCTGTGTTTATTCTTTATCGGTGTTCCTTGCTTATCATTATCTTCCTTAGGAGCATGCTCCTTTAAATGGAGAAAGACTCAATCTTTGAACAAAATCATGATTCTTAGCTCATTTCTACTTTTTTGGTTTTGGTCTTTGTCCATTTAGCTGCACCTGCAGTGTATCTGAGAGAGAAGTGTGAAAGCTTTGAGCACAGTTGATGTGAACACTTAGAACCACGTTGAGAATGTGCCTGGGTTCTCTGCCCACCACCTGCAGTTCTTTAACGCTCTCTGTGAACATGTTCTTGTGTGCTTGTGTTTGCTGTATCTACTGGTTAATTGTAATGATTTTGATCCAGGGAAAAGACCCATCAACAAATTGGATTCTTCTGATCCCTTTAAACTGAATGATCCATTTCAGCCTTTCCCAGGCAATGATAGTCCCAAAGACAAAGATCCTGATATGTTTTGTGATCCATTCACTTCTACTACCACTACCAATAAAGAGGCTGACCCAAGCAGTTTTGCTAACTTCAGTGCTGTAAGTACTGTAAATGGGCTGTTCGGGGGAGAATCTTTCCATTTATAGTTTGAAGGGTTGTCAAAGATGTCTTCATAGACTTCCAAACTTGCATCAGTTTGCCAACATACTAAAAATTATTTATTCACCCCCAAGCAAAATCTGTTTGGATTTGTTTTGCTGGTTCTTAGGTGATTCTATTGTTCAGCTGATTTTAGTTGTCTTGGTTCTTTTAAACAAGTTGTTTTATAAACCTGTCTTTCAGTCCTGGTAATATAAATATAAGTAAAGTCTCGACAGTTGTATTTGGCAAATTGTTATACATGATGGTGATTTAAAAGTTTGCTGTCTGCCTACTGTGTATAATGCCGGTAACAAGCTTGTATATTTGTAACTATATATGTGTGTTCGTGTACAAAGCTTTAGCAGTTTCTAGAGACTGGTTGACAGTTTCTGTGAGAGACAGTGCTGGGAGTTCTTTGAATACAAAGCAACACTCTTTACTCAGTATATTCAGGGTTTGTTGTTGTGGTTCTTTTTATCCATCTGTGAACCCAGTTGCTCATTCATGCTAAGCTTGTGCTCTACCATGATAACCTTTTCAGTTTTATGAAATAAGCTGTTGTTAATATCTAAGAATTCTGGCCTGGTGGTGGTGGTGGTGGTGGCGGTGGCGGCAGTGCATACTTTTAGTCCCAGCCCTCTTGGGAGGCAGAGGCAGGTGAAGCTCTGTGAGTTCAAGGCCAGTCTGGTCTACAAAGCTACACAAAGAAATTCTGTCTAGGGGAAGAAAAAAAAAAGAAAAGATCTGAGAATTCTTTAAGAAACTTGGAGACGTGTTATGAGAATAACTTGGACAAAGCCTTTATGATTGTAGAAATGTAGCAACCAGTTGTGGATGCATCATATATTTCATCATTACTAAGATAAAACAGATTTTTTTTTAATGAAATTCTTAGAGTAGCTAACAAAGTTTCATTTTCCCAGATTTTTCTTTTCAGGCAAAGTGACATTCATTACCGCTGCCTTTTCTATAAGAGGAATTTCCCTATTTATCAACTTTTATCCTTGACTTTAGAGATTTAAGACTGAGTGGCCAAATGCCCCTGACCACAGTTTGCCTAATGTTTTCCTCCTCTGAGTACCATTTGGGTCCTTTCACTAGTTATTTTATCCCTGTTACTACTCTTGTACTTAGAAAAGGGACAGGCAGGAATCCATATGCAACTAACGTAGTTGCAGTACTCACCTTTTGAGTTTGTCCTCTTAGGTCCCGGGCCATCTCCTAAGTGTAAAGAAACAAGATAGAAGTCCCTATTTTTAATATTTCAAAGAAATGGCAACTCAGAATTATCTTCCATGTCAGGTGGAATTTGAGTTGTTTCAAGAAAAATTAAGAATTGGCCTTCTTAGATTGTAATTCGTGGTCTAAAATAACATGACAGTTTGTAATGTTCAGGATGTTAAATATGGTTCTGCAAGTCAAAACCTGGTTGGAATGAGTTTTGAACAATAGTGGAGGTATTTTGTTGATTTCATACTCAGAATCTCAGTACAGTACAGCACAAAGTAACTCACAGTGAAGTCCTCCATTTTCATTGTGTGAGATTTGGTAAGCATACCAAGAGTTACATGTACGCTGTCAAAAGCCTTCCACTTTGTTTCACTTCTTTTGGGCCTTCTCATGTGTCAAGGCTGAAACCAAGTAGATTTTTGTATCTAGTTTCTACTGAAGTTGAAATTTGATTGTAGTGACAAATATTTTTCCAATCATCATCAATATTAAGGTTTTACTTAAACCATACCCCTCCCACACATACACTTGCACGTGCACACACACACACACACACACGAATATACTGGGTTTTATAAAAAAAAAAACTGGGTTAAAAGTTCTTAAAGATTATCAGAATCTTCAAAATGTTTTCTAAAAAATATTTGTTTCACAAACTGTTAATCTGTCTGATGTTCTTATATATAGCAGAATTTGCCTGGTTTTGCTTTATAATTTTGGAGTTCCCTGAAAGGCCAAGTAAGGCAGCATCCAATCACCAATCACCAGTGGCATTCATCTTGATGCATGCTGCCATGTGGTTATAATTCCACCACTCAGGACACGGGCAGGAAGGTCACAAGTTTGAGGCCAACTTGAGCCATCTAGTGAGATTCTAACTTTAAAAAAAGCAAGAGCAGAGGGGGCGTGGAAAGCAAAGGCCCCTGTCCCCTTCGCTCCCCTTCATTCGCATTGGGCATTAGTGCCCCCCCCCTTGAAGCAATAACTCCAAGCAGGCTCCAGCCCCTGGACCCCTGGGGTGGCCAGGGCCCTCCATCAGCTCCCACCTCGAGGGGTGGGGGGACAGCACTGCCTCTATGCCCTGCAGAACAATAACACTATATTTATTTTTGGGTTTGGCCAGGGAGGCGCAGGGCCATGGGGCAAGCCAGGGGACCAGAGCCCTTGGCTGTACAGAGACTCTATTTAATGTATATTTGCTGCAAAGAGAAACCGCTTTTGGTTTTGAACCTTTAATGAGAAAAAAAAATATACTATGGAGCTCAAAAAAAAAAAAGCAAGCAAGGAAGGAAAAGTATCACTATGTGATAAGTGATCAATAAAGTTTAAATAGCAAGCATTTTACATTGAATTGAAAGACTACACCACTCCTGGCTTTTATTTATTTATTTAATTTTTTTTTTTTGGTTTTTACGAGACAGGGTTTCTCTGTATTGTTTTGGAGGCTGTTGGTCCAGCCCAGCCTTGAACTCATAGAGATCCGCCTGCCTCTGCCTCCCGAGTGCTGGGATTAAAGGCATGTGCCACCACCGCCGGGCCTGTTTTTAAATCTCCTAGTCTATCCTAAGCATTTCTCCTGTTTTGAGATAGGATATCACTATATGTCCCAAATTGGCTTCTGATTTGAAGTCCTCCTGCCTTAGGCTCCCATATGCTAGGATTGCAGGGATGTGCCACCATGCCTGTAATTTCTAATTTTTAAAGTGATACTTTTAGCATTTTATCTCATAGACGTTATTGTATTTTTATAGACTTTACTTCCCAAAGATTGCATTAAATTTTTAAACTCAGCCAGAACTCACTAAGTAGTAAGACATATTTTCAGACAAACGAGGAAGTAATGCTATTCCCAGAGTCCGCTAGGTAAATGCTCTTTTATAAAAGCTCTTCTGTAAGCCTTCGTTTATCTTCCTCATTCAGTCATCTTTTGGTCTTTTACACGGCAGTATCCCTCTGAAGAAGATATGATTGAGTGGGCGAAGAGGGAGAGTGAGAGAGAAGAAGAGCAGAGGCTTGCCAGACTCAATCAGCAGGAACAAGAGGACCTGGAACTTGCTATTGCACTTAGCAAATCGGAGATATCAGAAGCGTGAGGGGATAGTTGTCCTTCGTCAGCAGGACAGCAGTGCTCTTCTTGGATACTGAAGCTATTTTCCATGTGCATCAAACTACCTATGAGCATGGGATACAAAAAGTTTGAGATTCCTATAAATGTGACAAAAGTGTAGCTTGTTTCTTTGGGGGGGCTATTTCAAATGTGTCTTTTATTTTTTCTTCCAAAAGCAGTACCCTAATTAGACAGCTTCACCTAGGCCCCTGTTCTGCTGTGCATTTACAGTGAGCTCTTGCCTGCTTATACTATTCCCTGTAAAGCTAGAGCACCAAGCCTCTGCCTTCTGGAACCTAGCAGATGTAGTTTTGCACTGTGCTGCCCTTGTTCCTATGACAGCAACTGGAGTTCTGAGAGTGTGAGGTTTTCTCCCTGAGCTGAGAGGTTGAAGGGAAAGGAGAAGACCATCCTGTTTCTTTTCTCGGTACAAATTAGCCAGTTAAAAGTGTACTTCTGGAGAAAATGCAACTTGTTATCTAAGACAAGGCAACATTCTGCAAAGATCAACTCCACTGGATGAATAAATTTAAACCATTATTGCTCCAGGCTCAAGTAATTCCTAAATAAAAGCATTAAAGCCTTGTGTGTGAAACCTTTTTAAAACAGCTTTCTCTGGACTTAAAGTGGTTTAATATTAACAGATACCTCGCTGCACACTTCCTAGTTATAAAACAACCAATTTCTTGCAAATCAAATTTGTAAGGAAATGTTCATTTTAAGTGCTAGTGAGGAAAACTTGTAACTTAAAATACAGCCTGTCAGTTTAAGCAGTGAGCCTGGACCCATCTGCCTTTGCAGCCACACTGGCCTTCTTAGTTCAGAAGTGTTCTGAACTAGAATTGGAAGGTACTTGGTTTTCCATTGTATGTTTTGTTTCTTTAGTGGCGGCCCAGCTATTTGCAGTGATACAAATGAAAGAAATAACATATATTCCCTCGCTTTTTGTCTGTCTTTGTAGTTTAAATTACTTCATTTACTTTATTTTTTCATCTGTAAGATTGGCAATCTACCCGCTACCCCATCCCCCCAAAAATTTCCTGGTTTTTAAATTGGGAGAAAAATAAACAGACTTACCAAAATATCAGAGCTCTGCTTTTGTTATACCCATCTTCTGCTAGACTGGCCTGACAGACAGCTGGATTTGAAATGAACTATGACTATAAATTGTATCTTTTTTTTTTTAACATGAGTTACTAATTTAGTGTTTTCAATACCAAGATAAAGAAAATACACCTACAAACTAATAAAAATTCTCTAGGGTCACCAAGTTAAGGTGGTATTGAACTGTGTTGACCAGAGTAACTTACTGCCTGGCCTATAAATAAATCCACAGTACCTAATCAGTCCGTCTGGAAATGGTGCTTCCTTCCTTCCTTCCTTCATTCTTTCATTCTTTCATTCTTCCTCTTTCTTTCTTTCTTTCTTTCTACACACTATTGGATGGCTGGAATTTAAAACTACCACCTTCTTTTTGCACTGCTAACTTTTTTCTGCTTTTGTAAATAAATATTTCAGCATAAAAGTCATACATACGACATAAGGGCTGAATCATAACCACAAGGCTTTAATTGTGATAACTAATCCAGTGACCTAAGTATTTGCTGCAAACGGTGACTGAGAAGGTCATGTTGAGAGTGTGATAGGCAATGTTTTCTGTTTGTTCCCCCTTCCCCTCTCTCTTCAGGAGAAAGGTAAGTTGACTTGAATAACCTTCTTTTGCACTGAGAAAAGTGAAAAATGTTTGAAATGCTTTAAAATTTTTTAATTAAAAGATACTCTGGAAATATTAAATATCTGTAACTTAATAAACAGCAACTTCTGATGTGTAGTAAGTGTGCCCTAATCTTCAGTGCACTTAGCTGGGTCATAGAGACTCATCCTTGGTTAAGATATGTATACTCAGTGGGCCAATGTCGTACTAAACTGTGTATATATTATATAAACATATCTATATCTCCATGCTTGATTGTATAGGACGAATGTCTTAAGAGTCATTTGTGATGTTTTATGGTGTTGACCCTGGCTCCAGAGCCTGCGCTTGAAACAAAGACAAAGTTTTAACCATCTTTTACCTATTTGTTCAGCTTTATTTGAGCTCTCTTCACAGAATTTTTCTCATGTTTCAAACTTATAACTTACAGTTGTAATTACAAGAATAATAAACTTTAAGAAATAAAAAGTTACTATCTATCATTTTGCATTGAAGCTTTGTACTCTTCTTTGCTTGAGGAGGGATAGGTGTGCCATTGGCATGCGTTATCCTGTATAAAATGTTTTGGACAGTATTATATAGAATAAATAAATGTTGACTATCCCTTTTTGTTATTTTGTCCTGTTTTGTGAATGGAAGTTAGAAAATGTGCCTGCATAGACATAGAGCCTGAGATCCGTGGCTGTGTCTATGTTATTGAGTAAGGACCTGTGCCTTGTATACTTAGGAAGCCCCTGTCCTCCATCCCTGTTCTTTCAGAAAATCCTTTAAGCCATACACGGTGGGGCATGCCTTTAATCCAGGGGTAGAAGCAAAGAGACCTCTGAGTTTTGGCCAGTCTCACCTAATTCCAAGTCAGCCTGAGCTACATAGTGAGACCCCTTTTAAAAACAAAAGACAGTAACAACGAAAGAAAGGTTTTTTAGCCTCTGATACTCTGAACTTGGTTTTCCTCATTAATGAGTTAGACAGTCTCAACTCCATTCTCCTGGGTAGTTGGGATTATAGGCATGTAATACCGCACGCAGCTTGATACCTTTTTAATATTAGTTATTTTAAGGAAATAAGTCCACCACCACTACCACCAACCCGGGCCCCCATGCATGGCAGGCCAGAACTTTACCCCTGAACTCTTCTCCCGGCCTCATGTAGTAGACTGTGTCATATATGTGAACCCCTATGGCAAGCATTTTGTGTGTTTCTTGTCTAATTCTCATGGTAGGACTAAGTAGAGACAGTTTTTATCCCATAGATAACAAGTAGATGAATCAGAAATTGAGTCCTGATCTCTTGATTCAACATCGTAGTTTGCTTACCTTGCTTCGTTTGTGTGGAAAAAAATGCTTATAGAAAATGGTAGGAACAGGACATGACAAATAATAGCAAGTAATATTTAAGGTTGTTATTGTGATCTTAAGTGTTTAACAAAATACCTGTCCACTTGATCCTCACAACCATAACTCTGAAAAATACAGGCACCATCTCCATGTTTATCAGAAATACCCAAATGAGAACCCAAGAAACTAGCTCCAGAGCGTGACTGCTATTTGGGGTGGGTTTTTGTGTGTGTGTGTGTGTGTGTGTGTGTTTGCTATTTGTTATTCTTAATACAGACAAACCAGAGTAGAAATGCCACAAGAATCTGTCCATTCACTCATTGAAGTATACCTACTACATTGTACCTAGTATCTTAAACACTCTTCAGTCCAGTGTGGTAGGGCATACCCTTAATCTCAGCACTGAAAAGGCAGAGGCAGGTGGCTCTCTTAAATCTTAGGTCAGGCTGGTCTACACAGAGTTCCAGGCCAGCAAGAGCTGAATGTTGAGACTGGAAAAGGAAGAAAGAAAGGGAAGGGAGGAAGGAAGGACTGATATTCAGGGCCTAGAGAGATGGCTAGGTGGTTATGATCTTTTGTGGGTATAGTTCCCAGTACCCGCACTGTTTACAAACAACTGCCTGTAACTCCAGCTCCACGAACCCAGTGGGTTTTCTGTTCTCCTCAGGCACCCATACTCATAGGCACAGATACGAACAAACACATAGCTAAAAATAAAATAAATTTTGAATAAAAAGCATTGTCTAATTAATAGTCTTGTTTAACTTACATGAGTTGCTGATATATGAGAACTCAATTGTTAATCATTAACATTAATCCATATACCTGGCAGAAAAGGCCAGCCTTGCTTATTAAAGAAATACAAGTATAAGGCAGGTGGTGGTTTATTCCTAATTAGACCACATTCTGGATGCTGACACAAGAAAATTCTCAGTTACAAGTTTGAAGCAAGCTAAGGCCACATAGTGAGATTTTTATCTAAAAAACAGTGGAAAGAGGGAGGGAAAAAAATCTGAAACTCTAAGACCAAAGAACTAAAAGCAGTAAGTCAGGCAAAAATGAAGACTAACCTGTGATGATGGACTCCAGAGGAAAACATGACTAGGGAAATAAAGGGACTGAGCCTGTAGCTCGGTGGACAGGGTGCTCGCCTAGAATGCATGGAGACCTTAAAACCGGGGCAGGATGTTGCATGCCTGTAGTAACAAAACTGGGGGGTGGGGGGAGAGGAGGATCAGGAGTTGAAGGTCATGTTTGACTATATAAGGAATTCAAGTCCAGTCTAGATTCCATGAGCACCCCCCATTCTGAATAAAAGGGTGGTAGAAAGTAAGTTTTTAAAGTTGCAAGTAGCTCAGTACAGCCATACATTTTATTTGTGGGTAAAGAACGAGTTATCTTAGGTTTTTGTATAAAATCGCCTTGGTATTTGAGGAAATTTCTTTAGGGAAAAAAATGAAGTGGGAAGTCATCCAATTGAGAAGTTTGCCCTCAGTGTTATGGCTGAATCCTAAGAGATTAACAAATCATAGGACTGCCAGGCACTGGTGGCACGCCTTTAATCCCAGCACTAGGGAGCCATAGGCAGGCAGATAAATCTGAGTTCAAAGTCAGCATGGTCTACAGAGCAAGTTCCAAGACAACAGCCAGGGCTACACAGAGAAACCCTATCTTGGGGGATGGGGCATGACTCATAGGATCTGAGTAGATGTTGGTGAGAGGAAAGGAGTAACTAAAATCTAGCATGGCCTAAAAGGTATGCTAGATTGTTGGATCCACCTCAGTTTATGATTTGGTAGATCCAGTGTAGAATCCAACGCCACACAGGATTTGATGTGTATTTGAAAAGGTTGAGTCTCCAAGAGGCTTAAGTAGGTGTCATTTCTTATTTTAGTGAATTCAGTCTGCTCTAAGGTCGGACCTTTCTTTAGAAACCTGATTTCATCAGTAAATGAGGCAGCATCTGTTAATGGAGGTCATAGGGACTGATAAGTAAGGACTGAAATATCACTTTCCCATTAACTGTCACTGGGCTTTGAATATGAGTCCTTCCTTCCCCGTGCACAGGCCTGTCTTGATCTCAGCTACCTGGGCCACGGACATGGTTTTCAAAATGAATATGCTTATCAAGCTGACATCTGGTTTGGCTGGTTGAGTGGCTTTATGTCCCTTTGGAGTAACTGCATACCTATGCTTTTGATTCATTGTGTGTAAATCTTTCAGTGTGTTAAAGAGCATAGTTTTAAATCTCAAGAAATAGAATTTGTCATCAAACATGTGCTGGGTCACAACGAAATGAAAGCTACTGATTTTTAAAAACCATCTCAAATCCAAGTCCTAATGTTATGTATGTCGTGCATGCATAAATGATATAACAATTATCTTGAGCCAGGGATGGTAGTATGATACCTATGGTCTGGACAGTAGCTGCAGAGGCAGAGGATTGCCTGTTTTCAGTCCTCAGGATGTACTTTGTGAAGAGAATTGACTAGAGTTGCCTCACACACACTCAAAAATGTGAGATAGAGAATAAAAGGTATGAAACTGTTCCCTTTCAGTCACTTACATAGAACATTTATTTTCTTTTAATGAAATTATCACTGAAGGAGGTGCACAGAACGCTGTTAGCAGAACCTCTCTGTTGGTGTTTGCTCATTGGTATAACAACTCTTGTAGTATGTGTTGTTACTGTCCTAAGTCTAGTGATGAGACAGGGAGGCCAAGGTTTCAGGTAGGCATTGGGTCTAGAGCAAGTGGGAGATGGGAATGATAAAACTACATTCTACCTTAGGGCTCTTACAGGATGCAAAATAGGATGAGACGGAAAGTGGTTCCTAAGCCCGTACATCCTAACAACTCCCATGGCAGACAGGCGGGACTCACATGTGCCACCTGACTGTTCAGGCCTACCTCTAACACCCTCCTGGCATATATGTTATTGGGGTGAACTATTCGCTGCCATCCTGTCTCAGTTATTAAAGCTGAGATGTAGGGCTGGAGAGATTGACGGTTTGGTGGGTAAGAGCAGTTGTTATTCCTGTAGAGTTGTTATTCCTGGTTTAGTTCCCAGCACCCTCATGCCAACTCACAGAAGTCTCTAATTCCAGTCCCAGGGATTGGACATGACCTTACGGCCTCTGTGGTCAGTGTGCAAATGTGGTATGCTTAGTACATGCAGGGGGATACACAGACACACAAAAATAAATCTTTAGGGAAACCAAAACGTAAAAGGACACAGGGATGTTCTGGAGATTGAGTTGAGGAGTTTAAAATAATGCTAAATACAGTTCTAAATAGACACTGAAAAGTGGGAAATGCCCAGAAGTTTAAGAACCTTGGGTTGAGCCCAAGCTCCTGACTCATACTCAGAATCATTTCTAAACTTGTGGGCTGAGATGGGGGCACTGACTGTTGCCTGGACTCTGGAGCTGGTGTGTAAACACCCTCCCTATAGTGCCTGCTACTGGTGACAGCTTACTGTGTTCTGGTTCCCTCATTCACCCAACTGTGTATAACAGTGGCACTAGGTTCCAGGAAAGACAGACAGGGTGCCTCCTCTGTACCCTCATAAAAATCTGAAGAATGAATCTGCGCATGGTGGCTCCTGCACGTAATCCCCGCACTTGGGAGGCTAGGGCAAGGAGACTGTTCAAGGGCAGCCTGGGTTACAGAGTGAGACCCTGTTGCAACAAACCAAAACTAATGAGGGGAGGGAGGGCGGAAGCGGGATCATGAGGAGTGAGTGATTCTGTAGATCACCACCGAAAGTATGTAGTATGTAGTGTGTAGTGTGTAGTGTTGGGTTGGTGAGATGACTCACTGGGGAAATGCACTTGCCACCAACACTGAGTTCAGTACCCAGAACCCACCCACATGGAGAAAGAGCCAGCTCAAAAGTTGCCTCTGAACCCCAAATGCATGCACAGAACTAAATGTTTACAAAAACTATTAATTAAATATGTAGTTCTAGCCGGGCGGTGGTGGCACACACCTTTAACCCCAGCACTCGGGAGGCAGAGGCAGGCGGATCTCTGTGAGTTCAAGGCCAGCCTGGTTCCAGGACAAGCTCCAAAACTACACAGAGAAACCCTGTCTCAAAAAACAAACAAAAAAGTAGTTCTAAATACTTGAGAAAAGTAGACAAAAAAATGTAGCCTCTGGACAGGGAGTGACTTCCGGGGAAGAGAGCCTAGAAGGCTTCCTGGAGGAAGTGGTGTTGGCTGTGAGCCCAGAGGCCGGGCAGGACTTTAACCCTCTAATAGACTGGTCCCTGGGCCTGTAGGAGGCTAGGGTTCTTATCCCCAGGGTATCTTGCCTGAGTCCAGGGGAGTCTGACTGTCTGCAGTGCCCAATACTGCCAAGTTGAACCAGGCTTTGGGGACCTGGAATTTGTAAAGCCTGTGGGTACACACGAGCTGGAATTTCAAGGTCTGGACACACTAGTTTTGTAGTTTGATAGGCAGCATTCTCAGGCTCTTGTTGATCTCCCTGGACTCCGAGGTGTGTCCTCTGAGAAAGGGGGAAATGCCACCTCTTCTCAGCCGAGCAGGGATGAATGAGTAACTACCCAGATGGTATATTTGAGGCAGGACCAGAGACTTCGGTAGAGGGGAGCCATGGAGCAAACGATGAGAGAGAGCCAACCTGGCTTGGCTCTACAACACTGTCTCTGGAAGTTAACCCTTCTGTTCGTCACTTCTGCCAACTGTGAAATGGAGGTATGTGGTATTTAATATGTTGAAGATAAGATTTTGTGTCGAACCTGTGACTCAGAGGTTGACATACTGAAAACTCCTAACTTGGAAGACTCAGTCACTATGTATTGCGCAAGCACCTGGGAGGCAGACCAACCCAAAAGGTGAAGAGAGCTCTCAGTCCCTGTGCTCTTCCAAGATAGCCTCGAGGAGGTCCTGGATCCAAGTGTTTGCAAGCTGCTCCCTTGCCTCTTATCTTTGGTTGAGCTTATATAAGAACCCTCAGTTGCCTGCTGGACTGCACTGGTGGGGTGCCAAAGCCCCTTCTTCCTTAGAGGTCATGTAAAATGCTGACACACGTGACCCACGGAGAGAGGCTGTGGCATTTTGATCTCTGACCTATCCAACCTAACCCTGAAACTTGCTGATTAGAAGTCTGTAAACTGGTGCCTGGTCTGGCTGCAACCTTCATGCTCGTCCCTTTTAGCCCTCTGCAACCCCCTTCCATTTGAGCTCAGTGCCCATCTCTTGACCCAGTTGGAAGCAGCTAGCCCTGGAAAGGCGGTAAAAGGGTTAGCTGGTAGAGCCACCTTTGTCAGGGAAAACCCTGATCAGGCCATCATCGCCACCCACAGTATGGGGGCGAGGCTGTAAGTCTGCCACTGGCCCAGTGCGTGATTCAGGACAAACTTGGCCTTCACTGTGCCCAAGGATGGGTCTCGACCAGTTCGAGATGAGATCCCAGTCTGGTTCTGGATAGAGTGGATGTTCCCTTGTCCCGCAGGCTTGTTGCAAGGATGTTTGTAAGGGAGGCGCTCCGCTCGGCCAGGGAAGGGAGGAGCTGGGCCCGCCCCACAAGGCGTCCAGGTGTTGCCACCAGAGAGTCCCAGCCGCAGCTGTCACCGCGAGGGGCCGCCAGCGCCGCGGTCCCAGCCAGCCTGCATCCATGGCCTTCCTGACCACCTGGAGGAGAGCGGTATTCAGGAAAAGAGACCTGAGGTACAGAATGGCGGTGGCGCTGGAGGGAACTCTGCGAGGGCCCTGTAGTATAGACGGGAGGGACAGCACAGAAGCCGGTTGGAGACAACAAGTCACTGCTGAGCTTGGGGATAACAATCACCCTAGTGCAGCCGGGACTTCCTGCATCCTCACATGCTCCCTGTTCATCTGCACTCTCTCTGAGCCGGTTGGGGTCTAAGGATAAAGGGATGCACCTCACTCCGCCTAAGCCTGGCTGCTGATGTACTGGGCCAGCCCTTGAGGTGTTCAGGGAGGAGGGCAATGAGAGCTCTGTGGCCCACCCCAACCCCACAAAAGCATCATCCTCTTGGGTTGAGAAGGAGATCCTGGTCCCCAGCCCCAGTTCCGGGAAAAATGTGTGCCAAAGTTCCCCCAAGTTCAGTCCTGTAGGATGTGTCATTGCTCTCTTCTGGGTATCACTTACCCAACTTCTCCTGCATCCTGGCTGAGTTCGTCCTTCAGGTGTGTTTGCTACCAGAAGGAATAGCCCTGATCTCCTCGAAAGTCCTCCATACTTCATGCTCACACCGCTGTGCCTGGGAGAGGGCCATGCAGCTGTCTTCCCCATGACTGTCCTAAGCACCCCTAACTTGACAAGCCACAGTCCTGATTCTACATCTTCACCCCAAACCCGTTCCTCATCCTGTGTCCCCATCTCAGCAAATGGCACCGTCATCCACCCGGTTGCCCAAGCCTGAAACCTGGGAGTCATCAGTGACACCTCCCTCCTCATCCCTCCCTAGCCTCCACATCCTGCTGATTTTATCTCCAGGATGTCCGACTCTGCTAGACAGTCGCAGCAGCCCCTAGCTCTTCCAGTGTCTCCATTCTCCCTCCACACGTATCCTTCCTAAAGTGCAAGCCAGATGCTTCTCAGCCTTCTACTTTTAAAGTCTTCAAGGCTTAGGCACATAGTTTAACTAGCATGCAGGAAGACCGGGAGTTCAAGGCCCAGTACCTAGTGAGTCCAAGTTTGAAACTGGCCCGGGTTACATACGTGTCTGTCTAAAAAGAAAGCAAGCGCTCGCACAATAGCCCGTGGCTGCTCGTCACCTGGAAACTGAGGTAGTGGCAGCTGCCTTGTGATTCTCTTACAGCTGGGCTGCAGTTGCTCAGATCTGCCTGTAAGACAATCTCGCCACTCTTTGACACCTTATAAAACTCAGTTAAGGTATCCTCTTTTGAAAGTCCCATCTGAGTCATCATCTTTTTAAATTAATTTATATCCTATTTATTTATCAAGGAGTTAGGCATGCACATGCCACAGTCCACATGTGGAGGTCACAGGACAACTTTCAGGAGTCAGATCTCTGTCACCATGTGGGTCCCAGGGATAGAACTCAGGTCAGCTTGGCTGCAGGCCCATTTGCCTGCTGAATCACCTAGCTGGCCCTGCGTCTTCTGGGTCACTAACACCTTTTCTTCTCTTTTATGGTTTTCATTCGGTCTTTCAGCACACTCTGTGGAACACTTGCTTGTTTTGAGGCATTGGGGCCACAGTTTGAGTTCAGACACAGAGGCCTCCGCTCTTGGAGACCATATTCTAGTAAAAGACGCAAACACAAACACAAGTAGACAAAGGGACATCAGAATTAGACACTGCGTGAAGCTTACAATAAGATGACGGGTGCACAGTTAACATGGGTCATGCGCAGAGCCTTCCACAGTGAGAACGGTTCTGTCAAAGCCCAAGGTGTGCCTGAGGGAGCAGAAAGGGGCCGGGAACTAAAGCTCTGGGGATCTCAGAGAAGTGAATTGGAAGGAATCCAAAGGGTCTAGCCTGTACACCTTAGCAGGAGCCTCACCACCTCCTAGCCCGGAACTGACTGGTAGCCCAGCCAAACCGCAGTCCCCAGGTGTGGTATGAGCTGGAGAGAGAGTCCCTGCTCTTGGTGTGAGTCTGAGTCAGAGGAGCCCTTGAAGCCTTGGGTGCTGAGGGAGGGTGGGGAGGCCACTGCTGAGTTTTAACTCATTATTCTCAGGTCCTCCAAGCTGAGGTGACTCCTAGGCTTGTGATTCTACAGTGTTGGCTGTTTTTATTCCAGGGTTCTGACCTCCCATGATTTGGGGGTAAGAGTTAGAGGTGGGAGATGCTCCAGTCCCAGTGGGAGGTCATGAAAATCTTCCAAGTAAGCTTTGTCCAGCCTTATGAGTACAGGAAGACAGAAACATGGAACAGTTGGGGGGCTTTCTAAGATCAGGGAGAAATGGGTTATTGGGGTCACATCTTGAGATCTGCCAGTACCCCATTTCCTGAAAGACCCTTGGCTTTTTTGTTTGTTTGTTTTTCGAGACAGGGTTTCTCTGTGGCTTTGGAGGCTGTCCTGAAACTAGCTCTTGTAGTCCAGGCTGGTCTCGAACTCACAGAGATCCGCCTGCCTCTGCCTCCCGAGTGCTGGGATTAAAGGCGTGAGCCACCAACGCCCGGCAAGACCCTCCGCTTTTAGGAGCTGCCTTGTTTCTTTGGAGCATTGTTAGTTCACCTTCAGTGACCAACTCCACTGTCTCCTAATGCTCACCTGATACTTCCTGCAGCTGCCTGGCTGCCAAGCCCTCAGATGGCACTGGAAAGCTTTGTACCCAGAGGCCGCACAGGTTTCTGGGAACCCTGACTTTGAGATGACAAGAATGACTTTGGAGAGAGTGTTAGACCTCCTTTGCTTGTTTGTTTGGTTGCCCTGAGTTTTCTTATTGCTTTTGAGATGGGGGTCTCATTATGTAGCTTTCCCAGGATGCCCTTGAACTCTCAGCAACCCTACCTGGGCCCTCTCAGTGCTGGGACTGCAGTTGGGTGACACCACACAGCTAGCTGCTAAACCTCTCTGTTTCCTCATCTGCCAAATGGGGGGATGTCTTTGTTCAGCTCACATTTAGGGGATCATGTTGGTGAGACTTTTTGGGTGTAGTTCTGGCATTCCTAGGAGAAACAGTCTCACAGCAAACTCCCTGACCCTCTGGCTTTATAGTCTTTCTGTCCCTCTTCTGCAGTGTTTCCCTGAGAGTGTTTTGAAGATGTAGCCACTGGGACTGGGCTCCACAACTCTGCTTTTTGAGCCTTGTAGCTTTCTGTAATGGTCCCCATCTGTTGCAAAGGGAAGTTTCCTTGATGAGGACAAATGTAGACCATAGTTAGGGATTGTGCTGGTTTAGTAAAATGGTGGCTATGGGTTCTCCAAGATCCATGACTAGTCCTGGGTAGTTGACAACAACAGTAGACCTGCTAAGATGGATGGGGAAAGCCCAGGAGGCCTCAACCCACCCATAAAACCACAGGGAACTCGGGGAACTAAAGAAATTATCTTCCACAGGGAAGAGTACACCATTTATCCAATACCAGATGATCAGCCTGAAAACATACGTACAAGTAACATTGCAGACAGAGCAGGTTGTACTTATTCATTTAGGAGTTTATATATGTATATAATTACAATTAATGAAAAAAGGCCGTGAATTTGAAAGCGAGTAAGGAGGGACATATGGGTGTGTTTAGAGAGAGGAAAGGGGGAATTGATAGTTATAATCAAATAGTTATAAACAAATTCTTTTTAAATGGGAGTGCTATTAGGAGTTGCCTGGGGAACTGTGAAGGCTTTGGAAGTTTCTTTTTGTAAAGCACTGACAGGAAGTGACTGCATTTGTACAGATCACCTCCTACTGGGATAGCCCTGGAAGGTTGGGGGGGGGGCTTTGCTTTATCACATGTGTTTGCTTGGTTTCCAAAGTACAGAAATGCATTTATCCCATTCTGGAAGTGGGAAGCCCAAACAAGGCAGATTCTGTGTCTGTTCAGTCATCCTCAGGAGCGTGTCTGTCTTGGGCATCTTCGGTAAAAACAGCTCTTTCCATGTTGCTAGAAAAACAACTCAAGGAAGACAGTTTACTCTGGCTCACAGGTTAGGTAGAGTACAGTTCATCATGGCAGAGAAGTCAAGGCAGCCAAAACTTCAAACTGCTGATCACATGGCATCCACAGTCAAGAAACAGTGGGGGCTGTGCATGTGCATGTGCAGGTATGTGCGTGTGTGTGCATGTGCACCTATATGTGCACATGTGTGCATGTGTGTGGGCGTGTGTGGTGTGTGTGTGTGTGTGTGTGTGTGTGTGTGTGTAGGAGTGCACATGTGTGTGCAGGTCTATATGCATGCACCTGTGTGTGGAGACCAGAAGTCAACCTCAGGTGTTGTCCCTCAGGAGGTACCCACCTTGTTTTTTGAGGCAGGATCTTTCACTGGGACGGGGGCTCTCTAAGTAGACTAGGCTGGCGGGACCTGAGGAAGCTTCCTTCCTGTCTCTGCCTCCCCAGTGCATGCCACCAGGCTTATTATTATTATTATTATTATTATTATTATTATAGCTAATGTGGGTGTATGTGTGTTTTGGCACTCTTCTGGAGGTCTGAGGACAACTTTCTGAAATTGGTTCTTTCCTTCCACCATGCATCATAGAGATCCATTGAACTCAGGTTGGTTTGGTGACTGTTTTTATTTTTTTAAGAGGGTTCTGTCTAACTAGGGAGATGGCCAGCTGTTAAGAGTACTATTTGCTCTTCCAGAGCACCAAGTTAGTCCCAGCACCTACATGGCAGCTTACAACCACCTGTAACTCCAGATCCAGGAGACCCTCTTCTGGCTTCTGTGGGCATAAATATACACATGGTAAAAACACCTGTGAACATAAAATTTAAAATAATAATAAGTTGGTTCTGGGGATCAAACTCAGGCCCTGTCCTTGCTTGGCAAGCTTTCTGCTGGCTGTCATCCCAAGCCCCCAAGAGACTTTCTTTCTTTTTTTTTTTTTTACGGAGTTAAAAAGTTGTTCCTAAGCACAGACCAGACCAGACTAGCACAAGGACACTGACAGCTCTGCAGGTCATGTCCTTCTCCCTCACCACTGTGGCCTCCAAGCCCAAATTCCAAATCCCCACCCCTTCTGAACCAGGCCCCCATCTCTAGATGCTGCCCCTCCTGCCTCCGGCTTACAGGAAGCCCCAGCTCTGCCTCCGTGCCACCAGCCAAGCCAGGCCAGGCCACGTGCCACTAGTTCTCTATTTGGCACTGAGCAGGGTGGCCTTGAGGTGCGGCCACAGTCCCCGGAACACCTTCTCTGAACAGCCCTCCCATGGATGCAGGGCCTGTTGGGTCTCGTTTTCCTACTTAGTGTTCACAGCAGTCCCCTTACTGTCATCCTGGGGTGTCAGGGCAGGGTTGCAGCCTGCTTCCCAGCCACCCCTCCCTATGCAGCCCCAAGCCAGCTGGGACATGGCAGGACCAGGCATCTACCCAGAGCATCCTGGCTCTGCGGCCGAGGTTTTAGCCTTATCTCTGGAGCCTGGATCCCTTGTGTCAGTCAGGACAGTCTCTTGTCTGCCTCATTGTTACTTCCTTACTAGTACCTGGAGACAGGGCCGGGCAGAGGGGTCCCAAGCCTTGAGCCTGATGTGTCAGGAGACTGTAGATCTCCCTTCTCTCCCTTCTCTTGGGGGATGAGGAGAGGGGTGGCAATATTCCCAAGGTCTGGCAGTTTGTGGGGACAAGTACACTGGAGGGAGCAGGCCCATCCAAGGACCAGGCATCTCCCAGGGGATCACTGCTGGGGAACATTTTAGACTTGAGACTCATGCCTGTAGTCTCAGCACTTAGGAAGCAGAGACAGGAGGATCGCCATAAGTTCAGGGCTAGCCTGGTCTAAGGATCAAGTCCATAGACCACATGGAGAGTTTCACAAAACAAAACAGCCGTGGCTGCCGTACCCTCTTCAAGGGCCCACGTTGATGGACCTGTTTACGCCTAAAGTATTAAGAAGCCCAAGCCTGTAACCTACCAGGCTGATCTTAGGGCCACAAGAAGCTGAGTTCAATTTGCTACAGTTCATAAGGTGGAAGGAGAGGACCAACTTCCCTACGTTGTCCTCTGACCTCACAGGGCACATAGCCTGTACTTGCCTCTTCTCTGCACAGAGATGGATTTAAAATGTTTGAAAAGAAATAAAGGCTACTTTATAGTTACCAATTCAGCTGTGTTAGGAAAACTCCAGAGACAATGGCCAGATCTGGAATGGCAGAGCCTGAAAAAACATTGTGGGGGTGGGGGAGGCAGCTGAGGGGGCATTTGGCCAATGGGCTGCCCAAGTTACAGTAAGCCCCTGTCCCAGCATTCCCCCTTCCCTGAGTGTTGGAGTACTGTCCCAGGTTGATGTATGAAAGAGAGAGGTTCCCTGGGATAGAGGCACAGCTGACTCTCTAACTTAAGCACTTTCTGTGGTAAGGGCATCACGTATCACACACCTGCATACTCCATTCCTGTTACCCACATTTCAAATACCTGTTTCCCTTCTGTTCTCTGTACTGGACTCCACTTGTAGCAGACCCTTTGGACTCAAGATATTTTTGGATGAGCCCAGGTATATATGCCTATAAAATAGGTATGCAAATTAAACCTTGATTGACTAATAGTAAATCATACAGATATTTATTTTAAAACAGTTCTTTGGCACACACATAATTTTACCATTTATTAAAGGTGAAAGTAAATTTGGACACCAGTAAGATGAATGTGCTTGTGTGTTTTTTCTATTTACTTATTATATGTGTATGAATGCTTTGCATGCATGTAGATATGTGCACCACATGTGTGTTTATTGCCTGTGGAGGCCAGAAGAGGTTCTTAGATCCCCCGAGACTGGAGTTACAGATAGTCATAAACTGTTGTGAAGGTGCTGGGACTTGAACCCAGGTCCTCAGGAAGAGCAGCCAGTCCTCTTTATTGTGCCCAAATTCTGAACCCCCAAATCACCAACAGACCCGATCCAATGCCAAAGCAAAGTGTTTTTTAATTAATTAATGAGTTAACTGTATTAACTCAGGTCCTCAGTCCTTCTGACACAGTGAGTGGCGAGAGAAGGACCTGGAAGGACTGTGGGGCAGGGAATATATTGGGGTAGAACAAGGGGAATGTCTGGGGTCTGCAACAGTCTCAGGATTGGTGCACTTCTGGGCTTGGGCGACCTGTGCTGAGCTGATTGGTCAACTGCAGCTGTAGGTGGGTTGTTATGGTCTATAGGCCCTCCCAGGTGGTTGTTATGCTCTGCATTCTACTGTTACCATAAAGCACATCCAGAGCCCACCAGCTAACTTATGATTGGTTCCTTGCCACATGGAGGGTATCTGGCTTCCTAGTGACTAGAAGGTCAGGAGCTCAGCACTTGCTGCTGAGTCAGGGCCTATGTCTTGCTGGGTCTTTTCTGAAACCTGTCATGGCTGCCAAAGCAGGGGCTAGGTGAGGGTTCAGTCCCTTCACCCTTGATCACCAAGCCATCTCTACAGCCACTTATTTAACTTTGGTTTTTGTTCTTTTTGAAACATGGTTTCTCTGGGTAGCACGTGCTATCTTGGATCTATGTAGGCCAGGATGGCCTCAGACTCACAGAGATCCACCTGCTTCTGCCTCCCGAATACTGGGATTAAAGGCATGCACCACAATGCCTGCTTTGTTTGGTTTTGTTGTTTTTAAGACAAAGTCTTACCTGTCGCCTAGTCTGGCTAGAACTCATTGTGTAAGTCAGAACTACCTCACACTTGGGCATTCCCAAGCCCTGGGGTTACAAGTATGAGTCACCCCCCCACACACACACACCAGCATCAAGCAAGCAGTCTTTGAAACTGTGCATGCTAATACAACCTAACCCAAAGATGTATTAGCTTGATACTAGAAATGATGGGGGAAATACTGAAAGTCTTTATTTGGGGAGCCCTGTAGATGGCTCAGTGGATACATGTGCTTGCTCAGCAAGCTTGAGGACCCGAATTTGAGTCTCTAACAGTCATGTAACAAGCCAGGCAAGGCTGCAGGGGCCTGTAACCCCAGTGTTGATGCAGCATAGATCCCAGGAGCTTAGATGAGAGACCCTGTCTCAAAGCAGTAAGATGGAAAGTGACAGCTGAAGACACCAGGCATCCTCTAGTCTCTGCCTGTGCACAGGAGCATGCGTGTAGCACACACACCCTCGATTTTCATGGTTAACTGCAAGGACACTGTGTCACATGCCACGGCAGCACACGGTGTGTGAGTGTGCACAGAGCCAGGGCTGCAGAGAAGTCACGTGGTACAGCGTGGCCAGACACTACCAGAGATACCTTGGATGCGTGACTGATTTGATTTTCAATTAATTTTTGGTTGCTATGAGTTCAGAAACTTTTTATTGTTGCCAATGATTTTGCAGTCCTCATATCCAGTTATGTAACTCCATATAGGAATGACAGCCTACAGGTCAAGAAGCTTTGCTCTGTGGTAGACCGAGAGAACCAACTCCTGCAAGTTGTCCTCTGGCTTCCACACAAGTGTATGTGCTCACATGTATACACACAATATGTGTATAATATTTACAAGGCAAAAAGTTAGGCAGTGGTGGTGTATGCCTTCAATCCCAGCACTCAGGAGGCAGAGGAAGGCAGATCTCTGAGTTCAATGCCAGCCTGGTCTACAGAGTGGCAGTGTCCAGCACAACTAGAGCTACACAGAGAAACCCTGTCTTGAAAAACAAACAAACAAACAAAAGACAAGTCAGGCAATGGTGTCCTGTCAGGTGAGGAAGGGACTGGGCCTTGGGAAAATCTCTTAAGTCCTCAGGGCCTGAGCAGGTGATCTAAGCTGAGCAATGATGAGCTGAGGCTAGACCAGGACTCCTGAGGATCAGGAATGGCCTGGGGGCACCCTTCTGATGGTGGGCCTGATCAGGGTTCTGCTGACTCATTACATGCCTGGCTCCAACCTCAGGGCTACTGTGGTGATGGGGGAAGAATTCTGACTCTGCTGCTGACCTTGACAGACTCAGTTTTCATCTGTAAAATGGGGAGAAGGGCAGAATCTAGAATCTATCTCCAGTACTACAGTACTGCATGCTAGGTCCTCTTCGTCTTTTTTTTTTTTTTTTTTTTTTTTGGTTTTTCAAGATAGGGTTTCTCTGTATTGTTTTGGAGACTGTCCTGGAACTCACTCTGTAGACCAGGCTGGCCTCGAACTCACAGAGATCCACCTGCCTCTGCCTCCCGAGTGCTGGGATTAAAGGCGTGCGCCACCAACGCCCGGCGGTCCTCTTCGTCTTTATGTACAAAAATTCTTACTGCTCACAGTGAGGTAGATAGTGCTATTTCCATTTTACCTCTGTAGAAACCGAGGTTCACAGAGTAGTTAAAAGTGAAAATGAAGTAAGGTTATCCCTGTGGGTTTACCACCACAAGCAGCTTGAGGGATGCCTCTGACATGAGTCGGCCTTTGCTAAGCTAATCCCCTCAGCTCTTACCCGCCTGGACCCAGTGTTCACAGCCAGGCACCCACAACCACAGAGACAAACTGACCAGGCCCTGCCCTGAGAGACAGACCTCTCTTCCTGATCCCTCCCCCAACTCACACAGACAGTGTCCCTGAGAGGGGTAGGGCTAGTCAAAGGAGGTAAGAGATGAGGGTCCAAGACCGAGTCAGGGACTTCCTGGGAGAGGTAGCATCTGAACTGATACAAGTTCTTAAAAAACAAAAACCTGGCTAAACAGACTCAGAGCTAACTGAGACTAAAGCATCAGGACCTACCCACCTGACCTCTTCTGTGGTTCCAAGAAGACCTGAATTTTTTTTTTTTTTCGAGACAGGGTTTCTTTGTATTGTTTGGGAGGCTGTCCTGGAACTAGTTCTTGTAGACCAGGCTGGCCTCGAACTCACAGAGATCCACCTGCCTCTGTCTCCCGAGTGCTGGGATTAAAGGTGTGTGTCACCAACGCCCGGCTGACCCTGAAAATTTTACATTAGCATCTGTTGTGTCTACCACCCCCTTCTCTGTGTGTGTGTGTGTGTGTGTGTATACAAATGTGTGTGCTTGTGAGTGCACACGTGCCTGTTTGTCTGTGTGTCTCTGTCTTGTACAACTTTGCTGGCCTGAAAGCCCTTAAGTAGCCCTTAAGTGACCTTGAACTCCTGAGTCCCCTGCCTCTACTCTTCCTCCAAATGTTGAATTACACACGTGCACCATCCTGATGGGCTCTGTCTTTTCGTTTGAGAAGTGACCTCTGGATGAGGAACAGCGAGTGCCATTGCCTGGGGACGTGACTGTGCCAGGCCTGTGGCAGGGTTTCAACCTCCTCATTTAGGACTCATCTCTACACTCTCTCCAGTCCCTCCAGAGCCACAAACTCCAGCTGCCATCCCTCCCTCCCTGCCTCCCTCCCTGCCTCCCTCCCTCCCTCCCTCCCTGCCTCCCTCCCTCTCTCCCATGCCTCATCCAGCACACCTGCTCCCTACTTCATTAATAATACACTGGTCAAGGCTCAGCTCTGTTTCCCATCTGCTACACACACACACACACACACACACACACACACACACACACACACCCTCATCTGTATCTCTTATATAACAGCTGCCGGTAGATGTCGTTACGGTTGGCTTCTTATAGTTAGCTGTATTTTCAAGCCCATATGTGAGGCTACCAGAGTTGGGGTGATTTTCACATAGCAACTTCTGGCCTCTGCTCACACAGGACAGCATAAGGACTCACAGTCCTGGAGATGACTTAGCACTGGTTACTCTTCCAGAGGACCTGAGTTCAATTCCCAGCACCCACATGACAGCTCACCACAAGGTCTATAACTCCAGCTCCAGGAGATCCGTATATCTTCATACAGATACAAATGCAGGCAAAACACCGATGCACATAAAATAAATAATTCAACACAAAACTCACAGCCTTTCCAGGCAGCCTATTTCGATGTGAGCAGCAATCCTCCCAGACACTTCTCCCTGCTCCCACTGTGAACCTGCCCGGCTGCTCTGGGATCTGGTCCAAGTCCTTCCCACCATGACTGCATCTGAAGGCTGCCTTCTCTTGCTTCCTCTTGTGACATCCTGGCGCTCAGGGCCAATCCGGGGCAGTTGGAATCCCTCCTCCTGTCCCTAGCCTCTGTAAAGGGACAGCTCTAATCTAATGGCAGCCACGTGTTATGATGAGTCACAGTTAAGAGCATCTGGGGCCCAGAGATGGTGGCCCGTTAACTCTTACTGGGCTGGGGCTCTCTGCTAGGACATCATGTAGGCTTCTGTAAACCCACCTTAGGTCTGAGTGCAAAGTTGACATCTGGGGACTGACCCCTCTCTAAGAGTGAGAGGGGAGGAGACCGAAAGGAGAAGGGACTGCGTATCAGCTTTGGAGTTAGGGGGGCTGAGTTGCAGTTGCTACTTGCCACTTATTGGAGTGGCTCAACACAGGTCACATGGACTCAACTGCCCCAATTTCCACATCTGGACAATGGCAATTGTAGGGATTGTTTGAGAGGGCGAGTATGAGCTGCCTGTTAGCGGTGAGCGCTAGCCCGCCTGATTTCCTGCCTTCTTTTCTCTTGCAAAACACTCTTTTCACACACACCCCCACCCCTACCCACGCTGGATAAGTGGTTAGAATGAATGAATGTCCCCGCCTGACTGCAGAGGCTTGGTTTGCTCTGCTCAGACGGCCGGGCAATGCGGCTGGACCGTGAGAGCTCAGGTGCGGGGCGCGGCGGGCCGGCAGCTGTGGCCTAGGGAAGGCGGAGAGTTTCCGGGTCCCATGGGTGGAGGTGTCCGCAGCTCCGCTAGGTCAGCGCCAACGCTCTGAGGCCCGGGCCACGCCGACCTTGAGAGCTGGGGTCTCACCTGGCCAGCGCCGGGGGAGGGAGGGAGGGGCGGGCGCTGCACAGCGCGGGCGCGGCCATGGCCCCACTGCGCGGGTGGGCAGCCCGAGACCCGCCCGGCCCCGCCGCCTTCCCCGCCCCCCCGGCGCGCCCCTCCCCGGCCGCCGCGTCGCGGGGATCCGGCCGCAGCACCTGGGCCGCGCCTGGCGTCAGGCGCGCGCAGCGATGACCACGGCCGGTGGCCCGGGCGCCCTGCCCGTGGGGTGAGTGGCCGAGGCAGCCTCGGGGCGCGGACCATGCGGGGTGGATGCTGCAGGGCCTCCCAGGAGGGGCCCCAAGACCGCACTGCGGCTCCGGCCGCTGGGCAGCCCGCGCCCTGCTGCCTCCCGGGGACCCTAGCTCTGTCACTGTCCCTCTAGATCCCAACTTTCTCTCCCTCTTTGTGGAGTGTGCACCTGTGGGGTGGGCCTTGTTACGATCAACCCTCCTTACAGATGAGGAAACTAAGGCATAGTTCTTAACTGACTTATCTTCGATTATTCAGGAGTTAAGAGTGGGGAGTGAGACTTGAACACAGCTCTGTCCGGTGGCATCCCCTTTGGAGTTATTTAGGGTGTTTGAAGGGCTCTAAGTGTGCTCGGGCCCGGGGTATTGGGTGTAGCAGGAACCTTGGTTGTCAAGGGGGGTATTGTCACTATCAACATGGCTGTCTTGGCCAGCCCCAGCCCCACCCCCACCCCGCCAAAGTCACTGTGGGACCCCCTACATTGTCCCCAGGCACTGCCAGCTGCTGTCTGGAAACATCCAGCAGCTCTGCTGTTCCTCTGTCCCAGTGCGTAAGGTTGGTTGCTGGTCTTCCTGGCTGCTGGGAGGTTGCTGGGCAGATCCTGCTCGGGTGATCTGGGAGGGGTGCCCGCCCTACCTGGAGATCAGAACAGGGACAATATTTGCCAAGGGCCTGAGGCCTGACAGGTGAACAGAGGGGAGACGGACCTGGTGCTACCGGCCAGCTGGGTCTTAAAGCTTGGAAGTTCAGTGCTGAGGGACACGGTGGCCGGGTGGAAGGCTCCCCGTGAAGTTTTCTCTTAATCATTTTCTACTGTATAACTTTGGTCAAGGCTGTCACCTCCCTGACTTCCGGCCCCTCCTTTGGAAAACACAATGAGGCTGGGCTAACTGTGCTCTCCCTGCTGAGGGTTGAAAGCCTCACATCTGGAGTTTGGCCATGTACTTTTCTGTAGTTCTGTAGAGCACCACCCTCCAGTACTAGAAGGTAGACACAGAGCAAGGCCTCCACCCACAAATCCCAGATTTCTCGTCTGAAACCATCCTCTTCCCACTTCCTCACACACCCTCATCTGTGCTCGAGTCCCTGGAATGACCCTGGGCTCCTCCAGCACTCTCTAACCTTCCAGCAAACACGGACATTCAGCACGAAGAGAAGTATCTTCTCGTATCCCGGTGAGGGCCCACTCTTTAAGGCTACCCAGGTTCATCTGTCCGTTCCCCTTCCCCAGCCTGTGTTATCCTTGCCGCTGTGAGAAGAGGAAGACTGAGGTTGAAGTGTCCCACCTCTGTCATAGACACTTACTTAGTTACTCCGCAAACACTCAGATCTTGTCTAGGTCAAACTCTGGGGAAAAAATGGTCAAGCCTCAGATTTCTATCATAAAACAATAATTTCTTGGAAGTGGGAATGCAGTGGATTGAGACAGGGTCTTATGCAATCCATGCTACCCTTGCATTCTCTTTGTAGCTGAGGATGACCCTGAACTCCTGATGTTCCCATCTCTCTCTCCTACCAGGTGGGACTACAGGCATATGCCACCATTTCCAGCTAAAATGTTGTGAAATGTTTTTAAGACTTCAGAAGATATAAGTAATTTGAAAGATATAGAGAGAAGGGGGGAGTCCAGAAGAAGGCACCGAATCCCCTGTAGCTGGAGATATGGCAGTTATGAACCCCTTATGTGACTCTCTGAGAGCGGCATACATTAACCACTAAACCATCTCCCCAGCCCCTATGGTAAACAGTAAAATGAACTCCCATGTTCTTGCCATCCTGTGTTGCCAGATATTAACCTCATGCCCACATACTTTATTCTCTATTTAAGGCAGAAGTCTTGCTAGGGCTGCAAAGTCCTCGTGGAAACTGCCTCCTACCTTCACTTACAGAGATAATTACCAGTGTGAGTCTTGGGTTTATCATCTTCCATTTTTATTCTCCTGCTAAGTATAGGAAAATCTAAAAACAATCCAGTTTGGGGATGGGGAGTGGTTTGTTCTTACTTTCGGGTACTCTGTAAATGGAACCACGCAGCACACACCCTTCTGTGGTTTACTTCTCTAAAATTTGAGTTTGTGAGGTTTTGCCTCCTTGGTCCCACACAGTGGTCCCCTCACCCTGACACCTGCTTCGTCACCCTGAGTAAAGACTCCATTTGTTTACTCAGGGTTGTTAGACATGGAGGTGGTTCCCTGTGTCCTGTTACTCAAACACAGCATATTCCCTGTGTGGCCATCGTTTGCACGTAAGGAGTGTGTCTCTGTGACCCCTCGTGGGTTACGGGTGTGCACCTGGTGCACATGCCAGCCTTCCCCTCCCTCCCTTCTTCCTCTTCCCACCTCTCTTTGTTTCCTTCTGACAGGATCTCACTATGTAGTCCTTGCCTGGCCTCAGACTCCAGGTCATTCTATCCCAGCCTTCCTGAGTGCTGGGACCATGGAAGTGTGCCACCACACCTGACTTGTTTCATTATCAAATGAGTCCTGCTTGATGAGAGAAACAATGCCAATGTAAAAGAATAACCACATGGGTGGTGATGGCACACCTTTTTAGGCAGGTGGATCTCTGTGAGTTCGAGTTCAGCCTGGTGTACAAAGTGAGTTCCAGGACAGCCAGGCTGTTACACAGAGAAACCCTGTTTCAAAAAACAAAAACAAACAAACAAAAAAGAACAACCCATAATAGTTCATGAGTACTTCCTACCTCTGTCTTTCTTCACAATCTTGGGTCGTAGGTACCATTAAGCCCATTGTATTGACAAGGAAATAGAGGCTTACAAGGTTGAAGACTTTCTGCGGGCTGGGGTGGGTCTCAGTTGGTAGGGCGCTTGACTAGCATGCACCGAGTCCAGGCTTTGATTCCCTAGCACCAAATAAAGCTGGGCATAGTGGAACACACCCGCAATCCCAGCACTTGGGAGGTGGAGGCAAGAGGAGCAGAAACCCAAGCTCATCCTTGCTACATAGTGAGTTCCAGGCCAGCCTCAGATATAAGCCTAGGCCAGTCTCAAAAGACAGAAACGCGAAGCCTTTACCAGAAGATCGAGTAACTGGCAAGCTACAGCTCAGTCCAAGGCTGTCTGCTTTCAAAACATGTCTTGTTAAGTCATGCCGTGTAGTACTGACTGTGTGTAACTAAGGGCCACAGAGTGTGGGGCTTTGGATGACACCTCTTGACCATATTTGAAACTCAGAAGGTCAATGCAGAAGCCACAACTCCCCATCGATGCACACTGCATTCTTTGCACTGGAGTCCCAGACCTCCAAAGGACAGAACAGAGATTACAATCCAGGGCTGGCTCCAGTCTGCTCCGAGTGACTTGGTCTCCTGGCTGAGATTAGGGTCAGGAGTTCACTTGATCTGAGGGGCTCCCAGCCCTGCCCATGAGACAGAGTATCAGACCAAGCCCATGACCCAGGGAGATGGGGAGGAAAGGTGAGTAGGGCAGCTCCAGCTGCCTGGCAACCCTACCCCCAGCTTGCTTCTCACTGTGGCTTCCTGTGTATGGGAGTGAGTGTGCATGTGTCTGAATGGGACAGTTCTTTATCACTGTGCCTAGGACCCTGATGTAGGTCTCCATCCGTGTTCTATCCATCCTGCCCATCCCAATCCTTTATACATGCCTTAATGTCCCTAAGGCATAGCAGAGAGGCCACCATCAATCATCACAAGGGCGTACATTGGGTACCTTGGAACAGAAAGGCCTGCATGACAAGGGAGCAGCCTGTGGAGACTTGGGGTCTCTGTCACAGGCAGGGCAGGAGGAGCCTGGGGAAAGTGCTGTGCTTTGCTCTTGCAGAAAGCCCCCGGGAGGCGTGTCCACACCGCAGTGCCTTCAGTCTTATCTGTCAAGTGCAGATAAGAGCTCAGCTGGGAGCAAAATAAAACCAGGGGCCAATTTAGATAAAGCTTGAGTGATGATCTCTTGGTGGAGGGCAGGACTGTCACTGTCCCCAGTCTTCCTGGACTCCCTGGCCAGGCCCTGCCTCCTCTCCTCATCCAGCAGACCTTCTGGAACCTGTCTTCAGCGTGTCCAGCCGTGGAACCACCTTGACTGCCAGCCCTTTACAGCCTCCATTCCCTTTGTGGATCCCTTTCTCTGCCTTGGCTTCAGCTCAGTGAGATAGCTTCCTGTGCCCAGACTGAGTTAGGGCCTCCTCAGTCCCAATGATTTTTCCAGTCACTGCTCTGCCTGCTCGAGAACCTTCAGAAGACTGAGTTCCCCGAGGACAAGGTTCCAGTCTGGGGCCACTCTGTTCCCAGCCTGAGCATCAACTGAGAGAGAGAACGTTCCGTGTGGTGGGAGGGGCGGCAGAGAAAAGCATGGGTCCAAGGCTGTCTGTAGCAGAAGCGGGTGAGGAGGGGTCCCTGCAGGCCTTTCTCACTTCTTGGGATGGAGCGAGGGGTGGGGTGACGACAAGAAGAGAGGCAGGTTTTTCTTCTGCACTTGATGGATATAAGCGACCTGATTCCTTGAGATTAAGCAGTGGATACTAACTTAGGCCGAAACCCAGATCAGAGCCCAACCCTTGACTCTGTGGTCTTGACCAAGTCGCTTCACCTCTGTGTCTCCATTTCCTCATCTGCAGTGTGATAACCCCATGTCACAGAGCACTTTGAGGGTACGCCTTCGGAATGTCATTGAGTACTCGTGGCACTATGCTTGCAGAGATGAATGGGTTGGGCTCTGGTTGCCAGGCTGTGCCCTGAACACAAAGGAAGACACACATGCCAGGCTTCAGGAAAAGAGGCCCAGCCCACTTTGGGTGGGGCCATTTATGACCATGGAAAGGAAGTGGGTCTCTGCTCTTGGAGACATGAGAAACCATGATGAATTTCAAGTTACATGGCCAGATCTGTGCTTTCAAAAGGAATCTGTGACTGTTAAGACAGGGCTGGGTTAGGGGTGTTAGTGTTTCCGACAGCCTGCCTTCAGAACAATTACCTGGGCCTGGGTGGGTTACACCAGACATCCCCTAAGATGCCCTCCTGAGCCCCTTGACAGCTGCAGGTCCTCTTCAGTGCTGGGAGCCAGAGTGACTGGAAACAAGCAGCAGCCATTGTAGCCTAGGACTTTTCAGACTCAGAAACCTCCAGTCACTCAAGGCAGGGGAGGTGAGGATTTGGGCTTGCACTGTGTGAAGACTCAAAACCCAGCCTCCTTCCTCTCCACTTAAATAACGGCCCCTGGGGTTCCAGCCTCAGTGACTAAATAGGAGGGGGCCTAATTGGAAAGAATCTGCCAGTGGGGAAAGTGGTCTCTAAAAATGACAAACGTCGGTTAATTTTCCTGAAAGGGCTTGTTTTTTAAATCCACATTTCCTTAGAGGACCTAGAATCCATAAAGTAGAATAGTGATTTTTTTTATAGCCTCAGGGTGGCAGCACCTAGGGAGCCTGGCCAAAATCAAGAGTGCTTTCTGAAGGGATGGGTCCTCATCCGAAGCTCCCTTTGGGATTACTCAAATGTGAGTTATGGATAAAAGTACAGATCACAAGGAGATAAGCCACTGTGAGTAACAGGCACCAGAAACAATCAATAGCAGAATTATTTTCTCTAGGATCTAAAATGCTAAAATAATACATAATTAGTTGTGTTTAAAATGTTTGAAGAAGTTGAAGCCTAACTTGAAACAATAAACTGGGAACCAGTGACTGTCTAAAATAACCAATCAGATCTGAAAGAAGAATCTAGTGGAATCCCTGGAAACAAAAGCCACAGTCAACTTGAAAACCCAGCAAACAGCTATCAAATTCCACACCTGAAGAGGAACTAGTATAATGAGAGCCCTGGAAAGGGCCCAGGGAGCTGTGTGTTAGGAAGGATCTCCAAAGGAAATTCTCAGCCCCTAACCTCAGTACTTGGGAGGCTGGAGCAGGAGGACTGAGCCAGTGTTTGAGACTAGCTTGGATTGCTATCTTAGTCTCTTTCTTCTTTTAGGTTTATTTTATCTGTACGGATGTCTTGCCAACATGTATGTGTGTGCCCCACATGTGTGCCTAGTGCCTGCAGAAATCAGAGGGGGGCATCTTATCCCTGGAGGTGGAGTTATGGATGGTTGCCAGCCGTCATGCAGGTGCTGGGAATTGAACCGTCGTGCCCTGCAAGAGCAGCAGGCGCTCTAAACTGCTGAGCCACCTCTCCAGGCCCTATCTTAGCTTCTTTCCCTGCGACTGTGATAAAATAACTCTGATGCAAGCAATATAAGAAAGAAAGGGATTACTCTGGGCTTCCAGTTCCTGGGGGATGCTATCCGTTATGCTGGGGAAACTGTGGCAGCAGGAGTCGGAGGCCGACTGTTCACATCTCGTCTATGCTTAGGAAGCAGAGCTGGACTAGAAAGCCTGAAGGCACACTCCTAGTGACCCACTTCCCCACCTCCCTACTCAGCACCACCAGCTGGGGACCGAGTGTTCAAACAAGAGCCCATAGCTGACCTTTCACATTCAAACCACAACAGCTGCATTCTGAGACCCTGTCTCAAAAGACAAAGGAGGGCAGGCAAGATGTGGCTCAGCAGGTAAACATGCTTGCTGCCAGGCCTGACAACCTGAGTTCAGTTCCTGTGACACACAAGTTGTCGGCTGATCTCCACACATGGTGTAGCTCTCTATCGCCTTGGAAAGGGTCTTCATTATTTAAAACACAAGTACAAAACCCGCCACCAATAAACAAATGCAGAACATGAGAGAGGGGAGAAGAGCATCTTGTGAGACATGAAATACGGTATTAAAGGGACTAAGAAACTAGGTAAGAGGTCACAGAGGAGGGGGGGGCTTTCCTGGCGGACAGCAGCTTGGCCCGGAGCTCCACAGATGTGGAGGCAGGTGGGTGAGAGATGGAGCCCCATGAGAGGGGTGGGTATCAGACTTCTGGCTTGAGAAACTGGGTGGAGATGTGTTGCTCATTAAAGTGGCAAGGCTGAGCAGGAACAGGCTGGGGAGAAGGGGCAAGGGGCAGGCAAGCTTTGGATGCTTCTCGGTTTGCCTGGGAGGACCTGCTGGCAGGCCTCAGGGTATGTGTGGGACTTGGCCTAAGTGGAAACTTTTTCTCTTTCCTGGGGTTTGAAGATCAGGATTTTCTCCAGCAGTGTGACAAGCTTCTATACAAACCTTCTTTCAAGTACATACTTTAAATCCCAGCACCCAGGCAGGTGGATCTCTGTGGTTCCAGACCATTCTGATCTACATAAAGGGTTCCAGAATAGCCAGGGCTAATAGGGAGACCCTGTCTCAAAAGAAACTATACCACCTTCTCTCATTCAAATCTGGCTCTTGGGCTAGAGAGATGGCTCAGAGATTAAGAGCACTGACTGGTCTTCCAGAGGTCCTGAGTTCAATTCCCAGCAACCACATGGTGGCTTATAACCATCTATAATGAGATCTGGTGCCCTCTTCTGGTGTGCAGACATACATAGAGGCAGGCTGTTGTATTCATAATAAATAAACAAATCTTAAAAAAAAAAGAAAGAAAAAATCCAGCTCTTGGAGAAGAGGCATTTTCATTTTTCAGAAGGGAAAGTTGAGACCCAGGAAAGTCCCATCCTTAGACTTCATTTGTTTTCATTCATTCATTCATTCACTCACTCATGGATTTGTTAGGAGCCTGCTTTGTGTCAGACACTAGGGCTGGGGATACAGAGGGATCGAAGCAAGATTCCTGTTTTTTTAGAAGCTTGTATTGTAGTGGAGGGAGACAGACAGTAATTTAAATATGTAGGTAGGATGCTAAGAGCTGTAGGGGAACTTGAGGGCCAGGTATGTAGGAGATGTCCCTGGGACTTGGGTATGGAAGGCCTTGGAATGCTCATGCAGAACCATTGCCTTCCATGGACCATTGTGACAGTGTCAGTTCTAGAGTAGAGAGGCCTGAGGTCAGTAAGAACCTGGAGAGGAAAAACCCAGAGGGGTACAGGGTGGGACCAGTGTTGGGTGGTGCCCCTCAGGGGGCAGCAAAGCCCAATGGGTCAGAAGGGGCACAAGGATTCCCTTTACACTTGTGAAGGGTAAGAAACGCTTGTTCTTCTGGCTTCCTTACTCCCCATCCTCAGCCCGTCCCCACCCTGCCATTGAGTCTCAGATGACACCTTCCCTTCTTCCACTGTTGGGGACACTGAGAGGTGGGTGTAAATTGTCCCTGTGTCTCAGCGTGAGCAGCCCAGAGGGGGCCTAGTCATCATGTCAACCAGGCCAGTGGGGCTCTGTCCTGGCGGGAGGGGCCGAGACTCAGTCAGCTGTCAGCTCCATGTCTGTTTCTTCATTCAGGTCCCCTGTGAGCAACCTCCATGAGGCCCTGGACCAGTGCATGATAGCCCTGGACCTCTTCCTCACCAACCAGTTCTCAGAAGCACTCAGCTACCTCAAACCCAGGTGAGCCTTAGGGTGTGTATGCACGCGTGTAAGTGCACACGTGGGAATGGACATGGATTAGAGGAGCCCGTGAGAACATGACCCCTGAAAAGTCTCATCCAAATGGCCATCACCCCTTCCACAGCCTTTGAAGAGCCAGATGATTTCCACAGTGATTGGAAGCTGTGATAGTCTATTCCTATTCCAGTCCACTGCAGGGAGCAGGGAGGGGTCTCCAATCCTCTCTAAACTGCTCCTTCCCCCTTTAGGACATTCAGTGGGCCTTCGGGTAGTGATGAGGGCTGTACTTTAAGGCATTTGTCCAATGTTCCCTGTTGGGTTGCTTGTTTAGTTTTGAGACAGGGTCGCCAAGCCAACGTCTGAGCTGAGATCCTCCTAACTCCATCTCCCAAATGCCGGGAGCACCGCCAGGCCCAGCATGCTATTTCTAAATAAGATGCACATGCAGGGTTCCTTTCCTAACCTCCGCTGCTTTTCAGTTTTTAAGACTGAGGTATACGATAGGTACCATAAAATTCACCTTTAATAAAAGTGTGTGTGTGTGTGTGTGTGTGTGTGTGTGTGTGTGTCTACAGGTTAGAGAAAATAACTCTAGGGAGTCAGGTCTCTTGTGGGATCTTAGGATCAAACTTGGGCTCTCAGGACATGTAATGCTGAGTCATCTCACTAGCCCAAAATTCAATGTTTTGTCACTTTAAAATTCTCATCTCTTAGTAGATAAAAATGTAGCTTTCACTGGACATAGTGGTGCACACCTATAATCCCATACTTGGGAGGCAGAGGCAGGTGGACCTCCATGAGTTCGAGGCCAGCTTGGTCTATATAGTGAGTTCCAGGACAGCCAGGGTAACACAGAAGGATCCTTTCTAAAAACAAGAGAATTTAGCTTTCTTAACTATATATGATGATGTACACCCTTCACCCCAATACTTGGGAGGTAGAGAGAAAGTTCAGGAATTCAAAGTCATCCACTCTTACAGAACAAATTCAAGACCAGCCTGGGCTACATGAGATCTTTATCTTGAAAAGCAAAAACAAAGCTTTCTTACCCACACGCCCCACATTGCTTCCCTCATCCCCCTCTTACTGTATTGCAATATTTAATCAAATTACCAATTGATATTACTATATCTTCATAACCAGCACACCACTTATACCTTTGTCGACACACACAAAACCACAGCCCTCAGCGTTCATCCTGGTGCCATTTGAGTGACCATGTCCTGGGAGCACAGATTTAGGTTACCCCAAATTCCATGTTCCAGTATGGAAGAGGTCTCAGGAAGTTTTTACAGTTCTACAGAACAGAGAAAGTCACAAATCAAGGCAAGTGTAGAATACATGGGTGGGTACCTCAGAGAGGCAGGCAGAACAAGATGAGGGACTCTTGACTACAGTCTCAGGATGCTCTTGGTCTCCTTAGCTTCTGGATTAGCTAGTAGTATGCTAAGGTCATAGATTCCAAAGGGTTTTTATCTACCAGTCACAAGATGCGTGTTCCGACCCAGAGGTGGGCAAGAAACGTAGCCCACTGTGACCAGCACTGGAACTCTAATCAGCTGCAGGCACAGCTTCATTTCGGGAGTTTTCCTTCGTAATTACTGCCCATTGTCAGGGTGAGCTGTGCGTGATGAGCTGGATGGCATTTCCTTGCTGGCGTTGTTAGTGGTCTCGGTCCCGCATTTCCCAGTTTGCTGTCCTTTTCACTTAACTTGGTAGACACATACTTGGTATGTTTGAACATCTGGGAAGAACCCTCCACTGGGTGACCCCATCCCAAGTCCTCCCCAGATGTTCAAGTTATACCAAGGAAGCCGTGAGCCCTGCTTTCCCCAAACCCTTTTGAGGGAGACAAGGGCCTCCTGGCCTTGTCCAACTGTCCCCTCCAGCCCCAGCCCCTTCTGCCTCATAATTCTGACCTCGTGTTGCTTCCGTTTTACCAGAGCATGATTTCTAGAAGTTTCCTAACAAACAGTTGCATGGAGATTTTTTTTTCTGTCAGAAGTGTAAAGGCATCACTCACCCACTCCCCAGAACCTACTATAGCCGTTGTGCTAACTGGTTTTGTCAGCTTGACACATGCTAGAGAGGGAGCCTCAGTTGGGAAAAACACCTCCCCAACATCAGACTGCAGGGAAGCTTGCAGGGCATTTTATCAATTACAGGTTGATGTGGGAGAGCCTAGTCCATTGTGGGCTGGTGGTCCTGAGTTCTAGAAGAAAGCAGGCTGAGAAAGCCAGGAGGGGCAAGGCAGTAAGCGGCACCCTCCATGGCCTCTGCATCAGCTCCTGCCTCCAGGGTCCTGCCCTGCATGAGTTCCTGTCCCGACTTCCCTCAGTGGTGAACAGTGCTGTGGAAGCGTAAACTGAATAAACCCTTTCCTCCTCGAGTTGCCTTTGGTCGTGGTGTTTCACCATGGCAATAGCGACCATGGCTAAGACAGCTGGGTCTTACTCCATGTGTGGTCTTACTCCATGTGTGGTCTTACTCCATGTGTGGTCTTCTCTGTCCCCTTCTCAGAAATGTTTCAGGTCTCCTACTACTCCCGTCTGTCCAGGTTTCAGAGCAGTTGGCTGGGACAAAGGTCTCTTTCATTCTATAGTTTTGTAATCAACTCTTTCTGTTCTAGGACGTTCCCTTTTCTGTTCCCTTTGCTTCTTCAGCCAGGTGTGGACTTCCCAGGTGTGCCTTCTCTAAGGTTCACACTCCCCTCCCTTCTCCTTTATGGTTCTCTTTAAAGGTTGTGTGTGTGTGTGTGTGTGTGTGTGTGTGTGTGTGTGTGTGTGTGTGTGTGCTGTGTGTGTGTGTGTGTGTGTGTGTGTGTGTGTGTGTGTGTGTCTGTGTGTGGTGTGTCTGTGTGTGTGTGTGGTGTGTGTGTGTGTGTCTGTGTGTGGTGTGTCTGTGTGTGTGTGTGGTGTGTGTGTGTGGACACTGCACACATGTTGAAGTCAGAGGAGTCAGTTTTCTCCCTCCATCGTGTGGATTCAGGGATTGAACTCAGGTCTGGGGTTTGGCAGCAGGTGCCCTTGCCCTCCCTGAGCCATCTTGCTGAGATCTCACTTGCATTTCTGTCTTTTCCCTGGGAGAGTCACTAAGTCCTTCCCTTGATGTCTCGTTACTTCCATGATCACATATCACATGACTAATTTCCTACTACCCAGCTTGCTCTGGGGGTCCCCCATCTCCACATTCTTGGGGTAGAATTACAGGTGGGCCACCGTACCAATCCAGCATTTATGTGAGTTTCTGGGGATCCTCCAATCCCCATACTCAGACTGCAACTGCTTTAGCTGCTGAGCTATCTCTCCAACTGCCTTCTTTTTATATTCTTGCTTGTATTTTATGTGTATTCATGTTTGCCTGTATGTATGTCTGTGTATCATGTGTGTACCTGGCATCCAGACACAGACTAGAAGAGAGATTCATATTTCCTGGAAGTGGAGTTAAAAAAAGAAATTGTGACCCATCATGTGGGTGCTGGGAATTGAACCTGGGTCCTTAGCAAGAATAAATGCTTTTAACTGCTGAGTCATATTTCCAGCCATCATTCCCTTTTATTTGAGACAAAATATTACTATTTAGTCCAGGATGACCTCAAACTTGAGATCCTCCTTCCTCGGGTTGCCCATTTCTGGGATTGTAGGTGTGTGTAACCACACCAGGAACCCAGATGCCCACCCTACTTTAGGACAAATGGTTTCCCTATGCCAATCTGGAAGGTCAATGTCAAGTTCCCTGCATCTCACCTTAGGGCAACCAAAGTGATCAGATGTTCCAGGGAAGTAAAATCACGCTCTACCCACAACAACCAAAGACTTTCCAGAAATTGTCAGATTTCCTTCTAGGAGTGGAGCAAAAGTACCTCATCATCTTTGCTGAGAACCGCTGCTCTAGAGAGGTGGTCAACAATAGTGACACAGCCTCCTGACCCCATTTACACCCACTGAAACTTCAGAGAAAGTTGGGCCCACAGTCATTCACAACTGTCACCCCTTCTGTGCTCCTTGGGCTTGACAGGTTTTACCACGGTCCCTTCCTGCCTCTGCATCTGCTGTCTGGATGCTGCATCTCTGGATAAGGCTGTCTGCACTGCCTGCTGGCCTATGATTCTCAGCACTGTCTCCGGGCACTGTCTGGAACACAGTCATTTTTCCTGTTGAATAAATGACCATGGCTTGTCAGTGGCAGAGCTTAGATTCAAATCCAACCCCACCCTGTGCTGCAGGCTGCATTCTGGACCGCTGGGCTCTCCCAGGTCTCATGCAGGGTGGTGTGGTCATCTTGCTTGGAAGGGCCTCATGTGGCTTCCTCCTAAAGAGGAGGGAGGGGTAGGGAAGGGCCCGTGCCGAGATAAGTGTGTTCCTGGCTCAGGAAGTTCAGGGTATGCCCATGCCATGTCCTGGAGCTTCCGTGAGGAAGAGGCGAGGCCACCTGCTAAGCATGAGGGCCCAGGCTGTACTGAGGGATGACAAGGAGAGGAAATTTGTTTCTGAGCAGGATGAGGCTCTTAGCTGAGGCTGGCTCCAGCTCAGAAGTCACCTGTCTGCAGGGCAGTTCCTTGCAACCTTGTTCAGTGGCAGCTTGGGGGAGTTGGGCAGTTTTGTAGCCACAGTCTGGGATTCCTAGCTGGGTACAGCAGAAGGTTGGAGGGCTCAGGGCGAGGAGGCTGAGGCGGGGAAGGAAGTCTGCCAAGGATTTGACAAGGCTCAGCCTTGACTGCTAGTGACTGCTTGAGAAGCCTCCAGGTCCACCATCTGCACTGTCCGCCATCATGATAGCTGGCCTGGGCCCTAGGAGTTGGGACTCCAGGAAGCATCCTTTCACAGAGCTGGGTTCAGCTCAGGGGTCCAGGTACCACATTACAAACGAGGCACACACAAAACACTGTACGTTTGAATTTGGAGGGGTCACCACACTTCTGTATCCTATTTCCCATTCCAGGCTACTCCAGATTGGAGTATTCAGTTGGTGGACTGGTGAGGGCCAGGATTCTTAGCCACAGGTACATGTTAGGGCCTTGAATCTCAGACTAGAAATTCCACTTTGTCTGCCAGCTGCCTGGGCAGGGCTCCTTCCTTCCGGGCCAGCAGGTGACACTGGGTGGGTAGGGCTGAGTCCTGGGGCTCAGGACCCAAAGGGAGAGGGAAGACAGGGCAGAGAAATCCTGGGGAGAGGCCAGGAAGCCAGGAATGTTCTGAGGGATGCTGTTGGTTCTGTTAGGTGAGGCCCTCAAGGCAGTGACTCTGGACACTGGTGGGACAGAGGGACACCAGGGACTCACATTTACTGAGCAGGGAGATGTGGTCTGAAATCTGGAAGAACAACGTCAGTCATTGTAGAAACTGCAGGACAGAAAGATTGCTATATTCATCCTCCCTCCTTCCCTCTGTCCCTCCCTTCCTCTTAACTTTTTTTTCCTTTGTGGGGGTCTCTGGGACTCTCAAGTCCAGGTTCAGCATCCATCCCCCTTACCTCCCACCCCAGAGACAGACACTTTCCACGGGCCAGGCCGCTGTTCCTACTCAGAGCAGTCATGGCGCAGATTGGAAGGCATCTGGGAACTGGCGGGGTAGGGAGAAATCCTCCAGCCTCTTGTTCCTTCGGTCCTCAAGAATCTTGACAGATAGTGGTGCGTGCCTGCAATCCCAGCACACGGGAAATAGAGGGAGATCTGTTTAATGACGTCTAGGACCCTGTCTCAAAACAAAGTAAAACAAAACCCCAAAACCTAACCTCTGAGGACCACCCAGTAGGAAAAGAGTAACCCATCCATGGGCCTTACCTAGAAAGGAAGATGGCTCAAGTCACATGATCTAACAATAAAACCCTGCCTGAAACTTACTCATCTCTCTCACCTGACATTTCCAGCATTGGCCTGGTGCTGAGGAGTTTTGTGAATAATTGACGAAGGCACTTGAGGGAGGGAACCAAAGTGCAGTTCCCCTGCCACGGCTCAGTGGCCCCAGCCATCCAGCACCATCACCCCTTGGAGTAACAGCCAAGTTCCAGGCTGCTAAGGGGTTCCTTCAAGTGCAACAAGGAGCTGGCATTTTTCCAGGCCACTTTTTGTCCCCTGCCCCCTCCATATGGGGCTAAATGCTGTCCTCATACCCTGGGACACCTTTTTTTTAAAAAAAATAATAATTATTATTTTATTTAGGTTAGAAACAATCTTGTTTCACATGTCAATCCCAGGTCCCTTTCCCTCCCCTCCTCCCCCGCCCTCCCCACCAGGTCCCCCAGTCCCCCACCCAATCTCCACTCTGATCCCCAGAAAGGATGAGGTCCTCCATAGTGGATCTTCAGTGACTGTCATTTCATCCAGGGCAGGGCCTAGGCCCTCCCACCTGGGTCTGTTGAATACAGGGAGGCAGGAAGCGAAGGCTTTCTGAGGCCACTCTGGCTCAGCCCTGTCACAGCAGGTCACAGAGATGAGTCACAACAAGCCCTGCCCCACGGCACCCACAGTCTGCCAAAGGAGAGTTAAGCTTGACTCAGGCAGAGTGTGGGCTGTGCCTTGTCATAGGCGTGCGGGTCCCAAGGAGAGCCTAAATTCCCAGGGGTCTTGAAGGCTGAGGCCTGTGGTGACTGAGTCAGAAGATGTGGGTCAGAAGGAAGACATCTCAGTCTTGGGGAGCAGCCTGGGAAGGTCCTGGAAGGGGAAAGTGTGGGGGGTTTGGCTTGTCAGGCTCCATGGCAAGCACCTTTTCCTGCTGAGCCATCTTCCTGGCCCCAGGGTTATGGTCTTGAGTGCTGAGAGATTCAGCCTGGTGCTGTAGGTCAGAATAGATGGGGAAGCAGTACTAATGGGTCTGGATGGTTCTGGAGACGGGCAGGACTGCGGTGGGATGCGTGCCTGTGAGTGAGTGCGTGCGTGCGTGCGTGCATGTGCGTGTGTGTGTGCGTGTGTGTGTGTGTGTGTGTGTGTGTGTGTGTGTGTGTGTGTGTGTGTGTGTGTACACTGAGTGGGTAAGAACAGCCTCAGGCCAGAACCCGTGTCCCCTACCTGGGAAGGTCACTCAGCAGGAAGAAAAGGAGCTGGGAACTGCACCAAGATCTTTTGTTTTTTAATTAGTTTTTAACCTCTTGGCAGTTTCTTGTCTGCAATGCATTGTTACCATGTTGATCCCCATTTACCTTCTGTACCTCACTCCCAGTCCTGTCCCCCCTTCCTCCTTGGATGGAGGTCATTTGAGATGCCATGAATGGATCAGACTTCGGAATCATGTCCCCCGCAGTCAGCCACCACCTCTGGTGCTCTCAATACCCACTTTGTCCCACAGAACCAAGGAGAGCATGTACCACTCGCTGACGTATGCCACCATCCTGGAGATGCAGGCCATGATGACCTTCGACCCCCAGGACATCCTGCTTGCTGGCAACATGATGAAGGAAGCCCAGTCGCTGTGTCAGAGGTGGGAGTTGTGGGGACAGGGACAGGGTAGTGAGGCCACCCTTCTGTCTCCTTCCTAACCAAGTACCTGGTGTGTCGCTTAAGTACTGCTTCTTCTGGCTAAGAGGCCTGTGTCTTCCGGTGCTGACAGCTGTCCCTGTTGGCATGGCTGTAGAGCCTTGTCTGAGCCAATCACTGGGGAGAAAATGGATTTTGTCTCCACCACTTTTATTTGGTCTTAAGCAGGTCTCTCTCAGGATTCAGCTTCCTTCATTTATAAAAGAGGTGTGATGACTTATGAGACACAGTTGCCCTGGGGACCTGGTGTGTACGTTAGTGAGTTTAGTCCACAGTCTATGAATGAACTAACTGTCCCTGAGTGTTTGTGTCCTGGTGGCATCATTTACCACTACATTCGCTCACATCTACTCTGACCCAGGCCCTGGTGACCTAGAGAATCATTAGACTCAGGCAGTTCTGCAGTTTACACTACCTAAGGGGACTCAGACCCCCTCCCTGACATCTAATGTGAGGCAGGCAAGCTGGAGGCACTATAGGCTTCGTCCCATAGTGCGGATGGCTCTTGGGGAGGCGATGCCTGAGCATGGTCCTAAAGGGGCCCAGAGACAGCAAGGAACAAGGCCAAAATATTAGAAAGCCCGAACTAGGGATGGTGACTCAGTTGGTAGAGAACTTGTCCAGCACATGGGGTGCTCTGAGTTTGAACCCCAGCACAATGAAGGAAGGAATGAAGGAGGAAGGATTCCAGTAAGCAAGCCCTGGACTGAGACAGCTGTGTGATGTGGGCTGGTCCCTCTTTCAACCTCATGGAATCACCAGAGGCCTTCTTCCTTCTCCAGGCATCGGAGGAAGTCTTCTATGTCGGACTCTTTCAGCAACCTAGTCCACCGTTCCACCATGGACCAGTTCACGGAAGGTGTGGTGTCCAAGATGTCTTTTCAAGCATGGGCTCTGCTGGTCCGGAGATGGGGAGGGAGTGTGGAGGGGAGGAGAGAAAAGTTATCCATTCTGGTGTTTCCAAGGGGCCAGTGCTATGATCTAATGCTGGGACACAGGTGGCTCTGGCCTGGGGCCTTTGGAGGAAGGGTTAGAACAGGAGAAGCCCAACCACCAGAGAAGCCCAACCATCATCAGCTAAGCACCTGGAAGCCTGGAAAACGTGGCCTTGCTCCTCAGACCCAGGGCTGTGTGGAAAGCTGTGTGACATTATGTGCCCCATTGGGAATATGCCTTTACTTGAGCCTCCTGCCTAGAACCCCAGGCTTTGGTTTTTCCCTGCAGAGGAAATCCACGCCGAGGTCTGTTATGCAGAGTGCCTGCTTCAGAGAGCAGCCCTGACCTTCCTGCAGGTAAGGAAGCTCCCTCACCCCAGCCCACCCCACACGTGTGCAGAGAGCCTAAGAATTCTGGGGCAGTCACCGTGCCCAAGCACAACTTGCCCTGAGAATGACAAAGCCTAAGGTTCAGAGTCCCAACCCTGGCCAAGCTGGATGAGGAGGGTAGGTGTTTCCACCTAGTGTTCTCAATCCTTCGGGTCACTGCTGCTGCTTCTGTCAAGTCACATGGACGCAGGCATTGGCACAGGTCTTCTTTGCTTGGTTTATGCAGCAAACACTTGTAAAATATAGCAGGCTTTTGCAGGTCTATAGATTGTCATATTACATGTGTGTGTGGTGTGTACATGTGTGTGTAGTGTGTGTGTGTATGCATGTGTGTGTGGTGTGTATATGTGTGTGTGGTGTGTGTGTATGCATGTGTGTGTGGTATGTATATGTGTGTGTGGTGTGCTCATGTGTATGTTGTATGGTGTGTGCATGTGTGCATGTGCATTCAGTGTGGTGTGTGCATGGAGAATGGCTGATATCAGGTGTCCTTCTCTTCCTCTCTATCTTTTAACATATTTATTTAGTGCATGCATTTGTGTATGCAAGTGTGCGTGCGCTCGCCTGTGATGGTGGGGGAGAGGCATGCCATAGATGTGTGGAGGTCAGAGGAGCACTTTTTGGGAATTGGTTCTCCTACTTTGTTTTTGATACACAGGCTCTCTTGTTATTTCTGCTGCTGAGCTGTGTACTCCAGGCTAGCTGGCCTGAGAGTCTGATTCTCCTGTCTCGGCCTCCATCCTCTGGGAGAGATTACAGATGGACTCTACTTCATCTGGCTTCATAAATGGGTTCCAGGGATCAAGTTCTGTCCTTTGGCTTCTGTGGCAAGCACTTGGCTGTGGGAACTGTCTCCCTAGTCCCTGGATATGTCGTGCTTGCATAACTCCCGTAACGTGAAGTCCTTTCTGATGTGTTTACACTTGTTACTTAACCCCTCATGGGACAGCAAAGCAGAGTCTTAGAGCGGGGACTCCTCTCCCTAAGGCCACAGGATTAGCAAGCAGTGAACTGGGATTTGAGTTTGGGTCTGACCAAGTCAGAGATGAGTCTCCCTACCACAGTGGGAATCATGCATACGGTCACTACAGTTTTTTTTTTTAAAGATTGTATTTATTATGTATACAGTATTCTGTCTGCATGTATGCTTTCAGGCCAGAAGGGGGCGCCAGATCTCATTATAGATGGTTGTGAGCCACCATGTGGTTGCTGGGAATTGAACTCATGACCTCTGGAAGAGCAGCCAGTGCTCTTAACCTCTGAGCCATCTCTCCAGCCCCTGTCACTACAGTTTTACTAGAACTCCTTGGTTAGCATATGACAACCATCATCACCCTCATGCATGTATGTATGTGTGTTGGAGGAGATGCATTTTAGTGTTGGGTACTATTTATTTTTGTTTTTCGAGACAGGGTTCCTCTGTATTGTTTTGGAGCCTGTCCTGGAACTGGCTGGGTAGACCAAGCTGGACAGGCTCCAAAGCCACAGAGAAACCCTGTCTTGAAAAACCAAAAAAAAAAGTTACTTTATTATTGTATTGTATGTGGGTGGGTGTTTTGCCTACATGTATGTCTGTATACTATTTGCATGCCTTGTGTCCTCAGAGGCCAGAAGAGAGCATTAGATTCTTTGGAACTGAAGTTAAAGACATTTGTGAACCACCATGTGGGTTTTGGGAATTGAACCTAGGTCCTCTGGAAGAACAGCCAATGAGCCAATATATCAGTCCATATAATACTACTTGTGTGTATGTTTTCTTTTCCCATTTTCAAGACGGAGTTTCTCCGTGTAGTCTTGGCTGTTCTGGAACTCGCTCTGTAGACCAGGGTGGCTTCAAACTCAGAGCTCTGCCTACCTCTGCCTCTCAAGTGCTGGGATTAAAGGTGTGTGCCACCACTGGTTAGCTCTTTTTTAAAAAAAAGTATAATTTAATTATAACATTTTCCCCTTTCCTTTCTTCTAAGCCCTCTCAAATACTTCTTTCCTTCAAATGTATGACCTCTTTTTTCACTAATTGTTATTGCATTCAATATATGTATTACAATAAACATGTATATACATATATTCATAAATGTAACTTTAATCTGCATCATGTTACTCGTATCTATGTTTTCAGGGCTGACAGTTGACAGTGGGCAACTAGTTGGTGTACTCTTCCATGGAGAGGACCACCCCTCCCATTCCCAGCTTTCCTCAGTTGCCTATAGATTTTTGTGTAGGGTTGGGGCTTCTTGGGCTTGTCCCTGCACACTTTGGCATGTCCACTAGTGTCATTCTTGGTCAGCTCACTGTTGGGAGTCATGTTGGTGTGACCTTATGGGTATGGCTTCAGATCTCCTAGGAGACACAATCTCTCAGCAAACGTCCTGATCCTCACAATCTTTGCCCCCTATTCTGCAATATTCCATGAGCCTTAGGTGTGGAAACATTTTATAGATGTATCCATTGGGTCTGGGTGCCACAACTGTGTTTTAATTGGTTGAGATTTTTCTGTTATGGTCTCCATCTGTTGCAAAGATTTTCCTTGATGAGGGAAATATCTGTGAGTATAAGGACAAATGTTTATAGACTGTTGTTAGAGATTATTCTGGCTTGTTAAATTAATGGATATAGATTCTCCTCCGATACTTATAACTTCACTGGCACTAGTAGTTGGCTATGTTTCCAATAGTAGGCATGGTTTCCCTCTTACCGAGTGGGTCTTAACTCCAATTAGAGAGCCATTGGTTACTGTCAAGGTATAAATGCCTCTAGTGCGCCTTTAGGATGATCATGCCATGCCATGTCATTGATGTGGTTCATGGGTGTCATAGAGAGGTATCCCTAGTTTTTAAAATCTTTCTGGCTCTCAGGTGATTGGAGCTGGACTAATCCTAATCCTCAATTTAGGATTCATTGAAACAAGAATGGCATTTTATTTTACTTGCTTTTTATTATATATTATTGTCACACACATACCCTGATTCTGCTAGAGGCCAGAGCCTACACAGCAAGAATCATCCTTCTACCCTGACACTGTCCCAGTTTCCTTCCCGGAAAAGCCATTATTTTCCTTATCATTCCTGCCTTAGTGTTTCCCAGTTGTGTCTAAACAGCATATGGATATTCTTTGGTTTTGTGTCACAAAGGCTTCCAGTTGTGTGGAGCTGGGATTCTCCATCTGTCTTTGTGTGGCTGGGTAATATTATCTTATATAAATGCCTCAGTTTACCTAGCTTCCATGGGTGAGCCTTGATTGCTTTGGTTCTTGGTTTCATGGACACTGATGCTGTGGACATTCCTGATAATGCTTTTCAGCCCATGAGCACTCATTTTCTGAGTGAACACCCAGGATTGAGGCACCAGACAGGCTGGGGATTGCTGGGACTTTAAATAATACATTACAGTAGTTATCTTTAGTATACCAAAACTGAGCAACCCTCCTCATCTCACATGGTCCTTCTACCTAGAGGGGCACACTGTTGACTCTGAGTGTGTGTGTGTGTGTGTGTGTGTGTGTGTGTGTGTGTGTGTGTCTAAGGAGGTTGTGACAGCTTGCTTTGGGTGAGCTCTGACCACTCCCGCCTCACCTGTCATAGATCTGGGCACAGGGTGAAGGGCTGTCAAGGCCCACAGCCTTGTGTGACCCTCCAGCCTACAGTTACTTGCCTTGGACCCAGGTCTTTTCTTTCTTTCTTTCTTTCTTTCTTTCTTTCTTTCTTTCTTTCTTTCTTTTTTTTTTTTTTTTTGGTTTTTCGAGATAGGGTTTCTCTGTATTATTTTGGAAGCTGTCCTGGCACTCGCTCTGTAGACCAGGCTAGCCTCGAACTCACAGAGATCTGCCTACCTCTGCCTCCCGAGTGCTGGGATTAAAGGCGTGCACCACCAACGCCCGGCTTGGACCCAGGTCTCTTCATCTCTCCCCACCACAGGATGAGAACATGGTGAGCTTCATCAAGGGTGGCATCAAAGTTCGAAACAGCTACCAGACTTACAAGTAAGCGGGGTCAGCCTGTGGAGAGCTGGGAGCCTGGGGCCAAGGAGTCTATTACCTGTGCCCTCAGACTGCATTGTGGGAGGCCCAAAGTCTAGAAAGCTACAAACTTATATTTCTGCACCCCCAGAACCTCCATTTTCTGGAATAATGTTCTCCTGGTTTTCTGGCTATCCTTGTATGTTTGGCTTTTGAATGCCTTGTCTGCTGGGGAAGAAGCTGACTCAAAGTCTACCCAAACAGCCTGCCCTGGTGGGCAAGGAGGTGGATGGACAGAGGGCTTAAAGGAACAGCAGCAGAACTACATATATCTAAAGGCCCAGGTGCTGCTGTTCCTATAAAGTCTTCTTTGACCTTTTTAACATACAGGTTTACATGTATATACACACATATATCTGTATATATACATACAGATGCATGCTCCCTGTCTTACTTAGGGTTTCTATTACTGTGAAGAGACACCATGACCATGCAGCTCTTGTAAAGGAAAAAATATTTAATTGGGGTGGCTTACATTTTCAGAGGTTTGCTCCATTATCATCATGGTGCAATGTGGTGGTGTGCAGGCAGACATGGTGCTGACTACATTTTGACCCGGAGGCAACAGGAAGTGGTCTGAGACATTGGGCATGTCTTGAGCATATATGAGACCTCAAAGTCCACTCCCCAGTGACATACTTTTAATAAGGCCACACCTACTCCACAAAGCCACACCTCCCAATAGTGTGTTCCCTATGAGCTTATAGGGGCCAATTACATTCACACTACCACAGGCGCCAAGGGCTAGATCATCCCCATACTGTATCTGGGTCCCTGATAAAAGTCCTCTGGGTCAGGGATAAGCTGTGCTGATGGTTAAAACCCTGAAGACTTAGCCCAGAGCACTTTTACCCAGTAAGGTGCTGCAGTCCCTTATCTTCAAGTCTGACATTAGATACGGCTCTGAAAACCCAGCCCTCCCCTCCCCTAAGTTATACATTAGAACTTATTTCTTATTATATTTGAGAACACATGCTGTCTTTACCTTCCCCACCAGGGAGACTGTTCCCTGCACAGGACACCTTAAAGACTTGTGCTGGAATTATCCAGGAACAACCAGACAAGTGCTTTAGTCTCTCCAGTATCCTTGCTAGCTTCTAGAATGGTGACTGCATTGCACACACCTGGTCAGGCTACCTCTCCCAATTCCTGAGGCCCCTCTTGCTTACAGAATGGAGCTCTGGGTCCAATCAGCCAATGAGCGCCCCCTCCCGCATCTCTGCTGCCTCTCACATCACTCTGCTACAGATCCTTAGGCCTGCTCTCAGCAATTCAAGTATGCCTCACAGCTTTCTAACATATTGTCTCTGTCAGAATAGTCTGCACTGGGCTAATTCCTACTCACCTCCCGGGTTCTAGCTCACAATCGTCTCCCAGGTTCTAGCTCACAATCGTCTCCCGGGTTCTAGCTCACAATCACCTCCCAGGTTCTAATTCACAATCACCTCCCAGGTTCTAGCTCACAATCACCTCCCAGGTTCTAGCTCACAATCACTTCCCAGGTTCTAGCTCACAATCACCCCCCAGGGTCTAATTCACAATCACCTCCCAGGTTCTAGATCACAATCACCTCCCAGGTTCTAGATCACAATCACCTCCCAGGTTCTAGCTCACAATCGCCTCCCAGGTTCTAGCTCACAATCGCCTCCCAGGTTCTAGCTCACAATCACCTTCCAGGTTCTAGCTCACAATCACCTCCCGGGTTCTAACTCACAATCACCTCCTGGGTTCTAGCTCACAATCACCTCCCAGGTTCTAGATCACAATCACCTCCCAGGTTCTAGATCACAATCGCCTCCCAGGTTCTAGCTCACAATCGCCTCCCAGGTTCTAGCTCACAATCGCCTCCCAGGTTCTAGCTCACAATCACCTCCCAGGTTCTAGCTCACAATCACCTCCTGGGTTCTAGCTCACAATCACTTCCCAGGTTCTAGCTCACAATCACCCCCCAGGGTCTAATTCACAATCACTTCCCAGGTTCTAGCTCACAATCACCTCCCAGGTTCTAGCTCACAATCACCTCCCAGGTTCTAATTCACAATCACCTCTCCACTTAAATACCATCTAAGAACCCCTCTTTATCCCCAGACTAAGTTCAGCCCCAGGGTTCTTTTCTTTTCAAGTGATAGGTAGGGACTGTCCCTTGGATGGTAGAGCTGTGGGGACAGGGTGGGGCTGTTGTGCTCCCTGCTGCCCTCTAGTGCTTCACACGGAGAAGTCTGTGGGTGGTTGCTGTCTAGAAAGCCTCTGTGCTGGGCTGGGGGTTCTGTGCTGTTGGTACCTAGGAGAAATAGGATTTGATTGCAGCCGAGCAAGCTCCTAGGAAATGTCCTGGGGGACAGGGTGCTCTCATTGGGTGTGACTGTGCCTCCTGTGAGACACTGCTCGCAGACATCCTGGTTGTCCCACTCATGAGACAGAGGAGGATAGGGATGTCTTAAACATCCTACACTGGGAACAGGTTCTCTCCTTCTCCCCAGCAAAGAATTATCCAGCCTAAGATGGCAGTTGAAGTCGGTGGAGGGCACTGTACCACCAGGGAGAATGTGGTACCATTTAGGGATGAGGAATACGCGTTTGTCATGGAAGACAAGATGGAAATTCATTGAGTATCAGCTCACTGGGTCTGTAGAACTCTAAATCCACCACTGTTGAGTTCTGAGCCCACTCTGTAAGGGAGATGGGGGGATGGATCCCAGCCTGGCTCCAGTGTGTGGCTAATCAGCACCCTCCCCACAGGGAACTGGATAGCCTTGTCCAGTCCTCACAATACTGCAAAGGAGAGAGCCATAGGCACTTTGAAGGAGGCGTGAAGCTTGGTGTAGGAGCCTTCAACCTGGTGAGTACGAGCCCCTCATTTCTTCAGTGTCTGGGCCCCAGATGTAGCTTCCCTGCATGTCCTTATCCCACACACAGTCACCCCTGTGTGCCATTGTGCCTGCGTGTGTGCTAGACTTGGGACCTAGAGATGATTCTTAAATATGACCAGCCTTAAGGGGCTTGAGTTGGAGTGCCACAGAGGGTGACCACTTCGAGAGTCTATATGTGCCTTCAGGGCCACTGGGGTGTTCCCAGAGGACAGAGATAAGCATTGAGTTGACTTAGATCCACCAAGAGTTCCAGGCAGGGAAGGGAGTTCCAGGTAGAGGGAGCAGCATAGGCTGGGTTGGAATGACGTGGAAATTCTGAGCCTGCTTGTGGAGGAAGGAGCTGGTTCAGGGAGATGGTGGATGAGGTGGCCACTCTCTCTTACCTGGGTAAAGGGCTAGCCATGGTGGGGTCCTCTGACTTTCCCTAGGATGCCCACACACCCACTGCCTCTGACCCCACAGACGCTGTCCATGCTCCCCACTAGGATCCTGAGACTGCTCGAGTTCGTCGGCTTTTCAGGAAACAAGGTAACTGCCAACCTTTGGGTACCTTCCATCTGCCCAGTCCAGGGCTGGAGCTGGGCTAGACAGAATGGTGCTGAGGGACCATGGGCCTGCTGCCAATCCTGACTTAGATCCCTCTGTGTGTGTGGCCCTGGGGGAAGTCTAGATCTCTCTGAGCCTCAGCCTTTCCTCAGGGTTTGTGAGGCCACAGATCTCTTCTTGCCTGGCGTCTTGCAGGGTGGAGGGACTGTGTGATACGGGTAGGTGTGAGGGCAGCTGCATAGGGACCGGAGGACACACTGTCTTCCCCCTTGGTCACCTGCTCACTTCCAGTCTTGAGCTAGTCCTTTCATTCAGGGTCAGCCTTTGGTGCCCCTACTGGATCAGTGAGTGTGCAGGGAGCCCTGTGCATTAAACCTTGAGGGGAGCCAGGGGATTCACTGAGGACAAGACCTTGCAACCAGCAGGGGTTGGAGGAAGCTGACCAAGGAGGCCCCCTTCAGGAGGTTGCCAGCGCGGTGGTGGAAGGAACACTGTCCAGGAAGTCATGAGTCATTCCCAGCCTCCTCCCCTCCCTGTGACCCGAGGCAATCCCCTTTCTCCCATGAGCCTCCTGTCTGTAAAAACAAGAGGCTCCACATGTAGCCTTTTTCTTTTGGGCCACCAATCAGCTCCCAGATCATGACACAGAGACTTATTATGAATTTTGGATGCTCGACCATAACTTAGTTCTTGTTTTAATCTGTTTCGAATTATCTACATTTTGCCTCAGGGTTTGTTTGTTTGTTTTGTCTTTTCTTTCTACTTTTTACTCCCCCCCCCCCCCCCTGCTTCTTATGTCTGGCTGGCCCCGAGAGCCTCCCTTTCCTTCTCCCTTATTCTCTGTCCTTCCTTTGCCTAGATTTCTCCTCCTATTTATTCCCTCTGCCCACTAGCCCTGCTATCCCTTCTCCTGCCTAGGCACTGGTCATTCAGCTTTTTATTAGACCAATCAGGTGCCTTAGGCAGGTAAGGTGTAACAAATGCAACACACCTTTACATAATTAGACAAGTACAGCATAAACAAAAGTAGCGCATCTTTACATTGTTAAAAAAAGTCATCGGAAGCAAATGTAACAAATGTTTTTACAATTTAATATTCTGCAACATAAACAAATGTAACATATTTACATAAATATACCACAACATCCACATTGTCCTGAAGATGCTGGTGTGTGTGTTCTCTCTGACTTTTCCTGATATCTGACACACATATGAATCACTACTTTTTGGTTTGTCCCAAAATGATATCATTTTTAAAGGAAATGTTATTTATAAAAAAAAAATCCATCTTTACCCCCCAAGACAGAGTTTCTCCATGTAACACCTCTGGCTGTCCTGGAACTTGCTTTGTAGACCAGGCTGGTCTTGAACTCAGATATCTGCCTGCCTCTGCCTCCCGAGTGCTGAGGTTATAGGCATGTGCACCCTCCCCCCCTGCAAAATCTATCTTATTTAATCATTTTTAAAAAGCGTTAAGAATGCCATACAGAGCCTGGCATGATGGTGTACAGCATTTAGGATGCAGAGGTAGAGGCAGGAGGATCTCCGAGTTCAAGGTCAGCAGCCTGATCTATACAGTGGGTTTTAGGGCAGTGAGAGATACATGGTGAGACCCTGTCTCAAGGAACAAATTCAAAGAGTGCCGCCCGCAATAACAGTCTTCAGAGCTAATGTGGGGTTTGCCACGGCTGGGCCTGTATGGTTTCTCTTTGTGGATGAGAGCAGGCAATTGGGTAGGTGGTCTCAGGAAGGCTGGGGTGGGAAGGGCCACCCTACCACGCAGGCAGATGCAGCTGCAGCGTGTGGAGTCTGTCCCACACCGAGGCAGCCGTGGAGGGTTTCAGGCAGGCTTGTACTAGAGAAAGGGCATGAATACCTAGGAAGGTAGGTGGAAGGCAGGACTACACAACCAGGTTGGAGCTGATCTCAGTGAGGTTCTGGAACATTCTCCCCAGGAAACTTTTCTGGCCCAGACTTCCCGGCACCATCAGCACCAACTTGTAGTTACGGTCATTTTCCTCGGGTCATTCCTCCTCCCAAGCAGACTGGGCAGTTTGACTTCTGTGCCCACGACAGGGTCAAGAGTTGGGACAGATGGAGAGATGGGGAGGGGAGGGCAGCCCTTGGCTCAGGAGCACAATCCTGGTGCCACCGCCCCTGTCTCCTCCTGTCTCCGGGAGAGCAGACCCACTCCTAGGCCCAGTGATTCTCTGGGAATCCCAGCCTGTGTTCTTGTCACCCCAGGACTACGGGCTGCTGCAGCTGGAGGAGGGCGCCACGGGCCACAGCTTCCGCGCGGTGCTGTGCGTCATGCTGCTGCTGTGTTACCACACTTTCCTCACCTTCGTGCTCGGTAGGAGACCCGGTGTGTCGGGGTGGTGGGCCCCTGGGTGAGCGGCTGACACTCACTGCTCAGGCGGCTAGGACTGTGGCAGAGCCAGGTCAACCGGCTTGCTGCACTTACTTGACTCTTTGAACATCCGCGTCCTCTCTGGACAGGTTCCACCTGCGAATTGGGGGTGATTGCGCCACCTTGTGGGAAAGTGTGAAGATGCTGTCCCTTGTTTTAGGTGCAGACTCGGAAATGGCTTCCAGGTTATTGAGCCTGTGATGTGCCAGGACAGTATCCACGTTAGCGTGTTCAAGCCTCCTGGCACTGTAGAGATAGGGAGAATCGTGCCATTTCACAGAGGGAAAGACAGAGTATTAGTATTCAGGCATCTGTACTGGCCTGCCCGTGGGGTCCTGACAGGATACGCCCTCAGCTGTAGCCACTAAGAGCACCACCGGTGCATATTCACTATATTTCGTTTTGTTTTGTGTTTTTTTGTTTGTTTGTTTTGTTTTTGTTTTTTCGAGACAGGGTTTCCCTGTATTGTCTTGGAGCCTGTCCTGGAACTCGCTCGGTAGACCAGGCTGGCCTCGAACTCACAGAGATCCGCCTGCCTCTGCCTCCCGAGTGCTGGGATTAAAGGCGTGCGCCACCAACGCCCAGCTTCGTTTTGTTTTTTGTTTTTTTGTTTTTGTTTTTGTTTTTTCGAGAAAAGGTTTCTCTGTAGCTTTGGAGACTGTCCTCGAATTCACAGAGATCCGCTTGCCTCTGCCTCGAGAGTGCTGGGATTAAATGTGAGTGCCACCAACGCCAGGCACTATGTTCCCTTTTAAAAGGGCCCTGCCCACCTCCTATCCCCTCCCTCCCTCCCTCCCTCCCTCCCTCCCTCTCTCTCCCTCCCTCTCTCCCTCCCTCCCTCCCTCCCTCCTTCCCTCTCCCTCCTTCCCTCTCCCTCTCCCTCTCCCTCTCCCCCTCCCCCTCCCCCTCCCTCTCCCTCTCCCTCTCCTCCCTGCGCATGTCTCCCTCTCTCCTCTTTCTCCTTTCCTCTCTCCTCCTGTTCCTGTCTCTGGAGGCTGGTCTCACCCCCACTCTTCCCTTTTCCCTTTTTATGATCTCTTTCCCTAATTAAAACAAACAACAACAACAAAACCTCTGCTTGAACTCGGTCGCATGGCATCTTTCTCTCACGCACCGCTTTTCTTAAATTAGAACACAGAGGACCCAAGAGGGCCGTGGCAGGTAGCTAGGAGTAGTAGGGCTCCCAGCAGTGGTAACCTGAGCAGTATGACTCCTTGCCACCTGCAGGTACTGGGAATGTCAACATCGAGGAGGCAGAGAAACTGCTGAAGCCCTACCTGAACAGATACCCCAAGGTGAGAGCAACCTCTGCTGGCCACCCCACCCACCTGAGCCCAGTGGACACACAGGTCCTCATGAGTGTCATTGCAGGGCGCCATCTTCCTGTTCTTCGCCGGGCGGATCGAAGCCATCAAAGGAAATATTGACGCTGTGAGTGATGCGCGGCTCTTTTGGGGCTGTCCCAGCCCAGCAAGAAATTAGACACACAGAAGCATCCTTGGGGGTAGGGTGAGCCCATGAGAGAGCCTGGTGGGAGAGGCACCCCTGACTGGGGGGGGGGTCTGGGAGGAGGGAGGGTGTGGCGTTTGTGCTTTTGGGAGAGATACAGGCCTTTGATAGTCCTTGTTGGGAACGCTGCGGTGCAGGGCATGGTGAATAGGGTGGGGGTGGTGTAGGGGAAAGAACCATGGAAAGGGAGGGTCGCAGTCAGGGCCGAGTCCAGAGCACTGTGCCAATGTACAAGACTACACTGAGAATCTCAGAAGTCTGCAGCCAGCCTTACCAGGGTAAATCCCCAGGTGTGCGTAGCCATGGAAACTACTGGAATCTTTGGCGCTTTCTCTGAGGGGCAGACATTGTTGTATCAGTGTAATATTAACACCCACTGGGGCTGGGCAGTGCATCCCTGAGGCTTGCCAGCCAGCCTAACTGGGGAGGGAGTCCCAGAGAAACCCTGTCTCAAAACAAACAGAGGGACAGCTCCTGAGGAAAGACCCTTGAGGTTGACCCCACCCACATCCATCCACGTGTACACACCAAGACAGTGCTAACACCTTGTTCACTGTCTGTCCTGCCGTCCCCCACACCAGTGCTCTGTTCCACGCTTTCATTTAGTGACCAAACCTCTAAGAGTCCAAATGAGAGGCAGTCATAGGCCTGTAGCCTATCAGACTTAGAGCCAGGATGGGAAGTCAGATCCCTGGGCTTCCCAGACCCCGTCTTGACCTGGCGCAGTTCTGGACCACTATGCCTTGGGGGAGGCCATCCCTGCTGTGGAGTTAGGGGTGCAGAGGTGTTGACTGGGTAGCCCTCGAGGGGCTGACCGGCAGCTGCCCACAGGCCATCCGGCGGTTCGAGGAGTGCTGCGAGGCCCAGCAACACTGGAAGCAGTTTCACCACATGTGCTACTGGGAGCTCATGTGGTGCTTCACCTACAAAGGCCAGTGGAAGATGGCCTACTTCTATGCCGACCTGCTGAGCAAGGAGAACTCCTGGTCCAAGGTGAGCTAACCCTGTGGGTCAGGGCATTGAGTGGCCAGGTGTCACCCAGCTGGGCCAAGGAGCCAACTGAACATGTATGTGCCCACTGGGATCTAATCGGAACCAAATGTCTGAATAGGACTCGGTTGGGAGGAGCTGAAAGCTGTGACAAGCAGAGAAACTTGATTTGGTGCTGCACTGAATCCAGGCCCTTGGCACTCTGTTCTAAGCATCCCCCTTGTTAGTGGCTACCTCCCTTCAACGCTAATGTGTCAGCACAGCTATGTAGTCACAAGGACTAGACACATGTCTCACGTCTAAGCATGTACTGCTAACAGAAATGTACACTATGCCCAGCACAACTGAATGTTTACATTTTATTTATTTTTAATCAAATAGCCCCAGTGGGTCTAGTGGTCACTGGGATCAAACAGGTCTATAACACCGGAGGCTTATCGGCTCATATAACTGAAGTTCTCGGCATCTCCTGACTCCAGGAGTTCAAACTGTATCATCAGGCTTAGCCATCCCACCTGCTGTTGGGTTCTCTTGTCTGACATCAGCGTTTTGCAGTCAGTCTCTCTTCACAACGGGCCAGGTGGCCAGGGGCTGCCCCCAGATTAATCTTCTCTTTAGTTTCAACCAAACTCCAGGACATCCTCATACATCTCATGTGGACATCTGAAACAGGCGAGAAGGTTCCTTCTGGAATGAGAGTAGGAGGGAGAGGTGTGTTTTCAGAAGAAAAATGAGGTGATGCGACTAGAAGGTGTGTGTGTGTGTGTGTGTGTGTGTGTGTGTGTGTGTGTGTGTGTGTGTGAGTGTGAGAGAGAGAGAGAGAGAGAGAGAGAGAGAGAGAGAGAGAGAGAGAGAGAGAGGGGAGGAAATTACAGTGTTACAGATATGCCATGTAGGCAAAATAAAGCATACATCTGCTCACATAGGCAGCCAGACTTAACAAAGTCGGTGCGACAGTGCTAACATGATGATAGTAATGGAGATAGTAGTGCAGAACTCAGAAGCAAGCATCTTCAGTGTTCAGGCTGGTGCTACATAGCACACCTACCCCATGACTTCATGCCTTGTCCGTAGCAGACATTGCTAATCAATCAAGGATCCTCCCATGACCATTGAAGCCTCTTAAAGACCTCCCGGCAGCTGTCAGAGTGGCTCTGCTCTGACACTCATTAAGAGATCTACTTGTCATCTCATTTCTTTCTCACCCTGCCTCTGCATGGCTCTGGCTCTTCCGTCTCTTTCCTGGGAACCGAGCTGAGGAGAAACCCTGGGGCAGGCGGAGCCTGGAGGGATCAGGTTCCCCTGAGTAATGGCCGTGTCTCTAGCAGTTTGTCTTCCTTTGTCGCTGTACCCAGTCAGGTAGAATTGGGCTTTTCTCTTAACTGAAGTCCTCCTGGGGGGCTGGGTTTGCCTTGAGGCCTCCTGCTGTTGAAGGTGCATCCTTGGGGGCCTAACTCTGGGGCCACATCCATTCCTCGTTGCTCCCCACTTCCAACAAGAACAAAGCCTTAAGGAACCTTTTCGAATTAAAATACGGCTGCAGAATATTTCCTGTGGAGTGAGGCAGGCAGCAGCATCCACCCACATGGGAACAGGGAGGCCTGGCGTGACCACACCCTACAGTGACATGCAGTGGGCAGGCCAGACTTATTAGGCGTGGGAAGATCTGCTGTGAGAAACACCTCCTCCCTGTGTGACTTTGAGGCGTAAGTTTTCCTGTGAAAAATGTCTCCAGTTTTGGGGCCTGATCCCTTCATGCTCTCCAGTGCCAGACTCAGTGTGCAGCTCTGGGGATTTATTTGTCTGTGGACATGGCCGTGTATGCCAGCTCCTATATTCAGCTCCTTCTCTGTCTGGATCACTGAAGGTTCACCCTGTGGAGACCTTGAGTTGGGCCAGAGCTTGCAGCCTGGGGCTAGGATGGTAGGAATTCGGTGGTGACACTGCTTAGTCCCATAAAGGCTCACCAGAGTGGGGGACAGAGGCCTGATTCAAGAAGGCAGGATGAGACACTCACGCAGAGCCAGGGAGGAGGATTTAGGGAAAAGGAGAAAGTGAGACACTCCCCTCCAACAAGAAACTTGAGATGGGGAGGAGGGCACTGCCAGGGTTCTGTGTTCATGGGGCGAGGACTTGTGGTATTGGGGGGGGGTGCTGAGGGCATGAGCCTCCGCTGGCTACTGCTGGAGGCTTAAGAGAAGGGACTGTCTGCCTGGCACAGCCTGGGTTTCCAGCTCCAGTGAGGAAACATTTGTGGAATTAGAGGTAAACAGATGACCCCGGGGAGAAGGGACCCAGGTCAGAAAGGTGATTGTGGTCCCCCTGATGTCCTTTGATGACTTGACTGCACAAGTCACTGTATGCCCCACTGCTGTTGAACAGTGAGGTGAGAGAGATCTGTTGGCGTGGGGGTAGGGAGGTTCTTAGAGGAGAGATCCTACGAGAGAAAGTGTCTTCACAGGCAAAGGCCCCGAAGGGCTGTGGAGGGAGGAGAAGAAATGGCATTTGATGATCCTGCAGAGGAGACTGGGGCAAGTCCTGGAGGTTCTGAGAGGATCTTTGAGCTGTATCACAACTGTGGGGCAGACAGGGCCTTGATTGTTTGTGCTAGCTTAGGCCCCACTGAAGGCCCATCCTGGAGACAGGAAGCACACAAGGTGTTTCATGTTGGCTTCTAGTGAAAAAAGTCCCGCCAGGGACAACACAGGTTCAATCAGGGGGTGGGCCATGTGTGTTTTGGAGGAGGACTGTTCAGGCTGCAGGAGGAGCCCCTCTGGTCTGGAGCAGGGGAATGGCTGGGATTAAAGGTGTGCACCACCACAATTTTAAAGTCTTGTCCAGCATTCTTGTTTAGCGCCTTCTGTGGCTTAGTGATTTCCATCTGTCTCTGTCTCCTTGTCCCCTCATATGACGTATATAGACAATGTGGTCCCCTTGAATATATGAGACCACATATTATTTTTCATATGTGATAGTTATTATGTAATAACTCATTTTTGTTTGTGTGCCAGAGCATATATTTGGCACATGGATCTATGAAGGAGGCCAAATGTTGATTTCCAGATGTCGTTATTGCTCTACACCTTATTTTTGAGATGCTGTCTCTCCACTGAACATGAACCTTGCCATTTCTGCTCGGTGGGCTGGCCAGTGAGCTCTAGGGATCTTCCTGTGTCTGCCCTGTGCCAACTCCACCACACTCCCCAGTCCCAGTCACCTGGGGTTAGAGACACCTGTAACAACATCTGGGGTTAGAGACACCTGTAACAACACCTGGGGTTATGGACACCTGTAACAACACCTGGGGTTATGGACACCTGTAACAACACCTGGGGTTACGGACACCTGTAACTCACCTGGGGTTACGGACACCTGTAACTCACCTGGGGTTACGGACACCTGTAACAACACCTGGGGTTATAGACACCTGTAACAACACCTGGGGTTACGGACACCTGTAACAACACCTGGGGTTATAGACACCTGTAACAACACCTGGGGTTACGGACACCTGTAACAACACCTGGGGTTATAGACACCTGTAACAACACCTGGGGTTACGGACACCTGTAACAACACCTGGGGTTACGGACACCTGTAACTCACCTGGGGTTACGGACACCTGTAACTCACCTGGGGTTACGGACACCTGTAACAACACCTGGGGTTACGGACACCTGTAACAACACCTGGGGTTATGTATGTGCTGAACTCAGGCCCTCACACTTGTGCAGCAAGCATTTTACCCACTGAGCCCCCAGCCCTGGGTTTTGTTGTTGTTGTTGTTGTTGTTTTTTTTTTTGAGACAGGGTCGCTGTCTTGGTTGGTTTTTTATGTCAACTTGATGTAAGCTAGAGTCATCTGAGAGGAGGGAACGTCAATCGATAAAATGCCTCCAGAAGATCAGGCTGTAGTCAAGACTGTAGGGCATTTTTTTAAATTAGTGATTGATGTGGGAGGGCCTAGCCCATTGTGGGTGGTGCCACCCTGGACTGGTGGTTCTGAATGCTATAAGAAAGCAGGCTGAGCAAGCCATGGTGATCAGCACCCTCCATGGCCTCTGCATCAGCTCCTGCCTCAAGGTTCCTGCCCTGTGTGAGTTCCTGTCCTTGCTGCTTTCTGTGATGAGCTGTTATATGGAAGTGGGGGTGAAATGAGCCCTTTTTTCCCTAAGTTGCTTCTGGTCAAGGGGTTTCATCACAACAATAGAAACCCTGAGATCGTCTCTCACTCCGCCCAGGCCTAGAACTCACTATGTAGCTCAAGCTGTCCTTAAACTTGCAGTTATTCTCCTGAATTAGCCTAACAATTGTTAGGATTACAGGTGTGAGGCACCACTTCAAGCTAAGCTTTTTTAAAAATTAATTTTTTGGGTTATCATACAAAAGAATTGGTTTATTATATTTTTATATATGAAAGTATATACTATAGTTTGGCTTATTTTCAGTCCCCTACCTCTACCCACCCCGTGATGGATGTTTCCTCCCCAGTCTTCCTTTCCCCATGTGACACATGTGTCTGTCTGTCTGTATATCCATCCATCCATCCATCCATCCAACTCCAATTTGCTTTCTGTTGCCATGATCAACACTATGAGTGTGCTGCTGGTCTTCCGTCGGCCGGACACAGTCTAGAGTCATCATCAAAGAGCACGGAGCTTCAATTAAGAAAACGCTTCCATCAGATTCAGTTGTAGGCGAGGGGGTGGTGGCACACGCCTTTAATCCCAGCACTTGGAAGGCAGAAGTAGGCAGGTCTTTGTGAGTTTGAGGCCAGCCTGGTCTACAGACTGAGTTCCAGGACAACCATGGCTACACAGAAAAACCTAGTCTTGAAACACCTCCCCTCCCAAATCCAGCTGTAGGCAAGATTGTGGGACATTTTCTTAGTGATCGTTGTGGGAGGGCCCAGCCCAGTAAGCAGCTCTCTTCCATGGCCTCTGCATCGCTCCTGCCTCCAGGTTTCTGCCCTGTTATATGGAAATGTGAGTGAAATAAACCCTTTCCTTCCCAACTCGATTTTCATCAGGGTGTTTCATCACAATAGTAACCCTAACTAAGACAAATTGAAAGCTCTGACAGACCTGACCATGTTTTTGGGAGAACTGTGGGTAGACTTTGGAATTTGGGGCTAGAAAAGTCACCGAGTGTTCAAAGCTTGGTGAGCTGTTCTGTGAGAGCTTGGGAGATAAGACTGTTGAGAGGCCTGCCTGGCTTGCGATGTTCCAGAGGGGAGTTTGAGATTCACTTAAAAACTATCAGGGCTTGATGCTATTTTGAGTTGAGACTCTGGCTCTGGTTTAGCCAGGGCTGAAGAATCAGCAGTGACTAACAGGAGACCAGGACCACTGAAGGAAAACCTTTGCTTTCCTGGGGGACAATGACGCTGGGTAGTTGGAGCTAAGAAATTAGTGCTGAATAGGAGGAGACCAGCGTCACTGAGGTGAAGCCTTCTGGGAAGTGTTTCCTCAGAGTCATCACACAGAAGCTGTGTTTCCAGAGGCCACCACGTTTGTACCTTGCACTTGCAGTGGACAATGTGTAAGTCACCAAATGGTGCTGGGTTTGAAGGCACGAAGGAGTCATTTAGAGCTACTGAGGCTTGGCACTAAGAGGCAGAAGCTGAAGCTTACTCCCTTAGGTATGCACTCAGGATTGGGGTAGCCCAATCATAGGATAGCCCTATTTTATATGATGATTTCCATACTGGCTGCACTGATTTATACTGGTATCAGGAGTCACACGAGGGCTCCATCGCCCCCCACACCCTCACCAGCATCTGTTGTCATTGGTTTTCTTGAATGTAGTTTTGATTTAGATTTCCCTTATGGATAAGGGTGTTTAACATTTTCTTGCCTATTTGTACCTCTTGTTTTCAGAACTGTCTTGTATTTTGTTAATTATTATTATTATTATGTATATGTTTGTGGGTGGGGTGCCAGTGTGTCTGGAGTGTTTGGAGGTGAAAAGACAGCTGTGGGATCTGTTCTCCCCTTTCACCCTGTGTGGGTTCCTGGATTGAACTCAGGGTGTTAAACTTGTGCAGCAACGACTTTACCTGCTAAGCCGTGTGTGTGTGTGTGTGTGTGTGTGTGTGTGTGTGTGTGTGTGTGTGTGTGTGTGAGAGAGAGAGAGAGACAGAGACAGAGACAGAGAGACAGAGAGGGGGGGGTCTCACTTAGCCCAGGCTGGCCTCAAACTTACAATGAAGCTGAGGATGAACTTGAACTCATGACCTACCTGCCCACTTTCCCAGCTGCTGCAGTCACAGATATGTGTCACTATTCCTGGGTCTTAACTTAGTTGTTAATTGGTTGGTTGTCAGACAAACCTTTTTGTGTTGTCTGTTTTTCGAGACAGGGTTTCTCTGTGTAGCCTTGGCTGTCCTGGAACTTACTCTATAGACCAGGCTGGCCTAGAACTCACAGAGATCCACCTGCCTCTGCCTCCCGAAGTGCTGGGATTAAAGGCATGTGCCACTACCACCCAGCAAGACATACCTTTTTGGGGGGGGTTCAAGACAGGATTTCTCTGTATTGCTTTGGAGGCTGTCCTGTAACTCTCTCTGTAGACCAGGCTGGCCTCAAACTCAAAGAGATCCTCCTGCCTCTGCCTCCCGAGTACTGGGATTAAAGGTGTGTGTCACCAACACCCAGCAAGACATACCTTTTTAAAGTTATTTTTTTTTACAGACAACACAAGGTTTTTGATCTGGTTATTTCATGCTAATTAGAGGTCCCACTGTCAGCCTTAAATTCTTAACTACAAACCCGAATAAGCTAATGTGTCTGGGACAGTGTTACAGTGAGAAAGATGGTCCTGGGGTGAACTGTGTCCACTGCTCATGAGACTGGCTTAGAATCAGTGTATGTGTACTACTACCATTTCTTTACAAGTCCAGAAGGTATCTCAGGTATTTAATCTAGAAGAAAAAAGCTAGACATTGTCCCTGGAACATTAGGGACTGGGGAGAGATAGAGGACAGAGTGACCATTAACACATGGTTCCATGGGGAGACTCTATTACACATCCACAAAGATCAGCTTGGTCCCCAGTTTGAAGCGCAGGCCACCTTGAGGCTGTGTTCCAGCATGGATGTGCAGGTGGAGATTGCAGGATCCCTTTCCTTCTCCACCCATGTCTTGGCTACTGGCGGGTATTTTCCTTGGCAGCTGCCCTGGGAGGCAGCTTTTCCAAAACATGGCCACTTGAGGGCAGCACAGAGCCAACCGCCTCTAACCCTAGCACCAGCGCCTTTCTTGTGGGACTACGCTGATACGTGCAGGCCACTCTGCAGCTGAAGCAATGCTCCCCACTCTCCCTGTCAGGTGCCTATGGATCTAGCAGGCAAGGTTCTTTTAGATGGCTTCTTCCTTCCTTCCTTCCTTCCTTCCTTCCTTCCTTCCTTCCTTCCTTCCTTCCTTCCTTTCTTTCTTTCTTTCTTTCTTTCTTTCTTTCTTTCTTGTTTTTTTGGTTTTTTGAGACAGGGTTTCTCTGTATTGTTTTGGAGGCTATCCTGGAACTCGTAGACCAGGCTGACCTCGAACTCACAGAGCTCCGCCTGCCTGTGCCTCCTGAGTGCTGGGATTAAAGGCGTGGGCCACCAACACCTGCCTAGATGGTTTCTTTAGGATGGATTGAGGTGAAGGTGTAAAAGTGGGTGATGCAGGTCAGCCCAGCCCTGCCAGGGTCCTGTCCTCTCTTTGGACTTATAACTCCTTCGTATAGTCCCTACTGCAAGCCGCCTGTGTCCCATGCATGCCCTACCTCTCTACTTCCACTAAGACTATTGGGGGAAGTGCCCCTGAAGCTTACTCCTTTAGGTATGCACTCAGGAGTGGGGTAGCCCAATCACAGGATGGCTTTTTTATGTGCGGATTTCCATTCTGGCTGCGCCGTGAATCTGAATCTTCCCATGATCCTTCACGGGCCACCCGTGGTCTCTGCTTCCCAGTAGCACCCCTCCATGCTCCCCTGCCTGTGCCTCCTCTCGGCAGGCCTGCATGCTGCTCGGCTCCTCCCCTTGATGGAGTCAAGGAGACAGTGTGCAGCCGTGGTCAGAGGGGGGCGCTCTCTAACTCACTGCTGCTGTCTCCCATAGGCCACCTACATCTACATGAAGGCCGCCTACCTCAGCATGTTTGGGAAGGAAGACTGCAAGCCTTTTGGGGATGATGAAGTGGAGTTATTCAGGTCGGCCCCTCCACCGTGCTCCTGTCATAGGCCTTACTGTGGACAGCAATCGGGTTCTGCTCTTGGCTGCCTGAGCTGTAGTGATAAGCCAGACATTCCCAGCTCCAAGTGCCCTGTGCCCTTACTCCCCTCTTACCCGCTTCATGTCAATGCTACAGCTGGTTAGAATAGTTCGAATGTGTCTTGGTTTTGTCAGAACCTTTTAGCACCCATCCCTTTCATGTGGTCACTAGGACAGATAAGGACACTATTAGTCACTTCCGATGCAGTGGTAAAGTACCATGACCAAGGCAATTTATGGAAGTTTATTTTGGCTTACATTGCCAGAGGATGAGCCGGTCATGGCAGGGGATGGTGGTGGTAAAGGGGAGGCTGGGCATGGTAACAGGCACCAGGCACGGTGCAGCAAGAGCAAGAAGCTTTGCAAACGCAGAGAGCAGAACTGAGAGCTGGGTGTGTGAACTCTCAAAGCCTGCCCCCAGTGAAACTTTCTCAGAACAGCCACACCTCCTAAACCTCCCCCCAAGCAGCACCACCAACTGGGACCGAGTGTTCAAAAGCCTATGGGGACGTCTCTCATTTAAACCACCAGACTCTGAGGGCCAGAGAGGAGGGATTACCTAGAGCCACAGAGAAGCACAGCCCACAACATTGAATCAAAGCAACAGAACTAAATCAATTTCCCAGCTGGGACACCTTGGACAATTCTTGTAAGATAAGCATAATAAGCAGTATAGTTTTGCAATGGGAAAATGTATTTGAAGACCCTAGAGTAGAACTTGGAACAAACTGGACCACCCTCAGAGTGCTGCTGTTTTCATTATTCTCTGTCTCCCTTATTTGCCTTTTGTGAAGGGTCAAAAATGTTAGCAAGCCCAGTCTGGAGTTGGAGTCCAGAGCCTTCCTCCATGGTTAAGATGAGGCTGGCTGGCTCCATTAGCAGACCTTGGTTAGCGCAGTAACGGAGCTCTTACCTGCAGAATGCCTGCTGCTACAGCAAACTCTGTGGCCCCGTTGCACAGAACTCCCCCAGAAAGCTTGAGAGGTGATACAATCTATGCTTTTGAGATTAGGGAACAGGCCCAGAGAGGTTCCACAATAAATAAGCAGCAAGGAATCTGGGGTGGCCTCACCCATCCAGTTGTTTCCAGAGCCTATACAGCTCCGGCTCTGAGATCCCAGCCACACCCAGTGGCCAGCTGGTAGTGTGGGTGAGGCTCCAGCCAAGGCAAGCCCAGCTGTATGCATTTTATTCTATCCTTGAAACAGCTGAGGCCACAGCTCAGGAGGCTGGAGCTAATTAAGGGTTTGAGCTGTTTGTCTGTGCAGGTCCCTCCCTTTCTCCGGGTGCTGGTCTTGCCTGTGAAACTGGGATTAGGCTTTTGTGGGCCCTCCCAGGAAGGCCTGGGCATCAAGGGGAGATAAGCAGGAGGCAGGCCTGAGGGATTTCTAGGTACATTCTCACACTGCCAGCTCTGGAGCCTTTGCAAACAATCAGGTCACGCAGGGACTGTGAAATGAGATCATAGCCACAGGCTGGCTCGAACCTTGATATGCTTTTTAGATTTAAGCTCGCTCATCACACAGTGTGGAAACTGAGGCCTAGATAGGCAGACTTCAGACTGGAGGCCTGCTTCATTCTCCCTACATTCCTGCCTCTCGGTCCTGGGGAATTGAGTATTTTAGGCGGGAGCCCTGCCACTGAACCACACCCCTAACCCTTCTTTCCCTGTTTCTTCTTCAGGGCTGTGCCAGGCTTGAAGCTCAAGATTGCTGGGAAATCTCTACCCACAGAGAAGTTTGCCATCCGGAAGTCCAGACGCTACCTCTCGCCCAACCCCGTCTCATTGCCAATCCCTGCTCTGGTGAGTAGGAAGGCAGCCTCTGGGGCAGGTGGAGGAATGGACTGGAGAGGGTTTCACAATTCACTTGGGCTGGGGATACAGGCCAGCAGGCTGCAGACGCCTCAAGGCAGGAAGAACAGCTCTCCTAGATACTAGATAGCATCCCAGAGCCAAGCACAGGGCTCACCGGGCTGTCTTGTTCTGTTGTCACAGGATTCTGATCACTGTTTGTTGTCTTTATTAGATCACCCTTTCTGAGGGAGGTGTCTCAGTCCAGGTTATGTTTGACTCTGAACAAAACTTGCATGGCAGGGGGTGTAAAGCCTAGAGCAGGTCGGTAGAAAGATGACCGAACTTGTCTAGCCCACAGATGCTGTCTCAAAATTTGAACCCAGGTGTGAGGCTCCAGAGCCTAAGTCCAGGGCCACTGTTAGGCTAACTCCAGGCATGACTGGAGCTTGGATGAGGAGAGTGGGAGCCCTGCTCTGCTTGCTGGACAAACTGTGGTCCCAGCTCTCTGGATCAATAGTGTGTGGTCCTTCTGCTGTGAAGTCAACATCTTCATTGGCATCTGGCCCAGGCCATGCAGAGGTGTGAGAACCCACTGATACTGACGACGTGTGTTGGATACTGCCTAAGCTGACCTTTCCCACCTTAGTTTATTCTATTTAGAGCATGTATCCTCTATGCAAGGTTTTGAAGTATTTGACAGACTAAGTACAGTGGCGTATACTTGCAATACCAGGACTTGGAAGGTGGAGGCAGGAGGGCTGTCCTCAACCTACACAGTGAGTCTGAGGACAGCCTGGGATACATGAGACCCTGTCTCAAAAAAAGTTTAAAATGTACAATAAAGTTGTTACTATCAAATGGGGAAGAGGCTATTATGGGAAGGGCAGGAGATGTGACTATACCCACAATTTAAATGTTACTTACATAGAAAGTGATCTGTGATTAGGCACACTGGAAGGGACAGGCCTACACCAGGCTATAACTGCTGACTCTCCCCGAGCCTTGACAGCTGGTTTGTTATCTTGACACCAGAGCAACTTGAAGAACACTGATCTAACCCTGCATTGTAACAAGAATTTGTTTAACACTCTTTTAGGGCTTTATATAAACTGCATTCATATCCATTACCTAGCTTGATGATTTAGGAAATGTGACTCTAAGCTAGCAGGAAACTCAAGTATTACATTTTCATTTTCAGTGTCAGTTAAGGAGGAAAAAAGGGATCAGGATGTTTTCTAATCTCCATGAAGAGGCCGCCATCCTTAAGCCCATTGTTGTCAGGGAGAGGCGACAGTCTAAGACTCGGCTGTCTTGAGAGGCTTTAGTCTCCTCCAATAGGGGAGGTCATGTCACTGAAGCAGGGAGGACTTCCAGGACAGTGCTGGGCATGGCCCAGTCCTCAGGGAGATGTTTGGATAAAGGGAGGGCTAATAGCATCCCTAGTGGCCACAGCAGGGAAGTAGCTGAGACCTGTTGGCAGTTGGGCCACCCTAAATCCTGGTGGAATAGACGAGCTCTCAGTAACAAGTTGCTGGTAAGGCTGCCTCCTCTCCGCTCAGCCCTGCAGCTTCACAGGCTGGGAGGAGACCTGGAAGATCAGGGATCCAAAGTCCTCAAACCTTTTGAACTGAGCTGCCTGTTTTACAGATGGGAAAACTGAGGCCCTGCTGAGGCAGACCCAGGACTGACTTGCTCCACTCCCACTCTCAGGAAATGATGTACATCTGGAACGGCTATGCTGTGATTGGGAAGCAGCCGGAACTCACTGATGGGATGCTTGAGGTCATCACCAAGGCTGAAGAGATGCTGGCAATGGGCCCAGGTGATTACCCTCAGGCTCTTGAACCTGCCAGGCTAGGTCAAGTCTTTAGAGTTGAAGTTCCTCTGCCAAAAATGTCCTCATTCCTCTATCCCAGTACCAGTCTATAGGAGACCAGGGTTAGCTCCTCTAAGCAAGTGCCCCTAGTCTCCTTGCCCAGGGCCTTCTCTTGCGCTTCCTCCAGTCACTCCTAATCCACTCTGGAGCCATTATCTCAGTGACTGTCTTTTCTTCTCAGATGTGAGTCCCCTGAGGTTAATTGTCTGATTCACCTGTTCCTGGGTTCCACAGAGGGACTCCCTGAGTAAGTGTTGCAGAAGTGAGCAAGCCTACCTTCTTCCCCCACTCCCCTATTCTCAGAGAATGAGTACTCAACAGATGACGACTGCTTGGTCAAACTGCTGAAGGGCCTGTGTCTCAAGTATCTGGGTAGAATCCAGGAGGCGGAGGAGAATTTCAGGAGCATCTCTGCCAAGTAAGTGCTTTGGGCGACTCCTCTGGGCTTGGCTTCTCCATCTCCCACTGCACTCCAGTGCTCTCACCCTCCCCACTGCACTCCAGTGCTGTCTCCACCCTCCCCACTGCACTCCAGTGCTCTCACCCTCCCCACTGCACTCCAGTGCTCTCACCCTCCCCACTGCACTCCAGTGCTGTCTCCACCCTCCCCACTGCATTCCAGTGCTGTCTCCATCACTCCTGCACTCCAGTGCTGTCTCCATCCTCCCCACTGCACTCCAGTGCTGTCTCCAGCCACCTCATCACAGGATGAGCTATACCAGGAAAGGCTATAGGGCTGATGTTTAATTTGGAGGTTTATGGCACACTTTTAATCCCTGCACTTGGGAGACAAGAGGCAGGAGGACCTCCAAGAGTTTGAGACCAAGACGTAGCGAGACCTTGTTTCAGTAAATAAATTTGGAAATTTAGCAGGTAGACAAAAGCAAAGGAGAAAGTTTTAAGGAGTGTGTGGCTGGACACAGGATACAAACCAGCTTCAGGTGACAACAGTGAGGACCATCCCTCCTGACTAAAACTACAGAGAAAGGCCAGGATAAGAAGGGCCTTGTCTTCATAGGACTAAGCCCCCCTGCAGATGGGAGTGGGAGTCAGGAAAGGATACGACAAGGAAGACTGTTAAATTTGTCTCCAGGGCAGCATGGAGCATGGGTCAGAGGGTGCCAGAAAGGAACAGGCTTTCCAGGTTTTTTTTTTTTTAATACCAACCAGTTTCCCTTCCTCCTCTCCTGTTTCCTCCCCCACCTCCCTTCTCCCCTCCCCTCCCCCTTGCATCAAGGCTGGGCAAGGTATCCCACTATAGGGAATAGGTTCCAAAGCAGGCTTCCCAATTTAAGAGACCATTCAACCTGGAGAATATGTAGGGGTTGAGACTGAAACAGGAAGGTGAGCTAAGGTCACACCAGGACCCAGACTATGAGGATCCCAGCTTTTCTACGACAGGAGAGGGCCTGAAGGATGGGCCATGTCTGCTTCTATTCTGCAGTGAAAAGAAGATTAAATATGACCACTACTTGATCCCAAATGCCCTGCTGGAGTTGGCCCTGCTGTTCATGGAGCAAGGCAGAAATGAAGAGGCCATCAAACTCCTAGACTCTGCCAAGTAAGGCTTGGTCAACCCCCACATTTCCTATCTGTGCTCCCTCAGAACTGGCTAGGGGCAGAGCAGTACAGGCAACAGTGAGGCTGCTGGCAAGGGCAGTGTTGGTAAGAGGGTTTTTCCCTCAGTTTACAAACTTAGCTGGAATTCAAGAGACAAAGGCCCACCCTAAACAAGCTACAAGAGCTGGTATAGAGACCCAAGTCTCCTGACTTTAGCTTATGACAGTAGGCTTAGGGCTCAGCACTTCATTTGAATCCCTTCAATGTCCTAAGGGTGGTAATTGTAGTGGTGTTGCACATAGCTCAAATGTATGACACATTTCCCAGAACAGCCAAGCTTCTTGGATCTGATCCTTTGCTCCCCTTTAGGCAAAACTACAAGAACTACTCCATGGAGTCAAGAACCCATTTTCGAATCCAGGCAGCCATGCTCCAGGCCAGATCTTCCCTAGATGGCAACAGATCTACAGCCTCATCAGTGTCCTTGTAGCTTTCGAAGCATTCCTGGGCTGGAAGATGAACACACAGCTAGCTGGACAGAGCGCCTGGAAACATTTCAAAAGATGCCCCTCCCCCTGCCTTCCCTTGGGGTCCACTTTGGTGCTCCAGTGGGATGGCATAAGAATATTTGTGCAGCATTTTTACCAGTGTGGCCAAGGCCTTTGCCTAGGGCAGAGCAGGTGGAGCCTTCTGCCGGCTCTATGACACATACGGGTAACTTGTTTTACACTGTGATGTATGAACAGTTTACATTTCTTTAGAAATACATTGATGGGATTATAGTTGGCATTAAAAAGAAAACTCTAAACCAAATCTGTCTTCACTCAGATGATGTGGAAGTAAACCTCTCCTCATGCTGCCAAGGACAGGACAGTCTTTAAAAAAAAAAAAAGCCAAATTAAGTTGCTACCATTTAAAATGAGTTTTTATATGAATTTGGATTTTTTTCTAATTGAAAAAAAATGGAAGACCCTGTTCTCTCAAAACACAACCAACCAACTAGTTCCTGTAAGTGATAACAGGATGAAGCCTTGGGATTCTAAGGAAAAACATGAATAATCATCATCCCTTTTCATACTTAGTGCTGCTGCTTTTTTTTCAAAACTACACAAAAGCCCTAATTGGCAGTGTTAGGGATGCAGCTTACAAACCTGTCTCAGAGTTTCAAGTGCTTTTGCTTCCATGTCATGACTTCCTTGCAATGTCTGAGACGCTGCTGCTGTTTTCCTGCTGGGCTTACTTAGCTGAGTTAGTCTGTGAAAGAACACTGGGTTTCTGACTATCCTCAAGTAGGGGATTTTGAAGGTGGAATCCTATCCTAGGCTCCTTCATGTCCTGAGACATTCTGGATCAGTACAGACTTTCATAGCACCACTGCCTGTGAGGAGACTGTGCCACATATCAACAGCCAGGAAAGCAGTAGCACCGGATCTGAATGGCCCCTTGGCAATGCTCACCTGGGCTGCAGGATGGCTGGCAGTATATTTTCCCTATCAGCTCTCCCACACCTTGGCAGGGTTCCCTATCATCTCAGTCAGCCTGGGAGTGTTTCCAATACAGCTATCAACATTCACAGCAAAAAGTCACAACCCAACACTGAAGTGAGAACCCTAAAAAGCCAACCTCAACCCAAGATTTGACTCAGGTCAAAATAATCTATAAATCCACTTTTCTCTATAATTATTGAGGTTCTTTAATTCTAAGATTGTTGGGAACCAAAAATCTCCTTTTGGGGGAGGGGGTTAGAGACAGGGTTTTTCTGTGTGGCCTTGGCCATTCTGAAACTTGCTGTCCTGGAACTCACTCTGTAGACCAGGCAAACTGGCCTCGGAATTCAAAGACCTGCCTGTCTCTGCCTTCCAAGTGCTGGAATTAAAGGTGAGTGTCACCACTGCCTGGCAACAATCTCATTTTTTACTTCAAATCTAGAGCCTTTCAGAATGTCAGAGTGCCTCTTCAACAATTTCCTGATGTCCTAGCAATCACAGTTCATTGAGAAGGGTGGATTCTGAAATCCAAGCAGTAAATGGGAACATCTCATACCTGCTGCCAGTTCCAACTTCCCAAGGTTACAAGGTTCAGTTCTGCTGGCGTTAGCACAACTTCCCTAAAGTTAGGTAAAAAGTTCAATACTGACTAACAGCATAATAAACTCAAAACCAATCTCATTTGGGAGCCTGAAAATGCATTCCTAAATGAGCAACCATAATTGTTTCTATTGCACAAAGCCAGCTAAAAGCCACAGAGCTCTTTGGAGGCATACATTTGATAAGCAGACATCCAGACAGAGGTATCACAGCTACCACCTTGCAAACAACTGGGGAGGGCTGTTAGGACATCTAGATAGACATGGTGACACACTGCAGTGGTAGGAAGAATGGTGGTGGCACATGCCGTTAATTCCAGCAGCATCCAGGAGGCAGAGGCAGGTGAATTTCTTAGTTCCAGGACAGCCAGGGCTATATAGAAACTCTGCTAAAAATAAAAATAAATTCGATACACTGCTACATACTGAGTTCAAGGTCGGCATGGATTATATGAGACCCTATCTTAACCATTCATTGAAATGGGAAAATTTTTTTTTGGTTTTTTTGAGACAGGGTTTCTCTGTGGCTTTGGAGGCTGTCCTGGAACTAGCTCTTGTAGACCAGGCTGGCCTCAAACTCAGAGATCCACCTGCCTCTGCCTCCCGAGCACTGGGATTAAAGGCCTGTGCCACCACTGCCCAGCTAAAAAAAAAAAAGTCTTTGCTCTATCTGCTAGTTGCTATCAAACTAGTTGTAATCCTTATAAGTACCCTATGAGGTAGGGACTGGCTGCTTTCAAGATGAGAAAACACAGGTTAAATCATCACAAAGATCTGCTGAAGCCAGGCAGCTGAATTCTAAAGCCTACTTTGCTAAATTCCTGGCCAATTTATCAGTTTAATGTTTAACTCACACTGAATCTTGGGGCACTTTTAAAGAAGAGGTACTAGCTAATTCCACCTTTGGAAATCTTTGTTAACACATGGAGTATGTTTATGATACAGGCCCCTGTGTTTTGCAAGGCATCATGAGACACTGAGGTCTAACCTAAGTTCAACAAAGCCAAACAAACAAAATCAAAACCATCCAAACAAAAACAATAGTTGCAGGCTCAATGGGTAAAGTTGCTTGCTGACAAGTATGAAGACCTGAATTTGGATCCTTGGCATCCATGTTAAAAAAACAAACAAACAAAAACCAACAAAAACCTAGATGCAGAAGTGTACATCTATAATTGACTCCCGAGACAGGTGGATTCCTGGAGTGCAACTTCTCCCACCCTCCCCCACCAAACAAAAAGAACTAGCAAGATTCTGACCTCAATCTATGACTGATACATACACACAAACTTGTTCATGAAAATCATTGAGGCATGGAAATTGATCCCTAGCTGGACAGATAAATTCTGATTAAACTGTACAGTTGGGAAGGCTACAATATATGCTAGAGGTGGTTTACAGTAGGAAATAGGAACAGTAAGGGTGGTATAATGCTTGACATTCGAACCTTTTAAAAAATTCATTTTTAGGACTGGAGATATGCACTTCCTGTTTTTCCAGAGGACCAAGTTTAGTTCCCAGCAGCTATGTTTGGTGGCTCACTTATCATCTTCAACTCCATCCAGCTCCAGGGGTATCTGGTGCCTCTACCAACAACTGTACTCATATGTGTGTGTATAATATATGTATTATTATAACATTATATTAATACCTATTATTAATATGTATAATATATAATACACACACACTTATAGATAGCAGTGAACTGTCTGAAATGGATGCTGGAAATTTAACTTGGGTCCTCTGCAAGTATAGTACATACTAAACAAACAGCTGAGCTCTCTCTCCAGGTCCCAATTATAATTAGTTTTTAGTTGGGTGTGGCAGCCTCATGCCTGTAATTCCAGCACTTGGGAGGCCAATGCAGGACAGCTCAGGCTATAGAATAAGACTGATTCAAGAAACTAGCCAGTGTTTTTTGTTTAGTTTTTCTGAGATGGAATCTCACTATGTAGCCTTGGCTGACCTCACAACACTCAGATTGTTCTGCACCACTAGGCCCAGACTCAACCAGTGTCTTAAAAATACTACCTGCTCACTGTGTTACCCCCTATTTTAGTTAAAACAAACACTAGGAGTGCTTGCTTAAGCAAACACATCACACCTACCAGTTCACATGATCCATGGGTCAGAATCCTAAAAAGGAAAAAGTCCTGGGGGGAACCAACAAGATGGTTCAGTTTGACACGCAGGCCTAATGACCCAAGTTTGATGACTGGCATCCACAAGTGGAGAGAACTGATTCCCAAAGTTATCCTCTGCCCTCTACATGCCTGCTAAGTATCATGATGTTACCAAGGATTATGTAAGTCACACACAGCACATTTCCCTAAGTGAAGGCAGGGCCTGACCTTTGGTGTGATTAAACTGGGCCATCTCTAGTGCCGCCATTAACTAAGGCTACTATAATTCTTGGCTTTGCCCCTCTATTAGACATTCTCTTCTAGTGGCTTTTTTACATGACAGGGTGCATGGCACTTCAGGGCTCCTATCCTTAACAACTTATGATTAGTGGCACAAAGGGTTTAGTCTAACTCCAGTATGCAAAATGCATGGAGGGACAAAATTTGGCTTGGCTCAATGTCTATCACTCAGGCAAGAAGTTCAAATTCTAAATCTGACCACTATCAGCATCATTTGTGAACTTAAGGAAATTCAGACCTCGAAATTGTAGGCTTAAGGCCCAGAAAGTCTTCCAGATGAATCTGATGCACACACGATACTGAGACACTGGCTAAGAGACTAGGCTTATGAGAAAATTCAATCCGATTTCCTGCTGTTCCTTCTTGCCACCTCCCAATCCCTTGAGACTAGGTCTCCTTGTGTAGTGTTGGCTGGCCTAGAATTGCCTTTGGTTTCTATGCGCCACCATGCCTGGCTTTGCACTCTTTATGAGACCTCCATCCCTATCAGAAATGTCCAGATTCATTAAAGTTTCGTTTCATTTATAAAACAAGTGTCATACTTTTGTGGGGCTTATTCTGATAGGCCAGATGGCAGAGGCCTATGAAAAGAGGCAGCCAGCCATTTCATCCCAGTTTGGATTGTCTTTTCATGTTTCTAGGCAGGGTTTCTGTGTTGCCCTGGCTGTCCAGGCTCTGTAGATAGATCAGACTGGCCTTAAACTTGCCTCTTCCTCCTGAGTGCTGGGATTAAAGGTGCACTCCAACGCTGCCTGGCTGGATTTTATCTTCAGTTAAACAGGAGTTTTAAGCTGGCGGATAACATCATTCAACTGATCCATAACATTTTAGCTACTATGTAAAGAATGGATTATCTGGGGTTAAATGTGGCCTACAATTTCAACTGTTTCTGGTTTGTCTGAAACACAAAAATATTGTGCCTTCTTTCACCAGAATTAGATCATTACTTGGTAAGAGTTGGCCTTTCATAGTCATGTAATGGTAGAAGTAGAGAACCAACTCTACAAAATTATCTTGACCCCAACATGCACACTATGGCACCTACTTACATTCTCCCCGCCCATCTTTCTCTCCTCGATGCCCGCCCCGCCCCTACACAGAGGCACACAGTGTATGGAAACTGTAGAGCAGAGGGCAGGGTCCAGAAGATTCAAGGTGCTGAGGCACAGCCATGTCCCAAGTTGAGGACCTAGAGCTGAACTAGACCCAGAAGAGACAAAGTTAAAGACACACAAGAAGGTCCTCTCCAAGCGGGACCTCCTTTTCAATACCCCAGATTGTTCTCTGACCTTCAGGTGTACACACACGTGATACTCACAAGTCTTACATAAAGAGTGATACTTTCGTCAATGTTAGCCATCAGTGCCTAACGTTCAGTGTTTTTCGTGAAAAAGTAATTCTGAACTGGACTGACAGCCATACCCCACTTCCAGGCCTTGCTCTTTTCCTCCTGTGTGCAGATGAGAGGTGGCATCTCTCAGCTTGCTGCCCCTGCTTCATGACTTCACTACCATTATGTAAATCTAGCCTGTCCTTTGGAGCAAGTGATCCTAAATAAATTCGTCCTTTAGTAACAGAAAAGTAATTACTACAGAGATTGAAAAATTAGATTTACTCTCCCCAGGCTTCTCTAACACAAACAGTGAAAATCCTTTCACGGACCATTTTTGACACTGCTTTGGAAAACAGGTCAATCAGGTGTCACAAACTGTGTTTTTGCTGCTTCTTTCCCCCAACCCATAAGGATACTTAAATTCAAGTAGGTAAATTTAATAAAAGCCAACAACTTTCCCTGTGTTCATAAATTTCAAAACTAAAGGTTAAAAATTAGTTTGAGCTTATTACTTTAGTTAAGATACATTTGCATTTAGGTTCAAGCAAATGACTAAGAAATGACTGCTACTGCTATAAATGGTAATTTATACCCATAATCCCAGTATTGAGGAAACCAAGACAGGAGGATTGCCACAAGTCTACCTGAACTACACAGTGCATACTAGGCCAGCTTGGGTTTCAAGGTAAGATCCTATCTCATAGAAGAGTAGATTGTTTCTTTCATAGGTAATGATACTGTTGTTGGTACTGAGGTTGAACTCAGGGCCTCTAGTGAGGAAGGGAGGTACTCTAGCACTGAGCTTCACATGCCAGCATATCACTGATATACTTAATCAGGTAAATCTAAGAAACTCACCTTCTCTCCTTACCACTCTAAGTCAAGACCACAGGTCATGCTGGTTTAACAAGGTTTTTTAAATGCTTCTTTCTGGGTAGGAGAGATGGCTCAGCACTGGCTGTTCCCAGAGAGGACTCAATTCCCAGCCCCACATGGAGGTTCACAACTGACTCCATTTCCAGGGGATTTGATACAGTGTTAGACATGTAGGCAAAAATACCCATACACATAAATAAAATTCTAAAAATGCTTTCCCCAACAAAGGTATGTTTCATGTAAGGAACCTTAATGCCCTATGTTCTGTGAGATAATACACAGATATACAACACAGGGGTGGGAGTAAATCTTCCAATACCAATTTAAGAGATTACTTATAAGAATGTGACCAGATGGTAGTAAATACAAAGCAATGAGAAATACTTCTCTATGCTTTAAATTGATCTATAAAGACAATGACTTGGAATGACTAAAGGATGACCCTAAGCTGACTTGCCTATTTTTGCCTGACATACACACAGAGATATAGAACAAATATAGTCTTTAAAAAAATACATAAACTTGAAAGTAATTAAGCTTATGTGTAGATTTTTTAAAGCTTGGAAACATGTAACCAGTTCTTAACTTTTTTTTTTTTTGGTTTTATGAGACAGGGTTTCTCTGTATTGTTTGAGGCTGTCGGTCCAGCCCAGCCTCGAACTCACAGAGATCTGCCTGCCTCTGCCTCCTGAGTGCTGGGATTAAAGGCGTGCGCCACCACCGCCCGGCCCAGTTCTTAACTTTAAGCCCTTCATGGCTCTATTATAATCTTAACATGGTATATGCAGAATAAAGACAAATACAGGAAGTGCCCAAGAGTACTCAGCTCTCTACTGGTCCCTAAGGCTCAAGTTTTTGTTTTTGTTTTTTTTTTAAACCAAAGACTGCAACATGAAAGACAACTGGGAAAATTCATTTACTAATTTTGAGAACCTAGGAAAAAAGTCTGACTATAATATTTGATGACACAAATGTGTATAATTAGAAAATATAATAATAAAAAGAATTATCACTGAAAATATAGCACAACTCCAGCTGTTTCCTCCAAATTTACTTTATAATTGGGTGGATATAAATTAATAAACAGAAATTAAGCAAGATATATGTAACAATTTAACAGAACCTGATAATCTAATTTCAGTATTTTCCAAGTTCATCATTAATTCATACCATCATGGAGTTTGTTGGGAAATTAAGCAACATGATTGGATGTCAATTAACTATGACATAATTTCTTCTATAATGCAATGAGGAAGAACCTTCAAGAAACTTTTGATGTAAAAAAGTGTTAGATACTCAACACAATATAAAAGAATCATTTCTGATTTGTTAGGTGGAGAGCTCTTTTGCTCATCATTTTTAACTACAATATCACTGAGTTGAAGGAACAAATCACCTTGAGAACAGAAGGAAAAATAACACATGCTAAATGGGTAAAACATTACATCTTTACTAGACCATCTCTACCTCGAACACTTGAGAAGTTTAGAGACTTGGAGTATTCTTACATTAATTGCAAGAAAAAGGAAGGAGAAGTTCCTTTGAGATCACAACTATGCAGTCATGTGGTTATACAAATCCTGCTGCATTGGTATGTGAAACATGAAACACATTTACCTTTCTTGTCAGTCACCTAGCAAGACTTAACAGACACTTCTCCAAGAAACAGACTAGATGTGTTTCTGTAACTCCATAACCTCAGCACTACAGTAATAAGAGATGCAGTATCCTTTTGCTGTGGTTCCAGACAGCAGGGAAAGAGGTCATAGGAAAGAGAATCAAAACTGTTACAGCTGAAAAACTACTTGTTAAGTTTCACCATGGTGCCACCTTCATTTTTACATAAGTGTGGTGGCATAGTTCAAAGCTCAATAAATCAGAAATATTAATATTTAAAGTTCAACTTGACTTTCAATTATCACCATATTAACAACCAAACAATAAGATAAGACACACAAGGAAGGGGATATCAAATCAATTTTGCTAGCGTTGGTTTCCTGACACATCAACTCATTTTTAATAGAAAAGGGATAGTGCATCTCAGTTTGCTTACAAGCTAGGAGATCACTTTGAATTCTGCATTTCCTAACTGCAAACAGAATATAGCACTTACAACAGGTTATAAATAAACTGGTTTTCAAGCACAGAGCCAGCCCCAACGATATAATACACTATTTAAAAAGACCTAAGGCAATGAATTCCATTTCCAATGGAAAAAAAGAACTGTGCAAACAAGCTTACAACTACTTTTTTGTGCCAGTGTTATAAAATGTAGCTTTTAATAAAACCTTGACCCAAATGCCAGTAACTTTTCAGAAAAGAATTTGGGTGGAAGGGAGAAGAAACTTATTTCATTTAGGAAAAATAACTATCTTTTTCCTAATCTTCAACACACACAATTTAAACATGTACAGTTGCTGTAACACTTTACACAATTCCTATGTACTGGAGCAAGAACAAGGTCTAATAACAATTGTATCTTAAACACTGGGTCAAGGCTTTACATAAATACCATCCATCCTACTTTCCCCGTAAGTCTCTAAAATATCACATACTTTCCTCAACATCTGCAGCCATCCAGGGATTTTTAGGAAACTTGTGCATGATCTTAATTCCTAATCCCTGGCTCTTTGGGCTCAGTGACAAAAGATCAAAACCACCCAAAACGATGGTTCACTTGAAGTCAGACGAGAGACCCTGGCTCAATTAGTCTCATAGGACGAAAGCAGTGCTGCATCAACTGGCTCCATGCAGGAGGGGCACGTGAAGGATCTCATCAGCCAGTCATCTATACAGTCCAGGTGATAGATGTGCATGCACGGCAGAAATCGAATTGGGTCCCCATAAACAAAGTCCATCATACAGATCACACACCTGTAGAGACAAGGAAGAAAGGAAATTTTACCTAAGTGGTCTATCCCAGAACATTCTTTGCAAAGGCAGTTAACCCAAATGCACACACAAGCAAAGTACACACCTAAGGTAAATATATCTTCAAAATATTTTTAAAAGTTCCCCTGTTAACTCAAAGCATACAAATTGAAATTTTCCTAACATGTGATGAGCAATATTGGTCTCTTATAAGTTAAGCCTTGAGAGCAACTAAATTGAGTAAAGAGAAACTCATGCTGTGCCTGAAAATAGTTACATTATTACAGGAGACATCTGTGATGCTTTAGGTAGGAAATCAGAGCAACTGTTTCCTTGCATTGAGTTTTCAGAGTAAACAGCAGTAATTTTCATTATCAACAGCATGTACAAACTGTAGCTGGACCTGGAGTGGTGGTGCACTTTTATCCTTCCAGTTCTCTGAAGACAGAAGCAGGTGGATTTTTGTGAGTTTGGCAGGCAGTGGTAACACACCTTTAATCCCAGCACTGGGGAGGCAGTAAGTTAGAAATGTCTTCTTAGCACATTTTCAAGTCTACTGCATTTTTCTATAGGTTTAAGAAGAAACCAAACTCTACAGAAGTTCAAAGCTAGTACCTCTAGGCAGCCCTTGCTCTTAAGTACCAGTATTAATCAAATGGTGCTATAGCTCAAACAAACATTAATATAGTAAATTAGATGATCTGTGTTGGTAAGTTATTTCTCAAAATAGTTGTCCCTGTAAAATAAAATTCATTAGGCTTGAAAAAATTACTTTCAGAAGTTATGAAAGAATTCTCTCATATCACTAAAAAATTTTTAATGGTTGCGGTTAATGACAAACTTTTTCCCCATGGGCTTATGTGTTTGAATACTTGGACCCCAGCCATAACACTGTTTGGCTAGTAAAATCTTTACACAGGCCTGAAGGGCATACAGCCTTGCCATCTATGCTGGCATTTTCTTTATTAATAATTATCATGGGAGGGTCTGGACCACTGCTAGCAGTGCTAATCCTGGCAGGTGTTACTGGGAGGTATAGAAAAGCAAGTTGAGCAAGCCATGTTGGGAGTAAGCTAGTAAGCATCATTTCTCCGTGCCCTCTTAACTTCCCTGGATGATGGACAGTAGTAACCTTTTCCCTCCAAGTTGCTTTGGCCAGTGTTTCACAAAGTCACTAACACACTGTTCCATTCTAGTTCTCAGCTTGTCTATTAGCACCATGTGAACAGTCACCACCCAGTCCTACAACATGGACAAGAAGAAGTCCTGTTGCCATGCCTTTCCCACTATGAGACTGGGGTTCCCTTGAAATCATGAGTTAGAATAAAGCCCTCCTCCCTTAAATTGCTTGCTAGTTGTTTTATCACAACAATTAGAAAAATAATATAGCCAAATGCCCTAATAAAGTCTTTTTCATGACAGGGTTTTGCTGTGTTGTCCTGGAGCTCAATGTGTAGACCAGGCTGGCCTCAAACTCAAGAGATCTGCCAGCCTCTGCTACCTAAGTGCTGTGATTACTCAACTATACCTCTATTGTTGGACATTTATGGTGTTTATATTTTTACCCCTCAATAAAACTACAGTAAACATTTTGTGCCTAAAGTTTTAGTATGTATTTGGCATGTGATGGGGTATAAATACTGAGGACAATTTAATTTAGCTCAGAGTTCAAGAGATTTAACTCTTTTTTTAAAAACTCCTTGGAAAACTGATAAATTGCTTTCATAAAATAAAACTACCAGAAATGTCACATTTATATAGGTAAATGGTTTTAACTGTCATCAAATGTCATGTAAATGAACACGCAACAGCTATATTGGTCAGAATGCAAGACTTCTCCTTTATTGCTATATTTAACTTGGGTTTTCCAGTCTAGAATTTCATAAAACCATAAAAAGCCAAATTCAGAAAGCTAAAGTTTATGGTTGGAATTACAGCTTAGTGGAACACCTAGGTTCAATCTCCAGTATAATCAAAAAAAAAAAAAAAGCTACACACAAAAAAGTATTACTTACTCTCGGATCTTTTTTTCTGATCCATCTCTTCCAGGGTCATAAACTCCTTTAGGCAGATGCTGTATAAGGCCTATTCTTTGAGCTATTCTAATTTGCTCCTCTTCAGTCAACTGAGTTGCTAGCCTAGTCTGGCTAGGTGTTGGATGATAGACAGGAACGGGAACTTGCTCCTAAATATGAAAAGTGCAGGAAAAAAATTAAAACCCATTTTGTGGGGTCTATTAAATTACTTAGCCAGAGAAGGACATACATACATACATACATACATACATACATACATACATACATACATACACTGGGCCTTGTATTAAGTGGGAGGCTGGATAATCAAGCAGCAGTCTATATGATCAAGAGAGACCCTTTATGCTATAACTAAGAACGTGGGCATCTTCATCTTAGATATTTAGTAAGCAAATTTCAATGCAGACAAGTCCTACTATGTTGCTTATTAACTACGTATAAGATTGATCAAGTTATAACATTTGTGCCTCAACTTCTCATATTTAAAGAGGATTACTATAAAGGTTAAGTGGCAATTTTAAGTGTTGTCCTTACCATTGTACATTAATACACATGAAAGCTTAAATATGTATCAGCTAGGATTATAACTCTGCTACTCTATGACTGCAGAACAGCATTTCAAAATCAACAAAGAAATGTACTGGAGCCAGATGTGGTCTCACACACCCAACAGAGATTGAAAATCAAGGCCAGCCAGGGCTACATTGTGAGTTGTAGGGGCCAGCTTGAGCAATACAATGAGACTTTGACTCAAAAACTTGGAAAAAAAATCCATTGGATAATAGTGAAAGTAAATTTTATAAAGTCATTATGACAAGGGCTGTCTATATTTGTTCCTGTTTCTTTTCATCTTTAGTTTAAGCCAAGGTCTCTCTATGCAGACCAGGGTAGCCTCCAACTTTACCTGCCTCAATGTTGGGATTAAAGGCTCTGCTCCTTTGTACAGCACAGTCTTTGATAGGATGGAACAAAGGCTACTAAAAATGTAACCTACCCTAAGGTTTCATTTCAGTTTATTGTATCAAACATTTCCTGGAATCTGTAGCCCATTGTTAAATACCTAATTAAAGCTTGAGTTCAAGCCATAACACTTGAATATTTTGGTTTTGTTTTGGAAGTATATTTTTAGGAGTGTACTCACTTCTGCCACCTCCTCTTACCTCAAAATATGAGCCTTAAATGTTTACCAATTAATCATTTTCTATATACAAGGAAACAGCACAAAAATAATTGTGAGTTTATGAAAAACCACTAATTAGTAGAAACATTGGCCTTCAAAAGTCTGTAAGCACAAAGCATCAGTAGGAAGCTTGCCAAAACATACTTGAAGACTAGTTGTTTTTTAATGGAAAGGCCCTTATATTTTCACAAGAATAATGTATGAGTCCACTAGCTGTAACCAGTTACTTTGCATTTGATCTAACAGTAATTAATCTGTGCTCCAGACAAATAATTCCAACTCAAATCTGCCTGATTTGGGGGGGGCATGCCTTTAATTCCCCACATTTGTGAGGCAGAGGCAGGCAGGAATACACAGAGAAATCTTGTCTCAAAAAACAAAACAAAATAGAAAATTTAAGGTACTCATATAACTCATATACTCATTTAACTTGGTTCCAAAACCAACTGTATTTCTGTTCCTTTTACAACCTTCTTAACTGTGAATTTCCAAGTTGTCTATCTAGGTTTATGAGTTTAAAGTATGATTGGGGGAGGGGAAGGAAATGCATTTCATAGAATTTCAGACCTGGCACTTTTGGCATATTAATACCCCTGAACCTCAGGGTTCCACACAGCCAATCAGAAGATCCCTGCCCTTTTTTAATGTTATACTGGCAAGTGATCTGATACATACATATAATCCTAGCACAGTGGAAGTAGAGGCAAGATTGCTTCTAGCTTTAAGACCAGCCTGATCTATATACCAAGTTCTAGGTGCAAATCTCAACTAAATAAAGAGGTAAGGAAAGCACAAATAATACAGGAGCTCGGCATCTAGGCCGCTCTATGATGACCTCATTTAGTCACCCAAAGTAGCTAGTTTATCCTGATTCCTCCAACTTCTTCCTTTCCCTTTATTCTGATTTTTCCCCCTTTAGTTATATTTCTGTATTTAGTGTCTGAGGTCAGAGAACTTGGGAGAGTTCATCCTCTCCTACTATGTGGACCCAGGGGATTGAACTCAGGTTCACATTTGGAATAGCTATTTGCTGAGCCATCTCAAGCCTTTTTGAAACAGGGTCTTGATGTGTAAGCCCATGCTTACAATATGGGATTCATAACTGGAGAAGCAAATATACTTCAAAAATAGTATTTTCCTTAATACTTGTTTCTCGCATGAATCTTCAGGGGGGCTGAGGGGGGAGATATGAAAAGTATTTGCCCTAAGGGGATAATTTCAAAATAAAAAGTTCCTCCAGATAATTCTGCAGTACTATAAAATAAACAGAAGATAAAAAAATATGGTGATTAAAATGCTCAGACAGGACAAAGGTAAATGGGGTTAAATACTCACCCCCTCAAAAAAAAAAGGCATGTTTTGAAAAACTAAGAAAATTCTATATAACATTTGCTGTTGTGTTGAAGATCAAACCCATGGCCTTGTACATTTCCAGCTCCTATATAGAATAACAAATTTTGTCAATAATACTTGGGTCCTAACCTTAACATAAACCAAGAAAGAAACAAATGACAGGCAGCATGCCTTTAATCCCAGGACTCAGGAGGCAGAGGCAGGAGGATCTCTGTGAGTTCAAGGCCAGCCTGGTCTACAGAGTGAGTTCCAGGCAGGCTACAAAGCTTCAGAGAAATCCTGTCTTGAACCCCCCGCCCCAAAGAAACAAATGCAAATGTAAAATGTGCCTTTAATCTGAGCATGAGGCAGAGGTCAACATACTGTGTTCCAGAACAGCCAGGGCCACACAGAGAAACTCTGCCCCTTCACTCCCCCAAAAGAGAAAATGTAAAGTATGTCTGTACTATAAAGCTAGATTTAGTTCCAGCATGGCAGAGTAAACTCAGCAATTCGGATGGAGGCAGAAAATATCCTTGATAACACAGCAAATTTGAGGACAGCTTATGTTACATGAGACCCCCTCTCAAATTGTTTTATTCAAGTTAGAGAATGATACAATTTCTGAAACTAAAACAATGCAATGGGACATGCCTAAATAATATCCAAGGCTGGAAATAGTACAAGTCTGGCTTGTGGTGAAGGAAAAATAAAGTCACTTCTAAAGAATGCAGTCTGTCACCAACAGCTGTATATTTTCAACCAGCAGGAAATGAAAGCTCACTCTTGATTTTTCTCCTTCAACGATGCTGCTGGCACCACCTCCTCTCCAGCTGCAGTCTCTTACTGGGAATGTTTCTCTAAGTTTTGCCACACTTACATGTAAGTTCATAAAAAGGAAGATTCGGAATAGTTGGTATCAGTGTATGCTTTAGTTCAGATGATTCATTTTGACCATAAAGGGTAGGGGGAGAAGAGCAACAAAGCAAGATTACATTTACATGATACATACGAGGAGAAATAAAAGCCTGCATATCATCTATGATAGGAAAACACTTTATATTTAATAGTATTAAGCCAGAGTGGCCTGCATGTCTGAAAAGAGCACTCCAACCAAGGAGGTGGGCTGGTATTTTTGTTTAAGGCAGGTTCTCATGTAGCCTACACTTGTTTAGAAGCCAAGGATGAACTTCTGATCCTCCTGCTTCTATATCCTGAGATGCTGAGATTAGTCATGTGCTACATCTATAAGATGATGTGTCCAATACATCCTCACATCCAAACCTTCACGTAGATTAAGCAAACAAGAACTCTACCATTTGGGTGAGCTCACAGATGACTGCAACTCCAGAGGATATGATGATTCTCTCTTCTGACCTCTGTGGGTATCTGCACTCTTGTGCACATACCCACACAAAGGCAGAAAAAAACTTGTAGTCAGGCATTGTGGTGTACACCTTTAATCCCAGTGCTTAGGAAGCAGACCCAGATATGTGAGTTTAAGACCAGCCTGGTCTATGTAGTGAGTTCTACAGAGATACATAGTGAAGTCCTGTCTAAAATTAATTTCAGAGCTAGAGAAAACAGCTCAACAGCTAAAGGAACTCGTCACTAAGCCTGTCATACCCAGTCAGACTACCCAGGAACATGGTAAAGGAGAGAACTTCTAAATGTTCAGCCTCTACACATGGGTCATTGCACAACTACTTCCTACCCTTTTCCCCATTCTCCCTCCACACAAAATAAAGCAAACATGTACTTAGGCACCCCTCCACACACACACAATTAAATACTATTTTGTAGGTTTTCATGTTCATAAAATTATGCATTATCAATTTTAGAGAATTTTGTTCTCCTTCCTGCCTTCATTACCTGTATTTGTAGATTTGCCTATTTGCACATCTCCTGTAGACAGAATTATACCATTATATATCCTTTTGCCTGGTGTAGTGAGTGGCTGCCTTCCATTCCAGTACCAGAATCCTTAGGCATAAGGATTGAGTTCAAGGCCTGCCTGAGCATAGTCAATTTTATGATAACTTGGGCTACAGTATGAGATACTGCCTCAAAGGGGGAAGGGAATTTTAGCAATTTTTTGTGGCAGGCCGTTCACTCAGAATGCTTTCAAAGCTTACCTACACTCTAGCATGTATTAGAACTGCATTTATGCTTGCTTGGTGAAGCAAGCCTTTAATCCCAGCACTCAGGAGGCAGAGGCAAGCGGATATCTGTGAGTTCGAGGCCAGCCTGGTCTACAAGAGCTAGTTCCAGGACAGCCTCCAAAGCCAGAGAAACCCTGCCTCAAAAAAAGCAAAATAAATAAATAAATAAATAAATAAATAAATAAATAAATAAATAAAAGAAAATACACTTTGGACATTTCTCTGGTACACACAAGCTTTTGAAGAACTGCCAACTCCAAAACCACTTTGAATTTACAGGAATGACTAAGTGATAGTCCCAGTTTTCTCACCATCACCAGAACTTATTTTAACCACTCTAGTAGGTATGAAATGGTAGCTGATTGTGAATAGTGTTAATCATCTTTTGGTTTGCTGCTCTTTTTAAAAATTAGGACCATCTTTTTTATAGGTCAAATGACTTGTGAAGATTTTTGTCTATGAATCTTTTCACCTATTGTTCTTTGTAGTATGTTGCAGGAGATTTGTTTGTTTTACCTCTCAGAGACTGCCAATGGAGGGTGGGAGTCCACATTCAGCGGGACAGAGGACCATACAGCTTTCTGGCCTACTCAGAGGAAGCTATAGGGACACAGAGAAGGAATAGAGGGGGATAGGAAGATGGGCAGGTTTTTCAATCCAGGAAGGTGAAGAAAGCAGGTGATCATTTCTCCATTAGTCAGTGTATCTCTCAGGTTTATTCCCTAGTACTTAACTCCTGAGTTAATTTTTAATAAAACAATAAAGTCTCAATAGTAGTCCACGTGTCTGTTTCCTTTGCTGAAGGTGCAAAGGATCTTGTCCAGGGCTTTGAACATGTCAGACAAGTGCTCTCCCACTGAGCTATATACCTCCAGCTGCCACAGCACAAGTTTTTAATTTTGATGAGACAAGTATATTTTCTGATCACTTGAGCTTTTGGCATCAGATTTAAGCAAGTTTTATCTAACCCAAGACCATGAGGATATATTGTTTGCAGTTTGGTTTTGTTTTTCTATAGCCCAGTCTGTATGAACACATTAACAACCCCCACCACCACCAATATTGCATGAGTGTAGTTCTTACATTTAGGTGTATGGAGCATTAATTTTTGTATGACAGGGAAAAGGAAACAGTTTGACATGTGTATATACTACTTCCTGTTCGAAAAATGGTTTTCTTTGGGTTGGGGGAACACACACGCTAACATGGAAGGGAGAATTCTCACCAGACCTCACCTCTTGATAAAGAATTATAGTCAACTAGTGACAGCTGATAAGGATCTCTTCAACAAGGATAAGCTCCTAATTGGTTATCCAACTCCTTAAAGCTTTTTTTGGGGGGGGTTCAGACAAGGTTTCTCTGTGGCTTTAGAGGCTGTTCTGGAACTCGATCTGTAGACCAGGCTGGCCTCGAACTCACAGAGATCCGCCTGCCTCTGCCTCCCGAGTGCTGGGATTAAGGCGTGTGCCACCAACGCCTTTAAATTAAATTCTTAACTTAAAAAAATTCTTTAACACGGTCTCTCTACATAGCTCTGGCTGTCCAGGAATTCACTGAGATCCATCTGGCTCTGTCTCCAAATGCTGGCATTAAAGGTGTCACCATGTTTAGAGCCAGAGTTTGAGCTCTAGAACACACATGGTGGAAAGAGAATCCCTGCAAGTTATCCTGACCTCCACATGTGTACTGTGACATGTGTCACTTCCTCATAAATAATAAATAAAAAAAAACAATTAAAAAAATCCAGCCATAGCTGGGTAGTGGTGGTGTACACCTTTAATCCCAGCACTCAGCACAGGTAGGTGGATCTCTGATCTGAGTTCAAGGCCAATGTGGTCTACAGAACAAGTTCCAGGACAGCCAGAAATGTTAGAAAGAAATCCTGTCTCAAAAACAAAATCCCAAGAAAATGTATACTTCAAATGTTTTAACAGTACATCAAAAGCAGCTTATTATACTTATGCCCACACAAGTGCACCTGAAGTTGCATGGGCACACATGTGCACCAGCAACAAAACTGAACCAGAGAAGGCAAAACTGTTCAGTCCAGTTGAACTACAAGTTGTATAAGAGAAAATACGGGGCTATAAAAGAACTGGAAAGGCAGAGTGAAACCACAACTTTGAGTACTAAGAGATCAGTGATTAGTCACAAAGAACCACTAAGGATTAATCCACCATGGATCTGATCTGGGACAAGGTAGAAGGGAAAGGGTAGAGAAGACATCAATTAAGCTATGTTGCAGGAATTAATGAGAATTAATACAGGAGAAAAAGGCACACTTCTATGCTAGTCAGTCAAATAGTCACTGGGTGTCAATATTTTGATTTGTTTTTCAAACAAGGTCTGATGTCATGCAGGTTGGCCTTGAATGTCTGCCTCCACCTCCTGCATTTCTACAGTATTTATAGTGCTGTGTACACCAATGAGAAAATTTGAAGCTTACTATATCATTCTCATTTAAGAAGTGGATCTGGAAAAACAAAAATTATGAAATTACTAACAGCTAAGCTAGGTATGGTAGAACACACCTTCTCTGGACTGCTATCTGTTCTATATAACTAGTTTCAGACAAGCAAGGGCAACTTAAGCAAATATATTTTATGTATGTAAACCATACACATGCAAAAAACCACAGAGACCAATGTGGTTGGTGGAAACTGAATTTGGGTCTTGCAGGAGAAGCAACACTTTTAACTGCTGAGTCATCTCTCCAGTCCTCATTTTTAAAGAGAAGCTACTTTTAAAAAGTATATGAATAGATTGTTGTTTGTGCCTGCGTTTGTATACCAAATGCATGGAGGAACCCACAAGGCCAGGAGAGGGTGTTGGATCCCCTCAAACTGTAGTTGTAACCTACTATGTAAGTGCTGGGAACAAAAGTCAGGTCCTCTGAACCATCTCTCCAAATCCTCTAGACTAGACCTTTTATTCAGAACTGTGGGTTCAGCTCACCTCATGAGCGCTTGATTTTGGATCACCAGCACCCACCCAAATATAGGCTGACAGGGCACAGTCAGGCACATTACATCTGTAATCTCAGTACTGGAAAGGAGCCAGCGAATTCAGCCAAATTGATGAGGTTCAGATTCAGAGAGACCCTATCTCACAAACACAAAGACCCTGTTTCAAAAAACCAAAAACAAAAAATCTCTGGCCTCCATGTATAGTCACACAAGCAAATGGCCATAACACAAAGAGAAGCCTTATTCAATCATAATTTAAAATATCCAAAATATAAATGCTGGTTTGTGAAAGGTGTTCTTTTTTATATTTTACATGTAAGCACTAGGTTCATGTGGGTCTAAAGCTAAAGGAAAGATGGTAAAGTGCCTGCAGTTAAAAAAGCTGACTTTGGTAGAGCTGGGTAGCTGAAGGCAGATGGATGGATCTGTGGGGCTCCCCAGCCAACCAACCTTGCACCAAACCAATGAGACCCTGTATCTCAAAAAAATTCAGGTGACGGCATTTGAGCAATGGTAGCTAAGGTTGTCATCCAGCCTCCATATATAGATGTACACACACAACCATACTCCCAAAAGAAAACCTTAGCTATAGTCCTTGAGTAGGACTAGAGTTAGGGCATCAGATCCTGTCTATCACCACAACAAAAAGTATAGAACAGGAGATGACTCAAACTTAGCTAGACATGATGGCTCCCACTTGAAATCCTAGCACCTGGGAGGGTGAAGCAAGAATGTCTGAAGTTCAAGGCCAGCCTGGATTATATACTATGAGACCCTGTCTTCAAAACAATCCATTTTAAACTAAAGACATTCCTTGATCTATAGTGAAACTAACCCTGATAAACCTACAGTAAATCGAAAATATCCTTAGGTTGAAGATGCATTTAGTGTTATCTTCCCTACCAACACCATAGCTTAGTAACACAGTACAGTTCAAAAGTATCAGTGATACCCTGGCTGAAGGAGAGCTGAAGGCGGCTGCCTAGCATCACAGAAGAGTAACATGGGTGTGGCGATGAAAGCCTGTAATCCCAGCACTTGGGAAGCTACTGAAGGTCAAGGTCAGCCAACGGTTTATAGCTTATGCTGAAGCTTGGGATACATATAAGCAAAACCAAAAATCTCCTGAGTATAAAATATCTCACTAGTCAAGGAAAAAAATTAAAAGTATAGACTACCATGTATTGTAGGATGAACAGGACAATCTATAAAAATACTGTAAAATTGACACACTGATCTACATAAGCTCCTCAACAAGAGTGTCATCCTCAAATTAACACACTAATACTTTATGGATAGAGATTTCAAGCATTCTTCCATACAATGTATACTTTGTGGCAGACGATAAATATGTAGGACAAAAATATAATACTTGTTTTAAACCAATTCTTATATTTAATATTATTGGCATTTGCTTTCTTATTTTCTTCCTAAAGACAAGTAAGTCAGGTGACCTAGACTGCCCTGAACTTTCCTGTTTTAGAGATTACAGGTGTGTTACCATATGATTATCAGAACTTCAATATCATCACTTGGAAGCCAGCCTGGGCTACAAGTGACCCTGCCTTTTAAAAAGTTTCAGGAATGTAACACAATATTTGCCTAGCATGTGTGAGACCCTGTGTTTGATTTCCAGTAGTACAGTTCCTCACCCAAAATTTCCCCCACTATAAAAAACAAAAAGGGAATCAGTCATGCATTCATGGTGAAACCTAGGGAGATCAGGACAAACATCTGAGACCTACACTATCTTAAGAACAGTCAGGAGGCCAAGAGTAGAGAACACTGTAAGAATTAACCATGGATCCATTAAGGTGCTTAGGAGAGTGCCTTGGTTCCATGACTCTAGCTGCTATGTTGAGAACATGGTATAGAGAAGGGTGAAACCAGGACCACATAGGAGGTTATTAAAGAAACCAGAACCTGCTATGGTGCTCACACCTGTAATCTCACTCAAGAGGTTGAGTCAGGAGCTCTGTCTCAGACAGAGGAGACCCAGTCTCAAAAGACAAGAGAAATAAAGAAAATAAGAAACAAACACCCAAGAAACAAATAAGGACTCCAAGCAAACGCTGGTCATAATGGTGTTTGTTTTGAGCTATGTTTCCTTTTGATGTACATATAAAACCCAGGGCCCCACATACTAAGCATGTACTCTACCACTAAGTTACCCGTCCAACCCAGAGAGTCAAGCCCAAATAATGTCTGCCAGTTATACTGTTAGTAGAAATAGCTGGACCTTTGCTTTACAGAGCTCTTGGCATACCTGAATACTGTACAACATAAATATGAGAACTATGTTTTAAGTACTAGTCACAGAGGGAATACAAACACATGCTACTTTAATTTTATAATCAGACATTTTTCATTTAAAGTTCTATTGCAACTGAATCTATTCTTCGTTCTTTGAGACAAGGTCTCACTCTTTATCCCTGGCTGGACTAAACTCCTGCCCTGCCTCCAACTCCCTACTCCTGGGATTAAACGTGTATGCCACTATGGCCAGCCTGTTTTTTGTTTTGTTTTGTTTTTGTTTTTTGAGACAGGGTTTCTCTGTATTGTTTTGAAGACAGTCCTGGAACTCAATCTGTAGACCAGGCTGGCCTCAAACTCAGAGATCTGCCTGTCTCTGCCTCCCCAGTTCTGAGATTAAAGGTGTGTACCACCAACAAGTCAACACTACTGTGGCTATTATGCTAATTATACACTATTACTTTGGACTAATGCTTCCCCAAGTCATGTAAAAAACAAATATTAGCAATATAGTATAAGGGAGCATTATTATTTCTACAGCTTTCTTTTTAAAAACTCTTGAGCTAAGGATTCATTCTATAGCCCAGACCAGGATAGAACTCACTGTGGAGAGCTGTCAGCAATCCTCCCACCCCAGCCTTCCATCCAAGCACTAGGATGACAGGCATGTGCTACCATGCCAGACAATTTCTTTTTACGTTCTCATCTTTTAAAGTAACCATTTTCTTTGTATTCATACTAACTCTGCATATCAGTATCCGGGTCATTCATTCATTTCAGGAAAAGGCAACCACATTTGATTTCAGTCAAAAAACACAATCCAAAAAAATTACTGGAAATAACAAAACCCATCAGGATCTAGTCCCTCTAGAAAGGACAAAAATATAGTTCCTACAAACTCCAAAACTACGGTAAGGATAACAGAGAAAACGGGTCAGATATTCAATTTTCCTAGAAAGACACTATGAGGTATAGACTTTTTGGGGAAAAGTTTGCTTATGACACCTAACTAAATACATTTGTTAAGTAGCTATTGTAGAGGGGGAAACAGTAAGCTATAGACACCTGAGAGAAAGGGCTGGTGGTATAGGCCTCTAAGTCTAGCTGAGGCAGTAGTTGAAGGCCTGTCTGACTGCATGACTTCATGAGACTGTTTTCAAAAAGGATGGGGGGTGCTGGAATTGTATCTCTGTAGTAGTGTTTTGCTAGCATGTACAAGGCTCTCAGCTCAATTCCTGCTACACCCAGATCTCATTTAGTATTAGAATCTGCTCCTGGAGCAATTTAAGCAAGTTGGGAGAAATGGGGTACATAAATATAGTAAATACTGCATTTTTATGTGACTGTGAGAACAGAGCTTCTATTCTTCCTTTATTTCAGTTACTGAGTCAGATGTTGGGGTAGAAAAGCACCTGGAAAATGTCCCAAATTCATCTTATACAAGGGGAGGGGAGACCCACAACTGCCTGAACAAAGATACTAAATTACTCTAGGCATGGTATTGCTCATGTGGAAGGTTCGTGGGGGACACATCCAGGAATTCAGGGAGGGAATGTCAGGACTGTAGACAGTGAGCTGAGTCCTTAAAGAGGATTAGATGTTCACCTGGGCAACCTGGGGCAAAAGCTCCTAGCAGCAAGATCACCTGGAGTGAAGACAGAATTGTCAACATCCTGGTTTGGTAAGCTTGAAACACATAAGCTTCTGCAAGGCTACAAAAAAGGTTGGACTAATATGCATGGAAGACCCTTGAAGGGGGTCGGAAATCAGCATATGTGATCACATAATGAGAAACTGGTTTACACAGAATTGAGAAAGGAAAACACTAAACTAGATAATGATGTCACCACATAACAAAGGAGACTGCCCAGTTAGAAAATCCACCTCTCCAGGAAAATACTGAAGAACTGAATTGAAGCCCACCTGGGAGTTTTCGCAGTATCATTGAGAAAGACCCATTCAAGAGTCTTTTGATAAAGAGTAACAGATGGCTAATTCCAAGTCATGCTGAAAGGTCTCCAAAGTTAAAGATAATCAAGGTTTTATTAAGTCAACTTATTTAAAAGGTGTGTCACAGGGGTGGAGCAAAAACAGGAGGAGCTTAAAAATTACCACATATGTATATATAAACAAGTAACTCTTTATGAAGCTGAGGCTAAAATCCCCACTTGGTATTCTACCTCCCAAGTAGATGGTAAAAAAGGCGTTCCACAGAACCAATTAACAAAGATAGGGGAGTGGGAAGGACTATAAACGAGAACACAATTATAAATAAAGGGGGGGTCACAACCTACCCACAACCCATAATCCTGTTGGCTGTCTGTTGAGGAAATCACACAACTCAGACATAAAGGCAGGAAAACCATGTCATCCTTAATTCCACAAGCTAAGTACCAGACACCGGCCAAGGGGATATGATCACATACTTTGATTCCTGAACTCAAGGACAGAAAACTGTCCCCAAACCGTGCCCAAGGGGAAGGCAAGAAGGGTCGTTCTCTACTCTGGGACTGGGCAGCAGACACCCTCAAGGCCAGCCCCGAAGGGTCAACGCCCCCCGAGGCTAGGCCGAGGAGGCCAAGGGCAGAGGGCCCCAGCCTCCTCTCGTCTCTCGCCAACACACACCCTCCCCTACCTGATATGGCGGCGGCGGCTCCTGATCTGGCTCCGTCCCCTCGCCAAAGCTTGCCCGGTCGGACTGAGACTCGTGAAGCAGGGAGATGTCATCCGAGGTCGGGGATTTGAGGCAGTTCCCCATCTTCCGGGGCTGAGGTGTGTGCGTGAGATCTGGGGTGGGGTGGGGAGGAAGAGAGCTGTGACCCGGTCTCTCGCACACTCAGCGGTGAGCTCGCCCGGCGCCGCGGGGTCCAAGGCGGCAGGCCCGGGGGCTCAGGCGGCGGCTCCCCCGCGCCCCGGCGCCGCCGAGGGGCCACTCATGCCAGCCCCCGGGGCAGGGGGCGCGAGGGTAGGCCGCGGGCTGCGCCGGGGTCGCGCCGGGAGCCTGAGGGGGGCGGGGGCGGGGAGACCGAGCGCTTCCCCCACCCCGCCCCCCGCGAGGCGGCGGCGGCCACGGGGCTGCTGGGCCTAATCCAGGTCAGGAGGGGGGGGCGCGGCCGTCGCGGCTGCCTCAGCTGCTGCCTCAGCTGCTGTTGCCCCTGCCGACGCTGGCGCCGCGGCCTGGGGCCTCATCCTACTCCGCCTTAGCGCGGCGGCGGCGGCCAGAACGAGGCCAGCCGGGCCTACGTCACGCCGCCGTGCGTGCTCTGACCCCGCCCCGGGCTCCTTGCGCCCCGCCCCAGTGAGGCTCTGTGTTTAAGATACTGACTGTGTGCTCGTCAGTCTCAGGCGCCCCCTCTGTGTCCCTTGCTGCACCCTGGTCGCTCGCTCGCGGAGTGAGGCCGGTCCCTTACCTGAGCAGAGTCCTCAGAGACTGTTCACTCTGTCTGTGAGGTGATGTTTATATGCCCGCATCTGAATGGATTAGGCAGATAGCTGAGGTGTTTAAATAGCTTCTCCTTTATCCTTTCCGAATAAAGTCCACACTCAGTAATGACACGCCCTGTGTTTCCAATCTTTTCTATCCTCCCAGCATCACACGGCCAAGGGATTCTCAGATTGTTCCATTTCTTCCCAGGCCCACCATCCTATTCTGAGCCACCCCACCACCTCCCAAACTAACGTTTGCAGTCGAGTCTCAGTCTCCCTGCTTTCACCATCGCCCCCCAACCTTGAATGGTTGAGTATTTTTGTTGTTGTTTTTTAATGCCATATAGTTGCATTTAAGATTTCCAGTGGTTTCTCAAAACCGCCCACAGACTATCTCCTCGGTGCACGCCTTTAATCCTGCTGTTAATCCCAACACCGGATGCAGAGGCAGGCAGATCTCTTGAGCTCAAAGATCAAGGCCATTCTGGTCTACAGAGTGAGTTCTAGGACAGCCATGGCTATACAGAGAAACCATGTCTCAAAAAACAGCAACAAACAAACAAACGACTATTTCATTTGCCCCTCTTTCATAAGTGCCTTTAGTTAGACTGTTCCCTCGAGCTGGATTTCCACAGACAGACTTCTGACCTTCTACCCCTCATTGGGCTAATCATTATTCCCACAAGTCCTTCCTGGGTCCCGTTTTGTTTCCCTTGGAAAGCTTTTTCTGACCCTCCAGTCTGGCTAGCACCCTCCTCCAAGTTCCCAGCCTTTGTCAGGTGGATGGAGCTGAATTATCTGTCTTTTCCCTGTGTAGGCCTGGCGTGTTGCCTAAGGGAGACTCTTCCTTGGTTGAATGAACAAATGTTCAAAGAGCATATGCAAAGAAAGAAAAAAAGACAGATGAGGGTGTTTTCCACAGTCATTCTTTCTACAAGAAGGCAAGAGGTTGACTTTGACAGGTTTTTATTCACCATTTACTGACTTATTACTATTCTTATTGTCAGACCCGATGCCAGCCCAACTGATTTATAAAACCCGATTGTGCCTGATAGAACCAGGTTCATCTAGAACAACAAATAAGCAGGAGAGCCGTTGAGCCACCCATCCCTTGAGGTTTTTATGGAAGTCTGACTGATAATGTCATTTGGGTGAGGGCCAGAAGGGATTTTGAGAGATACCGCTGTGTTTAATGGGTAAATTCCAAAAACTTACTTTACATCCTAATTCTACAAAATCACTATTTCAAAGTGCACTCAAATTCTATGTTAAAAACAGGGGATGTTAGTCTGGTGGTGGAGGTGGTGATGGTGGTGACAGGGTGCTGGCCTTTAATCCCAGCACTCAGGAGGCAGAGGTAGGCAGATGTCCTGGTCTACAGACAGCCAGAACTACACAGAGACCTTGTCTTCAAAAAACAAAAACAAAACCAACAACAAAGCAGGGGGGCTGATGAATGCCTATAATTCAAGTACTAAGAGGGCTGAGGCAGGAGGGTGTCTAGTTCAAGGCTAGCCAGTGCTACTTAACAACAAAATCCTGCTTCAAAATTCTAGCCTTTTTTTTTTTGAGACTGGGTCACACTATGTAGTCCTGGATGTTCTGGAGCTCCCTATGCAGGCTGGCCTTGAACTGACAGAGATCTCCCAAGCACTAGGATTAAAGGTGTGCATGACCACACCTGGCTCCTAACCAGTTTTTTTTTTTTAAAGACAGAAACAGCCAGGGGCTGTGGTGGTACACACCCTTAATCCCAGAACTTGAGATACAGAGACAATGGGATCTCTGTCAGTTTGAGGCCAGCCTGGTCTACAGAATGAGTTCCAGGACAGTCAGGACTGTTACACAGAAAAACTCTGTCTTGAAAAACCAAACAAACCCAAACCCAAAATACAAACAAACAAACAAAAAGAACCAAGAGTTGGGCATGGTGACTAATGCCTGTCATTCCAGCACTTGGAAGATGTAAGTGGATGGTCAGGGGTTCAATGTCACCTTCTGCTAAATAATGAATTCCAGGCCAGACTGGGCTACAAGAGAACCTTTCCTGGGCTTTGGTGGCTCACACCTTTAATCCCAGCACTTGGGAGGCAGAGGCAGGAGGATCTCTGTGAGTTCGAGGCCAGCCTGGTCTACAGATCAGAGTTCTCGGACAGCCTCCAAAACAATACAGAGAAACCCTGTCTCAAAAAAAAAAAAAAAAAAAAAAAAAGAGAACCTTTCCTCAATAACTCCTCCCCACCAAAAGACAGTGTCACTAAGTAGCCCAGGCTGGCCTATAAATCCACATTATCTTGCCCTTCGGCCTCCCAAAAGCTGGGATTACAGATGTGTGCACCGGCATCCAGCACTCTGTTTTATTCTATGTTATCCTTACCTTGTTCCTGCAAGCTTATTATATATATGACCTATTAATATATACTCACTTCTTCATAAGGGTACAATTTTAGGCCCATGTGTCTGGTGAGACAACTACTGTCTGTGTTTCCTTGAGTCTACTACCATTTCAATTAGAGAACAGTACTAAAACATTAGTCACCCTCTCATCTGGCAGAAGTTCAAGACAGATGTTAGTCACTTGTAAATCACCAGAGGATGTTTTTGCAACCACACCTATAGAAAAAGGAAAAGGAAACATAAGCCAGGTGTAGTGGTGCACGTCTAAATCCCTGATATTCAGGATTGCCGTGAGTTCAATTCCTGGGGTTCCATAAGGATACCCTGTTTCAGAAAGGGAGGAAGGAAGGGGGATATCGAGAAAGTGCTTCACGAGCCTGGCAACCCGAGTTCTGTCTCTGGAACCCACATAAAAGCCAGATGCAGAGATTCAGTGAAGTTATAATCCCCACACTCCTGCCGTGAGACGGGCAGCAGAGACAGCTGGAGTATGCAGTCCGGCAACAGAGACAAGGAGGCACCTGTCTCAGCCAGGTGGAAAGCAAGAACGGACTACTGAAACTTGTCCACTGGCTTCTGCAGGTTCCATGTGACAAGCACAGAGCAGCACTCACATGTCAAACACATACTTTTTTTTTTGGTTTCTCCAGACAGGGTTTCTCTGTGTAGCCTTGGCTATCCTGGAACTCTCTCTGTAGTCGATGCTGGCCTCAAACTCACAGAGGTGCTCCTGCCTCTTCCTTCTGAGTGCCGGGATTAAAGTTGTCTGCCATCACTGCCTGGCAATAATTTCATATTTTACTTGAAATATACAGACTTTCAGAGTGCCTCTTCAGCCAGGTGGTGGTGGCACACGCCTTTATTGCAGCACTTGGGAGGCAGAGGCAGGTAGATCTCAGTGAGTTCAAGGCCAGCCTGGTCTACAAATCGAGTTCCAGGACAGCCTCCAAAGCCACAAAGAAACCCTGTCTCAAAAAACAAAACAAAACAAAATAGAGTGCCTTTTCAATAGCCTATATACACAGTTTAAAAATAAAAATCTTTTTTAATTAAGTGGTTATTGATATTGGTAATAAACTGCATATTCCATGATGATCCTATAAGAACAAAATGGGTTTGAAAATTCCTTTCACCTCTATGATGTCACAGGCATTGTAAGGTCATAGTACAACACATAAAGGCTGTATTTGTGATACTCCTACGGTAAACACACCTTCTGAGCTGCCCATCCTCTCATATAGTTCAGGGTTATGAACACTACATGCTACGTCAAGACAAACAGCTATGTTATGGGTAGGTCTATGCATTTACTATATTTTTCTTTTTTTCTCATTATTTTAGAAAATACTCCCGGGTGGTGGTGGCACACACCTCAACTCCAGGAGGCAGAGGCAGGTGGATCTCTCAGAGTTTAAGGCCAGCCTGGCCTACAGGGTGAGTTTCAGGACAGCCAGGGCTACACAGAGAAACCTTGTCTCAAAAACCAAAAAGAAAGCCGGGCGGTGGTGTCGCATGCCTTTAATCCCAGCACTCGGGAGGCAGAGGCAGGTGGATCTCTGTGAGTTTGAGACCAAGCCTGGTCTACCGAGCGAGTTCCAGGACAGGCTCCAAAACAATATAGAGAAACCCTGTCTCAAAAAACCAAAAAGAAAAAAAAAAAGAAAGAAAGAACATTTGTATTTACAAAAGGAAGTTTTGCTGGTCTTGTCAGTGTTGGATCACAGAAGCTGCCCCATATAGGAGTCACCTATGTCTCATAGCCTACCTAGTACCTGCCCCAAAGTGCTAAACTCCCAATGTGTAATAGCCTCCAGTTGGGATGGGACACAATAGGATTAACTTTTTTGTTTGTTTGTTTGTTTGTTTGTTGGTCTTTTGAGACAGGGTTTCTCTGTGGCTTTGGAGGCTATCCTGGAACCAGCTCTTGTAGACCAGGCTGGCCTTCAACTTACAGAGATCCGACTGCTTTTGCCTCCTGAGTACTAGGAATAAAGGTATGTGCCACCAACACCCAGCGGAAACTTATTATTAATTATGAAAACTAAGCCTTAGCTTAGCTTGTTTCTAACTAGCTCTTATAACTTAACCTATATTTTTTTCAATCTACGTTCTTCAATGAGCTTTTTACCTCATCTCCAGCTTGCTCATTCTGTTTCTTCCCTGTCTGAAGACTCCACTTTCTTCTTCCCACTTTCTTCTCTCTGTCCAGAAGAGACCTCCTGCCTAGCTACTGGTCAGTTAGCTCTTTATTAAGCCAATCACAGTGACATATCCTCACAGTATAAAGGAATATTCCACAACACCTCTAAACTCAGAGACTACTGCCCTCTAAATATAAAAAAAAAATTTCCTTGTTCTACAGGTGGTTTGCGGTTGGATCTCCTATCCTAGCTTCCTCCATGCCCACTGGCCAGCTTTACTAAGGATTTACCTCAGATCCATCCCAGAGCATGTCCCTACCTGACCTGGAATCTATTATTCAAAACAGGTGGGCTGTGAGATGGTTTGGCTGGTAAAGTGCCTACCTCCAAAACTGATCCCCAGAGCTCATGTGGTAGAAGGAGAAAACCAGCTCCCGCAGGTTGTCCTCTGACCTCCACATCACCCATAGCACACAGACACACAGACACACAGACACACAGACACACACACAGACACACACACAGACACACACACACACACACACACACACACGTCTGATGGGTTGTGCCTCACCAGCTATAGCCTCATACAGTTCATGATTTCATGATTAATACATCTTTTGATTTCATAATTTTCTCTCACTCTTGACTTAATCTCTTGTTGTTTGGGTTCATAGTGACCTCTGAGCATACAAAATTCATCCCAAATGTTACCAACCCTCATTTGACTGACCTAGAAATGAGTTTAAACTGATTAAGAAGCTGGGTATGCAAAATGACACACACCTTTAGTCGGAGCTATTAGGAAAGCTGATTCAGGAGAACTGTTCTGGCTTAGGAAATCCTGGCCAGCCTAGAAAACATAGCAAGGCTTCCATTTAAAACATGACTAAGGACTGCAAAGGAGGAAAAATCAAAGACAACTATTGCTCACCAATCAAGTCAGTCCTGTTCTGGCATAGCTGCCAGGACAGCTGTGATCTTAGGGAAGGATGAAGTGGTGGCTTCAATTAAAAATCTGCTTCACTAAAGGCAATGAGATAGAACAAAAATAAAATAAAGGCCCTATAGAAAAAGTTGTAGCTTCTTTGCAGAACTGGGGTTGAGCCTACGGTCTTATGCATGCTGGGTGAGCACTCCACCATTGAGCTACATCCATAGACATTTAAAATTATGTTTATTTTATCCAGGTGGTGGTAGTTGATCCCTGAACTCAGGAGATAGAAGCAGGCAGATCTCTGAGTTCCAGGTCAGCCTGGTCTACAGAATGAGTTCCAGGATAGCCAGAACTACACAAAGAAACCTTGACTCGAAAATAAAATAAGATAAAATAATGTTTATTTTGAGACAGGTTCGCAAAATAGTTGCCCAGGTTGATCATAAACGTGTTATGTAAGCCAGGTAGGCTTTGACTTGTCAGTCCTCCTGCTTCAGCCTCCAGAACAGCTGGGATTACAAACATGTGCCACCTGACCAAAACTGGGGATACTCTTGATGACAGATATTGATGTCAGACACAGACATTAATCCCTTTTAACGCCAAAATCATAACTGCTGTGCCTGGGTTTGGGTTGTAGAACTCTGGCTCTAGGGGTGGTGAGGGAATGAAGAAAGGACAGGCACACATACACATGCATACAGGAAAGCTGGGATCAGGTTGGCATCTGCTACTGCTGATGGAGGCTGTGTACTATCACAAGCTGCCCAGAACCTCAGCATGCTCAGTCGCAGGGGTAGTGGCAGCTGATCTTGGTAGGAGGTCTCCATAGGTGAAAAGTTTCAGGCTGGAAACACCAGGCAGGGAGGAAGCTGCAGTTTCTAGTTTTTTTACTCAGTGGTCACTTTCTACCACTGGAACCCTGGAGCAAAACATTGTCATCCCTCTGGAACCTGGCCCATGTAGGGAAACTGCTTTGCCTATTTCCTGTGGGTTCAAAGCCTTGGTATCCTTGGCATCAAAGAGCCTATGTCAACATTATACTCACTCACTCAGGGGTCCCTCTGCTCCCCAACACAATCAAAGCAAGAAGCCCGCAACGTTGAAAGAAAAGCCCAGTCTGCCTGTGATATTGGATTCACTGCTATCTCTGGGTAACTGAGAAGATTCAGGAATCATTATTTTTTGCTAGAAAAGTAGGTCAATGACAAATCACTTGCCTGGCACGATCAAGCTCCCAAGTTCCATCCCTAGCATTGCCAAGAAAGGGGAGGGAGATAGGAGACAACAGAGAATAGGACAAGGCACCACGGGCACCTATAGTTCCTGCTCCTCAGGAGGCTGAGGAGAGGGATCATTTGAGCTCAGAAGTTGGAGGCCAGCCTGGGAAGCACACTGGGACTCTGCCTTGGAAACAGTACCCGATGTGGCACTTAGGAGGCATGAAGATCTTCCAAGCTACAGAGTGAGTGTGAGCCTTTCCTGGCCTGTATGAGAGCATCTCAAAACACAACAACCCAAGTGAAGAGTTTTGGTTCCTACCTACTTACTCATGAGGCTGAGATAAAAGACATTTTTTTTTTTTGCCTACATAGTAAGTTCTAGGCAAACCTTGGATACAGTGTGAGATTTTTTTTTTTTTTTGGTTTTTCGAGACAGGGTTTCTCTGTGGCTTTGGAGGCTGTCCTGGAACTCACTCTGTAGACCAGGCTGGCCTCGAACTCACAGAGATCCGCCTGCCTCTGCCTCCCGAATGCTGGGATTAAAGGCGTGTGCCACCAACGCCCCGCCAGTGTGAGATCTTATTCCCTCAAAAGTCAAACAAAAATATCAAATAGGAAAACAAACAGTGAGTCTCCCCCCGCCCCCAGCAGGGTTTCTCTGTGGCATTGGAGGCTGTCCTGGAACTAGCTCTTGTAGGCCAGGCTGGTCTCAAACTCACAGACATCCTCCTGCCTCTGCCTCCCGAGTGCTGGGATTAAAGGTATGTGCCACCACCACCCATGCAAACAGTGAGTCTTAAAGAGCTATGTGAAAACAGGATCATTTTGGGGACACGCCACTTGAGCTGATTGGGGAAGAAAAAAGTCACCCACCAGAGCAAATCTTCAGTATGGGGAAGCATTCCCATTCTGGAGACAAACAGGTCAGTGCAGAGTCTCAAGGCTTTTAAGGATGGGATTGCAGTCTTGCTTGGGATCAGTGTTGTAGTTACAAATTCAAAGTCTTGGTGATCTGGTTAGAGATAACCCCAGGGTCTCCAAGCATATCGGTAAGTACATAATGTCCATGCACTTCAGGAGCCACAAGAAATTTCAGCCCAGCTTTTCTGAGATGTTCTCCTGAATTGCTATGCTAGCAAGGAGGACTGTTGTTAAAACTACCATTTCAAGAGCTTGATTATTAGTTGGGCCTGTTGGAGCAGCCCTGTGGTCCTAGTTACTCAACAGCTGAGGCAGGGGGATCACAAGCACTGCCTGTACTATGAGAGTGAGTTCAAGGATAGCCTGGCCAAAGAACTGAAAGCCTGCCTAAAAAGAAGTCTAGGGCAATCCACTTTTAGGTCTGCTGCCTATGGTACTCTCTGGCTTCAGGGAGCTGCCTCTCTACCTCAGGAAAGTCTGCTTCCTTGCCTTAAAACAAAACAAAACAACAACCACACAACAAAAAACTAGTCAGTGTTATATGCTTTGGGAAGTGGATACTAGACCAATGGGAATTCAAGGTCATCCTCAGCTACACAGGATCCTACCACAAAGAGAAGAGGGCTGGAGAATTAGCTCAGTATTGGGTTAGCAGCTGTAAGACCCTGAGTTCAAATCTCTCTCTCTCTCTCTCTCTCTCTCTCTCTCTCTCTCTCTCTCTCTCTCTCTCTCTCTCTCTCACTCACACACACACTTTTTGCTTATTATTGAGAATATTCTAATAAATTCTATGAGTGATGTTCATTTCAGTAGCAATTTGCTCTTTCTCCACCCAACCTACCTCTTTGATCTAACCATGAGATCAAGGAGTTATGGTTAGAAAGGCCTGTGGCTCAAGGAGGACCCTTGCCCAGGTTATTACTGCAATGGAGAAGGATGCTGAAAAGACATTGATGCAATTCTGGAAACATTGTGACATCTATGACTGTATCCGGAACCTTGTCTGTGGTTAGGTGATGTCACCAAGGTATGAATGCATGGTATCTGGAACAAGACACTCAAGAGTTCATCCAGGACTACAGAGGACTCACCAAGGGTGAGGAGGTAGCAATATCTGTAACGCTGTGTGGAGATGGCCAACAATTTCACCTGGGTATGGATGAGGATGATGCTGAGCTCCCAGGAGAGGTTTCTTAGCAACTGGTATGGGAGTTGATGGGAACAGGAATGCAGCTACAAATAGGAAAGGGATAAATCCCAAGAAAACCCAGGGAAGAGTTGAGAGGAAACCTGGTAGACTTCCATGATCTCCTCAAGAATTACTTCAAAATAAAGAATGTGGGTGTAGCTGGTGGTAGAGCACTTGCCTAGCATGCTTAAGGTTCTGTCCCTAGCACTGCAGGAACAACAAAGTAACATGGACCCTGATACTGAAAGAGTTTCTCTTTCAGTTGAGATTATAACATAATTACAACAATTCTCACTTCCCCTTTCCTCCCTCCAAATCCTCCTCCTTGCTTTCTTCCTAATCTGTGGCCTGTTTTTCCCCCTGTGCGTACATGTATACACACATATATTTCTAAATATAACCTGCTTGGTTTGTGTTTGCTACTCACATGTATGTTTTCAGGGTTGACCATTTAGTACTGCATGACCAAGTATCGTCCTCTTCTCTATTTCGCCCACTCTCAGCATTCCTTAGTTGCCTGTAGCTCCTTGTGTAGGGTTGAGGTCTCATGGGCTCCCCATCCTACCCCATCCACTTTGGAATGTCTATAATTGCTGTCTTGGTTCAGCTCATATTTAGGCAGTCATGTGGTGATATTTTATGGGTGTAGCTTCAGACATTCCTAGGAGACACAGACTCACAGCGAATTCCTGATTCTCTGGCTCATCTATAATGCTCCCTGAGCCTTAGGTATAAGAGTATATCCATTGGGGACTGGGCTCTATAACACTATAATTTGATTGGGCAAGGGCTTTGATTTAGTTATTACTCTGTATTTAGCCTCACAAATAGTGTGTAGCATTGTTAGAGCTATAGATATTGTTTTAATGTATGTATGAACAAAATGAGATTATCTTGGAATGTATTTATTTAAATTTTATTATATCTTATATGTATGGGTATTTGCCTGAATGTATCTGTACCACTTGTGTGTCTAGTGCCCATAGAGGACAGAGTGGGACATTGGATCCCTTGGAACTGGAGTTATAACTATTGTGAGCTACCATGTGGGTTCTGGGAATTGAACTTGAGTCCTTTGGAAGAGCAGCCAGTTAACCTCTAAGCCATCTCTCTGGCCCTAGGATGTACTTATTCAAAGAATTAAGAAAAAGAAATGAAAGACGGGCATTGGTAGGGCACACCTTTAATCCCAGCACTCGGGAGTTCGAGGTCAGCCTGGGCTACAGGAAGAGTGCCAGTACAGGTTCCAAAGCAATATAGAGAAATCCTGTCTCAAAAAAAAAAAAAAACAAAACAGAAAGAAAAGGAAATGATATGTGTTCTTTCTCTCATTGAGACATTAAGGAAAGGACGCATATGTGCCCACGGAGAATGGGATTTAAGAACTTGCAGAGAATACTCAACAAAATAATGGAGAGAAATAAAAATGGTTTATCTGATAGGGAGCCAAATTGCTAGCAATGTCACCCCTCCTCCCAAGGATTATGGCTTCAAAATGTGTTATGCAATGACAAAAGCATTAACCATCATAATGAAGGTATGGATAGAACATTATGTTTGTTTGCCAAACTTGTTCCTGACAAATGGGCTCTGTATTCCAAGATGGGAAGCCACAGTCCTCAAAGCTTTCAGACAGAGAAATAAGCTCAAGATGCAGAATGATTTGCTTATTGTTTGAACAGTAAGTAACAAAACAAATTAGAAAGACAGGACATGGGGAGAAGAAATGGAAAATAGCCTCTCTGCCTGTGTCCACAGGCTCTGTTCTGAATTTATTAATGGAACACTAACAATGAGGCATGCCAGCACATTGAGATGCACAGTTTATATGCGTTGTAAAGGTGCCCAATTCAGGGACCGAGAGGCAGCTGCAATTCAGAAGTTACTCTCCAAACTCCTGAAGCTGCCCAGAGGGCAGAATCTGCCCATGTGGCGCACACTGTTCTAGTTTCTACAAAGGCATTGCAGCATATGGCAGAGGTCCTACCGTGGGTAATGGGGCAGGCTACTCATTAGTGTGTTGGGGGGGTCTAACCCCTTAGCTCCCACAGAAGCCTTTTTCTCCAGCAATACTAGGGTCAGACTCAATATGTTGCCTTCACAGAACTATGAAAAAATATGACTAATATTTGTCATACACAGCCCATTTTCTAGTGTTGCTCATATTGTTGAAACATAGTACTTTGGATGTTGGTACACACACAGGACAGTTGTGACCTTATCTTCTTCTATTCCTAGTGTCACGATTCAGTGACTGGAGAGAAGCAATTTACACATGTTTTTCTATGGCCTCCACAAATGGACTGTGTTACTTACATACCCAATAGATACACACACACATACACACACACACACACACACACACACACACACACTTCAAAATAGGGAGCAAATGGGGAGAATGGAAAGGGAAGCTTTGGAGACATAACTTTTTTTTTTTTTTCAGGATAGGTTTTCCCTGTGTAGCCCTGTCTATCCTGGAACTCACTCTGTAGATCAAGCTGACCTCAGACTCACAGAGATCCGCCTGACTCTGCCTCCCAAGTGCTGGGATAAAAGGCATGTGTCATCACTGCTGGGTAACCCATAACTCTTAGAATCAACAACAGGGTTAGCCTTGAGGTGTAATTGAACACTTGGGAGGTGGAGGCAGGAGGATAAGAAATTCACATCATCCTGGGTCATTTATGTAAAGAGTTCAAGGCTAGCCTTGGCTACAAGAGACACAAAACCGAATCAATTCTACCACTAAAAAAGAAAAGGAAATCACCAAGAAGTAGAAATGAGTTTTTTCAAATCACCTTTCCTCATCCCTGACTTGGTAAAAATTATGAAAATGATTTCTAAGGAATTTGTCCTCTTGGCATTCCATACTAGCCACCAGAATCCATTGTGTCTAAAACATACCAGGCTTTCAGCACCTCTCTCCTCACGTCTGGAAAGTTCTCCTAACCCAGGGGATTGCATTGCTTTATTTGCTGACGATTAAACCCAGGACCTGACAAATGTTAACCGAGCACTCCACCTCAGAACTTTATCTGTGTCACCATGTTTTCTCCTCCCTTTAAAACTCAGTTCATGAGTTTGTGAGATGGCCCATGCTGCCAAGCCTGACACTCTGAGCTTGATCCCTACAACCTATATGGCACCAGGGTCGGTCCCGAGATTGTCCCGAGAGCTCCACCTATGTGCCATGGCATGCATGTGCCCGCACATATACACATACACACACGATGAAAATGTAATTAAAAGCAGGTGTGGAGATGCACACCTTTAATCCCAGCATTTGGGAGAATAGAGACAGGCAGATCTCTGAGTTTGAGGCCAGTCTGGTCTATAGAGTGAGTTCCAGAACAGTCAAAGGCTACACCTGTCCCAAAGCCCACAAACAAACAAACAAACATAATTTAGGAAGAAAGAAAAGGAAGGAACCTGGGAGCTAGAGAGATAGTTCATTAGTTGGGTACTTTGCTTCACAAGTTTGGTTCCCAGAACCCACATGGAAGCTTACAACTCTGTGACTCCAGTTTCAGGGGATCAACAGCCTCTTCTGACCTCTGAGAGCCCCAGGCACTCACATGATGCACATACATATATAGGCAAAACACTATAAATATGAAAATAAAGTTATGTCTTTAGAAGAAAACTCTGCTTACAAAAAAAGATGAAACTTGGGGGAGAATGGAAGGGAGAAATAATGTAATTATATTATCTCAAAAAAGGAAATAATTATAATGGGGGAGTTGGGGGGAGGGCACGGGAGGAGGGGAGGGAAAGGGAGAGGGACCTGGAACTGACTTGTGAAGCAACCTTGTTTCTTTTTTTTTTTTTTTTTTTTTGGTTTTTCGAGACAGGGTTTCTCTGTGGCTTTGGAGGCTGTCCTGGAACTCGCTCTGTAGACCAGGCTGGCCTTGAACTCACAGAGATCCGCCTGCCTCTGCCTCCCGAGTGCTGGGATTAAAGGCGTGTGCCACCAACGCCCGGCAGCAACCTTGTTTCTTATCTATATTTAAACTGAAAAATAAATTTAAAAAAAGAAAGAATTTCTTTGGGAAGTCCACTCTGGTATTTCTTTTTCTACAGATTTTTTTTTTTGGCCATACAGATGACTCCCTCATTATTTGGTGGCATCTATCTTGTCTACTGATCTTCCTAGACTGTGTGATATTTCAGCCAGGCACTCTGCTTGAATCTGATCAGAGTCTGTGGTTTCGACTAACAAAATGTGGCAGAAGCTGGGTGAGGAGTCACATGCCTTTGGCACCAGTATGTGGGAAGCAGAGGCAGGCAGATCTCTGTGAATTGGAGGCCAGCCTGATCTACATGAGCAAGTTCCAGGCCAGCCAGGTCAACAAAGGTCATGATGATCCTCTTGCCTCTCTTCCTGGGTGCTTGGATTACAGACCTGACTTGAAGCATCTTGAGTTCTTTAGAGAAAGCTGAAAAGGTGTGTGGGTTACTGGTGAGGATTCACCACCAAGGAATTGTGGGTAGGTGGAGGAGTTTAATAACACAGGAGCACCACACTGTAGGTGGAGTTTTCATCAGGACTGCCAGCTTCCAAATAACCACACAGAAACTTAGTACTAAATACAAATGCTCAGCTGATTGCTTAGGCTCGTCTCCAGCCAGCTGTTACAACTTAAATTAACCCATTTCTATTAATCCATTTGCTGCCCCAAGGCTCATTTATCTCATCTATGAACTTCCCATGTTGCTTCTTTTGTGTCTCGCTCAAGACTTCTCTGACTCTGCACTCCTCCTTCCCAGCATTCTCTCTGCCCCTAAAATCATCAGCTTTTAATTAACAATGAGAGCAACACATCTTCACAGTGTACAGAAATACTACTATTCCACAGCACCAAATGAAGCTGTGGATTTTGCTGTTAGGTTTCCAAATAGAAGTATCAGGGTTTTTGTTTTGTTGTTGTTTTTTTCCCCAAGACAGGGTTACTCTGTGTAGCCTTGGCTGTCCTGGAACTAACACTGTAGACCAGGCTGACCTTGAACTCAGACATCTGCCTGACCACCAAGTTTGATTCTAGGTTCTGCCTCTTTAGCTGCTTCTTTCCTCCTTCTTAACTAGCTAGCTCTCCTCAGCTACTCAGTGTTCTCTCGCCTTGATACACCCTTTTGGGCTGCCCACCACGTGGGCATCTCTTCTCTACATCCTTTAGGGTACCCACCTTGTGGGCATCTCCCTGCAATGCCTTTTAGGGCCCCATCACATGGGCAAGTCTATTCACTAAGACCCTTGCACCTCTCCAGCTATTTCCTCTTCTGCTTGCCCTAACCACTTGTCTCTCTCCTTCTGCTGGTACATGTCGCTATGGAGCTCCCTGCTTTGTCTACTTTTGCTATGAAAGTCACACTGGTGTGCCAGGAAGCTTCCTCTTGCTCTACTGGGCTCCAACACATGGAAAGGGACATCTCTCCTCTGTGCTTTGGGGCATTTCTCTCTGACAAGTCTCTCAGTACTCTTGGGGAAGCCCTGGATTGAAATTCTTCTTACTATGACACTTACCCCTCTGCTGCTTCATGCCTCTTCACCTCCACTAGGAGCTGATTACATGCTCCCAGATCTGTGACCCTTTCCTTGACCCCGTACCCTGGGACCTGCTCTATCTTTCCTTCTGCCCTCCTGTATGCTATGCATTTTCTTGCCTCTCCCTAGGAGCTGTCTGTTCAATCCCACAGCTTCTCTATGCCCTCCTGGCCTCTGTGATATTGGAACACTTCTCAGGGTAAAGTTTCTGCTTGATCTTTCTTGTCCCTTATGGCTACACTGTTTGTTCTCTGCCTCTTAGTTACCTAACCCTCCCTCTGGTAGGTTCTTTTCATGACCCTTCCTTCTTTTCTCCTTGTATTCAATTCCTTTCTAGGACTCAAGAGATTTTCTTACAGCCTCTCTGTCTTACTAAAAACAGCTTGACCTCAGTATGGCTTGCTGACCAGAGTTAGCACATGAGTTCCTGCACAAGCAAATGATCCCAAATTCTCTCGCCCTCCTTCCCCCCCCCTGCTTTTCTTTTTCTTTCTTTCTTTCTTTTTTTTTTTTTTTTTTTGGTTTTTCGAGACAGGGTTTCTCTGTATTGTTTTGGAGGCTGTCCTGGAACTCTCTCTGTAGACCAGGCTGGCCTGGAACTCAGAGATCCGCCTGCCTCTGCCTCCCAAGTGCTGGGATTAAAGGTGTGTGCCACCAATGCCTGGCCCAAATTCTCTTATCTCTAAGGTTTTACAAGTTTCCAAGTCTTTTCGAGACAGGGTTTCTCTGTATTGTTTTGGAGGCTGTCCTAGAACTCGCTCTGTAGACCAGGCTGGCCTCGAACTCACAGAGATCCACCTGCCTCTGCCTCCCAAGTGCTGGGATTAAAGGCGTGCGCCACCAACACCCGGCCGACTTTCCAAGTCTTTTATCTCTATGATTTCTCTGTGCTCTGCTCTCAAATCTTTTAAGACTATTGTATAAACAGTCTTTATATCTAGATTTGTAAATTCATTGGGCATGGTTAAAGAAGCTATAAAATCTGTAACAAAATTTGGCATAAAATTTACAGCAAGCTGGGCATTGGTGGTACACGCCTTTAATCCCAACACTTGGGAGGCAGAGGCAGGCTGTAAGCTTTTTTGTTGTTGTTGTTGTTGTTGTTTTTCAAGACAGGGTTTCTCTGTATTGTTTTGGAGCCTGTCCTGGAACTTGCTCTGTAGATCATGCTGGCCTGGAACTCACAGAGATCTGCTTGTCTCTGCCTCCCAAGAGCTGGGATTAAAGGCGTGCACTATTAAACATTTTCAATGCCATATTCAGCAGATCTGAAGAGTTTGAGGACCATCTATCTATTAAGTATACCTGATTTAGTTACTTTCTTTAGGCCTAACTTTGAAAACATACACAGGAGGCTAAATAAAGTTTATTCCTCTAACTACATAAATGCATGACTACAAGTATAGTTGTGAACACATTAAAGAATTTGATTATTTATAAGATGACTATTAACTTGTATGTCTTCTTTAACAGTTTAGAATAAGTTGGTAACTTTTGTAAGATTAGGATTTTGCATTGGGTGGTGGTGGTGCATTACAGAGTTAATTCCAAGAGGGTCAGGGCTACACAAAGAAACCGTGTCTTGAAAAACAAAAAACCAAAACCCCCACAAGCTTCCCATGATAGAGAGAATCACCTGGCTACATCTTCTCCAAAGATGATGGAGCCTGCTTTAAATGTGGCAAAGCTGGCCATTGGGTGAGAGCTGCCCTTCACCTTGCCCACCGCCACTGGGACCCTGTCTAAACTGTGGACAAGCAGGACATTGGAGAGTCGAGTGCCATATTGTGCCTAGACAAGGTAGGCCAGTTCCCCCAATCTCTTCCTCTACAGGAAAGTCTGTTAGGCCTGGTGGCCAAAGATTGACATTTGGGACCTCTGTCCCCAGTGACCGTTTAGGGACTTAGGGTGAGTGTTCAGGTAGCCGCTAAGTCTCTGCCGTTTTTAATAGTTTCAGGAGCTGCTTACTTAGGTGAAATTGATCCTTCTCAGATCTCTGATGGAGCTGATGACTAGACTAATGATAGCTTGTCAGTTTAACAGCTTAACAACAGCAGCCAAGGCTTCAGAAGCCTTTTCAGTTCTCTTCATGAAGCCTCACTTTCTAGGCCTCTGGCTGAGAAAGTGTACCTTGCTACCAGACTCTAAAATGAGATAAGCTCATAAAGCACGTTTAAAGGAACCTGCTTTACAATGACTGCTATCAGTAACCAACCACCCATGTCTCATGGCCAATAATATCTGGAATAAAAAAGTTTAAAGTTTATGTAAGTTCTAAAGGTATAGGAAAGTGACTTAAAGTATATAAAAATATAAAAAATGCTTCAGATTTCTTTTCCTTGCTATGTTATTGTTATACTAAGACTTCAGAAGTTCAGTTTTTTTTTTTTTTGAGACAGGGTTTCTCTGTGTAGCTTTGGAGCCTGTCCTGGCACACTCTGTAAACCAGGCTGGCCTTGAACTCACAGAGATCTGCCAGCCTCTGCCTTGTGGCATTAAAGGCATTTGCTACCACTGCCATGCAAAAGTTCAGAATTTTAACAATCAATGGAGTTCTAATCTAGCTCTGGTAAAGTACTGCTGCTATTATCATAATCCCAAGCTCAAAAATTTACAGTTTACTTTGGTTGTCTTCTAAGTATAGACTTAAAAATGTTTCTCACTGGGGCTAGAAATATCTGTCCAGTCTCTATGCACCTAGCCTCTGGATAGAGAAAAGAGTGTTAATACTTTTAACCACAGTCATTTTTGGGTTCCAAAGCTTGCACTGTGACCCAAAGACATGAATCTACTGCTCTTTCTACATTGTAGATTTCAACACAGATTACAAACAGTGGGAATGCTAAAATACTGACAATTTATCTCTTTTTATAAACTTAAATTCTCCTGGTCTACAGAGCAAGTTCCAGGACAGCTTCCAAAACAATACAGAGAAACCCTGTCTCAAAAAACCAAAAAAAAAAAATCTTATAAGCTGGGCATTGGTGGAGCACGCCTTTAATCCCAGCACAGGGGAGTCAGAGGCAGGCATATCTCTATGAGTTTGAGGCCAGCCTGGTCTACAGAGCAAGTTCCAGGACAGCCTCCAAAACAATACAGAGAAATCCTGTCTCAAAAAACAAAAACAAACAAACAAAAATTCTTATAAGCTTCAGGGAATTGACGTGGTTCCATCTCTCACAGGTCAAATGAACTTCAGATAAGTACTGTCAACCTGTTTCCTACCTGGCTATCCAGAGGGTGGGATCTGTTCCTGGTCTTGGGGCCCCCCTTCCCCAACTACCAGAACTACCATGGGCTAAAAGTTTCAAATGTACACCTAAGAAAAAATTTCCGCTCTGTTCCTAACACACACACACACACACACACACACACACACACACACACACACACACACACACACACACAAGAAAACTTCTAAGACCTTAGAGTTACTCAGGCAACGCTGAGGATTGTGGCTCGTGCCTTGTGATTGAGGATTGTGCCCCTGAAGGATCACTGAAAATTTGAGACCATCTTGGGCCATAGAGTAAAAAAGACCCAGCCAGGAAACAACAAGAAAAGGCACTGTCTCAGAGCTGATTTCAAAACCACTTCCAAGGAAAAGAATGTAAGGTTTTATATGACTCAGAGATCCTTTGAGCTAAGCCACCCTCCTACAAGTGTCCCCACATCAGCTTCACAGGGCCCATGCTGAGGCTGTGGAAGACATTTATGGGGCATTTTCCCCCAAACTAATGAAGTTGAGTATATTGATATGCAGGCAACTTGCCAAATTTAAAAAGAACTCGTTAGCTCCCTCTGCAACCCACAGAGACAATACAAAACAAAGAGGTTTCTGGATCCCCACCTACCATGGCCAAAACAGACTGAAGAAAGTACTCAGGGACAAAAACGGGCTGTTTCTTAAGGGGATGGTACATGACTCAGAGCAGAGTCCAGTCACAAAGGCTTATTCTTAGAGAGCAGAATGCAGCTGTAATTAAAGAACCAGCCAGCATATCTGGCCAGATTTCAGAATGTCTTCTTTCATTGTTCAAATTTATTTAATTTGTTTCAAAAATTTTCAGGGCTCGGGACTAAACTAAGGACCTTGTGCCTTCCAGGCCAGCTCTACCACTAAGTTAACTCCCCAACTCCTATTTTTTTTAATAATAAAATATTAAGTTTAAAAAAGCAGTGTGTGTGTACGCATGTGCGCAGAGGACAACTTTCAGGAGCTGGTTCTCTTTCCACCATGTGGGTTTTGAGGATTGAACGAAGGTAATCAGGATTGGCAGCAAGCATCTTTACCTGCTGAGCCATTATATTGGTCTTCTACATTTGTTTTATAAGTAGGATACTGGTAAAGAACTCACTAGGCAGGTCAGAATGCCTTTGAACTTGCTGAAATCCTCACAACTCTCCTTTGTGCTGAGATTATAGGTGTGCATCACCATTTCTAGTTATAGATTAAGGAAATTCTGGTGAGTCTTAATGTACTTGAAATGTTTAAAATTTATGTGTGAGTGTGTATGCCGCATGTTTGCAGGCGTCCACGGGTCCAGAAGAGGGCTTTAGTCAGACCATCTGGAGCTGGAGTTCTGGGCAGTTGTGAGCTGCTGCACACGGGTGTTAGGAAGAGCTGCAAGTACTCCTTACCACTACCGGTTAAGGTTTGCTTTTTCTACCACTATGCTCTTGATCAGGAGTGTTTACTGCTTTTATCTTACCTCTATCTCAGAATTGCAGCTTAGTGCAGAGAGATAACATGCCTTCAGTTCTGTCTTCTAGCTGAAAGGGACAATACTCACCAAGTCTGATTTCAGGAGCTGTGTCAGGAGCCTTGCCCTCACGATGAGCTAAAGACCTCCGTCCTGAGTCTGCTGCTGTAACTAAGTGGCTGGGTCTTGCTGGGTCACTCTGAAGATGAGTGACCTTTGTCATGAAAGTAATATAAACAATGTAATAACGTGTGGGTAGAGGATGGATGTGGTGACACATGAGAGATGGCTAGACATTGGGCAAGTTGGGATCATGTAGCTTCTTCCTTTTTTTCTTTCTGTTTTATATTACCCAGGTTGGCCTCTACCTTGCTATGGAGCTCAGGCTAGCTTTTAACTGTAGATCCTCTTGGTGCCATCCCCCAAGATTAAAGGCATGGGCTACCACAAGTCTGGGTGGGTTATGAGTGACTGACAGTCCGAGCTCAAGTAATTCAGGCACTGGTGGCTTCTACTTCCTGAGAGCCCTGAGCCACTAATGCACTCAGCTGTAGATCCTATTAAAAAATATATGTGTATATATACACATACATACACACACACACACAGAGAGAGAGAGAGAGAGAGAGAGAGAGAGAGAGAGAGAGAGAGAGAGAGAGAGAGAGGAGGGAACCAAATAAAGCCAGCTTCCTAGTTATTATGCCCTGGATCAAACCAAGGAGATACAATGAAATAAATGAATGACACTGAGTGACCCCAGATGACATCTTGACTTTTTTGAAGGGAATGGCATATTGAGTACATGGTGTGACAGCAGTGGGCTGTTGGTTGGCCTCTGTGGTAGAAGACTCCCTGTGTCCCCAGTTGACTTCATGAACAGAAGTTACTTGCCTAGGTCACTGAATTCCTGGCCCACCTACAAGCCCAGAGAGCCCCTATTCTCTAACCTCTGTAATGTAAAGAATAGCCCTTGTTCTGGAGGCTGTCCATCGACATAACTCAGTTCCCTTGGGGAGTGACCAGGGTTAGTTCCAAAGCAATACAGGGAAACCCTGTCTCAAAAAACAAACAAAAAGGAAAACAAACAAAAGAATCATTACTATTTTAAACACCCATGTTTTTTTCTACCAGAACTATTTTCCCAGATTGGACACTATACAGGGAAGTCAGTAGACTCTGTAGGTCATCTTATTTTAGTTTTTGAGATAGGCTACCACAGTGTAGCCCAAGCTGGCCTGTAACTCATTATGTAGCCCACTTCTGCCTCTGCTTCCAGGGTGAGCCACAGTACCTACCTTCTGAGGGACTTCCTAGCTCTGATTTGGTGTTCAGTGCATCTAGGCATTTCTTGGATGACAGGGATCTACATAACAAGAGCTCAGTTTTATCATTCTTCTGTGTTGTTTGAGACAGGATCTCACTCTGTAGTCAAGGTTGGTCTCAAACTCACAGTATTCCTCTGCCTCTGTCCTCAAAGCATTGAGGTTGCCTGCAATTACAGTGCATACTTTTGAAACAGGGTCGTGCAGTTCAGCTTTACGTCCCGTTCCTCCTTTATGTGGAGGACCTGATCCAGCACAGTATTTTTTTTAAAGACTTTTATTTATTACACATACAGTGTTCTGTCTGCATATAGGTCTGCAGGCCAGAATAGGGCACCAGATCTCATTACAGATGGTTGTGAGCCACCATGTGGGTGCTGGGAATTGAACTCAGGACCTCCAGAGGAGCAGCCAATGCTCGTAACTGCTGAGACACCTCTCCATCCCCCAGAGTGTATATTCTTATCAGTTTAGTAAATATAGAAAAATAATGCCTGGTTTATACTGTTGAGGTATAAAATAATAATACATGAAGCACTCAGAACAACGTCAGACACTGAATCAGAGCTCAGCAGTGTTAGTTCTGGCTTAAAATAAAGGCTAATAAGGAAATAGATAAACACCCTATGTTCTTTAAATTAATATATATATTTAATATATAAAAATTAATATGTATTAGCTCTGGCTGTCTTGGAACTCTATGTAGACCAGACTGGACTGAACTCACAGAGATCAACTTGCCTCTGCCTCTCAAGTCCTGGGATCAACGATTTGTACCACAACCTCTTGCATCTTAAAAGTAACATTTTATTTTATGTATATAGGCATTTTGCTTGTGTCTGTGCACGTGTATGCAGTGCCTGTAGAGGTGACAGTCAGATCCCCTATAACTGGAGTTATAGACAGGTATGAGCAGCTATGTAGGTTCTGAGAATCAAGTCTGGATCCTCTAGAAAAGCATCCCGTGCTCTCAACTGCTGAGCCGTCTCTTCTGCCCCATAAAATATCCTGATTTCTGGGCAAATTGAAGATTTAGTCGCTACATTTACATTCAGTGTTTCTCATAGTCTGCCCATAGCCTAGCTTTTGCTACCTTCCTAGTCTCATCTCTATTTATTCTTCCTCAGGTATCCCTTCCCTTTGCTTTGCTTTCTTAGCTCTGATTCATATTTCAAACCCATTAAAAACATTAATTGAAACAGGTTGAGGTAGTGCAGGCCTCTAATGCTAGCTCTTTGGGAGGTGGAGGCAGAAGGAACAGAGTTCAAAATCATCCTTAAGGACTAGCAAGTTCAAGGCCAGCCTGGGTTACCAGAGACCCTGTCACAAAAAGAACACAAAACAAAACCAAACCTCAAAGAAGGATACGAAGGGCCTGGATAATTTGTTCCGAGGTGACTCCTTTAGCAAGGCTTAATTGGACCCTGTTGGACTAGATATCATGTTTTTTAAGCATAAGCAGAGACATTCAAACTGGTTCTATAAGAAAGATTTGTAGTTAGGAGGTGGTGGCACACACCTTTAATCTCAGTCCTCGGGAGGCAGAGGCCAGTGGATCTCTGAGTCTGAAGCCAGCCTGGTCTACAAATCGGGTTCTACGCCAGCCAGGGCTGCACAGAGAAACCCTGTCTTGAGAAAACAAGAACAAAATGTAAGCCAAAGGCCATTTTTAAGGGAACACTAGAACGAAACCCACATGCAAATGCTTGATGACATGAAAGTTCACTGTGTTCCAAGAATAACTTTCAGAGACGCTAGAAGCTAGGGAACATTTCGTGAGTATGCGTTGTGGGTGGGGCAAGAAGATGAGAGATGATAGTCATGGGGTGCTGGACATGCAGGTCCAGATCTGTATGGGAGAACCCTGAATGCTAGAAAACACAGTTTGGACTTGATCCAGGTGGCACTGGGGAGCCAGTGAATAGTTTGTCTTTTTTCTCTGTGTTTTTCATCAGGGAGTGACACAGTTAGGTGTGTATATACTGAAAAGGACCATCTGGTGGCAAGGGGAAGAGGTTGAAGGCAGAGACAAGGTAGTTAGAACTGGGCCACAGTGGCTTGTTAGGGAGGCCTCTACTAGGAATGGTGACAGCCAGGATGGGAGAGAATGAGCCAAGGACTGCAGGATTCATGCTTATTTTCATAGCTAACATCATCTACGTTCTATAATGTGATTTTTTGTTTGTTTTTTTTTACTGTCTTTGTATGTGTCCTAGGCTAGCCTTGAACCTTTGGTCTTCTTGCCTTGGTCTCTTTAATGTTGGGCTTACAGGTGTCAACTAAAGTCCCTGGAAGGAAGCAGCATCTTACAATGAACACCCTCCAAAGACTGAGTAACTGATTAAAGTTCAATGAGGTTGGAATATTGCAGGTCTAGAGCCCAGTTACAATCTGCCTTGGGCTATGTTTGACCTCTTTAATAGCCATTCATTGCCCACCTCTGTGTCTGACCTAACATCCTTTTGACTATCACAGAAAACCTTTGGGGATGTATTAACAGACCATGATTTTTCTATCCACCCACGAGCAAGGACTGGCATTGGACAGCATCTGGGGTCTACAGCAGAGGTTTCCTGGCTTGGCTTCCTCAAACCTACGTGATCCATCCACTGATGTACTTGGAATATTTTGAATTATGACTCTGTTCTAGTACTACAAAAGCTTCATGAAACTATTACCACATTAAAACATGAAAAACGGGCCGGGCGTTGGTGGCGCACGCCTTTACTCCCAGCACGCGAGAGGCAGAGGCAGGCGGATCTCTGTGAGTTCGAGGCCAGCCTGGTCTACAAGAGCTAGTTCCAGGACAGCCTCCAAAGCCACAGAGAAACCCTGTCTCGAAAAGCCAAAATAAATAAATAAATAAATAAATAAATAAATAAATAAATAAATAAAACATGGAAAACAACTGTGCTGTTTGTTGTCTGTTTTTCTCCTTAAATCGTCATAGGAATGCACTACCAAAACACACAGGACACAATAATTCAAGAAATAAAATATTGCCTGTTGTTTTGCTTTAAGAGGCTAAAATAAAGGCTGTTTACTTCCCCTTAAGACAAGGTCTTAATCTGTAGTCCAAGATGACCTGCAATTCACTATGTTAGCCCGGGGCAGCCTTAAACTGTCTGTAGCTTTCTAAACTTTCAGGCTCCTGGTTTCTGGGATTATAGGCCTGGCTCAAAAGTTTCATTTTCATCAACTGGGAAGTCAGAAGTCTTGCCTACAACTAAGTGTTCTCACAGAGTGACATAGTTTGCTTTCTGTTGCTGTGATAAAACATCATGTCCAAAAGCAACTTGGGGGAAGAAAGGGTATCTTTGACTTACAGGTTGAAGTCCATCATCGGGGAAAGCCGAGGCAGGAACTCAAGCAGGGCAGGCACTGGCGCAGGGGCTACAGAGGAATAGCGTTTATCAGCCTGCTAAGTCTGCTTTCTTATCCCACCCAGGACCACCTGCTCAGGATGGTACTGCTGTTCTAGGTGGGCTGGGTCTCCCAAGTCAATCATTATCCAAGAAAATGCCTCACAGACTTGCCTACAGGCCCTATGATGGAGGTGTTTTTCTCAGCTGAAAGTCTTCTCAGATAACTGGCTTGGTTCAAGTTGACAAAAAAGCAAAACAAAAAATCCAAAAAACAAAGAAAACCCCAAAACTCACCAAGATACAGAAAAAAAAATCAGATACACCAAGGCCAGAAGAAGAAATACACATCATGAGTTTTAATACTTTTGTGTTTTCATGGCCTTTATATTTGTCACATGGGGCCATCTATAGGTAATTCCATTATTTCTACATCAAAGCTAGGCTCAGCTGGGTTTAAAAATCCCTTTCAGATTCATTTACTTTACGTAGGAGTCTTTTGCCTGCATGTAGACACACAAACACCACATGCAGGCATGGTGCCACGAAGGTTGGAACAGACACCTGATGCCCTGGAACTGGAGTCACAGGTGGTTGTGAGCCACCATGTCATTGTTGGGAGCCGAACCTAGATCCTCTGTAAGAGCAACAAATGCTCTTACCACTGAGCGATCCATCTCTCTAGACCCCTCCCAGTTTTGTTTTTAAGTATTCACAGATCAGGTGTCTTGCTACCAACCTACAGTTGCAACTACTCTGGAGGCTGAGGCAGGATGATCACTGGAGTCCAGGACTTCTAGGTCAGCTGGGGCAACATGACAAGACCTTGTCTCTGCAAATAAAATTTAAAAGACGTCTATGGAAGACCAGAAAACTGGGTCTGACCCAAATAAAACAGAACAAAGGCTAAGACAAGTTGTTAGCTGTTAAGCAGCTCCCTGTGTTGATGCACTTTAGGGTAGCCTTCTCTTAGTCACAGCTGTAACTTTACAGTGCAGTCAGAGCGTGCCCAGAGACATTCTTGTCCATCACTTTACTCTCCATGACTGTAAATAGAGCAAGCTTAGGAATGGGCTAACTGCTATATGAATCTATAGGCTCCCCAAATAAAGCCCCATGCTTCCTTTGTTAGGGAGAGCATTGCTTTGGAAATGACTGCCTGGCTCTCCTTGCCTGCTGTTGGAAACAAATCTCTGCAGTCTCGTATCCTGTCTGGGCTCACTTTGGCTTTGCACTCATCATGCTGTGAACCTGTTGCATTTGCTTATGATCCCATGTCATGTACATCTTGTTTTGTTTTTCTAGCTTCAAAAACAAAACAAACCTGAAAAAAAGAAACCTGCTGGCATCTTCAAACTATTCACATCAAGTCTATTTCCCTAGAAAACTCTACAAGTTGTTCAGGGGACTGAACTAATGTTAGCTTCTTCTAGGAGACAGACCTACCTCAGATCTATCTCAAGGAAAAGCCAGACACACCCTTCTTCTGCTACCATGCTCCCATCATGTTTTTCTTTTAGATTAACTGACATCTGTTTAGTAACCACTCGATTGCTAGTTTTTATCTCCTGCAGGTAAATTATTTTAAGGATAAGGGTTTACTTTTTCTCAGCTGGAGGCTATGGGACTCATCTGTAATCAATCCAAGCATTTGGTAGGCTGGGGCAGGAAGGATCAAGGGGCTGGAGAGATGACTTAACCCTGGTTGCTCTTCCTGAGGATCGGAGTTCAACTCCCAGCACCCACATGGTGGCTCACAAACATCTGTAACTTAGTCCCAAGGAATCCAAGGCCATCCTTGGCTTCTGCAGGTGCCATGAATGCATACAGAACACATGTAGGTAAAACACCCATATACATAAAGTAAATAAATTTTTAAAAATTAAAAAATAAATATCAAAGTAACATTTTCACATATAATAATACTTATGATAAAAGCTGATTCCTGGGGCTAAGGACACACACACACACACACATCTATGTTAAAACAAGGCAGGGCATGTTGGTGTACGTCTCAAAATAAAATATTAAACATGGGGCATGGTAATGAACTTCAACACTAGTACTTGGGAGGAAAAGCAAGACTATATTGTGGTTTCCAGGCCAGCTTGGCTACTTAGTGAGTTCTAGGACAGTCTGGCTACAGAATAAGACCCTCTCTAAACAAACAAACAATGACTAAATACAAAAAGAGGGCTGGAATATATTTCACTGTAGAGTGCTTACCTAGCTTGGGAGACCCCCAATATGAGAAAAAAGAAGGTTGTGACAAAATCTTTTGTGGGAAACCGTACGTTGTTGGTATCAATAGATACCAGTATAATCCTTTTGGAATGCAGAAATCTTTATTGGGTCATGTAAATGCTTTCGTTCTTAATGAGCAGTTCAAAGAAATTATTTGGAGAAAAATGCCAATAAACAAAACCCATTATTCATTCTACTTTTAAAAATTAGACAAAAACCCCTGCAACAACCCCAGATTGCTAAATTTAGATTCTAGCATATCCAGTTGGAGATATTATACAGTAATTATTTTAGAATGTGCATTGCTTTAAAATTAAAATCTAACAATTAGTGCAATGGAAAGGACACTAACACACTAACACATGTTCACTGTGGGTTAGCAATGTTAGCTTTATTTGCTTACAAAGTACGTAAAAGGAAAACCAGTTGTGACAGAGAGATAAAGCTAAAGTATTTTTGCTTTTCTTTAAAAAAAGTCTTTCATGTTGTCAGAAGAAATGTTTTTATAATTAAGGGAGAAAGAAAGAGAAAAAAAGACCCCTCAAGCCTAAATCTGACAAAAATCATAGTGGTTATGTCTCCCAGGCCCCTTAGATGAAGATGAGAATTAACATCTGAAAGCCCCAGAAGAGCCCCGCTTTGATGTCGGGTAGACTAAACAACCAGATGTTCCACTGAAGTTTTCCATTTCCATCTGAAAGGCTGACATTGTGTAGCTATAGCCCGGGTGTATAACCCATGTCAGTTTCCATAAGGTTCAATGACTTGCTAGCATGGCCCCACACAGCTGTCCTGGCCTTTTTCATGGTGCTCACAACGGCCATCTATAATTTGCTCTTGGTCATGAGCTTACCTAAGTCTTTGATCGTTCTTCACTACCTAGAGTATGAAGGCTTAACTCAATCCTTTGCACCATGGCTCCTACCGACTTCTCCCTCCCTCACAGTCTTCCTACTGTAGATGCTAGGAACATTTCCTGACCTGAAGACCCATCATGGTTCCATCAGTACTGTCACCATCTCTGCTCTTTAGGGCATAGCATTCCTACCACTCTGAGCTGTTAGGGGCCAGGGTGCTTGGGCTTTTGTGTCCGCTACAGAACTAAATCTCCCACCACCACCTTCTGTGGCATTCTGAGCTCCATTTTCCCAATGAAGAAAGGGAGAAGTTAGATATTTTGTTTAGAGTCATAACCAGGAAGAACAGAGGCAGGATTTAGCCTAGCCGATCCCAACGTCTGATCTGGGTGTGGTGACACATGCCTGTAATCCCAGCACTTGGGGAGCTGAAGAAGGAGAAACATTCAAATCAGAGGCCAGCCTGGGTGGTAGAGTAAGACCTCATCTCAGAAAAACAAAACAAAACAAAACAAAAATTGTTGGTATAGTGATGCCTGTCTTTCACCACACTTCTTTCTCCTTTAAAAGAGACACGTTTTTAAATTTTTATTTATTAAGTCAGTAATGTGTATGAGTGTTTTGCTTACATGTATGGATGTAGGATGTGCACCTGTTTATGCCTAGTGTCTACAGAAGTCACAATAGTGTCCGATTCCCAGGAATTGAAGTTACGGATGGTTGTGAGCCATCATATGGGTGCTGGAAACTCAGGTCCCCTCAGCCAGTGCTTTTAATCATTGAGTCATTTTTTCTAGCCTCCTAAATCTTTCTTTTATAAAAGAATATAAGCTATGAATGGTGGAGTTTTATGCCCAGTACTGGGGAGGCAGAAGCAAATGAATCTCTATGAGTTTAAGGCCAGCCTTGTCTACATAGTGAGTTCAGGACAGCCAGGGCTACATGGCAAGACCCTGAGCCCCCTCTCCACTATGCGGACTGAAATTTAAACCCTGGTCTGTCAGCCTCTAGACTCTGCGAGTTTGAGACCAGATGATCTACAGAGTGAATTCCAGTCTGGTCAGGGCTATATCTTGCAACTCTCTCTTTAAAAAAAAAAAAAGACTAATTAAAAAGACTAATACTGATTGCTTGGAGGGTAGTTAAATTCTCCAATTTAAACCTAACTTCTAGCTGCTGTCTTACAGATGTGAACTAGTACTCACGTAACCATATTTTGTATTTTGTTGCATCAGGCACTGCAAGTAAAAAGCCAAGGAGTCAACATATCTGCGTTTTGTGTACTATTTCTACAAATCAAGCAAGCCAGCAAACAAACAAAACAAACACAAACCAAAGGGCTGGTCATGTACCTCAGCAAGTAAGGACATCTGTCTTGGAACCTAGCAGCCTGGGTTTGATCCTGGAACCACATGGGGAAAGGAGAGGACAGACTCCTCATAAGTCATTTCTGACCTTCATGTGTGTGCCACTAGCAATAATAATTTTTTTTTACAAGACAGGGTTTTTCTGTATTGTTTTGGACCAGCCAGGCCTCAAACTCACAGAGATCCGCCTGCCTCTGCCTCCTGAGTGCTGGGATTAAAGGTGTGTGCCACCACTGCCTGGCAATAATAAAATTTTAAGGACACACAAACTGGTGACTGGAGAGATTGCTCAGTGGTTAAGATTCTCTTTCTGAGGACCAAGGTCCGGTTCTTAGGATCCACACTGCAACTCACAACTGTAACTTCTGCTCCAGGGTGATCCAACACCCTTTTTTGGACTTCTAGAGTGCCAGACACCCTCGTGGTGTATACACACACACACACACACACACACACACACACACACACACACACACACAGGCAAAACACCCATACATATAAAATAAGTACATTAAAAAGTACCACAAACTCAGTATGATATACTATATAACATAATTTTTTAAAACTATACTCTTGTTATGAATGTGTGTGTGTATGGGGGGGGATCTGTCTGTCTGTCTGTAGGCCAGAAGAAGATTCCCTGGAACTGGAGTTGCAGGTGGTTGTGAGCCACCTGGTATGGATGCTGGTAACTGAATTCCAGTCCTCCATAAGAGCAACCTTCACTTTTAGCTGCTGAGCCATTTCTCCGGCCTAAAGGCTGGGACTTTCATCCACTGGTCTTGAGAAATACCGGTCTATTCCCTGGCCTGCAAACAAGAACGTATGTGTATCTCTTTTCTGCTAGCAGGTAGTATGTATCCGCTGGGGAGACAACCCAAGGATATAGTCAATATTTGTATTGCGAGATGCACAGCTGATGAGCACTAGGGAAGCCCTGGCTGAACTGCTCTGGGCTCATGTTATCTTTTGATTTTCACTTACATTTGCCGAAAGAGTCTTTCGTTGATTAACCCAATTTGAATTCATTTTTAGACTTGCAACAGAATGGATGCTAATTTGAAATACAGATGGCTATGATGACTATGTATCGACTTCCATTTTCCCTCACTCCCTTGTGTTTCCTCTTTCCAGGAAGTGGAGTAGAGCTAAATCCTGTGTTCAAGGAGATAAACAAACGAAAAAGAAGCCTGATGTTAGATGGAATAAAGGGAGTGGTGACCTCAGGGCAAGGTTCCATCAGGCTAAGTTTCCATCTTGTGAAAAGGAATTAAAGGAAAGCTTAGAACCGGGCAGTGGTGACGCATGCCTTTGATCCCAGAACTCCGGAGGCAGAGGCAGGCAGATCTCTGTGAGATCTCTGGTCTTCAAGAACTAGTTCTAGGACAACCTCCAAAGCTACACAGAAAAACCCTGTCTCGCAAAACCAAAAAAAAAAAAAAAAAAAAAAAAAAAAAGAAGAAGAAGAAATGAAGATCCAATGTCAGGACACCCTAGCTTAGGCAGTGAAGGTAATCATCAAAAACAGAAAGTGTGTGGAAATGTACTTGAAAGAAGGGGCCATGTTCCAGCTCCAGTAAGCAGCAGAACTTGGCAGCATCGGCCACATCGTTCTGAGTTTAGAATCAAGGATAGAAGAAAGGGGTTAAGGAATCTTCTTTGAGAACAAGGAAAGCCACTGAGGCCAGGCATATGTCAGGGGTGTCCCTGCAGAGAGAAGCCATTGTGTGAAGCTGTGAAGTTGAATCCTGGATTGCCTTGGAGACCCCAAGATGTTGGAGACACCAGAGTCCTGGGATACCTGATGAGGAGAGCTGCTAACAGGAAGTGGAACCAGCCCAACAGAGAGAAGTGTGTTTCAGTCAACAAAGCTGAGGGAGTTGGAGATCCGAGGAGCGTTTTGACATCAGACGGGGAGATGCAGTCTGGAGTTTGCCCATCTGGTTTTCGGTTTTGCTTTAGTCCAATATTTCCTCACTATGCTCCCTTCCCACCCTTTTTGAATGGCAATGTACATCCTGTGCCATTCTGTGTTGGAAGTATGTGATCTGCCTTTTGATTTTACAGGTGATTGCAGTTAAGAGATTTATATGGCAATGTACATCCTGTGCCATTCTGTGCTGGAAGTATGTGATCTGCTTTTTGATTTTACAGGTGATTGCAGTTAAGAGATTGCATAAATCTCAGGAGAGACTTTGAACTTTAGATTTTAAAACAAGTTTGAGACTGTTATAGACTATGGGGACTTTTAAAGTTGGACTAGATGCATTTTGTATTATGGTATGGCTACAGGCCTATAGGGTCAGGGAGTGTAACATGGTGATTTGGATGAAAATGGCCCCAAAGGGCCCATGGGAAATAGCTCTATTAAAAGGTGTGGCCTTGCTGGAGTAGGTGTGGCTTTATTGGAGGAGGCCTGTCACTAGGTGTGGGCTTTGAGGTCTCAGATGCTCAAGCCCATATGCCGGTGTGTCATTTGTCACTTCCTGCTGCCTTCGGATCCAGATGGTGAACTCTCAGCTACCTCTCCAGCACCATGCTTGCTGCCTTGCTTCCTGTCATGATGACAATAGACTATACCTCTGAATTGTAAGCCAGCCCCGATTAAACATTTTGCTTTATAAGAGTTGCTGTGACCCGGGCGTTGGTGGTGCACACCTTTAATCCCAGTTCTTGGGAGGCAGAGGCAGGCGGATATCTGTGAGTTTGAGGTCAGCCTGGTCTGCAGAGCAAGTTCCAGGACAAACAATACAGAGAAACCCTGTCTCAAAAAAAAAAAAAAAAAAAAAAAAAAAAAAAAAAAGAGTTGCTGTGGTCATGGTATTTCTTCAGAGCAATAGAACCATAACTAAGATACCGTCCCTCTTTTTCTTCTTCCTCTTTCTATGGTGCTTACAATTGTACCAAGGGCTTTGACCATTCTAGGCAAGCATTCTACCATTTGGCCTTATCCTCAACCATTTATACAATTAAGATTACATTTATTTATTAGTGTGGAGCAAAGGCATGGGTGTTCTACAGTGCACATGTGTAGGTCACAGGACAACTTGTGGGAGTGGTTCTCTCCTTCCAACATGAGTTTTGGGGGATTGAATTCAAATCATTAGATTGATGATAAGTTACTTTACCTACCGAGCTATTTGGACATCCTCCTTTTAAATTTTTTAATTAAATTGTTGCATTTTGAGACAGGATTCCTCTGTATCCACGGATGGCCTCAAACTTGTGGTAATCCCCCTGCCTTTTTAGCTTCCTGATTGCTGGTGTTGCAAGCAAGCACCACTATGCCTGGTTTGTTTAATTTGTGTATGTATTTTTGAGACTGGGTCTTACTAAGTTGCCAATGTTGTCTTTGAACTCACTCTGTCACCCATGAAGGCAATACTCCTGCCTCAGCCTTCCTAGCCTTCCTAGTAGCTTGTTGTAGTTCTGCACTACCGGGCTCTTTTTAAAAAATACTGTTTAAAAGGTTTTATGAGACAGGGTTTCTCTGTGTAGCCCTGGCTTTCCTGGATCTCACTCTGTAGACTGACATACATACTTATTTTTATTTTATTTATTTATTTATTTAGGTTTTTCGAGACAGGGTTTCTCTGTATTGTTTTGGAGGCTGTCCTGGAACTCACTCTGTAGACCAGGCTGGCCTCGAACTCACAGAGATCCGCCTGCCTCTGCCTCCCGAGTGCTGGGATTAAAGGCGTGCGCCACCAACGCCCGGCCTACTTATTTTTATTTTAAAATGTATATATGTATGTGTCTTTCCAGGTGCCTTCAGAGGTCAGAGGCATTGGATTCCCCCAGAGCTGGAGTTACAAGTGCTCATAAACCCCCTGACATGGTGCTGGGAACTGCACTAGGGTCCATGGAAGAGCAGTAAGTGCTCTTAACCACTGAGAATCTCTCCAGTCCCACAAGCTTCTCCATTTAAAAAATTTATTTAACTTTATTTTATGTGAATTGGTGAGAAGATGTCAGATCCCCTGGAACTGGAGTTACAGACAGTTGTGAGCTGCCATGTGGGTGCTGGGAATTGAACCCAGATCCTCTGGAAGAGCAGCCAGTTCTCTTAACTGCTGACCCATCTCTCCAGCCCAACCGCACCTCTTTTAATTTTTTAATTTTTGAAGCTGTCTCTCACTGTGTAGTCCTGGATGGCTTGGAACTCATTATGTAGGTCAGGTTATCCTTGAACTCACAGATAACCATGGGGCTCTGATTCCAAAATGTTGGGATTAAAGGTGTGTACCAACATGTCCAGACACAGGCCAATTTTTAAAATTATCTTTTTGACTAGGTGGTATGTGAGCAACTTACAGTTTAATATATTTTAAATGATTTTTATGGTTATTTGGTGGGTGTGTGTCACCATGCATGCTGGGTGTTCAGAGGACAGCCTTTGTAGGAATCAGATCCATTTCCACCAAGTGCACCCAGGAGATCAAACTCAGATCATCAGGCTTAGTGGCAGGTGCTTAACCAACAGAGCCATCTCACCAGCCTTGTAGTATATATTTTGTATTTCTTTATTTTGGGGGAAGTTAGAAGAAATACAGAATGCCCCATTTCACAGCAGACATTTGTCAGCCCTCATGGCTATGTAAGGAACACATGCCTATGAGTCTGGAGAAGTGAATGGGGACAGTAGTTTACCTGAAGAAGAAGAAGGAGAAGAAGAAGAAGAAGAAGAAGAAGAAGAAGAAGAAGAAGAAGAAGAAGAAGAAGAAGAAGAAGAAGAAGAAGAAGAAGAAGTTCACAGACGAGAGAAGAGCCAAAGGAGGATGAACAAACCAAGGATTTGTTTTGGCTTTGAGAACAAGTAAGTATTCTTTATTTATGCTGCTGGGAACTAAGCTCATGGCTTCATATGTGTTAAGCACATGCTCTCCCATTCAGATTCGTCCTCAATTCTGAGGATAAGCATGAGTTGACTTTTTGTCAATAAACTTTTTTATTGCTTTGAAAAAAATGGAATTTGTGTACTGTTCACCACTTTAGTTGAAGGTGTGAACCTGGGAGAGTGGGCCTGAAATTGAAGTGAACTAAAGTCTCATGCAGTAGTAGCCAACTTTATTCAGAGCATCAGACAATTTATATCCTGAGGGCTAAGAAGCATATCCTGAATAAAGCATACAATCGCAAGGACAAGCTTTTTCCATGGAAGCAGATGAATAACAACTGAAGTAAACTCATTTCTATATGCTACATCTGGGAGGATTGGGGAAAACACATCCCAAGAACAGTTGAGTGGTTTTGAGGAAACTGAGGGCACAAGACTCTTGTCTTGCTTTCTTGAAGTTTTCTCACAAGTGTTCATAATTCTCCTCACATATTTCTATTCTTGGACCATGTTCCAACAATTTACTATGAGAACAAATAGTGTTTTCCTCAGGATGTCTGCCTGAATGATCTCAATCACATTTGAAAATTCCTTTTGCTTTTGTGGCATGTTGTAGCACTGTACTTATATATATATTTTTTTTGGTTTTTGAGACAGGATTTCTCTGTTTTGGAGGCTGTCCTGGAACTTGTTCTGTAGACAAGGCTGGCCTCGAACTCACAGAGATCCGCCTGCCTCTGCCTCCCGAGTGCTGGGATTAAAGGCGTGAGCCACAAATGCCTGGCTGTAATTTCATTTCTTTTATCTTCAGCAATTTAGACATCTCAGATGTTGATATTTCCTTCACTAACTAACAGGACTTTTGGGTTAGGACCTGTGTTAGTCATCTGTCTCCCAGCAGAGCAGGTTAGAGACCTGGGTGTCTTTTATTGATGACTGTCCAAGGGCAGAGCTTTCTTGGAAGTCTCTGCCTGGTATTCATTTGAAGTACTTGACAGGCAAGTTGTCACAGGTTGGGGATTTGGAACTGTAGAATAATTACAGTCGTGGGCTAGAGAGATGGCTCAGTGGGTAAGGGCACCTGTTATACAAGCCTGGTTGTCCTAACAGTCTGACATGGTGGCTCCTGTCTATTGTCCCAGAACTACTACAGTAAGATGGGAGACTGTGACAGAAGAACCCCCCAGAAACTTGTGGGCCAGCTACCCTACAGTACACAGCGTAGGGACAAGCAACAGGGAAGAACCAAAGTAGAGAGAGTGAGGACCTTTGTCAGGGGTATTCTCTGACTCCATACTCATGCTGCGGAGTGTGCACCCACACATACATTCACACAGACACACACACATAACGTAAAACCTTAATATTAAAAATGATATTTTTAGTGATTTATCTGGCTGTAGGCACAATGGAAAATGGATATCTGAAAAATTCTATTTTGGAGTATAAATATATAGCTATACAGTTTTTTTGCTGAAAAATTTATTTAGTGTTGAGGATCATTTGAATCTAGGACCTTACACATGCTCCACAAGCATTCTGTCACTGAACTTCATAACCAACTCTTATTTTACTTCTTATTTTGAAATAGGGTCTTCCTAAATTACCCAGACTTTGTAGCTCAGACAAGCATTGAACTTGGAATCCTCCTGCCTCAGCCTTCCAAGAATCTGGGGTTACAGGTGTATGTCACCAAGTCTTGTTCTAAAATATCTGTTGTTGCAAAAAAAAAAAAAAAAGATGGAATAATGGGGCACTGAACATGATGGCTGAAATTATAAAAATACTTCTTTGATCTCAACTCAAAATTAAAAGTTAAATTATTCATTCAAATACCTTGTTATTGTAATAAAAAGGCAAGATCTCTGATATTTTCTTTAAAATTATTTCTTGAGCTGGGTGTAGTGACTCAGAGGCAGAGGCAGAGTCAGGCAGAGCTTTGAGAGTTTAAGGCCAGCCTGGTCTACATAGCAAGTTCCCTGCCAACTAGGGCAACACAGGATTATCTCAAAACAAAAGTGAAACTGAAATTCTTATTTGTTTATTTTTAATAGAAAAGTTTATATTTTGTAGCCTGGGCTGATTTGGAACTCATCATGTAACCCAGACTGGCCTCGGACCCGTGATCCTCTTGCCTCAGCTTCCAGATTACGAGAGTGCACATCCACACTTAGATATGGTTTTCTTCAAAACAAAACAGAATGATCATGAAGATCTAAAGAAATGCTCTGTGAGCTGTCAGATGACAGCTGTTTTGCTGCTGCATTGCCAACAGAGGGAGCCCTTGCTACAAACCTAAGGTTGTCCCTACAGACTTGAAGGGTAGACCTCCTGTGGAAAGAGGTAAGAAACAGAATAGAAAGGCTCAAGTGTTAGGTAGGTAGGTTTTACATTCTGTTGGGAATCAGGAATCTTCCCCCTTTTCTTCTCTTTATTTTATGTGCATGAGTGTTTTGTGTGTATTTATGTTTGTACACCAAATGTGTGCCTGGTGCCCTCAGGTCAGAAAGAGAGTGTGGGATCCCCTGGAACTAGAGTTACAGATAATTATGAGACACCATGTAGGTGCTGGCAATTGAACCTGATTCCCCAAAAGGAATAGCCAATGTTCTTAACCACTGAGCCATCTCTCCAGCCCTGAGATTTATTTTTTGAATGATGACGTTAGTGTCAAAGGGCTAATGTTAAATTACAGGTATTTTGAAATAGTGTGTACATGTGTATAATTTATAAACATATTTAATAGTGTGTGTACATATGTGAATATGCACTATATATATTAATATGCTAATATTTTGAAAAGCCCCTAGAAACAACAACATAGTAATAAAAAGTCCTATATGCTTATTTTCTTCCCTCTCTCCCTCCCTTCCCTTCTTTCCTACTGACATGAGCTGATCAGACAACCAAGTAAAATATCAGGACACTCTGGTGATAGACCTGCATTATTCAAAATAGAGTTGTCTCTTTTGTGTCCTCTTGCAACTCCAATTGCTCTAATTTTAGTTCTGTGTGTGCATGAAAGATTGATTTGAATTTTCCAATGATGCTGACATTTGAGCGTATTCAGTAGTTATGGGTCACTGGTTCCCACAGTTTTGATGTAGGTGAGCGTCCCCTGGGGAAGTTGTTGAGATTCCTGCAGTCTGTTCTCAGACATTCAGTGCTGGGTGATGAAGGTCAAGAACCTGTTTTGTTGTCTTTCATGCTGCAGGTTGACTCAAAGCCTCATTGTTGCTATACGCTAAACATTCACTCTGGTACTGTGGTGTGGAGTCATTCTTTTGTACACCGTGAATATATGTTGCTGTGATTGGCTTAATAAGGAAGCTGACTGGCCAATACCTGAACAGGATAAAGATAGGGGGAAAGCCAAACTGAGAATAATGGGGAAAAGGGTGAGAGTCAGATGCAGGGAGCAGCAAGATGGGCATGCCATATTGAGAAAAGGTACCAAGTCATGTGGCAAAGCATAGATAAAAAATATGGGTTAATTTAAATGTTGGAGTTAGCTAGTAACAAGTCTGAGCTACTGGTCGAGCATTTATAAGTAATCTTAAGTCTCTGTGTTGGCTATTTGAGAGCAAACACTGCCTACAGTACTGAGCCCAGCTGTAGTACAAGCCATAAACTTTGATGGTGTCAGCAGCCTGGCTTCTGAAGGCATATAGGAGACATGGGGCTGGAGGGACTTGACTGTTTCCATTTATAAATTGACAGACAGAGCCACCAGGAGCCCTGAGTGGCTTCAACTCAGGAGTCTCAAGGCATGAAGTAGAGGCTTGGTAGGGGAGAAACCTGTCAGAGAGCCTCTGTCACATAGGTCCCAAATAAAGCACCCCAGCAGCACCTTCTGCCAAGCTGTGGGTGTCTAGGAGGCAGTATACGAAGTCAAAGGAATCCAACCAAGCCTTGAGAGCTAGCTCTCTGTCTTGTCTGTCTTGAGTTTGAACTTAATGTGACCCATTTCTACTCTTTGTATGCATGTCTTAGCACAGCACACATACACTTGACAGACTCTCTTCTCGCCTATGTATCCCTTTAGAATGAACACGTCTATCCTACACCCATTCTATGTTTGTATTTTGGATGCATATGATACTTTATGAGTGCATAGTTGGAAAGAACTTTGCCCCTGTATGGATAGTGCCTTGAATCTCACCGCATCTGATAGAGCCTGCTACTCCTTAAATAGTTCAGCCTGACTTTGAGCTTAAAGCAATTCTTTTTTGGGGGGTTCAAGACAGGGTTTCTCTGTGGCTTTGGAGGCTGTCCTGGAGCCTGCCTCTGCTTCCCGAGTGCTGGGATTAAAGACGTGTGCCATTATTGCCAGGCAAGCTTGAAGCAATTCTTTAGCCTTCCTAGGGTTGGGGTTTACAGGGATGTGTCACATCTGATTTTGATGACATAAGAGACTTTGGATTTTAGCCTTTTCTTTTTCCTTCCTTCCTTCCTTCCCTTCCTCTTCCTCAGTTTTTGAGTGCTAGAGATTGTTTTTTAGGATTGAGACTGAAATGACTTAAGACTTTAGGAAATATTGGGATATACTGAATGTACTTTGCATGTGAGAAGGACATGGATTTGAGGGAGCTAGAGGTGGAATGATGCTATGTGTTTTTGGCCTTCAAAATTTGTATGCTGAAATCCTAACTGCCAAAGATTAGCAAGTGATTTGGTCTTGATGGCTCTGTCCTCATGGATGGGATTAATGAAAAAGACCCCATAGCCAGGTATGGTAGCATACTCTATAATCCCAGCACTCAAGAGGTAGAGGCAGGAATAGCAGAAGTTTGAGGCCAATCTGGGATACAACATTTATTTATTTTTCAACAAAGGCTCTAGAGCAGTGGTTGTTAAACAGTGGCCACAACCCCTTGGGGCAGAGATGACCCTTTCACAGGGGTCACCTAAGACTACCAGAAAACATATTTACATTACAATTCATAACAGTAGAGAAATTACAGTTATTAGGTAGCAATGAAATAATGTTATGGTTGGGCATCACCACAACACAAGGAACCGTAGTAAAAGGTTGCAGCATTAAGGTTAAGAACCACTACTCTAGGGGGCTTGGGATGTAGCTTAGTGGTAAAGTACTAGCCTTATGTGTCCAAAGCCCTAGATGTGATTCCCAGGACTGGGGAGTAGGAAGCCTCAGCTCTCCTCTTCAGCCAAATGCAGATGCAATAAAAAGACAGCTCTCCTCTCTGTCTCTCTCTCTCTGTCTCTCTCTCTGTCTCTCTCTCTCTCTCTCTCTCCCTGTCTCCCTCCCTCCCTCTCTTTCTCCCTCTCCTTTTTTCTTATTGTTTTCCCCCTCTTCTTGGTACTACTGGAGTTGAATTAAAGGCCTCACACATGCTAAACGCATACTCTGCATGGAGCTACACCCCAAACCTAAGACGACCGTCTATAAACCGGGAAGCATATCCTTACTGGCACCTTCTGCCAGTGCCCAGGAGAAAAACATTTCTGTTGTTTATAAACCACAGTCTCATTGTTTTATTATGGAAACCTTCACGGACAAAGATAGTCTCTATACATTTTTAAAAATCCCAGCATGGAATGATGAATTCTTGTTATTTTTTGTGAAACATGGTCTCATTTTCAGCTTGGCTGGCCTTGAACTCAGAGATCTGCCTGTCTCTATCATCTGAGTGTTGGGATTAAAGATGTGTACCACCAGGCCCTGATTAGGATTCTTCTTCTTCCTCCTCCTCCTTTGTTTTGTTGAGACGGGGTTTCTGTGTGTAGCTGCCATAGTTTGAATCTAATTGGCCACAAAGGAGTGGCACTATTAAAAGGTGTGGCTTTTGGCGGAGCAGTGGTGGTGCACGCCTTTAATCCCAGCATACTCAGAAGGTAGAGGCAGGAGGATATTTGTGAGTTTGAGACCAGCCTGGTCTACAAGAGTGAGTTCCAGGACAGCCTTTAAAGCCACAGAGAAACCTTGTCTCGAAAAACCAAAAAAAAAAAAAAAAAAAAAAAAAAAAAAAGTGTGCTTTGTTGGAGTGAGTATAGCCTGGTTAGAGGAAGTGTGTCACTGTTGTGGGTTTTGAGGTTTCCTGAGCTCAGGATATCACCCAGTGTGTCAGTTGACTTCCTGTTGCCAGGAAGATGTAGGACTCTCAGCACCGTGTCTGCTTGCCCACTGCCATGTTTCCCTTCGTGATAATAATGGATTGAACCTCAGTTAAATGTAAACTGCCACCTCAGTTAAGTGTTTTCCTTTATAAGAGCCATGCTGTGGTCATGGTTTCTCTTTGCAGCAATAAAAGCCCTAACTAAGACAGAAGTTGGTACCAGGGGCTGGGGTATTGCTGTGATAGGCCTGGCCATGTGTTTGTTTGGAAGAATTAGGACTTTGGGTTTGGAAAGCAGTGGAATGCTTTAAGCACCGTTTAATGGGTCATACTAACTAGTAGGAACATGGAAGGCAGAGGTGCTTAGGGTTATTTGAACTATTGGGGGGCTCACACAAGAGGTTTCAGAGAAGAATTTTATTATGTTGCCTAGGGAGATCTTTCTTGTGATATCTTCATGAGTAAAGTGGCTGCTTTTTTCTCTTGTCTGAAGACTCTGCTGTAGGAATTTTTCTTTGGGCTGCCAGCTCACAAATGGCATGGGGAATTCATTAATTATGAAAGCTTAGCCTTTATCTTAGGCTTCTTCCTCTCTTATAAATTAAATTAACCCATTTATATTAATCTGCATTCTATCACACATAGTATGCAGACTAATATAAATGCACCCCCTGTTCCCTCTCCATGTCTCTTGGTGTCTCCCACTTGTCTACATTCCTCCTCCTCCTCTTCCTTTCTCTCCCTGGAAATCTGGCCTATACTTCCTGCCCAGCGACTGGCTCAGGGCTTTATTAAACCAATCATAAGGTGCCTTGGCAAAAACACATCTTCACAGTGTACAAATATCCTGCAACAGTCTGCCTGAGGCTAAAGTGAAGAATTTTGAGTTAATTCCATTGGCAGAGGAAATCTCAAAACAGCCTAGTAGGGGCTGGGCATTGGTGGCGCATGCCTTTAATGCCAGCACTCGGGAGGCAGAGGCAGGCGGATCTCTGTGAGTTTGAGGCCAGCCTGGTCTACAGAACAAGTTCCAGGACAGCCTCCAAAACAATACAGAGAAACCCTGTCTCCAAAAACAAAAAAAAAACAGCCTAGTAGACTCTGTCATGTAACTCTAATGAAGATTTATAGTGAAAAGGAGCAAGCTGAGCAGAGTAAACTACAAAAATGTAAATTTTGAGGGGATAAAGAGCATCAGAAAGTGGAATAGAGCTAAACTCTGTGTTCAAGAAGATAAATGGGCTAAAGGGAGTGGTGACTCCAGGATAAGATCCCACCCAGATAAGTTTCCAACTTGTGAAAAGGAACTAAAGAAAGTTTAGAGCTAGATATGATGGCCCACACCTTTTTTTTTTTTTTTTTTTTTTTTTTTGGTTTTTTCAAGACAAGGTTTCTCTGTGGCTTTGGAGGCTGTCCTGGAACTCACTCTGTAGACCAGCCTGGTCTCGAACTCACAGAGATCCACCTGCTTCTGCCTCCTGAGTGCTGGGATTAAAGGCGTGGGCCATCACCACCCTGTTGCCCTGCTGGCTTTTGGTCTTGCTTTGGTCTAGTATTTTACTATGCTCCCTTCCCTATGTTTTGGAATGGTAACATATATCCTTTGGCACAATATTTTGGAAGTATGTGATCTGTCTTTATTTTAATTTTATATGTGATAACAGTTAAGAGATTACATGAATCTCAGAAGAAACTTTGAACTTTTAAACATCGATGAGTCTGTGATAGACTATAGGGACCTTTGAAGTTGTACTAAGTGAATTCTGCATTATGATATTGCTACAAGTTTATGGGGGCCAGGGACTAAACTGTGATAGTTTGAATGTAATTGGCCGCCATAATCTCATAGATAGTGGTACTATCAGGAGATGTAATTTTGTTGGCTTTCCTGTTACCTTCAAGATGTAGAACTCTCAGTATTCCTCCAGCATGCCACCATGCTCCCCTTTATGATAATGGATTGAACCTCTGAAACTGTAAGCCACCACTGCAGTTAAATGTTTTCTTTTGTAAGAGTTACCATGGTTGTGATGTGTCTTCTCAGCAATAAAAATCCTAACAAGACAGTAGTCCTGAAACTCACTCTCTAGACCAGGCTGGCCTTGAACTTAGAGATCTGTCTGCATCTGTCTCTACCCCCCACATGCTGGGACTAAAGATGTGTGCCACCATAGCCCTGCGTTTTGGACTTTTCTAAGACTTTTAATTATATGCGTATGTGTGTCTGGCAGAAGGGCAGGGCTATGTGTGCCTGCAGAGTCCAGAAGATGGTGTTAGCTTTCCTGAAGCTGCAGATACAGGGTGAATTATCAGTATAACAGAGCATGAATATATAGGTTTAGAAGCATCAGAGGAAATAAACAAATGTACCACTGTGAGCCACAGGATATAGGTACTGGGAACCAAGCTTAGGTTCTGCAGGAACAGAAGGAATTGCTAACTGTTGAGCCACTTTTCTAGTCCCTCATGGATTCTTTTCAATTGAGTGTACTGTTATATTATAAACGGCTGTAGTATGCACAATAAACATAACCATTTAAAATGTTTGTTTCATACATCCCCTAATTTGAACAGAAGAATCTTTCCTTAGTGGCTCAGGTGTCTCTTTCTTGGTATGAACAATTTAGAAGCACTTTATCCAAAAGGAAACATGCTAGAATTGCTCTCTGCTTTCTTTGATCTGGCTATGCTAACAGCCATTTCTCAGTAAAATGTTGTAGTGGAAAACCGTTTTCACCAAGATCTGAGCATTAACTATGTTCATTATCAGTAAAGCAAATATAGTATGGGTATGTAGGTTTAGATATATTGGAGAAAACAAACTCTAATTCCAATCCAGTGCTACACCACACAGTCTTTTTGGATTTTGCTTTGTGAGGTGGTCAGCCCAAGTATCTTTTAGAAACCGATACTCATGATGAACTTGAAATAATATTTAAGAGTCAGCTATGCAAAAATCTAGAAACAGATGTTTTTAGTCAGAAGGAAGTACAAGCACAAAGCCCGGGGCAGAAACAAACAGTGTTCTAGAGGCAGACTAGCCAATGTGGCTGCACTGTGCTGACCTGCCGAAGACAACTGTGTGAAATGACGTCAACCCATCAGGAAGGAGATGTATTTGAAACTGCATATGCTATAACAAAGACGCTTAGAAGAATTCTAGTAAATTATGAAAATGCTGAAATTTCTTAAGAAGAGGCTGTGGTAACTTTTTTTTTGTCTCAAAAGATGACTTTGGTTATTGCATAAAGAGTGGACTGTTAAAGAAGAAGCAGAGAGATGGTAATGAGGCCTGTAGTAATCTTGGCAGGGTGTATGACACAGATGAGGGTAGCAGCAGATAACACAGAAAGAAAAGAATAAATCAGTGTACCTGAAGGTAGAGATGTACCAAGTCTGAAGCCTTAAGCGAATTCTGGATGTGTATGTCTATTGCGTGCTGTCATGTGTTAAGTTCTGAAGTCAAAACATTAAGCAAAGATGTAAATGGAGCCGGTCGTTGGTGGCGCACGCCTTTAATCCCAGCACTCAGGAGGCAGAGGCAGGTGGATCTCTGTGAGTTCGAGGCCAGCCTGGTCTACAGATCGAGTTCCAGGACAACCTCCAAAACAATACAGAGAAACCCTGTCTCGAAAAAAAACCAACCAAACAAAAAAGATGTAAATGGGCTGGAGAGAGATGCTCAGCGGTTAAGAGTTAAGAGCACTGGCTGCTCTTCCAGAGGACCCAGTTTGACTCCCAGCACCTACATGGCAGATCACAACTGTCTGTACCTCCATTTCTGGGGGGACCTGACACCCTCACAAAGACACACATGCAGGTAAAACACAAATACAAATAAAACATAAATAAGTAAATAACTAAAAATGAAAACCGGTAAGGAATAGAACCACTTTATGATAAAGAACAAGAAAAGCAAGGTTAGTAGGGACACGATGGGAGACTTGGGAGTTCATAATTCAGCTTTAACGTCGCCTGATTTCACTGTACACCAGGTTTCAAAAGAAAATAGTCATTCAATATCATCTTGAAGGTTGTGTATGCCAGCCTCTGTGTTTCTTTGTGAAAATATTTCCTTAATGCTGCCATTGTTTTCATCACCACCAAAATTCATTGTGTTTCCAGGCCATTCTTCTAATGAAATGGTTGACAGGTATGCAAACACCTTTTCTGCTAGAGATTCCCCAAGTAAAGGCTCTGGGGCATTCTTGGTTTCTAGAGAATCGTCAGAAAACCAGTCATCAGCTGCTTCCACGCTTTGGCTGCAATAAGAACTAGAGACTGACGTTGACAAGCTCAGTGTCACACTGCTGCCATTTGCTACTGAGGTCATCTCAGGGGACTCATGGCCAAGAGGATCCCGAAGGCAGAATTCACCTTTAGAGTTGATTGCTGTTAAAAGAAAAGTCTACTGTGAATATTACATATTGACAAGTCAAGTCTTTTGGTTTTTTGAGACAGGGTTTCTCTGTGTAACCCTGGCTGTTCCAGAACTAGCTCTGTAGACCAGACTGGTCTTGAACTTAGAGACCGCCTTTGCCTCTTGGGATATGGGATTAAAGTAAATAGTTAATTTACTCATTTATTTATTTTGGTTTGTCAAGACAGGGTTTCACTGTGTAGCTCTGGCTATTCTGGAACTAGCTCTGTAGACCAGACTGGCCTTGAACTCAGATACTGCCTCCACCTTTTGGGATCTGGGATTAAAGGTGTAGACCACCAGGCCCAGCTTTTATAGATTTACTATGTATTTATATTTATCTGTTTATCTATTTACTTATTTATTTTGGTTTGTCAAGACAGGGTTTCACTGTGTAGCTCTGGCTATCCTGGAACTAGCTCTGTAGAACAGGCTAGCCTTAAACTTAGAGATCCGCCTGCCTCTGCCTCTACTTCCCTGAGGGCTGGGGTTATAGGTATGCGCCAGCATGACCAACAGATAGATCAAGTCTTAAGAGTATTTTTAGGGCTATCATGAGTAAAATAATGCTAGAAGGGAAAACACCAAGTTGCTATCATGTGTACAATACTGAGTATATATTTAAATATTCTAACCCAGGAAAATATTCTAATTAGGTTGAAAACCTCAGTTCTACAATGTGCCTTTAAAAAGTTTCTTGTAGCCAGGAGGTGGTGGTACACATTTTTAATCCCAGCACTTGGGAGGCAGAGGCAGGTTGATCTTTGAGTCTGAGGCCAGCCTGGTCTACAGAACCAGTTCCAGAACAGCCAGAGCTGTTACACAGAGAAACACTGTCACAAAAAGCCAAAAAAAAAAAAAAACAAACAAACCCAAAAAACCAAAAAAAAACCCCACCCCAAACAGACAAACAAACACCCCCCAACCCCCCTTGCAAAAAATTCTTGTACCACTATAGAAAATCAGAACCAATCAAAACTGAGAGTTGTGGAGCACAGTCCCAATGGATATGTCTCTAAAACATTCCAAGACCTAAGACTCAGGGAACACTGTGGAAAGGGGAGTGGAAAGAGTGAAAAAAAAAACTGATCAGGGAGTTTGCTGTGAGATTGTGTCTGAAGCTACACCAGTAAAGTCTCACCAACATGACTGCCCAACCATGAGCTGAACATGGATGACGTCACAGGACACGCCAAAGTGGACAGAGGAAAGTCCCACAAGGCCTCAACCCTGCACAAAGAACGATAAAAAACCAAGGGAAGCTGGGAGTGGTGGAAGTGGTCTTCCCAACAACACCAATTGGTTGTCCAGTGTCAAATGGTCAGCCTTGGAAGCACATACAAGTGACGTTATAGGGACTGAACAGGTTGTATTTAGAAATATATTATGTATATACATGTACGTATATGCAGACAATAACAATTAATGAAAAAAGAGGTTGTGAATTTGAAGGAAATTGGACAGTGGAAAGGGAAGGGAGAAATGTAACTATGATAATTTTTCAAAAGGTGTCTTGGGCCTGGAGAAATTGCTCAGTGGCTAAGAGCACACATTGTTCTTGTGGAGGACCTAAGGGTTTGGTTTTTTGTTGTTTACAGCACTCATGTCATGTGGCTTACATGCACCTCCAGCTCCAGGGGATCTGGACTCCTTAGTCAACTGAGTTCACACCACCCTTCCTATTAAAATTGTTTTTTTTTTTTTTTGAGACAGGGTCTCTCTATGTAGTTTTGGGTGGCCCTGACTGGCCATTAACTATGTTGACCATGCTGACCTCTAACTCAGAGAGATCATTTTGTCTCTTCCTCCCAAGGTGTTAGGATTAAAGGCATGCACCACCATGCCTGGCTTTAATTTTTTATTCATTCTTTGTTGAGTTCACATTATACTTTCCGATCCCACTTACCACCTGTGTTCTTGCATCTGCCCTCTGCCCTTGCAACCTCCCCCTAAAGCAAAAGCAAATTTAAAAGAAAGCCAAACAAAACAAACAAAAACAAAAAGAAAGAAGAATCTTCTCATCATGGAAGCTGTAGTGTGGCCCAGTGAGTTTCCCCTTTGGTCTATTCATCTTTACTTGCAAGTATTCACTCCAACAGTCATTGGTCTGGCTCTAGGCCTCTGGCTCATGCTACACCACCTAAATGGTCTCTCACTGGGGCCCCTCTTTGATATCCTGTTGTCCTATGTCATGGAAATCCTGCTGTTTTGTATCTGTAGGTTTGTTCCCTTCACATGCTCTAACAGTTCATAGATTTGGTGGATGTTGGGGTGGGCCAACTCATAGCCCTGGTTCTGGGCCTGGGTGGTAGTTGGGTTGATCAGCTCGCTAGCTTTCCCTCATCATCACTACCCAGACAAACTCTCCAGCACTGCCTGGGCTAGCTCACCCAATGCAGCTTACAGTAAGGAGCAGGGCCAGATCTGTTCTTGAGCCTTCAGATCTAGTTTTTTCCTACACTTGTCTCCAGGCCCAGTTGGGCCTTGTCTTCCAACTGCTGTAGGGGGAATGCGGTTTGGGTCAGCTCTCCTGCTATCATGCCTTCAGGGTTGGCTTACCTGCATCCCAGACTACAGGGTCAGCTCTAGTGTGAGGGGTGGGGTGAGCTCTCCCCTGAGGGCTAGGGCCAGCTCCCCTGCTGCATGCAGGACCAGATATTCCAGGGCAGGACAGGCTCAGCACAGCATGGTTCCAATGGCCTTGTGCTAATACCTGTCATGAACTTCACCACAGACACCAGCTGCAGCAGGACCATGTACACAGACATGGTCCCAGGCAGCAGTTTGAGCCCAGATGCCATCGTCGCCTGGTGTCAGCACGGCTGCAGAAAGCAGCATGGTACCCAGGCATCAGCATGACTGGCCAAACCCCAAGCATCTGCAGAACCCTTGTATCAACTGGAGCCTTGGGTACCAGGGCCACAGATGTAGGCAACAGCCAGTGCCTGAACATCTCTATGGCTTCAGGCAGCAGCACCAACAAAACTTCTTTTGAAGTTAAAAAAAGTTTCTTAATGATTTGTAGTTGAATATTACATTATTTAAAAAAAAACATCAATGAGCAGAATCATAAAAAGAATCATTTGGTCCACAGTTAGTGGTAAGAGCCCATGATGGGGTGGTCTTTTGCCAATAGTGGTAGGGGACATTTCTTTTTTAAAAAAACTTTATTTATCTATTTATTTATTTTGAGACAGAGTCTCTCTGGAACTCACTATGTAGACCAGCCTGGCCTTGAACTCACAGAGATCCTCCTGCCTCTGCCTCCTGAATCCTGGGGTTAAAGGAGTGTAAACCACAACCAGCTTTAGAATTAAAGAAAAAAATTATTATGTTTTATGTGTGTGAGTGCCTGGTGACCTTGGAGGTTGGAAGAGGGCAGATCTCCTGGGACTGGAGTTATGGAAGGTTGTGAGCTGCCATGTAGGTCTTGAGAACCAAAGATGTGTCCCCTGAAAGAGCAGCCAGTGCTCTTAACCTTTGAGCCATCTCTCCAGCCTCAGCAGACTTTTCTATAGAGCTGCATGGTCTACAAAGCTTTTGACCATGCTTCCAGATCTCATTTGCTGTATCAACAATTCTTCAGGGTAGTTATGGTTGGTGCCGCTTCACAAAGGAGCAAAACCACCCACCATCAATTAGACACAAGATGGATTCAACCTAGCTATTAAGTCTCATGCTTTTCATGTCACTTAGACCACACAGTGGACACTTTAAAATATCGTTTGCTGCTGGGTGTGTTGGTGCAATCCCTGCCCTTGAAAGGCCAAGGAAGAATAGAGTTTGAGGCCATCACTCCAAGCCAGCTAGGGCTAAGCAGTGAGATTCTGTGCCAAAACAAAACAAACGAACAAACCCCAAAATGAAAAACAACATAAAAAATAAGTAACCCCCAAACCCAAAAGTTAAGTTTTAGAAAATATCACAAAATTCCTAAAATACATTTTATACCACTTTACATGTTAGCTGTTATATTTTACACATGAAATTCAAAATTGTTTAAAATACTGTATTTCATATTCATTTCTAGAATTATGTAGGACAAGTTTTGAGATATAAAGATATGACATAAATATCTAAATGACTACAAAATATTCAAGGTTTTGTCTTTGTCCTATATCCTGACACGGCATTACTTCATGGTCACCATTATGATGTCTTTGAATTTAAATAAGAAAAAATAATTTCACATTTTAAGACAGGATACTACTTTTTTCTTCAAAAAGATATGCCAATTCACATGCTACTAAATTGCTATTTCTTTTGAATTTTCATGGAATATAAAATAAATGGCATTTAGGATAGCCTCTTTATTCTTTAAGACTTAAGAAAATATTTGCTATACAGAAACTTCTAACGATTCATTGAAAGAGAACAAGTACCTCTTATTTGTGCTGCTTCCCTTTCTTTTTGCTCCACCTACATAAAAAAGTTATTTGCATTTTTAAAAAGGAAATTTGTATCACTTTTATGATATATTTATATTAACAAGAAATGTAATATCACAATTTTTTAATAAAAACATTTTTCTATGTTATTTTTTTGCAAAATAAAAAAGAAGAAAAACCAGTTATTTGCAAGTCTGGGGACTGGAGAGATGGCTTGGCGGTTAACAGTACATACTGTTCAGTATTCCTTTTCCATGCCTGTGACATCTGATCCACTCTGAGAGACTGCATCGTCCACTCACGGGGGTAAAGCTCCTGGGAGCTCCACCTCCTAAGGCTTCTGTCACCTCAGTGCTGCCCCCAAGGGCCAGTCTTCCAGTCCATGAGCCTTCGGGAGACAAGCCACACCTAAATGTTGGCAGCAACTGAACTGCATCTCAATAAAGCTGTTACGTGCAAAACAAAAGTGTTCTGAAAATAAAACTTTCTCTCTCTCTCTCTTTTTTTTTTCAAGACAGGATTTCTCTGTATTGTTTTGGAGGCTGTCCTGGAATTCGCTCTGTAGACCAGGCTGGCCTCAAACTCATAGAGATCTGCCTGCCTCTGCCTCCCGAGTGCTGGGATTAAAGGCAAGCGCCACCAACGCCCGGCCTGAAAATAAAACTTTCAAAGAGAAAGTAGATACAATCCTTGAGATCTATTGTTAGGTTGGATTTTTGGAATATTTATCAACAGTATGACCCAAGAAATAAAACCAGAAATTTTACTTAGCCAATATTGAAAACTTTTACGAAATTCTGTTACTAGAGTGATAAACTAACCAACTGAGGTTTAAATATTGAAAAGCAGACCAGGTGTGGTACACACCTTTGTTTCCATCACCTGGAGGAAGAGGTAGGTGAGTATCTGTATATAGGCCAGCCTGGTCTATATAGTGAATTTCCAGACAACCAGGGCAACATAGAAAGACCCTGTCTCAAAAAAACAACAATGAAAATGGAAAAGCATATAACCAACAAAGGACTTGCATCCACAATATGTGAAGAATTCTTAATTTCAATGTTAAGAAAATAATCCAATTAGACAATATACGAGATACTTAAAGAGATATTTCACTAAGAGTATAGTCGGTAAATAAAAATATGAAAAGATATGTAAAAACCACTTACTGGGAAATAAAAATTGGAACATAATATATTGTCTTACACAGAGAAGGACATGAATGTTGCCTTGGCGGGGACAACTTCTGAATGACTGGGATGGTGGCTGCCTGAAGGTTGGGGTGTCTGGGGCTGCTGAAGCCTGTGTGTGTGTGTGTGTGTGTGTGTGTGTGTGTGTGTGTGTGTGTGCACGTGCGTGTGCGCAGATTCGTGCTTGCTTTCATGCAACTGTACACTTGTCAAGGTCAGAGGACACCTTTTGGGACTTGATTCTCTCCTTTCACTGTGTGTATCCTGAGGATAGAACTGAGGTCATCAGTCTAGGTTGCAAGCACCTTTGCCTACTGAGCCGTCTTACTGGCCCAAAATTTTGTAGAATAAGACAATGAAGGGGCTGGGGTGGAGCTGGGTAGAACGCTTACCTAGCATGCACAAGGTCCTAGCACTGCAGGCCAGTGCTGAACAGTGCCGTGCACCCTCCGCCCCCCACGACGGAGTTGGTCACCCTAGATAACTCATCTTTTCATTACATCTTTCTCTGTCGCACGGAAGATTTTTACCTTGTTGCTACTCTGTCATCCAAGTTTACCTAATATTTTGACCTCTTTGTTGTGGTTTCAACAATATTCATAGCATCTAAATCAGGAGTTAATCCCTTCTCAAGAAACCACTTTGGAGAGATTCTGGGTTGGATGGAGGACTAGAAGCTGCCTCGTGTGAAGAAGAATTGTTGATGTGTTAGCACAGGGTTTATGCCAGAGAACGGAGATGAGGGAAGAGCGTCAGAAATCCACAAGAGGCGCTCTATCACAGCTGTGAAGTGCAGAGAACCCGAAGTAGGAGGCATCAACAAGAAGCCCAACACAGCTCAGCCTCCAGGCTCCAAGCAGATGGAGGGGAAGCAGAAGCTTCTTCCAGAAGGTCCTGGTGAAACGCCACTGGCATTTCTACTCGCAGGCCATGTCCACATGCCCACAGCTCTCACAACCCTCAAAACCAGGGGCTTCTCTTGTGGGATGTGTCAGTCATGGGAAGGCGTTTCCCTGGCTCAGAGACTGAGTGAGGCTAGGTGTCATCTCTATAGAGGACATACTGTTTAAAACTGAACTACCCTGGTTTCCTAAGAACAGAGACCTGTCGCAGCGCCAGCCTGAGTGATGGCTGTAGGGTGTGGGAGGGACACATACTGAGGAATCCCAAAGTGCAGGCATCAGGTAACTCCACCATCGATCCCTGGGAGCAGATGTCATCAATATAACTTTGAAGTCAGCAGTTAATCAACTTCTAGAGCCACCTATCTGTTATGAGGTTAACTATCGTAGAGTCTGCGCACTCTGAAACTCCAGCTACCGCTTTTCCAAAGGACCCAGGTTCTCAAGTCAAGTGACTCAAAAACACCGCCTGTAACTCCAGTTCCAGGGGATTTGAATTCTCTGGCTAAGACCACATACACAAATGTGCGTGCACACACACAGAGACAATTAAAACTAAAGGTTTATTTTAATTTAAAATCTTGTGTATATGTGCCTCTTTGTGTGCAGTTCTCACAGAGGCCAGAAGAGGGCATTGGATCCCTGGTCTTCTGCATTAGCATCATGGGCTCTGAGCCATCTCTCCAGCCCTGCTAAAGGGATTTTGAGAATACGAAGATGGTTTTGCCTGTATGGCACTCAGTGCTGTGGATGCTTCCCCTGACTCTGATGAAAGGGACAGAAAGAAACTTCTCAACTTGGAACATTCACCAGTCTAGAGGATTTGAGCTGGCAACCCTTGGGGTGTTGGGAGACTCTCCCAACTCACAGACTGAAAAAGCTAAGGGTGACCAGCAGAGGCCTGTGGTACACAAAGAAGGAACACTACTGACAGGCAGACTGCCCTGGTTGACATCAGGCATTCGTATAGTACAGGCTTCTCAGCACCGGCATAAATCAAGGTTTGTAGTGAGATGTTTACCTCGACTACACCTATAGCGCTGACCACACCCGTTTGGGCATGGTCACAGGTGCTGACGTGACAGGGAGTGCGTTTAGGTCTGGGATCAGGACAGGTTGTCTGTCTCTTGCCTCCAGTAGGGTCACACGGAATAGCCTGAGCAGATCCTTAGAGCAGGAACCTGCGACAACCATCTGCTTCTTGTGTAAGTGACTTCTTCCCGAAATAAATGATATTGAACCTATATTTGAGCCTAGTCCCATGAATCATTATCTGTGCCTCCGCAAAGGCAAATAGCAATCAGAGCCCACAGTTTAACCGGCCCCAGCCCTAGGCACATATTCAACATCATAAGTCCTTAGATAGCTGTGACAACAGTGAGAAGTTACTTTGCATCTCACAATGGTGAATGCTAAAATCGCCAACAGCAGCCAGTGCTGACAGTGATCCTGAGTTAAACAACGGTCTCCTGTCTGGTCAGGGGGAACGTGAATCGACACAGTTTCTCATAAAACCACACAAAATTTGATTAACAACAATTCTCTTTGATAGCTTCTCAAATGAGTTGGAAAGTCATGTCCATATAAAAGCCTCCACAAAAGTATTTTTTAAAGCAATTTTGTTCATAATTGACCAAACTTTGAAGCAACCAGGATGTCCTTCTGTGTGTGAAAGGACAAATTGAGGTTAATAGTTGATTTTTCTTCTATTTTGACTGTAGTCTATCTAGGTCTGGGTTCATTTCTTTTTTGCTTGTGTAGGCTCCGTGGTAAAATAGTGTTGCCAGCCAGGCGGTGGTGTTGCATGCCTTTGGTCCCAGCACTCAGGAGGCAGAGGCAGGTGAATCTCTGTGAGTTGGAGACCAGCCTGGTCTACAAGAGCTAGTCCAGGATAGCCTCCAAAGCCACAGAGAAACCCTGTCTCGAAAAACAAACAAACAAATAGTGTTGCTAGATGGTTACTAGACACATGGTTGCTGAGTTCACCTTGAGTTCCAGGTGAAGGGTGTGTAATGAAGGCCTGCTATCCTGTCTGTCACCAGAGTATCTCCGAATGCTGAAGGACCGTCAGTTCATTTATTTAGCTCAGCTATGTCATAGTTTTCTATTTCTACTAGACTTTGCCATGTTCTATTTTGTCTTTATGATGCTGTTTTGACACACAGCATTGTTAATCATAGTCTGATATTCTTATTAAGTGTCACACAAGCACCTTGAAAGTAGGGGCAATATCTTAATCGCCACAACAGGGGAGGGGCAAGATTTTCAAATATATTATGGATTAATAGATATTTATCAAATTGGACTAAACTACACTTTACAGGTTTGGTCAGGCTATCTGGTTATCTGAGCATTTCTTATCTCCAAATTACTTTTTTTCTGGTAGTCCCAAGAATTTTGCATGCACCCTTTCCAAAATGCCATTATCTTCATCCTTCTAAGCCTACTATGGAGAGTGTAGGGTTTCTTCTTTTTTTTCTTTTTTTGCTGAAGGATTTATAAAAGCAACTGGAGACAGAGTATATTTTCATACAATTTTCCTGTTCTTTTAAAAGCTGTATCACCCTCCAAAATATAAACGAAAACTTCAGTTTTCCTATTGTATGAACTTTTGTATCTTACACTAAAACATAACCATGGATATATTAGCCTTCCAATGGAAAGACAACATCCTAGTAACATGGTCTAGGGATCTCCAAGGAGACTGCTTTAAAACATGACACTCTACCTGTCGTTGAGATTGGCCAGCATGAAAGTTTCGGGAAATGAAAACACACTGAGAATGAGATTTAATCTTCGATTTGGATGATCCTTGCACCAGCTTTTCATCAATTGATTTAACTTTGGAACTTTGAAATATTTCTCTGGAAAACATTGTACAGAAATTATTATTAAACAGGAATCAAATTATATGATTTGAGATCATTGTCTCTAACCTAGGAGTTTAAAATTAGTATGTTGCAGATTTTTGAAAGTAGCAATCAGTTTATATACTCCTTTAACATAGATATGATTTCATTATGTCTACTTTTCAGAAAATGTAGTTAATTATAGAAAGCTAGCATTTGCAGTTTGAATATTATTGAGTTACTTTATGCTTCTTTGGTTATGAGATAATCAACTTCATTGTTAATTAGTCTTTTCTTTTTCTTCTTTTCTTTTTTTGTTGTTTTTTAAGACAGGATTTCTCTGTGTAGCCCTGGCTGTCCTGGAACTGAAGATCAGGCCAGTCTCAAACTCAGAGATTTACCTGCCTCTGCTTCCCAAGTGCTGGGATTAGCCACATGGTTTAATTAGTCTTTTCATCAATCTGTTTTTAATGAAATAAAATGAAATCAGCGGTCACTTTCGGCAAAGAGGACAGAAACTGGGTTGAGAATAATGGCACTCTGGGAGAGCACTTGTGATCTTCTGTTGTCCTCGAAGTCACAAGCAGGTGGGGGAGGGTTAAAAGCAACAGGATGCTGCTAAGTGAAACCTCAGCTGATCAGAAAGAAGTCTCCTGGATAAAGTTAAATATTTGTGAGGGCTATTCTTGGTTGACTACAACTTGACTACCTCTAGAATTAATGAAAACCCAAGCAACTGGGTACACCAGTGAGTGATTTGTCGTGACTGACTCATTTGAAGTAAGAAATTACATCCTAAATCCATTATCTTTTGAATTGGGAAGATCCACCATAAATCTGGGCCACACTTTCTCCTGGTCCTCACTATCGCTTGCAAGCTCATTCTTTTGCTGGTGATAGGACCCACTTCTTTGGGATTCTGATACATCCTTAGAAGCAGTTGAGGCATCGAGCCTCATGGACTGAACAGCTACTGGATTCTTAGACTTTCCTTTGGGAGACAGCCATTGTTGGAATAGTCAGACCATAACATGTGAGCCACTCTAATAAATCCCATTATATGTGTGTGTGTGTGTGTGTATTCATTCTATCAGTTCTGTTTCTCTTGAGAAGCCTAATATCAATATTTTAAGAAATGATGCCAGACAGTGGAATATTATTCAGTGATACAAAGAAATGAGCTGTTAAGTCACAAAAGAGACATGGAGGAAAACTGGATATAGTGACTCACACCTGTAATACAGAACCTGAGAGGCAGAGGCAGGAGGATTGTTGTGAGGTTAAGGTCAACCTCTGCCACCCAGTGAGTTTTAGGCTAGTTAGGCTACATAGTTAAGCCCTGTCTGAGGAAAAAGTCTAAGAAGGCTACATTTTGTATGGTTTGACATCTGATTTCAAGTCTATGACTTCACTCTGGAAAAGGCTAAACTACTGGGATCTAGAAATATCAGTGGTTGCCTGGGGTTAGGGAGAGGGAGGGATGGATCGATGAAGCACAGAGGAATTTTAGGGTGATGACAATACTGTGGCTTGTATGCAAAAGTCATTATGTATTTGTGAAAACCATGGAATGTACATGAAGAGTGAATTTTAATGTCAAATGAATGCTAACATGTTGACATAAGTTCTTCAGTTTTAACTCTCCCCAAACAGTAATAATGGTGGCCAACTATTTTTCCAGAGGTACTAGAAAATTTCCAAGTTAATTCAAGAGATCACATTAGATTCCTCCACAAGATATGAACAATTAATATCCAGTCTCTCCCTGAATTCAGTTCACTAAACAAATATTTAACCTATATGTCAGAAATGTTGGGTGTTGAGGGCATCTAAAATGTGGCCCACAAACTTGTGCTTTGATGGCCCTGTTTGGGGGAGGCTGTGGGAGCACTAGGGGGTGGAGCGTGACCGCTTTCTCCTTTCTGGTCCACAGTGCTGTGAAGGGCCTCTGCCACACACTCCGGCATCTGTGAATGTGGCCATGCCTTTCTCACTGTGACAGACTGCAATCTCCTGAAACCAAAATCCAGCGTAAGTCTTTCCTCCCTTAAGTTATTGTGTCAAGTATTTTGGCCACTGTGATACAAAAGCACTTAATAAAATTCTATGCTCCTCCAACTACTGTCCCTTTATTAGTATTCTAAATACACACACACACACACACACACCTCTTGAAAGAGACATGCATACTTTTCTCAATTTTTTCACATCTCATTGTCTCCAAGAATTAACTTCTTTTTTTTGTTTGTTTTTGAGACAGGGTTTCTCTGTAGCTTTGGAGGTTGTCCTGGAACTCACTCTGTAGACCAGGCTGGCCTCGAACTCACAGAGATCCACCTGCCTCCCAAGTGTTGGGATTAAAGGTGTGAGCCGCCAGCGCCTGGCAGATCAACTTCTTAACCTATCATTGCACCAACATTTCATCAAGGTTACCAATGACCTCCATCTCCTGAAATCAAAAGGTTACTTTTCTTTCCTCATTGCCCTCAACTTCAGGACTTCAGTATAACTGGCTTAAGCCTCCTTGTAACATATTTAAATTTCTACTTCCTTGACTATCCATCTTTTGGTTTCTTCTCAGATGGTGATTTTCTCTACTTAGCTGCTAACTTTCCAAATGCAGGTAGTGTGAAGGGCATAGCCGTAGATCATTTTCCTCCCTCCCTTCCTCCCTCTCTTTCTTTCCTTCTTTCTTTTTCATGACAGGGTTTCTCTGTGTAACTGTCTTGGTTATCCTGGAACTCACTATGTAGACCAGGTTGACCTTGAACTCACAGAGCTCTGCCTGCCTCTGTCTCCTGAGTGCTGGGATTAAAGGGGTGGGCCATGGTCCAGTTGCCCTAAGTCATTTTTCAACACCCACTCCCTGGTTAGTCTCATCTGACTTTAAATCCTCTATACCTAATCTTTCACTCTGGCTTCTAAGTTTATACCAGCACATCCAACTGTAACATGGCATTCCCATTTTGGACTTTAAATAGGCTTTTAAACTCACTAGTTTATCATCTCCCCCACAAATCGATCCCCTTTATGATAATTTTCCCATCTCAGAAAATGGCATGACCACTCAGCTGCCCAATCCCGGGTGTCAGTCTTCATGCTGCACCTCACTCTTCTTTCCCTACTTCAGTCTATCAAATCCCACCTCTACCTGCCAAAGATGTTTCAGGCCCAGTCCCTTCTTTTTGTCTCATCTGGTCACGTTAGTTCAAAACATCCTCACCTCTCTCTCAGACGAAAGCTAGGCTGCTCACTTGCTTGTCTACTTTCTTGTTGCGCCATTAAACTCCAGGCTTTACAGAGGAATGTCTTTTGAAAATATAAGCCAGAAAACTGTCATATCTTGATATTAGGAGTGCACATTCACTTTTAATTAGCAGTTTCTCAAAAAGCAATCATGTGCTGAGCGTTGTTGACACACACCTTTAATCCCGGTGCTTGGGAGGCAGAGGCAGATAGTTCATGGCCAGCCTGGTCTACATGTGCCATTATGTGCTAGGCCATCTTAATGGTCCTAGGAAAATTTTGCACAAGGCATATTTAATAAGTCTTATTTTCCTAACTCAAGTCTCAGATTAAACACAAACTCCTTGTACAGGCCTTTCTGGTACACTTTTTATATTTGCTCATTTATCTGTTTCCTGTCAAGTCTAGGAAATGAGAACTTTTTCTGCTTTGTTCACAGTTGTATCCTCAATTCCAACAACAATGGAAGGTAGCTAACAAATATTTTCCTTTATTACTTATGTTTTATTGTGCATTCATTGAATATTTGTTGAAACAATGAACAAATGAATACTTTCTGATTTGTACACGGTGGAGAGACAGTTGGAGGAATGATCACTGGGAGAAAATGTGGGAAAGGGATCTTACAATTTATATTTTAAACATACCAGAATACAAATTCTGAGTTGGCTAAATAAGTAGAAACAAAATTTTAGAGTTGCAAAGGAAGAAGGTGTTAACTACGCTTTTGTGTGTTTCTGAAGGGAGAGGATTTTCAGATCTATCAGGCCATTCTGTGTGTTCTCTTAACTTCTAAAGAAAGGGGGTCTTGCCCTTCAGTTATGTCTTAACCTCCAAACTAGAAGATTTCCCCCATAGTTTCTAGCTTTAGATTAGAATCAGACCCATGTCTTCCAGTAAGTAAAATAGGACTTGTTTTTCTTCAGAATTCCAGTGCACAAAGATCTCTGTTGCATGGTCCTAGTCCTTCTTGTATCTAAGGCATATAAAGCCTTGTCCCACCACAGGATCTCCAGCCAATTCCATCATATTTATTTATTCATTTTGGGTTTTTTGAGACAGGGTTTCTCTGTATTGTTTTGGAGGCTGTCCTGGAACTCACTCTGTAGACCAGGCTAGCCTCGAACTCACAGAGATCCACCTGCCTCTGCCTCCCGAGTGCTGGGATTAAAGGCATGTGCCACCAACGCCCGGTTTCCATCATAGTTATTTAGATTTAATAGCTGTGAAAAAAAACCCTTCATTAAACTTTTAACAACAACAAAACTTAGACACTTTCCAATAAACCTTACCTTCGTTTGCAAATCAGGAACCACAAAGCAGATGCCAAAGCAAAGAAACCAATTCCCAGACTAACGGCACCAGCAGCCAGAAAATAGGTTAGGTGGTTAATAAAACCTATACAAATAAATGGTAAAAGATCATGTCATGCATGACTCAGTTCACTAGGTAAAGAAATGAGGTGATATTTACAATGATATATGTGATATTAAGACTGACCAAGAAATCAGGGAGCCTGAATTCTAGTCCTATACAATCCAAACAAATGGGAGGACCCAGAGCTAGGGAACAACACATAAATAGAACTGGGAAAGCCCGCCAGGAATCTCACTTCAGAGGTGGCAGAATTGAAGCCCATGTGACAGAACTGAACGAAAGCGATACAGCAATTCACACCAATGTTCTGATTTTTTCTATATCCTTTGCTAGCAAATATTTCCCAGTACCCCGATCTGGCAGCTCCCAACTGTCCATAACTCCAGCTCCAAAGGATCCCAAGCACCTGACCCCCACAGATATCTATATTCACCTGCATATATTCACCTACAGAAGCACACATCTAGATTGGAAACTAAAATTAAACCTTTAAAAATATTATTATTATTATTTTTCTAGGGCTGGGCATGGTGGTACACTCCTTTAATCCCAGAACTCAGGAAGCAGAAGCAGGGCAATCTCGTGAGTTTGAGGCCAGCCTTGTTTACATAGTGAGGTCCAGGATAGCAAGGGTTATGTAGAGAGACCCTGCCTCAATAAAATAAAATTAAATTAAAAATTTTAATTTTGGGCTGGAGCGATTGCTCAGAGGTTAAGAGCACTGACTGCTCTTCCAGAGGTCCTGACTTCAATTCCCAGCAACCACATGATGGCTCACAAGAATCCACAGTGAGATCTGGTGCCCTCTTCTGGCATTCAGGGATACATGCAGGCAGAATACTGTATACATAATAAGTAAATATTAAAAATTTAATGTTTATATGTATTTATTTAGTGTTTTGGTGGTAGGTTTTTCAAATAATAAATTAAAATATTATGATTAAAATTAAAAATTCATAAGGAAATAGTTTAAATTTGCTGAAAATTAAAATAACACCAGAAACTTAAAAAAGAGAAAAAATGGTTAATGGCCAATAGTCATGTAAAAACTAATTATAAATGTACTATCCATTAAACCAAAAATAAAATGTTATGAAGACTATACCTAATGCGAAATGTGGAAAATGAAAAAGACAAAATATAAACTGTTGACAAGGAAGCAGGAATCTGAAACCTCATTCACAGCTGGAGGGAATATGATTGGGGAAAAGCTCTGGGAAACTGGCTCCAGTAATAAGCTGAATAGAGGCATACTCTACAACTCAGCAAATTGACCAATGGGCACATACATAAGTTCACGTGTGAATCAGAGGCTAAGAGAAAATAATTCAGTTCTAAGCTGATTTTGCTAGGAAGACAATAAAACCAGGAGCTTTTACTTGAAATAAGATGGGGATAAAAAGAAAGTAGCAGAAAACCCAAGGGAACACAATTCATTACACTGAGTCAGCAGATACAAATTTCCCCCAAAGAAACTGGTGGTCCCCAAAAGGTTACAATTTCTACTGTATACCCATGATGCTAGCATTTCTTATCTTATACAAGTTCTTCCAGAGAACAGAAAGACATTGCTGGCTGTTCCTCCAAATACATTTTCTTCTTTGTGGGCAAAACGCTAGACTGTCTCAGCTTCCCATACCATTAGGTGAAGCAATGTGACAGAGCAATGGAATCTGAGGGCAATGATGTCATAAAAACCTCTACAACTCTTTCTTCCTGACTGTGGGTGACAGAGGTGATCCCCAAGGGAACTGCGGAAGTCACAGGTTGATAGCTCCTTCATCAGTCTACTAGATCTGATCGACATCATAGGAAATCAGCCTCACAAGATCTCATGTTATTTACAGAAGTGTGTTCTGTATTCTCCAGTATAGAATACAGAGAAACAGATGAAAACCAGTGAAACTTGGAAATGACACATTCTGAAACAACCAATGAGCAACAAGAAATCTTAAGGAGACACATAAGATATTTTTAATGAGTATAATGAAAATATGATTTCAAGCCAGGTAGTGGTGGTGTATGCCTTTAATCCCAGCACTCAGGAGGCAGAGGCATGTGGGTCTCTCTGAATTTGAGGCCAGCCTGGTCTACAAAGAGTATTCCAGAACAGCCAAGGATGATACACAGAGAAACCTGGTCTTCAAAAACAACAACAAAGTATCATTGCATTAGTATATTTCTTTTTTTAAAAAATAGAACTAGAGTCCATAGTTAAATGGCTCATGTGAGAGAAACTCTAAAAATAAACCAGTATTTCTCCTGTGACTTCTGCTTTGCTTGTTTTGTTTTGTTTGTTTTTTCTTCCTTTTTCTATTCAAGATAGAGTTTTTCTGTGTAGACCAGGCTGGCCTTGAAAACAGAGATATGCCTGCTTCTGTTTCCAGAATGCTGGCATTGAAGTTGTGCACCATCACTGCCTGACTTTCTTTTTTTAAAGATTTATTTATTTATTATGAATACAACATCCTGCCTCCATGTATGTCTGCACATACCAGAAGAGGGCGCCAGATCTCATTACAGATGGTTGTGAGCCACCATGTGGTTGCTGGGAATTGAACTCAGGACCTCTGGAAGAACAGTCAGTGCTCTTAACCTCTGAGTCATCTCTCCAGCCCCAACTGCCTGACTCTCTTATCTGTTTTTTTGAATGAATAAACTCAAATGAATTACATAGTCACCCAGTGAGCTCCTTCTGCTATTCTCTGAATATTGTAAACTTTCTCTTTTGTGATAAAGTCTCAATGCCATCTACTATTTCTAGCTTCAGAACTTTTATATGCTCTCAAATTGTGTGTATTTCACATCTGAAAACAGTATCAATCTTTTCTTTTTAAAGATAGTGTCTTATTAGCCGGGCATTGGTGGCACATGCCTTTAACTCCAGCACTCCAGACACAGAGGCAAGCGAATCTCTGTGAGGCCAGCCTGGTGTACAGAGCGAATTCCAGGACAACCTCCAAAGTAATACAGAGAAACCCTGTCTCGAAAAACAAAAACAAAACAACAAAGATAGTGTCTTACTGTGAAACTCTAGTTGGTTTGGACCTCACTATGTAGGCCAGGCTGGATTTGAAATCATAGAGATCCAGAGTGCTAGGACCAACAGTATGTGCCATCATTCCTGGTTAGAAATATTTTTAAATGATTTTTTAAAATTATGTGAATATGGTGTTGGGCTGGAATTTACATCTGTGTACCCTGTGTGTGCAGGCGCCTACAAGTCAGAAGAGGGTATCAGATTCCCCTAGAGCTGGATGGAGTTACTGGTGGCTTTGGACCACAGGGTATGGATGCTGGGAACCAAATCCAGGTCCTCTTGCAAGAGCAGCAAGTGCTCTCATCTCTCCAGCCCCCCAATTCTATAAATCTTATAGTTACATTGACTAGGTAAAAACTTACCCTCATATTATACAAAGAGATATCTGAACATTCCCTCTTAAAATGATTCTTCAATAACTTGGGACAACTGCATTTTTATTGAGAGTGCATTTTTCCAGTTCACCAAATTGTTCCTCAATAAAGTTCTTCATGAGGAATGAGAAAAAATTTTTGAACAAGAAGAATGTGTTGTCTGGACATGATGGTGCAGGGCTTTAGTCTCAGCAGTTGGGAGGCAGATGTAGTCAGAACTCTGAGTTCAAGGCCAGCCTTGTCTACATAGTAAGTTCCAGGTGAGCCAGGGCTAAACAGTGAGAAGGAAGAGTGGAGGCTGACATGTTTCCTTCCATATTTTGTCTTGTAGGAGGGTGAGAGTTAAGTTTTACTTTAAGCATATTTATTATGTAGATTTTTCTATTTTACAAATTATTCTGCCAATTTTTCTTCTTGACTTCTTACTGTAGTTTAAAATGACTTTCTTGTTTAAGTTTGGTTGCATTCCAGACATAAAGACTATCAGTGACTACGGAGATGGCTCAGTCAGTAAAGTGATCACTACATGCAGCAGGAGGACCTGGGTTTGGACCCCAGCATCCGTATAAAAAGCAGTTCAGCAGCATACATGTATACATGTAGTTCCAGCACTGTGGTGTCACAGACAAGGGCTCCCTGGGGCTTGCTGGCCAGCCAGATTTAGTGAGAGACCCTACCTCAAAAATTAAGGTGAGCAGTAATTGAGGAGGACACTTCACATCAACATCTGACATCCACGTGCACACACATACACATGTGCACACACACCTGTACTTACATATGCACACAAAGGAATATGTATGCACTCATACAACCCTGCAAAGAATATCACATGCATTAAAGACAATGCTCTCTCTGGCTTTACCATCATAAACCAGAATGAAGAGCTTAATATTTATTATGACCAAATCAATATTTCTAGTTACAGAAAGTACTTTCCATCTCCCAAATGGACAATGTAAATAGCTTCCCTCTTTAGATCTATGATTTCGGTTTTAAGCTGTGCAGCCAATTCATCCTAAGGCATTGGTCCGGACATGACATTACATTTCAGTACAAGCAAGTCTTATAATAGATGCCAAGAAAAAACAATAACTCTTTGCCATAAAATGAAAATCCCGACAAAGACAACATATTCCATATTCAATAACTGCAATAAACAAAAACTACAAAAAGAAATTCCTCTGGTCAAAAGAAAATGTAGCATCATTGAACGCCCCCAGAGACTCATTTCTTCCCCCCTAGAAGCCAGTCAAATATTAGAGGAAACATTCTGAGCTTCACTCTGGTTCTGCATCTTGACATCTACCTTGGGGGAGATGCTTGGAGCTGATGAGTTAAAAGAATTAAATCTTGAAAGAGCTATTAAATATTTGTTATTAATCCTGTGAGAATAAAACCCAACCTTAATTCTCAAAATAGAACAGCCACTTTATTACCTGTGTATGTTCCATATAAAATATACCAAGTTCCTTTGAGAAATAAGTGACTTTGCATCTTTGCCATATCCTTGTCGTAAACTGAAGGCTATCTGACCCTTTGAAGTCAATGTGGGCAAGTGAGATCTGCAATATTAACTACACAATAAGCAAATATTACAAGTGGTAAGTGACCCTCCAGAGAGTGTGACAGCAGATTTCTCTTTCTAAAGAAATGCCTCTGGAGGTGGGGAGAAGATAGTAGATTAGAGATGCCCAGAGCTTCCTATGCCTCCAGAAATCTGAAATAAAATCTCATGTACGTGACTGCAGTGAGTGAGGTGTGGATGGCGTGGTAAATAGCAGACAGAGACAGGTAAAGTCCAAAAACATTGGCCCTCGAAGCACTAAGTAAAATGGCAGCAAGTGGGGAAGTGAAAGGGGGGAAGACAAAGCTCCCTAGGCTCCATGGGGACACAAGCTGGCAGCTCTGCAGAAATGCAGGTCAAGAAGGGGCAGCTACCCCGCACAGGAATCAGTGGAAGGGGAGGCCCTGCATCTCCTAGCTTGCCTTACTACTGCGGTGGAAGGGACTCATTCTAGGAGAGGTCTTACATTTGTAGCTTTCATTCAAGGAAATCAGAAACCAACAGCTCCTCCAATCCCAGCTAAATGAGTGACCACTCAGTCTGGACGCACTACTACTGTGATTTACTCACACTCAGACTGCTCTACTTGGGTTGAAAATGTGAGTCTTTCTCAAGAGGGAATCTGGGAGTGATTATGTCAGGGCAACTTTTGTTAACTTCTGGTAAAAGAAGAGATAATAGCTGGGCATACTGCTTGGGGCTAGGGCACTCAGGGTTACTCTTGACCCTCTGACACAGATGGCTTTACTATTTTGTATATTCTCAGAGGGCCAAGAGACTTGGTGGAAAGTCGCTGCTGCTCTGGGATTTCTGGGGCCAAGCACATTGTGTCTGGTGGCAGGGGGCATCCCAGAGAGGGCCGAGTAATGTGATCCTTAGTGGAGTGGAGCTGCAGTATGTCCTGTTTTGGGCAGGTCTGCACACAGAAAAACACTCATAGGAATTCAGCCCAGTGGCATGACACTCCAGAAGGGCAGGGCTTCACCTGCAAATGCTCCTTAGTGGTGTAATCCATTTAGGTATCAGGGAGAAAACAGCTGCCCCCACCTCCAGTAAAGTGCTTAAGGACAAGCCTGGGGTGGGGGTGGGGACAAAACATTCCATCTCCCCTTTCTACCTGCAAAGAAGAAGTAATGACTTTTGTGTTTTCTATCTAATTTTTTCTCATTTCTACCATTACCCCATATGCTCATCTCCTTATCTTTGTATTATATCCATTTGTTTTACTTAAAAATTATTTTTAGATTTATAATATATATGAGTGTTGTGCATGCATATATATATGTGTGTGTACCATGTCCATGTTTGGTGCCAGGGAAAGTCCTAGGAGGGTTTCAAATCCCCTGGGATTGAAGTAACAGAAGGTTTTGAGCTGCCATATGGGTGCTGGGAATCAAACTCGGCTCTTCCCCTAGAACAACAAGTGCTCTTAACATCTGTGCCAATTCTCCAGCACTACATTAATTTATTTTATCTCTGAAGGGTAAGGGAAGGATTTAGGCACATGTCATCACGTAGGTTTGGAGGTCAGGAGACAGCTTGCAGAAGTCTGTAGGGTTTTTTTTTATTACTTTTTACTCTTTGGGGGACTGCCACCCAGCTCCTCCAAAGATACACAGAGACTTATTCTTTCTTATGAGTGCCCAGTCTTAGCTTGGCTTATTTCTAGCCAGCTTTTCTTTTCTATTTTTTTCTTTTCTTTCCTTTTTGGTTTTTCGAGACAGGGTTTCTCTGTGGCTTTGGAGTCCTGGACCTAGCTCTTGTAGACAAGGGTGGTCTCGAACTCACAGGCATCTGCTTGCCTCTGCCTTCTGAGTGCTGGGATTAAACTAGCCAGCTTTTCTTAACTTATCCCATTGACCTTTGTCTCTGGGCTGTCACATTTCTCTATTCTACATTCCTTTCTTCTTCCTCTGAGTCTGGCTGTGTGGCTGGTTCCTGACACCCTTCTTTCCTCCTCCATCCTCTCTTTCCAGATTTCTCCTATTTATTCTCCCTGTATGGAAGCCCCTCTCCTGCCTAGCTATTGGCTGTTCAGCTCTTTATTAGCCCAATCAGGTATTTTAGACAGGCAAAGTAACACAGCTTCATTGAGTTAAACAAATACAATATAAAAGAATGCAACACATCTTTGCATCATTAAACAAATGTTCCACAGCATAAACAAATGTAACACATCTTAAACTAATTATTCTACAACAGAAGTCAGTTCTTGATTTCTACTACATGGTTACTGGATATTGAAACAAGGTTGGTAGGCTTGTCAGCAAGCACCTTTACCTCCTAGTCATCTTGCTGGTCCCCTCCTTCTTGCTTCTCTTTTCCTCTTTCCCCATCCTCTGTTCCTATTTAATTATTAACATCTTTAATTTGAATAATTTTTAACACCTAGTTTATAAGTATTAGAATTCTTTTCTAACTTTACTGGGGACGAAGTTCATGTTTCTTTTTTTAAATATCTGGTATGTTTTTGAATTGTTGTTATTATTATTATTATTGATGTGTGCTTTCTTTCCTCTGAGTTGCTGTGAGGATTGTGATCCCAAGTGAAGGCTGACTACTAAGGAGACCCTTTTAAAACTGATATCATCCCAACGGATGGGCTCACAATGTGAAATGCAAGGAATACAATATCAAAGGACTACGACTCCTCCAAAATCTCAGTAACCAAGGGGCTGGAGAGTTATCTCAGAGGATAAGAGCACTGACTGCTCTTCCAGAAGTCCTGAGTTCAGTTTCTATCAATCACATGGTGGCTCACAACCATCTGCAATGATATCTGATGCCCTCTTCTAGCATGCAGGCAGAATAGTGTATATATAAAAAAACAAAACAACTACAACAGCAATACCATCTGAGTAACAAAATCTAAAAAAGAGATGTTGAAGTGGTTGGACAAAGCAAACTCTAAATTTTAAAATAATGAACGTCTACCTCAAAGAGAATTCAAATAGGCAGATAAATGAGGTAAGGAAGTCTACTTAAGAGTTAAATGAGGTTGGACTGGAGAGATGGCTCATCAGTTAAGAGCATTGACTGTTCTTCCAGAGGACCCAGGTTCAATTCCCAGCACCTTCATGACAACACACAACCTTCTAACTCCAGCTCCTGGAGATCCAATGTCCTCGTCTGGCTCCATGAGCACTTCAAGAGCATTGTACATTGTGCAGATAAAATACACATACATACATGTAATAACAAACAGTAAATAAATGTTTTAAAAACGATTTAGTGAGGGGTAGCTTTCTTAGGTTTTTATTGCTGCAATGACATGACCAAAACCTAACTTGGTTTATTTGGCTTACATTTCCAGATCATAGTCCATTGTCGCACCTGCTGTGCAGCCTGCATCTGAGAATGTAGCGAGGTGGTTGGGATAGATGACACAGAGACCGGTCGGTTGCTTTAAGAAAACTTTATGCTTCCCAAGTCAGCTTAGGAGGAGCCCCCAAGTCCGCTTAGGAGAAGTCTCTCCAAGAAAAAATGCTTCCCTTTTTAAGGACTTCTGCCATCCATCTACATACAATTCTCCAACAACACTCCCAGACTTCTCACCCTCCTGGCTGGTGGTTTAATCTCTGGCCCCAGAATCGGGGAGGGGGGGGGAGAAACAGCAGGGAGCAGGAAGAGGCATCTAGCCATAGGGGGTGTCAAAGTCATGGTGTTTCAGTGAGTGAGCCCTTATCTGAGCCCTATCAAGAGCTTTATAGCACTGAATTGTTTTCAGTAAACATTGTCAAACAGCTGCCTGCTCCCAGTCCGAAGGGGAAGTGGGTCTCTGTTCAAGGTCTGGTGTCCCCACAGTCCATCATCAGAGGAAGTCAGAATAGGAATTCAAGCAGAGCAGGAGCTGATGCTGAAGCCACGGAGGGGTGCTGCTTACTGGCTTACTTCCCATGCATGGCTTGTTCAGTTCACCTTCTTATAGAACCCAGGACCTCTAGGCCAGGGATGGCATCACCCACCAGGGGCTGGGTCCTCCCCCATTGACCACTAATTGAGAAAATGCTTTACAGCTGGATCTCATGGAGGCTTTTCCTCAACTGAGGCTCTTTCCTATCTGATGACTCTAGCTTGTGTCAAGTTTACACACAAAACAAGCCAGTACAGTGGCAAATTCTCCAGCAGGTAAAATTTATCAACTCATGTATGCCCCTCCACATCACACACACACACACACACACACACACACACACACACACACACAGAGAGAGAGAGAGAGAGAGAGAGAGAGAGAGAGAGAGAGAGAGAGAGAGAGAAATAATGTTTTTCTTTTAAGAGCTAGATGAGAAATCCAACTTCATGGATGAGCAATTCAGTAAGGAAACTGAGATCCTGGGAAACTCCTTTAAAATTTTTTAGTAATAAAAATTCAACAAATACACTTTTAAAGGGACAGTAGAGTTCACAATGTGGTTGGAGATGTGAACTCTCAGATCCTAGGCTGCTGGCTCTACCTGCTATGTCTGCTACCTGCAGCCCTGGTGTCTTTGACATTATGGACCCCAAAGTCTTCTGGGATGGTGAGTTCAAACAAACTTTCCTTTTATAAATTATTGTGGCCATGATGCTGATCACAGCAATAGAAAAGTAACTAATACACGGAGAGGGAAGTGCCAAGGATGGAGCCTGGTGCACTGAAGACCAGCCTAAAAGAGAAAACACCACCATAATCCGACTTCAGCCTAGTCCGTCCTGAACATTGCAAACACTTCTACTGAAAGAAGAAAGGTGATACAAATAAAACCCAAGTTGTGTCAATGACCACACTCCAGATGCACGAATCTCAACACAAAAACTGAAGAAGCATGAAACACAAATCTCTTCTAAAAATGAGCCATCCAACAGTAATGGCTCCCAAGAGAATGACACAAACACAATCCCTGACAATAAATCCAAACGCATGGTTATGTGTTCAAAGAAACCAGAGCACACAAACTCCTGAATTAATTCTGTGAGAATACAAACAGCTGGACCAAATAAGAGAGTATTTACAATTCAACAAAGAGATAGAAATACTGAAGAAAACCAAATTGTAAAACTCAGTAGAAAGACTCACCAATAGAGTAGGACCAATTCTGGAGGCAGCCCTCAGTGCAGGGGGTGGGTACCAGGAGTAGCTTTTTCTAGCTCAAGTCTCCTCTTTCTCTGGGGCTACTGGAGCCTGCCACCTGTTCAGCTTCTGCCAGATTCTATTTCCCATCTACCCACACAGCGTCCTTTTCTCTATGTCTGCCAGACTCTGTCTCCAACCTCAATATACTTTTTGTTTTTCCAAGACAGGGCTTTGCTCTGTAGCTGAGGTGGCCTAGTACTTGTGATGTTTCTACCTCAGCTTCTCAAGTGTTAGAGCTATTAATACACTCCTATTTACTTCTAGTGGGACCTTGATGTTATGAAGAAAATATTTTATTAAGGTCCACTGTTCAAACTAAAAATTCTCAAACACTCTGAGAGCTCAAAGGCAATAAGGTAATATTTATGATTGATTGCTTTACTATAATCACCTTAATAACTATGATGATGAATCTAATACTTCACAGTGTTAAAATGTCAATAAATAGAAAAACTAACTAAAATATTTCCAAGGCAGAGGCTGGAGAAATGGCTCAGTGCTTAAGAGTGCTTGCTGCTCTTTCAAAGGATCCAGGTTCAGTTCCCAGAACCCACATGATAGCTCACAACTATCTATAACCCCAGTTCCAGGGATCCAACACCCTCCTCTGTTGGCCTCTATGAGCATGTGATACACATACATACCTATAAGCAAACCTACTCATACACATAAAATAAAGCAAATGCATCTTTTTAACTAAAAATATGTATTTACAAGAAACAATCAAATCTTTTTTTTTTTGGATTTTTTTGAGACAGGGTTTCTTTGTGGCTTTGGAGGCTGTCCTGGAACTAGCTCTTGTAGACCAGGCTGGCCTCGAACTCACAGAGATCCGGTTCCCTCTGCCTCCCCAGTGCTGGGAGTAAAGGCGTGCGCCACCAACGCCCGGCGAGACAATCAAATCTTTGGTGGTGAGGATTTAGCAAAATGAAAGTAATGTTTGTGTCATAGTCTACCATTTTATTTCCCCATAAGAATTAGAAAAATGATGACTAGTAAGCATATGCAAAGTGATAAGGTCAATTGTATGTCATATGGATGTATACATAACCAGCATACTCTTTAATAGACAAGCAGTGTAGGAAGGGAGATGGCAAGAGGTAAGAAAGAAAGCAGAGAGAATATAACTTTTAAATCCTTGAAAGTGTATCATTTCAGATTGCCCTCCAGCTTTGCCACAGCTTCAAGAAAGCAAGGTTGGGGCTGGAGAGGTGGCTAGGGGTTAAAAGTACTGGCTGCCCTTTCAGAGGACCTGGGTTCCATTCCCAGCATCCACATGGTTGCTCACAACTGTCTGTCACTCCAGTCCCAGGGAATTCAATACCCTCTTCTAGCCTCTGTGGGTACCATGCATACACATGGCACCCAGACACACATACAGGCAAAACACACACACAGAAGATAAAAATAAATGAACCTTTAGGAAAAGGGAAGGTTACAGTTGTGTTCTATAGGAAGCATTTTTTGTAATGGAGGAGAGTGGCATAATTGTTAATTTGTCCTATAAACAAATTTAGGCAAGAACTGATGTACACGAGGCAAACAAAGAAGAAAATTCTGGTACATAGTTCCAATGGCACTGTTACTGATTGCTGGTTGTTACACAAGCTACATGGTCATAATTCAGCATGATTTGTCTACAGGTTTGTTGTATATGGTCTTTCTTATGTTGAGATATTTTCCCAATATTCTGAGTCTCTTCAGGACTTTTATCACAATGTAGCTTGTAGAAGGCCTTTCTTTTCTTTTCTTTTCTTTTTTTTTTTTTTTTTTTGGTTTTTTGAGACAGGGTTTCTCTGTATTGTTTTGGAGGCTGTCGGTCCAGCCTGGCCTCGAACTCACAGAGATCTACCTACCTCTGCCTCCCGAGTGCTGGGACTAAAGGTGTGCGCCACCACCGCCCGGCTGTAGAAGGCCTTTCTTGCATCTATTAAGATGGTGGTGTGATTTTTTTCCTCCAACCATCCATTCATGTGTTGCATTACCTTTATTGATTTGCAGATGTTGAACCATCCCTATATCTGCAAAGGGATGAAAAAAGGTGTTCCAAACAAATGAAACTAGGAAATAAGCAGGTATTACTTTTCTACTGTCTGGCAACATAGACCTCAAGCCAAAAGTAGTATGAGAGGATAAAGGATATTACAATTCTAAATGTTATATGTGTTGAACACAGTTGCATCCAATTTTACAAAAAAAACAAAACCCTACTAAATATAATCACAGATTAACCCCAACACAGCACTGTTCTCTTTCCTGCCCCTCCTCCTCTCCCTTTTTCCCTTTCCTCTCCTCTCCTCTCTGTCCCTGTCTCTGCCCCTTTGTCTCTAGCTCTATCCCTCTCTCTTCAACAGGCTCTGACTATGTAGTCAAGGCTTAGCTTAAACTCAAATGCTCCGGCCCAACTGGCTCAGCTTTCCAGGGTTTAGTTAGCATTTACCGAATGGCATCCTTCTGAAATGCTTTTTACCCAACCGTACCTCTTGAAAGCATGCCTGTTTCTAAGGTTGTGGTCAGATGCTACCTTCTCTACAAAGCTACCCCAGTTTTAGCAGTTGGAATTAATTCAGCTTCTTCTCTCCTCATCTCCACAGTTTATCTAAGGCGCCATCAGCCTGTCTCTAGAGTACATCTCCTCTCAAAAGTCACATAAAACCGGAACTGGAGCCTGAAAGGCACTGGCAGCATGAGAGGCAGTCTGGTCACTTCTCCCTTAATTTCAGCTGGCTTCCACCCAAGCCCTCCTAAACAAATACACAGTCTAAAACTCACCGCATAGCCAGCTCTGGGAACTCACCTTCAAGGGAAATCCACGAAACCTCACACCCAGTCAGAATGTTTACTCTTACATTCCCTTTCCTTGGGGAAATTAGGAGTCTTCACAACCACGATGGACAAGGTTTTCAGAGGTGGGGCTCTGTGTCCTCCAGGGTGTCTAGATGGCTATCCTGATTTGCCGTGCTCAAGGAAAAGCAAAATTCCCTCACGCATCAGGAGGGGGCTCACGGATGTGTGCATGCTTAAAGCAAAGCTAGCAAATGTTGGGTTTGCAATTTAATTTGAGATCAAGAGAGACAAATACCATTCTGGCATTGAAAAAAAACTAAAATGTACACTACTGGGAAGAACATGAGTACAGTTACACAGCAGATTAGTGTTACTGATAGAAGATTAACCTCCCTGTAAGAGATGTCTGACTTAATTTTTTTCTTAAAATTACATTTGTGTGTGGGGGTCTGGGGGTGATGTCTGTGCATGCTTTAGCATTGATACAGAGGTCAGAGAACAACCTGCTGGGGTCTGTTTCGTCTTTCCACTAGGAGGGTCCCAGATATCAAATTCAAGGCATCAGGCTCGACAGCAAGTGTCTCTGTCTGCTGAGCCATCTCACTTTATATATATATATTTTTTTCCAAAAACAATCAAAAGGGACTAGGAAAAAATGAAGTTATTTCTTTCTTAGGGCAGGACACATGGTAAAGACAAGTGACTGCCGAGTGATGGTGGCTTGATGCCATCAGGAAACTGCAGTGTACCTGCATTGGAAACTGCGTTAGCTTAATGTGGTGAAGGGGACACAGCACTGGATATTCCACAGTGTGATGCCAGAAAGAAGACTTGTGTGACTCCCACAAGATCCCCTTATACTATACATGCTCCAACTCTTAGTTCAAGGAGTCTCTACCATTTAAAGCCCTGACATGAATCACGAATCTAACTGGAAGGATTTGGGGCATGGGGAAACACCTTCTTCATTTTTCACTCGAGATAGGCACAAATGCCTCTAGTATTCAGTGCTTCTATGTTAGGAATAGGAAAATAGTGTCTCAGAAAATTTCTCTAGAAACCTAGGTGTGTCTGCTAGCTACCATCACTTTAACAGATAGTTGAGAGAAAGGGCTTGAAGGAGGAATGTAATTTCCCTCCATTTCAGAGTCTGTGAGTACCATTGCTGCAAGCCTGTACCATCCCAGAACATCGGAGCAGGAGGGTGCGGTAGAATTAAACTGCTCAACGGGCAGGAGCCTGGTGGGTGAGGTGGGTGAATCTGATATAATAACCTGAATATGATGCTGACTGTAGATCAAATTTATACCTGTGTATTTTATTTTAAAAATTCCAGGTACCTCTTGAAACACTTCCCATCACTTATTTCAACATGCCATAGACAACTTCAACATAGATTATTTTGTGGCATTTTGGCTTTAGTATCTATGTTAGATATTGAGGTGGGAGTCTTACAAAATGTTCTGAATCACATGGCTATATTTCAGTCTCACTCTTTGCTAGTTGAGGGTGTCAAGGCTTGTAGTGTTCCCTGAATAAACTCTGAAGTTGCTGTGCTCTTTTGGTTTCTAAAATAAGTTGAATAATCATTCCAATATGCTTACTTTATCCCTAAGTCCTCTTCATATTAACAAGCAAGTCTACATTCTCTATAATTTGACTCTTTTGAGTTTATTTGTTCAATAGAGGTCAGGAGGACTGAAGGGCATTCAGTAATATTCGTATTTGGGGAGTAAGCTTTGGTAAATAATTTTTTTTCTAAGACCATTTGTCAAGTGTTTCTTTTGTTAAGCTACTTGCAGGGTTCAGTGGCAGAGTGCTGGCTTGGTGTTGGATGAGAAGTGTCCCTTCCAAAGCCTGTGTGTTGAAGGGGGTGCCCAGTTCTTGGTTCTATTGAGAAGTAACTGGGTCATTACGCTCCTGTCTTCATCAATGATTTAATCCATTGATAGCTATTGACAAGGTCATAGCTGAACAGACTATGTTGGAGGAAGTGAGTCACCAGGGCTGGTACATGGTTCCCCTGACACTTCCTCTACCTCTGTGCCTCCTTCCACCACAAGGTGAGCAGCTTTCCTCTTCGGTGGCTCCCCATGCCCTGCCTCATGGTGCTCCCGCCTGTAAGTCACAGTGCTGAGAAGTGACCACAGACCAACGCCTCGAAAGCAGAAGGCCAAGTAAGTCTTCCTTCTTTTAATTAAATGTCTCAGGTGTTTTGTCACAGCACCAGCAGCAACGACATCAACAAAATAACTAACACACTCGTGAGGGTGGGAACTTGGGTGGCCTTGGGCTCGATTCCCATCACCACAAACAACAGAGACCAAAGCCCTCCATGACATGTTTATATAAAATACTGTGAGATATCCCTCTTTATTTCCTTCTTTAACATGTAAACAGTTTGGAATGAAGTGATAGGGTAGATCACAATAACCTTTTAATGCTCTCAAACTCCCCTGAGTTTGAGTTTAAAAAATGTATACTGAAAGCAATCTATTTTTCATTGTTGGTTTTGTTTCTGATAATCTGAAAATAATTGGCTCAGAGGATAAAGACACTTGGTGCTGAGCCTGAGTTTACTCCTTGGAATCCATGTGGTGGAAGGAAAGACCCTATTCCCACAAGTTGCCCTCTGACCTCTACACATGGCATACTCACACAACTACACCCAGACAAAAGAAATGAATGTGTTTAAGAACAGTGCTGGCAGCCGGGCGTTGGTGGCACATGCCTTTAATCCCAGCACTCAGGAGGCAGAGAAACCCTGTCTTGGGAAAAAAAAAGAAAAGAAAAGAAAAGAAAAGAAAAGAACCGAGCTAGCTAAATTTAATGCTGACGATTTACTGATTCCTTTTTATTATTAAGAGCTTTTCTAAATGAATCCATGAACCAGATGCCAGGCCACAATGTCGATATCTATTAAAGTATGTTCCGTAGATATTCTTGCCAACTACTTCTACAAATTCACTATTACCTTTTTTTGAGGGGGAAGGGGGGTTCAAGACAGGGTTTCTCTGTTTCTCTGTATTGTTTTTGAGCCTGTCCTGGAACTCGCTCTGTAGATCAGGCTGGTCTCAAACTCCCAGAGATCCACCTACCTCTGCCTCCCAAGTGCTGGGATTAATGGTGTGCACCACCAACGCCCAGTCACTATTACTTTTTTAAAGACAGGGTCTCTCTGCATAGCCCTGGCTTTCCTGGAACTCACTCTACAGTCCAGGCTGGCCAGGCTGGGCCTTGAACCCTGGATCACTTTGCCTCCACCTGGAAAGGGTTGTAATTAAAGGCATACACCACTACACTCAGCTTTGTAACATGTAATCTGATATCTTTATGTTCCATCACTGTTTTAAATGCTTTTTTTGATTAGAGGAGAATTGTTTTTTTATTGCTTATGTTCTGTAAATACACATTTTGCTTGTTTGTTTGAGACAGGTTCTCCTGCGCAGTGCAGGATTGCCTTTCATCCACCTGCCTCGGCCTCCTGAGAGATGGGATTTACAGGGGTGTATCTTTCCATCTAGCTCTGGGAACAGACATTTTCATATAGTCGGCATTTCCTTTTGTTTGCATTACAATTTCTAAACTATTTCTAGGGAAAGGTTTTGTTAACAATTCTTTATCTCATAATTTGTGTTAAAATCCCCACCAGTCCTAATCAAATCATCTCCCAACCTTTAAGAATTTAATATTCGAAGAGCAGTCTGCTTTGAATATGAAAATAGTAGCTAACCAACATATAAGTAATTCAGCCTAACTCTGATCATTAATCTCTTTCATTTGTTATGAAACACATTATAACACAGAACAGGAACACAGCAAAGCCAATGTTTTAAATCACCTTGCTTTCGATATTAAATAATTATTGTGATACTTTTTGATTTAATTTTTTCTGTCTTTTTTTCAAGACAGGGTTTCTCTGTATTGTTTTGGAGGCTGTCCTGGAACTCACTCTGTAGACCAGGCTGGCCTCAAACTCACAGAGATCCACCTGCCTCTGCCTCTAGAGTGCTGGGATTAAAGGCGTGCGCCACCAACGCCTGGCTGATTTAAATTTTTAATTTGCTTTTTATCTTGTTTACGTGCATGGGTGTTTTTGCCTGCATGTAAATCTGTGTACCACATGTGTACTTGGTGCTTGGGAAGGCAGAAGAGGGTGTCAGATTCGCTGGAACTGGAGTTTCAGACTGTTATGAGTCCCCACGTAGGTGCTATGTATTTCACCTGGGTCTTACGGAAGAGCAGTTACTGCTCTTAATCATTGAACCATCCCTCCAGCCCTCCACCCTTTAAAAATTGTTTATTGTAAGTTAAAAATTATTAAAATTTATTTTTATTTCATTATGCATGTATGGGTGTCTGGTCTGCATGTATGTATTTGCACCACATGCCAACAGGGGCCAAAAGAGTCAGATCTCCTGGAGCTGGAGTTACAGATGGTTGTGAGTTACCACGTGAGCACCAGGAACTGAACTCTGGTCCTATGGAAGAGCAGTATGCGTTCTTAACTGCTCAGCCATCTCTCCATTTCTCTTGAGTTTTTATTTACTTATTTAGATACAGTCTCACTATGTAGCCCTGGCTAGCCTGGAACTTCCTGTGTAGACAAAGCTGGCCTCAAACTCCTAAAGATCCACGTGTTTCTGCCTCCTGAGTGCTGGAGTTAAAGGTGTGCATACACCACCATGCCCAGTTATGATTATTTTTTTTAATCTGGAGAAATAGTAAAAATATTGGGAAAAAATCTTCTAAACAATGTGCAAGGCAATTAACCGCATGTAAAATGTAGCTCTTTTATGGAAGTCTGGTTCTATTCTCTTAATTTGGAAAAGGTTTAAAAAGCACCACCTCCCTCAAATGGGAGTCATGCCAGTCCCTTGCTAAAGAGCAAGAGGAATCAACGGGACAGTGTGTGTGAGGAGCTGAGTGCAGTGTGCAGCGGTGCCCTGAAACCGTTAGCTCCTCTCAGTCCTGTGTTCCTCTTAATTCTCACTGCACCTCCCAGCAAACTGGCATCGCTGAAAACTTAACCTCTGCACTCTCTGACTAAAGTATGCTTTTCTCTGATTTGTCCTTCAGGTTTTCCCACTCAAATCTAACTTTACTTTTTGTTTGATATGTTCAAAGCCTTGACTTTACACCCCCACCACTGTAATTTGCTGTTGCTCTTTGGCTTCAACTCTAGGTCTATCCTCCCCACCTCCCAGTCAGCATAAACTTTATAGTCCATAAATATAATAATTACCTTGGGTTTCATTAAACCCTAAAAGTGCATCAGTCGTAGGATCTGAAACAAACAAACAAAAACTTTGGGGTTCAAATTAGGCTCAGAATTTATTAACTTTAAAACTAAACAAAATGTTTTAGCCTATCTTGATTTCATATACATGATTGTTGGAATTAAATTCAATAATGTAGTATGCAAAGCATTTTCCACATGCATTGGCATACGTTAGACTTAAGTAAGACAAATTACGTTTCTTCTTAAGTGGCTCACATACTTACATTTTTCTTTTTTTTTAGTTTCTTTTTTATTATTTTACTTTTAAATAGCTTGTTTTACATGTCTATCCCAGTTCCCTCTCCTTCCCCCCCATCTCCTCCCACACCCCCCACCCTCCCATCCTCTCACCCTATTGCCAATTCCTTCCACATAGGGGATATCTAGAGTCTGTCATTTCACTCAGGGTAGGGTCCAGGCACTCCCCTAAGAGTCCAGACTGAGAGAGCATCCCTCTTTGTGTTATGGAAACACGATATCTGTTTGTATTTGAGGGATAAACACTGATCCACTGCTCAGGGCCCCATAGGTTGCCCAGGCCTCCTCACTGACTCTCACATTCAGGGGGTCTGGATCAGTCCCATGCTGGCCTCCCAGCTGTCCGTCTGGGGTCCAAGAGCTCTCCCCTGTTCAGATAAGCTGTCTCTGCTGGTTTTGCCAGCCCATTCTTTGCCAATTTGCTCATTGCTCCTCTCTCTCTGTCGCTGGGTTCCTTGGGTTCAGTTCAGTGTTTAACTGTGGGTGTTTGCCTCTGCTTCCATCAGTCACTGGATAAAGGCTCCAGGATGGTTATAGACATCAAGTTCATTATCAGGAATGGGCATTCGAGGTGGTCTCTCCACTATTGCTTAGCTTGTCAATTGGTGCCATCCCTTTAGATCACTAGAGGTCACAATGGTGCCTGATCTGTCTTCTAACCTATGATTCCCTTTCCCCCTATCCTATCCCCCCCACCTTCCTGTTCCCCCATGACCTACTCTCTCTCCTCTTCTCCCCCTCTCTATTTCCCAGGTCCCCCTCCCCACCACACCTTGCCGTGTTCCCCATCTGTTCAGAGGATCTTGCCTCATTTCTCTTCTCTTGGGTACCATGCATATCTTTTAGGCTCTTTCCTGTTTCCCAGACTCTCTGTCAGTGGAAGTGCAGACTGGCACTATCCTGATTCATGTCTAAAATCCACATATGAGTGAGTACATACCTTGTTTGTCTTTTTGTGACTGGGTTACCTCACTCAGGATGGTTTCTTCCAGTGCTATCCATTTACCTGCTAATTTCAAGATTTCATTGTTTTTTTTCTGCTGAGTAATATTCCATTGTATAATATACCACATTTTCAATATCCACTCTTCAGTTGAGGGGCATCTAGGTTGTTTCCAGGTTCTGGCTATTACAAATAATGCTGCTATGAACATAGTGGATCAGATGTCCTTGTTGTATGAATTTGCCTCTTTTGGATATATGCCTAAGAGTGGAATTGCTGGGTCTTGTGGTAGATTGATTCCCATTTTCCTGAGGAATCTTCATACTGATTTCCAAAGTGGCTGTACAAGTTGTCACTCCCACCAGCAGTAGAGGAGTGTTCCCCTCTCTCAACATCCTCTCCAGCATAAATTGTCTTTAGTGTTTTTGATTTTAGCCATTCTGACAGGATTAAGATGGTATCTCAAAGTTGTTTTGATTTGCATTTCCCTGATGGCTAAGGATGTTGAGCACTTTCTTAAGTGTCTCTTGGCCATTTTAGCCTCCTCTATTGAGAATTCTCTGTTTAGTTCTGTACCCTACCTTTTAATTGGATCCTTTGGTGTTTTGGAGACTTGCTTCTTGAGTTCTCTGTAAATTTTGGAGATCAGCCCTCTGTCAGATGTGGGGTTAGTGAGTATCTTTTCCCATTCTGTGGACTGCCTTTCTGTCTTGTTGACTGTGTCCTTTGCCTTACAGAAGCATTTTAGTTTCATGAGGTCCCATTTGTTAATTGTCGATCTCAGTGTCTGTGCCATTGGTGTTATGTTCAGGAAGTGGTCTTCTGTACCAACTCGTTGAAGAGTATCTCCCACTTTCTCTTCTAAAAGTTTCAGTATGGCTGGATTTATGTTGAGATCTTTGATCCATTTGGACTTAAGTTTTGTATAAGGTGATAAACATGGATCTATCTGCAGTCTTCTGCATACCAGTACCCAGTTATGCCAGCACCATTTGTTGAAGATGCTTTCTTTTTTCCATTGTATGGTTTTAGTTTCTTTGTCAAAAATCAAGTGTTCATAAGTGTGTGGGTTAAAATCAGGGTTTTCAATTCGGTTCCATTGGTCTACCTGCCTATTTTTGTGCCAATACCAAGCTGTTTTCAGGACTATAGCTCTATAATAGAGCTTGAAGTCAGGTATGGTGATGCCTCCTGAAGTTCCTTTATTGTATATGGTTGTTTTGGCTATCCTGGGCCTTTTGTTTTTCCATATAAAGTTGATTAACGTTCTTTCCAGGTCTGTGAAGAATTGTGCCGGAATTTTGATAGGGATCGCATTGAATCTGTAGACTGCTTTTGGAAAGATTGCCATTTTTATTATGTTGATCCTACCAATCCAAGAGCATGGGAGATATTTCCATTTTCTGGTATCCTCTTTGATTTCTTTCTTTAAAGACTCAAAGTTCTTGATATACAGGTCTTTCACTTCCTTGGTTAACATTATCCCCAGATATTTGATGCTTTTTATGGCTATTGTAAAGACTGAGGTTTCTCTGATTTCTTTCTCAGTCACTTCATCGTCTGTATATAATAGGGCCACTGATTTTTTTTTAGTTTACCTTGTATCCTGACACTTTGCTGAAGTTGTTTATCAGCTCTAGGAGTTACCTTGCGTAGTTTTCTGGGTCACTTATATAAACTATCATATCATCTGCAAATAGTGAAAGCTTGACTTCTTCTTTTCCTATTTGTATCCCCTTGCTCTCCTTTTGTTGTGTTATTGCTGTAGCTAGAACTTCAAGTACAATATTGAAGAGATATGGAGAGAGTGGACAGCCTTGTCTTGTTCCAGATTTTAGAGGAATTGTGTTGAGTTTCTCTCCATTTAGTTTGATGTTAGCTGTTGGTTTACTGTATATTGCTTTTATTATATTCAGGTATGTTCCCATTATCCCTGATCTCTCTAGGACCTTTATCATGAAGGGGTGCTGGATTTTGTCAAAGGCTTTTTCAGCATCTAGTGAGATGATCATGTGGTTTTTCTTTCGCAGTTTGTTTATATGGTGGATTAATTGATAGATTTTCTAATGTTGAACCATCCTGGGATGGTTCCTACTTGATCCCTGCATTCCTGGGATGAAGCCTACTTGATCATGGTGGATGATTTTTCTGATGTGTTCTTGAATCCGGTTTGCTAGTATTTTATTGAGTAATTTTACATCGATATTCATGAGGGAAACTGGTCTATAGTTCTCTTTCTTAGTTGTGTCTTTGTGTGGCTTGGGTATCAAGGTAATTGTAGCCTCATAAAAAAGAGTTTGACAGTGAACCTCCTGCTTCTATTGTGTGGAATACTTTGAGGAGTATTGGAATTAGCTCTTCTTTGGATTTCTGGTAGAATTCTGCACTGAAGCCATCTGGGCCTGGGCTTTTTTTGTTTGGGAGACTTTTGATGACTGCTTCTATTTCATTAACGGTTATAGGTCTGTTTAGATTGTTTATCTGCTCTTGATTTAGTTTTCCTTCTAGCACTTTTTATAGAGCTGGATTCATGGATACATATTGTTTAAATCTGGCTTTGTCATGGAATATTTTGTTTTCTCCATCTATGGTAATTGAAAGCTTTGCTGGATATAGTAGTCTGGGCTGGCATCCTTGTTCCCTTAGCGTTTGTAGGACATCTGTCCAGGATCTTCTGGCTTTCATCGTTTCCATTGAGAAGTCAGGTGTAATTCGGATAGGTCTACCTTTATATGTTACTTGGCCTTTATCTTTAGCTGCTCTTAATATTTTCTCTTTATTCTGTAGGTTTGATGTTTTGGTTATTATATGACGAGGTGACTTCTTTTTCTGGTCCAGCCTATTTGGTGTTCTGTAAGATTCTTGTATTTTCATAGGCATATCCTTCTTTAGATTAGGGAAGTTTTCTTCTATGATTTTGTTGAATATGTTTTCTGTACCTTTGAGCTGTATTTCTTCGCCTTCTTCTATACCTATTATTCTTAGGTTTCGCTTCTTCATGGTGTCCCATATTTCCTGGATATTTTGTGTTAGGGATTTGTTGGTTTTGAGATTTTCTTTGGTTGACGACTGTATATCCTCTAATGAGTCTTCAACACCTGAGATTCTCTCTTCTATCTCTTATATTCTATTGGTGATACTTGCATGTGTAGTTCCTGATTGTTTACCCAGCTTTTCCATTTCCAGTATCCCCTCGTTCTGTGTTTTCTTTATCGTTTTTATTTCAGCTTTCAATCCTTCAACTGTTTGAGTTGTTTCCTTCATTTGTTTGGTTGTTTTTTCTTGGTACTCTTTAGATTCTTTGAGAGATTTGTTTATTTCTTGAATTTTCCCCCATTTCATGGATTTTTTTGTTTGTTTTTCCTCTATTTCTTTAAGGGATTTCCTCGTTTCTTCTTTGAGGGTCTCTATCATCTTCATAAAATGATTTTTAAGGTCTGTCTCCTCTGCTTCATCTATGTAGTGCTTTTCAGGTCTTGCTGGCATTGGTTCCCTAGATTCTGGTGGAGTCATGCTGGTCTTTTGATTGCTGAGTGAGCTCTTATTCTGTCTTCTTCCCATCTCTTCTTCCAGTGGGTGCTGGTAGGGTCTTTCTGTCTCCACTGGTCTCCTTCCTTCCTGAAGCTGAAGCTGGGGATGCTGACACTGAAGCTTAAGCTGAGGCTGGGGTCGCTGGAGGTTGGGGCCTGGAAGGGCTGAAGCTGGGATCGCCATAGTTTGGTGTCTGCCGCTGGGATCGCAGGAATTTGGGGTCTGGAAGGGCTGATGTCTTTCCTGTGTGGGCGGGTCTTCTGGATGCCAGGAGAGGCCCCGGAAGATCCAGGGGATGGGTGTCGGGCAGAGGATGGGGAGTGTCTCCCCCAGAGACCCAAGCTCACCTGACTGGGGTTGCTGGAGTTTGGGGCCTAGAAGGGCTGGTGTCTTTCCTGTGTGGGCGGGTCTTCTGGATGCCAGGAGTGGCCCCTTTGGTTTTTCAAGACAGGGATTCTCTGTGTTGCTTTGGAGCCTGAGCTGGAACTTGCTTTGTCTTGAACTCACAGACATCCACCTGTCTCTGCCTTCCAAGTGCTGGGATTAAAGGCGTGTGTCATTACCACTGGCCTACATTTTTATTTCTTTTCTTTGCATTTTCCATTTTCCTCTTAAATCATCTACATAACACAAAATAAAGAGTAAAATTTATCTCTCCCCAATTATTGTGCTCTCTCTCTCTCTCTCTCTCTCTCTCTCTCTCTCACACACACACACACACACACACTTCCTTCTCCACTGTTAACAGTCTGCTCTGCCTTTTTCCAAACTGATGCTACTTTGTCAGTAACCCCTAAGCTCAGGTATCACTCTCCCCTGAAGTATTCTCTGACTCTCACGGTCAGTAATCTTTTCCACCTTCTATTTACCTTGCGTTACTTCTACCCCAGTATCAACATCTATTTCTTACGGTTTGAATGTACCCCGCCCCTGATCTCATGGGTTTGAAATTCAGACCCTCCCTGGTGGTTCTGTTTCAGAATGGACCCTGGCCTGGCAGAAATGAGTTCCCGGGGTGAGCCTTGAAAGCCCTACCTACCTCTGGTTCCAGCTCCAGCACTTGGCTTCTTCATCTGCTAAGATGTGAGAGCTGCCACCCTGTGCACCCATTGCTACAGATGAACTCTCAGGACTGTGCCTCCCTCACCAGGGTGGACTGTGTCCTCTGGCACTGTGATCCCAAACAAACGTCTGTTGACTTAAGTGGCTTCTGTCAGGTACTCTGCCATTGAAATGGGAAAAGTAACTAGTGCTGAGTTTTAGGTGTTTAATGTTTTACTTACATCTGGCCTCAATTGTGAATATTCTAAATGGGAGATTTCTTGCCAGTCTTTATATTATCTGTTTGTCAGAGTACTTCATAGATTTTTTTAAAGAGTAATGTCTTACTATGGTCTATTGGAAACATAAAAATCTCCACAGGGATTCAGGACTATTGCTTGGTGGATAAGGTGCTGGCTGAACAAACATGAGGAGTGGAGTTCAGATCCCTAAAACTTGTATAAAAGTCAGGCCACCTATAATCCCAGAACTCAACATTCAGAGACAGAGCATCCATGGGGCAAGCCAGCTAACCAGATTAGCCAGGATCAGCAAGCTTTGGGTTCAGAAAAAGATTTTGCATCAATAAATAAAGTGCAGAACAATTGGGGAAGAACTAAACCTTAACTTCAGGCTGCCACACACAGGCGTGCACACCCCCATACACACACAAAGGAAAGGACAGAGGAGAGGAGAGGAAAGAAGGGAGGGAGGGAGGGAGAGGGAGAGAGAGAGAGGGAGAGAGAGAGAGAGAGAGAGAGAGAGAGAGAGAGAGAGAGAGAGAGAGAGAGAGAGAGAGAGAGAGAGAGAGAGAGAGAGAGAGAGAGAGAGAACAACACCACTCTGGGCAAGAGGAAAGACACTGACCTCAAAACCCCTCAAACCAGCCTGGGCTCAGGGGGAGATGAGAAAGCAGGAGTGCCAATAGGTGCCCTATGGTTTTTGACCTGTCAAAAGGAGATCCCTGGAGCGGACAGTTTGCATCAAGAAAAGGGATACAGAATTGTTTTTTCCCCCAGAGAGTTTGAAGCTTGCTAAGGCTGCAGAAATGAAGAGAGGGCCAGTCTGGGGTGCTGGGAAGATAACTGGGACAATCAAAAGGGCCTTAGAGTTGAGCACTTTTGTAACTTGGCAGCGCCTCCAAGACCAGCTGAAAATCAGCCAGAGCCTTGTACCGGAAGCTTGCTGAAAGGGTAAAGATGAATTCCAGGGAGGAAATGCCAGGGCTAGCAAGAGGCTAATGCCAGTCCTTGTGAGCCGGAAACCTGGGGTTCAGATCGGAAACTCTTGTTTCTGGGGAATGGCTGGCCACTGTCCCTTGGCTAATGTAGAAAGGAGGGGACCAAGCCTCCTCACAGTTCACTCTCTGGGCTCAGGTTTGGATAACCTTTCTTGGCAGCTCATCAAAACCAGTGGATTGTCCAGTCCTTCCAACGCCCTGCCCTGGGCAACTTCACCCTTGTCCCTCCTAGGTAATTAATGGTCAGAGAGGAGCTCTCGACTGGGTCCCTGGAGCCCAAGGCGTGTTTTAGTCACCTACTATTCACACGCAGTGTGTTTTAGACACATGCAAGCGGTTTGTGTGTGCATTAAAGTCCTGAGGGGAAATCAAGAATTAAACAGTTGACTTTGGTCTCATCAACTTTACCATTAATTTTGGTAATTTTTTTTCAACCAACATGTAAAAGTGAACATCCATATACCAAATCTTGAGAAAATTAAATAATGCTTTTTGCCCTCAAGGAGCACTCAAATTTGGTACAATACTCAATCCAAGCGTGTCAGTTAGCATATATGTTAGAGTCCATGAGCATTTGTTAAACATTAATCATGTCTTAGATTCTGGGCAGGGTACTGGGCATAAAAATGGAATAGTTCTTTGTCCTAATGTCTGAACTGGCAGTCTTGGGTGGGGGACAGGACAGGACAAGGCAGACAACTGTTCTCTTTCTTAGTACAGGACGGATGCTGGTAAATGCAGCTGCCCAGATTCAGCACAAGCAGAAATAAAAGGAACAGAATTATTGTGATTAAAGGGAATTGGAAAGGCTTTGTGGAGGAGGCAGCGTGTGAAGTAGTCCTCAAGGGAATGGATGGGTTTTCATGTGAAACTCTGGCCCCCATTTTGGTCCTAACAGACCTTAGTTGAGAGACTTACATTCCTTGTCTTTTATTTTCTATTGCTGTCCAGTTTACTTTGTCATTCACCTACCAACCCAACCCTTGGCTTATTTTCTTGGGGTAGCCTCAGCCAAGGTGTAGCATTTACAAAAGAGAGTTGCTCTTCATTAGGGAAAAAACCCAACCCTGATTTCTACAGTATTTGGAAAAAAAAGAATTTTTACTTTTATGATTTTGTTTTAGCCAAGTCAACAAAGTACTATGGCCCGAAAAAATAACCTCAGTATGTAGAAACAGATGTTTAAAGTTGGACTCACCAAAATGAGATTCCACCTGTAATAGGAAGCAGAAAGTGGGGGCAAGAGGAATGCTGTGAACTGGCAGCCCGTGCTGTCGCCTCCATTTCCTCAGGAATGTGTAGCTACGGGTGAAGTCCGGCCAACAGGAATATGCTTCTGGTTTGTCTGCTAGTGATATGGATTATTATCTGAACTATTGAAACACAGCTGCCCTAACATCTTTAAGAGAGCAGTAGTCAGGAGAAAAAGTTGTTTCTCAAGTAGTACCTTAGAAAATTCATGACTGCCCTGTGTCCGTGCAGATGTGGATACTCGGATTAATTCTGTTTCAGGTGCTTTACTGCACATTTTGTAGGCATCTTGTAAAGGGTCTATTCTCTTAACCGCTGAGCCATCTCTCCAGCCCGGGATATTCTCTTTTATGGCTGAGGAAGTTGAGGCCCAAGAATAAATAGTTTGCCCAGAGTCATAACTAGATCGGCATCCTAAGCCAGTGTGCTATTTCCCCTAATGGTGGAAACACGTGGTGGTTAAATTACACACACTATCAAATGGAATATCTGGGAAACAAATCCAGGTCTGATTCTGTGGACACAGGACCATGTACCTTTAGTCCAGGACCATGTACCTTTAGTCCAGGACCATGTACCTTTAGTTTTGACCTTTGCCTCCAAGTCCATTTAGCCCCAGACAATATGTAGTTGAACACACTGAGTTTTAAGTTGTGATTAGCTAAACAAGGCTGGCATTGATAACCATACTGTTAGGAAAACATACAAACTGATGAAAATACATGTACATTTTGAATGACTGTGGAAGACACATTATCTTTACTTCTTAAATCATACCCTTTCATTCATGAACCCAACAAATGTTTGTCAGTTCCTTACTTTTGAGAACAAAAGTTCTCATTATGAAGTTTACATTCTTGTTGGAAATGGAAGCGGTAAGATAAATAACAACCAATAAGATGTGTTGCAGCCTGGTTGGCAAGTGCTGAGTAGAAAAGCAAACTGGTGAGTGGGGGGTAGAATGGGTGTGGGAATCTCTGCAATGTACAAAAGGGTGGTAAGAGAAAGCTGTACCGAGAGAAGTCGGCGCTGCGGAGCCGGGCAGATGATGCAGGAAATACAATCCCTCAGACTTCAAGGGCAGAGGCTTTAAGGCCACTGTGGCTGGGAAGGAACTGGGGAGAGTAGCTAGTAAGATAAGGTCAGAGTGATAATGAGTGTTCCTATCTTGAAGAGTCTTGAGAATCTTAAGAAGGGCTTTGATGTTTGCTATAGTTACTGGGGCGCCCCCCCCCACAGTACCACAATGCCGTGGGTCGGCAAAGGGCGCCGAGATAGCAACACTGCAGAGACTATTCCAGGGAACATTCGCTGCTTTATTGCACGTGTACGGCCACTTACTTGTATGGTGGAAGCCTATTGACTGTGATTGGTTAGCACATTCGCTTGGATTGGACAGTGAGCGCTCATACCACCAGATGTCTAAGCAGAAGAAGCACATTAAATGATATGTGGAGAGTGCAGGCTCATCCACAGGCCTGCTACCGGCTACTCACACTTCTTCAGAATCCAGTGTTCTGCCTTATGGTGTGCCTGCTTCTTATTCAAATGTGCAGTATGCCAAGTAGGCTGGTTGCTGGATCATGCCTGCATTTTCTCCTATAGACTTTGCAAGTGAATGGAAATCATTGGAGGATGAATGACTTGATGTGCCCTGTATTATAATAGGGTCACTTTAGCTACTGTTTTCAGGATATTGAAAAACAGCATGGGAAGAACATAGACACCATTAGGTTATTGCAGCAAGTAGGCTTGGTGAAGAGCCAACAGGCGATTGGAGGGAGACTGAGTTCACGCTAAGAATTGTCCTAGATTGCCCTGTTTCCTCACCTGGCGGCATATTCATCAAAAGGTTCCTCCCAGTGTAATAACTCCATCTATTTCTGTCTTTTCAAATTACCTCTCTCCTTCCATTGTGTCTTGGGCACAGGATGATGACAGCTTTGCTGTTATTAAACCCAGAACCATCTCTTGTGGTTACCTTATTCTTTCAGCTGTAAGTATTCCTTTATAATAATCCCTGTTGAGTTATCATCTTTCAAATGTACCATCTGTTTCCTATTGAGACCCTAACTAATAAAATCAAATTTTTAGTTTAAGATGCAATCAATGCTTTAAGTACACCTATTAAGTCAACCTTGCCAATTTAGCCAATTCATATATAAATATTTGATATTATATTTAAAATCTGATTTATCAGTTACTGACAAATTACATTAAAGTTTCCTGCTGCTATTGGTAACATCTCTGTATTTTTAGAAGCCAAGATTCTTAACAGGAAAGAAAGGAACTAGAGAAACAATAAAGAAGACAGAAGGAGCCTTAGAAAAAGCCCATAAAGAGGATCCCTGACTTGGAATGGTTTGACTCAAGGATTTTTTATGACAATGCCCCCAAACTGATTGCATTCAACAGGATATGTATTTTGATCTTTGTCAGTCTGGTGGTAGTAGATGTGCTCTCCTCATGCACTGGGCAGCAGCCATGAACTGCAGCTGTCAGCTAATACTCCATAGTGTACTATGTTGTTAAGATATGGGGTTTGGTGGACTGGATTAAGTATGCTTTGACAACTTCCAATGGATTTAACACCCTGTAATTTCAGCATAAGTTGGGCATATGTAGTACTCAATTTAAACTTGGGGTACTAGCATGAACTTTTGAGATGTTATGTGTATATGTGTTTATCTTAGCTCTGATCCCTTACCAAAAAAAGAGTAAACAAATTGGCAACTATCATAGCCAGATACTTAGACTGTGGTCTTGAACTAACATTTGCTGCCCAAAGAAACCAGGTCTTCTATGTGTTTGACCCATGATCCACAGCCTAGGCAGTCGTAGCTAGCAATGAGTTCTAGAGTTAAAAGGACACACAAACCTGAATGTGACATGGCTTTCACTTTCCCAGATGTGACCAACTGAGCTTCAGTGAGGTTTATAACCACAAAAATCTCAAACCCATCAGACTCTGTGAATTGGCAATGATAAAACATTGCTCATGTTCAATGATTTGTGTTGCTTTGGATGGTCAAGAATTTACAGTGTCTTTCCTACATATATTACACCATTGTGACCAGATAATAGATGTGGAGAAGTGCCACTTTACTAAAGCATTTCAACAAGTAAAAAAGTAATATTAAAATTAGAGCACTGGCTGCCCTTCCAGAGGACACTGGTTCAATTCCCAGCACCCACATGGCAGTAACTCTAGTTCCAGGGCTGATATCTTACACAGATACACATGCAGGCAAAACACAATGAACAGAAAGTAAAATAAATTATAGGTTTAAAAATTTGTTGTTGTTGTTACTATTATCATGTGTCCACTCAGGAGTCAGAGAACAACTCCTGGGAGTCAGTCTTTAATATTGTTGGTTTTAATGCCAATTTACCACGAATTATAATCACCTAAGCTGGGAAGCTCACCTGAAGAAGTGTCCTGATTTCCTCGATGGATAGGAAGGCCCACCCTGAGTGTGGGCAGTGTTGTCTGTGAGTGTCCTGGATAGAAAGGGCCCAGCAGAAGGGAGAGCATCTCACCTGTTGCTCTCTGGCCTTTCCTCTTGCTTCCGAGTAGATTTGCCCTGTTGCTACTGAGTCCTTCGCTGATGCCAGAAGCAGAGTTTTCAAACTCTCATCATAGACTACAGACCACCAGCTCTCCAGGTACCTTTTGGCCCTTTGGCAGCAGGTTGGAACTGCTGAGGCACCTGCACATGGACAAAGCACCTATCAGTTGTCTGGCTTCCCACTCATTGGGTACAGCCACTGTGGGGCTAGTTAATTGCTGAGGCACTGGCCTCAATGACCAAGTAATGACTGGGTTCTCAGCTCCCAAGGGTAATTATATTGTTACTTACTATTTTAAAAGAGCCAGAAGAGGACAGGAATACTTTGATTTGAATTGCTGGAGTTGACTGGAGGGGTTGGTTTGAAGCTGAATATAAAGTCAGTTTTCTTTTTAATGAGCATTAGTGTTTTGCCTGTATCCTTGTCTGTGTGAGGGTGTTGGGTTCCCCTGGAACTGGAGTTACAGACAGGTGTGAGCTGCTGTGTGGGTGCTGGGAATTGAACCTGGGTGCTCTTAACTGCTGGGCCATCTCTCTAGCTCTCCCAGGCCAATTATTTTTCGATGCAAAAGCAAAGTCTTTTACTGTAGTTGTTTAACAAACTATCCCCATTAGCTCGGGCCTTTCATCCATCTACCACAGGGGATGGCTGGAGAAAGACCCGGAGAAATCACAAGGTGGGGGTCTTATAGGGCAGCATAAGGGGAGTGTCTAGGGGTATGCAACAGTCTCAGGACTGGTGCACTTCCAGGCTTGGATGACCTGCCCTGTGTTGATTGGTCAACTGGTTTTTATGGCCCTTAGGCCCTCCCAGGGCGGTTGCTGTGCTCTGCACATCACTGTTGTGCACTGTCCGTAAAGCACACCCAGAGCTGTAAAGCACAGCATCGCCAGCTAACTTCTGATTGGCTCATTGCCACGTGGATATCTGACCTCCTAGTGAGTAGAACAGGAGGGACATGTTAGCCTGTCATGGCTGCTAAAACAAGGGGTGCAGGGGGCTGGTCCCTTCATTCCCCCATTTCAAAGTACCAGTGACAGGGCTCAATCCTGAGTTCTGCCTGTTAGGGGCTCAAAGGGGTGTTAACAGGTCCTGCCATTAGTTGACAGATTTTTATGAGGGAGTGACATTTGCATCTGCTGTCATATTGTCCTCTATGTAAGGGAGTTTCCTTTTGACTTAGCATCTCAACCAGGGAAAAGGGGCGATGTATTCTTTTCTATGCTACTTCTTGCTGACTTTGGGATGCAGTTAGGGACCCAAGAAAGCTGAAATGCTAGTCAAACGCAAAAAGGGAATTCAAGCAATGGGGAATTCAAGCAGCTGGTTGGCAGACTCTGTTGAAGAGACAAGGGTGTGTCCACATCAGCTGGACTGGTTCACATCCACAGCAAGTCCAGGGCTCACAGTCCTTAGGAACAGGCTGTAGTCAGCAACTGATGCTCAGATGTGTCTTCCAGAAGCAGAAACCTGTTTAAGACATGTTTAAACTGGGAACAGAAGTTAAAACTTATGTGTTTAATTGGAACTCTTTAGACCCATAGTTTTAGTGACCAGTAAGAGTGGGAGTCCCAAGACCAGGGGAGAAAATCCCATCCTCAGGAACAGACAGGTGGGATAACATAGGTTGTACTTATCTGGAGTCCTTCTGACCTGTGAAAAGTTGATCCAAGCTTTATGACTTTGATCCTCTGAATCCTATGTGAATTTCACTATACAAAAGGACTAAAAGTTATAGACAAATTAGTATTGTCAATCTGTACTGAAATCCACATTGCAGAAGAAGCAGATATTGGGTGTCTGTTAAACAGCAGGAATATGTTCATACTTTTGAGTCCTAGCAGAAACTACAGATTTGTGCTAGAAGTCTGTACATTTGTCTTCTGTCTAGAGAGCCAGGTATATGGATTGGACAGAGGTGCCTTTGGCCTGATGAAAAGTCCTTACAGTTTATACTTAGATGACAACCAAAATAAATGTAAAAACCTTGAGCTTGTGACTGAACAGCAAGTAGTCATTGCTCTATTAGCTTATTAGAACTTTATTGATTAATGCTAAGACTATGAACAGTAGCATAATGAGAGAGAAATCTGGAACATGTTTCTACCTTATATCACCATCTTAGGTCTTTCATTCTCAGACCTTTATAACTTACATCCTCAGACCTTTATACACCTCACAGCTTCCTATCTTCACATAGATAAACCCTAAAATACCTTTCCTGAAATCTGTTTTGTGACAGATCTGAACTTTTGTATCTTTAAAATGTTTAAGTTTTTACATCCTAAGATCCTTATTAAGGCTTGGATTTTGCATATATAAAATGAGCTACCAAGCTGACTATAGTCTTGTAGATTTGGCTGTCTGATGCTGCCAAGCTGACAACCATTAATACTTTCAGAGATCTGAGAAGGATAAATTTTATTTATCACTATTAAAAAGTGACAGGTACCAGTCCATATACAGTTATCCATGTCCAAGTCTCCATTAGTGTTGGAGGCAGAACAGCATCAAGGCCTATAAGTTGAGAGTTCTCTTTCTCTCTGTGGAAGAGGGACATGGAAAAGACTGATCTTGCTTTGTCTAGGCAAAGTGGGTGCAATCAATTTTCCAGTGTCCAGCAGCTTTGTCCACAATCTGGGACAGATCCTGGCAGCAAGTGTTGCATTTGAGCATCTCGCTCACTGGTCATCGTCCCCAGGCAAGTTTTTTTTAACACATACATTTTGTAACATTAAGTATCTGAGTATACATTAAGTATATATATATATACATATATATATATATATATCCTAAAAAGAAATGGCATTCATGGGAGGGTGTGCAGAGAAAGGAACCACAGGTTGAGAGGCAAGTGGAAATCCTGGAGTTGTGTGACTTTACGTAAGTAACTACTCTGCTGTGGGCCTGCCCTAGACTCAAATCAACATTTTCAAAATTAACCCCTGACCTAGTACCCTGGAACACCCAGAGCTCGGGGAAGCAGTATTCAAAAGAGTTGGGTCAGAGGGAAGCCAGAGAGTAGGGTGACTACTCTGCAGAGATCATTCACAGCACACAGCTGGAATTTGCAGGGAACACAGTAACCTTAGATGTCCCAACTCAGGTCTGCAACCTTTGGGAAACCAGAGTTGGGAGACACAGTGGGCTTGGAAAGCAGAGGGTGAGCTTGTTATTTGTATTTAAGGGGCTATAATTTGAGATGGTTAACTTTCAACAGATTCCAGTGTGTGAATAGTGAACGTACCCCTTCTATTTCAGTTCCCACTGTTAGCAAGGTCATAGTATAACTGCAGTTTTCTGTCATATTAATGGTCATAACTCTCAATTCATGAAGATCAAGTCATTTCCAAAATTTTCAATACAAATCTTTTACATATGTCATTTCTAACATGTAAAATGTATAGGTGGACATTTAGGTTTAAAATACATATGTTTGTAATTTTTTATGTGCTAACATCTACACTGTAATGAAATGAACATCTCTCCACATCTTCACCATCTGGTTGACTAGCCAACTTTCTCCTTTGCTAGTTTAGGAGAAAATTCTCATCACAATGTGGTTCTAATTAGTTTTTCTCATTTAAGGAAGGTTTTTTGTTTTTTGTTTTTTGTTTGTTTGTTTTTCGAGACAGGGTTTCTCTGTGGCTTTGGAGGCTGTCCTGGAACTCGCTCTGTAGACCAGGCTGGTCTCGAACTCACAGAGATCTGCCTGCCTCTGCCTCCCGAGTGCTGGGATTAAAGGTGTGCAACACCAATGCCCGACGAGAGAGTAAAGGTTTTTAAAGATGATTTCTCAATGATTTTTTAATTTCTTAAAATTTTTACCATGTATCATTCCCTTTGCTTACACAGATCCTAAAGTTAAATCATATGAAAATAACAATAGCACACATGTATAATTTCGTGTGTAAACTTAGGCCTACTCTACACACTAAAATGCATTATATTAAAATATCCATTTGATGATTTTATTTCCAACTGACCAGTTTGAGATTTTACATAAACAGTTAATACAGAAGTACTTTAAAAAAGAAACATTCCCAAGCGGAAGCTGGTTGAATTGGTTACTTATCTAGCTGAAGTTCTTTGAAGGAGAGTAAGGAAGATTACTTGGCAACATTATGTTAAATGTCATTTCAAAGCTTTACTTTTAAAAAAATAGATAACTTTCATTTATAGTGCCTCTCTATAAATGTTTGTATATCCCAGCTATTTGATGAAACATCCACAAGATGGTGCCATGGTTAACATGTTGGCATAGGAATTTGAGAACTGAAAGGGGGAACCCTGGCACATTGTCATGTGCGAGATGGCCATCACACTTTCGTGACTCTACCTGTTAGTGCAAGTCAGACACTCAGATGACTGCATTTCCTGCCAATGGTTTTGTTCTTTGTAGTCAAATTTCTCCATTGGGCCTATTAAGTCATGAAGGAATATTCAAGTTGCTAACAGAGACAGGAATTGGACCTTTCCTACTGTACCAATGAATGGATATATATTTTAATGATATCTTGCTCAACCTTTAATGTCAGGATTAAAAATAATACCCAACTGGATTCCTCTAACTAGTATAAGCTAAACCTAGATATGGTCAAGGCCTTTGCTATGGACAGAAGTGAGTTTCCCCAAGTTCATAGTTGAAGCTCTACACTCCAATATGAAGATCTGTGGAGATGAGTTTTCAGAGGGGTGATTAGGGATAGATGAGATCTTAAGGCTGAGACTTTCGTTAGTGGGCTTGCTGCATTTATAAGGAAACACAGAAAAGATCTTAACTCTCTTTCTCTTTCCACCAGGGGAGGACATCACCAGAAGATAGCCATCTGTAAGCCGGACTATGCTGGTGTCCTGATCTCAGACTCTTATGGCCTGTAACTATGGAAAAATAAATGGCTGCTTCTTTGTTACATAGTCTATGGTATTTCAATACAGGAACTAGAGCAGACCTCTTTTCTCTCCTCCACTTCCTCCTCATCCTCTCTATATGCTGGGGATACCTCCAGGCTCATGACTACTACAAAATAACGTATCCACTGAGATATAGATCCCACCCACGAGGCAATTTTAGCAAAGAAAAATACTAAAATTTCAGAAGGCATTTTTTTTCGAAGACAGTGTAGCAGCTTGCTTTCTATTGATGTGACAAAATACTAACCAGAAGGAACCTGGGGAGGAAAGGAAAGGTTTTCTTTGACTTATGTGTGTTGATCACAGTCTGTCCTTGAGGAAAGTTAAGGCAGGAACTCAAGCAGAAGCAGAAGTTGGAACCATGGGGAGAAAGCTGCTTACTGGTTTGCTCAGCTTTCTTTTTCTTTAAAATATTTTTTAAGGTTTAGTTTTATGTGTATGAGTGTTTTTGCATGCATGTATTTATATGTACCTTGTGTATGCCTGGTACCTGAAGAGGTCAGAAGAGGGTGTCAGATCCCCTGGAACTGGAGTCACACATGATTGTGAGCCACCATGTGGGTGCTGGGAATCAAACCTGGGTCCTCTGTAAGAGCAGTAAGTGTTTTTAAACTCTGAGTCATTTCTCCAGGTGCTGTTTGCTTTCTTATAGAGCCTAGGACCATCTGCCCTAGGATCTAGGCACCCAAAATGGGCTAAACTGTTCCACATTAATCATTAATCAAGAGAATGATCCATAGGCCAATCTGATGGAGGTCATTCTTCAGTTGAGTTTTTCTCTTCCCAGGTGAATCTCAGTTAGTGTCAAACTGAAAACTACTAACCAGTTTTATATAACAGATAGATAGAATTGGCATAGTTAATAGTGTTTAACTATTATTTATAATTAATGATATGTAATTATTAATCAAACTGAGACTTGCCAATGCAGGTTAACATACCTGTAGTAAAGATAGTGATGTTAGTGAAGCATCTAATGTAATTATTTATTATGTTTATTTATATTTAATGTGTATGAATGTTATGTCTGCACATATGTCTGTACATATGTATTCAGTGCCCACAGAGGCCAGAAAAGGGCATCAGGTCTCCTATAATTGGAGTTGCTAAAGTTACTAGCCACTTTGTGGATACTGGGAACTGAACCTGGGTCTTTTTGAAGAGCAGTCTGAGCTTTTAACCACTGAACCATCTCTTCAGCTCCTAATATAATCTTTTTTCTTCTTCTTCACAAATGGGGTTCTCAGCTGGATGTTGGTGGTGCACGCCTTTAATCCCAGCACTAGGGAGGCAGAGGCAGGCAGATCTCTGTGAGTTTGAGGCCAGCCTGGTCTACAAGAGCTAGTTCCAGAACAGCCTCCAAAGCCACAGAGAAACCCTGTCTCGAAAAACCAAAAACCAAACCAAAAAAAAAAGAAAAAAGAAAAGAAAAAAGAACAAAAAAGAATGGGGTTCTCTGTGTAACAGCTCTGGCTATCCTGGAACTCACTTCCAGGCTGTAGATCAGGCTGGCCTCAAACTCACAGAGATCCAACTACCTCTGCCTCTTGAGTTCTGGGATTAAAGGTCTGTGCCAACACCAGAAGATAATAGAATCATTTTGAGAGCATTAACTTGAGGGAAAATTTAGAGGGGATTCTAATGAATAAGCAGGGGTCATTTTCAAAACAAGCCATTGGAGTGTAGGGGGAATAAACTGAACTTCAGGAAGGTAGTTTAAGAGAAAAGAGAGGAAGTGGAAAAAAGTCAAATGAAAATTCTGACTATGATGAAGTGTGGAAATGTCTCTGGATTTCCTGAAAACATTTGAAAGTCATTATTTTAGAAAATTATCACCGAGCTATGATCTCTGCATATTCCCATTGGGGGTGTAGTCATTATTAATTAACTCTGCTTGAAATCCACAAGCATTCTTTGATTCCACAGTTTTCACCCATGTGACATATCCATCATAAGATTTTCGCCAGTCCTGTGCAACAGTTTTTTAAGATGTCTCTATTTTTAATTATGAGTATACATGTGTGTATGCATATGTGCATGTGTATGCATGCAGAGTACAGAAGAGGACATCAGATCTAGAGATGGAGTGACAGGCAGTTGTGAGCTATACCACATGGGTGCTGGGAATCGAACTCAGGTCCCTTGCAAGAGCAGTGCATGCTCTTAACTGCCAAGCCATCCCTCCAGCTGGTTGTAACAGTTATCATTATACTTTATATCTCATTCTTTTTGTGGGTTTTAAGACAAGTCCTCACTATGTAGCTTTGGCTGTCCTGGAACTCACTTTGTAGACCAGGCTGCCTTTGAACTCACATAAAACTCCCTGCCTCTGCCTCTGAGTGCTGAAATTAAAGGCATATGCTACTATATCTAGTGGTTTTACCTAATTCTTGAGTCACTGAAAAAAATCCGCACTCTCAGATTTAACTAGTCCTCTGTTTGCAAAATAATTGATTGCTTAAGAATCACTTTTCATAAATTCTGTTTTGATGATGCAACTGTTCAAAAATCTTGGACATAGTCTTAACTTGCAACCCTTTAATTACTGTTTTTTCCTTTATCTCCTTAATTATTATCAAGTCATTGTTTATTTAATGCAGACACAATTTTTGAAAATCCAGAGGATTCGACAGATAATGTGAATTGCTATCCTTCTAAGAACTTTAAAATCTGAAATAATTCTCAAGTAAAAAAAATAGTATAGTGTTACACACCCTTTACTCAAATTCACTAAATGTAAATGTTTTGCTATGTTTTCTTTATCTTTCCTGTTCCACCCTTGTTTGTCTGTGTGTATGTTATGTGTGTGTACGGTGTATGTGTATGTGTGTAGCGAGGGGGCTGAGAATACATACATGTATTTGAACACATGTGTATGATGTTCTGAGTCATTTGAAGAGTGCGACTTGCACACATGATATCCTTAAATAGTTCTGTGTGTATTCCATAAGAATAAGAAATCATCCTCCTAATATACTACAATTACCAAGTCTAAAATGGTACTGATTCATTCATTTATTTATTCATTTATTCCCTGTTGTTTCAGCAATGCCTTATGGTGTTTGCCATAATTTGAATATGGTACTCGTTTGTTCACAAGAGATTATTGTGCTGGAAGTTTGTAGACCTGTGTGGCAGTATTGAGAGGTGGTAGAATGTATTGGACTTTTCTGTCCTGCCTGCCAGCTCCCAAATCACAACACTGAGACTCCTTATTAACTATAAAAGATCGGCAATAGCTTAGACTTGGGTTACAGAGACTAGCATTACTCACAGTGAGAGACTACCGAAAAAAATAAAAAAGCATGATCATTAGGACATCGTGGTACCATCACTGATAAGGTTAAGTCCCCCTTATTTTCTCTCACCAACTCTAAGTAGTAAATTTCATTAGTTGTTGATTTATTCTTCAATGTGTGTGGAGTAAAAGAAGCCCTGAGTGAGGGAAGTCTTTAGTGAATGTGTACTGTTGGCATGGACAAAGCCATGCCAAGACTCCAGTGCCTTAGGGCCATGGGAAAACAGAAAAATTTCCTGCAGGGTTAAGACTCAAGGGATGACAAAAACTTTCTTGGTTTTTGTGCAGGTGTTGACAGTGTTTGCAGAAAACGTCTATCATAGCCTCCTCTCTTGGAAATTTACAGCCTAGAAATTGTTCCCTAGTAAAAACTGCTCCTCCAGAGATTAGCTAAACCTGGCTCCTTGTTCAACTGTATATCATAGGCCTTCCTCCTTGTTTATATGTAGGTGGTAATCCTGCCTCTTTGCTTATCTATACATAGATAGTAACTCTGCCTCCTTTTTCTATCTGTGTGTAGCAATGCCACCTCCTTTTTTATCTGTATGTAATAACCCTGCCTCCTTATTTATCTGTATGTAATAACCCTGCCTCCTTGTTCAGCTGTATGCAAGAACCCTGTTCAACTCTGTATAATAAACATGTTGTGCTTCCCGGGTGCTGCAGTTTCTCCATCACAAAGCCCAATCCACTTGATCCCAGGTGTTCTGTGTGTCTGCCATTTCTTCATTCCCCCACTTTCCAGTCAGGTCCGTACCCGGAGCTGTGCAAGCAACAGCTCCTGTGCTTCTTTAAGATTTATTTTTAGTTGGGTGGTGGTGGCACACACCTTTAATCCCAGCATTTGAGAGGCAGAGGCAGGTGGATCTCTGTGAGTTCCAGGCCAGCCTGGTCTACAGAGCAAGTTCTCCAAAGCTACACAGAGAAACCCTATCTCAAAAAAAGATTTATTTTTATTATTTTAAATTGTGTGTGCGTGTACATGTGTGTGCATGTGCGTGTGTGTCTATCTGACTCTGTGTGTGTGGGTTCTCCTGTGTGTGTGTGTACATGTGTGTGCATTTGTATGTGTATCTGTTTGTGGTGTGTGTGTGTCTGTGTATCTGTGCATGTAAATGCAGATGCCAGTGGAGGACAGCATGTGGGATTCCTCTGAAGCTGGAGTTACAGGTGACTGTGAGATACTGGGGTGGGTTCTCGGTGTGGTTCTCTGTTACGGTGGTTTTCTTTGTCCTGCCAGGTCCCACCACCTTACTCAGCCCCAAATGAACACACAAAGACTTATATTAATTATTAATCTGTTGGCCGATGGTTAGGGCTACTTATTGGCTAGCTCTATCTTAATTATTAACTCATTTCTATACATCTATGTATTTCCATATGGTCTTGGCTTGCCAGAGAATGCCCAGACCTGTTACTTCTTTGTGGTCTATGTGGCAACTCTTCTATGAAGCGAGAACCCTGAGACTGTCCCATCTTGTTTTGCAAGTTCAGCAGTCACTTTCCTGTGGGTCCTGCATGTCCCGTTTATATAGCATACAGTCAGACAGTCCAGGCAAGAGTGGTTTCTTGCCCAAATGGCTAGTCTTGCCATCTTGAAAGCAACTCCATATTGAGTTTCTTAGATGCTCATCCTCCTTTCTGACATAATTGATGTTGCCAGGAGCAGTTGTGTCTCACTGTCATGAAAAACCCTAAACTATTTTAAGTGCCATATTCTGTAGGTCTTTGAAAGGTTTGAAGAATGCCTATCCACCTCAAATATATCTCTGTATATCTAGAAAACCTAACTAACAACTATAAGTTTTCTCTTATAGGTGACTATAATCTGTTTTTAATTATACATAAATTTTTTTTGGTTTTTTGAGACAGAGTTTATCTGTGGCTTTGGAGGCTGTCCTGAAACTAGTTCTTGTAGACCAGGCTGGTCTCAAACTCACAGAGAGTCACCTGCCTCTGCCTCCCTAGTGCTGGGGTTAAAGGCATGCACCACCACTGCCTGGCTTACACATTACATTTTTAAATAGGCTGTATAAACACAATATCTAAACAAGAGAATTTACGTATAACAGAAATGACCTTAAATTTGTATCAATAAACCAAAATCCATACCAATACGAAGTATTCATTTCTATATCAGTTCTTAGGACCCCTTGAGGAGCACCTCATGATCTTAGCCACTGCACCATCTCTCCAGGTCTTATGTTCTCCTTTAAATATAGTATGTCCTCTCATTTCTCCCTCATACACAAACTTACCCTCCTTATTTTTCTTACAACTTCCATTTTTATGTTCTGGAAACCCTTCTATTTCATATATGTACTCTTCATTCTTTATTGTGACTTTTTAGTTTCCTGTGTGTGTGAACCATAATTTATTCAGCCAATCTCCTATGAATTGGTGTGTAGTTGTTTTCAATATTCTGGGACTTTAAGCCACCATTTCTCCAGTCTCTATCTCTTCCTTCCTTTGCTTTCTATCCTTCGTGAATTCCTGTAACACATGTAATGATTTTCTTGTCTCTCAGGGCTGTGAGACTCTGTTCATTTTTGTTTAACCTCTTTTTCTTTCTGTTTTTCAAAAGACGTTCAATTGAGCATTTTCATATGCATAAAGGAATGTGATTGGCCCTCCACACCTATCCTTTGGTGCTGTGCTCTCAACCAATTGCAGACTAATGTCACCTGAACTGTATTTTCCTGCCAGTGTTTTTCATTTAATCTCTGAACAACCGTATCATGATCATTTACAAAGTATTTGCATTGTATTAGATGCTGCAAGTAACCTGGAAGTGATTTAAAATGTACGAGAGGAAGTGTACAGGATATCTACCAACACTTTGTCGTGTTAAATAAGAGACTTGACCAACAGTGAATTTGATCTCCATGGGGGTCCTAGAACTTCCCATGGATACCAAGGGACAACTAGATATGGGCCACAAATTATCACATAATTGTGGTCCCAGAAAGAGAGGAGAGAAGGCAGAAAAATATTTTCAAATTAATGGTCAAGTTTCCCACATGCCATTGAGGATGTGTATGCTCACAGACACCCACAGTGACAGGCTTCTGCAATTCAGGCTTTGAAGGGTTTTGGTAACATGATTTTCTAAAATACTTTTAAACGTTTGTTTCCAGATGGCTGTGTGTGCTGCTAATTACACCCAAGGTTGCTTTCTGAAGAGTGCATCGTCTGCATATTCTGTGTGTAAGATATCCCTTTTTTGCTGGATGGCAGGTATTTTGGGTTCTTTTTTATTTTATTTACTTTGTGTGCCCCATGCTGGGGATCAAACTCAAGGCTTTGCACAGGTTAAGCAAGTGCTCTACTACTTACTCATCCACAACCCCAGTCCAGAGTCCATTCATGTTAATGAGTGACTTGGATGGAAGGCATCAACCCTAACTAATCTGCCATTTTTTTCTGGCAGAGAAATCTTATTGGCAGAGAGGTTAGAGAAAAGCTTGGAGAGTTAGCTGTCTTGCTTGGAGGAACATTCACATTTTTATTTGTTTTTGAACTCCTCTGTATGAGTTTAGATTGTGGTCTATAGCCAGAGACTCTTCTCTGTGGGTGGAATTCTCTTTCATCTTTGCTTGATGGTTGGCCAGGTCTTGCCGGCACTCATCACTTTCTTTCAGCATCTTGCTACAAACACCAAGCAACCACCAACACACATTACTCACTGGCATTTTTTAACCCCCTTCATGTTGACCTCCTCATTCTATCAGCACATAAATTCACTTCCAGGATTTTAGAGGCAACGGTTTTCTGAAGTATTTTTCCATGTGTGATGACCATCAACTTTCTCTCACGGAGTCGTATCCTTCCATATACTGCCAGACTACTAAGACAATACTCAATATTTGAGTATTTTTATTACAGCATTGTCTCTTTCTAATACTGAAGACTCCATCAATCAGGTTTTATACATGACACACAGAAGACACTCAACATTGTAAACACAAAGAGATTCTTTTGTTTGTTTGGTGGTAGTTTTTCCTTTTATTGAAAACAGATTTGTTTTTCAGATAGTATATCCTAATTATGGTTTCCACTCTCTCTACTCCTTCCAGTTCTTTCCCACCTCCCCTCCCATATAGTTCCACTCCTTTTATGTCTCTCATTAGAAAACAGGCTTTTAAGAAAATAATATAAGAAAATAATAAGATAACATAAAATAATAAAAAAATATAATAGGATATAACAAAACTAGAACATCAGAATTGAACAAAACAAACAGAAGGAAAAGAGGCCAAGAGAAGGCACAAGAAACAAAAACCCACTTGTTCACAACTAGTTCCATAAAAACACTGAACTGGAAGCCATAACCTATACACAAAGGACTTGGTGCAGACCCATGCAGTCCCTATGCATGCTGCCCCAGTCTCTGTGAGTTCATATGTGCTTTGTTTTCTTGGTGTCCTCCATCCTCTTTGGCTTTTACACTCCTTCTGCCTCCTCCTTGAGCTCTGAGCGGAGGGATTTGATGGAGACATCCTGTTTTGAGCTGGGTGTTCCAAGATCTCTCATTCTCTGCATAATGACTAGTGGGTCTCTGCATTTGCTCCCACCAGCTGCAGGAGGCAGCTTCTCTGCTGACGGCCGAGCAAGACCCTGACCTGCTTCCCCAGTTGGAATGCTAAACATTACTGGATTTAATACAGGGAATGAGAAGACACTTAGAAAACATCCAGAAGGCCATTGAGTGTCTTGGAATGATGACCAGCCTAAGTCTGAAGTGATACCTGGGGACGGTTCCTATGAAGGTCACCACAGCATCTCTGCTTTAGGTCACACAATGGTTGAGGAGAATCTTAGTGGTAGAACATTTGTCTGACATACATGAAGCCCTGGGTTTGGTTCTCAATAGTGCAAGCAAGACAGAAAGACAGAGAAATAACTTTTTAAATGTCCCAATGTCTCCTAATATACAGTATCATAATGTATCATAACCTATTAATGTGAACATTTCAATGCAAGTTTCTTTATATTAATAAGTTTAGTTGCATTTTTAAAAGTATATCATTGGATTTGATTATCTAATATTTAGAATTTTTACATGTATTTTCTCAAATGAAATTGGCCTTTGAGACATTTGTAGTTCAGCTAATTTTTTCTTTTTGTGTTTGTGTGAGCATGCCTGTGTTTTGTGAGGGTCTTTTTCTGTATGCATTTGTACGTATGTGGGTATACATGTATGCCTGTGTGTAGAGGCCCAACGTTGATACTAAGAATCTTCCTCCATCACTCTCCATCTTGTACTTTGAAGCAGAGTCTCAATCAAACCCAAAGCTCACCGATTTAGCTACTCTTCATACACAGCTTGCTCTGGAGATTTGGTCTTATTGCTGGTACAAAGTGCCTGAAACAGACAGTTTAAAGAATGAAAGATCTGTTTTGGCTCAAAGTTTCTGGGTACAGAGGCCATCATGGTGGCTGGGGTCTGTCTAGAAGGTGATCAGTTTTGGAGGATCAGAAAACAGAAAAAGAAGCTGAAGCAGGGCCAGCCTCTGACCTTCAGAACTCACTCCCAGTGACTTATCTTTACCAGGCAAGTCCCAAATCCTACCACAATAGCACCACCAGCTGGGTACCAGGTGTTCAAACATGAGCCTACAGGGGGACATGATCCAAACCATAATAGGATGTCAAAATGCCATCTGGACCCGCCTCATAAAGTATGTTATTTCAAATGATTGTAATATTTTCAGTGGTGTCTGAATTCCTTTGAGGCCCTGAAATAAATGTTTCAATTTTCATGTGCATTACTGAACCTTTTAGGCCCTACAGTAAGTATCTCAGTCTTCAAGAACACTGGCATGGTTGTCTTTCCCACTGTCCCTAACTTTCTCTCTTCACCCGCTCATTATTTTTGTCACTATAAGTTTTCTAGATTCTTGTTTGCTTTTTTATGTCTTTACTGACTTAGACTTATTTTCAGGTTGTGGACTCTGTCCTCTCAATATTTGTCAGACGCATTTGCACAGTCTGTATTTATCTCAAACCTTTAGCTGGGTTCTTAGAGAGCTATTGTTAAAAGTGGACTTAATAAACATTTAAAAGGTAGCAGGAAAGCTCTGTTTTTTGTCATGTTGACTGTTTAAATGACTTTTTATTAAATGCTGAGTATTCTTATCCATTATTACAGAGTCAAACTAGAAAGGATAGTTAATTTGCTCAAATCAGAGAATAAAAAATGTAAAAGCTATCAACACACTGGAAAGGTGATGTGCTGAGTTCTGATAAGATGCAGTTTCATAAAGTTAAATAATTTTTTTCCAGTTTAAATTTAGATAAGAAACAAGGTTGCTTCATAAGTCAGTTCCAGGTCCCTCTCCCTTTCCCTCCCCTCCTCCTGTGCCCTCCCCCCAACCCCCCCCCCCGTTATCCCCTCATTCCCCCAGGGAGGGTGAGGCCCTCCATGGGGGTGTCCATAGTCTGTCATTTCATATAGGGCAGGGCCTAGACCCTTCCCCAAGAGTTCAGGGTGAGAGTGCACCTCACATTGTTCTATGGGAGTCCAAAGTCCGTGAGTATACTTGGGATGGGTACTGATCTGCTGCCCAAGGCTCAATAGATTAATTTTTAATTTATGTCCAAAAATCAATTTCATCAGTAAAGTCATTAGCTATGGTATATGACATAGAAAAATACTGGAAACTTCATTTTATGATTAACTTGGTGTGAGTCTACAAGGTTTTGTTATCTAAAAGATTCATCCACATTTAAAATATTTAACAGTGAAAGTATCATATACTCTAATGTGGTCCTATATACATACACATAGAGTTAGTACTAAGTGGATGTGGTAGAGTTGGGGCCTGGAGAGATGGCTCAGCAGTTAAGAGCACTGACTGTTTTTCCAGAGGTCCTGAGTTCAATTCCCAGCAACCACATGGTGGCTCACAACCTTGAATGAGATCTCATGCCCTCTGCTGGCATGCAGGCAGAAGACTGTATACACAATAAATAAATAAAATATTTTTTAAAAAAAGAATGGAGAGCACATGAAGCAGGGAAGGCAAAGTAGGGGATTAGAGGGAGGGCTGGAGGTGGATTGTGTCAAAACATCATATGTATGTATGATAGCCTCAATTAAAAAGAAAGGTTAACGAATACTCCTTGAAGCTGGGCAGTAGTGGCATACAACTTTAAACTCAGTACTTGGGAGGCAGAGGCAGGGGGATCTCTGTGAGTCTGAAGCCAGTGTGGTCTACAAAGTGAGTTCCAAGATGATCAGGGCTGTTACACAGAGAAGCCCTGTCTCTAACACTCCCCGCCATACTCCTTGAATGTAGACTTCCATTAGGATTGGTATACTCTAAGAAATAGTACAAACTGGAGCACAACAAGAAAAGGAAAGGCTAAAAATTCAGGAGATTCCTTCATGTTCATAAAGAAGGAAATAGAATATCAGCTTGGGGTGAGGAGGACAGCAATTAGACTTATAAGGGCCTTCTTCACGTTAGAAGGCCAGCTGTGGAAGAGAAAATTGGGGACAATTTTGTGTGGTGATGTAAGATAGGATAGAAATACTTTTAAAGCTTGAAGGAACAACTTTCAGAAAAAATAATTTCTGAAATGAAATTCATATGCATTCTGTGGTGCTGGGAGTGTTAAGTATGTAGTCAACCATCTGAGCTCTTAGATACTTTGAAATTTCACTCAATTAAAAAGTTTTCAGTGTATTCTGATAATAGATAACTTTCTGAAGTCTTCTCATACCTTCCCCCATACCCCAGAAAGGGTTTCTCTGTGTAGCCCTTGCTGTCTTCGAACTCACAGAGATCTGCCTGCCTCTGCCTCCCAAGTGCTTGGATTAAAGGCGTGCGCCACCACCTATGTCTGAAGTCTTAGTTTGGGCTCTGGAAAGGAGCAGAGTGGGTAAGATCACAGACCCTGAAGCAGTGGGGTTCAGGCCTGGCTCTGTCACGTTACAGTTCTGTGACCTTGGCAAACTATTTAATTCCATATGGAGACTTGACTTAGCAGAAGACTCGTTTCCTCATTTGTCAAATGAGGATCATAATGCTTACTTATGAGAACATTATAAGAATTTGACAACTTAATACTTATAAAGTTCTTAGAACTGTGAATGGCATATTGTAAGCACCATACAAGTATTCTTAAAAATAACGAGGGTATTAGGATTGGAGAGATGGTTCCGCAGCTAAGAGCATTGACTGCTTTTCTGAGGACTCGGCTTTGATTCCCAGATAACACAATGACTTAAAACCACCTGTAACTCTCATGGTGGATCTGATGCCCTCTTCTTTGAGGTAAGCAGGTACACAGGTCATGTAAAGACATTTTTGCAGACAAGACACACACTCACATAAATAAATATTTTAAAGGAATAAATTAATTAGGCCTTTAAAAAGTTTAAGGAACTTTTCAGGACTAGATTCTATATGTTATAAAATATGCTTGGATGTTAAAATACACTTTTTTTCTAATTTAGAGTTTTCTTATTTTTAAAGTAAGTCTTGCCACAATCTAGAAATGAATAATAATATCGGTGAACTGATGATCAGGGCTATGGACCTGCTGACACATTGGAATTTTACTTACACTGTATTAGGCTATTGCCCTCCACATTTACTCTGCATCAAGTTTAAATTCCAAAGTATTTCTCTCCTATTTTAAGGCTCATCTTTCATCACTTTCTAGCTTTCCCTAATGCAGCAATGCCCTTGCTTAACCAACTTGTGCATCTGGAATTGCAACATAAAAGTCCCCAAACAACACTTGAGAAACCACCATGATTTATACTTAATGTGTTACAGGTGGCTTCTTAGGAGAAATGCTTATTTCTTCTGTCATTAACATGATGAATTTCTAAATTCTCAGTTTGCATTTCTGCTAAAAGTTTACTGCAGTTCATTTTCTTCCAAATTTGGTTTCATATACACAAGAACAAATTTATCATTTAAATCCTAATAAAAGTAGGTGAATATTTTAAATGTCAACAAAATGAGTTCCTCCTATTAAAAACATCATATGCTACTTAGACTAAACTGTACCAGATTTGATTACATATTCTAAAAATCATCTGGTTTAAAAAAAAGTACATTAGATCACCAGTAAAACCAAAAGGAATGCAATAAATGAGGGGAGCGCAAATGTAAATTACATCAGAATAAGCAGCTACTGTAAGTTTTTAATTTTTAAATATTTTATTTTATGTACATGAGTGTTTTGTCTGTATATATGTGCACCCATGTGCATGTTTGGTGCCCTTGGAGCTCAGATGTGGGCTCAGATCCCCTGGAACTGGAGTTATAGGTGGTTATGAGCCACCATGTGGGTGCTAGAAACCAAATCCAGGTCCTATGCAAGAGCAGCCAGTGCTCTTAGCCATCAGCCATCTGAAATCCACTACTGTGAGTTTTAAGATGTGTTCTGATTTCTGAGATACCAACTGGCAGGCAATTTCCAGCCTTTGAGTCTGATTTATTTGGGGGGGGGTTAAAATAAAGTACAAACTGTGTCAGTCATGTCTTTAAAACATTGCCCATTCTTCCTTTGCTGGTTTCAATTTTACTTTAAAAATTAATGCAAAAGCCCAGCACTTACAGATTCGGAATGATCATGAAAATATCTCTTGATTTAAAACAAACACATGTCTCATTACAGTAACAAAAGTAAGCTGAAATTCAGCTTCATAGATCATCAATCAAACACCCATTGTTTAAGTAAATAGTGATTAATTTTATAAATCCTATTGAGACATCTCAGGGAAATGTTTTATAATGGTTAGATGAAAATGGTTGTTTTCAAAGTTTGAACTGTGATAACTGAACTTTAAACACGCACGTGGTGCTTTGTGGATATCCACGGGAGACCTGCCCTTTTCTGAAGAAACGAGGAGGGGGTAGGGAGGGCATAGGGGATGTGGGAGAAGGACTAGGAAGAGAGGAGGCATGTAAAATAAATAAATTAATTTAAAGAATAAACATGCACGAAGGCAGACCTTTCTGTAGTTTTGCATTTCAATGCTGTGGAGATGCGAATGAACATGGCCTCCACAGGCCCAGGGAGAGTGGCGCTATTAGGAGGTGTGGCCTTGTTGGAGGAAGTGCGTCCCTGGGGGTGGGCTTTGAGTACTCGAAAGAACACCAAGTGTTTTGGGGCAACAAGTGCAGAGTAACCTATTAGGATGAAGATCCCTGAAAAGACAAGGCGCAGTCAAGAAGTGTCTTCAGTGAAATCCTGTAATTTACAGTTTTGTTCTGGATATGAGCTATCTTCCAGCCATTAGTGTTAGTCAGATCCCCACTTTCTGCTGAGAAAAACAGAGCAAAATCCAGTGACTTCCCACCTCCGTGAATGGGAGCATGTAAACACCCCTGCAGCTACCAGGTTCAGATACAAAATGGTTTTGGCATTCTGGATTCTCTTGGCCTCTTTCTTTTCTCTTTTTAAATATTTACAGAGAACTGAAGCTCAGTCCCTAGCACCCATCACAAGTGGTTCACATTCGCCTGTAACTTCAGCTCCAGCAGATCCTCTTCTGGCCCCTACTCTGGAAGACAAATGTTGCATGTTGTATTTCATATTTAGAATCTGAATCTGACATATTTTGCTTACTATGATGATCTCTGGTTCTATTTTCTTGCAAATAAACATAATTTCATTATTCTTTATAGCTGAATTAAACATTGTTGTGTATATGTACATAACATTTTCTTTATTCTTTTTCATCTCAACTATTATAGATATATGAGTTAGGGATTAAGTTTCATCATCTCCCCCACAGAGATTCAGTTACTCTAGTAACTTAAAAGAATGCATGCTACTCAATTGAAGCTATAACTATGTTGTAAGTTTGGTGACTACAGATAGGGGGACCTGTTTTGGAACTCTGTTCAGTATCATCAGTGGCCTATATCTCTACTACACCTAAACCACAATCTATCAATTGCTTTCTGAACTTAAGGAAAAAAATCATATATCATCAAAAGATATATCATCAATATTGACATATTGATAGGCAACACATAAAAACTTTATGGAAAATCTTGAAGTCTTATTTTTCATAAAGATCTTAGCTGTCTTAGGACTTCCGCATTTGCATGTAAATGTTAGAATCAGCCTTTCAATTTCCATAACCCCTTCAAATAGTCTAGGATTTTAACTGTTATTGTAATAGGGTAGCAAATAGGTGTTTTTTGTAATATTGATTTTTTTTTCTCTGTGAACATTTTTTTTGTTTTCTGTAGAGATTTGCTCATTCAAATCTATTCAGCCAGCTATGCAGAGTCTTCCTGTGTGAACTGTGCTGACAAACAGACCAAGATTTAACAAGCTCATCACTTAATGCCTGGATTTGTCTTCCATACTTTCTATCTATTGTGCATGGTCATCTGTTAAAACAGATTTCTTTGTACCAATCTTGGTTTTTAAACACCATAGATGCTGTGAATTCTAAACAAACTGGAGTTAGTTCCTTTGTTTTAACTGATAAGCCTCGACTTCACCACAAAATAAACATAGACCAAAGAAAGGATAATTGGCCACTTATCTGGGACTGTATTGGTTCTATCTCTTGAGGCTTTCTGAATAGATGGGTTCAGGCCCCATTCAGCTGCTAAAAGAGGATTACACAGTGAATATACTATGTGGAAATTATATGATATATTATTAATTTTAATCATCAATAGCTTGAATAGACTCGTTGTTACTCAAAATTTAAAACCTGTTTCTGAATCCACAAGGAAGTGGCATGTGTACACCACCTTGTCACCTGTACTCGAGTGGGTGCCATTGATTACTACAATGGAGACTTTTGCTTTATATAAGAGACACAGAAATTTTAAAAGATGGCTTTAGTTGTCACTTTAAGAATAACAAAGTATGAAGATTATTAGATGTTTAAAGTCATTACAATTTTGAAATTTCCGTGAGTTCCTGGGAATGCTGATTTATTATCCTTGGATCTTAAAGAGTAACATACCAAGAATTTGAAAATACTGAGAAACTTGCCTTTTATACTGTGTGTCATAATTCTAAAATGTATCATTTTTTATGAATAAATATACTTTATTAAAAGATTTTTGAAGAATATGATATGCATTACTTAAATACACATTGTAGTACTGATTCTGGCAGGGTAGAAGTCACTCCTGTGAAAAACTATATATACACACATATATATTTATGCTCAGAAGATTAATTTCTATCTTATGTGTATGTTTTGCCTGCATGTGTGTATGTGCACCATGTGTTTGCCCAAGGAAACCAGAAGAGGACCTCAGAGCCTCTGAAACTGGAGTTGTGAACCACCATGTTGGTGTTGGGAACCAAACCTGGGTCCTCTGCAAAGCAGGAAGTTCTCTCAACCATCTCTCCAGCTCTTCCTATTAAGAATATAAAAACAGAGGCTGGAGAGATGGCTCAGAGGTTAAGAGCACTGACTGCTCTTCCAGAGGTCCTGAGTTCAATTCCCAGCAACCACATGGTGGCTCACAACCATCTACAATTCAATCTGGTGCCCTCTTCTGACATGTAGCTATAACACTGTATATGTAATAAATAAATAAATCTTTAAAAAAGAATATAAAAACATGTTTATACATGACAAGATGAGAGGAAAATAAATCCCTTTGAAATAAAATATGTACTCAGTAGTTAGTTAGTTGTGGTGATACATTGCTTGTACAAATAAAGCCTGTCTGAAGGTCAGAGAATGGAGCTTGTCACTAGCTAACCATATAGGTCTGGAGGTCTGTACAGGCAGACAGGACGTGAGATATCTGGGCAGAAGCAGGATACAAGCAGGGAGAGTGGGGAACTCGCTGTTTTGTCTGCTGAGGTGCTAAGGAGGTAAGGTGGGGTGGTTCCTTCTCTCTGATCTCTCAGCATTTTCCTCTATATCTGACTGTGGGTTTTTATTACTTAGACCAATTAAGAACTCAATTTACAGTTTGTACTAACTGTATACATGTTATAACAATGACATGTACATATTTAGAACACCCTAGGGCTCTTCTCATGAGAAAACAAGCAATCTTTATAATTTACATTAACTTTTAAAAAACCTAATCTACACTGGGCATGGTGGCACATGTTTTTAATCCCAGCATGCAGGAGGCAAAGGCAGGTGGATCTCTATGAGTTCAAGGCCAGCCTGGTCTACATTATGAGTTCTGAGACAGGCTCCAAAGCCATAGTGAAACCCTATCTTGAAAAACCAAAAAGAAAAGAAAAGAAAAGAAAAGAAACCCTGTCTCAAAAAACCAAAAAATAAAATAAAAAGCCAACCTATTTTATTCTTACTCCCCAGACAAGATACATTGTAGGATATTATTTTAAGGTGTATTACATTTGTTTATGCCCTGGAACATTTCTTTAGTGATGCAAAGATGTGTTGCTTTTGTTTATGCTGCATTTGTTTAACTCTGTGAAGCTGTGATTCTTTGCCTGTCTAAAACTCCTGCTGGTCTAATAAAGAGCTGAATGGCGAATAGTGAGGCAGGAGCAAGGATAGGCAGGGCTGGCGGGCAGAGAGGACAAATAGAAGGAGAACTGAGAGAAGGGAGCAAGATAGAACGAGGAGAGGAGGACATCAGGGGCCAGCCACCCAGCCACCCAGCCACCCAGCCACTCAGCCACCCAGCCAGCCACAGAGTGAGAGTGAAAATAACATACACAGAAGTCAGAAAAGGAAAAGCCCAGAGGCGAAAGGTAGATGGGACCATTTAAGTTAAGAGAAGCTGGCAAGAAACAAGCCAAGCAAAGGCCAGGCATTTACAAGAAAGAATATGCCTCTGTATGTAATTTACTTGGGAGCTGGGTGGTGGAACCCAAAGAGCAAAGAGCCCAAAGAGAAAGAGTTAAAAACAAACAACTACATTTTGGCATACCAACATGGACCCAAATTTCCATGTCGGACCTAAAAAAGCTGGGGAAAAAAAGAAAAGTAAGAAAAAGGGACATGGCTCCTTTAAGAGGTGCTGCTGTTCATCCAGCAGCACTAAATAGAAACTAGAAACAGCAACCTAAGTAAAAACCACTTTTGGCAATGCAGGCACCAACTTCCATAGCTGGGTAGGTTTAATACAGTTCTCAGTCACCAACCTCTGATTGGGCTGTGAGCTCCAGGGTTGGCTGTCTTTCCTGAGAAGCAGGCAGAGCCAGCCAAGAGGGACATGCAGAGGATCCAGGTGAAGCTTAACAGTCGAAAGTTTGCTCACATTCCCAAAAAAGGCTAAAAGGTGTGTAGTAAAAGAGGTGCCTATGGAAAAAGACCTCTCAGCAGATTCCAGTGTGTTTTACAGTGTGCATAGGCTTAAGTAAGAAAAGGCGTATGATCAGTCATAGAAAGAAATAGTTTAAAAATAATAAAGTGTTTAAAGAGAGAAGTAAAATGATAAAAAGAATAAGCCGTGGAGAGCTGGGAAATGCACAGGGAGTCTGGATCCTGTGTGCTATTGTATTGATTTTGAAGTTTTTGAATGCTGATAAGCAAACAACAGCTGCTAAGAGACATGGGATTGAAACAGAGAATGATGAAATAAACCAGCCTAGATATTTTGAGAATGGCTTAGCTTTAAAATTGAAGTAAAAAAAAAAACTGAACTGAACTCCTGGAACCCAGGGACAGAAAGGGAGGAGTGATGAGCCAAGAGGTAAAGAATGGGCTGGTGAAGCCAACAGAAACATCTGACCTGAACAAGGGGGAGCTCTTGGACCCCAGACCGACAGCTGGGAGGCCACATGAGACTGATCCAGACCCCCTGAATGTGGGTGTCAATGAAGAGGCCTGGATAATCTATGGGGCCCTGGGCAGCAGATCAGTACTTATCCCTGGCATACAAATGGATTTTGTGTGTCTATACCACAAAGAGGGATGCTCTTTCAGCCTGAACTCTTGGGGAGAGGGTCTAGGGCCTGCCCTGGATGAAATGACAGACTCTGGAGATCCCCTATGGGGAAGGGAGTGGGGATAGGGTGGGAAGCTGTGGTGACTGGTGGGGGGGTGCAGGAGGGAGAGGGAGCTGGGATTGACATGTGAAGCAAGCTTGTTTCTAATTTAAAAACTAATAAATAATAATAAAAAATAAAGATTGTATGCTCTATGCCAGGAGTCCTAAGCAGGCAGTGTCAAATGGAATCTACTTTCTGCCTTCTGGGTCATCCTGCCTCTTGGGGGTGCTACAGGTCTTGAGACATTGGTCTTTTTCCCCTTTGCAGTCTTTAAAATCTGAAAGGAACATGCCAGTGTTTCATCCACACATACTGCAGCTCCCCCATTGCCAAACTCTCCACAATAATTGGTTGGAGGAAATAGAGTGACCCAGTGCCTCTTTGCAAAAATTTCATATTCATCTTCAGCAACCTGATGGGATCTACTTGTAATATGCAAATCATGCTTAGGGAGAAATCTCCCCATCACTTGTGTATCAAATGGGAAAGACACTTCCTGTCATTTTCAACCCAGTCTAAGATTTCTTTATAGCACAACCAAAACTTGGACTTGGTACATCAGTTGGTTGCATTATTCACCCAGATTGCTCCATAGATCCATGATCTGGCGAGATACACCCGTAACAGATTATTTTCCCATCTGTGATGGCTTCCGTGAACTTTTCCCACAGTTAAATGTTGTATCTGCTTTTATATTCATCATGAAGTCCATAGATTTTATCCAGCATAGCCAAGGCTCTGGGAAGAACAGACTCTCTGGATATTTGATGTTGTCAGTTAGTAAGAGGCAGTCTCTAGTGACTGTCTGCTCTGTTCCTACAGTCTCCCAGAAACACAGTGCTTTCCAGAGGGATGCCAAGTTCCAGTGAGAGAGGCAGGCTGACTGAGCTTTAGTCACAGTCCTCAGATTTCATTCTTCTGTAGTGGAACAGAATCACCTAGCTTGAATCCGCCCACTTCATTGTAAGTGGATATATATATATATATATATATATATATATATATATATATATATATGGGGGTGTGTGTGTGTGTGCGCGCGCGCGCGCGCGCTACAGCATGCAAGTGGAGGACATAGGGCAGCTTGTGGGAGTTGTGGGAGTTAGGTTTTGTCTTTCCAGTGTGTGGGGGGGGGTCCCATGGATTTAACTCAGATTCGTTGGACTTGACAGCAGGTGCTGAACCATCTCTTAGGCTCCAATCCTCTCACTTCTTCAGTGATGCTGTCGAGTTTGCCTGTGTCTGCCCTTGCCTGACCAAGCCACGCCTCTACAGGCTGGTGTCCAAGACTTGGGCCAGTACACAGAGGTGGTAGCAGTGGGCAGCAGGCCACTCCTGGTGGGTCCTTGTCCCAGCCACCCTTGTCCCCAACTTCCTCTTCCCCATGGAAACACTAGTATCTTAGTTTGGGTTCTATTCCTGTGACGAGACACCAAGGCCACAGCAACTCTCATAAAAGAAAACATTTAACTGGGGCTGGCTTGAAGTTCAGAGGTTTAGTCCATTAACACCAATGTGGGAAGCACGGTGGCATGCAGGCAGACATGGTGCTGGAGAAGGAGCTGAGAGTCCTACATCTACGTCTGGCAGGCAGCAGGAAAAGAAAGTGACCCTGGGTCAGGCTTGAGTACTTGGAACCTCAAAGCTCACCCCCAGTGACATACTTCCTCCAACAAGGTCACATCTCATAATAGTGCCATTTTCTGTGAGCGTATGGGGGCCATTTTCATTCAAACCACCACAAAGAGTCTTCCAGAAACATTTCAATTAAGGTCTTTTAATTTCTCTCAGTAACAGTTTGCAGTTTTCCATGTTGAGATCTGTTTCACTTTTTTTTTTGTTTTGTTTTGTTTCTCTATATTGTTTTGGAGGCTGTCCTGAAACTCACTCTGTAGACCAGGCTGGCCTCGAACTCACAGAGATCCACCTGCCTCTGCCTCCCGAGTGCTGGGATTAAAGGCGTGCACCACCAACGCCCAGCTCTGTTTCACTTTTTATTAGATTTGTTCCTAGACAATGACTTTTAAAATGTTATTGTCAATGCTGTTTTATAAATTTCATTTTTCCATGATGTGCAGAAATACAATTAATTTTTGTGTTAACCCTGTCTATATCTGCCTTGCTAACTTATTCTTTAGATTTTCAATGTATGAATCATTATCTGTAAATAACATTTTTATGTCCTTTCCTACTTTAAAAAACTTTATTTTATCACAATGTTGAGTAATGAATTATAGACACAATATGCCTATAAATGTAGGAGAAATGTGTTATCCCTATAACTTAGCTGCAGGTCTGAGTCCCCAAGACTAAACTCAGGTTATCAGGCTTGGTGGCAATCACCTTTACCTGCTGAACCATCTTATACTTTTTTTTAATTTATTTATTATATATACAGTGTTCTGCCTCCAGGTCAGAAGAGGACACCAGATCTCATTACAGATGGTTGTGAGCCACCATGTGGTTGCTGGGAGTTGAACTCAGGACCTCTGGAAGAGCAGTCAGTGCTCTTAACCTCTGAGCCATCTCTCCAGCCCCCCCATCTCACACTTCTTTAGTTTTCTTGAGACATAGTTTCACTGTGTGGCTCAGGCTGGCCTGGAACACACTACATAGCCCAAGTTTGCCTTGAACTCAGGAAGTCCTCTTCCTTCAGCTCCTGAAGTATTGGAATTGCAAGTGTGTGCAACCACACCTGATAAATTTCAGATTAAGTTTCTCCCTCCCCACTGCCCTGCTCACTGGTGAGCTCTTGTCTTAGGTGAGTATTGAATTTTATCATAATGTTTTTACTGTCACTCTGGATGACTGATATAAAGAAAAACACCAATATAAGAAGAAAGCAGATATGGTTTTCTTCCTATTCAGTCTATATGACTAATCAGTTGATTTCTCAAATGTTGAATCCACTTTGCTTCCTAGAATAAATCTAAGTGAACCATTCATTATGTATTAATTTTTTTAAGTGTCACATTGTTTAATACCTTACTTAGAATTTCAGCTTCAAGGTTCATGGGAGGAAAATGACTGGTAATATTTTCTTGTATTGCCTTTGGCAACCGTTAGGATTATGGTTATAATGTCTACTGTCTACCAAAACTGAGTTTGGAAGAGCTCACTATTTCACTATAGACTGAAAGAAGTTGTATTGGTATAATTTTTCCTCCCTCAATCTTTGGAATGGTTTTCTAGCAAGGCATCACAGGTCTGGAGATTTCTTTGGGGAAAGGGCTTTAATTGTGAATATAATTTATTTACCCAGTGTATCTTTTGGGACATGCTATTGAATGCATACAAACTTAGGGTTCTCACATGCTCCTTCTGGACTGACACTTTAGTCATCATAAACTACCTCTCTGTATCTATTAAGACCTTTTGTTTTAAAGTCTCCTTTTCCCACATTAACACAGCCCTGATAGTTTTCTTAGGGTTGGGGTTTATTTTCAGCTTTCTCCTTTCTCATCTCTACATGTGTCCTGAAAACAGCATCCAATTACTTATTGTTTTGCAGCCATTTGGACAATATTTATCTAATATCAGCACTGACATATTCGGAGTTACTCTACTACCTAGGTGATGTTTTTGTATTTGTCTCTGCTAATCTCTGTTTATTTTTCCTCTCCTCTTCTTGAGCAGCTGAGGATTTTTAGTTGCACATCTTTTTGGTATTGCTTTCATAAAGATCACTTCACAGCCAAATTTCTCAACCTCAGCACTCTGACACTCTGGGGCAGCTATTCCTTCTGTGACAAGATGTCCTTTGCATTGCAGGGCTGTAAGTAGCACCCTTGGCCTCTTCCCAGTGTCCTCCGTCCCTACTTATTGTGCAAACTGTCTCCACATATTGCCACAGAAGGTCTGAACTAGCCAAATCAACTGTGTTGGAAAACTCCTGCTCTAAAGCATTGTCCCACCAGTCAAAAATATGACCACTATCACCGTTTAAAACCAAACTTAAAGCAAGATTTAATTAAATACTGGCCAGGTTGATAGACTATAGCAAGGTCCAAATCTGGGTTCCCAGAAAAATGGTCACGAGTCACATCTTGCAGAGTCTTAAAAAGGCAACTCCTACAAAACCACTGTATTTCCCGTTAGGTCCAATCAGGGGCAAGCATACATCCTGATGTATTTCCTGCCATGTACCTCCCGCCTACATGGGATCAAGTACATGGGTGTGGTTGACTCAAAGAAACTTGTTTAGGGGAGTGAAAACTTGTGGTTTGTTTTATCCTATTAAAAAATAGCCTCTAGCATTTTAGGAAATATCTGTCCTTGGGCAAGGGGATTACAGGCTAGAGACATTTTTCTTTCATGGATCTCTTAGGCACAGTAACTGAAATTTTAAATGTAACTTTGTCTCTTCATTAGCTACACAAGGCAAATTGTATAAGCAATGTTAGTTTTTATAGTGCTCACATTAAAAGGTAAAAGCACAAAAAATAAAATTAATTAAAACAATGTTTCTTTTTTTTTAATCAGGTTTAGCCAAGTTGTTATTACTTCAGTATGTAATCAATATAAAAGTATTATATTTTATATTTTTTCTTGTTATTATGACTCGGAAAGTTTGTGTGTGTTGTTGTTTAGCAGTGGAGGGAAGGAAAGTCACACCATACAACAGAGCTCATGTGGGAGGTTTATTGGGGTGAAAAGAGGGGGTGTAGAAGAGGCCTCTGGGGGGCAAGAGCAACTGTAGAGAGAGTGATTGGTGGGAGGGGCCTTATAAAAGCCATCCATGTACAGGGAGAGCTCTTCCAGGGAGTCAACTTGGATCTTTCGAGTTTACAAAAATTGATACGTTTTAGACATAGTAGCAGTGTGTGTTTCATTCTTATTGTATGTCTCACTTTGGGCTGATCAGAGGAAGCAGCCACAGGCTTGTGCGTTTGAACAGCTAGTCTTTAGCTGTTTTGGAAGGTTTTGAAACCTTTGGGAGATGTTGGCTAACTGGGGGAAGGAGCTTGCTGGGAAGCGGGCATAGAGGGTTACGGCCTAGGCCTATTTCCAGGCCAACCGTCTGTTTCCTGAGCTCGGACATGATCTAACCGATCAACTTCCACTGGCACTACTGTCACCACAAGTTGCCCCCACCATTAGGCCTTTCTTCACCTCGATAACACTGACTATATTTTTCAAAACATGAGCTAAAAAAATTCCTTTTACCTTTGAAATGGCTTTGTCAGTTATTCTGTCACAGTGATGACCAAAACAGGAAAATCAAACACAAGTTGGTATCAATCAGTGGGGCTATTGTCGTGATAACCCTGACCCTGTGGTTTACAGGCTTTTGAAATTGGCTTGTGGGGAAACATGGAAGAGTTTGGGCTAAGAGATCCCTACAGTGTGCAAACAGAGCTAATGGCCACTCTGGTAGGAGCACAGCAGAATGCTGACAGAAACTGGGGAATGACTGTGTGTGCTCTTAAATACTGGGGGTGGGGGTGGGGTTAAGGACTTTTATCTAGAATTGGGTTTAACAACATCGTGTTAATTCCAGTAAAGAATCTGGCTGTGTTAAACCCATATTTTGAGTTAGGCTGAATTTTCAAGCAGCATGGCATTCAGGCTGCAGTATTGTTATCACTTGCTGAATTTAGCTTGGTTTACAGTGAGAGCTGGCAGAAAAAGAGCAGAAGAGTGAAGCAAAGGCACAGTTTAGTGCCTTTGGGGAGAGAGGTGAAGCCTTGGAGCTGCAGACAGCACAGGTGGGGAGGAAATAGTTGTGATTGTTAAAGATGCTCATGCTAGTAAAAGGGTGTTTGTTGTATGGGATGACAGGATTGGTGCTTTGAGAGAAAGACACTACTTCTGCTTCCAGTTTTCTGCGTAAATTTTATCCTAGCTGTGACAGGAAGAACTTAGGAGGAAGGGCTGATTTTAAATCACAGTTCAGAGGACACAGTCCACAGTGGTGGAGAATGCTTGACCACAGAAGTGGTTCATGACTGGTGTGGGATAATGCTCTTGTTCACTGTAAAGATTTGTCACTTGCATTGGTTTAATAAATATGCTCATTGGCCTGTGGCCAGGCAGGAAGTATAGTAATAAGCCTAAGCAATAGGCCAAATAGTTTATAGTTAATATAAGCCTCTGTGTGTTACAGGATTCCCACTTGGGTTCTGTTGCAGGTTTAGCCCCCAAATAACACACAAGACACTATTTTAATTATGAAGCTGTTGGCCATTTGCTATTGTTTCTCATTGGCTAGCTCTAACTTAATTATTGACCCATAATTACTAATACATATTTTTATAAGGTCTTATATTACCAAGAATGGAGACTTGCGTCCTCTCTTCACGGGAATCACATGGCAACGACTCCCTTCACTACATTTCCCAGAATCCTCCTAGACTCCTAGTCCCACCTATCTTGCTTCCCTATTGGCCAACAATGCTGTATTTACAAATACACAGGACTTCCCCATCATTTGTGTGTTTATTTGGGACTGAATGGATGTGGGACCAGGCAGGACTGAAACTTCAGCCTACTTATAACTATGACAATGGGAGTGTGGGATGGCTGATGTCACATCAGATGTCAGGGTGGAAAACTTGGGAAAGAACCAGGGTCAGGCAATAATCAGTGTACACTGCATAGGGACCACTTCATTCAGTGAGACTCCACTTCAAAACTTCTCAAAATGACCTCACTAGCAGGAGAACAAGTGCTTAAACACAGGAGCCTGTGGAGAACTTCACACTAAAGCTATAATATAGCATGTGGCTAACAAATTGAACAATGCTCGAGAGACTTCTCTATCTTTGATCTATTGTGGTCGTTACTAAGTAAGGCTGTGCTGTGGCTCTCTCCAAAGACCTGCTGCTAAAGGTTCGGGCTCCAGCATGCCTCTCTGGGTAGGTAAATGGTAGTATTGTAATGGAGAGAGTGGTGCTGAGAGAATGCTGGGGCCTCCAAGTAGCTAGTCTAAATTCTAAAGAGAGACGTGCATGTATGTGTTTAATCAGTCTGCAGGAATTTGAACTGGAATAAGACCTCAAAAAAAAAAAAGAAAAGACACAAAGGGCTTTCATCTTCATCTATCAAGGGATGGCCCTAAACAGAAAGAACTGAGCTGAGAACAGGCGGGATCTTCCACCCACCATACCATTTAAAAAGAAAAAAGGAAATTCTTTTCTTTCTTCTTTCTTTTTATTATACATATTTAACACTTATTTATTGAATGGATATATGAACACCTTTCAGTGAAAAAAAAGAACAGAAAGATATCTACATGATATAACTGTACTAATAAATTAATTGTACAGGGGAAAATAATCTTTCATTAATTTGTTACAAGTTAAAGCTTGAAATGTATGTTTTTCAAAATATTCTTTCTTTTCATTTTTGTGGATATAATATAATTACACACACACACACACCACCACCACCACCACCACCACCACCACCACCACCACCTCCCATTGGAGGTTATTTTCACTTTGACACTTTAGGCCTGGAATTAAACAAAAAGGACATTTTGGTGGCATACTTTATAGATATATAACAGAACCTCCATGCTGAGGCTGGAGGCAGCCTGCTGAGGAGAGCCAACGGAGAAAAGCTGGGTCCAAATCTCCTTTACCCAGAAAAGGAGGGTGAACTGCCCCACATCTTAATCTAAGTGTCTTCTGGCCTTTGTCTGCTGGTGTTCTCTAAACTGTGGGACTGCCTCAGGTATGATGGAGAGAGTTTGGATTCTTTCTCTCTCCGGTTTGGCCAAACTGTAAATAAATCCATTTTCCTTTATATGTTTTGGTTTCTAATTATTCTTGAATTCATAGAAACTAAAGTGGCATGCCATAACCTGAGAGACACCATGCTGTGCTGCGAACAGCAAGGCCATAAATCCTGACCTATCTAAGCTCTTGGGAGTCTACATCTACCACAGTGTGCTCAGGTCATGGAGTTTTATCTCATCTTGCACTGTTGAGTTGCAGTCTTGATTTGGTCCCATCCCTTATTGTTTCATTATTCCTCCCTTCTGAACTAGGAATATTTAGCCTGTGCTATTACTGTGTCTTAGAAGTACCTAACTTTCCCTTTTATTTTCAAAAGGCTCACAGCTAAGTTTATTTTGAGTCTTGTAGAAGATGGAAGGCTGTGGCTTTTTGTATTTGTTTAACAACTCTAGAATAATTTAGAAATGAGCTAAGTACATTTTTCATTGTGAGGTGACACCAGTTTATAGGAGAGAAAGGAGAAATACTACAGTTTGTATCTTAAATTTCTCCATGTGTTAAGATTTATTCTCTGACTTGGTGCCTTTGGAAAGTGGTACAAGCTGTAGGAGGTCTCCTGGTTAGTGAGAGTGTCCTTGTAGGTATTTTCGAGGCCTGAAAAAAACCCTAAAGAAAGTAGGAATAGGGGGAACACATTTCAACATCATGAAGGCTAATGTGCAATAAATCTGTTGCCAACATTATTCCAAATGGGTGAAAAGTCAAAGCTCTTTCTCTAAAGCCAGGAACAAGATAAACCCCACTCTCTCTGCTCTTATTCAACATAGTGATTGAAATCATAGTTAGAGAAATAAGACATGAGAAAGAAATAAAGTGGATAGAGTAGGAAAGAAGTCAAATGTTTCCTATTTGTTGGTGACATGATCTAATATTTAGAATACCCTAATGACTCCAATAGAAAATCCTTAAATCCTATAAATACTTCCATCAAAGTAGAATACAAAATAAACATTTTAAAACCAGTAGCTTTGTTTTTTCCAAGATAGGGTTTATTTGTGTAGCCCTGGCTGTCCTGGAACTAGCTCTGTAAACCAAGCTGACCTCGAACTCACAGAGAGTGGCCTGCCCATGCCTCCTGAGTGCTGGAATTAAAGGTGTGAGCCACCACTGCCCGGCCAGCAGCTTTTCTACATCATGCTAGTAACAAACTTACCAAGAAATAAATCAGGGGAAACAAATCCCAGGAACAATAGCTTAAAAAAAAAAGAACCAAAGAGGTAGAAAATCTCTACAATGAAACAAGAAATTGAAGGAGGAGGGATTACTTGAGCAAGGGGAATCAAGATAAATGACTGAAACCCACAGAGACAGCTGACCCAAGCTCATGGGATCTCACAGACTCTGGACTAACAGCTGGGCAGCCTGCATGGGATTGAACGAGGCCCTCTGCTTGTGGGTGACAGTTGTGTGGCTTGGTCTGTTTGTGGGGCCCCTGGCAATGGGATCAGGATCTGTCCCTGGTGCATGAGCTGGCCTTTTGGAGCCCATTCCCTATGGTGGGAAATTGAGGCAGATGTTAGAATGCTCATGGATTCACAGAATTAATTGTGTGGAAATGTCTATAGTACTCTAAGTAATACACAGACATAACACAAACATCATGAAAATTCTACTGACATACTTCACATCATCAGAAAACAACAACAAAACCCTAAAATGTATATAGAAGCACAAAAGGCTCCAAAGAATCCCAGCTATGGTAAACAAAAGAGTAATGCTGAAGCACCAGTTTACCCTCTGAAACTGCACCACACAGCACAGTAGCGAAAACAGCCTGGTAATCACGAGAAACAGACACGTGGACCAACAGAATAGAAAAGAGATTCCAGAAATAAGCCCACATGACTCCACCCACCCCCACACACAATTTCTTTTTTGGGTCATCAACTAGCTCCCAAATCATGACACAAAGATTTAGTTATGAATGCCCGGCCTAGCTTAGACTAATTTCTGGCTAGCTCTATTTAACTTACATTAACCTGTTTCTCTTTATCTACCTTTTGCCTTGGGTCTTCTTACCTTTCTTTCTGTATGTCCACTTCCTCCAGCATCTGGTTGGCTGGTGGTTGCCTGGTTTCTGGCTCTGGGCGCGTCCCTATCTCCCTCATTCTCTCCTCCTTTCTCAAGGTTTCTCTTCCTACTTATTCTCTCTGCCCACCAGCCCCACCTATCCTTTCTCTGCCTAGCTATTGGCTGTTCATCTCTTTATTAGACTAATCAGGTGCCTTAGGCTGGCAAGGTGAAGCAAATGTAACATCTTTACATAATTAAGCACACATCCTTACATCAAACAAATGCAGCATAAAAAGATGTAACACACCTTTACATAGTTAAGGTAATATTCTGCAGCATAAACAAATGTAACACATCTTTACATAGTTAAAATAACATGGTACAACACACACACACACACACACACACACACCATACACACATCCTATTCAAGGTTTGGGGAGATGGCTCAGTGAGTAAAAGCACTTGTCACACAGGCCTGTTTAACCAAGTTCAGCATAATACCAGAAACCCTCATAGAAAGCAGGAGGCCATGGTACACACATCTGCAATCCCAGCACTTCTGAAGCAGGAGGGAAAGCAGACAGGAGAAGCTTGTGGGCCAGCTAACCTAGGATAGGTGGTGATATTTTGTTTATGATCTAACAAATAAAACTTGCCTGAAGATCAGAGTGAAAAGCTAGCCACACTAGTCAGCCATAGAGGCCAGGCAGTGGTGGCACACACCTTTAGTACCAGCACTCGGAGACAGAAGCAGAGTACAATTTCATGTAGCCCAGGATGGCCATGAACTCACAGAGATCCACTTGCCTCTGTCTTCCAAGTACTGGTATTAAAGGTGTGTGCCACCACTGCCTGAGCTCTATGGCTAACTAGTGTTGCTGCTGGGATGAAGGTATGTACCACCACTGCCTAGCATCTATGGCAAACTAGTGTAACTAGTTCTGCACTATGATCTTCAGACAAACTTTATTTGTTAGACCATAAACAAAAATACCACTACAAGTGACCCCAAGAACTGGCAAATGAAATTGAGTGAAATTAAAAGGTTTCTGCCCAGCAAGTGAATGAATAAGTAGAATGAAGAAATAGTCTGCAGAGTGAGAGACATTTGCCAAGCATACATGTGTCAGGGGACTAATATCTGCAAAGAACTCCAAAAATTAAATGCAAATCATCCAATCAGTGAATTGACTAATTAAATTGAATATTCAGGCCTCATCAAAAGAAACTCAAATAGCCAATAAATATTTGCAAAAGTGTTCACATACTTAGCTGTAAAGGGAAATACAAATTAAAACTGCCTTGAAATTCAATTTTATTCCAGTTAGAATGGCTATCATCAAGAAAACAAAGGACAGCAAATACTTGCCAGGGAGTGAGGAAAGAGGAACCCCCATATGCTGCTGGCAGGAGTGTAAATTAGTTCAGCCATCATTGAAATCAGTATAGAGGTTCCTCAAAAATCTAAAAATAAATCATCCATAAATGTAATTCAGTGACAACAGTCCTGGGCATGTACACAAAGGGCTCTAAGTCAGCATGCTAGAGAGATGCATGTTTCTCTGTGTTTATTGCTTTGCTATTCCCAATAGCCAAAATAAAGAGTTGGCCGTCCTTCAGATGGATGTTTGAAGGAAATGTGGAATATATGCACAATGGAATTTATTCAGATACTAAAAAATAATGGGGCTATGAAGTCTGTAGGAAAATGTACGGAACAGTGTGGGACAGTTCCACACAATTAAACTTATCGGTACATTAAATGAAATAGCCAGATTCAGAAAACCAAAGATCATGTGTTTTCTCTTAAATGCACAACCTTGGCTTTATATACGTGTATACAACATGAAGCAGAAAGGGGACTGTGAGAAAGAAGATCCAAAGAGAAGGGAAGAGGAATAAGAGAAGGAATTGGGATGTATGCACCATAATAGCAAAAGGGGAGCGTGTCAGGGAAGGAAAGGGGACCAACAAAATGGACAGAAGGGGGTGGAAAGGGTAGTGGTGGGGCAAATAAGGAAATGTTTGGCAATTTATATGTAGGAAAAAGTCACAATGAAGTCCATTTCTTTGCTCACAAAAATAAAAAGTATAATTAAAATTATATTTTTCTGGGAAAAGCAAACGATTAATTTACAAATTCTTTGATATTTCATACAAGGTATTTTGATCATACTTACCCCCAGTTTTCCTCTCTATCTCCTCCCAGATTTATCCAATAGTCCCACCCACCCAAATTTTGTGTCCTTTTGTTATTTAAGAACCCATTAATTCCCATTTGTGCTGCCCATATACTTCTGGGCATGGAACTATCCACTAGAGTGTGGTTGACTTACCAGGAGCCACACCATCAAGAAAATTGACTCTTCCTCCCTCAGAAGTCATCAACTGTCATTAGTTCGAGGTGGGGGCTAATGAACTTCTTCCTGCTCCATGCTATCATGTCTAATGGCTTGATCTGTGTAGGCACCCACAGCTGCTGTGAATTCATGAGAGTAGCAGCCCTGTCATGATGTTATTCTGGTTTTACCCAACCTCATACAGTCTTTCCTGCCCCTCTTCCAAGTCCCAAGTCTTGGGAAGAGGTGTGATATAGATGTCCCATTTGAAGCTGAGCACTTCAGTGACACTCTCTGCACTTTGACCAGTTGTGAGTGTCTACCCTAATGGTTCACTTGTACAAAGAAGTGTCTTTTGTGAGGACTGATTGCTGAACTAATCTATGGGCAGAGAGATGGATTTAGAAGGCAGTTTGATACTATGTCCATTTGGTAGAGTCTAACGAGTTTTTCAACCAGGGGTTCTTGTCCAGATTTACAGGACCAGGCATGTGTTTCCTCCTGTGGAACAGGCCTTAATCAGAAAACAACGGTTACCCCCATAACATTCATGCCACTATTGCATTCATGAGCACCTTGTCCTGTTGGTCATTGTTGCAGTAAACTATCAACTTGAATGTAACTATAAATATCACAATACTTGTGTCTAATATTAAGCATCTCATATCTTATAACATATTAGTGCTAATTGTTTGTTATTCGATTTTTGTCATTTTAAATCCCAAATTGTAATTGTTTTCTAGTTTATTTAGAATGTATCATTCTAAAAAATGTATAACTTTGGTAATGTATATATATTTTTGCTGCAGTGAGAATATTATCTATACTCACTACTATATCCTATTCATAAGTAGAATTATCACTGTGACTTAAAGTGAATTTTTCTAATTGGTAATGAAATGAGATATTCTCACTTAGGTCTTAGGGATGTGGGTTTCCTTGTTATAAAATAGATGCCATTTTGCCTATTTATGGGTTGATTACTTTTCATTGATTTGAAGAAGTTTTTAATCTATCCTTCTAGAATGGGCCATCTATCCTTTTGGTTGTAAGCCTTTAATGAATGAACCATCACTCCAGTTCAAGAACAGCTCATTGTCATCATTTCATATTGAAAATATTTCCCCATCCTATAATTTTATGAACTTTTCTATGAATATATATCATACTAAATAAGATTTAAAATTTTATAGGCATAATGAGATTAAGATGTTTGTGGACCATCCAAATGGGAGCATCTGGACCACAGCTAAAAATCTGGGAATGTGCTGGACTCTCAGAATCACTGTGTCAGATTCTCCACTAGTCCTCCTAGCCTGATGTCAGTTACTCACTCAGCATCAACCACTGCCTCAATGACCAATTCTATACACTCTATGGGAACTTAAAATGACAAAAATTGAATAACAAACAATTAGCACTCTAGCTTCACAACTGAATCTTAGGGTCGTGAATCCTCCCACAAATTAGAATTAGATGAAGAAAAAGAGACCAGATAACTGGAAATTTAAGAATAATTAAGTCTGTGAGAAGGAAACTTGAATAACACATCATGGGAAGGAAGGAGGGAGGGAAAGAGAGAGGGAGGAAGTGGAAACTAATAGATTTCCTCCCCATTCTCTGGAATTTTCTGGAGGGTGGTGTCTCTGAATGTCCTGGAGGGGTTCTCTGTAGACCAATCTTTGGATTTAACTTTGTGTCGTGATGGTCAGTTTATAAATACCCCACATTTCATTTGTTACCATTTCACCCACTTTACTTCTGTTTTCCTAGTCTGTTGCATAATACTTCAGCTTTGGCTTGAGATTTGTATTCTTGGGGGCTGTAATAATAGCCAAGCCTGATGATCTGGGTTTGATCCCTGGACCTATATGATAGAAGGAGAGAACCAATGCCCACAAGTTGTCCTCTGACCTGTAACCCTGGCACATGTATAATAAATATTGAAAAATGTTTTCTGGTTAAAACATAATAATTAGTAGACCATTTTTTTTTTTGCCCTTTGCATTTTATCTGTTCTCCCACTCTCTTTCCAACTCCAAATTATACATGTTTTTACAGGTCTCGCTCAGCGGATCCTTTTCCGTTTTCACCTATGTAATTGTCACCTCTTCACAAGACAAACTGTGCCCAGCACAGTACTACAGAAAGTAACTTCATCCTTTCTCCTGGTTCCTTTAAGGTCATTCTGTCCAGCTTTTATTCCTTAATCCTAGTTGTTATCACAGGCAGGTTCCATAGTTTTACAGTTGTGTTTAGTAGTTGAAAAAAAGCCCTTCAGAGGGCTGGAGTAGACACTCAGTCTGTGCAGTACTTGCTGAGCAAGCATGAAGACCTGTGTTTGGACGCTCAGCCCCCATGTAAAAAGCTGGGTGCTGTGGCATGTGTCTGTGACCCCAGTGTTCTGGTAGGGGCTGGGAAGGAGACTCTCTAGAGCTTATTGGCCATTTAGCCCAGCTGAATCAATTGTCTCAGGGTGAGTGTGAGAGACTCCCCCACCCTGTCTCAACCAATAAAGTGGAGAACAATGGAAGAAGGTACCAGTGACTGCCTCCATACTCACAAATACCCAAACACACCTACATGAACATGTACGTTCACCTGCACCCCTATACACAAATGCAATAAAAAAATCAAAACTCTCCTAAATAAATGATGCATCTCTTTTAAGACTAAAAAAATCAAATATCAATACTCCTACTTCAAACTCATACAGTTTAATCTTCTCTTCCACCCAGGTTAACCTGATTCAGGTGTAGAAGTCTTTTTTAGTGAAAGTCCAATAGTTGACTTTCCTCTCCTTTGCTATCTATTCTCCCTCATTCACAAATCTGGTTTGATTTGGAACAGAAGAGAAAAAGGGAGGGCATGATGCACTTGATTGATGCCTTCAGTGTCTTCTCCATGGTAATTGCATGGCTGGGTCTGTGGCTTCCTTTAGGACCTCTTTCTGGTTCCTGGAGATAGTCTATAATGCTCACAGCCTCTTCCGGTTTACCAAGCACAATTATTTTTAAAAATTCTCTGTAGTTAAAAAAAAACTATAGAAGTTTAGTTTCTGGGAGTCCACACATCTGTTACAGTTATCTCATCCAAACCTTTTGTTTGCTCTTTTGCTTGTTTGTTTTTGTGACAGTTTCCCTGAGACTGCCAACTGAGTTTACCTTTTATCTGAGGGTGGAGTCAGCGATTGGCTCACTGGAATTAACAATAGAGGTTTTGGAGGACCCAGGATACAGATAGAGAAACACAGGAAATAGTAGGGAGTGGGCTGAGAAAGATTATTAGGCTTTTTGGATTAAAGGTGGAGAGATAGAAGGTAAATAGTTGTTTCTCTGATCAATCGGGTTTTTACCCTGATCTTTGACCCCCAAGTTTTTATTGATAGTAAAATAACTTAGATAAGTGTATCACTCGGGAGACAGAGCCAGACAGATCTCTTTGAGTTTGAGGCCAGCTTGGTCTACAGATTGAGTTCTAGGACAGGCTCCTAAACTACACATAGAAACCCTGTCTCAAAATAACAAACAACAACAAAAGACTTCCACAAAATTCAAGGGATAGCATAGAACTCTGTTTTGGAAAGATTTCCCCTCTCTTGTACTGCTTTATCACCAAAATATTCCTTGGGACCTTTAAAAATAATCTTGTCATGACATATTTATTCTTGTTAGACAAAACCCTCAAGTCAGACATTGTGACATACACCTGTAATCCCAAGACTTGAGAAGAGAAGGCAGGAAGGTCCTCTTGAGACCTTGTCTGAAACACTTACCTCTGACACTTCTTTATATCTTAACAGCCTACATCCTGTTTTACTTGCAGTTAAAGCTCCTCACAATCACAATTTCAAGTATTGACTCTAATCATCATCTCCTGTCTTTCACTGTGTACCACCCAAGTTAAAGCACTGGACAGAGCCAACTTGAAACCATCAGCAATTCTCTTAGTCCTGCTGAGATGCATTGTGGGATATTATTTTAACTGGGCAAAGATGAGTTACATTTATTTATGCTGCAGATTATTACTTTAACTGTGTAAAGGTGTGTTACTTTTTTATGCTACATTTGTTTAAGGATGTGTATTTAATTATGTAAAGATGTGTTGCATCTGTTTCACCTCACCTGCCTAAGGCACTTGAATGGTCTAATAAAGAGCTGAATGGCCAATAGCTAGGCAGAGAAAGACTAGGAGGGCCTGGCAGGGAGAGAGAATAAATAGGAGAAATCTCAGCTTGAAAATAATGAGAGATGAAGGGGAAAGAACCCAGGGAGACACCAGACAGACAGATAGAGAAGCAGTCAAAGTAAGATATACAGAAGAAAGGTAACAAGCCCTGAGGCAAAAGGTAGATAAACAAAAACATGTTAATTTAAGTTAAAAGAGCTAGCCAGAAACATGCCTAAGCTAGACCAATAATTCAAACTAATAATAAGTCTCTGTGTCATGATTTGGGAGGTGGTTGGTAGCCAAAAAGAAAAAGCCTGATACAAAGATGTCTCACTTGTATTCCATTTGGTTTATGATGACTCTACTCCTCCTTAGCTAATTTAAACTCTATGGCCAATGGCAAAATTTTACTGACCACCACAGGAACCCCTTTCCTTTTCTCTGGCTTTGTCATAGTCCTGTGGCAAAACTAATTAAATACTGTTCTCATTATACTCCCAGAACTAAATGTAGCTGGGAGAACACAACTGGATTGCTATTTTTCACTCTATTTAGGATCACTAATCTCCAGAGGATCCTTAGTGCTGTCCTGAGCTCGTACCACATTGCCTAGGGTTTTCACTCTACCACTGTTAGGAACTTTTTCACCCCTTCACACATCCAGTCTCTTGCAGTCCCTGACTTCTCCTCCCCTCATGTCTTTCCTCCTCTGACTCTTGTCTTTTGTTGCTGGATGGACTAAGCACACTCTCAAGGTATCTAGAGGAATTCATGGAAAGAACACAGGTTTCTTTGAGATGGACACAGACAATGAGAGATGAGTTAGAAATGTGGCTGAAGTCAAAGACAGGTTGTGACTACACGATGTGTGTGCCTGAGATGCCAGAGATGGGTGCCTCTCTTGTAATTATGCTAAGAATGGTGCTGTTACAAACAGCTAAATTTGGAATCAGTACATTTCAGCGCTTGCTTTTTTCCTTCTAAAAACAAATTCAGTTTCTTGTCTAGTTATTTTATTATCCTGTTTACTGCCTTTTGATTACATTAATTTTTTAAACAACCTGTTTTTATTTTACATATCAATCCCAGTTCCTCCTCCTTCACTTTCTCCCACTCTCCCAACCTTCCCCCCATTCCACCCCCATCTACTCCTCAGAGAGGGTGAGGCCTCCCATGGGAATTCAACAAAGTCTGTCACATCACACTGAGGCAGGACCAAGGCTCTTCCCTCCCTGTATCTAGACTGAGCAAGGTATCCCTCCATAGGGAATGGGCTCCAAAAAGCCAGTTCTGGAATTAGGGATAAATCCTGGTCCCACTGCCAGTGGCCCCATAAACTGCCCAAGCCACATTATTGTCACCACATTCAGAGGGCCTAGTTTGGTCCTATGCAGGTTCCTCAGTTGTCAGTCTGGTGTCAGTGAGCTCCCACTAGCTCGGATGAGCTGTTTCTGGGGATTTCCCTGTCATGGTCTTGAAGCTCATATTATCAATCCTCCCTCTCTTTAACTGGACTCTGGGAGCTCAGCCTAGTGCTTAGCTGTGGATCTCTGCATCTGCTTTTATCAGTTACTGCATGAAGGTTCCATGAGGACAATCAAAGTAGTCATCAATCTGATTGCAGGGGAAGGCCATTTCAGGAACCCTCTCAACTACTTATTGGTAAAAACAATGACACCTTGAAATTTGCAGGCAGATGTATGAAACTAGAAAAAAAATTCTGAGTGAGGTAACCCAAACCCACAAAGACAAACATGGTATATACTCACTCATAAATGGATATTAGACATAGAGCAAAAGATAACCAGCCTACAATCTACAACCCCAGAGAAGCTAGGAAACAAGGAGGACCCTAAGAGAGACATACATGGATCCCCCTGGGAAGAGGAAGTAGACAAGATCTCCTGAGTAAATTGGGAATGTGTGGCGGGGAGATTGGAAGGGTAGGGAAGAGGGGAAGGGAGGAGGGGAGGAGAACATGAGGGAATGGGATGGTCAAGCTGGGCAATGGACAGAGGAGAGCAAGGAAAGAGATACCTTGATAGAGGGGGCCATTAAGGGGTTATGGAGAAGCCTGGCACTAGGGAAATTCCCAGGAATCCACAAGGATGACCTCAGCTAAGACTCTAAACATTAATTATCTTATGGAATTTATAGTCTATTTGGAGAGATAAGACAACTTACAGTGTATTTTTAGAGCATAGCGGTATACAGCTGCAGACTCAGATACTCTGGAGGTTGAGGTAGAGGGGTCACTTGAAAATGAGAGTTCAAGACCAACCTGGCCAATATATGAGATCTCTTCTTGAAAAAAATAAGTGTACTTTTTGTGAATGTGCGTGTGTGTGCTCATATGTGCACCTGCGTGTTGAGGCTGCAGGATATCCCCATGTGTCATCCATCCTCAAGAACACCTCCTTTGAGAAAAGTTGATCCTTGCCTTGAAGCCCACTAATTAGACTAGACTGGGTGGCCAGCAAACCCCAGGGGTCCTTGTATCTCTGCCTCCCCGATTCTGGGATTCCAAACACTCACTACTATGTCCAGCATCTTCAGATGTGTGAGTTCTGGGATCTGAATTCAAGTACTGATGCTTGCAAGCAAAGAGCTTCACTGACTGAACCATCTTCCTAACACCAAGAAAATTTTGTCTTTACTTATGGATAGTTTTTGATCTGATTAAACCTGAAGAAGATCTTAGCTGTATTTAAAATGGTTGGTTGGTTCACAATATTCATATTTATGGGCTATATTGTGATAATCCCAAACATGAATACATTATGTAATGATCAAATCAAAATTGTAAGCATTCCCTCTTCTTCAATGTTTATTTCTATGTGATGGCAAATTTCAAAGTCTTCTAGCTACTTTGAAATGTGTAGCAAATTATTGTAGACTACATTTAATTTTACTTTATTGTGTTATAGAAGACAAAAGATGTTATTCCTAATTTTATTCTGATATACATAATCCAGCCTCTCTTCATATTCCCTCCCATTCCTAACTTTAAATGCATACTGTTCTACTCTCTGCTTCTAAGTTATTGACTTCTGAGATTGGCGTATCAGGAAACACAGTGTTTGTCTTGCTGTGTATGGGAAGCTTCTCTCATTTAACATAATATACTTGTTTCCTCGTGTCCCTACAAACAACAGAATAAGTTTTGTTTCTGTGGCTGAATATTTCATTATGCATATAATAGGTATTTTTGTCTTTATCTATAAATCCATCGATGGACATCTAAATTGATTCTGTATCTTGACTATTACAAATAATACTACAGTAAACATGGTTTCATTTCCTTTGTGAAGCCAGCAGTGGGTTGTTACAGGTTCAGTTTTTCTTTTTGTTTTTTTGTTTGTTTGTTTGTTTTGTTTTGTTTTGTTTTTGAGACAAGGTTTCTCTGTATAGCCCTGGCTTTTCTGGAACTCACTTTGCAGACCAAATTGGCCTTGAACTCAGAGATCTGCCTGACTCTGCCTCACAAAAGCACATACCCTCTCCCCAGCTTTTGTTCAGTTTTTTTGAGGAATCACCATACTGTTATTCTGTAATGGTTTACTAATTTCTACTCCTGCCAACAGTATAGAAGTTGTTTTTTTTTAACTTGGTAGCATTACATTTTGTCAATAGTCTTTCTAAATATGGTGATAGGATATCACATTGTAGTTTTGACTTGCTTTTTTATTTATTAAAACTTTATAATTAGCCGGGCATTGGTGGCGCACGCCTTTAATCCCAGCACTCGGGAGGCAGAGGCAGGTGGATCTCTGTGAGTTCGAGACCAGCCTGGATACCAAGCAAGTTCCAGGATAGCCTCCAAAGCCACAGAGAAACCCTGTCTCGAAAAACCAAAAAAAAACTTTATAATTAGACTTCCCATTCCCTCATTGATCTCTCAGCTATACATGTAGTACTATGGGGAACAAGGCCTGTTTATTTAAATCTGGCCAGGCCCCAGAGCAGCCATCTCTCCCAGTGCTGTACCTATACCCACCTGACATGCTTACCCATTTACCCAACAGGTTTACACGTGGTTGCAGAGCAATACAAAGCCTGGAATTTCTGTGACCCTCATCAGCACCCAGGAACTTGCAGCCAAGAATGTGCAATATGGGACCCAGGGTCCTCACTAGAGCAGGAGGCCAGGCAATGGAACTAGTACTTCTGAGCCCTCAAGCTGCCCATTTGTGGGCTCCCCACCTTCATATACCTGGGTGGTAGGACACTGTTATGAACACTGTAATGTTGCTAGTTAAATATATTACTTATAAAAACAAGCAAAAACAAAAAAACAAAAAAAATCTTGAAAGCAAAAACCACTGTGCAATAAGGTGAGCCAGACACAAAGGCTATACATCTCAGTGAACATCTGTATGGTTAGCATGGCCATTGCGACACTGTAGAGCTTCACATTGGATTTTACAAGTTCACTATCGCATATGTTTTTTACACTTACTCACTACCAAACCATGAACAATCCTTTATGGTCAAAACTAGGAAAATCCTTGGATTTATATCCTCTTTCATGACCCAGGCATCCACAACCTGCACTCAGCCCTTCCTCATCACCTAATATTTACCCCCTTCTTGTTCTCATTTCTACATACCACACTGTATCCACATGTACATTTGTTTATATATGTATGTATTACAGGCTAGGAGCCAAGTATGAAGGAAAGCATGAGTTTTTTCCCCTTCTGATTGTTTGACTTCACTTACTATTATACATTAAGTACATTATCCATTTTCCTGAAATTTTTGTGATTTCACTTCTCTTTAGGACTGAATAGTGCTCCACTTCATACATGTACCGGATTTTCATTATACATTTATTGATGAACCACTAGGTTTGGATTCCATTTCCTTGAAATAGTGAGTAAAAGAGTGATAAACATTGGGGTGCAAACATCTGTATGGTAGGTTATAGAGTTCTCTGGATAAATGCCTGAGAATGACATGGCTGGATCATATTAGTAGTTTCTTTTTAATTTTTTGAGGAATTTTAAAATCAGTTTCCATAATGGCTGCATTAATTTATTTGTATTCGTACCAGCAGTGGATAAAGGTTCCTCTCAAATCTACATCCTCTCCCATATTTGTTGCCATAATTTTTTGTAACATGATAATTAAAGACCCAGAGACAGATATTGGGGTTCAACCTGAAGATCAGGGAATCAAAGCAGTCAAACTACCAGAAAGTTCTTACCTCTAAACGGGCTGGGGTGTACCTATTCTCAACGTGGCTGGAGAATGGATACCCTGTGTCTTTAGTGTGACTGGGGAATCAATGCCACCTGTTTTACACACCTCCCTAGGGCTGGGATTAAAAGCATGTGATCCCAGATGCTGAGATCATCTTTGTGTGAGCTGTTTCTCTTTAGGACTGGATCAGTCTTGTGTAGATCTAGGTGACTCTGAACTCACAGAGATCTGTCTACCTCTTAATCCTGAGTCCTAGGAGTAAAGGTATGTACCACCACCTTCTAGCTTCTGGCTGCTGGGATTAAAGGTGTGTGCCTGGCTTCTATAGCTTCTGGCTGACTTCCCTTTCTGAATCCTCAGGCAAGCGTTAATAAATCATAAATAGTAGATCACTACAGTTTGTTGCTTGTTTTTCTAGATAGGGTTTCTCTGTGTAACACTGACTGTCCTATAACGCACACTGTAGACCATGCTTGCCTGGAACTTGGGAATCTGTTTGCCTCTGCCTCCCAAGTGCTGTGATTAAAGGAATGTGCAACCACCCACTGGTCTTGTCATATTTTTAATGCTAGCCATTCTGGCTGGGGTGAGACATATCATAAAGTAGTTTTAATTTGTATTTTCCTTGTGGCTAGGGATGTTGAATGTTTTAAAAAATAATTATTGGCCATTGTGTGTCTTTTTCCTTTTTTGAAAACTATCAATTCATTTTCCCATTTGTTTATTGGCAGTTTTATTTCCTTGGTACTTAATTTATGTAATTCTTTGCATATTATTTTTGATGACTAGAGAAACTGGTCATCTTTTCATATACTCATCAGCTATTTATGTATCCTTTGGGGATCCTTTATTTGATTAGCTTGCTCATTTTTCAGTTTGCTTTTCTGATGTGGAGATGTTTTTAATTCCTTACATATTCTGGATACCAATCCATCTTTGGATTGATGCTCGTCACTTTTCTCCTTTTCTGTGGTTGTCTCCACACCCCACTGACTGTTTCCTTTGCTGTGCAGAAGCTTATTGCTTTGATATAATCCTACTTGTCTGTTTTTATTTTTGATGCCTGTGATTTTGGTGTCACATACACAAATCATCGTACATATGTGCACATGTGTGTTTCTTCTGTCTTCTTTAAATAATTTCACCTTGTCTGGTCTTACTGAGGTCTTTGATCCATTTTGAATTGACTTTCACATATGATAAGAGGTTCTACTGCTGCACACACATGCCCAGTTTCCCCAGCACTATTTATTGAGAAGACTATCTTTTCTTTGATGTGTGTTCTTGGCATTTTTGTCACTTATCAGTTAGCTGAAAGTGTGTGGATTGCTATGTCTTTCTTTTTAATATTTTATTTTTACGTTATGCATGTGCATATGTGGGCATGTGAGTGTGTATTTGTGTGTGTGTGTGTGTGAGAGAGAGAGAGAGAGAGAGAGAGAGAGAGAGAGAGAGAGAGAGAGAGAGAGTTCAGCTACCCTCAGAGGTCAGAAGAGGACATTGAATCCCCTGGAGGTGGAATCATAAGTGGTTGTGAGCCAGCTGACATGGATGCTGAGAACTAATCCCAGTCCTCTGCAAGAGCAAAACGTGCCCTTAACATCTGTGCCATCTCTCTCTAGCCCCATAGTTTCGATGTTCTTTATCCTGTTCTATTATGTGTCTGTTTTTATGCTACTGCCATGGTGTTTTGGTTACCATAATACTGGTCCTTTTTATAATCTGTTAATTGTATTACTTTGCATATAAAATAATGAGTTCCGTTGCAATGTTTTAATTTTCACACATATAATATCATCACAGTGTCTTCCTTTTTGGAGGTGGGTGACTTGTTTGTTATTTTCTTTTTGAGATAGAAGTTTACTGTATATAGCTCAGGCTGTTTTCAAACTCTCTATAGAACCTAGACTGGCCTTGAACTTCTGATTAATCCTTCTGTTCTTCCCAAGTGCTGGAGTTATAAATTCCCATTATATACTTTGCTTCCCTGTTGCTGTGATAAAACCTGGACCAAAAATAACTTAAAGAGCTTTGAATTTACTACATCTTACAGGTTAGAGTCCATCATCAAGGGAAACCAGGGCAGGAGCTCAAGCAGGAACCTGGAGACAGGAACTGAAGCAGAGGTAATGGAGGAAACTTGCCTACTAACTTGCTTCCTATTTGTGTTTCAAAAGCTTCCATATATAAGCCAGGACCACCTGTCCAAAAGGCAGTGGACTAGGCCCTCCTCCATCAATTAGCAATCAGAAAAATGTTCCACAGCAATCTGATTAAGGCAATTCCTCAGTCTCGGTTCTCTCTTCCCAGATGTGTCAAGTGGGCAGCCAAGATTAGCTAATAACAACCTTAGTTGACTCTCTCTCTCTCTCTCTCTCTCTCTCTCTCTCTCTCTCTCTCTCTCTCTCTCTCTCTCTCTCTCTCTCTCTCTCTCTCTTGTGTGTGCTTGCACTGTGTGTGTGTGTGTGTGTGTGTACTCATAATCACATGCATATACTTCACTCAGCATTGTGTGTGAGAGACAGAGAACATACATGCCAAAGGCCATTCTTCTCTTTTACCAAGTGGGTTCCCAGGATCACAGCTCTCATTTTCACTTCCTCCACTAGGCTCCACCTCCTGAAGGTTCAGTTGCTTTCCTTAACAGCACCACCTGCTGAGAACCAAGTATCAAAACATATGAGCTTGCAAGGTGGTGGGGGGCATTTCCCCACAAAAAGCATAGTAGTTGTTTTCAATTCATTTGTTCCATGGAAGTTTTACTTTCCTTTAATTATCTTTCTTGGTGCATTATTTGTTCAGAGGCATTTTGTTTAATTTTCATGCTTTTGTATAGTTTTCACTGTTCTTATTGTTAGCAGTCTTTATTTTTGTGGCTAGTCAGAGAAGATACATGGTATGGTCTGATTTTGTACCATTTATTGAGACTGGTTCTATTGCCTAACATACAGTCCATTGTGAAGAAGGCTCAGCTAGTCAATGAGGTTGTATTTTCTGAAGCTGTTGGATAGGAGAATGTTCTATACATGCTTATTAGAGCCATTTAGTTTGGAGAGCCATTTAACTCCAATGGCTCTCTGTTAATTTTCTCATCAGAATGAGCTACTCATTGTTCCAAGTAGAACACTGAAGTCCCAGTTGTTGTATGTGTACCTATTTCTGCCTTTTGATGTGGTAGTATTTGCTTTATACATTTGTGTGGTGGTATTTTATGATCTAATAAAGCTTGCCTAAAGATCAGAGTGCAGAGCTAGCTACAGCCGTAGAGGCATAGAGGCCAGGCAGTGGTTGGTGGTGCACACCTTTAATCCCAGATCCACACTAGTTAGCTATAGAGGCCAGGCATCGGTGGTACACATTTAATCCCAGCACTAAAGAGAAATATAAGGCAGGAGGAGACTGGAGCTCAGTGCAGTCTGAGGTTTGGTGGAGACATATGCAGTCTGAGAATGCAGTCTGAGGACAGAATCATCCTTTCTGTCTGAGTATTGGCAGAGGTAACTCTCTAGTGACTGGCCACTTTGCTTCTCTGATCTTCAGCTTTAACCCCAATATCTGATCCTGGGTTTTTATTATTCATGCTACATATTTGCTGTGGTATTGGTTTATATTCTATATCCAGTGCTTAATGGATTCTTTTATCAGTATATAATGACCTCCTATGTCTATTCTCTAATTTTTCACTTTGTCTGTTTTAGATGATCAATTGCAATATTTCTGATCACTTCAGTTTCCCTTTGTAAGGAAGTGTCGTTTTACATCCTTTACTTTCAGTTTATATATGTGCTCACTGGTGCAATTCAATTCTTATAAGCAGCAGATGACTGGACTTTCGCTTTCATTTTCATTCATTTTGTGTATACTTGTGTGTGTGTGTGTGTGTGTGTGTGTGTGTGTGTGTGTGTGTGTGCACATGTGCGGAGGTCAGAGGACAACTCATGAAAATTGGTGTTCTCTTTCTACCATGTAGGTTCTTGGGACTGAACTCAAGTCATTAGTCTTGCAGGCAAGCACCTCTATCCACTGTACCATACCACTGGCCCCAAATCTTCCATTTTTTTTAATGTACTGTCCAACCCCTTTAACTCTTCAGTGTGTTTGTCTTTGTGTTGCTTGGGATCAAACCCAAGGACTAATACACATTAATCAAGATTGTGTCCTATCACTGAACTATGCCCCTAACCCCAGAGGTGAGTTTTAATATTCTTTTAAAAACATTAGCTTGTTGTGTTGGGAAGATGGCTCAGTAGGTGAAGTGTTTTCCATACAAGCATGAGGCCTGGGCTCACATCCCCAGAGTCCACACAGAGCTGGTGTGGTAGCACACATCTGCAATCCGCATGCAGGAGAGAACAGAAGACCCCCGATAGAGCTCTGCCTTTGATTTTGTCTTCTTGCTTACTTGCAGTGCTGCAGATCAAACCCGAAGCATCTTGTCTGCTGAGCTACACCCCAGCCCTGTCTTAAATTTCAGCTTTTAAACACAAATGATTTTTTATGTTCATAGAAATGGTAGAATTAAAGTAACTAAAGTTCTATTTCTTCTTCATTATGTCTATTGTCATTATTTGTATCCAGTTCACTATTCAAATGTGGAAATATATAGCCCCATAGTCATTAGAGACAGGGGGCTAGAGTGTCTGTAATGAATGCAGACAATTCTGAACCATTATGAACTTACTCAAAACAAATGTGCAGCTTGGTATGATTGTGTTGGAGCCTGACTCAATTATTTCTATGTAGAACATATTGTTTAAACAATAAAAGGGGGCTAATTGGAAGTTTATGTATATAATGTTACAGCTCATAATGAAATGCACAATTGTCTAAAACGTAAACCAACAGAATATCTAGGGAGATGCATATTTTGTCACTGGTGTATTTTTAAATTACTGGTAGATGGTGCTAATAAGAGGACTCGGCAGTTAAGGGCCTAGATTCAGTTCTTAGCACCCACACAGTGGCTTACAACTGTTTGTAATTCCAGTTCCAGGGGATCCAATTTACTCTTCTGACTTTTGTGAGTACCAGACATGCATGTGGAGCACATTCATACACACACACACACACACACACACACACACACACACACACACACGCATGCATGCATGCATGCATGCAGGCAAAATATTCATATACATGTAATAAAGATAAAACTTTTTTAAAAACCCATATATACCTTTAGTAGGTTTTATTACTGTTTTTGTAGTTCCTATGCTTACATACTTACATGAGTTTACTCCCTTAACTGCCTTCATTCAGAGCAGACAAAAACCATAGTGAGGAGCATGGGACAGAACAAAGCTATTCACATTATTGAACCAGGAAGCAGAGAAAAAAAGAGGCAGTTGTGGGCATGATGTTCTTCAAATGCACACCCCTGAGACCTGCTTCCTCCAACTAGGCCCTACCCTCTAACAGGAATCCATTCAAACCCTTCCCAACATCACTATTTTGTTAACCAAGCCTTCAACAAAGTCTCGATACAGGATGGCAGGGCTTGGGTGTATGGGAAACTTCGTTTCTAAACAGTGACGTTCTACTCTTGGACCCTGAATCTTCCTCTCAAAATGCAAATTATATTTAGTTCATCTCCAAGAGTTTGCAGGTTCAGTGTTTGATGAGTTTCAAGTTCAAAGTCTCCTCTGAGACCTAAGGCAAAATTTTAGATGTGATCCTTTGTAAAACCAAATTTAAAAACTTACATACGTATGGGACAGAACTATGGTAAATGTAACAAGATAAATAAATGATCCAGAGTCTGGTACTGGGGTTTAAGCTTCAAGCTGCAGATCATAAAGTCAAAGCAGTCAGCCACTGGCTCTTACCTCTGCCTCAGCTCAGCCCACAGGGGCCATCCTCAAACTGTTCCCAGCTTCACTGCTCCTTCCCTCAGACTGCTATGCTCTCCTCAACGTGGCTAGAGACTAACTCTCTGACTGAATGCCAGCTCTGAGACCCTGCTCCTGTCTGATATACCTCCCTAGTGTTGGGATTAAAGGCCTGTGATCACAGGTGTTGAGATCACCTTTGTGTGAGCTGTTTCTTTTAGGACTGGATCAATTTCATGTCATCAGTGTGGCATTGAACTAACAGAGATCTGTCTGCCTCTTAATCTTGAGTCCTGGGGTAAAAGGTGTGTATCACCACTGCCTGATCTCTATAACCTGAGGCTGACTTTACTTTCTGAATCTTCAGGAAAGCTTTAATAAATCATAAATAATATGTCATCACAGGTAAATACCATTTCAAAAGGAATGCATAGGGACTACCAAGGAAGAATCAAATAAAGTAAGACTAAAACCAAACATTAAATCCTGCATATCCATCTCACACAAATCACAGGGTTGTGTGATATAAACCCCCAAGGGTTAAGGCAGTCCCACCACTAAAGCCTTGTTGGCTGTCTTCCACAGGGCTTCTCTTTGGGGCTGACTTTCCTTGCTACCTGTGGTTTTCCTTGATAAACATCCCATAACTTTGGCATCTCAGATTTCTTGGGGTCTGCATTCAGCTTCAATTTTACTCCCATAGATTCATGCATTTCCATCTCAAGTGACTGCCCACAAGGCATTCCAACCATGGCACAACTGCCTGGCATCTAAGGCCTGTCTTTGGACTCTTGGTGGCAGCCTCTGAAACCCCCAACTCTCAGATTCTGTATACTTTCACAATATACATCATGTGAATGACACCAGAGTCTACTGCTAAATCAAATGGTAGCCTCTGGGTGCCTATATAGCTGGGTGTGGGGAAATGCGCATTCCCATGTGAGGAGGGTGCTCTAGAGCTTTCTTCTCAAAGCAATGTCTTTAAAGTGAGTTTACACACTTATATTCTTGAGTCTATGATAAATGAGGCCCAAGCAATTCCTAAGATAGCTTCAAGGTATCGTTATTATTGTTTAGCACAAAGTACGTGACCTGTTTCAGTGATGTTGATCTCTAAAAACTCTACCTTCCCTGACCTAACTTTTCATGTGTGCCTTTTCCAGCAAAACTGCAAATTTCAAATCCATCCTGTAGAAAGAGTTTCTATTCGGCCTTGTCCTTCAGTTATTGGGACCCAAATGAACCACAGAGGCTTATATTCATTATAAACCATTTTGACCGATGGCTGAGGTTTCTTACTGGCTAGCTCTCTCTTAATTATTAACCCATTTCTATTAAACTGTGCATTGCCATGAGGCTGTGGCTTACTCGTAAATGGTCCCATATGTTACTCCTTCAGCAGTTACATGGCATCTCCCTGGAGACCCCTCTCTGCATCCTTCCCCCGAATTCTCCTCCTCATCTGGTAGTCCCGCCTATACTTCCTGCCTGGCTACTGACTAATCAACATTTATTCATCAACCAACAAGAGAAACATATATTCACAGCCTACAGGAGGGCGTCCCCCATTACCACCCACTCTTCTTTTTGCTCCTGATTCTTGCTGTAAGTCAGGCTGAAAGAAGGTAAGTTGTAGTCATGGCAAATCCTGAATGCTAAGCTGCCCTAACATTTTCTTACCAGTTAAGTAACTCACAGCTTTAAACGCAATGTCCCACAAATTATCAGAGCATGAGAAAAAAATGTGGGCAACTTCTTAGCTAGAATGTAACAGGATTAGTCCTTACACCTGTTCCTAATGGAGTCCTCATTTTCCACTCAACACCTCATTGCCTACATCATATCAGCATTTGGGGCTCCTGAGCTCATACCAGAATCACTCATTAAGTCTCACTTACAGTACTGTAAACATCTCTAAGCATTTCCAAATTCCTCCCACTAATCAGTCCAAAGGCATCTGAACCACGTGATCAGGAAAGGTCACAGCAATGACTCCGTTTCTTAGTAGCAATTTTTAGTATTAGAAAGCAGAGAGAACACCACGAGAGAAACAACAAAATGGAGGAAAGACTTACTGTGGCTCAGTTTCGGAGGGTTTAGTCCACTGTCAATGGGCCCCTTTGATGAGACAGCACACCATGGTGGGAAGTGCGGGGTGGAGCAAAGCTATTCACCTCAGCACAGCCGGAAAGCAGAGAGAAAATGAGGGAAGGCCAGGAAATGTTATATCTCTGGAGACCTACTTCCTCTAATGAGGTCCCATCTCCTCACAGCTCACCCAGTAAGAGCTCACCAATGAGTAAGTCCGTTGTGAAGTTAGTGTCCTTGTCTTAGTCTGTTTTCTGTTGTAACAAAATGCTGACCAAAAGCAACTGGGAAACAAAAGGGTTTACTTGGCTTCCATGTCCTGATCAGCCTGTGGTTAATGGAGGCCACGGCGGGAACTGAAGCAAAAGCCATGGAGGAGTGTTACTTGCTGGCTTGCTCGGCCTACTTTTTTTATATAATCCATAACTACTTGCCCAGAAGTGGCACTACCCATAGTAGGAGCCTCCCACATCAATCATTAATCAAGAGAATGCCCCCATAGACTTGCCTCAGGGCCAATCTGACGGAGGCTCTTTTCTCAATTAAGTTCCCCTTTCCCAAAAACAAAATGAAACCAAAACACCAGAAAATTAACCAGCACAGCCCTCAAGTCCCAAACACCTCGATATTCTCAATAGCACTACCAGTTGGGGACCAAGCCATCATCAGTACATAAATCTTTGGGGGGAACACTTCATATGTATACTCCAAAAGAGAGACAAAAGCTTGTCTAAATTAATAAATTGTAAAGATTCAGAACCACACATTTGCATGCATGTATGTATGTGCGTTGTGTGTGTGCTTGGTGCCCCCACCCCCAGAGACCAGGTGATGGCATTGGATCCCCTGGAACTGGACCTACAGATAGTTGTGAGCTGCCACATGGATGCTGGGCACAAAAAGCGCTGCTTAGGTGACTGCTGGGCCTTCTCTCCAGCCTCTCTTCAATCTTTTTGTCATTGCTGTTGCTTTGTTTTTCAAGACAGGGTTTCACTGTGAAACAGTCGTGGCTGTCCTGGAACTTGCTTTGCAGACCAGGCTGTCCTCAAACTCCCAGAGAACTGCCTTCTTCTGCCTCCCGGGTGCTGGGATTAAAAGTGTGAGCCACCACTGCTCCCCCTCCTCTCTAAATCTTTTTTTTTTTTTTGGTACAACACAAGCTTTATAAGGGACAGAAGAGCCCATTTCCCCACACTGTATTCAGTCCAGTAGAGCCCCCCCACACCCTCACACCCCCCACCTCCACCCCTGTTCTGGTGCTCTTGCTCATAGTCTTCAGTGGAGACACTTCAGGCTTTGCCACTTAGCACATTCTCCAGGGCTCTGCTTACCTCAGATTGTTGGCCAAAAGCATAGAACATTAGCAGATGGGAAAGGACGGGTCAGGATAAGCCTTCTTCAGCTCCGCTTACATCGCTGGATGGAATCTCTCACACCCTGACTGCTAGGCGAAAGCTGGCGTTTAGTGGATTTGAATCTCACATAGCCCCAGCTTCTTACCAATCCCTCGACTAGCAGGGGTGGCTGCCATCTTTACTCCTTTTCTATGACATAATGACTCCCATTTAAAACAGGGAGGTTAAATACGATTGTGTTTGTGACTATGAACTGATACCAACTGGAAATATGCCACTGTATTATTAACAATAACAATAATTATACAGATCACTTGTTGAACACCTTCACATACTAGGCATCATGAAAGGCATTTTTTAAAATTTAATTTTAAATTAGAATGGCTTTAGAGTTACAGAAAACAGAGCAGTACAGAGTTCTCATATAGAACCAAAGCCTCCCCTGTTATTAAGCCAGGCATTGCTATTGCATACTATTACAATTAATGAAACAGTAGAAATATTGATAATAAGTTGGTGGTGTGCTGTGTTTCCTTGTTTTTTGTTTTGTTTTGTTTTGCCTAATGTCCTTTTCTGTCCCATAAACTCAACCATCATCTTACTTAATTATATTGACTTCCTGAGCCTTTTGAGCTTAAATGTTTTCTTGTTTTTGTTTTGTTTTTTATTAACATGTCATTTTGAAGATCACCAGTCAAATATTGTGATGTAATTGGCCCCTGTAATCTCATAGGCAGTGGCACTATTAGGAGATGTGGCTTTGCTGGAGTGGGTATGACTTTGTTGGAGGAAGTGTGTCACTGTGGGGGCGGGCTTTGATGTCTCCTATGCTCAGGATACCACCCAGTGTCTCAGCTGACTTCCTACTGACTACAAGATGCTGGACTCTCAGCTGTCTCTCCAGCACCACATCTGCCTGCACACCCACAGCCATGCTCCCTGTCATGATGATAATGGACTGAACTTCTGAAACTGTAAGCCACCCTCCCCCACCCCATAGACTGTTTCCTTATAAGAGTTGCTCTGGTCATGGTGTCTCTTCACAACCAATAGAAACCTTAACTAAGACAGACATAAAACTTATGTGAGAATTTGCCTAATTATTTTGCCATGATTAGACAGAGTTCAAGGGATGCTAGAGAAAGATCATAGATCTGAGGTGTCATTCTCATCACATCACTGATGACTCTTGATGTTGATAGCAAACACCTGCCCAAAGCCGTGTTTGTCAGCCTTCCTGCTGTTAACGTCTTCTTTGCTCTTCCAATGCAGTCTGTAGTCTCTGGACCAAAGTCAGTGTGTGTAGGGAGTGTGAAGTTAAGCTCTCCTTCTTGTAAGGTATACTCTGCATCACATATCTGGGATGCTGAGGGAGAGACTGTCTGTTTTCATTTTATTCGCTTACTCATCTATTCATAATCAATATGCACTCAGATACTTACCTTACATTTGTAACCTAATGCTATTGTATTTATTGTTTTGCTCAAGTTGTTCCACTGTTGGTCATTGTCAAGTCTTTCGGTCAGTCTGTGTGTTCCTTTGACCATATCCACCAGTGTCTTATGTGTATACTTTCAATAATTTATTTTGTAATGCTGTGACACAATCCAGACTCATCTGGTACATGTTCTAATAAGCCATTTGTCTAAGAAGCCCTGGAACTGAGACCTGATCACTTGTGTGTTCACTGTTGCTCAGATGTCAATCTGCTAGGAACTCTTAGCTGAGAAAACAAAGGAATACATGCACACACTAACCCATGCACAGACACATATCTGTAAGTGTTTTTATATGTGTCCATCTGTACCTATTCTTTAGTTAAACATGTGTTCCTACTGATATCCTCAATTAACCGACTACTGCAAGTACCAGTCTAGCCTGGCCCCCTGACTAATGAAAGGAATTTTATATACATACCTGTATTTCTTTCTGTGGGGTATCTATATTTTCTCATTTTATAGATGAAGAAACTTAGGGGTTGGAGATTTTACTCTTTTTTTTCAAAGATACTATCATTAAGAGGTAAAACTAGGGTCTGCTGGCTCTTTTGCAGATCTTCCTTCATTTAATTTCTGTTTTTCTGTAAGTGTTTTGTGATGTGTTCAGAAATGTGTTTTGCACTGAGAAGGAGGAATGTTTACAAGTTAAAATGCAATGGAGGCATATGTGTATTTCTACTGCTGCCTCTGCACCACTGCCGCCCTGGGAGCTAGAGGAGGAGATGCTTATTCAAATGGTTTTTCTCTAGGGTGAAAGGAGCAGCAAATGCTGATACAGCTGAAGTAGATAGAATCTCTGTACAGAATTTAATTCTTCTGGAGAATTACAAGAGGAGATAAGGGTGGTGAGTTGTCACCTTTTTATAATAGCAGGAGAATATTCAATCTGGAGCAGATGAGAATATGTATACAGACCCGAACAAAGTCAATGAGCAGAATCTGACTTCTTGAGGAGTTTAGAAATAGAAGAAGCCAATAAAATTAAGTAGTCAGCACATAAAAATGCTATCCAACCCCCAATTGGTTATCCAATAGCAAGTGGTCAGCTCTAAAAATATAAACATACACATCAAATGGATATAGCAGGTTATAGTTATATGTTTATATGTATGTATACATGTAACTGTAATAAAGAAAAAGTAAAAATAAGGCACTGGAGAGATTGGGGTGGGTCTAGGAAGAATTAGGGGAGGAGTGAAGTAAGGAGTGAATATGGTCAAAATACATTAATAAAAAGACTGCATTTAGAAAGAAAGGAAAACTGTGTTCAGTTTTTAGTTGATACCACTGACAAAAAAAGTACATTTATGTAAAACCAGTGAAAGAGACCAGAGTCAAACCTGAGAGAGCAAAGTGGCTGTTAGAGGTCCTACTACAGTTACAGCGCCAGCTTTAGGCCATGGATCCTCTGGCTGACGCCAATCCAGCTGACCACTCACCACTGCTAATGCAGACCACGTCCACTCAAGTTCTATTAATAGTGATTATGAAACTCCTTTATCTGTAGATGGCTCTCAGATTCATTCTTGCCATCTGGAAGTTGCAGGGAGGGATTTTGATACTGGGGTTTCAAGTCTGTCAGGATGGGAGTGCTCACAGAGGCTGTTACAGCAGCCAACTTCCACCCGAACAGCTGCAACACGTCTGCATGCAGCACCTGCTTTGTGACATGAGGCATCTGCCCTCTGTGACAGGCACCCTGAACTATTAGGTGAATCTGAAGATCCCAGTAGCAGGGCATTTTGACCAGAGAATATTTGTCAGTTGAAAGTTTGAACTTAAATATGGAAAACAGGCAAGCTTTGGAGACATACCAAGTATGTGACTATCTCAGAAGCAAATTTTGCTCTCTGTATGAGAGTGACTACATGTTTGGCAAACTTGAATGGTCTTGGAATAGACATTATAGGGGTTTCATGACTGAATCATATGATAATTGCTTTGGAAGTTCTTACAGGAGAACAAGTGAGCTGTAGCTCCAGAAACAACACATGAAAACAGCTAAGTTTTACGCAGTTTTTGAAGTTTTCATTGTATTTACTTATTTTTATATGTGTAGTGTGTGTGTGTGTGTGTGTGTGTGTGTGTGCTTGAGCATGCGCAGGAGTGCACACACAATGTGTCACGCGTACACACACACAACGTGCACACACAACACGGCTCATGTGTGGTTCTCGCCTTTCTTCCTAGGGTCCCAGGAACTGAACTCAGGTTGTCAGGCTTGGCAGCATGTGCTGTCACGTGCTCTTCACCAGCCCTTCACACAGTCTAGAAGACACACCAAGTGTTGTGATTTAAGAGAAGCAGAAAGACACCAAGTGACAGGGTTCAAGCAGAGGGGTTTTTCTTAGGGAAAGGGATTATAAAAAGGGGAAAGGAGAGGGGAGAGACTGGTCTCCAGAGACAGGAGCAGCAGGGGAGAGGAGAGAGGAAAGAGGGAGAGGGAAAGAGAGAGCAGACCAGAGAGAGGGATGGGACGTGAGCAGGGCCTTTTAAAAGGGAACATAGTGAATATGCACAGGTGGCTGCAGCTGAGGACATATCCTGTCAGAACCCCAAGGTCAGGCCAGTACAGATGCCTGAATACTAACTCCAAGTCCATGTGAACGGTAAACAAAAGATGAATGCATTGGTAGACTAGACTTCAGTGACAACATTTTTCGTAGAGTTGGCACTCCAAGGAAAATACCATTTTTGTAGGTGTTACACTCTGTATATATTTCAAGAAAAGGTGATAATTGGCATTTCCAGCAGAACAACATACTTCCTACTTAGCTGAGATAATTGAATCTGACAGTCACACCTAGAAAAGACAGGTCCTATGAGACATCCCTTTCCAGCACCTGAGAGTGTGCCATTCCACACGCATTTTAAATTGAATTATGTTTTTGTAAGACTTATTATTTAAAGTATGTTTATGTGTGTGAGTCTATCTGTAGATATGTTCACATGACTGCAGGTGCCCACAGAGGCCAGAAGCATCAGATCTCCCTAGAGCTGGAGTTGTAGGCTGTTGTGAGCTACCTGATATGGATGCTAGGAACTGAACTCTGGTCCTCTGGAAGAGCAGTACACACTCTTAACAGCTGAGTCATCTCTCCAGCCTCAATGATGCATTGTCAAAGTCACATGAAGAAAGCTGTATGAATTCATCATTGTGGAGTTCTCCACATCTACCAGCTATTTAGGCAAGGCTGTGCACTTTTTTGTTGTTGTTGTTTTGTTTGTTTGGTTGGTTTGGTTTGGTTTTTTGGAGCCAGGGTTTCTCTGTAGCTTTGGAGGCTGTCCTGGAACTCGCTGTGTAGACCAGGCTGGCCTCGAACTCACAGAGGTCCACCTGCCTCTGCCTCCCGAGTGCTGGAACTAAAAGTGTGGGCCACCAAGGCCAAGCAAGGTCGTGCACTTTTAATTAAAAAGACTTCTTGCACCCTCTTGTCTTTCAGACTAGCTTGGACTGTCCCAGGGGTGTGATGCCCTCTTCTGGCCTCTGCAGGCACTGCATGCACATGGGACGCACAAGCACACATGGAGGCAAAACTCCGATATCCCTTTTTTTTTCTTCAGACAAAGTTTCTACATAGCCCTGGCTGTCCTGGAGCTCACTCTGTAGACCAGGCTTGCCTCGAACTCACAGAGATCCGCTTGCCTCTGCCTCCCGAGTGCTGGGATTAAAGGTTTGCGCCAACAACGCCCGACCCACCCCATCTTTTTTAAGTTAAAAAAAAAAGACAAGAAAAAGCACATACTGAATAAAAAGTGATAAATAATAAAAGGGGGAGGTGGAAATACTACTACTTTTGGGGAGACAAAGAGCATATAAGGCATGGGACTGAAAGACAACAGGTCATCTTGTTAAAATGACCCTGAATTAAAGTTTGAAGATTTTGAAATTACAGTGTTTTGAAGTCACGCATACTCCATCAAGGACCAAATTACTTTCTGAAGGTCTATTATTAATTATATATTACCTCACTAGTCTACTAAGAAAAACTATTTAAATTTCTCTTGCATTTTCTAAATTCTCCATGATTTCTTCTTAAATTTTTTTGTTCTTTGTATTTTTTTATTTAAATTAGAAACAAGGTTGCTTCACATGTCAATCTCAGCTCCCTCTCCCTCTCTCCTCCCTCCCCCCACCAGTCCCCCCAGCTCCCCACCCAATCCCCACCCCGTTCTCCAGGGAGAGTGAAGCCCGCCATGGAGGATCTCCAGAGTCTGTCATTTCATCCAGGGCAGGGCCTAGGCCCTCCCACAAGAGTCCAGGCTGAGAGAGCCTCCCTCATTGTGGGATGGGCACCCAAAGTCCATTTATATGCCAGGGATAAGTACTACCCAAGGCCCCATAGATTGCCTAGGCCCCCTCACTGATACCCACATTCAGGGGGTCTGGATCAGTCCCATGCTGGTCTTAAATGTATAAAGACTATCAAGTGTTATGTTTTGTTGAGGACTGAGATAGGATTTTACTATGTAGCACAGGCTGGCCTTGAACTCATGATCCTTCTGTCTCCACTTCCCAAGTACAGGGATCACAGTTGTGTGTCAGCATACCCTGTTGAATGTTTTTGTTTTCCTCCTATGTAAGTGTGTGGTATATGCATTATATATGTGTGCTTTTGTTTTTGTTTTTGTTTTTTTGGTTTTTACGAGACAGGGTTTCTCTGTATTGTTTTGGAGGCTGTCGGTCCAGCCCGGCCTCGAACTCACAGAGATCCGCCTGCCTCTGCCTCCCGAGTGCTGGGATTAAAGGCGTGGGCCACCACCGCCCAGCCATATGTGTGCTTTTGCATCTGTGCAATTCCTTAATTGCTCTCTGCCTTATTCATTAGAACGGAGCCTCACAGCTGAACCTAGACAGCAAATCCATGTGGCTAGTCTGGCCATCTTATTCAGGGATTTCCCTGTCACTGCCTTCCTAGTGCTAGACTACAGGCAGGATCCACCTGCCCAGCATTCATGTGTGTACTGGGGATATGAACGCTGGTCCTCACATTTGCCTTGTGTATTGGTTACTTTCCTGTTCTTGTGATAAAATGTCATGATTAAAACCATTTGTAGAAGAAAAAGTTACTTTGGCTTATGGTTCCAGATGGACCATCCATACTGTTGGGGAAGTCATGACATGCCAGCATGAGCAGGAAGCCGGCTGGTTATATCTCCACATAGGAAGCAGAGAGAACAGGAAGCCAGGTAATTCTATAAACCCTCAAAGCCCACCTCCAGTGATTACTTCCTTCAGCAAAGCTTCTCTCCAAAAAGTCCCATAACAGACCCTTCACCTCACCTGGGCAGCACAATAGAGCCACTCCTGTTGGTGGAAGTGTGGGTGAGCCAGCCCTGAGGTTGTGAGCATGGGAGAGCTGTCTCCATTACTCATCTGTCATGTGGTGGTATGGGCGGGGAGAGAGATGTCCCCTCCCCCTCCCACGTATCAACACCTGAGGCAGGTGGGAGATCTGGCCCTGAGGTCATAAGAGCAGGAGAATTAGCCCTGACCCTTGTCTCCTGCAGCGCTGGGAGAGTGGCCCCTACACCATGCCTGGGCAACACAAAAGAACCGGCCCTAAGTGGAGATGTGGGAAAGCCGACCCTGAGGATGTGAAAACAGGAGAACTGGCCCCGCCCCTTGCTCATATGGGCTGACCAACCCTGCACCTACCCAGGTTCAGAACCAGGGTCATGAATTGGCCCACTCCAACATCCACCTCATCTGTGATTCGTTGGAACACGCCAAGGGGCCGGTCCTCCAGACCCAAAGCTGCAGGATTTCCACTACACAGGGCAACAGCACGATAACCAAGAGGAGTTCCAGTGAGAGCCCAGCATCAACAGTGTAGCAGAAACCAGAGGCCTCAAACCAGAACAATGGCTCTTTGCAATGAACACTTGCGAGTAAAGATACATATGGACAAAAGTGTTTGCTGTGTCACACTACAGCTTTCATAACGAGATTCCTCCCTCCCCTTTGTTTTCCTTTGCTCTTAAATTTTACCTGGGGTGGGGAGGGAGCTGCAGGGACAGGAAATGAGTGGGATCCAGATGCATGATATGAAAGACACAAAGAATACAAGGAAAGTTTAAAAATTTTCCATAACATCTCCAAACAGTGCCACCAGCTGGGGTGGAGGTGTCATGTACATGAGCCTGTGGGGGTAGTTTCCGTTCATATCATCACACTTGGCAAGCTCTTTAACTACCGAGATACCTTTCCATTAATTTATACGTGGGAGTGCATTAAAAAGGTAATTTGTGCCTCTAATTAAATTTTTACTTAAACATTTAAAATTTTGAAACATCAACCATGCTCTTTTCATAAAATGGCATGGCCCCCTTTGTTCTTTGGAAGGTAGAGGAGCTGGTGATTAAAAACTTGGGAAACGCTGAATGTATATAAATTTCCTATTTTAAATTTGTGTTTGCTTATTAAGGTAATCGAAAAAACCTTCAACAAAAATCAGTTCAACTTTTGAGTTTCTCTTCTAGCACGCCCATTTCTTTCCATGAAAAGGCTGCTGGTATTGCATGGATCTGTGTCTGAAATGCATCGTTTTACTTACCTGGTAAGAAAGAGGAGAGACTTGGCTCATTCTTTGTGTTTCCAGAAGCCAAACCAGAGCCTACAACACATCAGCTATTCAGTTAATACTTGTGAAGTAGGTGTATTTATTGCCCATCCATCAGCCTGTGCAATGTAACAGTGAAAAGGTAAACACAGTCCTTGCCTTTGTGTAGCTTACTGTGTGCTAGTTAGTGGAGATGACCTTGATTAAGCAAAAAATGACATTTTAGATAAGAGTTGGGAAGATGTTACTCGTTAGAGTTATGCAAAGGAACAGAAAATTCAGGTGGGGAAAAGGAATAAAGAAGGAGAGGATGGTGCTCTCAAAGCAAGTAGCTAGCACTTTGGAGCATTTACACCGACAATCAGGGGTTACGCGGGGTCCGAATAGTTCCGGCATCACCTCCATTCAGATCACACATTGAAGTAGTTTACATTAACTAAAGCACTTACACAAAGCTGGTGACATAACCAGAAGGATTTAAGAGGGTTTATGAAGAGGTTGCTTATAAAGATGGGAGTAGGGAAAGGTGAAAATTTTAAGATCCAAACAGGTCTAAAGCAGAATAGTCAAGTGCTCTTAGCATACGTGAGGCCTTGAGTTTAGTATTTAGCACCAAAAGCTAAAGAACGAACACAGCCAGAAGCTATTAATATGCTATAGCTCTGGCACATAGGTGTGGCTAAAATTAATTATATTTAAATAACTAGGTTGTGAGAAGGCAGCACAAGCCACATGCATGTAAGTTGGCATTGTATGTAAGCAAAAACCAAGTCAGCACTCTTGACGGTAGGATCAGCCTTGTTACAAATCTCACATGCAGTGAGCGGCATCATGTATAGTTGGAGGCAGAACATACATGTGTACTAAAAGCATAAGTGGCATTCCACAGACAGTAATAATTCGTATTTAAGTATATGGCAGCCTCCTGTTTTAAAGAGTTATACTTCTGAAATTTGCACACAAAGTTGCTGTAGTTGAGCAGTCGGGGTAATTTTAAGGTTACATTTATTTCTAGCTGATATCTAAAAGCACAAAATGACACATGCTAATGGAATATTGTGTAGCATTTGTTTAAATGTATAGATTCTGTATTGTTTGATTTAGGGTAAACATACCTGTCTCCTCAAACATTTCCTTATGGTAAAAACATTCAAAATCTTTTCTTCTAGTCTTCTGAACCAGTTCGTTGGCTACAGTCACCATGCTATGGTGCACAGCAGACATTCTTGCTCCTTTCTCTGTCTAACTTGGGAGTCACTGGTCCGTTTTTCCCCATTCCCCCTCTTGCCTCCTCTCCCTAGCTTCAAGCATCTTCCTTTTCACCCCGAGATCAATCTCCAGACCCCAGAGCTTAGTAAGAGGTGTGATACTTGTCTTTTGCATCAGGCTTATTTCAATTCACATAATGACCTCAGTCTCATCTACATCAAGTTGGGATTATTGCCATAAGACTATTAATGTTTTATAGAACTGTGCCCTATATTTATGATTTTCAGATGAAGAAAACTATTCTCTTGGGATCTAATGAGGAAACCAGAGAAATCAGCAGTAAGTTGAACAGAAATTTAAAGCTATATTTCAACAAAGGTGTAAATCAGGCCTTTTTCTATGTTTTAAATGCACTAGTAGTGAAATTTAAAACATCCTAGAAGAATTAATTATTTTGAAGATTTTTTATAAACTTGCACATGCCATCCCATTGTCCTATTCCATGTGAAAATTCTTTATTCAGAATCTGAATTTTTTTAAAAAAACAAACAAGCTCTAGTAATTAAAAAACATCTATGAGAGAAAATTTTTATAGATTGCATAAAGTAAGTTAAATTTGAAAATATACTTCACATGAACATACCAAAAAGCATCATGTGCACTAAACACTGAACTTATTTCTCAGGTTCCCCTTTCCTACCTTGTTCTGTATATGTTTATAAGTGTTTTGTATTTATAAGAGAATCTAAGCAATTAAACAACAATGCTACCACATAAGAGACCAAATCTGCTGTTTCTTCCTGATATCTATTCACACAGGAACGTTAGGTTAAGCTGGACTCAGTGCCTTAAGCTGACCATGACCCATGCTCAGCCAGACATAGCCACGGTGATTGTTTAAAAGATCATAGTACCCTTAATTAGAACCAGTGAGGCTCAACAATGAACATATATGTGTAATGTATTCATACATAAAATACAGCCTATTCCAGCACGGGACTGATCCAGACCCCCTGAATGTGGATATCAGTGAGGAGGCCTAGGCAATCTATGAGGCCTTGGGTAGTAGATCAGTATTTATCCCTGGCATACAAATGGACTTTGGGTGCCCATCCCACAATGAGGGATGCTCTCAGCCTGGACTCTTGTGGGAGGGCCTAGGCCCTGCCCTGAATGAAATGACAGACTCTGGAGATCCCCCATGGAGGGCCTCACCCTCCCTGGGAAATGGAGTAGGAATTGGGTGGGGCCTGGGGGGGCCTGGGGGGGTCAGGGGAGAAGGGGAGTGAGAGTGAGCTGGGATTGACGTGTGAAGCAACCTTGTTTCTAATTTAAGTTTAAAAAAAAAAGAAATACAACCTATCTACATGATGAAATCAGCCGTATTTGGTATTAGATGATATAATAGAAAGAGTGAGTGTGTGTGTGAGTGTGTGTGCATACTCACACACATACCACACTCATACCTAGTGAAACGGTTTTATAACCCTGAACAATGTGGGTGATGGTAGGCTAATTAAGTGAGACAGGAAATGCAGCAGATGAAACAGGTTTTATGAAATAAAACTTGAGAATTTAGCTTGGGACATTATCAATTTTGATGCCTATTAGACTCTCAGTAAGAGACGTCAAATAGAGAGCTGTACAAATGAGTTTAAGAAGAACCTGCAATTCCTTGGGGTCGATTTCCAGTAGTAGAGTTGCTGGGTCAAAGGTTATGTGCATGTTTACAGTGCTGTCCTGGAGCCAGCTGGCTAGGATGGAGAACACAACAAATTGAACAGAAATGGTGAGTGTACAGCCATCTGAGGGAAAGCAGTCAGTTGAAAATTAAATGCAGCTTAGCTCTAAGAGTTATCTAACGGATGAAAGAGATGCAGTCTCTCCTTACTTTTAAAAGATTAAAAACAAAATGAATGGGTATCATGCTTTGGAAAGATTTTCCCTTTATTTATTGAGGTAATCATGTGGCTATACTCACATATTTTGCTAATGTAGTGAATTAAAGTGATTGACTATTGAATGTTAAACCAACCCTGGACTTCCCTGTAAATTGCACTTGCTCAAACTGTGATGCATATTGCTGATATATATGCTTTTCAAAACAATCTCAGAGTCGGGCATTGGTGGCGCACGCCTTTAATCCCAGCACTTGAAGACAGAGGCAGGTGGATCTCTGTGAGTTCGAGACCAGCCTGGTCTATAGAGCGAGTTCCAGGACAGCCTCCAAAACAATACAGAGAAACCTTGTCTCGAAAAACCAAAAAGAGAAAAAAGAAAAAAAGAAAAAGAAAACCGTCTCAGGATGTAGCCTAGGCTGGCCTTCAATTCTCAGTTCTGCCTCTCTTCCCTCCTCCCTTCCCCTCTTCCCTCTCCCCTCTTTCTGAGACTGTGTAGCCCTGGCTGTCCTGGAACTCACTATGTAGACCAGGCTGGCCTAGATCTCACAGAGATCTTCCTGCCTCTGCCTTCTGGAATTAAAGGAGTGTGTGCCATCACACCTGGCTTTGCCTCAGTTTCTCACTTGAGTGGTCACAGGAGTTAACCACCATAACAGGATTCATATTGCTGAAATTCTATTTACTAATACTTTGTTTAAAGTAAATACTTTTGAAAGTATTATTTCTTTAAAGTTAAATAGTACTATTGGTTACTTGTCTCATTGTTCTACTAAAGTACCTGGCTGGCTACAACAACCTAGAGGAGCAAATATTTATTTGGACGCTGTTTAAGGGAATACAGCCCACCACAGCAGAGAAGATGTAGTGGTGGGTGACTTCCTGGCGGGAGGAGGGTGCAGTAGAATACCTTGTCTATGTCTCAAGGATATGAAGTAGAGATAGGACAGGAAGTGGGCCAGGCTATAAGGTCCTCCCTGAGTGGCTTACTTCTTCCAGCCAGGTCCCACCTCCTGAAAGTTCCACAACTTCTCCCAAACTACCACCATCTGGAATCAAGTGGAATATTGTAGGGGACACCACATGAATATTGTAGGGGACACCACATGAATATTGTAGGGGACACCACGTGAATATTGTAGGGGACACCACATGAATATTGTAGGGGGCACCACGTGAATATTGTAGGGGACACCACGTGAATATTGTAGGGACACCACGTGAATATTGTAGGGGACACCACGTGAATATTGTAGGGACACCACATGAATATTGTAGGGGACACCACGTGAATATTGTAGGGGACACCACGTGAATATTGTAGGGGACACCACGTGAATATTGTAGGGGACACCACGTGAATATTGTAGGGACACCACGTGAATATTGTAGGGACACCACATGAATATTGTAGGGGACACCACATCCAAACCATGTGTTCTTGTTTGCTTTCTGTTGCTGTAATAAGCACCATAACCCAAAACAACTTTGGGAGGAGAGAGCTTGTTTCATTTTACAGGCTACAGTCCATCATTGAGGGAAGCAAGCAGGAGCTTGAAACAGGAACTACAAAGGAAAGCTGCTTACTGGCTCACTCATCTACTTTTCTTATGGAGCCCAGCCCCACCTGACCAAGCATGACATTGTCCACAGCAGGCTAGTCCCTCCTGTATCAGTTACCAATTAAAGACCCCACACAGAGACATGCCCAGAAGTCAACCCAATAGGGTGATTCTCCAATGATAGTTCTCTCTTCTCAAGTGAGTCAAACTGACAACTAAAGTGTACTATGGTACCGTACCACTAATGAAGTCATATGAAGCTAGTTTTCTTTGGGGGAGTATTTTAAACTACTAATTCGGTTTATTTAATAGCTATTCAGATGCTTGGATTTTTTTTAACTTCCTCTTGATTTTGCTTTGATAATTTGTTTCTTTCAAAAATCAACTTAAGAACTGGGTGGTGCACGCCTTTAATCACAGCATTTGGGAGGCAGAGGCAGGTGAATTGATGAATTTGAGGCCAGCCTGATCTACAAGTGAGTTCCAGGATAGTTAGGGCTACACAGAGACACTCTGTCTCAAAAAAACAAAAAGGAAGGAAGGAAGGGAAGAAGGAAGAAAGGAAGGAAAAATGGAAGGAAAAGAAACTTGTGTTTTTCATTGGAAAGAATTTATTATTGCACAAGTCTATATTTTCCTTTGAATATTTATAGTGATTAAATCTTTACACCCTGTAGCTGGGGATAAAACTCAGGAACTTGTTCACGCTTGGCAGGAGATATACCCACCTCTTCTTCTCCAGATCCTATTTTAATCTCTAACAGTTCTGGACTTTTTCTTTGACAACACTTTTTTAAAAAAGAATTTGGTCAATTGTTTCATAGAATGTCTCACCATCTGTGTTTATTTGATGGCCTTCTCAAGATTACATTATACATTCTTGGTAAGAATATTTCACAAGTGATATTGTGTACTTCCCACTGTCTCACATCAAGAAGCACATGCCAGTAGTCCCAGCAACTCAGGAACTAAGGCAGGAATATGGCTTGAGCCCAAGAGTTCCAGGTCAGCCTGGGTGACATAGTGAGACTTTGCCTAAAAGATAAAAATAAAACAAAAGGGCCTACACAAATCAGCTTGTCATGATGATGCTAAGTTTGACTAGTTATAAGGTGATATTGAAAAGATTTCACCATTGTTTATTTACTTGTTTGTTTTACAATGGTCTTACCATGTAATCTTTGCTGTCCTGAGACTCTTTATAGATGAGGCTGGCCTTGAACTCATAGAGATGAGTTCCACCTATGCTTCCTAAGAGCTGGTATTAAAGGTGTACATCATAATGTGTGGCTATCTCAATGATTTGGTTTGGTTTATTTTGATTTGCTTTGGTTTTTCCAGACAAGTATAGCTGTGGCTGTTCTGGAACTGACTTTGTAGACTAGGCTGGGCTCAAACTCACAGATCTGCCTGCTTCTTCCTCCTGAATGCTGGCACTAAAAGCATTTGCTACCACTTCTGGCACACACACACACACACACACACACACACACACACACACACACACACACACACACTGGCATAAGGGTGTCAGATCCCCTGGAACTGGAGTTACAGACAGTTGTGAGCTGCCGTGTGGGTACTGGGAATTGAACCTGGGACCTCTGGAAGGGAAGCCACTGTGTTTTACCACTGAGTCTTCTCTCCAGCCCCACTTTGTTTTGTTTTGTTTTTCTGTACAAAGTTTCATGTGTCCCATAAAGGCCTCAGATTCACTATATTGACCAGAATGATCTCAAATTGGTAATCCACCTGCAACAGTACCCCAAGTGCCATCATTACAGGCATGTTCCACCTTGCGTGGCTGAGACTGCTCCATTGTAATGATACATTTATTTTCTCTTTGCAATTAATAAGTAACTTTAGGAATGATATTTTGAGATTATTTAAGTGCCCTGTTTCCCATCAAACTTTCACACAATAATTTTTAAAGCATTACATTGTTTGGCTACAAAATAGAGCTGGAGAAAAAGACAACTTCTTTAACACATGATTTTGGGAAACTGGATATCTCCATGTACAGCACAGCACTGAAATTAGATCTCTGTTTGTATAAAAATCAATTTGAAATAGATCAACAATCACAATGTAAGACTCTAGTCTCAGACACAGAAAACCATAGGGCAATTCTTCAAGACATAGGCAATGACTTTGTGACTGGACTCTCAACAGCTAGTAAAGCCGTATCAGGAACTTAACAGATGGAAGCAGAGGTTGTGGCTTAATAGTAGAGCATTTGCTAACATGCACAAACCTTGGGTTTGATTCCTAGCACACAAAAGAAGAAGGGGGAGGAAGGAAGAGTGAGAAGCAGGGAGGAGGAGGCAACTGTGATGTATAAAAAGTTCCTGAGGGCTAGGGTAGCACACACTCACAATCCCAGCATTTGGGGAGGCTGAAATCCTTAAAAAATAACAAAAGAATAAAATGAAAAGCTTCAGTACAGCAAAGGAAACAATTAGAGCAAAGAGACATCCTACTGAATAGGAGAGGAGTTGTAGCCAGCCATATGACAGATTAGTATCCAGAATGTATTGTAAAAACTCAGAGAGTTAAACACAGAAAGAACAGAGAGTCCAGCTGATAAATGAGCAAATGAACTGAACACATAGTTCTTAAGAGAAGTACAAGCTACTAACAAATACAGGGAAAATGTCCAATGTTTCTAGCCATCACAGAAGTACAAATCAAAATAAAATGAAATTCTACCTCACCCCAGTCAGAATGGCTGTCATCAAGAAATTCTTGTAAGATACAGAAAAAAAACAGTAAAAAAACAAAACAAAACTTTTTTTAAACAGTCTCACTATATATCCCTGGCTGGCCTCAAACTTGCTGTGTAGACCGTGCTGCCCTGGGATTGACAGAGATCTGCCTGCCTCTGCCTCCTGAGTACTGGGATTAAAGGTGTGCACCACCATGATCAGAAAAAAAAAGAATATTAATATACTGCTGGTGGGAATGTTGACTAGTAGACATCAGTATTTTTTTTCAAAAAACTAAATAGTGCTACCATATGATATAGCTATATCCCAAGGTGATTACAACTGTTAATTTTTAATGTACAAATAGTGGTATCTGCATACCTTTGTTATTAGGGTATGCAGGTACCACTATTGTTATTGACAGTAGCCAAGTTATGAACTCTGTCCATGTGTACGTCAGTGGATGAGCTAATGCATAAAAAATGTGACATATATACTCAATGGATTATTACTCAGCCACAAGAAGCAAAATCATACCATGTGAGGGAAATCAAATGGGACCAGAGCTGGAGATCACCTTGTTAAATGAAGTAAGCCAGACTCAGAAAAATAAACATCAATTATTTTGTCTCTTGTGTGTAAAACCAAAAACAAAAGGAGAAGGGAGACTGCTCTAGATTGCTCTTGGCTGCTATGAGAAAACACAGACCAAAACAAACTTGGAAAGGAAAGGGTGTATTTGGTTTACAACCTGCAACCTATCACTGCGGGGAAGCTGGGGTAGGTCCTAAAGCAGAGACCATGGTGGGATGCAGAGACCATCAGAAGAGGAAGAAGTGAAGGTAATGGGGTCACAATCAAAGCATGTTATGTGGTGTCACAATGAGACATTTTGTGCAGTTATTATAAGTTAATGAAAACCAAGCTATTTTTCTTGGTGTTAGGGAGTGAGCTTGGGGCCTTATGCATGCACTAAGCATGCACTGTACCACTGCAATATGCATTAGCCAAGATTCGTTTAGTCTACCATTCACTACACTTTCAGTCATTCAAGCTTGGACTGTGTTATACAAGGACATCTTTGCAAAAATATGTATATTATACATTGAGCATGCCACCTCAGTGGGCATGCTCATTCCCTGTCCACCCCTCTCCATCCTATTAGTCTTCTTTGTTGCCCTCGATAAACTTACTTCTTACTTTTCATGTCATAATTACATCCATGATCTTATACAGTCTATGTAAAATCTGTGAACTACAGAACAGAGAAAACATACATCTTTCTTCACTTTATTTAATTATTTATAGTTGCATCTATTCTGCAAATGATGTAACTTCATTCTTCTTTATGGCCAAAAAGAATTCCATTGTGTACATATACTCCATTTTCTTTATCCATCCCTCAGCTGTTGGATACCTAGGGGAGTTCTGTAACTTAGCTACGGTAACAGTGCTGACAACAAACAATGGTGTGTAAGTGTCTCTTCACTATGCTGACTTGATGGTGTGTGAGCAAATAGCTTGTCTGGATTTTGTTGTTGCTAATTTTTTTCATTTCTTCTTCCTTTTAAAGGAATGTCATGTAATACAAATGTTTTAAAATTCATCCTCTTGGGCTGTACAAAGGCACTGCTAATATTTTAGCCCAGGATCTCCTAAACAGTATAGATTACTGATGTTCATGTTTGCCTCTCAGGAGTTGAGGATGGGCCCCAGTTGCTGAAGACACCACACACTTAGGACACAGGACTCAGTGATTCTCATTAGATTTGACCTGAAAGCCCCTTTCCTGCAGTCTGGCTTCCTTGGTCTCAGAAAATAGTATGCAAGCTGTGAAGGAAGGAAGCAATTAAACAGTCCTACTTAGCTGCACCATCTTTGAACCATCAGCATGGCAATATATGCATGAAGATGTAATACATGGCACCCACACTGGCATACCTAGCCAGCTCATGAGGTCAGGGGCTTTAGAAAAGAATCTACTACCTCCATTTCACTAAACCAGCATAATTCTTTACAACATTCTAAATCTTGCCCTTATACCCACAGATAAGTGTAGCTACCACTCCTCATCACTTCTTTACAGCAAGTGGAGACCATCACAGAAAACCACAACTGGACATATAATGCAGAGATCAACAGATCCTGGGTAGCCCAGCCCCATGGATATATCTACACTACAACTCCTGCCTCCATGGCCAGAGAACATCACATACGAGGGGATGGAAAGATTGTAAGAGCCAGAATACAAGGAAGTCTGCTATGAAACAGCCTTTCCTAGAAATGGCTGCATAAATAATACTAGGACAATGGTAACATCAGTAGCTCTGTTAATGTGGAAGGGGAAATTTTTCATGGGGTCCCACCACTAGACAAAGAAGTACAAGCAATTAATAACTGCTGGAAAAGGAGTTATCCATGTCCATAATTAGCCTCTCCCAGGGGTGTAGCCCTTTACTGGCTATCCAATAAATAGGGATCAACCTTGAAACCATATATATTCCAATGCCAAAAAAGGACTCAGCAGGTTTTTTGTGTGTGTATTTGTGCACATATATCCACATATAATAACAATAATAATCAAAGGAAAAGAGGCTATTAATTTGAGATTAGGGGTAGGGGATTGAAGGAGGTGTTGGAGGATGGCAGTGATGTAATTCTATTTCAATTAAAGCAAAAAAAACTTTAACAAGGTATACAATATTCATAAAGCTGGGCAGCAACCATTACTGTCTAGTTCATTTTTTTGTTTTTTCAAGACAGGGTTTCTCTGTGGAGGCTGTCCTGGAACTAGCTCTTGTAGACCAGGCTGGTCTCGAACTCACAAAGATTCGCCTGCCTCTGCTTCCTGAGTGCTGGGACTAAAGGCGTGTGCCACCACCGCCTGGCTTACCTAGTTCATTTTAATCACCTCTAAAAGGAACTTGTATCCATTCATAGTTATTCCTTATATCCCCCTCCCACAGTACCTATGAACCATCAGTCTGCTTTTTCTGTCTGTAGATTGCATCTTATAAACAATTAATCTGTCGGCGTCACACAATATGTGATCTCTTGTGTTGGTTTCTTTCCTTGTATTTCACTTCTTTCAGTTGTTTGACTAAAAGCATATAATATTTTAAGGCTCATTCATGTGATAGCATCCATCTATTCTTCATTCCCTTTTATTGCTAAAGATAGTACATTGTGTGGAGATACAGACATCCATTCTTCTCTGCTGGTCAAGGCTTCATCAATGTAGCCGGTTTTGGGACTCTCTTTCCTCACTTATTGTCTCTGTAGAATTCTTATATTCACTTTCTTATTTTCCTTACCTCTTCTCTTTCTTTTTTTTTCCTTTTTGAGACAGGGTTTCATTACGTAGTCCTGGCTGTCTCGGAACCCAATGTGTAGACCATGCTGGTCTTGAACTCACAGAGATCCACCTGCTTCTCTCTCCCAAGTGCTGGGATAAAAGGTGTACACCACCACTGCCCAGCCTCTAGTATTCTCTTAACTGTGCAACTCTACATTCAAACAAGTATTTTATACAGCGGTGTATCAGCTTTGTTCTGGGATGATTTTATGGGCTAATAATCTTCACTTTAGTGAAAAATAGAAATCCACTTGATTCTTGAAGAGTGATGAACTCTGTAATAGAAATTTGGTTTCTTTCAGGTCCCTGTTACTTTCCAAGTCAAATTTGTTTATCTGCCTTAATTGTGTTGCATATTTTATTGTACTCTGTATGTGGCAATTTTACAAAATACTCAATTTCTTGAGGGTTGACCTGGTATCTAATTCACCTTTGTATACTCAGCATATAGAACAATTGTTTTAGGGACTGGAGCGATGGCTCTGAAATGGCTGCTCTTGTAGAGGATGGGAGTTTAATTCCAAGTCTCTACTGTAGGCTGGCTCTCAACTGCCTGTAACTCCAGGACTCCGCAGTCACATATTCAGGCACTCACTCACACACAATCTAAAGAGCAATACTTTACACACATAACTATTTAATAAGTACAAATATTAAACTGAAGCACATATCGATCAGATGCATCTTAAGTTGCTTGGAATAGTCATTCTAAGACTTAATTTAAAGTTTTTCATTAATTTTTTAAAAAATATTTTAAATTTAAATGTTATTTATTTGTTTGTTTATTATTGTGTGTGCATGATATGTATGTAGGTGCACGTATGCCACAGCACCTGTGTGGAGGTCAGAGGGCAACCATGTGAAGTTCATTCTTTCCTTTCACTTTTTTGTGGGTTATAGGGATCAAATTCAGGTCATAGGCTTGTGTGTCAAGATCTTTACCAACTAAGCCATTTCTCTGCCCCCCCCACCCTTTTTTTTAAGCAAGTGTCTCACTATGGAACCTTCAACTCTCTGTCTTCCTGTCTGAGCCTCCTGCTTGCTGGGATTATAGGCTCATACCACCAACTTAGAGTTTTGGGAGTTTAGTTTTAGAGTTTTTTTTTTCTTTCTTTCTGACTAAAATAACCAGATTGATACTCAGGAAGCTTTTTTTTTTCTTTTTTGGTTCTTCGAGACAGGGTTTCTCTGTGTAACCTTGGCTGTCCTGAAACTCACTGTGTAGACCAGACTGGCCTCAAACTCACAGAGATCCACCTGCCTCTGCCTCCTGAGTGCTGGGATTAAAGGTGTGTGCCACCACCACCCGGCTCAAAATACTTATTTACATATGATTTTATTATAAAATTTCTGTCTATGTAGCCACTTTCATAATTTATCTATTTTCTCAATAAAGGCATTCTGAGTGATTACAGGACAATTATTTTGAAGTAGCCAATAGGATATTTAAATCAGTATCATCAATAATATTTTCCCTAGTAAGGCCATGTTGTCAGCACAATTAATACCTCACATTATCGGCCAATTGCTTATGCTTTACTTTGCCAGCTATAGTTTGAATGCCATACAGAAACTTTATTTAACCAAGTAGTTCTTAAATCCCTTGAGATCAAGAATGGATTTCCTAGTTGTCATTGCTGGCTCGTACCTATAACGCTGGCATTTGGAGGTAAGAGGATTGTCAAAAGTTCAGGCCAACCTGACCTACAAAGTAAGACAAAATCAAAACAAAATAGAATGTGTTTTTCGGTTGCTTGTGGTTTATTCATAAAGGGCTTATTGGGAACAGAATCTTTGTACACAGTTTGCTGTTATTTATGAGAACATGAAAACATAGGGATTATTTCTCTTTTGTTGTTTGTTTGTTTGTTTGTTTGTTTGTTTGTTTTTTCCAGACAGGGATTCTCTGAATTGTTTTGAAGCCTGTCCTAGAACTTGCTCAGTAGACCAGGCTGGCCCCGTATTTCTCCTATTTTTCAGATGCAGAAATCCTGAAGTCCCAACAGCATAAGCTTATTAGGTGACCATGATGATGGGCTCACAATACAAAATTATCCACTTGACTGATTTGTGCCAATTTGGTGAAAAATTTTCTATCTGGCCACAGTTAAAAAAGGGCACAAGTTTGAATCCTTGTGCATTATTAAGTTACCAGTTTGTTTCAACAGACAAGTGCTTATTTTCCATCAATTCTGAGTTTCCTGATTAGTAGAATGGGATTTTTTAAAAAGGCCCCAACCCTTGTCTTGAAGGAGTTATGAATATTAAGTAAGAAAAATAGGTGCAAAATAAATACTCATACCGTATTTATGTGTTTCTTTTGTCTCGTTAAAATGTAAACCAAATAAATAAAGTTCCTGGACAGTCAGGGAGGTAACCCAGAGAAACCTTGTTTCAAAAAAAAACCCACAAAAAATCCAAATTTCATAAGTGTGTGTATATAATTTACTAGTCTTCAAATGATGACGCAATTCTGTATAATTCAAGATTTTATGGAGCACTTTTTATAGCTAATATATGTACAATTACATTGAAACAACCTCAGAGAATCCTTCCGAAAAATAACTATCACAGGGACCTAAACAGAGGCCACTTGATTTGGGATATTCATGTTACCTTCCAGTAATCTTGTAATCTAATAGAAGGAGATCTAAACAGTTTTCCTGAGAAATCCTTTCCCTCAAATTGACAGATGATTTTTGTCTTTGTTGATTTGATGTCATTGTCATTCTATATTTTGTATTTTTATGTCTGGCGCTTTGATCTTATTTTTCTTCAGTATGTTCTGTTGCTAAGTAGAAAATCCTCACTGTGTTCAGACATTGTCTCTTGTTTAAATTACATATATTTGAATTCAAAATAATGATAGGAAATATACTTTGGGATAGAAATGATGAAAAATTTTGTATCAATCCTCTATACAATCTTTTCTGCTAAAAAGGAGCTATTTTCATCCTTTTATTATGAGAGTATTTTCCTTAGAGAGCACTGATCTTTAAAATTCTTTTGTGTTGATAGCCAGAAACTTCATTTGCTAGCCTTAGGTTATGTTCCAAACTCTTCCAGTAGGATCTGATGAACAAAAAAATATCAGAGTGTTAATGAGTTAATATTTTATGGATAATAGTTACATGTTTGAAGAAGTATACAATTTCAATCTTTGAAACAGTTTAAAATAAGCTTTTTAAACAGAATTTCAATCACTGGAACTCTGCTAATACTATTACATACAATTCTCTATTATATTTTCACCTTAATATTTTTCCTGTGGCATTTACTATGTGTTACTTGGACTAAAATGCTTTTTTTCCTTTTGATACTCTTTGTATTCAGTTCTTTGCTTTTCTAGTAGATACATGGTATATTTCAGCAACCATGGACACTCTGTACTAGCTTGGAGCCATTTTGATCACTTTTAAACCAATTAGCCAGCCTTTAACCAGTTCAGTGATCTCTCCCTTGTGGCCTCATGCTGGCCTCACACAGAACAGACCTCTAAGTCTACTCCAGATGGCCAACTGTATCCACTAAACCTTTCAGAATGGTGTTGATATTGCTAGTTTGTGACCGAGTGTGTGCTTTTTATATGTAAGAAAAAAACATGTAATTTATGGATATGACTATAAGTTTCTTTTCTAGGTGTATCTTTAAAGCATTATTCAAGTACAAAGAGTAGAAAATTTTCATAGGAAACTGGAAAACTATCCACATAAGAAAGTTAAATTTGCTTATATTTATTATAGTGATGTAATAAAAAAAAGCTGGTGTTATTTGCCCTGTGTTTTCATTCTTAGAGAAATATATTTTACTGGTCATTCTTTGTCCTTGCTTTTGGATTCCTTATCAAAATTTCCCTTTTTTCATAATCTTTTATCTATGACCCTGTATATCTAAAATATTGAAAATATCTCTCTGCCTCTTGTCATTACCAAACTTCTATCTTTTATGCTTGAGATTTCTAAACTGTGCATGTTAAGTGGATTTTTACATACTTGCCCCAAGACAAGAATTTCAAATAATACCAGGCAGAACTAGGATCTGTTCAGCACTTTCACTTCTTAGATTTTAACTTACATCCTTCCCTGGATCATTAGTGAAAATGAGCTCACTTATAATGAAAAAGAAAAAAGATCAGCTCATATTTGTATGGACTACAATAATATAGCATCTAAAAAAGAATAATGTGAAGTGAGTTGGTATTTTTTGTTCAAGATATACATCTGCTCAATGTAGAATTTTGGTAAGAAATATCTCAGCATCAACACACACATATACTAAAGGTCATGACTAAAAGGTACTGCTTTGATTGTCTGCTCAATTACCAACTGTATGCTCATAGAGAATACTGAGAAGTAAACAATATAGCTACAAAGTATCAAGCACCAAACTCTATAATTTACCTGCAGGGATAATTTATTTTTAAAAGCAACTGGGGCTTGATACTGAGGTTCTTCATGCATATTTTCTCATAATTGTTGACAACTTAACTACTTTTTGAGACAGTATATGTAGACCAAGCTGATCTTGAACTAGCAGAGACTGATTTGCTTACCTTAACTTTGTACCTGTTAAGATAATCAGCATTTTCCTAATATGAAAGGTTAAGATTATTAAATTGCTTTGAAGACCACAAATTACATTCAATATGTTCCTAGATTGTGATTTTATATTAACAGATTCTTAACATATGTAAAATAATTAACTACCCTTTGCATTTCAACTTACATTCAATGCATAAGTACAAGATTGCTAACTTAGTGTCCACACTTCTTTACTCTTACCTTTTCTTCCAATAAAATACAGACTGAGGCTTTTGATTCACAGGCCCAAGGTAAATTTGAATTAACAGGAATAGCAATTACTTTTTAGCATCACTAAGTATAACTTTTAAAGCTTAAGTGATTTTTAAGAATGGGGAAAGTGACAGCTGAGGTAAGAGGAATTTTTAAAAAATGGAAATCTCTACCTACATGCTATTATTATTTTTGGTTCATTATCCAAAATGTGAAGATGAGAGAGAGACAGAGAGAGAGAGAGAGCTTTTAAAGTTAGAGACAAGCAAACTTATGGTGCTAGTAGATGAAAATGATTTTTAAAAATACCTTTCTAATTATGTTTTACTTAACATTGAAGAAGAGAACCTGGGGTGACTAGCTTTTTTTCTCACGAGGAACACAACATAAAAGTTTTTCTTAAAAAAAAACCTACCACACCTACTATTTCTTATTTAAACACTGAGGGAGAAAGTAGTATGTAGAACTGCATAATCAGATGCAGTTCAATTTAATAATTTGAACACTTGTCCTAATACATTTCATTGTGACTCATCAACACACTGTAAGATAACTATTGATCTGCAAATTAATCATTCTAGGTCTTTATATGATTGTATTTATTGAGACCTATTCCATACATTGGCAAAGGAAGAATTGTATGTCATATTTAAATGGAGTTTGATCTTAAGACTGAACACACCAGGGTGCTGCTGCATCACTGAAGGCTTCCACTTTTTGGGAAACATCTATGGGGCAGAAATTATTTGTGCTCGAAAGGACCCCAGAAGTGCAGTCTGATAGTTCTGAACATTAAGAGAAGATACTGTGACCACTGTTTATGAACTGCCAAATGGTAAGACTATTCCTAGAGACAGGGAGCTTGTTTTCCTTTTTTTAATTTTAGGAAGCTGTGTTCCCAAAACACACATGTAAAACTCAGAACAGATCTTTTCCCAGCCAGTGTACAAACTACACGGAGAAGAAACAGGGGAGTAGACAGTATTTTATTATGGTTGATAATTTTTGGTTGCCCTTCTAAGTTAAAAATCTGACATCAAAAGATGTTGGGACATTTTGCCTTTATATGCAACTTCCACTATTTATGTAACTAATTTGAAAAACCAAAGGCATAGAAATAAAATCTGTCAACATGATACTGCTCTCTATGAGGTTAAGATAAAGTTCCAGACTCTTCTAAGGGACTTGCTGTACTGATGAAATATTAAAAGCAGAAGCCTTTGGGTCCAAATATTTCCAGGAAGAAATCGGAGTTTTTACTTAGCAACTTGAGAAACTGTCCATTATTTTTATGTTAAAAGACAGTATCACTTTAAGTATGCCAATTAAGTGTTTGTGTTCCTGGTAAGTTAGTTCTTTCCTAGCTCTGGCCTGGTTGGAAGCTGGATTTCTTAGTCCTCAGAAGAAATGAAGTGTATTTGGGTAGAGATTGGTGGCTTCTTACTTCCTCTCCCAAAGGGCTGCTGGTGTTGGCTTTTTTTTTTTTTTTGAGTGGGGTTTTAAGGAAGAGAAAATGGCTGTATATAAAATTATTGAATAGGCCTAAGTTAAAATTCTGCCTTGATCCGTGAGACAGACACAGATGTCAGGTGAAACAGTTTTAGTACCTGTGTAATTTTAAAAATGAACAAACTCTGCTCTCATCTCAGGTCCCCCTCTTTCTATGTGCTGGTTTCTCTGGACGGTTCAGAATCCATTTTAGAGCACAGGAAGCAAAATATGTGAATTCCACTTGTGCTTTTGCAGGTGCTGTGGTAGCAGGACAACCTTTGCTCACTTGCCGGCCATTACCAAGCTGTTTTTTTTTTTTAAATGTCTGGTGAGAATTAAAGACAACACAGAAAATTTCAAAACCACATTTTAACACCTAAAGTCCACAAAATGTTTCTACACAGACGGCGAACTATTCCACAGGATCCTTCATTTACCAAGTCTATATCCAGATCTGGGAGGTTGAGAGAGAAGGGTGATTCTTTTGAGGCATCGCCGAAGATTGAAAGAAAAAAATTAAGACTCCTAGGTGTTCTTCTGCACACCCCAGCTCTGAAGATATCATTGTTCAGGCTGGGGTCTTCCCAAATGAACGTGCATTTTCGGTTCCGGAGATCTAGTAAAATTATGGAGGAAAAGCAAAACCATGGGGTAATTTTGCGAATAGTCCTAGAGGCTAAGAAGCCAGAGAAGATTTAATTTGCTTCTCAGCTAGACTGGGAGCCCGGCGGTCCTCAGCTGTCATCCCCAGCGGCGGAGGGGAGCGCCGGCTTTGGCGTGGGGCTCCGAGTGGCTGCAGCCCGCCTGCGGCTCGGGCCACCAGCTCACCTCCGCGGAGAGCCAGGAGCTCACCGGCCCGCTCGCCCCAGCTCGCGCGCCGCCCTCCGGCCGCAGCCCAGGGGCCAGCACCATCCAGCCGGGTGGCTGCCAGAGGGCCAGCACCCGGAGCTGGCTGTCGGGGTCTCCCGCGACTCCCAGGGCGCTGGGGCCGGCTCCCCCTTCCCTGCTTCCATCTCCTGCCTCTCACCCAGCAGGCTGCGCCAGCTCTCCACAGCCGCCGCGCACGCACTCACTCGAGGGCGCCCTTCAAGGTTACCCGTGGCTGGGGGCTGGCGCCGACTGTGGCCATCGGCCTCCTCCGCTCTCCTCCCGCCCCTGGTCTTTTGCCGCCGCTGGGCTACCGGCTTCCAAGCCCGAAGCGGGACAAGCTCCTAAAACCCAGGAGGGAAGTTGGGATGGGAAACTGGCCGCCTCCCGTCCGGGTTGGGGGCGGCCTCGGTGGCTCCGGGTGCCCGAACACCCAGGTCAAACGAGGTCGCGGCGAGCCAGGACTGTGGCTCGCCCGGGGCGCGCTCCGCGCAGTGCGCTGGGCCCGGGGTGATGTGGGGGCTGCTGGAGCACGAAGGGGCGAGAGGAGACCCGGGTCCATAGGGGGGCAGAGACCAGCCGGCGGACAAACCTGCTGAGGAAACTAACTAAATAAAAGGAGACTGTTATTTAAGGCGCGGAAATTTGAAATATTTGGACAGGAAGAGAAGAGAAAAAGAGACCTTTGCGAGGACGGAAAAAAAAAAAGTGAGCTAACGGTTTTGCAGCTCCCCCACCCCCACCCGCGGGCTTTTCTGCGCGCACAGAAGGAGCACCTCGCTTCCAGCTTCTTCCCTAGCCTGAGTCTTAGTCTGGGATACAAAAGATGTGCTGGCAGCCCCTGCTCAGATGCTGGACAGAGTTTTACCCCCATCTCAAGCGGGATTTTTGTTTTCTGCCTCTCACTGAGTGTCTGCGTGGGTCGGTTTGCAGGAAACAGCCGGATAAAACCAGCAGTCTATACACACTAAAATGAGACTTTCTCCCCTGTAGTCTTTTGACAGAGGTAGCTTAGAACAGCCAGGAAGGTTTGTAAGTAATGACACTTTCTCCCTCCATCACTGTGATTTTCCCAGTGTTTCTTGGACCCCAGTGAAAATCTAAAATACCTTCCTAGCAACTAAAAACTTGAAAGTCCCCTACCACAAACTCCAGCATCCAATATGATCAAGATAAAGTAAATTTATCATATTGCCAAATAATTTGCTTTCCCAGGAAACAATACTTTATGGATTTGTCAGGTTCCCACAGTGTGTGTGTGTGTGTGTGTGTGTGTGTGTGTGTTCGCGCACAAAAGGTCATCACACCACTGTTTGATGCATGATATTCATTAAAAACAAAACAAAACAAAAAACCCTGTTGATTCACCAAAGAAATGGGACGAAAGGTACCTTGGTTAGTGACTCCAGTAACAGAGTGTGTGTGGACTGAGACCCTGTTAGTGCACAACCCCTCCCTCTTTTTGTAGGTGGAAGACTGGACCTGAGTTTCCCGGTGCGGATTAGGGCACAGAGGAGAAAACTCAGCTCACACCTCGGCTTTATAACCCCTATCTTTGATATAGCAGGGTCCCCTGGGGATCCAGGCACTCTATTCAATTAGATTTTTCATCCTTGCTCTGCACCTGAATAAATTCAGACTCCTCCCGACCGGAGCGCCATGCAATTTATACCCCACTAAGCTCAGCAGCACCTTCCCTTCTCTGCTTATTCAAGAGTTCCGAGTACTGTCGAGGTTTTTGAGAGATTGCATAGCTTTTCATATTTCCTAGAGGGGACCACATAACTCATTTCTAAAATACTCAGATTAGCAAAGCTACTTCCTGCGAGGAGCCAGAGTTTTAATGCCTAGCAAATCTTAGCCTGATGAAGAGATAGGGCATCCTCTCCCTCTGCTGTGCTCAGACCACCCGAGAACAAAGCAATTACAGCCCTTCTCTTTTGCTTTATGGACATCTCGTGCCTTTGTATTTGAAATCTCTAAAGGTGATTTTACATCATGGGATAAAGTAAATGCTGAGACATGTGGTACTTCGAGTCAATTAAACTGTAAATTTGGAATTGCCCAACTTTACGGTTACAATTTGTAGGAAGGGTTTCAAAGCGCAATTTTCAGTAATAGTGCTACTCTTTGAAAATATCCAGTTTACTAAAGCTGTATGTTTTATATAATGAGTCTGTTTTTACATAGAAGTATTTCCCTTTTAAACCATCTCAACTTCTACCTTCAAAACTTTCGTGAGTTTGATGTCATGCTGCCATTGAAAATAAATTCATGTAGAAATGCAGTTAAAGGAGGCTGAAGTTTGGGGAATGTAAATTTTAACCCCATGGTTTAAATCATCCCAGATTCTTTAATATTCACGCTGGAAGATACGCTATTTAAAACCATTTGCCTTCAGCCCTTCCTTGTTAAGACCCCAGAGCCCTGTCCTTCAGTAAACCTTCAAGTACTTTGTTCTTTTTGAATTGAGGGCAGCGAGCTTATGAAGCAGAGGAGGGAACTTTCACATAAAACATCTTTGTTTGTGTGGCAAATGATGAATGCAGTATTTATAAATTTATAAATGGTAACTGCATTGACATCCCTTGGTGACTATCTTTAATATGACAGAACAATTACTAGATGTGGAGAAAATCCTTTTGGAAATTTGAGATCTGACTAGTTCCCTCAATATTTTTTAAGCTAAAATGTCCCCCCAAAAGGTTTTAGGTTCACTTAGTTAAAAAAAAAACTATGGAAATAAATCAAGTACCATATGGAAAAGTTGCTTATTATGTATGGTGAAAGTTTCTATATTTCTTATTCTGTAGACCCTAGGTCTTTATATACGCTTTGGTTTTCTTCTGGCTGAAGTGTTTTTAGTTTCCCATCATGAACACTGATAACTTGTATTTTAATACTTAAAGTTTTGTAGTTTTGCATTTTTGACATTCATGGGGAAAGGTCAGTGTTGCGTTGGCTTACTTGTGGCACAAGCCTGAGAAGTCCATTAAGCAATTGTTTCAATTTTTGATTTTAAAACGCCATCCAATGGGAAGTGCTTCCCCAGGGGTGGTCTCTTTTAGCTCTGACTTTTTAGAGCTGATGTTTGTTTTCACATTGCTGCTTCTGAAATCTACCTCTCTTTCAGCTGTTTGGCTTGATTTTGAGAAAAAGGGAAGATTGGGCATTACAAGGAATTCGCAATGAAATAATGTCAAGTCTGTTCTTCAAAAGTGCTGTTTGTATTCCTTTTTGAAGCCAAAATATTAATAAAAGCAGAGTTAGCTAATGAAATTTTTGGGAGGGGGCACGGGAAAGGAAACAAAGGAATAACTTTGTAATTGGATTCCCAATGTGTTCTTTTCTAATGTTAATACTTGCAGTGTTATGAACTTTTAACACATTTGTGGCAAAATGACCAGGTGTGTACAGAGGAGTTTTTAAAAAAATCACAGGAAAATCTGGTCCTCTTCTGAAAAAGTGTTTTAATCAGGCAAAAGATGCATCAGGACAAAGAATTTTTAAAACAAAGTCTCCAGGTCAGATTCTGAGAGTGGCAAAGGGTAAGCAAAGAAAAAAATCATAGATAAAATATCCAGAAGAAAGGCATAGCTATTTGCAATTACATGTTAGAAATCAGAATTTTGACAGTGAAAAGGATGTTTAAATATTTCAGAAACTTGTAGTGAGATTTCCAATTAGAGAGTTTCAAAGACTTTAACTAGCTGCTTAAAATAAGAAACAAAACAAAACCTTATATTTTAACAAGTGATAGTAAGTCAGTCAGGACAGCCAACCAACTAACTGACAAAGTAAAGGCAATGTGGGAAAGCCCCCCCCCAGCACTCACTGTAGATTTGTGGCTCCCCCGACCCCATTTGCCTCCATCAGGCTAATGACCTCATTTCTTCCATAGAACCTGGCCAAGTCGAAGGCGGTGTCCCCCTTATGATTCCGATGCCCCACATTGCTGGCTGTGTGCTTCACAAGGAACTCCACCACAGGGAGGTGGCCTTCTTTGGCAGCCAAGTGCAAGGGCAGGTTCCCTTCATTATCTTCAATGTTAACATCAGCTTGAAACTCCAGCAAAGCCTGTACCGTGTCCAGGAAACCTGCTCTGGCTGCATCATGAATGACAGCGAAACCAGTTCGGTCTTTCAAATTGGGATTAGCACCTCTGAGTAGAAGTCTCCTGGCAATCTCTGGATTTCCAAGTTTCATAACCTAGGAAAGAAGTTAAAGATAGGAGAATCCCTCCATCTTTCGAGCTACAGCAGTATCTAAAGGGTAATTATTTTTGATTTGGTACTTGAAGAAGACTCATATTGTAGAGTTTGAAGGCTGTGTAGCAGTTGGTAAAAATAGAAGAAAAATTACAAAAATTGATCTTATTGGTGGAATATCCTAAATAAGCCCAGATGTAAGATAAATTGATCAATAAAATAGAATTTCTACAACATGAATAAATTTGATGGCTAATTTGGTTCTTTATCTTTTAAGAAGACCTGTGTAGGTTTTGCTTTTTTTATTCATGAATTCCCTAATAAAAGAAATATAATTTGGTATTTAAGTAAAGAGACTCCTATGCTCATAAAATATACCTGGTGCATTAATTCTGGAAGATTGAATGGGGGTAAAAAAATTTTCCTAGTAGCTACTGAAAACAAATGATGGTGGGTTTCTTTAAACTCCCAGATACATATCATTTAATGTACAACTGATCCTTTAAAATCCCAAAGTTGACATTTTCTAAAATGATTAGTTTTTACATGTTCCTTCCAAATAGATATTGCCTGAAAATTTCAAGCATTAAAATTTTTCTTTACAGGCTATAAATATTGGCTACTAGAAACATTCCATGGTTAGAATTCATTTCAAATTATCAAATATCACTGAGTTATTAAGGTATTAATTCAGCCACTGTGTTCTACAGTACTTATTACATCAATTTACTTCAAACTAAGTTGATGATATATCTTGTATTAGAGAGGAAATGATTGCATGGCTACCATTTTTGAAAAGAATAAAATAGCCATCCTACTATATTAGTTAGTATTTCTCAAAGTTCTAACTGGCCTTCTGATATTCAAGTGAGCAAAAGTAAAAGTAAGATATTTAATGTGTGTTGGAACAGACAGCTCTATCTTGTGGTTTGAGTCATTTAATAATCAACTGGTGATCCTGTGTAATTTCCGTTTGCTCTCATAACGTTTAAGAGAGCTGTTTGTAACCTGCCAATGTTTTGAAAGCCAGACTATAGTATCAATACTTCCTATCAAGGCATAAGATATTTTACATTACAAAAACTTATCTACTGTTGTTTAAATGTATTATATTTTAAGAGATGTCTGTTAAAGATTTCTCATAAGTAAATGTATACAGGAGCACTTGAGATTATAGAGATAATAATATGTATATTATTTACTTGTATAAAATATTATTCTTATTAACATGCCAGAAAACTCCAGTATTTGAACAGGTTTCATGTATATTTAGGTATAGTCATAAGAATCTAAGTTATGTAATTATATAAGTGAGCTACTTACTAAATACTAAATATTTATTAGTCAAAAGTAACACATTTGAAAACATGTACAGAGCTGATTTAATCTCTTTAAAATGTTTTTAAAAGAATGACAAATTAATAAAATATGTTTAGAATGAATAATATTTTAAGTGCAAATACTCCCTTTGTCATGATATTAAGGTTCCACTTTAATAAAACCCTTCCACCCCTTCATTTTGAGCTGTAGAAAAATGACCCCAAATTTATTTTTCTAGAGCCTCCATGGAATACATTTTCTGCTTATTAAAAATTAATATGGTGTAATTTTAATTTTTGCCACATCTCCCTGGAACCTGTCACATTTAAAGAGTTAAAGTGAGATAAACACGAAATAGACACCTTAGATCTTTGTAAAGCAAATATACGATGAAGATCTTTGACTATTCTTCTTGAAAACAACAGCAAAGAAAAAAAGGCTTCTGCAGTTGAGTAAGCGCGATAATCACAGATTAAAATTTGCCATCTTTGGCAGAAAGTAATAGTAATATTGCAAATGATTTTGAAGAAAGTTCTTTCTGATGACACAATTTCAGAGTCAGGATTATGCATACTGAAAAAGACTCCTGTTTGTGTGTGTATGCTTCATTTTATGTACTGATATTAAGCTATAATAAGTGGGTATTATCTAAGTTTGTTAATATAAACCAAAGTGGCTAGTTTTTTTTAAATGTTTGTCAAAATCCAATTACCTTAATTACCCCATTGTCCTGTTTGTGGAAGGTTCTATACTATCTCTTTCTGAACATGGATAGAGTGGCTCAGACTTGGTGAAACTGACCTACCTTCTGCCTTTTCAATAGAAACCCTTTCAGTGTCTGGGGTTTATGGAATTCCTATCATCACCAAACCAGTACAAAAGTATTATGTGGTAAAACAAAAGCAAACCCCTTTCCTTATTTAATCTACCTGAGTCAGGATACATATTTTAGTATCTCTGCATTAGCCATCTTAATAGTGAACATTTTGCAAGGCCAGCTAGCTGTATCCTGATTTAAAATATACAGACCGTGTGAGCTTCCACTGTGGCACCCTGCCACTTAAATTTCTAATTTTTAAAACAGAAACAAAGCTCTCTAATGCCCTTACCCCGGTGGGTTTTCAAAAACTGTTCATGGATAGGAAAAGCTCCCAGGAGTACCACCAGAACACCAATAAAAACAACTAGTGGAGAGAGGTCACTTTCCCATTTCTTTTGTTTCTTAGCCTTCCAGCAAAATTACATGGTAACATTTGGAGGAAGAAAAAATATTATCAGGTACATACTTGGCAGCTGGACATGTGTCATTTGTTGTCTGTAAATCTAATTACTGAAAATTAGAGCATACCACCGCATGACCACGGGGATAATAAAAACATTACTGCTCAGCTCTGATTAGAAAATTCAACTTTTTATTTCTCCTTAATTCTGAATGAGTGGATTAAGTATTATATTAACTGTGAAATGTACATCCTGTTCTGGTGCCCAGGCTATCCCATTCCAAACGAGGAAAGGTCGTTTGTTAAGACATGAAACAGCTTAAGGAAAAACACCCTTCCTAGTAGTCAGGGAAATTAGCTTTAAAGTCAACTATTGGGAACAAAATAGGTGAAAACCACTATTAGCTCTGTATTTATTTCAAATAATAATCATAATAATGTGCTTAAAGAGCTATCTAAAACAACACAGCACAAAACAAACAGATTTCGACGCTAAGACTACTTTAAAATCTCCACTGTCACAAAAACATTCCAAAAATTATGACCAAACCTAGGATTCTCTTTATAGCGAGGATGTTATTGGATTTGACGAGTTTCTCCAAAGTACGTCATTTTGGGGAGTTGGATCCACTTAAAGATATAAAATATGGCAACCAAGTAGGTTTTAAAACCGTGAGGATTTGTACCCCTGGAAACGTAAAAGCTGTCATTTTAGAAGCCCAAGCAACCTTATTAGCTCGCGTTCCCCACCTCTGTGGATACCAACCTGCAGCGCAGTTCTCCCAAATCCATTTTGAGCGTTGACGTTTACATTATTTTGCAACAAACTAGTAAGTTGCTCTAGGTCCCCCCTGGCAGCTGCGGACGCCAACTCGTTCCCCCAAGGCTCGGCCATTCTTTAGGGTCCTGACGATCGGGAAAAGACGATTAGTGGCTTCTCCTTTCCCCTTTTCCTTTGCTCCTAATCAGGCTGCATGATGGCATCGGAGGCTGACAGAAGGACTGGGATGGTTAATCTGGAGTAGAGCTTGGTAGTAAATACTAGTAAGGTCGGCCTGCCAAAAGCCCGCCCCTTGATTCACACGTGATTATTCAGCAAAACTGAGCCCATTGGAGAGGGGCTCTTCTCCTAGCTTTTTAGCTTAACCCCTAAGAAGGATTCTGGCGATTCAACAGAGACACATACAGACACACAGGCATTCTTGATTAATTACTCTGGACGTGAGATGCAGGCAGAGCTGTCACGTACCTAAACTTCACAGTTCTGTGAGGAGGATGTGCGGAGACTTAAGAGACTAGGTCAGCTCAGAAAACACTGCGGAAGAAAAAGTACTGGAGAGAAGAAAAGGCATTAACCCACCCTTGTTTACAATGGTGACTTGAGGCAGAACTTCAGGGACAAGTCCTCCGCAGGGCTCGCTTTCCATCCGTCTCGCGGAAGGGGGTAGTCCCGAGTGCTGCTCGCTAGGAGAGCGCCGCGGTGGCTGGATGCTGACGTGCTGTGGGGGTTAAAGATGATCGCCGAAGGCAGACCGGAGCAGCAGTTCCGTGACCCTCAACTCTCGGGTCTCAACGACTCCCCAGTGGGCTCGGCGTCTTCAGAAGAGCCCCCGGAGCCCGCAGCCGCAGCCCCGCCGAGCCTCAGAGGCCGTGGGAGCCGGGCAGGGCGCAGGTCTCCGGAGGCTGGTGGGCGCGCGGCAGACCCCCGCCAAGTCCGTCATGCCGGTCCCGCCGGGTCCCGGGACTCCCGGCAGCCTGAGAAACGAGGAGGGCGGCGAAGGACGCGTCTACCGGGCTCCGGTCGCTGAGGCAGCTCGCCGCAGCATCGCGGCTGCACCGGGCCAGCGCGCCAGTAACTTCCCGCCTACGACCGAGCTAGCTCAGGCTATGCACTGCAAGCTCTCTCTGAGAGGCTGCTGTCGCCTCTGCAGCAGTTCCCCTCCTTTCCGATTTTCCGGGGGCCTCCGGTGATGGGAAGGGTCCTTGGAAGTGCGGGCGGTCGCCACAGTTCCCGGGCGCAGTCAGTCCCGCCGATTTGTTGGCGTCCGCCCAGCAGCTCGGGCTCCTGTTGCCACTTGGCCAGTTCTTCGCGGTCCTCCGGCCTGTGCCCCTAGCCTGTGCCGCGGACAGGGCAGCGGCTGCCAGCCAGCCAGCTGGGTCCCCGAGCCGAGCCAGGCAGCCCCGGTCCCTCGCGAGCCGCAGCTGACAGTTTCTTTTGTAGTCCCCAAAATCTCTGATCGCTGCTCTCTTCAGGGCTACAGGCATTAGCGCGTCTTTCCACTTTAGGATCTTTCCCTTTCCTCCCTCCTTTGCTTCTTTTTCCGCTGAAGCAACCGCTGCTTCGGTTGCCTCTGCAGAGACGGTGCCGGTTTCTTATCCCTTTTTTCCGACCTCATCAGCTTTTTTTGAAAATAAAAAAATTGAGCGCTTTTTGAGTTGAAAAACCCGCCCCCATTTTAACGGCAGAGTTTTAAGGAGGCTCCGCCGAGTTAGCGCGCCGCGGGAGCGGGAAGGCCGGGCGCCGCCCACGCCCCGCCCTCCGCCCTGGCGGCGCTCTGGCCGGCGGCGCGCTCGCTCCGCCCTCGCGGCCCCGCGCTCTTCGCCCGCGCTGGGCCTGGGTCCACCCGGAGCTCCTGGCCGCCCGCCCTGCGGTCCGCCCCTGCCGAAGCGGGATCGGTGCCGCCCGGACGGGCCTGCGGGCCTGGGGCTGGCTGGCTGTAGTCCGCGACGCCGAGCCCTCCCGGGCGGGACCCCAATGGAGGTAACCTGGCGCGGACTGAGGCCCTAGGAGCTCGGCGGCCCTGCTGCTGGCGGACTGCGCTTGGGCGCTCCCCGAGGCTCCTCAGCTGGAGCGGGCCGCGCTCCCGGGCCAGGCTCGCCGAGTTCGAGCGGCCTGGCCTGAGACTGCCGCCTCCTAGGGGAGCGCGCTCTTGCTGGACTCCTTTGCTCCACCACGGGCCTCGCCACCTGTCAGGTCATTGGCAGGGCTGCGGAGGCGACCCGACTGTCTGCACCAGACAGCAGAGAAGTTTTGTAGACTTGAGTTGTATGAGTACAGGACATCATAATGAACTTGGAAGCTTTAAAGTTCCAGGGCCTAGAAAATGTGACTTCTATTCTTGAGAGAAAGGGAGAAATGGGGTTAGTTGTAAACAGAATTTACACTAAGTCAGAAATGTTTTCTAACAAGGCTATGTCTTTGTTGTGGAGCTTCTTTCACTGGATGGAGACTCGGTTGTTTTTAGGTGGAGGTGAGGATGGTGGTCTAAGTGTAAAGGACTTTTCTGTCCATGTAATTTATTTCACATTCAGCATCCATTTTCTGTACTTTTGACATCCTCTTTCAGGTATATGAGATTACTGCCTTCTATACTTTTATGCTTAAAAGCAAACAAACCAGCATGTTTGTATGATGCATCCAGTGATCAAAATGAAACCAAGCAAAAATGACAAGTTGTCTAATTAGAACCAGCCATAGCACATCTATCCTCCAGTAACATCTGTACCCAGTTACATGGAGTAAAGTGGAAGTATTAAAAACAAGCCAGAGACATCTGGATAATCATCTCGAAGCAGGTTGGCTGCTAGGGAAAGCTGAAACTAGCAAGAATTTGGCAGTGTTCCTTTAAGTTGTTAAGGAAAAAAAATCAGAGCTATTTTCTAAAAATAGTAACTAAAGCTGAATATTGTGAATCAAGTAACAACAACAAAAGAAACGAACTCCTTAAAAACATTTTAACATAATATTTAGAATTCCACTTGATCATTCTGGGAACTGTGAGCTTTTATTTAGTTCAGCTGGAAGTTGTGATAGGACACTGTCACTGTTAAAGTGATAACTGCCACTATTCCAGTTTACAAATGCTGCCTTCTAGAATGTGATGGCATCTTGCTTGGGGAAAATAGGTTAATCGGAAAGAATAAAATTGTATGTATTCTATAAAAAATGGTGTACATGTGTTCTGACTTTCACCAAATAAAGTATCTTTGCTGAATAACTGAGTAAAGAAAACTTGTGATTTCGGGTGCTTTTACCCGGGCTAGCCTACAGCTCCTATGTGTCTCAGGCTGGCTTAGTACTCGCAGTCTCCAATCGGCCTGGTCCGGCTGGATTACAAGTTTGCAACGAGGTACCTTGTTCTATTAAGAGTTTTTGGAGGCCCTAAGAAAGAAGATTTTAATGTCTCACAGGTAATATGTAAATAAATATTAAAAATGATACAGTACCTGCAAATAAGAGAAAAAGCAGGTGAGAGATGGCTCAGTGGTTAAGGTCACTGGCTGCTCTTCCAGAGGCCCTGAGTTCAATTCCTAGCACATAGCAGCTCACAATTGTAACTCCAGGAATCTGACACTCTCACACCAATGCACATAAAATTAAACAAATTATTTAAAAAAGAGTAAAAGCAGCTGGATGTGGTATCCCACCTCTTTAATCCTAGCAGTTGGGAGGCCAGGGCAAGCCCATCTCTGAGTTGGATGATGGCCTGGTCTACATCGTGAGTTTCAGGATAGGGCTATGTAGAGATACCCTGTTTCAAAATAAATAAATACATAAATAATTTTAAAAAGTAAAAGCAGTTCAATAAAGTTCCAATTTTCCTATGACTTGGTTTGTTCTTCTTAGAGAACTAACTTTTTAGATTCATTTTTAAACCTTATATATGATATGGGGGCGGAGCTTGGTCCTGTCTCAATTTAGTATGCCAGACTTTGTTGACTCCGAAAGGGAGGTTTTACCCCCTCTGAGGAGTGGATGCTGGAGTGGGATGAGGGGAAGTGGGGGCGGGAGAAGGGGAGAGAGGGAGAATGGGGCTTGGTCTGTAAAACGAAAAAAAAAAAATGTAAATAAAAAACTTAGGTGGCCTACCATGAGGGAGCTCATTCCTGAGGACCAGGACCCAGAGGTGGGTTACCCAGGATAGAAAAAAAAAGTCACTGAAATGATTCCTAATGATACTCTGCTATCCTCATAGATTGGTGTCTAGTCCAACTGTCATTGGAGAGGTGTCACTCAGCAACTGATAGAAACAGATGCATCCATCCACAGCTCTGGAGTCCTATGGAAGAGGGGAATGAAGATTGTAGGAGCCAGGGGGGTAAAGGGCACCACAAGAAAACCCACAGAATCAACTAACTTGGACTCATAAGCACTCCAGAGACTGAGATGACAACCAGGGAGCCTGCATGGAACTGACGGAGGCACTCTGCAGGTGTTACAGCTGTGTAACTTGGTCTTCATGTGAGACTCCTAACAGGGGGAGCAGGGGGTGTCTCTGACTCTGTTGTCTGCTTTTGGGACCCTTTCCTCCTGCCAGACTGCCTCACCCAGCCTTAATAGAAGAGAAGGTGCCTAGTCTTACTGCAACTTGATATACCATGACTGGCTGATAGCCCTGGGAGGCCCTCCAGTTTCTGAGGAGAAACAGAGGTGGAGGGAGGAGGGGGGAGGGAAGTTGAGGGGGAAGAACTGGTAGGAGAGGAGGGAGGGGAAAACTTTGCTTGGGATATAAAAACAACAGAATTTACATGGCTGAACAGTAGTGCCGCATGTCTTTAATCTCAGCACTTGGGAAGCAGAGGCAGGTGGATCTCAGTGAGTTCAAGGCTGGCCTGTTCTACAGAGTTAGTTCTAGGACAGCCAGGGCTACACAAAGAAAACTGGTCTTGAAAAACCAAAAAATAAATGAATAAATAAAGTGTGTGTGTGTGTGTGTGTGTGTGTGTGTGTGTGTGTGTGTGTGTGTGTGTGTACATACCTGAAAAGGTCAGAAGAGAGCCATTGGATCCCCTGGTAGAGCTGTGAGCTGTCTTAGGTTGTCTGTGCTGGAAACAAATTCTGGTCCTTCTCAAAGGCAGCAAGTGCTCTTAACTGCTAAGCTATCTCTGCAACCCAAAACCCAAAACACTATTCTTAGAGTTTCTTTTTGTGGGGGGTGGGGGAGTAGGGTAGGAGTGGTTCTGGTTTTGTTGGTGCCTTAGAGTGTGCTTCCTCTGCCTACTGTGTGAGCCAGAACTGGCAACTCCAAGTTCAGTGTAGATGAGGGAGCTTAAATAAGCAGTACCAAGTGCCACAGGTGAAAAATCCACTCCCCCTCCCCTCTCCCCTTTCCTCTTCACATCCCTCTTTTCCTTCCCCCCTCTTTTTTCCCATGCCTTCTGCCTCAGCCTACTTATTCCTTCCTGAGTTATAGGCATGTGCTATCGTGCCCAGTTGGGAAAAAAAAAAAAACCTTTTGTGAGGGCTAGTTCACTGAGGTAGATTTAAAGGCGTCTGTCCTCAATACGCTTATATTTGGACATGTCTCAGAAGTTTGACAGGTACCCTGTTACATTGAAAATTAACAGTTTTTCTTTTTTTTTTTTCTTTCTTTCTTTTTTTTTTTTTTTACGAGACAGGGTTTCTCTGTATTGTTTTGGAGGCTGTCGGTCCAGCCCGGCCTGGAACTCACAGAGATCCGCCTGCCTCTGCCTCCTGAGTGCTGGGACTAAAGGCGTGCGCCACCAACGTGCCACAACAGTTTTTCTTTTAGCATAGTTGTGTCTCTCAAAAGCTCAAAGGCAACCTGCATAGTTGGATATTAGGTACTAAAGAGTGTTGGGACTCATTCTAAGGGACTTACAGCATGCATATGGTTTAGTCAAATTATTTCATGCTTTTCCCACATTGACTCCATGCAGCCAATGAAGTTTCTACATGACTAGCTTTGAGGAATGTGGATGAGGTAGCTATACTTTCTTGGTTTTAAAGTCTTTCTCTTTGTTGAATTTATAGATAACAGAGGTGGCCCCCTAGGGGGCCTTTTAAAATTACTTATACTTATGGCTTTGGTATTTATTTCTGAGAGCCTACAAGCTTTTCATATGGGCACCTGTAGTATTCCTGAGAAAATCCTTTTTTTGAAAAGAAAAAATGCCAGTAAACAACTTAAAAGCCTAATATTGATATTAATAAGTAATGCTTGTAGTTATTAAATATGGTGCACATTTAAAATTTACAACTTTGTGAAGTGAATATAATTATTGTCATTTTTGATGAGGGAAATTTGAAATTATGATTTAAAGTCAGCAAATATAGGACTTGGAGTCATATCTTGGGCTCTAAATCTTAGGCCATTCCCATTACTTACGAGTTCAGGATCAGTCACTAGACTCTTTAAAGTCATTGGATAAACTACCTGTTTGATTACTAAAACAGGAGTTTAACTTAGTGGTAATACTAGTGTCATAATTTTCTTAATAAACAAGAAGTATTGTTTAAAAATTTTGGTTATCTCAATCAAAAGATCCAAGTTAACACCACAGTAAAGTCATTTGATAACGTGAAGACCCCAATATCATGTGGTGGGAAGGGCCTTTGAGTATTCTTACTCAAAATCCACAAACTCAGTGTAGCGTCCCCCTCCACCTAGATAAAGTCTTTCCTCGAACTCTGCACCATTCCATCTCGTCTTCCCAGTGCTGGCATTAAAGGCATGTGCTGTCGAGCCTAGCACAGACACAGTGAACATCTGAAGAAATACGAGCAAACACAAGTTGAGGGATAGTTCATACAGTTCTCGACTCTTCAAAATTATCAGGATCTGGACTGTGGTGATATTGTTGTGATCTAACAAAGCTTGCCTGAGGATCAGAGCACAGAGCTAGTTAACCACAGAGGCTAGACAGTGGTGGCACACACCTTTACTCCCAGCACTGGGGAAACAGAAGCAGAGGGATCTCTGTTAGTTCAAGGGCACCCTCGGCTACAGGAAATTGATCCAGTCTAAAAGAGAAACAGAGCTCACACAAAGGTGATCTCAGTACTTGGGATCACATGCCCTTAATCCCAGCACTAGGGAGGTGGAGACAGGAGTGATATGGCTGGGCAAAGAGGAATATAAGGCAGGAGGAGACAGGAGCTCAATGCAGTCTGAGCAGCAGTCAGTCTGGAGCAGTCTAGGTAGGAAGTCTGAGGACAGGATTGCCTCTTTGGTCTGAGGAGTCAGTAGAGTTAAGAGGTCTCCCTAGTGGCTTACTTCTTTACTTCTCTGATCCTTCAGCTTTCACCCCCTGATAGCTGACTCTGAGTTTTTATTATTAAGATCAAAGAGAATTCATGCTACACTGGACACGTCATTGAAGTTTATAAATCCAAAGTAATTTCAAATAAAAATTTAGTTAAACAGGGGCTGGAGAGGTGGCTCAGTGGTTAAGACCTCAGACTGCTCTTGTAGAGGACCTGAGTCTGATTCCCAGCACCTGAATTGGGTTGCACGTAACCACCGGGATCTCCAGCTCCAGGGGAATCTGATGCCTCTGTGGATACCTACACTGATGTCACATAACTAACAGATAGTAAAATAAGTATTAACAATATCACAGATAACTTAATAACTTATTTATACTTGAATAATGGAATAAAAACTCAGAGTTATAGAAAGAGGAAAGTACATAAAGAGTTCAGAAGATTGTATTTAAATTAGGCCAAAGTCTATTTTTAGTAAACTATGAAAATAAGATTAAAATTAATGGAAAAAGAATTTTTATTCTCTTGATTTGTGGCACTGCAGTGAAATTTTCTCAAAATGTAATTTTAGAAAAATGAAAAACAAATTTTCTCTAGTTCCATGTTTTCCTTTTAATTTTTCTGTAGTACTCATTTATTCTGGATGCTGGTTATCCAATCATAATAGCTAGATCATATGTAAGAAACAATATTTTCATTTACTTCGTAGACTTGACAGCATGGAGGGTGATACTCTAGGGAGTCACCAGAGAAACTGAAAGGACATTGGTTTTGAACATTGGTTTTGACCTAGCTTTGAACTTCCACTTTATATCATGAACCTGGACAAAGTCTTTTTTTTTTTTAAAGATTTATTTATTGTGTACACAGTGTTCTGCTTGCATGCCTGCCTACATGACAGAAGAGGGCACCAGATCTCATTACAGATGGTTGTGAGCCACCATGTGGTTGCTGGGAATTGAACTCAGGACCTCTGAAAGAACAGACAGTGCTCTTAACCGCTGAGCTATCTCACCAGCCCCAAAGTCTTAACCTCTAAAGAGAAGCTTTTCATTCTGTAAAGTGGCTGCTGTTAAGACTGAATTAAATAAAACATATATGTGTTTGGAGAAGACTTTTATTTAAATAAGAAAAAGCTTGTTTTACATGTCAATCCCAGTTCCCTCTCCCTCCCCTCCTCCCCTGCCCCCCACCAACCCCCCTATCCTATCCTCTTTCTGCACCCTAAGGAGGGTGAGGCCTTCCATGGGGAATCTTCAGTCTGTCATATCATTTGGAGCAGGGCCTAGACCCTTCCCTGTGTGTCTAGGCTGAGAGAGTATCCCTCTACGTGGAGTGGGCTCCCAAAGTCCATTGGTGTACTAGGGATAAATATTGATCCTCTACCAGAGGTCCCATAGATTAACCAAACCTTAAGGACTTTTTAAAAAAAAGACTGGGTTTCTCTGTGTAACAGCTCTGGATGTCCTGGACTTTGTTTTGTAACCAGGCTGACCTTGAACTTACAGAGAGCCACTTGTGTCTGCTCCCCAAATGCTGGGACTGAATATGTGTACCGCTGTGTCCAGCTACAGACACAATAAAAGTGAATACATTCAAATTATTATTATGTACTCAAGATTTTGCTATGGATGTACCTAGATGAATATAAAAGTATATTGGATGAAATGGTTTATAACTATCAAGGAACTTCAAACCTGTGGGAGGAGATAAACCATTTGTAGATGAAACAATTGCAGAAAAAATTCATAGAATTTGTCAGATCACAAAATTGTGATTATTAAGGCACTAAAGGTCATGATTAGAAAAAGGGCAGACATCCTTGTTGGTTTAAGCTTAACAAAAGGGGTGGCATTGAAAGAATATGTAGGAGTTATCATACTGAATAATAACTAATACATTAGGAAACCTTTTACATTTATGAGGAGTTTTCCCAGGCATTGTATTGCTCACTGCTGGAAATCAGTTAAGTTTTCATAGTTTCATGTCAGTGATTAAAGGTTCACAGAGGGGTTGAAAAGAGATGATGTTAGGTCTCAAACACAGAAATGTTATGAAATTCATGCTAATTTTATACAACTGTTTTAACTTTCTCATTTATGTCCTGAAGCAATCTTATAGTTGAAGATAGTAATATTTGAACAACTCATCCATGTTTTGTTTCTACAGCTAAGTTTTGGGAAAATAGTTCTGAAAAGTCATATGCTTGAATATCCAGGGCATTTTTATGTTCTTCCTACATCATAGAATTGCCTTAACTTTCAGATGAAGAGAAGGGAGGGAGAGAGGGGTCTGCGAAGTGCCTGAATGAGTTCTGAGGTAGTAACATGCCTTACAGAGAAACCTCAGTGTTGCAGGCAGGGTTGCATTAATGCTGGCCCTATAGCTGAACAGTTATTCACCTGCCTTGTTCTGAGGGGACACTCTAATGGGATAATTAAATTGCCTCATTTATTTAGTTGGCATTGTGTTTCTTTCACCTCAGAATTCCTATATGACAGTTTAAAAATCCCTTTAGGGATAGCAATTTAAAAAAGACCACAGAGGGTTCTATTTTTTTTATTTTTTCTCTTACTCTATCTCTTTATTTTAAAATGGGGGGGGTCTTACTTGTAACCCAGGCTGGCCCTGAACTCTCTATGCTCCGCCTTCGTCTGTACTTCAAGTGCTAGGATTAAAGGCATGCATCACCACATCAGGCACAGGAGATCTACTTTTTATTTAAGAGATCCTGTACATTAAAATGCAGGTTATAGGGCTGGAAAGATGGCTCAGTGGCTTAGAGCACTTGTTCTTGTAGAGGACCAGGGTTCTATTCCCAGCACCCACAATGTGGCTCACAACCATTCATAACTTTAGTTCCAGGGATTCGGACACCCCCTGCTGGCCTCCATGGGCACCAGGCACCCACATGGTACATATACATAGGCATAGGCAAAACACTCATAAAACAAAATAAATCTAAAAAAAAACATTTAAAAAAGAGGATACAAGTTATCACAGAATTGTAGGCCAGATTCTTTTTAGTAAAAGAACCATGGAATACAATTTCCCGCGGTGATTTTTGGGGATCTAAGAGCCTTGTGCTTGCTGGGCACACGATCTACCAACCACTGAGCTGACCTCCAGCACATCAGGCTCTTAACCTGACATAATGCATTTGTTTATATTCAAGGGACTGGACACTGAATTCAGACTCTTCATTTTTTTCTTGTATATATTTCTAGTTTAAGCAGTTTAGGCATTGATTCCTTATGGTGATTTTATCAGTTCCTACTTTTCCAGAACATGTATGTGCCCTTTAAAAGTCTTTAGGTTCCTACTATTTGTTTCACGATTGAGTACCTTCACCTGAGCGTTGATGGCTCACGCCTTTAATCCCAGCACAGGTGGATCTCTGTGAGTACAAGGTGAGCCTGGTCTACAAGAGTTAGTTCAGGGCAGTCTCCAAAACAATACGGAGAAACCCTGTCTCAAAAAGGAAACAAACGCCAGGCGTTGGTGGCGTATGCCTTTAATCCCAGCACTTGGTAGGCAGAGGCAAGAGGATTTCTGAGAGTTCGAGGCCAGCCTAGCCTACAGAGGGAGTTTCAGGACAGCCTCCAAAGCAATACAGAGTAACCCTGTCTCGAAAAGGAAACAAACAGAAAGAATATATTCTGTCACCCTTCCTTTGTCCTGGATGGCAATTATAAACTTTCATAAATTCATAGATTTTCGGCTTTTTTTTTTCTGAGACAGGGTTTCTCTGTGGCTTTGGAGGCTGTCTTGGACGTAGCTCTTGTAGACCAGGCTGGTCTCGAACTCACAGAGATCTGCCTGCCTCTGCCTTCCAAGTGCTGGGATTAAAGACGTGCGCCACCACTACCCGGCGATTTTCAGCTGTTTCAGGTACAGAGATTGCCAATTTCTGACCATAAATTGAAAATTTCATTATATAAGTACTTACGGTTTTACTTGTGAAAGCATTTAAAATAGTCTATATGAAATAGTGTATTCGAGTTTTCTCCATGTCTTAGATCTAAAAATGTTCGTATTATAGCAGATATTTTTCCTTAAATATCATCCAGCATCCTTTTGAGGTGTGGATTCTCACTTCTGAGTGTCTAAATTTCATGGACACATGGTCCTCTGTGGACCTCAGTGTTGGTGCCTGAGGCTGCAGACTCGGAAAAAGGTTCCAGATCGGGAGTGACAGTATGTAAGAAGCTTTTGACCATGTGGTTGAGAGTAAGAGACCATATACGACGTTGCATTTTGGTGAAACTTTGTCCGAGGATAGCGTAGTCGTTAGAAATTCTGCTTGTTGTGCCAGGCGTTGGTGGCACACGCCTTCAATCCCATCACCGAGGGGGATGGAGGCAGAGGCAGGAGGATCTCTGTGAGTTCGAGGCCAGCCAGGTCTACAGAGCGAGTTCCAGGGCAGTCAGAGCTGTTACACAGAGAAACCCAGTCTCGAAAAAAACAAAAAACAAAAAAACAAAACACAAATTCTGCTTGTCAGGCGGGTTACGAGTGTGCTGAGTTGGGCTGAGGCTGGATGTGTTTTGCGTGTGACTAACCACGTGAGGCGCCGAATCACATTCCGGCCGCGGCCAGGGGGAAGGGCAGCTCGAGGCTTAGGCTTCAACCCAAACCGGAATAACCTGTTGCGGGTCCTCAGGCTACGGGGACGCCAAATAGCTTCCCAGCCACCCGGGCCGCGACCCCGCCCGCTAGCGGTGCGCCAAGAGCTTGACAGGAGGACAGTCACGTGACAGCCGCAAAGCGCCGGTTTTGCGACCTCGATGACAGGCAAAATGTGCGACAGCCCTGGCGCTGGCCAACCAGGGGCGGAGGCGGCGGCCGGGGAGGAAGCGGAGGAGGCGGAGGCGGCTGTGGCGTTGGCCCGCCTGCTCGTTCTCTCGCTTTCCCCGCCCCCGCCGGGCTTGCCGCTGCTGAAGGGAGCCGGGCGCGCGCTGTCGCAACCTGTCCTCCTTCCAGCCGGCGACGGGAGGACCAGCCCGGCATCGAGACCAGCCTCCCTGTCCCGGCGGCTGCAGCGAGGGCTCCGCGGGGCGCAGGCGGGCGCAGGGCGGCTGAAGGTTACCGAGTGCATGAGTACCTAGCCTCCCGCGCTGCCCCGCCCGCCGGCCCGCCGGCCCTCCCGCCGGCTCGCCCGCCAGCCCCTCGCCACCCGGCGGCGGCCGCATCTGCGACCGCAGGAGGCGCCGTCTCGCTCCCAGGTGCGCGCTTCGTTCCCGGAGCCGCGGAGCTCGGCGGCCGCCATGGCGTCCAACATGGACCGGGAGATGATCCTGGCGGATTTTCAGGTGAAGTGTCTGGCTCTGCTCCCTTCCCACCTCCAACTTGGCGGCATCTGGGTGGCAGCGCGGTGGCCTCTTCCCAGCGTTTGTTTGGAGCACCGCCGTGGTTGTGGTTGTAGTGTGGGCTTTACCCTACGTGGCTCAGGGTGTGTGTACATTGTGAACCGGGGAGAACATGTATTTCATATGCCGTGTTTTGTGTGTGTATGTAGAACGTGGTAAATGAGGTTGAAAGGGAATTTTAGGTTTGGGGATGTTATGATTTGGGGGTTACTAGGTATGTGGGCTCGTTCCTAGTTGTAAGGGGAACGTGTAGAATATGGGGTTAATTATGGGGTGTTTGGGTTGTTCCATGAAGAAATGGATGTGTGTGTGGAGAGTGTGTTGCTATGGGTGTGGTGTGTTGGGTGAAGTGGAGAGTGAAAAGGCAGGATGATGAGGAGGTGATGAGGCTTAGCTGGGCTTTGTGGTCCTTTTCAAAGAGGGTAAGCAGTTGAGACTCCGAAGGCCTTTTTGGAATCTTCGGAGGGTGGAAAACATGGAGGCTGCTATGCAGTGTGTTCTGATGTATCTTTGCAGCGAATTCACACACTAAATAACCCGTCCATATTCGCAGATCCCCCTCCCCTACACACTTGAATTGTTTGGTGTCCTTTCCTCAGGAGTTAATTTAAACTAAAGTTAATTTAAAGTGAACCCTTCCATAGTGACACTGGCATGTAAGTATCTTAGGGAGGCCCTTTGAAAGTAGAGCTATATGTGTTTGGAAAGATTTGAAATTATAAACAATACCATCCAAATGTTTTCTTTGCCTTCTGAGATTTGCTGAAGAAAATATTTTAGTGCCATACACACACCATTTGGCGTTATGTTTGTCAAATATAGGCAAACTTTTTCTTCAACACTGGCATTACTTCACAGTCTCTGTAGGCATTACTTATCTATTCAATGTTCTCATGACCATTTTCCAAGAGTTTGCTCTTTTTTCTTCTCTTGTATCTATCTGGTACACTAGGAATGCTTATATGTACATTTTGACTATACTGCAACCTGGAAATCCAGAAAGAATGGTTTTAAAAAGAAAAGTTGGCCATGGTATTTTGGTGTTTGTAGGCTTTAGAGTAGCCTGAGGTCTTTTATCTCTCTTAGACAGTGTCTCCTGTGGTAGCCCAGGCAGGCATCTAGCTTAGTACAGGCTTCCTACCTCAACTTCCCAAAGGACTGGGATTAAAGCTGATCCACGGTGTCTACTTAGGTGTCGTTTTACTCGGTCTGTGTTTCGATGGGAAAGGCTCTGGACAGCAAGCAACACATAGTGTAATCCACCCTAGCCCTGACATGATAATAACTTTGTTTTAATTTTATAAACTTTTAAAAACCGCTAATAACTTGTATTTCTGTCTTCTGTCAGTCACTATGCTTATTTATTCATTTACTTTTTGAGGCAGAGTTTAAGATATATATAGCTCAGGTGAGACTTGATTGATTGATTCTTCTCTGTTGGAGAATCCCGGGAATGTATCACACCTGGCTCACTGTTAGCTGAAGGATTAGAAATTTAGGGTCCTTGTTCTCAGAGGCAGAGTAATATTTATGAGGCATCAGACTTTGGTTTGGAAATCAAAATAATTATTTTGATCACATTCCTAAATTTTAATAGCATTTCCTTTCCCAGACTTGTTTTTCACTTTTGAAAATTTTTTTTTCAGTAGTTAGGGATTGTACCCAGGGCCTTATACATGCTACTGGTTCTACATTTCTGACCAAAGATTTCTCTTATAAGAATGGTATTGTTGGGGGAATGGGAGAAGGGGAGGGAGGGGCTTTGGGATCTTGATCATCTGTCTCTCGTGCAAAATGTCACACGGGCTCACTCTATTGATGGCATGCTGATTGGGTAAAGTGAGCAGTAGGTAGCAACTGCTTTGACTTTGTTGATAACATATTTGCATTAGAGAATGGGAAATAAGTCCAACCAAAATTCAAGGGCCTCAGTGAAAATTCTAGGAGTCCAAGGTGTGGGATAAGCAGAGATATTCCTTCAAAGGTGAAGTATAAGTTACTGCATCTGGCCTTTCCCATCACCAAGAAAGATATAAAATGTTTGGATTCTGGAGACAGCACACTCTTCACTTGGGTGTGTTTCTCCCCTATATATTAAGGGACTCGGAAAGCAGCTAGCTTTGTGTGGGGCCTGGATCAGGAGAAGACTTTTCGACATGTCCAGGGTGCTGTGGAGGCTGCTCTACCACCTGGACCATATGAACCAGCAGACATGATGGTATTTGAGGTGTCACTGGCAGATAGGTATGCTATTTAGGGCTTTTGGCAGGCCCCTGTAGGTGAGTAAAAAAGGAGACCCTTCGAATGTTAGAACAATGTCCTACCATCACTTGTAGACAATAGTTTTCCCTTTGTGGGACAGCTCTTGGCTTGCTGTTGTGCTTTAGTTGCTGAAGGTTTAACGGTAGCTCACCAAGTTACTATGCATACTGAACTGCCTGTCATGAGTTTTTTTTTTGTTGTTGTTGTTTTTTTTTTTGTTTTTTTTTTTTTCGAGACAGGGTTTCTCTGTGGCTTTGGAGGCTGTCCTGGAACTAGCTCTTATAGACCAGGCTGGTTTCGAACGCACAAAGATCCGCCTGCCTCTGCCTCCCGAATGCTGGGAATAAAGGCGTGCATCACCAACGCCCGGCTATGAGTTGGGTGTTATCTGACCCACCAAGCCATAAAGTAGAAGGTGTGCAGCAGAAATACATTGTCAAATGGAAGTGGCATATACATGATCAGGCCTGAGTAGGTCCTGAAGGCACAAACAAGTTACATGAAGAAGTTGCCCAAATACCTATGGTTTCTGCTGTTACAGTGCTTTCTTTCAAACATGGATCTGTAGCCTCATAGGGTGTGTCCTATGATTGGTTGACTGGGGACGAGAAGATTAAGACCTGTTTATTGATGGTTCTGCATGTTCTGCAGGCACTACCAGCTGCAGCATTAAAACTGCTTCCTGGGACAGCCCTGAAAGACACTGTTCTATTGGGTAGAACTTTAGCAGTACACAGGATTGTACATTTTTCTCTTCTTTCTTTCTTTCTTTCTTTCTTTCTTTCTTTCTTTCTTTCTTTCTTTCTTTCTTTTTGTGTGACAGGGTTTCTCTGTGGCTTTGGAGGCTGTCCTGGAACTAGCTCTTGTAGACCAGACTGGTCTTGAACTCCCAAGTGCTGGGACTAAAGGTGTGCGCCACCGCTGCCCGGCTACATTTTTCTTTAAGGAGAAATGATCAGATATGTGGTTGTTTACTAATTGATGGGTTGTATAACCAGTGGTTTTGCTGAATGGTCAGGGACTTGCAAAGAGCATGATTGGTAAATTATTGAGAAAGACATTTGGGAAAGAAGTTTGTGGCTAGATTCTGGACAATGGATGCAAAGATGCTTGTGTTCCTTGTAAATGCTCATCAACAGGTGACCTCAGCAGGGAAGGAATTCAATAATCAAAGAGATAGGATGACCCATTCTGTGTACAATGAGCCTCTTTTCCTGGCCTTTCTTGTTATTGCCCAATGGTTCCATGAACAAAGAGGCCCATCCTTGAATTATTTTCTCATAAAGTTTGCGCATAAGAAAAATGATCCCCTTTAAAAGAAAATCATTGCTACTGCCTTTAATAAAACCAGTACTTTTCTTTGTATGTTTTAGTAACTTTACAATATAATTATTTGAATGATTCTCAGGTAGTAATATGTGGTTATACCTCTATTGAGTACAGTTGTCAGAGGGTGCACTTAGGTAGATCAGCTGGAGCTGAGCAAGACAGTTAACCTTTCATGGAGATCTGTCTAGACTCCTATCTAGGTTAAAAGTAGACTAGATGAAGTCAGATGGAAGTCTAGACAATTACTTGGTAGCAGTAGTTGAAGACATTTAGTTACAGTGCATGTAGCTTATATTAGGAGTCAGCAAAGTACATCCAGAAGGCAAACTACCACTTGGTTCCAAAGATACAGTCCTATTGATACATACAGTCACTCATTTTTGTTTGTGTCTCTGGTCACTTTTGCCCTCAGTAGAAGGGTGGTGTTGGTTATTTGGTCTACAGAACCTGGAATATTTACTAGGTGCCTTGCAGGAAAGCTTCCTGATCTAGATTAGTGGTGATTTCTGTCCCAAGGGGACATTAAGCAGTGTCTGGAGATGTGCTCCTGGCGTTTAGGATATAGAGGCCAAAGATCTTGTTAAACATCTGTAAAGCATGGGATATTCACTCACAATGAATTATCAGCTCTTAAATGTTGCTAGTGCTAAGAATCGATCTAAATCAATGGATGCCAAACTTTAGTGTGCAGCTAGTAATTTAGAGTGTTTGTAAACCACAGGTTATTCAGTGAATCTGGGTTTGGATCTACAAATGTCTTTTGTATCAGATTCCCAGAACTTAAGAATCACTTGATCAAGGAAGACTTCTGAAATTCCCACCCATGCTTTTTATTCTTTGATTTTATGGTCCATTTCTATTAGGAAAAAGGTGTAATTCTGTGGAGACTTGGTGCTGCTTCACCATTCCATGTGTTGGACTCCTATTTCCTTTTGGAACATTTCTGTTTACCTGTTCTTTAAGAACCTATGTATGTCAGGAGGTGGTGGCGCACACCTTTAATCCCAGTACTCAGGAGGCAGAGGCAGGCGGATGTCTGTGAGTTTGAGACCAGCCTGGTCTACAAGAGCTAGTTCCAGTATAGCCTCCAAAGCCACACAGAAACCCTGCCTCGAGACCCCCTCCCCCCCAAAAAAAAGAACCTATGTATATAACATTCATAGCCTGTATACCTAGTGAGAACTAGTAATTCTGTATCTTGCTCATGATTCTCTCTCTTAGTCTTTTTAAATGGTTAATGGTAAGTTTACATAATTTTATTCCATACTGTCAGTTCTTTGGGGGATCAACTGCTTAATTCCTAACTGTTACTACAGAAACTAGTAAGAGATTTAGTGAACATTTATTAGACTAATACTGCTATGAAAAATAGGGTAGAACTTAAATTTTGTGTGTGCGCGTGTGCGCCTGTGCGTGCTATACACATGTAGGAGTGTGGGCATGTGTGCCTATGGAGACTGCAGGATAACTCAAATGTTGTCCCTCAGGTGCTGTCTACCCTTTTACTTATTTACTTTTGGCTTGGAATTGGTCAAGTTGTTGGGCTGGTTGGCCAGTGAGCCCCAAGAACCTACCTGTCTTTTCTCCAGTGTGTATGGCATCATGCCTGTTCCCCCCCACCCCCATGGGATCTGGGGATTGAATTCAGATTTTTAAAATTTTTTTTTCGTTTTGGTTTTTCAAGATAGGGTTTCTTTGTGGCTTTGGAGGCTGTCTTGGAACTGGTCTCGATGCCTCCCTAGTGCTGGGACTAAAGGTGTGTGCCACCAGCGCCAGTCTTTGAAGTCAGATTATTGCCTCATTTAGATTTACCAATTTTATTTTGTATGTATATGTGTCTTACCTGTATAGATGTATGTGCACCATGTGTGGAGGCCAGAAAGGGCAAGGGATCTTCCTGTAACTGGAGTTACAGTAAGGTTATGAGCCACCATGTAGGTAGTGGGAATTGAACTGGGTTCTTTGCATGAGCAACAAGTACTCTAAACCGCTGAGCCAGCTCTAAAACTGAAGCCCCATAATTTGGTATATTTCAAGGATCAACTATTCGTTGACATTTCAAATAATAAAAATTTAAAAGGTAAAATTTGACCATAATTGAATATTAAATTGAAGGTTGTAACTTCACAGTGACTCATACATAGAAGTACAAAAAATGACTCACTTTTGGTTTAGCTTAATTTTCTTCCCATTTTTTAAATCAATCAATCATTCAATCAGTCCGTCTATCTATCTGTCTGTCTGTCTATCTATGTATCTATCATCTATTTTTGAGTGAGTGTGTATGTGCCTACACATGCAATAGCTGTGTATATGGAGGTCAGAGGACAACCTAAGGAGTCTGTTCTCTCCTTCTACTATGTAGGTCCTGGGGATTGGACTTAGTTGTTGGGTTGGTGGTGGAGCTGTTTACCCTGTTGAGTCATCTTGTTGGCTCTGGCTTAGCATTTTTAGAGGGGCTCAGTAATAGGCTATGGCAAAATATCAGGCTTGAGTCTGATAACTTTGTAAAACTTGAATTACTGAATTGCTGTGTCAGTTGCTCTTCTTGATTATAGTATCCTTACATAATTTTTTGTTTGGTGCTGTGCTTTGAGCCCATTGTCTTGTGCATGCCTGGCAAGACTACTGCTGAGTTACATCCCTGGCACTAAGACTTTATAAGAAAATTATTTATTTTGTGTGTGTATGTGTGTGCATGTATGTGTGTGCACAGTACATTCACTAAGGCTTTTATGTATGACAGCATGTATGTGGAGGTCAGAGGATGCCTGTAGGGAGTTGGTTCTCTCCTTCCATTCCGATGAGGCAAGGTCTTTTTGTTTTTGTTTTTGTTTTTTGTTTTTTTTTTTTGCATTCAGTAAACTTTAGGTTAGCCGGCCCATGATTTTCTAGCTGATTCTCCTGTCTCCACCTCACATTTTGTCACAAGAGTATTGGGGTCAGGTATGTATACCACCAGATCAGGCGTTTTTCACTTGGGCTCAGGGAATTGAACACAGGTCTGAGACATCTCCTGAGCCTCCCTCAAACTTTTTAAAGGTAAAAACATTTTCTTTCTCCTTTTTTGGTTCTTTTTGTTATTGTTGTATGTATATATTCATGTGAGTGCATACACTTGTATATTTTTTGTGAATGCTGGAACATACATGTCATGGCTCATGTGTGGAGGCTAGGGGACAGCATTTTTGCCTTTCACCTTGTTGGGAAAGAGTCACTTGTTTTACAGTTTCATATACTAGGCCAACTGGCCCTTGAGCTTCTGCCTCCACCCTCAGTCATGCCATGGGTGTGCTGGGATTACAGGCATATGCTTTGATGTCCAGCTGTACGTGGGTTCTGGGGCTCCTAACTCAGATCCTCAAACTTGCAAGCATTTTTAACTACTGAATCATTTCCACAGCGCTAAGGTGGAAATTTTGATTTTTAAATCACAATTGTTCATCATGTTAAATATTAGTCATTGACATTAAAGTGATGTTGGCAGATAATTTCAAGAAGTAGTCTGGCTGAATTAACAGAGTAATTGCACCTGCCTTCATATTTATTTGAGGCTATAGGGGAATTATTGAGCTAGAAAGAATGAGTGTAAATTGTGGTAAGAAGGAAGGGTTTTAGGTTATATGTACCCAAATGGCTTTAGAGTTGGGTTTCATTCAATTTTAACCCCCTTTTTTATTTTTATTTTTTACCATTCTCTGAATTATTTAGTACTCGAATCATTGTTCAGAACTGTAAGAGGAAAGTTTAAATTTTTTCCCTGTTTTGAGATTGTAATATAATTACATCACTTTTTCTTTCCGTTCTCCAAGCCATCTCATATATCCCTCTTTGCTCATTTTTAAAATCATGGCCTCTTTTTTTCATTAATTGCGGTTTTGTGCATATATGTTTATACATATATATTTCTAAATAAAACCTACACAGTCTGTATAATGTTACTGATATTTATGTTTTCAAGACTGACCATTTGGTATTGGGTAACCAACTGCTGAGCTCTTTCCTGGAGAAGACTATTTTGCCCATTCTCAGCAAAATTGTTCTTATGTAGGGTTGAGGTCTCGTGGGCTTTCCTGTCTCTACTTTGATGATGTCTGTTGGTATTATTCTTGTTTGACATGGTGGGATGGTTATGTTGATGAGACTTTATGGGCATAGTTTCTGACATTAATAATGAGACATGAGCTCATAGCAAAGATCCTTTGGCTCTTACAATATTTTAGTCTCCTCTCTGCAGTGTTCCCTGAGCCTCAGGTATGAGAGTGTTTTTATAGATATATCCATCAGGACTGGGCTCCATCAGTTACATAGAGAAATATAAAAGGGTATAATAGGGCAAATGTTTAAATTGTTATGGATTATGCTGGTTTAATAAAGTGGTGGTTGTAGGTTCTCCTCCATGATCCATGACTTCATTGACACTGAGTTGTTGACTAGGTTTCCAGTTCTACTCATGGTTTCCCTCTTGTTGAGCTGGTTGTAAATCCTATTAGAGAACTGTTGGTTACAGCCAAGGTATATATGGTAATTTTAAGGTAAATTGCCCCCAAAGGGAATGGCAACATTAGGAGGTTGTGGCCTTATTAGAGTAGGTGTGGTCTTGTCAGAGGAAGTATGTCTCTATGGAGGCAGGCTTTGAGGGCTCGTATATGCTCAAGATATGTCCCAGTGTCTCAGTTCACTTCCTGTTGCCTGCAAGTTATAGGACTCTCAGCTCTAGCACCATGTTTGCCTGCATGATTGCCTTGCTTCCTGCCACAGCAATAACAGACTAAACCTCTGAACTGTAAGTGAGTAACCACAATTGCATGTTTTCCTTTATAGGAGTTGACATGGTCATGCTGTCTCTTCACAGCAATAAAAACCCTAACTAAGATAGCATGTGTGCAACTTTAGCATTATTGTGCTATGCTGGCCATTTTTATGGTTCATAGGCATCATAGCTGGGTAGGGCTGTTAGTTGCTTCTCTCCTTTAGAAAATTGTATTGAGCCTTATGATACCATGAAAGCTAACCCTCAGGAAGGAGGCATTCAGGTCAGTTCCTGCCCAGGTAACTCTGGGCCCTGTTTCTTAAGGACACAGTGTCTTTAGCAATAGGGACTTATCTTCCACTTCTGGGTGTGTGTGTGGGGGGGGGAACCAAGGGCAAAAGCAGTGGCCAGTGTGTTTTCGGAGTTCCTGACCAAACAACTCAAAAGAGGGCATTGGTGTTTCTGTCAGGTGGCCTTTGATTCTTAGAGGGAGCATTGTCAACCATACTGAGAAAAGTTCATTTAAACAATAAGTTTATACACAGGATTAGGTGTATTTTAGGTTTTTTTTTGATAGTTAATAGCATGACTCCTTATGACTTTTTTCAAACTCTTTATTGTTGTTTTACCCTCCTTCCTCTTGTGTTTAACTCTTTTCCTTTCTAAAGAGCCCCTCTTACCATTTCCCAGTCAGATTACTTGTACCCTGCGATTCTCCTTTCTATTGCTCCCCAACCCTTCTACCCTGGCAGTGGTCCCTTTTAAGAGAGGAAAGATTTTTTTATTTTTATTTATTTATTTTTACATATTTTTGTTCTTTGTTGCTAACCAAGTTTTTCCCCATTGAAAAGCAGTGATTGAATTTGATTTTATTTCTTTTTATGTGTGTGCACATATGTATGTAGAAGTCCATGTGTGCCCATGCACACATATGTGGAGGTCAGAAAAGGACATCAGGTATCTTTTTCTGTCTTCTTCATTTTGGGCCTTGAAATAGAATCTCGTATTGAATCTAAAACTTATTGTTTCAGCTAGGATAGTAGTCAGCAAGCCCCAGCACTCCTGTCTCCATTCATTCCACTTATCTCTTCAGTACTGTGGTTTAGGTGCATTTGGCCATGCCCATGTAAGTATGTATGTATGTATGTATGTATGTATATATATATGTGTATGTGAATGTATATGTATATATGTATACTCATATATGGTATATATATATATTTCATGACAAAATTTATTTTTTAACATGAATTCTGGGATCTGAACTTAGGATCTCATGGCTATACGGTTATATAGCAAGTACTCTTACATTGAAGTGTACCCCCCAGCCTCTTGAAATTGATTTTTAAAGTCAATTTTAGGTGTAACCTTTGACTTTTAAAGTGAGGTGAAGATAAAATTAAACAATCTTTGAAGTTATTAGTAGAGAATTATAACATTACCTTATAGCTTTAGACTACTTTGAATGTACCTGATACTATACGAGGCTCTTAATATGTAATCTTTATAACAACTCTTCACTGGAATTCTGTGGTACAGTTCTCCATGTTATCTCAGCAGAGGAATTGATTGCCTTTGCTTCTCTTTTCAAAGATCTTGACATAGTGAAAAGCCTTAGAAAACAGAGACCATGGCTCCCACTAGAGTGAAACCCACATGTGTCTTTTCTACTGTAAAATACGTGGATTCTCTTAGTTCTGAATTCTTTTCTGCCTGGATAGATGGTCTACTTTATGTGGGAAGTGGTATACAAGAAAATGCTGATTCTCTGACTACTGATGTTGCTGCCGTTTGTTGTTTTGATGTAGGAGTCAATGTTTTCTTCCAGTACCATGAAATTGGGCCCTAAGAATTTACCATGTGAGTAGGAGAAGTATTAGATCTTACAGTCTTAAAGTTGTAACATCAAAAATTGAACTTTTCACAGACAGATGACTTACTAAAAGAACAAAGATGAGGACATTATAGGATACATATAGTGTGTTTGGTTAACAAAATTTGGGGAAGCCCATGGGAGTTAGTAGAAACATGTTTGACCAAATTATTAGGCTATTATCTAATTTGTTTTGTTTTAATGAGGATTTTTAGAGCTGTAGGAAGTAGGTTTAAAAGCAGCTTTGGTTGTTGCTAACACTTTTGAGTAGGTGAAAAAATTTTTTTGAACTCAGGTTTATTCTAGAGTAACAGCTAGTATAAAGTTGTGTTTTGAAGCCAGGTGTTGGTGGCACATGCCTTTAATACCATCACTCGGGAGGCAGAGGCAAGTGGATCTCTGTGAGTTCGAGGCCAGCCTGGTCTACAGAGCTAGTTCCAGGACAGCCTCTGAAACAATACAGAGAAACCCTGTCTCGAACCCCCCCCCCCCCCCAAAAAAAAGTTGTGTTTTGACCAGGCAAAAATGTTCTGTGTCTTTCACCCCATAGTTCTAGATGTGTATGTACTTCCACTTGACTGTGGGCAGAAAACAAATTTGGTAGAACTTTGGTTTGCCTGAGAGATGGCATATAAAATGCTTTTTAAAAATTATTTATTTATTATGCATACAGTTTTTTATCTGTGTACATGCTTGTATTCCAGGAGAAGGCATCAGACCTCATTATAGATGGTTGTGAGCCACCATGTGGTTGCTGGGAATTGAACTCAGGACCTCTGGAAGAACATGTAGTGCTCTTAACCTCTGGGCCATCTAATCTCTTCAGCCCCCGTTTTTTTTTTTAATTTTTTTAAAAGTTTTTGAGTATAAAATGTTTTATGTTTCAGTCCTTCCTTTGGAGGAAATCGTTGACACTGTGGCATGACGTTATGATCTATAGATGTGCTGGGCCATATTCATAGCTATTCTGGCATGCATGTGTCCTGTGGGCTGTAGGTCATACTTGCCTGGCTTAAAGCAAAGCCAGTGGTTCAGTGGGGTCTTCAGTTCACAAAGTCTGACCTTAAACCTGGAGGACTGGAAATTTACTGTACTTGCTTAGCTTCTGGATGTAGACCACTATATGTAGACCAGTAATAGAGGTAGTTGCTCTTTGATTGGGTAAGACTCAAGGCTGTACTATATTTGCCTTGAAGAAATTGTTCTATTTCTACTGACCCTTATCTACTGCTAATGATCTAACTACTCCCTGGCTACTTGGAAAGCTAGAGACTGGCAGATTAAAGGAGGTAGAGGCAGGAGGACCAGAAGTTCAAGGCTAGCCTCAGCTACAGAGTGACTTAGAAGCCATCCTGGGCTATGAGACTTGCAAAACAAAACATAGCAGAGCAAAGCAAAGCTAAATAAAACAAAACTATTCGTATGGATGGCTGTGTTAGATTTATAGGTGTGTCACCATACCTGCCTTTCATTCCCCTTTCCTTTCTGTTTCTTTTTCCTGTGATGGAGTTTTAATATTTTGCTCAGGCTAATCTCATATTTCTAGGTTCAAGTGATCCTCCTTCCTCAGTCTACCAGCAGTATGTTTGAATCGATGATGGCTTTCATACTAGGCAGAGTCCCAAAATGGTGAATGGTATCCTCAGACAAGTGACAATACTTGTATTGCTTTGTGTGTTTTCTTATCTTTCTCCTACAAATGCTACAGCCTGATTATCCTCTTAATCCCTCTTGATGGAGATTAAATTCCAGTACGAATTTTGGAGAGAACAAACACTATTCAAACAATTGCTGCATACTTTGCTCATCTTAAATATGTCATTTAAACTGTCCTAATTCAGTGAACTTTATTTCATCAGTTTTCATCCTTCTTCTTAAGTCATCTCTCTAGAAAAGTGCTCTATTAGTTCTTTTTGTTCTTATTCCATATTTGCTTTGATTTCTGCAGGTTTCTTTTCCAGTGACTCCTTTCTTCCTGAACTTTTTCCAGTTTATCAACTACAGTCTTCTCCAGCTTAAAATTTTTTTTTTTTGGTTTTTCGAGACAAGGTTTTCTCTGTATTGTTTTGGAGGCTGTCCTGAAACTGGACAGTTTCCCTCTCCCTCCCATTCTCTCATCACCACTTCTAGTCCCCCATTGACTCTCCAGGGAGGGTGAGGCCTTCTGTGGGGGATCATCAAGGTCTGTCATATCATTTGGGGCAGGGCCTAGGCCACCCCCTCCCCCCTGAGTCAGGGAAATGCAAATCAAAACAACTCTGAGATACCATCTTACACCTGTCAGAATGGCTAAAATCGAAAATACCAAACAGTTTATGCTGGAGAGGATGTGGAGAAAGGGGAACATTCCACCATTGCTGGTTGCAGTGCAAACTCATAAAGCCACTTTGGAAATCAGTATGGCAGTTTCTCAGAAAAATGGGAATCAGTCTACCTCAAGGTCCAGCAATTCTACTCTTAGGCATATGCACTAAACATGCACATTCACACAGCAAGGACGTCTGTTCCACTTTGTTCATAGCAGCATTGTTTGTAATAGTCTGGAAGCAACCTAGATGCCCCTCAACCGAAGAGTGGATAGAGAAAATGTGGTACATTTACACAATGGAGTACTACTCATGGGGAAAAAAACAATGAAATCTTGACATTCACAGGCAAATGGATGGAACTAGAAGAAACCATCCTGGGCCAGGTAACCCAGTCACAGAAAGACAAACACGGTATGTACTCACCCATATATCAAAGAATTACCAGTCTACAGTCCACACCTCTGGGGAAGCTAAGAAACAAGGAGGATCCTAAGAGAGACATACATGGTCCCCTGGAGAAGGGGAAAGGGACAAGTGCTCCTGAATAAATGGGGAGCATGGAAGTGAGGGAAGGGGGAGGGGCAGGGTAGTAGGAGAAAGAGGAGGCGAACAGAGGAGAGGGAGGAGTACATGAGGGAAGATTGAGTCAGGGGATGAATAGAGGAGAGCAAGAAAAGAGATACCTTAACAGAGGGAACCATTATAGGTTTAAAGAAAAATCTGACACAAGGGAAATACCCAGAGATCTACTAGGATGACTCCAACTAAGAATCTAAGCAATAGTGGAGAGACTACTTTAAATGCCCTTTCCCTATAATGAGATTGATGACTACCTTATATGCCATCCTAGAGCCTTCATCCAGTAGCTGATGGAAGCAGAAGAGACCCAGAGCTAAGCACTGAGCCGAACTCCTGGAATGCAGTTGTAGAGAGGGAGGAGTGATGAGTAAAGGGGTCAAGATCATGCTAGGAAAACCCACAGAAACAACTGATCTGAGCAAGTGGGAACTCATAGACCTCAGCCTGACAGCTGGGGAACCAACAAAGAACTAAACCAGGCCACTTGAACATGGGTGACACTTAGGAGGCTTGGGCTGTCTATGGGGCCTCTTGTGGTGGAACCAGTATTTATCCCTAGCGCATGAATGGACTTTGGGAGCCCATTCCCCCATGGAGGGATACACTCTCATCTAGTTTAAAATATTATCCACTGGTCTTGTGTTCTGTTCTTGATAATTCCACATTTTTGTCCTTTTCTCATGATAGTGCTAATGTACCTTAAGTATTTGTCTTGTCCATTTCACCTTCACCTCATCCATTTCATATATATATATATATATATATATATATATATATATTTTTTTTTTTTTTTTTTTTTGGTTTTTATGAGACAGGGTTTCTCTGTATTGTTTTGGAGGCTGTCGGTCCAGCCCGGCCTCGAACTCACAGAGATCCGCCTGCCTCTGCCTCCGGAGTGCTGGGATTAAAGGCGTGCGCCACCACTGCCCGGCTCATTTCATATGTTTTTTAGGTAATCCCTTTTTTCTTTGTTTTTTTACTTTTAATTTTTTGGTTGTTTTTGAGACAAGGTTTCTCTGTGTATTCCTGACTGTCTTGGAACTCCCTCTGTAGACCAGGCTGGCTTCAAACTCAGATCCTCCTGCCTCTGTCTCCCCTGTGCTGGGATTAAAGGCATTTACCACCACCACCCAGTTTTCTTTGTTTTTAATTAGCAAGTTTATGTATGTTTCTGGTTTCTAAACAAGGAGAGCCTCACTTTTCACCTCTTACCCCTTGGTGTTTGATTTTTGAGATGGTATCCAAGCTCAGATGAAAGCCTAGGTTGGTATGGAACTCTTTATAACCCAGACCATCCTGAAACTCATATTCTTTTTCTAGATGTGCACTACCCCATCTGGCTCCTGTCTCATCCTTTAACCTCATATTCAATTGCCTATATAAAATGAAAGTCATATTGGTGGTTCTTGTGTGATTTGGCCTTTTATAGCTATACATTCCCTGTAGTATATACTGTATGTATGTACTTTAGTAATATTTTGTTGCTTATAATTTTGTTGAACTTGCATCACTTCAAAACTTGTAGGCAATTTTTTTTGTCCCACCTGAGAGCTCCCAAATTAAACATGGACACTTATCATTTATTATGAAAGCTCAACCTATAGCTTAGACTTGTTTCTAACTATTTTAGCTTAAATGAACCCATGTCTATTAATTTACTTTCTGCCTGTGGCTTTATTACCTGTACTCCGTACAGCCCATGTTGCTTTTCTGCTTTCTCTGTGTCTTTCTGGCCTTTTTTGGTGTTTCTGTCCTTTATTTTCCCAGCATCCTCTCCTCCCTAAAAAAATCTTGCCTAGTTATTGGTTATTCAGCTTATTATTAACTAATCTAAGTGACAAATCTTCACAGTGTACAAAAAGATTGTTCCACAACAAAACTTTTGTATTTGCCAGGCTTCCATTGTCTGCCTGTCAGTCTTTGCAGATTTCTACATAGACATTGTCCCCTGCAAAGTCTTCTAATGTGTACTTGCTTCTTACTCTTTTTTTCTTATTTGTATACAGACATCCTTTATTGTAACTATCACATTACCTGGTAAATACTGGTTTGTCTTTCTTACAAATCTTTTGAGTTACATATAGTGCAGAACTAGATCCATACTCGTTTTGGCGTATTCCTGGTGCCTAACAGGCTGGCTTTCTTTCTTTCTTTCTTTCTTTCTTTCTTTCTTTCTTTCTTTCTTTCTTTCTTTCTTTCTTTCTTTCTTTCTTTCTCTCTCTCTCTCTCCCTCCCTCCCTCCCTCCCTCCCTCCCTCCCTCCCTCCCTCCCTCCCTCCCTCCCTCCTTCCTTTCTTTCTTCCTTTCTTTCTTTCTTTCTTTCTTTCTTTCTTTCTTTCTTTCTTTCTTTCTTTCTTCTTTAATCCCAGAGTACATTGTTACTGAATATTCACTTAACTCTAGTTAAATAAGCTTGATTTAAGAACCAGTTAATTACTTGAAAGAAATGAGTGATTTTTTTTTTTGGGGTCTTGATTTTTTTCATTAGTGTGTATCAATTTTTTTTTTTTTTGAGACAGGGTTTCTCTGTAGGATTGGAGACTGTCCTGGAACTCTCTTTGAAATGTTTGTATCAATTTTAAGATGGGTTTGGTGGCATATGCCTACCATTAGGAGGCTGAAGCAGGAGAATTGTGAGTACAAAGGCCAGCCTTGGCTACATAGTAAGTTTGAAGCCAGTTTGTGTTATGTCAGACTCTTACCTCAATAAAAGCAAAAGGCTGTGCTGGGTATATAGTTTAGTTGATAGAATGGTTGGCTAGGTTCAAGACCCAGTTCAATCCCAGTACCGTAGAACATCAGGTTGTGTGATAGCACATACCTGTAGACCCAGCACTTGGAGGTGGAAGTAGGAGAATCAGACGTTTAAGGTCATTCTCAGCTACATAGCTGTTAGCCTGGGCTATTTGAGATTATGTCCCAAGAAAACCAAAAATGATTGTCAACTTGATGTGATTTAGAGTTAACTAGGAGACAAGTCTCTTAGCACATCTAGGTAAAAATGATCTAAATTTAGTTAACCTCTGGGCATGCCTGTGAGGTTTTATCTCAGTTAAGTTAGATGAGGTGGGAAAACTCACCTTAATTGTGGGTTGGTACTATTCTGTGGTAACAGGCTTGTTTATACTCTAACAAACTGAGCTTGCCTGAAGATCAGAGGGTGGAGCTAGCCACTAGCTAACCATAGAGGTCTGGAGGTCTGTACAGACCAGCAGGAAGTGAGATAGCTGGACAGAGAGAGGAATATAGGCGGGAGGAGACAGCAACTTGGTCTCTTTTCAGTCTGAGGATTCTTGGAGAGAGGATCACCCATTTGATCTGAGGTAGAGACCTGTTAGAACTTGTGCTCTATCTGGTGCCCAACTTTTGGGTTATGAAATCACAAAAAAACCATTTGACTGTGACTTTTCAGCCACCTGCATAGGCTGGGAGCTACACATGACTGAGTTACCACCTCTGACTAGGTTTTCCTTTTTCTCTGCTGGTGTGCTTTCCCTGGACCCCTTTCTTGGGCTGCCAAACTAGGTAGCTGTCTTGAAATCTGGTCAGGCTTTCATTGTTCTTTGCAGCAGCCATCAGCCTCATGTCTTCAAAGTCATCATTGGTGAGAAAATTTGGAATTCTTAAAGGGAGGAATTAGTTAAAAGAGTGATTATGAACCCACATCAAGAAATGGGAAACAGTAACTATTAAAATGGTTTCTGTATGATTACACAATGAATGGTTTAAAAATGGACCAATTAAATGACGGGGAAATCAGCTTAACTGGGATTGACATGCTGTTAATTATCATTTTGATAATCTTTGGTTTATCTCTTAAAAAGTTGTTTGGTATGAGTGCCAAGGTACAGGCCTTAGAAAAACTTAAAAAAACAGATCTTAGAGATATTCCAACCCAGATAGGAATTTAAAGGAGAACCAATTTCAGTGTTATATTATCAGGTTAGAGAGGAACAGCCTAAAGTTTTCAAATAACCAACCTAATATATCCAGTAACCTTACATGAATTGTCAAATGATAGAGCTCTGCAAGAGTTAAATTGACTCCTGTGGAAATGTTAGATTTAAGGAGATTCAAGGAATCCATAGTCTCATATGGCATGCATTAGCCTTTTGTGAAGCAGATGTTAAACTAGTGGTCAGCTTGTAGTAGAATTATCCCTAGGGATTGGAGAGATTTGGTTAAAGATGTTTTAGAGTATGGTCCTTAATTACAATGGAAGACCTGCTGGAAAGATGAGGGTAAGACAATTGAATAACAAAGTAGGGCTAGAGGTATGGAAATTTCCCAAGACCAACTTCTTGGAGAGAGAGACTATGCTGATATTCAAAGGCAATCTCTACATGATGATCACATCCTCCATTTATGCTTCACAGCAGCTTTAAATGCTTGGCCAGAATTGGAAAAGCAGGAAAGAAGATAGTCATTTACTAAACTCGTATAGGGACTGAAAGAAACCAGTAAATAAAATGATATCAAATTCAGAAGCTAGACAACAATAGTTGAATCTCTGACTTTTGAAAATGCTAAACAAAAGGATAATTAGTCCATTAGGGGTAAGTTTAGTACCCATGGAGGAATGGATCCAAGAAACAGTAAATATTGACTCTCATGACTATGATGATGCATGGATAGGGGAGGTGATTTCCAGAGGTTTGAAGAAATATTGAAATGTCAAATGTTTCAATTGTTGCAATCAAGGTCACTTTTAAAGGGATTGTAGCCAAGGTATTCCTAGAAATAATGTTTTTTTCTAAGCATAATTCAAACATAATGCCTCTCTCTTCTGGATTATGCAGGTGTGGTAAAGGAAGGCATTGGACAAATGAATGTAGGTCAACAAGGGGCAGTCAAGGTAATCCGTTACTACGGAGAAACATATTGAGGGGCATCTCACAGGCCCCTATGCCAAATTCAGTTCAATTATTTCCTGTCATAATGGAGGAAACTTCCCAGAGCAATTATAGAACCTAGTGTGTATTGTCAGAAAACATATTGCTCTGGATAATAGAAAAGCTGTACAAGAGAGAACAAAATTTCAGTAGAAACTATAGAGCAAATATTTTTGGCAAACTTCTATAAATGAACAAAGACCAACATTAAAAATATGAATAAATGATGTCATTGAAGGCCATGTAGACACAGGTGCAGGTGTCAGAGTAATTATATCAGAATGTTGGCATCCAAATTGGCCTCGTCAGGCTGTAAATATTCAGCTTTTAGGGACTGGAACTTTATCTCAGGTAAAACGGAGCATGAGATGGGTTGAATGTATAGGGCCAGAAAGACAGACAGGAATATTAAAGCCATATGTTGATAACATAGCAATGAACTTATGGGGACGTGATTTGTTTTAGCAATGGAATACTCAGGTTAACATTCCTCCAATTTCAGAAAAAAGCCCATAAAATTAACCTATGTTTCTAGGAAATATGTTGGAAGGTATTATAAAGAACAGTCACTGGCCAATCAGGTTGAACAAGAACAGGGCACAACAGCTGCTGATCTTTCAAAGGCACCAATAGCCCTACCTTTAAAATGGTTGACAGACCAACCTATATGGGTTAAGCAGTGACCTTCAACAACAGAGAAACTTCAGGCCTTAGAACAGCTGGTACAGGAACAGCTAAATGCTCAACATACTGACAAATCAACCAACCCTTGGAATTCTCCTGTATTTGTTATTAAGAAGAAATCTGGAAAATGGAGAATGGTAATATATCTAAGAACTGCTAATAAGGTGATTCAACCAATGGACTCTCTACAGTCTGGAATTCTTTTGCTTTCACTGTTACCTAAAGGATGGTCTCTTACCATTATTGACTTAAAAGTTTTTTTTTTTTAAAACTATACCTCTATAAGAAAAAGACAGAAAAATTTTCCTTCCTGGTGCCTACTTACAACAATTCTCAGCCTGTTAAGAGATTTCAATGGAAGATTCTCCCACAAGGAGTGTTAAGTAGCCCCACTCTGTGTCAATATTTTATAAGTCAGCCATTGGAAATAATATGTAAGAAATTTCCTCAGTCTGTAATTTACCATTATAAGGCTGATATTTTACTAGCTGACTCAAATGTAGATACTTTAGAAAGAATGTTTGAAAAAGAAAATTTTGCCTTGGTGGGGATTTGCAGATTGCTCCTGAAAAAATACAGAGGAGATTGTATTAATTATATAGGCTATAAAAATAGGTCTACAGAAAATTAGACCCCAAAAGGTGCAAATGAGGAGAGATTGATTGCTGACTCTTAGTGACTTTCAAAGGAGACATTTCCTATCTAAAGCCCACTGTCTGAACAGAAAAAAAAAATGAACTGAGTAATTAGTTCAAAACCTTAGGTGGTGACAAGGACTTAATAGTCCAAGAGAATTTTCAGCTGAAGCTGAGACAGAATTAGCTTTGGTGGAAAAGAAATTACAGGATGCACATGTGGATCCAAAGCTTGATTGCATTTGGTTATTTTACCCTCTAAGCATTCTCCTACAGAAATGTTAATGCAGAGGGAAGATATTATCTTAGAATTGATCTTTTTACCATATGAACAGTAAAAAATTAAAAACTTATGTGGAAAAAGATCTCCAAGTTGATTCTAAAAGGAATAGACCCCGAAGGAATTGTAGTACTTTTTACTAATGATGAAATTGACACAAATTATGGGCAGAAAGTGAACCTTGGCAAAGAGCTTGCAGTAATCTTTTGGAATAGATTAACAATAAATATCCCCAAAGCAAGAGAATTCAGTTTATAAATAGAAGTAACTGGATATGGGGAACACCAATATCTGGAGCCTCTTCATTCTAACTGATGCAAATAAATCAGGAAAGACAGGTCACAAATCAGAAAGTTTAATTAAAGTGGGTCAAAGCCATTATGTATGATTCTATTGAAAAGTCAGAATTATATTGCTATTTTCATGGTATTAATGGATTTTTACAGAACCTCTGAACATAGTTACTGACTCACAATATATAGAAATAGTTTATTTTGCATATTGAAACAACTGAATTTATACCAGGTAATGCAGAATTGACTTTATTATTTATTCAGTTACAAGACATAATCAGGAATAGGAATCATTATATATATAAAATTATATATATCAATCACATCACACATCCAATTCTGTACCGGTCTGCCAGGCCCTCTAGCATAATGGTAACGATGAAAGTGATCAACTATTGGTACGAAATGTGCTAAAGGCCCCAGAATTTTATAAAAAGCATCATGTCAATAGCAAAGGTTAGAAAAAAGGTTTTTCCAACACTTAGCAACAAGCCAAGGAAATGATAAGGAAATGTCCTATTTGTTCTTTATACAATCAAACCCCACTACCTGCAAAAAAAAAAAATAACCCAAAGGGTACTCAAAGGAATGAAATCTGGCAGATGTATGTGCTTCATTTTGTAAAATTTGGAAAATTAAAATATGTACACGACACCATTGATGCCTATTCGGGATTTCTCTGTGCAACTGCTTTGAGTTCTAAAAAGACTGCTTTTGTAATCATACATTTATAACAAGTTTTGGACATCCTGGGTATATTTGTACAAATTAAGACTGGCAGGACAGCCTCCAAAGCCACAGAGAAACCCTGTCTCGAAAAACCAAAAAAAAAAAAAAAAAAAAAAAAAAAAGACTGGCAGTGCTCCAGCATGTGTCTCTAAGAAAATGAGACAGGTTTTTGCTTATTACAGTATAAAGCATATTACAGGTATACCATACACAATCCTACAGAGCAAGCAGTTATAGAAAGATCAAACCCAGCTTTAACAGATATGCTAAACAAACAGAAAAAGGTAATAAAGACCTCCCAGAAATACATTGCATAATGCTTTATTAACTTTGAATTTTCTGAATGCTAATGAGAAAGGAATGACAACTTTGGAAAATAGAAAAAGTAGGCACGACAACAAACTGCTCAGGACAATTTTGAGGTGGTTAGCTAGATGATTCATCTTCACAGACTACTCTATCCAGGACTTGAGACATGTCCTTCACTTTCCCTTTATGCAGAGACTGGGCTACTTCTCCCAGGACTTGACAATTAACCTAAATTTTTCTTTTCAGTATCCCCTAAAGATGCTATTGCCCCCAGACAGAAGGAAGTAAATTTAAGGATACAGTGCCTACATTTCCAAGTAGTGGGGTGGGTGGTGTTTGGTTATTCAATATGTTATGGATATTTGTCATTGTTTAGAAGTTTGGTTGCAAGTTGTTATTGGTTATGTCAGGAAGAAAGTTCATCAAAGGAGGTTAGATTCAGAGTTCTTGTTTTGAAAAGAAAAAAAGGGAGATTTAGATATGATAGGATATAAGGGTAGATTCTTGAATCTACTCTGAAAAGAAAAAGGGAGAATATAGAAGTAGGATAAAAAGGTGGATTATTGAATACATCCTTAAACCAAAAAAGTCTACTAGTTTAAAGTTATTTTACATCGGCTTGGATTTCTTTTATATTGATATAAAGTTGAGATTGTTTTTGTGAGAGCATACTGTACATACATTCCTAATATTGTTCAAGGTATTATACCTATGCAACTTATTTAACACTGTAATACAAACTTTTAGCCCTTGAAAATTATTATTACCAACTATTTAGGATAGAAAGAAATGCACTGTAGTAATTAGTTACCTATTGCAAGCAAACTTAGTCCTGTTCAGTATGTTTTGAAGGTCATACGGAGATACATTTCATATGGGCAACTTCAAACACTTCAAAGAACTACAGAATATGGCATTTAAAATGTTGTAAGAACTTAAGACTTTTCTTGACAGTGAGACATGTCTGCTCCTGGCAGCACCAATTACTTCAGAAAAGATGATGGGCATCAAAGAAGCTCCACATGGAGTTTACTTTCTTTGTGGGAAAAGTAAGCTACTGGGCAAGAAAGTGCCCTTGCCCTGACTGCTGACAGTATACTGGCCAAGTTAGACAAGCAGGACACAAATGAAGAGTGACTCCTAAATCTTGCCAAGACAAGGCCAGACAGTCCTTCAAAAATCCTGCTTCACAGAAAAGTCTGTCAACTATTTTAGATCTGTAGGCTGAAGATGGATGCCCTAACTTTGCAGAGGAACCTCGGGTGAATGTTCAGGCAGCCAGGGCTTTCTGTCATCTCTCACATTTTTTGGGAGTCACTTGCTCACATTTCCTACTTACTCAGGTAATATTATTTCCTTCTCAGGTCTCTGATGAAGTTGAAGACTTTTTAGTTATAGTTTTGCTTGTTATTAGATTCAGAAAAGAAATTCACTAAAGAAATATAAAGTGTATAAGACATAGAAAGATAGTTTTGGTAATGCAAGTTAGAATAGAAAGTGAATTGGGTACAACCTTTTGGACTCCCTAAGATAGAATAGATATAGAATATTTTCTCTGAACTTGTCAATTGTTAATAGACTAGACATTGTTGATGTATTTATTTCCTGTATATATTGTAGTTATTATACTTAATTTATATAGTTTTTCTTATATTTGTTATAATCTTTTTTATTTTTAGACAAAAAAGGGAAAATGTAGTGATATCTTGTTTATACTCTAACAAAACTTGCCTGAAGATTCAGAGAGCAGAGCTAGCCACTAGTTAACTATAGAGGTCTGTACAGACAGGCAGGAATGATGGCTGGGTAGAGAGAGGAATATAGGTGGGAAGAGACAGGGAGTCTTCATTCTGAGGATTTCGTAGAGGTAAGCGGTCTAGTGACTGGATGCTTCTCTGATCTTTCAGCTTTCACCCCCTAATAGCTGACTCTGGGTTTTTATTATTAAGACCAATTAGAATTCATGTCACACTATTCCATGGGCCGGGAGTCCATGAATTCTATGCTTCTGCATGCCATGTGACCAGCTCCCTCTTCAAGATCCTGCAATAATGACAGACTGTATCCTGGAACTTTAAGCTAAAATAAGCCCTTTCTAAAATTGATTTTTGTCAGGTATTTTGTCATAGTAACAAGACAAATAGTTATCACAGACACAAAAAACAAAAACAGATAAATAAAACCAAACCAAAGGACTAGCCAATCAAATAAACATAAAGCCCCAAACAAGGGGTGGTGCATACTTGTAATCCTAGCACTGAGAAGGTAGAGGCTTGACAGTTACTATAAGGTCATAGTCAGTTTGGTCTGTATAATAGTGAGTTTCAGAACAGCTAGGATACATAGTGATGCCATCTCAAAACAAACAAAAAACCAAAACCAAAAACAAAATGAAAACCCCCAAAAAACCAACAAACAACAGCCACAAAAAATCAAACAATAACAAAACAATAACAACAAAAACTAAGAACAAAAACATAAGCATCCAGGAAATAAACAAAATTGTGTCATTTCTATGTGGAAATGAATGCCAATTTGTTAGTTATTATTGAATGTTGTGAGACTTAGAGCTATGTCATGTTTATCTCTGTGTTGCTAGTACCTAATCTCTTGTCTCAAAATTTTTAAATTGAAATTAGGTGAAAATCATCTGTAGACAAGAGTATAATCAAACTACCAAAAACCTAAAGTGAGAAGAAAATCTGAGAGGGGAATCATTGGAGGGGAATATTCATGAAGAGAACAGAGACAAGAATGATAGCTTACTTCTCATCACAAACAGTGGAATCCAGAAAACAATGGAATGTCTGTCAAATATTGAAAGAATTTTACATGCACAGCTATCTTCAGAAAGTGACAATGAGGGGCTGGAGAGATGGCTCAGTGGTTAAGAGCACTGCCTGTTCTTCCAAAGGTCCTGAGTTCAATTCCCAGCAACCACATGGTGGCTCACAACCATCTGTGATGAAATCTGGTACCCTTTTCTGGCCTGCAGACATACATGCAGGCAGAACACTGTATACATAATAAATAAATAAATCTAAAAAAAAAAAGAAAGTGACAATGAAGTAAAGATACTTTAAGAAAATAAAAATTGAGCCAGGTAGTAGTGGCACACACCTTTTATCCTAGCACCCAAGAGGCAGAGACTGGCAGATTTCTCTGAGTTTGAGGTCAGCCTGGTCTACGGAGCAGGTTCCCAGACAGCCAGGGAACACACACACACACACACACACACACACACACACACACACACACACACACACACACACACAAGAAAGGAAAAAAATAGGAAAAATAGAAATAAAATTTGAGAAATTGTTGCTAACAGACTTGTGTATCATAAAAATGTGAAAATACGTTCTTTAGGTGGCAAAGAAATGATACTAGATGAAAAAAGGTTCTACAGAAGAGATGAAGAACACTGGCAACATGAGTGTGATTATGTATGAAAACACATGTACAACATGTACAATATATGACAATAGTAGCAAAAGGAAGTGGGTAAACGGCTTCCTGTATACAGTTTAGATAATAAGGGGTGTGGTACTATTAATTCAAGGCTGATAGGTTATGGGTGAATATTTTATCTACTTCAACAGCTGCCTAATAGTAGATAAATAGTTCAGAGCTGATAGAGGTGATAAGCTGGAAAATTGGAAATACACTCAAACCTGAAGAATGAGATGAAAAATAGTTAAAAACAATTGGTACAGTTTGAATACAGAAATACAAGATAGTAGAATTAAACTCTGCTATTTCAAAATTGTATTAAGTGTAAATAGACTAAATAGTAACAGAAAGATGAAAATGAAAGACATCTTTTTCACAAGAAGTTGAAATATAACAATCCATTTTTGTTAGAAATAAAAAGATAGTAAAAGGTATACCCATAGATGCTATTGTTAACTGAGTTGGTGTGATTAATATCACACAAGGTAGCTTCAAGATAAGGAAGATAACTAGAGCTAAAGAAGTTCTGGCTTACTGTTTCCTCATTCTACCTAGTGGGCATGGCATATGATCGCTTCATCTTTATCTTGTATAAAATGCAGCGAACATTTGAGCTTTTATATTCAGTACTTAGCAGGATTATAAAAATGGTTGCTACTACCACTGTATGGGTGAAGCTTAGAGAGGTTAATAATTTGCTTAAATTCGCAGAGTTAGTCAACTTGGTAAGTTGCTTTTGAAGTCAGCTTTACTGTGATTCAAACTTTTTCTGAGACCTGGTCTGTGTGACACCTCCTTGGAAGATGTTAGCAAAGTTGTTAATTCACTCAAGTCTATACCAGTAGGTTTCCTGGGGGCTAGTTATAGGAGTGTGGGCGAGGGCTTACATGCAGGAGTATTTCAAAGATAGTTATGCCATTGAAAAGTTCATCCTAGCATAATCAGTGAAGAATAGAAGCTGCATCCCTGGAGCTCTTTGACTTATAGGCAGCTTGAGCCGGAAGAATCTACTCTCTCTAGCAATTGTTACAGTTTATAAAATCTTCAGGGAGTGTAGCATGAATAATATAAACTCAGAGACAGATATTGGGGTTCAAGCTGAAGATCACAAAAGCAAAGCAGCTAGCCAATAGCTCTTACCCCTACCAAGTCTGAAATGGAGATCCTGTCTTCCCCGGGACTGGAAACTAAATCTCACATGAGACCCTTTGTTTCTTCCTTATAAACCTCTCCAGTGCTGGGATTAAAGATGTGAGCTCTGTTACTCTTTTAGACTGATTCACTCTTGTGTAACCCTGGGTGGTCTTGGACTCACAGAGATCCACCTGCCTCTGTCTCCTAAGTCCTGGGATTAAAGGTATGTACCACCACTGCCTGGCATGTATGCCTAACTAGTGTGGTTAGCTTTGCATTCTGATCCCCAGACAAGCTTTATTAAATTATAAACAACATCACCACAGGAAGGGCCTTTGGATATTGTATGTTTCAAGGACTTCTTGAAACTTGTGAGCTACTTTCTGAACCCCCCAAGTTTCCTTTGTTATGCCATAGCTGACCTCAAACTGGGTATCCTGCTATACCAGCAGAGTGCTAAACAGGTTTTTGTTTGTTTTTAAAAATTATACCTTAGCTGAGCTGTACCTTAGCTGGTGGTGGCACATACCGTATTTCTCAGAACTTAAGAGGCAGAGATAGGTAGATCTCTGAGTTTGAGGCCAGCATGGTCTACAGAGTGAGTTCCAGGACAGCCAGGGTTATATAGAGAAACTCTGTCTTGAAAAAAATCAAACCAAAATATATCTTGTTTTTCTGAGAATATTCCTTGAAGTATATTGCATTCCATTCATTGCTTCTATATAAACATACTTGATTTAAGGAGCCTTTTTGGGGTCACACATCTAGTTCCTTATTCCCTTTTGGGGCCTCATCCTTCCTCACTTTCTTCTTGTATTTCTCTCCCTTTTGCCCTCCCTTTCTCTAGCAGGGTCTTGTTCTGTGACATAGGTTGGCCCTTGGACTCTTGGATCCTTCTCCCTCTGTCCCTAGAGTTCTTGGATTATAGGCATTTGTCACTCTGTCTAGTTGGAATCCATCCTTTCTGTGCAAAACCCCCAAATAGCTGTATTCATGTCATTAATGGACATAGTTTTAATTTTCAGTATTAACATTTATGATTTTATTACTTGCTAGTATATTTTGAAGCTGTCTCTTTCCTAAATGCAGGCAGTGCTGTTAATAACTATAGTCACAGGTTCCCAGAGGTAAGAGTTAATTTGCTAACATTTGTTTAAGGAAAATAAAAAAAAAAAAGAAAAGACAGGAGGCTTAGATTGTTGGAGTTAATTTTGAATTAAGAAGATACTAGTATCCACATCCTGTTGCAGTTCTTTATTTAAGTTGCTTAGCATATTAGCACAGTTTTGGAGGGTATTTTTGAATACAGGGTCTCAGGTTGATTTTGCCATTGCTGACTTTGAACCTCTTGTTTAAGCCTCGCAAGTGCTAGTACAGGTGTATGCCACCACATCCACTACCTGTGAAGTTTTAATTTATAAATTAGATTATGACAATCTCTTTAGTCTTTACATTCTGTTTTTAGTTTCCATTTATACTGAATACTTACAAATTGTAATCTACAGTTGGGTTATGGAAAAGTGAGGTATGTTCACATTTATTTAAGGAATCAGTAAATGAAAAGTCCTTTGAAACCTGAGGACAGTAGGTTTCATTTTACCCACAATAATTTTAGAGCCTATCAATGTGCTTGGCCTTGTAGACTTTCTTACCTTTTGTTAGTTTTATCATTACTATTTTTGAAAGTCTTGTATGAAAGAAAGTGTATAATGAAATTTCCAAGATCTGTTAAATTCTTGCTCCCTCTTGTGGATAGAAATGAGAACGTAAACTCTAGAATCTTTTGTCTCTAACTAAAAGATGTGCAGTCAGCAGTTGTAAGAATTACTAAAACATTCCCATTTTTTTTGAGGATTATTAGTGCAACTTTACCAACCTAATAATTTTTTAGTTCACATAAGCTTGTTATTGCTCAAGTATTTTTTCTTTCAAAGAAAGGAAATAATTTATATCTTTCCAGGATAAAGTTTGTATAATAGTGTAGTCATAAACCACATAATGGTGTTTTGGTCAAGAACTAACTGCATATACAATGATGGTCCCATAGATTATAATGGAACTGAAAAACGTGAAGCCAGATTTGCATTTTTGGCATGAACCTATTAATCATGATTTGTTATTATTTTAAATATTACTTAAGTTACTGATACTTTCTTGAAGGGTTTTGTCTTTGTTTATGAGAATGGTTGCTATGGATCTGGAGCAATTCTAGGCCTATATTGTGCTGTAATGCCAGTTAGGTAAGCAGTGATCAGTATGTATGTGAGCTGTAATAGTACTTGGTGGTGTACCTAGACCCGTTCTTTTTCTTTTGGAGGCATGATCCTGCTAATGGCTCAGGCTGGTCTTGGACTTCCTTTGTAGCATCGACTGGCCTCAGTCTGGTCACTTTCTTGCTTCTGTTTCCTAAGTGCCAGGATTGCACATGTGTACTACCATATGTGGTTTATGTGATGCAAGGGATTTGTCCTAGGTCCTTATGTATCCTAGGCAAGCACTCCACCACTTGAGCTACATCCCAGCCCCTGAGGTGACTTTGGAGAGCAGAAATGTTAGCTATTTCTTTACTGCCTTCCAAATTTTGTACAAATTTCTAGTGGCCTTTCCTAACCTGAAAATGCTCAGGAAAGGGATTTAAAAAAATGTCCTCTTGGGTCTGGAGAGATGGCTCAATGGTTAAGAGCACTTGCTGCTCCTCCAGAGGATTGAGATTTGATTCTTAGCACCCACATAGTGGTCCACAACCTTCTGAACTCCAGTTCCAGGGGATCTGATAATATCTTCTGATCTCTGTGGGTACCAGGCATGCAAATGGTACACATACATATATGCAAGCAAAACATCTATACATAAAAATAATGAATAAGTCTAGTAAAAATAAAAAAGAAATGTACTCTCAGCTAAGTTGGTACAGTATAAGACAAGATCTCACTTTGCTTACACACCCTCATCATTGGTTAAGCCATACCTCAGTTGCTTATTTTATCACCCATAGCAGAGGCCATGAAACTGCCTCTGTAACTTACTTACAGTCAGTCTGTAAGGACTACTCTCATGGACTATGATGCATCTGCTAGTCTTTCAGCCACACCATGGACTCTTTTAATCAAAGAAGTATTGTACACAGTACTACATAGAAGAGGGCTGCCCAGGATGCCACACCCTACCTCCATATGTCTCAGCCTTAGCTGAATGTTGTCTTATATGTAGCAAGGCCAATTCAGCTGCTTCCACAGCAAGATGGCACACACACATACCACATAGGGAAGAATAGATAAATGGGGTTGTCCTTATTGCTCCATTCTCAGATGCCTTAGTTGTATGTCTTAGAACATATAATAGGTGATATGCTAAACTCATCTTTGGTTCTGATCTGTCTTTCTTTGTGAACACTTGTGCTGCATAACTTTTCCTAGGGAGCTCTGAAAATATTAGGTATAGATAGGGAACTGACAACAGACCAAGGAAGTGATTCTACTTAAGTCTAGCTTGATGAACCAGTGAGTTTATTGGAGTTACTGAAGAGCATGGTGACTCTTCAGTAGAGCTGCCTACAAGTTACACAGATGATATAACTTTCCAGAGTAATCTTCAGTGATGCAGCTTTCATGAGTCATGTAAGATGAAGTTTTTTGGTAATGCAGCTGCCTTGGAGTCACTCATGCTGTTGTAAGTAGCTCCAATAAACTATTGGTCATCAACTGAGACTTGGGTGGGTGTTGTCTGTGCTCTATTGGCATGAAAGTTTGCTATGACCACCTAGGAGAAAGGTCGTGCAACAAGGGAAATATAATAAATATTATAATATAATATCTACCTCTCTCTTTAAACTCATTTGGGAGGGATCAGGAATGGACAAATAAAGATCTAGGAAGCAAATCTTATGAAGCAAATATTAAGGTAAGATATAGTTAAGTATAAAGAAGTTGTTACAGACAACCACACTGGAGAAAGAGGGAAGGACCTGTTGTGCCACTTACCTGAGATTCTTGAAGTTCACATGTTTGTAGTTTTACAAAGTTTGGAGTATTTGAATAGATTTTTCTTGGTTGAGTGTCCCTAATCCGAATGTCTACAATCTGATGTTCTACAATGTAAAATGTTTTGAATGCTTGATGCTGAAAGAGATTTTAGCCTTGGGGCATACTGGATTCTCAGAATAGGAATAGTCAATGGATGAAGGACTTCGGGCCTTAAAATCTGAATCTTTTTTTTTTTTCTCCTCCTCTTCTTGTCCCTTATCAAAATAAAGTGTGGTTACATGTAGCTTAAATGCAGTATCTCTTTCAGACTTTATTGATGTACAAAGTCCAGTAATTTTTGAGAAACAGTTTGATAGTGGGCTGAACATGAAGACATTAAGACGTAAGAGGGGCGTTTGAAGGAAGAAATTAATTTCAATCATATATTTTTGATTAGAGCAGAAGGTAGCATGTATGAAAAAATCCTTCTGACTGGTCTGTATAACTTTGTATACTTATTTATATGTATATAGTATCATAAGCAAAATTCCCTCTTTGATGTATTTGACAGTGAATAGAAAATTTTAACTTTAACATACTGATATGATTTAATCATAATTGTTAATATTTGGTTTTGATATTTTTGTGAAATATGCTTCAACTAATGAGAAAGGTTGGCATTCTCATCAGGAATTCATAGTCTGATCCTTTACTCTTTAGATCTAACTATTTTACTTTTTATTTGTTATTGTTCAGTGATAATGTTCTGGGAAGTTGACTCAGAATAACAGCTTCACAGGTGACTGATTTTCAAAAAAAGATTTATTTTTATGTGTACGTGTGTTTTGCCTGCATGCATGTGTCTGTACCACATGTGTGCATGGTACTCACGGAGGCCAGAAGAAGGTATCGAATTCCTGGGAACTGGAGTTACAGATGGTTGTTAGCCACCATGTAGGTGCTGGGAGTTGAACTACTACTAATTGCTCAGCCATCTCTCCAACCCTGAGATGGATTTATTAACCAGAATTGTGTATGTGTAGGGTGAGATGAAATTATAACCATCTACTTAGCTTCTTCTGAAAAGAGAAACCCTGCTTGAGATGGTTATCCCATATCAACCATTGATCAAGAAAATGTACCACAGGCTTGCTCACAGCCCATTCTGGTAGTGCCATTTTGACAATTGAGTTTTCTTCTTCCAGAATAACTTGTGTCAAATTGACACAGTACTCATAAAGAAGACTTTATTTATTTATTTATTTATTTATTTATTTATTTATTTATTTATTACTGTATTTAATACTCAAAGAGATAGAATAATTTGCTTCAGGTTGTCTGTTACACATTCCAAAACTATGTTTTTTTCTACTATGATAAGATAAAAAATATCTTCTATTTATCTGCCCACATCCATCTACATAATCATTTAACACAGAGAATTACAAAAAAAAAGGAACAAACTCCCTTAGTTACACACCTTAATATAACTTAGAAAGCAAAATTGGAAGTCGGTCAAAGTGAAAAAGAAACTGGTTGTGGTGATATTTTGTTTATGATCTAACAAATAAAGCTTGCCTGACGATCAGAGTGCAAAAGCTAGCCACACTAACTAGTTAGAGATAGAGGCCAGGCAGTGGTGGCACTCATCTTTAATCCCAGCAGCTACACTAGTTAGCCATAGAGGCCAGGCAATAGTGGCACACACCGTTAATACCAGCACTCAGGAAACAGAGGCAGATGAATCTCTGAGTTCATGAAATTGATCCAGTCTAAAAGAGAAACAGCTCACATAAAGGTGATCCCAGCACTTAGAGTGACATTCCTATAATCCCAGTACTAAGGAGGTGGAGACAGGAAGGGATATGGCTGGACGGAGAGAGGAATATAAGGTAGGAGGAGACAGGAGCTCATGGCAGTCTGAGTCAGCAGTCTGAGGATGCAGTCTGAGGACAGGATTGCCCCTTTGGTCTGAGCATTGGTATAGGTGAGAACTCTCTAGTGAATGGCTGCTTTGTTTCTCTGACCTTTCAGCTTTCACCCCCGATAGCTGACTCTGAGTTTTTATTAGTACCAAGTAGAATTCATGCTACAATTGGTATTTCTCAAGATTGTGAGATACAATTTATTTTTTAAATATGAAATGAAGTTTTTAGTTTTCACTAACTTAGTTTATAGCCTCTTGGGTTGAAAAAGTTGGAAGACTTTTTCCTAAAGTATTCCTTTACAAGCTTTATTATGCTGAAATGCATTATAACTTTCCCAGAAATGGATCATTTGCCATGAAACTTGTTTTTCCATGTATTTCTCAGATATTTAAAATTCTTTGACAAGTGTTGGAACTGTTCATAAGAAAGAATAAAATTTAAAAAATGGAACATGTTGATGAAATAAAATATCTCTGCAATCCATATTTGTTCCTGCCAGCTGCATGAGTCTTTCGTAGTAAGTGGAACATTTAAATATGTTATATATTTGGTATATATTTTTATATATTTAGTGAGGTATCCCAGAGTATTCAGAAGGATATTGAAGGATATTGCCAAACAGAACTTAAAGGAAGCTTCAAAATCAACCAATTATTTCCAGGCACTCCAGAACAAGGCTCAAGAATTTTTAGAGATATCTAGCATTCAAAATATAAAAAAGTTGCAACATTTGGACACGATCACAAGTTATCAAGCATATAAAGAATCAGGAAAGTATTAACCCATAACCACAAGAAAATTCCAATCATTGTAAATAGGCTTATAGCTATAAGTAAACCTATAAATGATAGACTTAGTAGAAATGGTCATCGAATGGTACTGTATATCTTACATGCTCAAGAAGGAAGAAAAAAATGGACCAGGAATATAAGTCTGGTAGAACAATATTTTGAGTTTGAAATTAGAGGCAGGGGCCAGGAGGAGATATATATTATGAGGGATCGTGTTGTATGAACAAACTGATGTAACATTCTACACCACCTAGGCTATATGGTATAGCACTGTCATATAAATGGCTTGTCATTGGCCAAAACACTGTTATGTGGTTAGTGAGTCTATATATGTATGTGTGTATGTGTGTGTATGAATCCATATGTGTATATGTACCCATATGAATTTGTGTGTGTGTATATATATGCTCAGGCCTTTCTTAGATAACTACATTGTACTAGAATATTTTTATTTTATTTATTTAAAAATTTAATTGGTATATATTCAGTGTTCATAGAACTGTACTTCATAGTTTTTAGTGAAAACTGTTATTGAAAATAATTTTTAAAAAGTATATCATATACTTTGACCATATTTGCCCTCTCTCATTCCCTACCCTTAATCTTCTTTTGCTTTATTCCCTTTACTAATCTCCTTGTTTCCTTCTACCTTCATGTCATACACACACACACACACACACACACACACACACACACACACACACACACACACACACACTTGCATGCATGCATACATGCATGCATACATACATACATACATACATACATACATACATTGTAGCATGAATTCTAATTGTTCTTACTGGGGTTAAAGCTGAAGATCAGAAAAGCAAAGTGGCCAGTCACTAGAGAGTTCTCACTTCTACCAATGCTCAGACTGAAGGGGGTGATCCTGTCCTCAGATCGGATCTCCATATACTACTCTCTACCAAACCTCAGACTGCCTCAAACTGCCATGAGCTCCTGTCTCCTCCTGCCTTATCTTCCTGTCTCCACCCAGTTATGTCACTTCTGTCTTCACCTCTCTAGTGCTGGGATTAAAAGCATGTCATCCCAAGTGCTTGGATCAAAGGTGTTAGCACTGTTTCTCTTTTACTCATGTAGCCCAGGGTGGCCTTGAACTCACAGAGATCCATCTGCATCTGTCTCTTGAGTGCTGGGATTAAATGTGTGTATCTGGCCTCTGTGGGTAACTTGTGTGATTGCTGGTATTAAAAGTATGTGCCACCATTGCCTGGCCTCTATGGCTAACTAGTGTGGTGCTGGGATTAAAGGTATGTGCCACCACTGCCTTACTTTTAGGAATGTGACTAGCTTTGTACTGATTTTCAGGCAAGCTTTCTTAGATCATAAACAAAACATCACCACAATATATAGATATTTATATAAAGATATTTATATGACTTTATGTATCTAAAAGGAATTCTTGGACCAGCAAATGAGATAAAAACTATGACACTTGTCTTTCTGTGTGTAATTTATTTCACTTACTGCTATGGTCTCTAGTTAGAGCCATTCTCCAGCAAATAACATAATTTCATTACTTATGATTGACTCAAATTCCATTATATATACACACATCATCATTATGTATCTATGCCACAGTTTGTGTACCCATTCATCAGTTGCCTTTTAGTCCTTCAGATGGATATCCAGAGGTGGTGTTGTTGGGTTATATGGTAGTTTTAGTTTTGTAAAATAATCTTCACATTGACTTTCATTTTCACTTAAATTCCTACCGGCATTATATGAATTGTCTCAGATATAATATTTCACTCAAAACTGTTACTTCTGTGTGGCAACCCCATAGCTCAGTGGCCAGAAACCACAGGAATTCTAATTGAGGTATTTCCCAGTGTTGGTTGATCCTGTTTATTTGAGTGTCTTTGTTTAAAAGTTGCACATGTAGTTGGGTTTGACTCCTCAACATTTCGGCTCAGGTGTGATTCATGTGTATTTATTTTGGTATCTTCTCATAGGATTTTAGAGACAACTCCCTGCCTTAGAAGTGTAACTAGAAACTCATGACGCTTTTGAAGACATATGGTCATAGTTACCATACCACCACACTCTTATTATAGTTTTCATAGGGAAAGGATCAAGTCATATATTCAAACTCAGTGTCAATGGAAAATAATACTTAGTGGGAGGAACAGTAGGGTTCTATGGTCCAGATGTGTGGAAGGTTAAAGAATTGGGTTTCGTATGACATCCCTTTTGTTATGTATTTACAGCTTCAGCCGTTTGAGCATGGTGTGGTGTTGTAAAGTTCTTTTCTGGAGCAAGGACATTAAGTCTCTATTCAAAATGGATGTTGAGGCAACATAAAATATTTCAATGTGCATCAACTTCCCCTCCCACCCCAGACAGGGTTTCCTCTGTGTAACAACCCTGACTGTTCTGGAACTCACTCAGTAGACCAGGCAGACCTTGAACTCGCAGAGATCTGCCTGACTCTGCCTCTTCTTTCTGAGTGCTGGCATTCAAGGCTTGTGCCACCATTGCCTGGCTTAGCCACCACCGCCCAGCTGCAACAACTTCTTATATATAATACAATATATTCAAAATTTAGCAAGTTAATAAAAATCCATGTCTTCCCCAGTTTAAGCAAATTTTATTTTTCTTATCAGCATTTCTTTTTTTATCAGTATATATATATAATTGCAGTTTTGATTTAATTTATATCTGTATCTCTAGTCTTTTAGTGTGAAGAAGTACTGACACTTCTTGGGAAGGAAGTAACTTTTAGGACAATTTTGCAAAATGTTGTATATTCTAGGTTTGTCTATATATATATATATTTTTTTTTATTGGTTTTTACGAGACAGGGTTTCTCTGTATTGTTTTGGAGGCTGTCGGTCCAGCCCAGCCTCGAACTCACAGAGATCAGCCTGCCTCTGCCTCCCGAGTGCTGGGATTAAAGGCGTGCGCCACCACCGCCCGGCTGTCTATATATTTGTGATATCACTTGACTTGTTACTCTTGTTCCTTTAACTCTAGAGATCCTTGGTTAGAATAGTTGAACATTTCTGGCATCCATGCTTCATGGTTGATACCAGGAAGTTTTTAGTCTGACATTGTCTCATTACTTGTGATACTTTGTTTGATCATTTGGCCAAGATGATGAGTTATTGGCAAATGAGTAAGTAATTGGCTAATCTGGGGGTGATGCTTTGGAATTTTCCAGATAAAAATTAATTTAAGGCTGGGCGTGGTGCATCCCAAGCACTTGGGAGGCAAAGGTAAGTGATCTCTTTGAGTTGGAGGCCAGTCTGGTTTGCATAGTGTGTTCCAGGACAGCCAGGCTTTATAATAGAGAGACCCTGTCTCAAATGAACAACAAGAATCATTTTAGAAGCCAGGCAGTGGTGGTGAACACCTTTAATCCAACATTGCAGAGGCAGGCAGATCTCTGGGAGTTTGAGGCCAGTTTGGTCTGCAGAACTAGTTTCAGGACAGGCAGAGGTACACAAAGAGACCCTGCCCTGCAAACAACAACAACAACAATAACCACTAAAAAAAATAAACAACATGGACCAGATGGTGTTGGCGCACACCTTTAATTCCAGCACTTGGGAGTCAGAGGCAGGTGAATCTCAGTAAATTAGAGACCAGTCTTGTCTACAAAGTGAGTTCCAGGACAGCCAGGATTATTACACAGAGAAATCCTGTCTCAAAACAAAACAAAACAGCAACAAAAAAAGAAACAACATGGATTGCATAGATATTTATTAACCCAGTATTTTATTCAGCCATTTTAATTTTTACTTTTATGTGTAGAGAAAATGATTTGAAATATGTAATATATCATGTGTTACAGAAGGACATTTTAATATAAATATATGCTGAATATATCCTTCCCTTATGCTCCTTCATTCTCTCTTCTCTGTTCTCTTTGTTCCCCTAGACAATTTCATATCTACTCTATATACACACAGCATCTTATGTATCTCTATAAAAATCTAGAGACCAAGTATGAGAGAAAACATGATATTTGTCTGAAACTGACTTCATTCATTTACTATGGCCATCTTCAGTTGCATTCATTTTCTTGCATAATACAGCCTGACTCTTCCTTATGACTGAAAAATTTTCCAGTGTGCAAAAATACTGAATTCTTTATCTACTTCTCTGTTACTGAATACTTAGGCTGGTTCCTTTTCTTAGCTCTTGTGAATGGCTGCAGCACATATTGATGTGTTGACTTGTAATCCTTCTGATAAATACTCAGGTGGTGTATTTGAGTCATATGACAGATTTTTTATTTTTGAGAAACCTCGTACTCATTTCCTTATTTACTAAACCAGTTTATATTTCCACCAGCATTGTATTAATCAATGATTCTTTTTTGTTCATACCTTTGTCAGCATTTGTTACTTATTTTCTTCAAGAGTACCATTTTTGATTGGGTTGGAATTTCAGTGTGTTTTTAACTTGCATTTATCTGATGGTTAGTAAAATTGAACATTTTTTCATGTGTTCTTTGGCTGTTTTTTCATCTTTTGAGAGTTGTCAGTTCATTTCATTAGGGTATTTATTTATTTATTTATTTATTTATTTATTTATTTATTTATTTATTTATGGTTTTTCGAGACAGGGTTTCCCTGTGGCTTTGGAGGCTGTCCTGGAACTCGCTCGGTAGACCAGGCTGGTCTCGAACTCACAGTGATCCGCCTGCCTCTGCCTCCTGAGTGCTGGGATTAAAGGCGTGAGCCACTAACGCCCGGCTTAGGGTATTTATTGATTGGACTGTTTTATTTCTTGTTTCAATCTTTGAGTTCCTTGTTAATTTTAGATATTAGTCTTTAGACATCCACCTGGCAGAGATGTTCTTTCACTTAGCAGGCTGTGTATTCACTCAGTTAACTGTGTGCATTCCTATGAAGAAGCTTTTAATTTCATGAGGTCCTGTTTGTTAGTTGGCCTTATTTTCTGAACGACTATAGTTCTGTCCAGAAAACCCTTGGTGGTGCCTATGTCCTAATGTGTTTTTCCTCTAACAGTTTTAGAATTTCATTTCTTGCATTAATGTCTTTAATCTATTTGGGGGTTGACATTTTTGTTCAGGATGAGAGATAGCGATCTTGTTTCATTCTGCATTTGGATGTCCTTTTTTCTAGCATCACTTTTTGTAGAGGTTCTTTTCTCCAATGAATATTTTTGGCCTTTGTAAAAAAAAAAAGCCAGGTGGTTGCAACTATGTGGGTTTATATTTTATTTCATTGATTTTTGTATCTAGTTTTGCACTGGCATCATTCTGGTTTTATTTCTATGGATCTGTAGTATAATTTGGAATCAGGTATAGTGATACCTACAGCAGTATTCTTTTTGTTCGGGGATTGGTTTGACTACCACGAGTGCTTTGTATTTTCATATGAATTTGAAATTGTTTTTTTTTTTTTGTTTCTGTGAAAAGTGTATAGAAATTTTGATGAGGACTAAATTGAATCTGAAGATTGCTTTCGGTAGTACAGCCATTTTCCAGATATTAACTCCTAATCCGTGAGTTCTTTCCCATCTTATATTTTCTTCAATTTCTTTCTTCAGTGCTTTATAGTTTTTATTGTAGAAACTTTGTACTTTCTGGGTTAGTTTTATTCCAAGGTATTTATTACTTTTATTTTGAGGAAGCTGTGAATGGGATTTTGCCCCTGATTTTTTTTTTCAGAATGTTTGTTATTGATATGCAAATAAACATGAAATACACACACACACTGACATGCATAGATACAGTCATTTCATTCTAGTTAATATTTCAAATTGTTAACATAAGGAATAGATTGTGAATTTATGAGTCATCTTTGATCACAGAATAATTACCAAGTTTCATTTGAGTTTTAATGAATTTAGGTAACCAGTAATAGATAAATTATTGTCTCTAATTGATTTCTATTTTCATCAGTGACTAGGAGAGGCAGTGCTGTGAGATGAAAGTGTTCTGGCTTTGGAATTCTGTTAATTTCCTAATTCTGTGATCTCGAGTACACTGCTTAACCTCCTTGACGGTCATTTTAAATTGTCAATTTGACACAATCTAGAATTACCTGGGACAGCATTGAGTAGATAGGTTGGTCTGTGGGGCATTGTCTTAATTGGTGTCAGAAGACCTGACTTGAAAATATTAATGTGTTTGGGCCCTGGACTGTATAAGAGTAATGAAAACTAGCTGAGTACTAAGCATGCGATAGATTCATTCTCTCTGCTCTTGACTGTGGATGGGATGTGAGCAGCTGTCTTGTCCCAGTTACTTTTTTGTCAGCTTGGCATAAGTTAGAGTCAAATGGGAAGAGGAACCTTAAATGAGAAAATGTTTCTATCCGATCTCTTCAGACAAATCTGTGGGGGCATATTCTTGACTGGTAGTTATAGAGGAGGACCCAGCCTGCTGTGGGTGGTGCCACTCTTGTACAGTCTTGGTTTGTATAATAAGGAGGGCTGAGTAAGCCGTGGGGAACAAACCAGTAAGCAGCCTTCCTCCATGGCCTCTGCTTTAGTTCTTTTCTCCAGGTTCCTTCCCTGCTTGAGTTCCTGACTTCCCTTCATACCATAAACCATTTCCTCCTCTAAGTTGCGTTTGGTCATGCTGTCTTTATCTCAGCAATAGAAATAAACTGTGGCACTTCTTAAGCATCATCTCCTGTGAATTTTCCTGAAGTGATGGACTGTAACTTAGAATTGTGATTTAAAGTAAATTCTTTTCCCTCTAAATACTTTTGTTGAAGTATTTTATCATACCAACAGAAATGAAACCAGGACAATATTATTGAAACATTGATTTCTCATTAATAAGATGGGCATAATAGCTACTTCAGAAGGTTGATAAGAGGATTGAATGAAACATAAGTTACTTGGCTCATTATTAATTTGCTGACTTTTTATGTGTAAGAATTTTAATGGGCATATGTTTAGTTTTTGTTATTCTTGAGGAGCAAAGGCTGATGTAAACTGCTTGACTCCTAATAAATAGTGTGCTGGTTAGTTCCAAATGTCTAAGTTTTATGCTGATGGTAACAGATTCGTTTTGATAGTCTTTATAGCATGAGTGTTCAGTACTGTGTTTGGACAGTTAAATTCTGTCATTTTGTTTCTGGGTCTTAGGGGAAAATGAAAAGGAGCCACCTCTAGCAGGTGTTTCTTTGCCGACTTCAGAGAGCTATCCTTGGCTTTCTGCAAGTTTTTGTTTTTTGTTTTTTTTTTGTTTTTGTTTTTATAGTTGGGGAGGGAAGCAAGGTCTCACTGGGTATCCTTGACTAGCTTGGAGCTCATTATTCAGGCCAGGTTGGCCTAGAACTCAACAGAGATCTTCCTGCCTCTGCTTCCTGAATGCTGGGATAAAAGGTGTGCACCATCATTCCTGGTCAAAAACTTTGTTCATTCGTGTGTGTGTGTGTGTGTGTGTGTGCGTGCATGTGCGTGTGTGTTTGCACTGTGTTGCACATGTGGAGCCAGATAACATCTTATAGGAGTCGATTCTCTTTCCATAATGTGGGTCCCAGGAATTGAGCTTAGGCTTCCAGGGTTGGCGTCTTTACCCACTGGGTCATCTCTTCCCACCCCTGACTGGCTTACTGTAATTGTTAAATTTTGTAAGTAAGAATTTCCAAATTCTTATGTATAAACTACTCAGCCATTTAATGTCTTGACTTCATTTAGATTGTATGCAGCTTAACTTATGTTTTATACCATTTACATTTAAGTCTAACCTCATTTCTAAAATCATAAACAATCATATTTATTTGGTTTTCAGGCATGTACTGGCATTGAAAACATCGATGAAGCTATTACATTGCTTGAACAAAATAACTGGGACTTGGTGGTAAGTACTTCTTCATTCTTTGACCCGTGTTCTAACTTAATGGCTTCCCTAATGGCTTTAACCTTTATGTATAGTTATTGCAAGTTGTTTTTGTAATTATATCACTAAACTTTTACATTGAAAGTAGGATTTTTTATATTAATATTTTATAATCTATACTTACTGTTACATGAATTTTTTAAAATCTTACTAAGTATGGCTGCTTTATTCTTAAATGTTTGCGTAGTGTATCATGTTGTTATAATAGTATAATAGTTTTACCACTCTGGTAGACATTTAAAATTGTTGCAGTAGTTTGCAATATTGTAAACCTTACTGTAGAGGATATTCATACATATTGTGTATTGTATATTTGCCTAGTATTTTTTCTAGAAGAACTGAATATATTCGATTTATAACTGAATTTCTGGTATATTTTCTCATTTCTTGTGTTCATACATCATTTACTTATATGTTTTGTGTGTGTGTTAAATGAAACCTAAGTATATCAAATAGCACATGACTAGTTCAAACTTTCATGGAACTTTTAATATGCTGTGCTCCATTTTCTGTGTTTATTTTGTATCTGAATTATGCCTGTCATTGTTCTGCATTTCATGAATCTTACAGAATATTTTGCATAATTTAAGTTCTAACTTAGGATGCCACTTTTAAATTTCATGTGTGTATGCATCTATCTACTTAACACCTGTTTTTCATTTCTATGTATAATTACTAGAGAACTGCAAAGGAACATTCATTTGGCACCACAATCAGGAATTATGGTGAATTGGAAAACTATTATAATGAGAAACTTATGAATTGAGTGCCCATTGAGTGAATGTTGTGAATCTAGTTTTGTACTAGATAGCAATGATGATTTAAAAAAATATAACAAACTGGGTGTGGTAGCATATACCCTTAATTCCATCCCTCAGGAGGATGAGGCAGGCTGATTTTTGTGAGTTCAAGGACAACCTGCTCTGTGTACTGAGTTCAGGGCCAGCCAGGATGACACAGTGAGATCCTGTCTCTAACAAGCAAGGAAAAAGGGGGGGAAAAAAGGAAAAGAAAAATGAAACACTATGATCTCTAGTAAACTTACTGTGTTTTCTGTTGCTGAATCAAAGTATCCAATACTGGTTATCTTATGAAGAATAGAAGTTGCATTAGTCAGTTTTGCATTGCTGTGTCAAAAAGTTTTGTAGGTTTTAGTACATGGTTGGTTCTCCCTGTTGGTTTTAGGTATATGATAAGGTAATATACCATGGCAGGAGCACATGGCAAAAGAAATGTTGTTTTTAACCAATCATTCAATTTTTTTTTTCTTTTACAGACAGGGCTTCCCTGTATAGCTTTGAAGCCTGTCCTGGAACTTACTTTGTAGACTAGGCTTGCCTTGAACTCACAGAGATCTGCCTGCCTCTGTCTCCTGAATGCGGAATTAAAAGCCTGCACTACTACCACCCAGCTTCATTAGATTTTTTAAAATAAAGAATTGGAAGCCAGATGCTGGGAGGAAAGCCTGTTGGCTCAGAGAGGTAGAGAAGGTACCCAACTGAACTTTTTCTCAGCTGACGTCTTAGAAGCCTCATTCTCCCATGCTGTCTCAAACAAAAAACTCTGCCAACTCAATGTCCCTCCCTTCTACTTCTTGTTTGTCTGTTTGTCCTCTTCAACTTATTCTCTTTTTCTGAATAAATTCTATGTTCATTTCCTGTCCAATGGTTGCTTGTTCTGCCTTTTGACCTATGGTTGTCTTTAATTCTGTTTACAATATTCAACCAGAAAGCTCTTGGATTAAAGGTGTGTGATAGTTGAGCCACACTACACAGTCTCAGTGTTCACAGTGTAATCAAACATCTTGCAACAAGGAAGTGACTACCTTGTGTCATCCAAGGAATAAGGGGGGTGGCTAGGTTCCCTGTATCTCCTTCAAAGACACATCTTCAATCATGTAACTTCCTTCTCTTATGCTCCATTTTGTATAGGTTTCATGATATCCCACCAACATCTTGGATGGGGGGTGGAGGCAAACTTTCAACCTATGAGAGGCATTCAAGATCCAAGCTATAGCAGATATTTATTTGACCAGGATTGGAGGCTAGGGAGTCCAAGGACATGCTTGATGAAGACTTCTTGTTGTATAAGATGGTGAGACAGAACAAGATAAGAGAGAGCTTTTATTTGATTTTTATTTTTTATATGGAAGAAAGTTTATTTGGACTTGGGATTCTAGAGGATAAGACTACATGATGAGGAAGTGGAGACAGTAGGGGTCGGGCATGGCTGCTGGAGTAGAGGCAGGAGGCTCACATTTAACTTAAAGCATGAAGCAGAGACAGCAGACTCAAAATGCTGTCTTTTAACTTTTAAAAACCCTCTCCTGGTGACATACTTCCTCGACAAAGACCACAACCGTATCCCCAAGTGTTGACACCAAATGGGGACCAAGTATTCAAATGACAGAGTCTATGGGAGAAATTTAAACCACATTTTACTTCCTGGCCATCATAGGCTCCTATGCGCTTTATAGAACTTTAAAAGTCCCCATAGTCTTTTAGTCTCAACTCTGTTAAAAGTTCATAGTCTCTTCTGAGGCTCAGGGCAGTCTCTTAACTGTAACCCCCTGTAAAAATCAAAGAGCAAATTATATTCTTCTAACATACAATGACACAATACACATTACCTGTGGTAGCTTAAATGTAATTAGTCCCCATAGGGAGTGTTCTATTAGGTGTGACTTTTTTGTAGTAGGTATTGCCTTGTTAGACTAAGTGTGTCACTGTTGGGGTGGGCTTTGAGGTCTCACATGCTCAAGTCATGCCAAATGTCTTAGACAATTTTTTGTTGCCTTCTGATTAAGATGTAGCCAGCACTATCTCTGCCTACACAACACCATGATGTATAAGAGTTGCTGTGGTCATTCTCTCTTTACAGCAATAGAAACCCTAAGATGGAAGTTGACACCAGGGACTGCAGTATTGCTGTGATAGGCCTGACCATGTTTTTGTTTGGAGGGATTTGGGTTAGGAAAGCAGTGGAATGGTTTAAGCACTGTTTTATGGGCCATACTAGAAGGAACATGGAGGACAATGGTGCTAAGAGTTATTTGAGTTGTTGTGGCCGGGCACAAGAGGTTTCAGAGGAGAATTTTAGTGTGTTGCCTAAAGACCATTCTTGTGATACTTTGGTGAAGAATGTGGCTGCCTTTTGCTCTTGTCCAAAGAATTTGCCTGAGGTTAAAGTGAAGAGATTTGATTAATTCCATTGGCAGAGGAAATCTCAAAACAGACTAGTATAGACTCTGTTACTTGGTTGTTAGTGGTAACTCTGAAGATTTATAATGAAAAGGAGCAAGCTCAGCAAATAAAAATACAAAATGTACAAATTGAGAAAAGGAGGACCAGCAAGTAGAATAGAGCTAAATTCTGTGTTCAAGGAGGTAAATGGATTAAGAAATAGAGTAAAGAGATTGATGACCTCAGAGCAAGATCCTGCCCAACTAAGTTTTCAACTTGTGAAAAGGAACTAAAGAAAAGATTAGGACTGGGTGTGGTGGTGCACACCTTTAATCTTAGCTTTGGGAAGGCAGAGAATGGTGGATCCTTGAGTTTGGTCTACAGAGCAAGTTAAAGGGCAGCCAAGTTTAGGCAGCAAAGGTAACAATCAAAAACAGAAAGCTGGTGAAGATGTAATTGAACAAAGGGGCCATGTTCCAGTCCCAACAAGCAGCAGAACTGGGCAGCTTCAGCCACATGGTTCTGGTTTCAAGTTAAGGATATAAGAAATGGGTTATAGAAATTTCCCCCTCAACCTAGGAAAACTGCTGAGGCCAGGCATGTGTCAGGGGTGACCCTGAATGGAGGCCTAGAGAGGCCATTGTGTGAATCTGTGAAGTTAAATCGAGGATTGCTTCGGGGACCCCCAATATGTTGGAGATGCCAGAACTGTGGGATACCTGCCGAGGAAAGCTGCTAATGGACTGGAACCAGCCCAAGAGAGAGAAGTGTGTTGAAGTTAACAAAGCTGAAAGAAGTTGGAGATCTGAAGAATGTTTTGAAATCAGACACGGAGATGCAGAGTTTGGAGTTTGCCATCTGGTTTTCAGTCTTGCTTTGGTTCAGTATTTCCTCACTATGCCTTTTGGAATGGCAATGTATATCCTGTGCCATTGTATGTTGGAAGTATGTGATCTGCTTTTTCATTCTGATTTTTACTGGGGATTGCAGTTAGTGTATTGCATGAATCTCAGAAGAGACTTTGAATTTTGGACTTTTAATTATTCTTGACACTGTGATAGACTGTGGAGACTTTTGAGGTTGGACTAAATGTATTTTGTATTTTGATATAGTTACAGGCTTATGGGGACTAGGATGTAGAATGTTGTAGTTTGAATGTAATTGACCCCTATAAGCTCATAGGGAGTGGCACTATTAGGGGGTGTGGCTTTGTTTGAGTAGGTATTGCCTTGTTGGAAGCAGTGTATCACGTGGAGGTGGCCTTTGAGGTCTCATGTATATGCTGAAGGCATGCCCATTGTCTCAGAATAGTTCTTGTCTTCTGATCAAGATATAGCCGGCACCATATCTACCTTCATGTTGCCATGCTCCCCTTTATGATGACAATGGGCTGAACCTCTGAACTGTAAGCCACCACCTCAATTAAATATTTTCCTTTATAAGAATTACCATGGTCATGGTGTCTTTTCACAGCAGTAGAGACCCTAAGACATTGCCATTCTAAAAGGGAAGGAATCAGTGCACAGTGAAAAAACATTAGAACAAAGCAAAACTGAAACCCAGAGAGACAGACTCCAAATCCTGTAGCTTCATGTCTGGTGTCAAAAGGTATAGGCAGCTCTGCCCTTGTAACTTTGCATCCTGTAATATACTTCTGTTTCTAGTCTTGGATCCACTTCCTATGTGCAGCTGTCCTTGGCAAAATGTCTTATATCTCTGGCCTATGCAACATTTTGGGGGTCTCATTGCAACCCAGGCTTCACTTGTATAGCTTTATGCAGCAGCTTCCAGATAGGGACTCCCCTATTATGCCTTGCCTAGCCCAATAGCTCTTTGATATTATGGTGGAAGATTTCATAACTCATTTAGTCATACACCCTTGCCACATGGAAAACACTACCAATTTCATCTACTAGCTTGGGTTGGACCCTCACCCTCTTGAACTACATTAGTAGCAGCTTTTTAATGCAATGACTTCCATGAGCCTTATACTCTCTTCACAGGCTGGAAACTTTGCTAGTTAGGGTCTTAGCCTGAGGGCACCTTTCTCTTTATTCCAGTACAGATCTGGCCTAAAGGAGAGCTTTTTATACCAAAGCCATTCTGTCATTATCCTATTAATTTGTTGTTAATTTAGTAATGAATAGATTCATTAACAAGGACAGAGCCTTTATGTCCCAGCCACCTCTCAAAGGTCCCACTTTGCAAATAACAATTTTTGGGGGGGTGTTTTTCCAGGCAGGGTTTCTCTGTGTAGCCTTGGAGACTGTCCTAGAACTCTCTCTGTCAACCAGGCTGGCCTCAAATTCACAGAGGTCTGCTTGCTTGCTTCTGCCTCCTGAGGGATTAAAGGCATGCGCCATCACCGCCCAGCTGCAAATGTAATTAATACATGACTTAGTGCTTAATTCCCCCCAAATCCCACAAGGTTAATTTTGTAGCTCTGGCTGACCTGAAACTGGCTATGTAGACTGCTAGGCTGGCCTGAAACTGACAAGAGCAACTTGCCTTTTCTTCCCAAGTGCTGTGATTCAAGGCGTGCACCACTGTGCCCAACTGCTTAATTTAGGATACATTCATGCTATAGTCCTAACTGTAAGTGTTTTGTCGGGATGGGTCAGGACAGGATGGAACAGGAGTGGGTCAGGTATTCTGGCACTTGGGAGTCACAGAATACTCAGTGTTACACAGCTCAGGTGGAAAGGTATCCTGGAGCTCGGGAGCCAAGGATACTGAGTGTTAACACAGCTCAGATGTAAAGGTATCCTTGGAGCTCGGGAGCCAAGGACCACCACAGGTTGCAGTAAGCTTGGCAGCTTACAGCCTTGCCTCAGAGAAAGGCTTCTCCCGTGTGTCAGCTCCGCTCCGGCAGGACAGGGTCTTCCAGCTGGGGATGTTCGCCTAGTGTAGCAGTTTTGCTCCGCAGGAGGTTTCTCGGGCGAAGTTGCTACAGTTCAGCTCTGCTCCTGGAGAGCGGAGAACAGGGAGCCGGGAGCAGAGTGTAACAACTCTGCTCTGCCAAGGAAGGTTTCCCGGGCAAGTGTTACAGCGCTGCTCGCTCTGCTCTGCCCAGGGTCGCCTCTGCTTGCTCTGCTCTGCTCTGCCCAGGATCGCCTCTGCTCTGTCGCCCCCGCAAAAGAAGATCTTCACCCGAAGCTCATCCAAAGGTGTTTATTGGAAGACAGCTGGACCAGCCAAGCTGAACATACACAGGGTTTATATAGGGATTGGGGAAGTTTTTCCAGAGTAGGGATTGGTCCGATTTCAGTGCTGAGCTCAGATTGGCTAGAGCTCTGCTCCGGGATTAGTTACTTTTTTTACACAGGATTAGGGTCAGATTTGGCTCTGGTTTCAGGGCCAAAGTGTGTTTCTTTCTCTGGTCCTTTTTAGCCTTTTGCCTCCAATTTTAGGGCCAGGGTACATTTCTTCCACTGACTCTGATTCCAGGGACAAAGTGTGTTCTTTTGGCACTGGTTTTAAGGTCAGGGTACATTTCTTTGGTTGTGGTTGCAGGGCCAAAGTGTGTTTCTTTGGCTCTGCTCAGGGTGTGTTTCTTTGAATGGTCCCTTTTCCCTACACTAACTGTAGGCAGAGTTTTCCTGTCCTGCAGTTGTACTGAAATACATACACTGAGACTTTATATTAATGATAAATTGCTCAGCCAATATCTCAGGCTTATTTTTAACTAGTTCTTATATTTTAAGTTAACCATTTCCTTATTTACTCTGCACCACGTGGCGGCACCTTTATTATCATGGCACGTTCATCTCCTGCTACCTCTGTATCTGGCTGGTGACTTCAGATTCTGCCCACGTTCCTCCCAGCATTCTCCTAGCCTGACTCCCCTGCCTAACCTTATCTTGTCCAGCTATTGGCCAGTCAACTTCTTTATTAAACCAATCACAGCAACAAATCTTTCAGTGTACAAAAGGATTATTCCACAGCACCTTATTTTGGGAATTGTCCTGAAAAATTGGTGAGACACATTGTGTTTTAGCCTTGTTCATAATTCAGGAACGAGAATAGCTTTCTTATAAGGCAATTTTCCTAAATGTTTTACTATTTTATTGATTTAGTCACAAATAGTCTCTGTAAAAACACAACCCTAGTCCTAAGAATTATAGTCATTAGTCACCTTTTCTGTCACTGCAAATTATTTTGTGTATATAATTACAATTATTATTATTACTTTTTTTAGTTTTTCGAGACAGGGTTTCTCTGTGGCTTTGGAGGCTGTCCTGGAACTAACTCTTGTAGACCAGGCTGGCCTCGAACTCACAGAGATCCGCCTGCCTCTGCCTCCCAAGTGCTGGGATTAAAGGCATGCGCCACCACTACCCGGCTTGTGTATATAATTATTATTCACAACGAAGTGCTTCTAAGCCCCGTGTTTTCAGTATTCTGCAGTTGACAATACTTTCAAGCAATTAAATGTTATATACGTTAAAATTCTGAAAATAGAATAACATGAACATTACTATTCTGGGAGTATGTCTTTCCTTATGTTTTACTTGATATATACCATACAGTTCCTACTGTTGTGTATCTCAGATTATCATTTCCCACATTTAATTAAGATAGGGTAAATATCATTGCAGTGGAGATTATTTTTTAGACGATAAACCTCAGCTAAATTTTTGTTGATATCTAGTTTTTCATTTTATGTTTTTATTAATTTCTGAGGGGATTTTGTTTCTCTCTTTTTAAAGTGCCACCAACTTTTCATTTCTCTATCTTCACTGCTAGGTTTTGAATTTCTGATTCAGCTTGTCTTTATCCTTATTTAATTATCTTTAAAATTCCTATTTGAAGCATTGATTTTGCAGTTTTTTTCTTTTTCTTCTTTTGGTCTGAGTCAGGTTTTCTCTGTGTAGTCCTGTAGTCCTGGCTGTCTTGGAATCCACTCTGTAGACTAGGCTGGCCCTGAACTCACAGAGATCTGCCCTGCCTCTGCTTTCCAAGCCCTGGAATTAAAGGTGTGTACTAACACAGCCTGGTTTGCAGTTTTGCTTTTACCCTTATTTTGTAGTTGTAGTAGTAGTTGTAGTTGTGGTTGTTCCCCCATAATAAAGGTTAGGAAGTGAGCTTAAAGAAGTTATTGAGGTTATTCTGAGATTTGAATTTAGGTTCACTTTCTAAAGTCTGCATTCCTTTCTTTGTACCTAAGCAGTGTTTCTCTACTCTTTAAGATACTAATATTGCTAGAGTCACAATGTGGATTACTGAAAGAATCTACTTAATCTGTCTTTCTGTTGCCTTAGGTAAATCTCACTGTTGACAGAGTGATCTTTCTAAAAAGCCAATCTTTTCCTTTTCAGTATAAAAATGGTAAAGGAAGTATTTTGAATGATGTATTTCTATCTTTCCCTGTACTTTTTAAAATGTTTTGTGTCTATGCTACTCATCAATCACATTGCAAAATTGAATTGCAACTGTAATCTGTCATAACTGCATGTCCCAATATTCATTACTACTTACCTCAGTTTGGATACCCATCCTTCAGAGACATGTTCAAGGCTTAGTGACAATCCTGGGACTATTGGGAAGTGGTAGAACCATTATGCCACTAAAATCCTTACCTTGGGAGGAATGTGAACAATAGCTCCTTTCTGTTCTTAGGTCCTAATGAGAAACCAAAGTATGATTCTATCAGTTCATCCCCAGGAGCCAGTGAACTTACTGGGCTTACTTATAGAGTATAGATGAGGACAGGAACATGGATGATTCCAAAGTAGCCAGACTGGAAATTTTCACCCAGCGTGGTTGATGACCAGGTTAGACAACATAGAGCCCTCTTCCCTTAGTCTTCAGCTTGTATATTCTAACCCTGTCCACAGGGCTCCAAGGCCCTAAGGCCAACACATTAATGAGAGGAGTGGCTGGATACTCAGGTTGAGGGCCAGTGATCCTCTCTGTTTCCATCCTAGGAGGGAATGTCAGCCATCTACAGGTTTGCTTGTGATGTAACATCCTAAGTAAGGGTCATCAGTTCATGAAGATGACACAACCTAAAAGCAGGATGCCACAGTCTCCGTGGCTGAGCTGTTTGCAGTTGATAACTGCTGGGAGAGGATAAACCCGGGGTGTAGAAACCACACTCTAGGGCAGACCCCAGCTCAGGAGTACTCCAGGTGTGGTCCTGGTCCCTTGCCCTACCACCCACTATGTTTTGGCCCTTTTAGTTTTTTAAGTTTTGTTTTTTCTGTTTTTCTTGAGAGAGAAAGAACAAAAGTGAAGTTGGGTGGATAGGGAGGTGGAGAGTGTCTAGAAGGAGTTGGGAGGGGAGAGAATGTGAACAAAATATATTTTATAAAAAAATCTAAACACCAATATATTTAAAACAAAATGCAGTGGGTGCCTAGTGGGAGGTAGTTATGTCACTGGGAACATGTTCCTGAGCATGATATGTAGAACTACCCTGTCTGTTTTTTATTTTCTGGTGACCATGAATGACATGAGCAGCCTTTTAGGACTCCAAAGCAGAAATCTTCCAAGACCTTCCCTGGAATAGTGTGTGCCTGCATACTTCTGTTATAGAACCACATTCAAACCTTGCTTGCTCTTTTCATGTGTTTTGCTATAATGCCATGGACCCAGTTTATTATGTTTACTTAGTCTCAGTATTTCGTTGGCAGTTACAGGACAGGATTTCTAGTTTTGGCAAAGTTGTTTATTTGCTGTGTTCTTTCAGGCAAAGCCACAGTATCTTTCTGGGCCTTCATGGTCTCATCCATTTAATAAAAATATTACCGTTTTTTAAATTCCTTATTCATATGTTACAGAAACTCTGATTTTGTGATTTCACATATAAGGTTTTTGAAAAGATAGGTGGCACATTGGTAGTGACATAACAGGGTTTTACTTTGACAAAATAGTACTTGGTTTTAATCCTTGATTTGTTACACAGAACTCCTTGAAATTTCCTCAGTCGGGCAGGTAGGAGGTGACTCTTAGCTAGTCTTAGATAACTTTAGGATTGACTTTAACACAGTGTTGGAGGTTCTAGTCTACGATCAAATGGTCTTTTTCGCTTTGGACTTGGAGTGAGCAGTGCCTAATGGTTGGCTGAGTGCTTGTTAGGGGAATATTAGTTATGGAGGGAGAGAGAGAAAGAGAAAGTGGTTCGGTTTCATATCTCCCTTAGGGGTGTGCCCTCCGTGACCTTAGGACCTCCAGGCAAAGTTTTGATCCTCAGTAATTCCGCTACTTCCCAATAATAGTGGTGTGGGACCAAGCCATTAACATGTTGGAATATCCAGCATGCAAACTATGGCACCATTCTTCACTTTGTAACCTTGTGATTCCTTTCTGGCTACCGATAATGCTTTTCACTAGCAAAATCAGTTTGGCTCCTGAGTTTTAAACAACTGAAATGCTGGCTCTTAGGCAGTTGGCAGCTCAATAACAGGATGCACTTGAGCTGCCCAGAATTAGACGGAACAAGTGGAATAGGAAAAATGAGAAGGCATGTGGGTAGTTTCTTGGTTTATTGATGTTTCCTCTCAGCAGCACAGACTGCTCTGGAAGAGAAATGTGCCTTTCTTTCGGAAGGGGTGTGCCTTAGAAAGCTTTTAATCCTGAGAGGCAGTCTGTTTCCTACTCACTCTGGCAGATGTGCCTGCTTTCCCCTTGGGGAACATGTGGAGGAAGGCAGCAAATGGGTGCTTGTAGTGTTGAGGTTAAGTTAGTTAGGGGTTGAATCAACTTAGAGTTAACAGCCAGCACATCTGTAAGTAATTCATAGTAAGTAATTCTGTGAGAGCAAAACAGCAAGATCTTGTTGAACAAATGAGGAATAATGTTCTCTCCTCTTGTACGTTCTTTCTAACCAAACATGAGCCATTTTTTGTGGTCTGGTTTCATTACGTACTTTGATTTCAAGATATAGTCTGTTAGAGTAACACTCTTCCCTTTAAACCCTGCGCCCACTGTTGTTACAGTACATGAAGATTTACAAAAGTGGTGTCAGTATAATCTGTCTTATTATTTTAGTTTGCTTTCTGTTGCTGTGATGAAACACCATGACCAAAAACAACTTGGGGAGGAGAGGGTTTAGGCTTGCACATCCCAATTGCAGTCTGTTGTTGAGGGAAGCCAAGGCAGGAACTGGAGCAGAGATGATGGAGGAATGTTGCTTACTGGCTTGCTTAGCCTGCTTTCTTAAATAGCTCAAGATCTCCTGCCCAGCACTGTCCACAATGGACTGGGCCCTTTCCCACATCAATTATTAAAGAAAATGCACTAAAGTCTTGTCCACAGGCCAGTCTCAGTAGAGGTTTTCACTTCTTCAATGACCTTAGTTGGTCAAGTTGACAAAAAAACAAACAAAACCCCCAAATAAACAAAAACAAAACAAAACAAAAAACCAACAAACAACAAAACAAAACAAAAAAACCTAACTAGCACACTCATATTTACCAGAAGAGTATTAGTTCCAGGTACCCTACATATTCTTGCTGTAGATGCCAGTCATTTTATTTTTCCCATTCTTTTAAGTTAGAGAATCATTTTGTTGGGGTTTTAATTTATACTTCTCTTGTTAATAATGGGCACTTAGTGATGGTATTTTTTCTAAGTGCCTTGAATTTTTTGTTCTATTTTTGTTTTTTTCTTCTATTCAAGTTATGTGTTTTCCTTTTGATTCACAAGAGTTCTTTATATTTTCTGAATAAGACCCCTTTTTTGTGTGATGCAAAGACCTTCCATTCTGTGTTCTGTTTTTTTACTCTTTTAATGAAAATCTTCAGTGAACAAGAATTAATAATCTTATTATAGTTGTAACTTTTCCTCTATTGATTTTGATATTTTGATTGTGTTATGAATGAAATCTCTGTCTATCCTATGCACATGGACATTTTTTAAGAAGCCTTATTTCTTTGCTTATTTAGAGCTGTAATTCTTTGGGATTGTTTAAAATTTTTTAAAGATTTATTTATTTTATTTTATGTGTATGGGTATTTTACCTGCATGTATGTGGTGCATTATGTATATGACTGGTGCCAGTGGAGGCCAGAAGAGTGTATCAGATTCCCTGGAACTCGAGTTACTTGTGGACTATTATGTGGGTTCTAGGAACTCAACCCAGGTCCTCTGCAAGAGCAACCATCTATCTCTTCAGCCACAGAGGTTGATTTTGAGTGTGGTATGGGATGGGCTGAAGTTTCTTGTTCTTGTCTTTCTCCTTATAGTGTATCAATTTGATTTACTTTCTCTTATTGAAAAGACCATTATTTTACTTATTTTCTGCAGTGATAATTTTTGTTACAAATCAAGATTCCTTATATGTGTGAGTTTATTTTTGAACTCCTCCCTCCCTCCCTCCCTCCCTCCCTCCCTCCCTCCCTCCCTCCCTCCCTCCCTCCCTCCCTCCCTCCCTCCCTCCCTCCCTCCTTCCCTCCCTCCCTCCTGGTTTCTCTGTTTAACAGTCCTGCAAATGTTTTTTTTTTTGTTTGTTTGTTTGTTTTTTTGGTTTTTTGGTTTTTACGAGGCAGGGTTTCTCTGCATTGTTTTGGAGGCTATCGGTCCAGCCCAGCCTCGAACTCACAGAGGTCCGCCTGCCTCTGCCTCTCAAGTGCTGGGATTAAAGGCGTGCGCCACCAGCACCTGGCTCTTATTCTTCTTTATTGGTTTGAATATCATTGCTTCAATACCCTCCTGTTTTAGTTTCTGTAGATTTAGAGATACTCTTGATAACCTAATAATATAGGACCTTGGCATTATCATTTTTAAGGTGTTCTTGGCTCTTTTTTGCATATTTATTTATATTTACTATTAGGTTATTAGTTTCCAAAGAAAATATAGTAGGATTATAATCAACATTGTTTCTGGAGAGGTTTAACTGAGGAGTGAAGACCCATTGAAGATGTGGGTGGCATCGTGCCATGGATTGAGGCCCATGATTAAATAAACAGGTAGAAAGGAAGCCAGCTGAATATCAACAGTCATTTCCTTCTGCTTCCTACCTTAGAGGTACCAATGTGACAAGCTGTCTAACTTTCCTGCTGCCATTCCTTCTCTGTCATGAAGGAATATGTCCCCAATCTGTGAGGCAAAATAAACCCTTTCTTTGAAGCTTCAGTTGCTTTTATAAAGTATTTTGTCACAGTAATAAGAAAAATAATAGTTTCTAAGACCAAGCTGTCTGCAGTCTTATTTCTTTATAATGGCCATCTTTTGCCTTCAAACATTTTGATTTTAGACTACAAATACTATTATTAACCCCATTTTACCAATTGGGAAACTGAAGCAGAGAGGAATTAAGTAACTCTTAAAATCACATAGCTAGTAAGTGATGGAGCTGGAATACAATGAATTTCTTTTTACGAGACTGTAAGAGTATTTTTTAAAACGGGGTTATGAAGCGTCTATGCATAACTTTGGAAGTCACAAAGAGCTTATGGAAAATATCTCTGGTATGATGTAGTAAAAGATGTTTTTTTGTGGGTACCTAATATGTATGTTGAAAAAGTATAGTTTTCTTTAATACTGACTGCATCAAAATCACTTGAACTTGTACAAATAACTTCTGGGCTCCATTCCAAATAACCTCATTGGTAGCAGAACTTGATACAGGAAACACATCTGGGTTTCTAGCTTACTGTGGGGCAGACATTATACACGTCTTCATTATTACAACAAAATAGATAATTTAAAAACTGCTTAATTGAAAATGAATAATTATCGTTGCTAACTTTTGTAAGTACTTTGCCTTTTAAAATGGTTTTTGTTTTTGTTTTCGAGACAGGGTTTCTCTGTATTGCTTTGGAGGCTGTCCTGGAACTCGCTCTGTAGACCAGGCTGGCCTCTAACTCACAGAGATCCCCTGCCTCTGCCTCCTGAGTGCTGGGTTTAAAGGTGTGTGCCACCACCACCCGACTCCACCTTTCTTTAAGTTAATATTTTCCATGTTCCTTGTAACATTATTTACATTAGATAGGATATTAAACAACATAAACCAGACACAGAAAGACAAGTATCACTTACATGTGAAATCTTAAAAAAGCTGAACTACTAGCAACGGTTTAGAATGATGGTTGCCAATGATTATTTACTGCACATGAGAATGGATATATTAACCAAAAAGCATAAACCTTCAGCTACACCATGAGTACATTCTAGAGAGCCAATGCAAATCATGTAGTGTTTTAGTCAATAATGCTGCCTGTACTTTTTACTTCTTCAAATTGTTCTAAGATCATAGATCATAAGTGTCTTCTTCCCCTCTACCGTGCATACGCATGAGTGTACAACACACATATGGTAACTAATTATAGTAATGATATATTAATTCAGTTGTGATAATCATTATTATATATGTATATGTCAGGTCATCACCTGTATAGCTTGAATATATAATTTTTGTTAGTTATACTTAAACATGACCAATGGTCAGTTAGTCAGATATATATATATACATATATATACACACACCATTTGAAGATTTGCCTATTAGAATATGGGTGTTTACCATTTAAAATACTACACTGTTATGAAACAGCTTTCTAGGTGCTTTTTATCTTTCCAAACTAGAACTGTATACCTGTTAGTCAACAATTCTTCCTTTTCCTTTCCAAAGTTTCCAGTAACTACCATTCTGTTTGTCTATGAATTGTACTATTTTTGTTAGGTACCTCATGTAAATAGTATTTGTATGTATAACTGGCTTATTTCACTTGGTGTAATGTTTTCACAGTCTGTGTGTATTGTAATAGGACAGAATTTTCTTTTTTTTAAAAGACAAATAGTATTTTACTTACTGTATTAGCATGCTACATTGCATTGGTCCATTCATCCACTGATGAACGTTTTGGTTACTTTGCCTTTTGCTGCTGTGAATAGTGGGACTGAACACGGACGGGTATGCATTTACCTCTCTGAAATGACTTTCAGGTTTTTTGCTATCTATCTAAGGTAGGATTGCTGTCTATCCTCCAGATACTTTAAAGTAGATGGTGTACTGCTGTGGCAAAGTATTATGGCACTTTTGAGAAGGGTTTTACTTGACTCAACTTATGCTGGCGCTGTGTGGAGAGATCAAGAGTGTAGGCCAAGAGTGGGAGCTGGAGATCAATTTAGAAACTATGGAAATGCAATTGCAGAGGGACTGTGGTGGTGGTTTGGACCAGAGTGAGCAGAGGGTTACTCAGCATCTAAAATTTAGAGATAAGGAATTCTTTATAGATTCAGCATTGATTTCAAATGCGCAATTTGTGAGAAAGAAGGGTTGTCGTCCCCTACCCTTGAACTTTAGAAACAGAATTGTTAGCACTGCTGAGCATTTGTCATGATTGAGAGATGTGGACCAGGAGCATCTCCCCAGATACCTAATGTAGAATCTTGTGATCCTTCCTAGTCCTCTTTAACTTCCATCTCTAGTATTGACGTGCTCTTAAAGGGAAGGTATGCGTTTGAAGTCGTCTCATGTTCAGACTAAATGGAAATTTGTTGTTTTGCTATTTTGAGACTAGACTTACTGTGTAGTGTAAGTTTGCCTAAAACTCGGCAATCTTACTGTCTCAGCCCCTTGAATGCTGAGGTTAGGCATGAGCCGCATACCCAGGTTATGCCTTTATGCCTTATAATCTAATTCATACCAGTCTTTCACTGCTACCTGACCCAAGCCTTTGCTACAGTCTCACAAAACTTGTTACCTGAGCAGTCTAAAATGTTTATACTTTTGCACTTTAGAATAGTAAATTACAGGTGTGGTGGCACACACTTTTTTTTAAAAATAAATTTTTATTTAAATTAAAAACAATCTTATTTTACATACCAATTCCAGTTCCTCTCCCTTCCATCCCCCTGACCCCCCCCCCCATCCACCTCTCCTGGGAGGGTGAGGCCTCCCATGAGGGATCATCAAAGTGGTACACACTTCTAATACCAGTACTTGGGAGGCAGGGAGGCAGGGAAGCAGTGTCAGAATCTCTGTGAGTTTAAGGTCAGCCTGGTCTACAGAGTGAGTTCCAGGACAGTCAAGGCTACAGAGACCCTGTCTCGAAAATCTAAAAACAAAAACCAAACCAAGAAAACCAATACAAAACCAGAATCCTTTCATGATGCTCTTACCCTTGTCTCTTCCCATAGAAGCCATCATCTTTTAGAGGTGGTTTGGGTACCACTCTTCTTCACAGTGACATTGATATTACATATACTGTTTTTTCTGAATTATATCCTTTATGTTCCTCTACCAAGACTTCAATACTGGGGAGAAAAAATTATCAGCTTTGAGGTTATAAGAAAGTCTAGAGAAAGATACCGTATTAAAATATTTGAAAAGTAAGGGCTGGAGAGATAGCCCAGCAGCTTATACTGTGCATGCTTTTACTGAGGACTCAGGTTCATTTCCCAACACCCACATTGGGTAGCTCATAACTGCCTGTAACTCCAGCTCCAGGGAGTCTGGCACCTCTGTTCTCTCTAGGTACCTACAATCATATGCACATACCCACCCACTCACCTACACATGAATAACAATTAAAAATAGCAAAAGAGCTTTAAAATTTGTATTTGAAAAATAGTAATTTAGAAAAAAGTTTATAAGAATAAATTTAAATGCAATTGGTTGTTAGCAATAACCTGTTATAGTTATGAAATTTAAAATTACTCAAGAAAAATGATTTTCTTTTCATTCTAGAAAGGATAAAATGCTATTAGGAGTTTTTTAAAGGACACATTGGCATATTTAAATATTATTTAATTTTGCTTACATGTATGTGTGTGTGTGCTTGCATGTCTCTGTGTGGGCATCACATGTGTCCAGTACCTTCTGAGGCCAGATGAAGCCTATTGGAGCTCCTGGAACTGCAGTTATACGGGGCTGTGGGCACCCAATGTAGGTTTTGGAAACTGAACCTGGGTCCTTTGCAAGACCATCACTCTTAACCACTGAGCTATCTCTTCAGCTCCTACATTAGTTTATAATTATAATCTCATATTCTGTTTTATACCTTTCCATTTTAGTGTGGATGTTTATATCTGCTCTTATTTCTTTAACTTGCCAGTATGTAAGTAGGGAAATTTTCATCTCAATTTCTTTCTTATAGCTCACTAGACTTTAACAGTATATATGAGGTAGAAACTAGAAATTACCTACTTCGTAACTATTGAGAGATAAACTTCATTAGAAACTCTCACTGATATAAATGATAATGCTATTATGTGGATAAGATTGTAATAAGAGTACCTTTCTACTTAGGGAATAATCCATGAGAATAATAGAATTCTGCCTTGTTCACAATTGTTATGTTAGTGTTCAGACAGTTCTAGGTTATTAACTAAAAAGTTTGCTGGCTAGGCTAATGCTAGATTGTATATAAGGTGTTAGCATAAATGGAAGAAAGAACATCTTGGTTCTGTTGGAAGAATTGACGTGATGGTAAGATGGGAGTTGTAATGGCAAGATGGGAATTGTGAATACTTAAGTACTAGTAGTATCCTATGGGTTAAATATCTGTTGCTTAGGTACTTTGAAATTATTTTAATTGTGATATATTGCATGAAATAACAAACAAAAATGCATTGATTTCTGTACTTCCAGTATTTTCCAGAAATGGAAAATAGAGATAATTGATAAAACAAAGCTAATATTGCAATAATTTTTACTCTCTTTTACAAGCTTTCCAAACATGGAATTTGCAAGATTTAGTTAAACCATTTAATTTGATCTACTAATAATGTATACCTTTACATAGAAATACACTTATCATTTTTATTTTCAATAGATATTTAAATATATTTTCTGTATTCTAATTGTGTTCTTGGAATGTATTAGTTTTAGTATTTAGTTTCATTTATATGCAACCAAACTAGTGCCTCACATTTTAAAATCTCAGATTATACTTGATTCATTTGAATATAAAGTGAAATATATGGGGATGGGGAGGCAGTAAGCAGAAATTATCAGAAGTGTGAAGAGAAAAAACTCACAGATTTGAAATAACATTTGAACAACTAGGCTATTAGGGAAGCCAGTAAACAGTTGGCCCAACAATTACCTCTTCAGTAGTTTTGTTAGAACAACATAGTATCAATTGGTCAATTTCAATTCCCTCAAGGTCGGTACTGCTTGGAGAGTCTTATTGGTCTATGTAGGGCCATCATTATTGCCATAGTTCCAACAGTGTTTGGAATGGGGCACAAATGATTTCCGAAAGTAAAAACAAGATCCTTAATCAAAAACTTTATACATACTATGTTTTATTATGGTAAAGTTAGAAGCATGTAACAGAAAATGTTATTTATTAAGGGAACATTCAGTATTTTGTTTAAATAAGAATTTCAAGGTGTATTTATTTCCTTTTATAGCATTCTTCATTTCACTAGTTCAGTTACCTATTTTGTTAAATTTTTATCTCCCCCTTTTTTCCATTGCAGGCAGCTATCAATGGTGTAATACCCCAGGAAAATGGCATTCTACAAAGGTATGTTACAAAACACTTAGTGGTTTGATGATAGTTTATCAGAAAAAAGAAGTTTGGGTAGTTCACTTTTTTAAAAAAAGATTTATTTTTGTTTTTTGTGTATGAGTATTTTTGTTTGCATGTATGTAAGTGCAGCATTTGCACTCAGTGTCTGCAGAGGCAGGCCAGAAGACACCATTGGGTACCATGGGACATGAACTGAAGTTTCAGGTGATTGTAAGTTGTCATGGGAGTACTGGGAACAGCAATCTCTTAACTGCTGAGCCAACTCCATATTGGTATCTCCTGGGTTTACCTTTTAGTGGAACTTTAGACTTTTGGTCAGTAAGTTCATTAATACAGGCATTGTTATTTTATATCATTTGTTAATTAGTTCTCTGAAGTTAATTCTCTAAAATTTCCAAACAGTCCCTTCTCCCTTTCCTTTTTTGGAACAGAGTCTCATATATTTGTAGCTATATCTGGTCTCAAATCACTTTTCCCCTGCTTCCATCTCCTAGGTGCTGGTATGACAGGAATGGGAAGTCTCATTTTTACTATAAAATCTATATGTTTTGCCAGTTAATAATGTAAAGTTTTAGAGTGATTTGGTGTTTTCTAATTTTTCCAAAAATCATCCTTTTAGTCATAAGATGTAAAGAACTGAAATTAAGCTATGACGCAATAGCTGCAGAATATGGCTGTCACCTCATAATTCAGGCTTTCTATCCAAGCTGACTACACAGTCTTTCTCCCTTCCCTAGTTGCTTTCTAACTCAGGATAACTTGTAGCAATTTCAGTAACTCTTTAGTGATGACACATCCCGGCTCTATCTGAAATAGCCACTGTTAACGTGTGGAGTAGTTTTATTGGCTATGTGTATTTGTGACAGGTGAAATTGGAAGATGATTCTAAGAGAGAACTGTAATGTTTAAAACATACTTAAAAAGAAGTGGGTGATGTTTTTATTCTTTTTTCCTTTTGAAAGTGGGATACTGGTTCTGGATTAAAATAACTCAGTTTAAAGTCGGAGGAGATGAAACAGTTTTCCCTTCCAAGCATAGTTTAATTTTTCTTTTCTTTTCTTTTTTTTTTTTTTAATATGTGCCCCTTCTGTTCTGTTATTTCAGACTCTTGGCTTGAGTTTTGGTGGCTGGGACTTCCAAGTCATGGAAGCATGATCCGCTAAGTGCAGATGAGGCAAGCAGAAATAGTGGGCTAGGAATAAAGTTGTGGAGAGGAAGAAAAGTGCTGTTGTAACAGCTTCAATAATCCAACCAGATTTGCAAAATTGTGCTATATTTGGCAGGAAACTGTATTTAGGATGGAAGCAAGAGTTTGTTTCATGCCTATACCACTTTTAATGATCTAATGGAAAGCTGTTTTCCAATTCCCCTTTAAAATTTGTTACGTTTGGTCCAGAGTAAATATGGCTGCTAGCCAGAGTCTGTAGCAGCAGCTGTTTTGGTTTGGGTTGGAAGGGTGATTTAAAAGCATTCACTTAGCTGTATTGACGCTCTTGTCCAGAAAAGCAAACCAGATAATTACAGCAACTTCCTTCATGTTCACTTTTATAAACTTGCTTTAGAAAGTTTTAGACTACTAAATACCACTCCAGTTTCATCTTGATGAAGGGCTGTGCCATTGTTTCCTCTGGGACTTTTAGTCAGTGGGTACTGAAGACGTATTGGACTTTATCCATTTGTTATGGCAACTGTAGAGATTCTTTCCCCTGGAAATATTCCAACTCTCTTGTTACAGATGTTGCTTTTGCTCTTGTTTTATTAATGATGAGAAATTTAGTATCCTCTAGTAAATCCTATAGTATTTAGGGTCTAAATTTGATCAGAGTGGGGTTTTATTAGCTTTCCTTGTTTCAATGCCAGTGTGAGAAAATAAGTGGTATCTAGTAAATTTCTCAACTGTTTCCTTCTTGTGTTCTTTGGTTTTAAAGTCACTGTGAGTTTATATAACTGAAAATGGGTCTGTGTGTCAGGAAAATAAAAGAATTCTTTCATAGTTAACACTAAAAGGAGAAGACATAGCACTAGATGTGTATGTAGTCACTTAAAAGGGTAATTGTTTTGTATCTTTGATTTAACTTAAATATAGTTTATATAGGACCAACTCTTAGTTTATACTTTAACTGAAGAGCAGAATCAAATACTTTAGAAGTATGTATTTCTGTGTGTCTCAGGTTTATTTCTCTTGGTGAGATAAAGTACTCCAACCAAAACAACTTAAGGGAGAAAGGGCTTATTTTAGCTCACAGTTCCAGGTTATAGTCTATCATACCAGGGAAGTGCAGGCAGCTGGAACTTAAAACAGCTAGTTGTATTACATCCACAATCCAAAGCAGCGAGGGACAGATGCATTCATGTTTAATATTCAGCTTACTTTATCCACTTTTACACAGTCTTGGAACCAAACCCATTGGTGCTGCCCATTTGTGGGCTGGATCATCTCACATCAGTTCAATAATCAAGATCGTCCCTTACAGTGACACCCACCAACCAACCTGATCTAGACAGTCTCTTAATGAGCATCTTTTCTCAGGTGATTCTAGATTGTGTCAAGTTGATAATTGAAAATAACCATTACATTATTTACCCTACTTATATATATTGAAATTTGTATGTTATAAGATACTATCATGAGATACAGAAATTTTGTTAGTGTATAGTTCTTGGGCACTGGTGGATGTAATTCTTTTGGCCAGAAGTCATAAGACTTTTTGGAGTTTGATTCTTGGAACCCTCATAGTAGTAAAAGAGTACTAGCTCTCACAGTTTGTCCACTGACCTCCACTTGATCATGTTGGATGTACTTCAGTGTGCATGTGCGTGCACATGCATGTGCACACACATGCACAATCAATCAATAAACTGACATTTTAGATTAGAAAGGGAAATTTAAAAGTTATGCCCTTTTAATATTTAAAATAGACATAGTTTTTATTTGTCTCAATAGAATTGTGAAACATAATTTAAAACCAATACAGAACAATCTTAGGAGAGGGAACACACATTAGAGGTATTTTACCATTGTAGTTTAGCTTAGCTTGTATGAAAATAAAGTGGAAAGGTTGAACAAGGGGTATCCTAGTCTCATAAAGGAAACTCAGGAAAAAGTTCAAAGGTGTTCAAACATTTCAGTGGTTGAACTAAGAAATGGTTGAAACTCATAGACTGTAGTAATTCAAATTGTATTTTCAGGTGAAGGCTTTTGAAACTGGAACTACAAAAGAAATGGATTCAGTCTGAAATGAAAGCTGAAGTTTGCACAGACATAGCATTAGAATCATGCGTATCAAACAAAATTGACATCATGGAAATCTAAAAATGTGCAAAACCGTGTGAAAGTGGTGAAAAACTTAAAAAATAGATATAAAAATGTTGAGTAGTTGGGGGTGTTGTCTGCTGTTAGTAATAGTACTATCAAGATACAAAAATATTTTGTCCTATGTTAAACTGAGTTATAAATAGTAATGTATACATTGGTCAAATGGTCTACTTTAAAAATAACTAACAAAGGAAACACCATATCTGAAAGTTATAGTGGGCCTCCATAGCCTCTCCTACCAGGTCATTGTATTCTATTAAACACGTTTTGCCCTTCGCGGGTACTGCTTACATGTAGGTAGGTGGATCTTTTCTAGGCTCATAGTAATATGTGACTGTCTTCCCTGCCAGATTCTGATTATTTAGGAAGATTCCATTTCTTTGATCATATTTTTTAATTTAAATTTTTTATTCATTTTACATGTCAACCACAGTTTCCCCTCCCTCCCTCTAGCTCCCCGCCAACCTCTCCTCAAAAGGGTAAGGCCTCCCATCAAAACTGAGCCAGGATCCCACCAAAGGGAATGGGCTCCAAAAGGCCAGCTCATGTACTAGGAATAAATCCTGGTCCCACTGCCAGGGGCCCCACACAACTGTCACCCACCTTCAGAGGTCCTAGTTCAGTCCCATGCAACTGCACCAGATGTCAGTCCAGAGTCCATGAGCTCATGCTAGCTTAGGTCAGCTGTCTCCATGGGCTTCCCTGTCACAATCTTGATCTCCCTTGTTCATGTAATCCCTCCTCCCTCTCTTTGACTGGACTCCAGGAGCTTGGCCCAGTGCTTGGCTGTGGACCTCTGCATATGTTACTCGATTAAGGTTCTATGATGACAATTAGGGTAGTCACCAATCTGATTACAGGAGAAGGCCAGTTCAGGCAACCTCTCCACTATTGCTTAGAGTCTTTAGCTGGGTTCATCCTTGTGGATTCCTGGGAATTTCACCAGCACCAGCTTTCCCCCTAACCCCAAATTGGTTCCCTCTATCAAGATAATCTTTTTTTTTTTTTGCTCTCCCTCACTGTCCTTCCCTCAACTTGACCATCCCATTCCCTCATGTTTCCATCCCTCATCCCCTCTTTCCTACCTCCCTCCTTCCCCAGTTTACCCAGAAGATCTGATATATTTTCCTTTTCCAGGGTGATCCATGAGTCCTTCTTAGAGTCCTCCTTATTATCTATCTTCTCTGGGGCTGTGCATTATAGTGTGGTTATGCTTTGCTTTATATCTGATACCCACTTATGAGTGTGCACATATCATGTTTGTCTTTCTGGGTCTGGGTTATCTCATTCAGGATGATTTTTTTCTAGTTCCATCCATTTGCCTGCAAATTTCATGATGGTGTTGTTTTTGACCATTGAGTAAATACTCCATTGTGTAAATGTACCTACCACATTTTCTTTATCCATTCCTCAGTCGTGGGGCATCTAGGTTATTTCCAGGTTCTGACTATTACGAATAATGCTGCTGTGAGCATAGTTTGAGCAAGTATCCTTGTGGTATGATTGAACGTTCTTTGGGTATATGCCTAAGAGTGGTATCACTGGGTTTTGAGGTAGATTGATTTCCAATTTTCTAAGAAATTGCCATATTGTTTCCAAAGTGGCTGTACAAGTTTGCACTCCCACCAGCAGTTGAGGAGTGTTCCCCTTACTCCACACCCTTTCCAACAGAAGCTGCCATCAGTGTTTTTGATCTTAGTCATTCTGGCAGGGGTAAGATGGTATCTCAGAGTCGTTTTGATTTATATTTCCCGGATGTTGAAAAGTCCCTTAAATGTCTTTTGGCCATTTGAGATTCTTCTGTTGAGAATTCTCTGTTTAGATCTGTATCCCATTTTAAAGTTGTTTGTTATATTGATGTCTAGTTTCTTGAGTTCTTTATGTATTTTGGAGATCAGCCCTCTGTCAGATGTGGGGTTGGTGAATATCTTTTTCCATTCTGTAGGCTGCTGTTTTGTCTTATTTACCATGTCCTTTGCTTTACAGAAGCTTCTCAGTTTCAGGAGGTCCCATTTATTAATTACTGCTGTCAGTGTCTGTGCTACTGGTGTTAAATTGAGGAAGTTGTCTCCAGAGCCAATGTGTTCAAGGCCACTTCCCATTTTCTCTTCTATCAGGTTCAGTGTAATGGATTTATGTTGAGTTTTTTGATCCACTTGGACTTGAATTTTGTGCATGGAGATAGATATGGATCTATTTACATTCTTCTATATATTGAAATCCAGTTATGCTAGCACCATTTGTTGAAGATGCTTTCTTTTTTGTAATTTTGGCTTGTCAAAAATCAGGTGTTCATAGGTGTATGAATTAATGTCAGGGTCTTCAATTTGATTTCATTGATCCAGGTGCCAATACCAAGCTGTTTTTATTACTATAGTTCTATAGTAGAGCTTTTGAAGTCAGTCATGGTGATGCCTCCAGAAGTTCCTTTATTCTACAGGATGGTTTTAATTATCCTGGGTTTTTTTGTTTTTCCATATGAAGTTGAGTATTGTTCTTTTTAGGGCTGAGAAGAATTGTGTTGGGATTTTGATGTGGATTGCATTGAACTTGTATATTGTTGTTGGTAAGATTTGCCATTTTTACTATATTGATCCCACCTATTCAAAAGCATGGGACACCTTTCCATTTATCTTCTTCAGTTTCTTGTTCTTGTTATATAGGTCTTTCACTTGTTTGGTTAGAGTTGCCCCAAGATAGTTTATATTATTTGTGGCTATTGTAAAGGATGATGCTTCTCTGATTTCTTTCTCAGCCAGTTTATCATATATATAAAGCATGGCTACTGATTTTATTGTGTGTGTGTGTTCATCTTGTACCCTGCCACATTACTGAAGGTGTTTATCAGCTGTAGGAGGTCCCTGGTACAATTTTTGGGGTCACTTATGTATACTATATCATCTGCAAATAGGGAAAGTTTGACTTCTTCCTTTCTAATTTGTATCCCCTTGATCTTCTTTTGTTGTCCTATTGCTCTAGCTAGAACTTTGAGTGCTATATTGAATAGATATGGAGACAGACGACAGCCTTGTGTTGTTTCTGATTTTTGTGAAATCGCTTTGAGTTTCTCTCTATTTAGTTTGATGTTGCCTGTCAGCTTGCTGTATATTGCCTTTATTATTTTTAGGTATGTTCCTTGTATCCCAAGATCTTTATCATGAAGGGATTTTGATTTTGTCTAAGTCTTTTTAAGCATCTAATGGGATGATCGTGTGGTTTTTCTCTTTCAGTTTATGTGGTGGATTTCATTGACAGATTTTTATACATTGAACCATCCCTGCATTTCTGTGATGAAGCCTGTTTGATCATGTTTTTTTGATATGTTCTTGGATTTGGTTTCCAAGTATTTTGTTGAGTATTTTTACATCAATGGTCTTGAGGGAAATTGGTCTGTAATTTTCTTTCTTTGTTGTGCCTTTGTGTTTTGGGTATGAGGGTAACTGTAGCCTCATAAAAAGAGTTTGGCAATGTTCCTTCTGTTTCTGTTGTGTGGAACAATTTGAGGAGTATTGGTATGAGGTTTTCTTTGAAATTCTTGTAGAATTCTGTGCTGAAACCATCTGGCCCTGGGCCTATTTTGGTTGGGTGATTATTAATGACTGCTTCTATTTCCTTAGGGGTCATAGGTCTATTTAAATTATCTGGTCTCTATGTAATTGTCCATTTCTTTTATATTTTCCAAATTTGTGGAGTACATCCCCCTCTTTGATTTTTCGAGACAGGGTTTCTCTGTGTAGCTTAGGAGCCTGTCCTGGAATGCGCCCTGTAGACCAGGCTTGCCTCGAACTCAGAGATCCACTTGCCTCTGCCTCCTGGTGCTGGGTTAAGGCATGCACTCAGTGGAGTGCAAGTTTTTGAAGTATGACCTAATGATTCTCTGGATTTCCTCAGTATCTGTTGTTATGTCCCCCTTTTCATTTCTGATTTTGTTAATTTGGATATTCTCTTTCTGCCTTCTGGGTAGTTTGGATAAGGGTTTGTCTACCTTTTTGATTTTCTTGAAGAACCAACTCTTTTTTTCATTGTTTCTTTGTATTGTTCTCTTTGTTTCTATTTTATTGATTTTGGCCCTCAATTTGATTATTTCCTGTCATCTACTCCTGGATGAGTTTGCTTCTTTTTGTTTTAGAACTTACTGTAAAGTTCCTAGTGTGAGATTTCTCCAAATTCTTTTCTTTTCTTTTATATTTAAATTAGAAACAAGCTTGTTTCATATGTCAGTCCCAGCTCCCTCTCCCTCTCCTCCTCGCCCGCCCCCCAACCACCACCCCAGCCTCCTACCCAATCCCCACTTTGTTCCCTAGGGAGGGTAAGACCCCTCCATGGGGGATCTCCAGAGTCTGTCATTTCGTTTAGGGCAGGGCCTAGGCCCTCCCCCAAGTGTCCAGTTTAAGAGAGCATCCCTCATTGTGGGATGGGCACACAAAGTCCATTTATGTGCCAGGGATATATTCTGATCTACTACCCCAGTCTCCATAGATTGCCTAGGCCTTCTCACTGACACTCACATTCAGGGGGTCTGGATCAGGCCCATGGTGGCCTCTCAGCCATCAGTCTGGGGTCCAAGATCTCCCCCTTGTTCAGCTCAGTTGTTTCTCTGGTTTCACCAGCCCAGTCTTGACCCCTTTGCTCATCACTCCTCCTTCTCTGTCACTGGGTTCCAGTTCAGTTCAGGGTTTAGCTATTGGTGTCTGCCTCTGCTTCCATCTGCCACTGGATGGTGGTTCTAGGATGGCATATAAGAGTCATCAAAGTCATTATCAGGTAGGGCATTTAAGGTATTCACTATTGCTTAGTTTGCCAATTGGTGTCATCCTTATAGATCTCTGGAAATCTCATTAGTGCTAGATCTCCCCTCAGAATAAAATGACTCCCTCTATTATGGTATCTCTCATCCTGCTCTCCTCTAGTCTTCCCCTGACTCAACCTTCTTGCTTCCCCCATGTCCTCCTCTCCCCTCTTCTCCCCATCTCTTTTTTCCTGCACCCCCCCCCCCCGCTCCCAATCTGCTCAGGAGATCTTGCCTCATTCCCCTTCTCTGGGGGTACCATGCATATCTCTCTTAGGGTCCTTTCTGTTTCCCAGAGTCTCTGGCAGTTGGATTGTAGTCTAGCATTCCCCTGATCCATGTCTAAAATCCATATATGAGTGAGTACATACCATGTTTGTCTTTTTGTGACTGGGTTACCTCGCTCAGGATGGTTTCTTCTAGTGCCATCCATTTGCCTGCAAATCTCAGGATTCCATTATTTTTTTCTGCTGAGTAGAGTACTTCATTGTGTAAATGTACCACATTTTCTCTATCCACTCTTCAGTTGAGGCCATCTAGGTTGCTTCCAGCTTCTGGCTATTACAAATAATGCTGCTGTAAACATAGTGGAACAGACGTCCTTGTTGTATGAATGTGCATCTTTTGGGTATAGAGTGGAATTGCTAGGTCTTGTGGTAGTCTGGGCTGGCATTCATGGTTTTTTAGTGTCTGTAAAACATTTGTCCAGGACCTTCTGACTTTCAGAGTCTCTATTGAGAAGTTGGGTGTTATTCTACATTACTTGATATTTTTCTTTTACAGTTCTTAATATTTTTTCTTTATATGTTTTGATAAGTATGTGGTGATGGGAATATCTGTCTGTCTGTCTGTCTCTCTGTCTGTCTGTCTGTTTGGTCTGTTTGGTGTTCTATAAGCTTCTTGTGTGTATCTTCACAGGCATGTCCTTCTTTAGGTTGGGAAAGTTTTCTTCTATGATTTTGTTGGATATATTTTCTCTGCCTCTGAGTTGTTCTTTTTCTTCTTTTGTCCCTATATCTCTGATTTGGTCTTTTCATGGTGTTCCAGATTTCATGGATGCTTTGTATTCAGACTTTGTTGGATATGACCTTTTCTTTCACCGATTAATCTGTTTCCCTTATTGTATCTTCAATGCCTGACATTCTTTCTTCCATTTCTTGCATTCTGTTGGTTATGCTTCCATCTGTAGTTTCTTTTTGTTACCCAAATTTTCTTTTTCCAGAATTCTCTCGGTTTGTGTTTTCTTTATTGCCTCTATATCAATATTCAGTTCTTGAACTGTTTCCTTCAACTGTTTTTTTTTTTTTTTTGCTTTCTTTAAGGAATTTATTGATTTCTTCCATTTTTTTTTTTGTCTTTTCCTAGATTTCTTTAAGGGAATTTTCCTTTCTTCTTTAAGGGCCTCTATCATCTTAAGATTGTTTTCTTCTGCTTCATCTGTGTTGGGCTTTGTGGGTCTTGCTGTTGTAGAACCAATATGTTCTGGTGGTGACATATTGCTCTTTATGTTGTTGAATGTGTTCTTACGCTGCCTGTCCACCCATCTGAGTCTGGGATAATTATAGGTACAGGTGTTGATTCTTCCTCCAATTGGTGTAGGTGGTACCTGTGCCTCTGGGGATTGCTCTTCCTCCAATTGGTGTAGGTGTTGTCTTGCGCCTCTGGGGTCTTCTGATGTGGAGGGAGACAGTTGGCCAGTGTTGGGGGGAGTGAGGGTGTGGTTGGTGGTGGAATGTGTGGAGAGGATGGGATTGGGAGGCAGAATGTGACTTGTTCATTACAGGGTTCAGTTGGTGGTGGGTGTTGGAATGCTCTGCCAACAGGAGTCTTACCTGCTGACCTGCTGCTGGGGCTATGATTGTTAAGGGTGGGTCATGGGAATGTGCCCTGGGGTCTAGGGACTAGAGACTGCTCCTGTCCAGTCAGGAGGCCAGTCACTTAGCACTTCTTCCAATCAATGCAGGTTGAGCTTGTACTCCAGGGCCCTCTGGTATTTTGGTGAATGGTTGGCTGGAGTGGGGAGGATGGTTGATGGATTATATGGGTTTGGTGGGCTGAATGGAACTTGTAGGTTACAGGTCTTAGTGTTGGGTGGTGGAGTGGTCTGCTGCAGTAGTCTTATCTGCTGCCAGGGTGCTGGGGCTGGGATGGGTCATGGTCCTTTCTTTATTGTTCTTTTTTTCTGGAAGATCAGTAAGCATGATCTGCCCTAACATGTGTTTTAAGATTAAGAAAGTTGAAATTCAGCACATATATATATATATTATCTTTGTCTCCCATGTTTATTTTTACATATTTTAGTTAGACATTAAAAAAGACAGACACTTTTATCCCTAATTAAGGATAATAAGGCAGGAAGTGACTTGACCCAGATGGTACAGTGTGGTATTGCTGGAGTAGTGAGTATCTTCTGGTTCAGCACTTCCTCTGGCCTTCTAGGACATACAGATACCACAATATGTTTTTAATGACTTTGACTTATATTCTCATTCATTCACTTGTAAGCAAACATCAAGTTTGTATATGGCCATTGTATATTGTTATTAGTTTATTGAAAATGTTGTGCAGCAGCTCATATCCTATTTTCAGAGATAGCTGTTTTTAGAAGGAAGTATTATTTAATTACTTTTACTAGGGGAGAACAGATGTTATTTTTGAAACATAAGCTTTACAAATTAATAGTGCAACTTACGTATTCGCTAAGTGGGTGGTATTTATCAATTACTTATTTTGTGACCCAGGAAAGTATGTAGTATACTCATTTGTTTATTGCTTAGCATAATCACACTTAGAAAATACAGGTTTATTTTCAAACCTTTTATACTTTTAGAACATATAATGTTAAACCTTCAAAATGTATAAGTACCCAGGCATTCTAGTTTAGTAAAATGCCCATTAAAATAATATGAATTGATTTGTAGATTGGCCTTGAAAACAAATGTGGTTTTATTTGAGAGGTGTACCCAGACACTTTGCCATGGAATGAACTTCTGAAAGTTGGAATAAAAAGCAAATGCTGACAGAGTTTTGTTAACTTAGCCATTTCCTTCTTACCCCCTGGAGCCTGAGAGCTTTGTAGAGAAAGTCGAGTGCTCTGCTGGTTGAAATGTTGCCCTGAAATACATTCTGCATAGATGCCCCTTTAGCAGTGTCTCTTAAAAATGATATTTTTTTTGTTTTTAACCATATTTTATTTTTATGTAGGATAATATATTTTATATACTCAACAACACTGTAACACAGTGATTGATAAAATTATAAACAGTGGAATAAGGGGGAAAATTTCAGGTTACAAAGCCCTTTCCCCAAGAACACATTAAAAAGAAAACCTTTCTCTAAATGGACCAACGTGACAGACATATTCAGTGACTGGTCATGTTTAATTCCTGTTGTGCTATTAACCGATGGAGTTAAAAAAGAAAGCCCAGCTTTCACAATTCCTGCCTCAAACAGATATATTCAGTTCCTTTGGGAGGTGATTTTGGTTCTTCTTCAAATACACAGAAACCTGAATATGTATAACAACCATTAAGAAACAAAATCAAAACTATGATGGAGTCGAAACTAGAAAAAATATGTGGTGATACATTAGTTATGATTTATTAAAGCTTGCTTGAGGATTCAGAAAGCATAGCCAGACTCAAGCTGTGGGCAGTGGTGATACACACCTTTAATCCCAGGACTCAGGATTAAGAGGTAGACGGATCTCTTTGTTAGTTCAAGGTCACACTTACTACACAAAATTGATCCACTCCTAAAAAAAAACAAAAACAAACAAAAAAAAGAACCCAGCTCACACAAAGGTGATCCCACCACATGCCTATAATCCTAGCACTAGGGAGGTAGAGACAGGAGGATATGGCTGGGCAGAGAAAAGAATATAAAGAGGAGACAGGAATTCAGAGCCTTTTGCCTCTGAGGATTTGTGCAGACAGGATTGCCATTTCAGATTGGTAAAGGTAAGATCTAGGGGTTTGGATGCTTTACCTTTTCTGATCTTCAGCTTGAAGCTAAATCCCACCTGTCTGTCTCTGGGTCTTTTATTATTCTTGATACAACAACGTTAGCCTTTTATCCTTCCATTATTCATGGGTATTTTTGCCTATTCTCCTTTCTTCCTTGTTACCTAATATTGTCTTCTCTTTTTTTCCTTTCTAAATTTTTAGGTTTTTACACTTCCACCTTTTTCCATTAAAAATAATTTTGATTAGAAAATTATAGCCGTTTCAAAAAACCAACCAACCAAACAACTACCCCCTCCGAAAAACCCAAGAGAACAAGAAAAAAAAAAAGAAGAAAAAAAAAGGAAAAGAAAAAGGAATGTATAGTGGAGGAAGGCAAATGATATGTTGGTCATTTTAAAAGTGGGAAAATATTTTTGTGACATATTTGTTAAGGATCAATAACCAAAAATACTGGATGAGAGATCTCAGTTTGTAAAATTAAAGGAGTTTCATGTAGGGAGTCAATTATAAAGATGAAGAAGAGGTTGAAAGAGCAAACAGTAGACACCAAGACAAAACAGAGAACATGAAAAATAGTGTGAGTGGAAAGACACCCAAGGGGGCTGGGGAGACAGCTGGGGACCTGAAGGTGGGGGAGCACACTGATTCTACAGAGTGTCTTCTGATTTGACCCACACACAGGCACAGTGGCATGCGTGTTTACAGAAACACATGTACATTGTGATGGCTAATATTATTTGCCAACTTGATACCTGGAAAGCAAGACTCTGGGTACAGCTTTGATTATCTCCACTGAGGTTAGCCTCTGAGAATCTCTGTAAGATGTTATTTAGATTATGTTAAATGATCTGAGAAGATCCAGTCTATAAGTGAGCAGCACCGTAGGAGGAGGGTCTGAGCAGAGGAGGTGAGGAATACCTGCTTAAATTCACTAATCTCTGTTCTGGATTATGGGTGTGATAGGACTGGTTCCTTCAGGGTCCTGCTGCCTTGACTGCCTTGCTGTGATTAGGAGCTAAACTAATCCCGTCTCCCCTTAAATTGTGCTTGCCAGGGTATTTTAACACAGCAGCAGCAGCAGCAGCAGCAGCAGCAGCAGCAGCAGCAGCAGCAGCAAAGAAGCTAGCACAAACAGTGACATGCATGCACAGTTTAAAAAATTAAGAACACACAAAAAAACTGACTTTAGTGACTGATATTAAAATAAAGTGAACACCATTGTTGGTATATCATTGTCTAGTTTCTATAGCTGCTGGGATTAAAGGTGTATATCACCACTGCCTGATCTCTATAACTTGGGGCTGGCTTTGCTTTCTGAATCCTCAGGCAAGCTTTAATAAATCATAAATAATATATCACCACAATGCTTGCTACTGTTAGATTATTATTGATAGTATTAATGTTCAGACTAAAAGAACTCTGTGTGTGTGTGTGTGTGTGTGTGTGTGTGTGTGTGTGTGCAAATGTACTTGGGCTACCAAAGTCCTGGTTTTTGTCAATGGTGGTAAAACTGTAGTTGATATTCGTTTTCTCTTTTCTAGTAGTCTTTGTTACTTATCTTTAGCCAACATCCTAGTTGTTAATGTTTTTACCTGATAGAACATTACAAATCTTCATTTTGGAAAAAAAATTAGTATCCTTAACAAATCTGTTTTTTATTAGTAGTAAGTTTCTAGTATTTCTTAACTGGACATAGTCCACAAAGTCTTCTAGGTTGCAAACAGAGTCAACTACATAACAATAACCCAAGGATTTTCCCTTGATAATCAGAATTGGTAATAGTCTCCATTGCTGGTGCTTCAGTACCAGCTGGCATTCTGAATTTCTGATTCAGTAGAAGTGTTGTGAAAACACTTCTCTGAATCACCATAGTCTAAATTGCAGAAAGCAAAAATGTGATATTGCTGGGCTTAGTCAAAGGAACTACTACCACTGCTCAATTCCTGTAACACATTTTTGTGGTAGTTTGATAAATATGATATTTTTGTCACTAATGTAAGGAATATGCCATGTTCTCTAAGAGCGAGCCTTCATTTTGGAGCTCATATCTTGTATCAACTGAGTGTTTAGAAAGTCACTGTTTTTTTAAGCTAAGAGAAAACAGTCACATTCAAAATGACCCCATTGTTGCAGTTCCTCTGTTGTGGAAATGAGTTCCTTAGACACAATATGTATGGGAAACCATAAATAGATAAAGTGTTTGCTAAACTTACAAATGGTGATATTGGAAATATCTCTGATGTCAGGGAAGACAATTTATATTCCAGAGAGTCTTTTTCATTGAAGACAGATGTTACCCCTTACTAAACAGTTATAATAGTCTTGTGTATCATGGCCTCAACATTAGTCTCTTCTATCCAGGTTCAGCTTTAGTTGTACCCATGCCTTACTATCTATCTTCTTGGCATTGCCTCATTATATGGGTAACCCCAAACAGGAAGTGGAAAAGAGCTAATTAATCAGTGTCTTGTCTTCAGTGATAGGGTGTGGAGAACATTCACCTTAGGATAAAATATTTTCATGTTTTGGACAGACGTCAATCTCATATTGCTCATGATTCAGTGAACACTTGTATGTTAGGCTATCTCTTGAGTTGCTAGCCTGTGAGCAGCTTGAACATTTCCACAATGGGGCACCTTCTGCTACTGCTGCTTTTCACATGTATCTTTTATCGAGAGTGTAGTATTATACACTCTCTCATTATGGGTTTGTTTTGCTCCAGCATATTTCATATATCTAGTTTTCCTCCTTGCAATCTAAGTGATTTCTTTCCTTCTAATTAGTTGTTGATAGGAAATGCAAAGCGTAGCAGTAGGCTTTTAGCTTGTTTTTCACTATTTAACTCTAGGAACATCACCAAGGTGAAAGGACTGTGATCCCCCCCCCCCTTCAAACACTTGAGATTGAACCCAGAACCTCTTGCATGAGACATGTGCTCCATCACTGAGCTGTACATACTTGCTCCTGCTTAGTTACTTTTTCTTTCTTTCTTTCTTTCTTTCTTTCTTTCTTTCTTTCTTTTTTTTTTTTGGTTTTATGAGACAGGGTTTCTCTGTATTGTTTTGGAGGCTGTCGGTTCAGCCCAGCCTCGAACTCTGCCTCCCGAGTGCTGGGATTAAAGGCGTGCGCCACCACCGCCCGGCTCTTCCTTGATTTTTGTAATGCATGTATGTGTTGATCTCTCTTGTGAGTTACCTGCAGTTCCATTCTGTTGGTCATTCCTCATTGTTATCATTGTAATGCTGTTCTGTATAATGTTTAAGTTACTGGCAGCTCTTCAGACCAGACTGTTAGGACAGTGAGTGGGATAACTGACATAACCTGAGCCTAAGGACTCCACCAGCACAGTATCTGACTTTCTAAATTTTAAGAAAACGAAGCACAGGTACTGTGTACTCTGTATTTGTCACGGTGCTTTGAAAATTTATCATAGAGAATAAGAATATTGCGCAATTGTTAGTGGCTCTAGAGTGCTGGGTGTTGGTGGTGTATACCTTTAAGTCCAGCACTTGGGAGGCAGACTCAGGCGGATCTCTGTGAGTTTGAGGCCTGCCTAGTCTACAGAGTGAGTTCCAGGACAGGCTCCAAAGCAATACAGAGAAACCCTGTCTAGAAAAACCAAAGCTCTAGGGTGTCTACAAGTTACACACCCTTTTAAAATCTTGAGGGCTTATTAGACTTTTAAGAGAAAAACAACAGTATAGGTAAGCAAACTAAAACTACAGGAGGTTGAAAGGAGGAAGAGAGAAAGCTGTGACTTTGGTAATGGAGGTTATCAGATGGTTCACCTACACATTCACTTGGTAGAAGTAGGAGGGAGATTTCAGAGAAAAAGTAAGAAAGTCAGAGCTATCTCTACCCAGTTATATGTATCCATCCGTTGCAGCACACTTGCTTCTTTCATTATTTGAGCTTCTTTTATAACATGCTAGGCAGATTTGGACATCACACTGTCACTGTATGAACACTTTTTGAGGACAGATTTTTTTCCCTAGTCTGTGAGCAGACTGTTAGAGTTACTTACAGTCGCTCAAGCTAAATTGTAGTTGAGAAGTTTATTCTCTCCTTTTACCATATGTTCTTAGGAGGAAACTCAGTTCATTAGGTTTGATATCAAGAGCTCCTACCCACTGAGCCATCTCCCAGCCACTTTTAATTCTCGTTTTAAAGTGATGTTTTGACTAACATGGCAACATAAGTCAAAAATCCAGTTGTAAATGATATAATAGTATTACAATAAATAGATGGGAGAGGAAAAAATGTGGCCGTTGGCTATTGTTAAGGATTCATTAGAAGAAGAGAACTTGCTTTTACCACAAATGGAGGCAAATTGATATGATGAACATGTAAGCCAATGGAGAAGATCCTTGATGGTATTATGTAATGAATTAGTGATAATTTTTCTTTTCTGTCAACATTTTAGTGACTTTGGAGGTGAGACCATGCCAGGACCCCCATTTGATCCAGCAAGTCACCCCGCTCCAGCTCCAACCCCTTCATCTTCAGCGTTCCGACCTGTAATGCCATCCAGACAGATTGTAGAAAGGCAGCCTCGAATGCTGGACTTCAGAGTTGAGTACAGAGACAGAAATGTTGATGTGGTACTTGAAGACAGCTGTACTGTTGGTAAGAGTCACCTCATAAAGTCTTCATAAGTGGATAACTCATTAGGCAAATTCCAAGTTTACATAATTTTTCTCCTTTGAGTTGACTATCAACAAGAAGGGAAAAAGCACATTGAATTGGATGCTTTCACATACAGGTTATTGTACTCTCTAATTTGAGTATATATTGTGGTGAAATTAAGGTAAGTTCAAGAATAGTTTTTGATACACTGTTTTAACTCACTTTCATTGTTATGTCTTTTTGCCAATACAAAGCATTACTCTAAGGCACTGTACACACTTGACAAGCACTTGACTGCCAAGCTACATTCTATAAACTAAACACCTAGGATTGCTGTAAACTAAACACATAGGAGCTTCAGAAAATACTGTACATTTTATACCAACTCTGCAACTAAAGCATAATCATTTTTGTACTGTTGTATTTTTTGTACTGCTATACTTACATAAACATGATTAATTTTTGTGAAGTACATTAAAATTAATTTTCTTATATCTCTGCTGGGAAGTCTGAAGATTTAGGCATTGGTGGGTTCGCAGTTTAGTGATGCCTTCTGTCTGCTTCTAGGACGGAATTTGATGTATTCCCTGGAGGGAATGAGTACCATGAACTTACGTGACAGAAGGCAGAAAAGACAAAAGGAACGACCTTTCTCTGTTAAGCACTTTAATAATAATGCCTTTCACAGAAGTGGGGCCCTTGTTGACTAAATTAACCCTTAGAAGCTCTGCTTCTTGATAATGCCTTTTCAATTAAACATTTTTATATATTATAGAGGATTTCATACATGCATACTTTGCTTATGTTACTTTCACCTCTTCTCTCCCTCTCCAACTCCTCCCATGTTCCCTCTGTTCTCTCTTTCAGTTTGTGGCCTCTATTTCTTTGTTATTCTTACATTCATAATTTATTCAAAATGCATTATAAGCCAAATATTGTTACGATGTAATATGTATTACTCATGCACCTCTTGACGGTCTGGTTATATTTGTTCTGTATCTCAGTTTTTCTTTAACAATGAAGTAGATGTCAATCAGGACTCATGTCTCGAACTTCTCTTTGCTTACTTTTGGCATAATATGCAAGACATACTAGTGGATAATATTTGGGAATTGTTTTTCTTTGACTGAATTTGATTTGATAAATTCTACAAGTTCTGTCACTTATTGTTTGAATCTCTATTTTATCTCCTTTGAACAGTTCAGGAGTTGGTTTCTTTCATATGTATGTAACAAAAATAATTTTCCTATGGAATTTTCATATGTTCATTTTCCTCTTATATTTTCCATATTCAGATTGGTGTACTTTTTTAAAAACACAATTCCTTTGTTTCACTTTCCTGGAAACCTGCTTAGGCTTAAGGATTTCTTGTAAAATCTCCTTTTGTGATGCAGTTCTTATCCTCCATGAATGTAGTAATTTGAATACTTTAAAAAATGGATATTTTTCTTTTTTGAAAGAGATATTTTGGTAGAGGGAGACATTATGGGGCTTGGAAGAAACCTGGCACTAGGGAGATTCCCAGGAATCCACAAGGATGACCCCAGCTAAGACTCTAAGCAATAATGGAGAGGGTGCCTGAACTGTCCTTCCCCCATAATCAGATTGATGATTACCTTAATTGTCGTTATAGAACCTTCTTCCAGTAACTGATGGAATCAGGTGCAGAGATCCACAGCTAAGCACTGGGTAGAGCTCCAGGAGTCCAGTTGAAGAGAGGCAGGAATGATAATATGAGCAAAGGGGTTAAGACCATGATAGGGAAAACCCACAGAAATAGCTGATTCAAGCTAATGGGGAGGAGGGCGGGGTGGAGTGATGGTGGGGGGAGCAGAAGGGGCGTGGGAACTGGGATTAGTATGTAAAACAAAAAAAGATTTTTTTAAATAAAAAAGATAAAAAGTGGATCTTTAAGAGCAATTCTTTCTTTATGTTTGAGGTTTTCCTTCTGAATGTTAACTTGTCAGCCTTAGAGGACAAGGTCTCATCTTAAAATTTCTTTTTCCATTGATACTATTTGGCACAGGCATATCTATTAGGTAGACTGGCTACCTAAAAAGAGTGTAGGTGTGTGTGTGTGTTTATATCGATTACCCATAATAGGACATTTGAAAATAGACACTGTGATTTTATGATCTGTAATATTATTGTTATGAACTGTTTTGAGGAACTGAACAAATGTTAATTTTTCTATAGAAAAGAGATCCTGAATAAGATAATGCTTTTTTTTTTCTTTTTGGTTGGAACAAGATATAAAAATAAGGCTAACCTCAGTTAAGAGAGTTATACCAGACTGACACCTAGTGGTAGCTGCATTGGCTGGTTAATGGTGTTCCTGTGATGTTTATTTCTTCAATCTGAAGTTATTTTAAAGGACTTGTCTTTTTATAATGTATAATCTTGTGTAAAATAATGCGATCTCCTTGAGGGCAGGTTTTTTTTAAATTTTTAATGTGTTATTGTGAGTCCAGAATCTAGCAAAGGATTTTATGATAGTTTTTTTTTTTTTTTGGGTCTTTTTTGTTATTTTGCCTTTGTTTCCCCTTCTGAGCTGAGGACTGACCCAGGACCTTGTGCTTGCTAGGCAAGCACTCTATCACTGAGCTAAATCCCCGACCTTGCCAGGTTTTTCTTTAAAAGTTTGTTCTATCAGTGCTGTGAACAAACTTCTGTTTGCTAGATTCATTCAGCATGGCCTTAGTTCTATTTCTGGAATGTATTATGAAACAATAGATCTATTATCAAGTGAGTTATTTGTCTCGTCTCCCCACCTGTTTTTAACTTAGTTTTTAAATAAATAGTTTATTTACTTTTATTTCATATAGTGTGATATTTTTGTTCATAATTACATTGTAGAATGAGCAAATCAAGTTAATTAGCATCAACCACATGTACCTATCATCAGTTTGTGGTTAGAAAATTTAAAATTCACCTTTAAAAGCAATTTTGAAATGTGAAATACTTTCTTGTCACCATGGTATGCAGTAGATTATTTGGAATTATTCCTCCTATCTAATTGAACCTTTGCTCCTTTGACAGTTTCCCCTTCCTTACCCTGACTCTTTTCTTGACCTTAGTTTTCTCCTAGGCTATAGTAATCACTATTCTACTCTCTACTTCTGTGAGTTAACATTTTTAGATTTCACATACAAGCAGGATTATGCATAGTTGTCATTTTGTGGCTTGCTTGCTTTATTTAGCATAATGTATATTCTTATGGTTGCAAATGTCAGAATTTTGTTTTTAAGGATGAATAGTATTCTATTACATATATACATACATACATTACATTAAACAATACCCATTCATCTGTTGATTGGCATTTAGGTCATTTTCATTTTTTTTTCTACTGTGAGTGATACTGCAGTGAGCGGTGTCTTTTAGCATAATGATTGCAACTTCTTTGGGTTTTTACTCAGATGTGATATTTTTCTATGTAGATTCACATTTTAAAATACTGTGCTTATTTTAAATAGGGAAATATATGAAGAAATAATTGTCTTCTCTCCTCATTCTTACTCATTTTTGTTTTCTTTACATTTTACTTGTTCTTTTGAGAACTTTACCATCATGTCAGCATTTGTTATTTTTCAAGCAAGATAGCGATCAGAAGCATAGACATTTTCCCTAATATCTTTATTTTCCAAGTCTTTTACTTTTGCTAATATTTGCCTATTTTCTTTCACAACAATTTTTCCCTTTAAAGGAGTAAATGTACATAGTTGTGACTATAGTAGTGATTTTTTTTAGTTTCCCTAAGTCTCATATTTAGTAATTAATAAATTAGGTGGTCCATACTTAACGATTGTAAAAGTTAGGAAGTTAGTTATAAAAGTCTTTCATGTAACCAGGCAAGTCTATTTCATCACAGATAGTTGTTGACCAGTTAGTGTGTAATAATGTGCTAACTTATACAGATGTGTGTGAATAAGGCAGCCCTTATGTAGAGGACTTTAATGATCTGTGCTGGGATAGAAGGCTGGAAGTAAAAGAAATAAAAGGTATTATTCATTCACTCATTTATAACTTGTGTGCGCATACATGCACACATACGCTCTTTTTGTTACAGTGTTTAGTTCACACTAAGTCGCTACATCACAGTAAGGAACACATTCGTACCCTTGTCACCATAAGTTGATGTTTAGAGGCTTTCCAAATCAGGGATTCAGTCTTCTACTGATCTAGAATTTATACTTTCTACAGTGAAATAATCTTTTTTCTTATAGGCATGCACACACAGTTCTGTGAGGATGTTGAAGAGGAAGCAGTTAATTTAATTTCAACTGGTGTTTTGAAAACAAACAAACTGGAAGGAGATTGAGTAGGATTGTGCGATTGGCCAGAAGAGATTTCTGAGAGGACCAGGCTATGACGTATGAGTCAATATGTTATGTGGACAAAGTTGAGGAAAGTGTTTTGTAGACAGAGCGAGAGCACAGATACAGGGCTGAAAGTGGTTTGTGTCAAATGAAGAGTAATAGTCATGAGCATCAGAGCTTTTAAATAATACACTATCTGAAAAACATTTTTAAGCTAAACATTGTATGAAAACACGAGGAAAACATATGCCTTCTAAAGTTTTGTCCAGAGCACAGGAATAGCTCTCAAAACCCTAACTTCACAGGACAAGCTCATGTAAAATAGCCAAGCAATCGAGTAAATCTTTTGTTAAGGAGGATGTAATAAGGTGAGAGTATGTTCAGTTCCTTTAGTCATTAGGAAAATATAAAATAAATCACAATGAGATATATGTATGTACAAATTAGGGTGAGTAAAATGTAAACTAAATACCAAGGGCTGCAAAGAATATATAGCAATGGGAGACTTACTGTTATAAATTGAAACATGGGCTTGCTATAAAACCAAATAGTTCTCTTCCTAGGTATTTATTAAAGAGATGAAAACATACACATACAGATAACTTGCAGATAGAAGTACATAGTATCTTTATTTATAATAATCTCCAAATAGAAACTATCTTTCCAACAGACACATAGGCAGCTGTGGTATAGCTGTACAAGGAGTACTACTTAGCAATCAAGGAGTGCAGACTAATGCTGTATGCAGTGGTTAAGATGAATCTGACACCATTACAAGAAGAGAAAGGAGCTGCACACTGAAAGTGATCTATATAATCCTACTTCTGTTTTCACATAATGAAGCTCATGTTGAAGGGAAGGTAGTGTTTTTTTTTGTTTTTTTTTGTTTTTTGCTTTTTCGAGACAGGGTTTCTCTGTGGCTTTGGAGGCTGTCCTGGAACTAGCTCTTGTAGACCAGACTGGTTTTGAACTCACAGAGATCCGCTTGCCTCTGCCTCCTGAGTGCTGAGATTGAAGGCGTAAGCCACCAACACCTGGCGGAAGGTAGATTTTTAAAAACTGCAAATGTCAGTATTAAAGAATACAGTATTCAGTCATCCAACCAGTAGTACTGTGTGTTGTGATACGGCATGTGCAGTTCATACAATTTTGTCTCTGTGCTATCAGTTTCAAGGAGCCACAGGAACCTGTTATTCACATTTTAGAGAACCACAGCTTTAGATATATCTGAGGAAAGCATGTAAAACCATCCTACAGGTTAGTCTGATACACACACACACACACAGATGTAAGAGCCTGCCAACTTCTGTACTTCTTAAAGACAGTCATTAACGAAGTTTCTGTATCTGACATTGATTCACACACTGCGTGATACTAGTAGATGGTACAAATGAAATTTGTAATCCAAAGAAATAACAGAAAATAAAAGCATGTCTATAAATACTAGAGATAGTGGCACTAGCAAATTTGTATTTAAAAACAAGTCCTGTGAAAATGTTTTTAACAGTGTAAAGGATATCAAGACATTGATAAGAACAGTAATACAAAATGCTGAAACTTAACTAAGAGAGAAATTATTCACTAGACACAGAAGATCTGCCATTAAAAGTTTTACTCAGGAGTCAGAGAAGGTGGCTCAGTGGAGAGTCAACCTGAGTGAATCTCCAGCACCCATGTAAAAAAGTTGAGAGCATAGCTGCATGTGCCTTTAACCCTAGCATTTGGAAGTGGAGACAGGCAGATCCCAAGAGCTCAGTGGCCTGTTTGCCTAGCTGAAGCAGTGTTTCTAGTCCAGTAAGAGACCTGATTTCAAGGCAATTGGGCAGAGAGTGATAGAGGAATACAGTTGATGTCTTCCCTGGCTTCTGCATGTGGCCATGCAGGTGTTTGCACCCGAATTCCCATGTTCATGTTACACACACACACACACACACACACACACACACACACACACACACACACACACACACACACAATAAGCATGCACACACATAATTACTCAAATGAATTAAATTAGCTGTTTAAGAAAATATTAATAAATTATAATACATAGCAATAAAAAGAGTGGAAAGTAAGGTACACGCAGCAAAAAGTACTGGGTTCAGACAGTGGGGAAAGAAATAGGGAACCCCGTAGACCTGTAAAGGAAAAGTGGTATGATATGTGTTTGATTAGACCCTCCAAATAGAGTATAGATTACAAAAGAGGCAATTGTAAAGAGTAGCTCAGTGTCTGCTAAATTAAGATCAGGTGTAACCTAAGGGCACCCACATCATAATCATAATCAAATAGCTGAAAGTAATAGTACAATTTAAAAACCACCTAGAAGTTGGGAAATAAACACATCCCATATAGGGAAAATTCTCAAAATACTTAGAAATTAAGTAACCTTTTATAGTCAAAGAAATCACAAGGGAAATGAGAAAACATTTCTGACTGAATTGTGGTATAAATGTTTATGGTAATAATTAGCATTAAAATAAATATTACAAAATCTGGCCAGACGGTGATAGCGCATGCATTTAATCCCAGCACTTAGAAGGCAGAGGCAGGTAGATAGATTTCTGTGAGAGTTAGAGGTCAGCCTGGTCTGCAAAGCAAGTTCCAGGACCGCGAGGGGGCTACCCAGAGAAACTCTGTGTTGGGAAAATTTTTTTTACAAAATCCCAAAAGCAAAACTTGAAATAATCGAACTGTATAAAAATGACAAATTGTATGTAACTCAATAGAAGAATATTTATAGGAATTCAAAGACATCTAGAATCCAGAAAGACAAAAATTGCCATTAGATTTCTCTAGAAAATGCAAAGAAATGGTCCATAATGAGTAGCGGAATTAGCCTATCAAAAGCAACTTTTAATATTCAAGATGAAGACTATGATTCTTGAGATGACAGGCGTATTGTATATGCAAATCAGATAGTAAAGAAAAGATGAACTTAAAGATCCTTTGTCTCAGTAGAAAACAGGCAGTTTTTTTTTTCAAAGTTAAAAATACAATGGCCATTTCTTTCCCAGGTACTTTCCTTGGAGAGATGAAAGTATGTGTTTATCAAAGGTGGGGATAGTAATGTTCATAACAACTCCATTTATGATAATCCAAGCAAGAAGCAATATATGAATTTAATGTTCATATACTGTAATTCTGCTTCTTGGAAAATAATTTATTTTGTGTAAAAGAAGTCAGATAAAATTCTAGAAAATTCAGATTACTGTAGTTATGGGAGTCCAATTCAGAGGTTCCCTGAGGAGGAAGTGAGATGGCAGGAGGAGTTACCAAAGAAACCTTTGGAAATGGAGATAAATTTGTGACCTTGATTGTATTTTCATTATTGGGTAAATTTGTTAAAATTGATCCGATTATTGATTTTAAGTTTGTACCATTTACTCTGTCAACCATTGCTTCATAAAACTGTTAGGCCATTAGAAGTACAGAAAGAGCACCATTTTTAAAAACAGAAGTTAATAAAATAGAAAATCTTTAAGTAATAGAGAAAGGAACAAAACTTCAAGTCATTTTTTGAGGTTAATAAAAATCAGTAATCTTGCTAATATGAGAAAACATAGATTATTCATTTTGGGAAGGAAAGAGATACCTGAAGATGTATTGAGTATAAGAAGATTTGTATATAAGTATGCATTTGTAATATATGTATTTGTGTAAATATTTAATGTGCTCCTCAAATCTGAAAATTGAATCGAAAGTTCATACCCTCTCATCAAGAAAACTTCAAGGGTAGTTGGGTTATGACTGAATCTGTCTAATATTTAAGAAGAATACTGCCAATACTTCACAAATAAAGATGAAACATTTTTGCAATCTGTTTTTGAGACAAGCATTGCCTTAATAGTAAGATTTGATAGAGATGTTAGATAGCAAAAGAAAATATTTCTTCTACCAGGGTGAAAGGGGAAAGTTTGATGGAGCTGACCTTTGATTTCTGTGTACATGCTTTGGCATGCTTGCCCACACCATGTACACACTAACAAAGGGCTTTAAAAGTTATGATTTAAATTGTTTTATTTAAAAATTTTAACAATGGCAGGAAAAGAACATGTGGTATAGACACAAGGAAATATTCAGTGGAAAGGAATGAAATCCTGTCAGCTAGGGTTAAGTGGATGCAAATACAGGATATTATATTAAAGTACAGAAAGATAAAGTCAGGTGTTCTCATGCAAATCGACACTAACAAAGTTGATCTCACAGGAAAAGAGAGAAATCTAACAGAATGAGAGACTATGAAACGCAGTGGAGAGGAGAAAAGTTGGTTAACTGGTTTTATTTTCTGGTCCCACTATGCATATGGAACAAAGGCATTTAGTTCTATTTTGGTCTTCTTCAGAGTTTCTGCAAAGAATATCAGGGACTTTAAGTCTCCCCCACTCCTTTTTTTTTTTTTCCCCCCTTCTCTACTAAAAACTTCTTTTAAGTCAGGAAGCCCACTGTTTTCAAGAGTGTAAGAAGTGCCTGGTTTTAAGAGGAGAGCACTATGCAGCCTTGGAGATGCATATGTCAGACAAGTACTGCTCTGCAAATAGCACCTTTACCCAAGAAAGAAAAGACTATGCTTATATGTGTACTGTCCACAAGCAGAATAGGTATCAGCAGTGACTTTTTGGAAGCCAAGATTGATTTGCACTTTCATAGATGCAATGTTGAACCAGGTTTTCTTGCTCTTTTTCTTTCTTTTGTTTTTTTTTTCTTTTTTTCTTTTTTTGGATGCCTAGGTACTACCTAGAGTGCACAAAAGGACTTAATTTTAAAAATCGCATTTTAGTGTGTGTTTGTATGTGTGTGGTGTGAACATACTATGGCATGTATGTATAGGTCAAAAGACAACTTTTCAAAGGCATTTCTCTCTTTCTACCACATGGATGCCAGACATAAAATTCCAGTCTTCTGTCTTCACAGCAAGTACCATTACTCATGGAACCATCTTAGTGTCTCAGTCGTTTCTTAAAGAAAGTTAAAAAAAAAAATCCTCGAGGCCTGAATGATTCTGTTGTGGTGGTGTTGATAAAAGCTGCGTAACATAAAATTCTTTTTCTTCTTTCATTTTCTCACTATAGGTCTATTTTCCCAGTTTTAACATTCAATTCTTTTGTATTTATTTACTATAAAACAGTGGTATTATGTTATTTTAAATTATATACTAGCAGCAACCCATCATAGGCAGACAAATATAAGAAAGGTTTGCAAATTCAAATCACCTTAAAGCAGTGGAGTGCCTGATACTAGCCCATGCATATTGTAAGTAGACTTGGTTCCTATAAGAGAACTTTGAATTAATGGGAAAATTGTACTTTTTCATGGTCCTTTATTTAAATTTCACTATAGTCTTTTAGTCTTTTGTTTTTACTAAATGAAGTTCTTGCCCATTTTGATTTGGCTGTCCCGTGCAGCCCAGCTGTGCTTTGGACTGGGTTCAGGTACACTTCATGCTGGATTTAAGTTTTGACTGCCTTGTAAAGCCTTTGGCTGTTTGCTTCAGTAGTTTGTTCTTCTTCCTCTTTTGTAACTCTGTGACATTTCAATACATTTTAAATTGTCTTCTAGATCATATATATGGTCTTCAGTGTTTTCAGTTATTTTAAAGTATTTCTTCTTATGTCATGGGTATATGAACTAGGCAAAGTTATCTTCTATTTTATAGATAATGAAGTAAGAACAATCAAGTGACTGTATTTTCCCCAAGCAAAATGTTAATTCAAGTTTTCATTGCAAAATGTGCTTCCTTTATACTGAGGTATCTTATGTTTTGTACTCTATGTACTATTCTTGGCTTGTGCTGATTGCATGGTAGGTATTTGTGCAGAGTAGATCTGGTGGGCTGTAAGGTACTTGACAATTAGAATGTCCATATGAGATTTGCCTTTTGGATATGTTGTATTTATTCACAGAAATGGTCTTTATAATTTTTTCATATTATAAAGATTAAGGTAGTCTCATGTAAACAGACATGTCACCCAAGGGGAATGGGACGGACAGGAAATGCTATAGGCTTCCAGTGGTGAATCCACTTTGGGTTGAGTGTGCTTCAGGAGTGAGCTTGAGAGCTGAGGCCAGTGTCCATCTTGCGCTCCTTTGAGCTGTGGCAGGCCGAGAAGATGGCACTGTTGGAAGTTCCATAAGGGCCTTGAAAGCGTCGGTCAGCAGCTAGTGCTGACAGGCAGGCATGTGTGAATTCAGCAATGGTCTGGAGGTGGCCAGAGCCACATGTGGCCAATCTCAAGTCTCCTTGCTCGTGGGAATCAGTACAGAGGCTTGAGATGCTATGTTGGGAGCACTGCAGTGAGATGTTGGGGATCAATTCCAAAGTTACAACTTTTGTATTATTCAGGTTACCAGGGCTCACAGCTTAGGGCTGGTTCATTAAAATAACAGGATCTGCCTTAGGCTTGATTTATGTCAGAGCTTCCTTGTGGCAGGCTCCTTGTGACAAGCATTACATTATTCCAAGTTACATAATATGGTTTCACTTATATTCCTAATAGTATTGTTTGTTGGCTTGTTTCCAATTCAAATTCTTAATCACTGATAACTGTTCTTTTAGAAAGCTATGCTTTTTATAAAAGTATATAATTAGCTACTTAATAATTGTGAGTATTTTTGTCATTAATTTTGAAGCCCAAGTTCTTTAACGGAGCAGCATATTGTTTGATGAAGAAGATTTTATATTTGGAGTACTGAGTTTTTAAGCATGTATTCATCAGTCAAATGTCATTGACTGTATATTGTGTACTAGATATTAATGTTTTTCCTGTATTAGTTAATGATTGACTGTGTTTCCTTTTTAGTTATATTTGGTCTCTTCTTATTTTACAGGAGAGATTAAACAGATCCTAGAAAATGAACTTCAGATACCTGTGCCTAAAATGCTGTTAAAAGGCTGGAAGACTGGAGATGTGGAAGACAGTGTGAGTTTTTTAATTGACTAGAAATAAAATTAAGCTATGTGATTAGCTAAGTAATGCCTCAAAGTTGTTTTAGTTTGTGTGCTTGCTTGTTTGTTTTCTGAAACAGGATCTCATGTAGTGCAGGCTGATCTTAAGTTCTATATAGCTGAGGATGGCCTTGAACTCCTGATCTTCTTGCCCTTATTTCCCCCAAATGATGGGATTTTAGGCAAGAACCACTATTCATCCTGAAAGATTAGTTTTAGATAATGTATGTATGTTAGAAGTAAATTTGATAGTAGTAATTTAGCTTAATTCCCAAATAATGTTTTTCAAGTTAAATACTTTCATATAAACCAATAATGGGTTTAAATGTGTTTAGGTATGCAAATAAAAACACTATGTGGCATGTTTTTTCTATTTCTGAGTATTTTTTTAGAAGGTTGGTACCTTTTTGAGAGCATTTACCTTTTTCTCAAACTTCTTAGGGTATCAGTGAGTGCCCTGGAATAATAATTTACTGACCAATTACTTACTGGCCTGAAAGAAGTCATACACACTGTGTACATTTATGCCAAGTATTGCATATGGAACAAAGATAATAGGAAACTTTTAAAACTTGGAAAATTTAAATGGTAAGAATATTTCTTCGTTTCCTTGGTTAGTGGCAGGTGCATGGAATGAATTAATATCTTGAGAATTTACAGAAGGTACAGTAATTTTCAAGTAGTGGTAGATATTGTTTTGGACCCTTTAAATCCAGTCTCATGCATAAAATATTTCACTTTTCTTTCTTAAGAGAGAAGAGGGAGAAAGAAATGAGTTAGTGCTAAACTTTCATATGTTTAAGGTAGAAGTAATTATGAGTCTCCTTACACTGTTACTGAGTTTATATTTCTCTAGCCAGGCACAAATAAAATCTTTTGGTTCATTATTTTGTGAGTAGTTTGTGGTAAGTTGTGCTTAAAAATTATATATATGTATCAAAATATTGAGTTGGTCTTATGTTTTATTGAGACATTTACTAGAATCCCAGATAGGTAAGAACTTTAAATTTTTGATACACTTAATGAAGTGCTATATTGGGGCTAAACAAGATCTTCTGTATTGTCTGGTCAAAAATATTTAAGTTTTATAGCCTCTGTTACTACTTCCTGCTTTATTCCCAAGGAGTGAGAGCACCCCGGACAATGTGTGAAAAGCAAGCTTAACATTTTTCAGTATATTTTTACTTATGAACACAGAATTTTTTAATTTTATTTTTACTTTATATTCATTGGTGTTTTGCCTGTGTGAGGGAGTTGGGTCCCCAAGAACTGAAGTTACAGCAGGTAGTTGTGAGCTGTCATGTGGGTGCTGGGAATTGAACCCAGGTTCTCTGGAAAAGTAGTCAGGAAGTGGTCTCCCGTACCAATTTGTTCAAGGGTACCTCCCACTTTCTCTTCTAACAGGTTCAGTGTGGCTGGATTTATGTTGAGGTCTTTGATCCATTTAGACTTAAGTTTTGTGCATGGCGATAGACATGGATCTATCTACAGTCTTCTCCATGCCAATATCCAGTTATGCCAGCACCATTTGTTGAAGATCCTTTCTTTTTTCCATTGTATAATTTTAGCTTCTTTGTTGAAAATCAGGTGTTTGTATGTGTGTGGGTTAATATCAGGGTGTTCAGTTCCATTCCATTGGTCTAACTGTCTATTTTTTTGCCCATGCCAAGCTGTTTTCAGGACTATAGCTCTGTAATAGAGCTTGAAGTCAGGGATGGTGATGCTTCCAGACATTGCTTTGTTGAACAGGGTTGTCTTGGCTATCCTGGGCCTTTTGTTTTTCCATATAAGTTGAGAATTGTTCCTTGGCAATCTCTGGGGCTTTGGTTAGTAGATCAGTGTTTACCATGGCGTACGAATGAACTTTGAGAGCCCATTACACATGGAGGGATGCTCTCTCAGCCTGGACACATGGGGGAGGGTCTAGGTCCTGCCCTGGATGAAATGACAGACTCTGGAGATCCCCCATGGAGGGCCTCATCCTCCCTGGGGAATGGTGTGTGGATTGGGTGGGGGGCTGGGGGTGTTGGTTGAGGGACGAGGGAGGAAGAGTAGTAGAAGGAGCTGGGATTGACATGTGAAGCAAGCTTGTTTTTAATTTAAATTAAAAAAATGGGGAAAAAAAAGAGTAGTCCGTACTCTTAACCACTGAGCCATCTCTCCAGCCCCTGGACATAGAATTTTAATGTTATGAAATTTCATATCATGAAATGTTCTTTTGATCCTTCCCCCAATCGCTTAAAAATGTAAAAAGCTATTTTAAACTCACACACCATATAAAAACAGCTATGTTTATCCTATGTCCTTAGTTTATTGCTTCCTGGTGCTATGTAGTCCCCAGGTTGAAACCCAGGGCTACTTACATGCTAAGGAAACTATTAACTGATCTTCATTCTTGGCCCTCGTGTATTTGGATATTCAGGATTTAAAAAGGTATGGATGAGCAATTCAACAACCTTGATAAAAATTACAGCAAGAATAAAATCATTTATGTAATTCTTTAAATTGAGAAACCTGTGTAAAAGAAAGGTGGTTAGTTTGAAAATGTTCCTAAGGTATTATTCTAGTATTTGGACTGTCTTTTGGCTAAACACAATACTTCCATTTACTTATTTATTTGTTCTTCCATGTGGGATTTCTATTATTTTCATGCCATTAATTTTTTGATTGCTTCCTTCCTAATTTATATTTCCATACCATTCCTCAACGAATTCACATGTTTAAGTTGACAGTTAACTCTATTTGCATATCTACTTTTCCTTCCTTTTTCTCTTCCTCTTTTCCCTTTCCTTCTTTTCTCTCTCTGCTTCTTGGTTATTTGAGACATTTGAGGTCTCATGTAGCTCAGGCTGGTCTCAAATAAGTAGCTAAAGCTGTCTTTGAACTTCCAATCTTCCTGTCTTCACTTCTATACAGTCTGGAGGATGATCTACAATAGTATATTTTTAGTTTTTCATGAGTGACTGCATTACAGTTGATAGCAAACCAAAGTAAAAGAATAAATAGCAAATGATAGATGGAAAGCAAACATCATCAAATTGGGAACTCAAAACATCCAATGGACATCACCTCGAGGAAGCCCCTTTAAGGCAGCCTGCTGGAGTTCTCCATCCAGAGTGACCTCCCAAGTGAGACTCCTAGTAAAAGGAAAAGTAGCAGCTGTTAGAAATATCATTAAATTGAGTGCTTGCAACCTCAAGCAAAGTTGACCCTGGAAGCTGAGGCAGTCATCTGGAGCTTGCTCACAGGTGAGCTCTTTCTACCTGACTGAGCTTCTCATAGTTGAGCCTCATGCTTCTCTTTTCATCTTAGACATTTTTATGCCTTGGATAAATAATAGTAACATCTGTTGGAAATGTTTCACCTTCAAGCTGTTTTCATGAACAACATGTTTTTACTCTTAGTCTGTTTTGCTGTTATGTTCACTCCCTAAGAGCGTTAGGGGGCAGCCAATTCCCAGACCTTGAAAGAGACATTCCTGCTTGGGTTTGAAATGGTAAAGGACAGCTCTGCTTCCTGAGCTAGCCTCTTAAATGAGCTCAAACAACACATGACTGTTTACCCCACAATGTACATTTCCCCTGTCCAGGTGCTGGGATTATGGATGTACAATCATCATATCCAACTTCATTCTCACATATCTTACTGGCATCTCAACTAACCATGCTTTAAAGAGAATCTCCTGTGTTGTTTTCCTCAAAAAATGGCACCCTTGTGTAGCCACTGGTAAAGCAGAAATTGTGGCCATGAGTCTTTTCCTTTATCTCATAATACATCATAAAATAGCACAGAGGATATTCTGGTAGATCCCTATTGATTATACTTCTAGAACATATCTCAGTTAAGGCTCCTTTTCAGTATTTTGTTGTAATCGCCTAATACAGACTGTTTAGTATCTCTATCTGGTCTAATGGAACTTCACCATTGTTTTCTTAGCTTCTTTTTATGGATAATTCTAGTTCATTCCCTGCTTAGCAGCTAGAATGATCTTTAATAACATAAATTGAAGTATATCGTTCTTTTATTGAAACATAGTTTTATCCCTTTCTCTACAGTACCTCTTGAGTTTTCTTACCCTCATCTAACTTATTTAAAAATCTTTTTGTTTTTTTAAACTAGGACTTAACTTTTTACCCAGTCCCTGACAGATAATGTTCAAATTTTCTGGAATCATTATTACCTCCAAGTCTTTATATAAATGGCCATATTCTATCTTTTGGGTTTTAGCTTTCTCCTACCTCTGTAATAGACATTTCTCATTTGTATCTTATCCCATGATTCTTCACCATAACATTAAAAGAAGAGGAACCATATCTATTTCTGCCATCAGTGTATATAGAATTCTTGGTGTATCAGTATCAAATAGGTTCTTGGATTAGTCCATGAACAAATGGCCTAAAGAAAAGGGTCCATTTTATTTAATGATGCTGTGTATGTTTAATGGGGGAAGATTTAATGGAGAATCACTGGGTAGTAGATAGGCAAAAGGACAAAACTGACATAATTGAAGAGTATTTCTCTGTAGTCCACAAAGAAATAAACGATAAAAGGTAAAAATAACTCCCCCATGTGTATATGGATGCACTTTGTGTACATGCTAACATTGTTCAGAGAACACATAACTTCAAAAGGGCATTACATATTTGACATAAAATTGACTTTGGTGTCACCTGGTAGGTTGTATTTTTTTAATTAATTGGGTATTGTGGTGTTTGATTTTCAAACCACACACCATAAACCATTAATTGGTTGTGAAGTCAATTGAATGGATAATAGACAACATAAAGTGGAAGGAGGAGAAGAGAAAGAAGTGAAATACAACAGAAATGTCATTCTAATGTAAATAATTAGGGTATTTATTTTTATTTAAGACTGCACTTAGTAAGATGGGCCCTCTCATGGAGCAGTTAAAAGTTCTTCCTGTGGCCTGCTTGGGTAAGATCACCTTTCTCCAGGTGTCTTTTTCTCCATCTGCAGAATTAAGGAATCCTTGCTTAAGGATTCCTTAAGCACTCCTTGCTTCTTAACATGTACAGCCTTGCCAGTATTATTTGTTTTGACCCTGCCAGGATTGACTTTGCTACCCTTCACTTGTTTATGCCAATCCCCGTAAGGAGTCTGAGATTTCCAAATCACTCCTCTCTCGAATCTTCATAGACTGTATTTCCTACACCTGTCTTATTTCTCCTTCCTTTTACAGTGCCATAAGACTTTTTGCTCTGTGCTGTTAATAATAGATCATTAGCAAAATTACTTTTATTAAACTCTTCCATGTGCGCTTCCTTTGCTGTCTTCCTCTGAGTAAAGCCATCTTCCTCAGGAAGTTTGTTCCTTTGTAGTCTTCTTAGTGTTGATTTCATTTTGGCAGTTCTCATACAATTGAAATAAATTATAAAATATATATCATCATTTTTACTTATAGATCATTATCAGTCTTTCCTATGGGAATTTCTTTAGCTTTGAATTTATGTCAAAAGCTTATATCACCTTTGGTAACTTCCTGAAGTTATCCCCCTTATTTCCTTATGATTGTTAACCTCTGGCTTATAATTACCCTTTGCTGTATTAATTTAATTCTAAATTCCATCAAGACTTAGATACTTTTTTAAGAAAAGATTTATTTTGTTTTTTGCTAGTATGTATGCATTTGTGTGTGCATTTTTGGATGTAGCTGCCTTCAGAGGCCAAAAGAGGGTGTTGGATCTCAGGAACTGGAGTTACAGGTAGTTGTGAACAGCCTGGCCAAGGTGCTGGGAACCAAACTGCTTCTTTCCAAGAACAGCAAGCACATGTAACTGCTGAGTAGTCTCGAACTCCTCATTAATTTCAGTATTTTATAAATTATTATATAAAGTCCTAGTTCCTTGGACTTTTTCCCTACAAAAATTTCTTTGCCTTACTCATCTCTCCATGCTTTTAATATTTTACTAACAATGGCAGAAACTTTTATCCTAATTTTAAGTTCCTGTTGTTTATTTTTTTGCTTAGCAGTTCTCATCTTTTAATATGTCTAATAATCTAGCTCCCAACAATCCTCCAACTCATGCCTTCAGCCTGTTATTTCTTCCGTCTTCTTTTTAAACTTAAAACCTTCATTTATTTGCTTGTTTAAACATTTATACCGTATGTTTTTGTCTGAAGTGCTCTTTCCTTGTCTATTTTTGTTTGTTGCCTGCCACTTTCAAATCTTTGCTCAGTGATCACAGACTCTGATTATCCAACTTAAAATTGCAAAGCTACCCTAACTCATATTCTTCATCCCTGCTTCCTGCCTTATCTTTAGTTAAACAAAAAAAACCCAGAAAACAACAACAAAAAACTATCACCTTCTAATTTTCAACTATATAGATAACTTTAATCCTACTAAAACATAAGCCCCCTACCACTTTTACCCCTCCCCCCCAAGAATCAGGACTCCTAAATTATACTGGCCACTCTTGTGATTAGGGTGGTCTTGGTACAGAGGTATAATGCATAATATTCTGTGAATAAAACGCATGCCCTGAGTGCATGATGTGAAAATGAATCTCCTAATGTATATAGCTGTCAGTAAGCATGTTAGCAAGTGCTTACCTTCAGATTGGGAGTCTAAAATGTATGAGTTTTGTGACAGTGAGATTTAAGTAAGTTTGTATATGGATGTGATTTAGCAGATCTTTTTAGTAATAAAAGATCTTTAGAGTCAGAATAAATTGATCTATTTAACTCTTACTAGAGTCCATATCCAAGTTATGTACCCTCTTAGGGTACAGCTCCTCACCCTTAAAAATCCTTGGTTTAGCCGGGCGTTGGTGGTGCATGTCTTTAATCCCAGCACTCGGGAGGCAGAGGCAGGTGGATCTCTGTGAGTTCGAGGCCAGTCTGGTCTTGAGAGCTAGTTCCAGGACAGCCTCCAAAGCAATACAGAGAAACCCTGTGTTTTGAAGTGCTTTCTATAAATTTTTCTAGGTCTTAAATTTTTCTGAAGGCTTGCTTTACTAATTTTTGCTTTAATGTGATTATACTTCAGTGGGGGAAATGAATGACTCTTAATTTTGCTCTTATCTATATGCATCTCTAATGAGCTAAAAGTTTATATTGTACTGTTATGCTCAGATTTGTATTATTAATTTGCAATAAAAATAGCAGAAATAAGATGATTTGGATTTAGCTGCTCTCGTTATATTTAGGAAATCAACAAAAGATGGGGAAAAAAAACCCTAAAAGTTGCCAAACATTCAAGAATTGTAGACATTAATAACGTACAATGTCAACATTTATTTTTGTTTTTTTTTCCTGTTTCAGACGGTCTTAAAGTCACTACACTTGCCAAAAAACAACAGTCTTTATGTCCTCACGCCAGACCTGCCACCACCTTCGTCATCTACTCATGCTGGGTAAGAGGTTTACTTCTCCTGGAGACCTGAAAGGAAACATTTGGTGGGAAACTTTTATAAGTTGTGTATAAGTGTAATATCTAAACACTTTATGGAAGCTTTCCTTTATTAGCAACTGTTAAGTGTATCAATTTTTACACTATTTGGTTTAGATTATTTATTTGATTTACTGGTAGAATCCTCTTTCAAAGAAAAATCTGTTGGAGAATTCCTGTATATTAAAAATAATCAAACAGATAGAGCTATTGGCTAGTGCTACCTACTGTATTCAGGGTTCTGAGCTCCTGTGAGCACTTAGCAGGTGGGAGCCAGAATGGCCCTTGTTTGAATAAAGGACAAAGGTTACAGGGAGGGGAAAAAATAAATAAAACCCAGTCTATTATTGCCAAAGAAGATTGAGGAAAATACAGTAAGTTCTACAAGATAAAGCCAGATAAATGCCTACTTAAGTTCTGGTAGAATTTTTTTTTTTACTTAGGATAGAGAGACTCATTCTTGCTTTTAATTCTCGTAGAACTCAATACATATGTATAGTAATGCAGTATTTAGTTGCAAATTAAATTTGGTAATATTAAATGAAGCAAATGACCTGTATATACTGATTGTGTTAGTGACAAAACAATATTTTCCTGAGTCTTTATATTATCTCAGAACTAGTTTCAAGCTGATTTTGGAGTGGCCCTTATGTTCAACTGCTGATTTTGTCATCACCAGAATGTCATGCTGGGCTCATGGAATTGTCTTCTTTATTGCCATCATGTAGCTGACCTCTGATTCCTAATTCATTCCCTAGATCTTGCAGGGCCTACAGTACTACTGAAATGCAGTGCTTATTGGGGAATGAAAACCATTTTGTAGTTGGCTTGCTGATTTTTTTTTTTTTTTACCAAGTTTCAATGATGGTGTCTCATGATTAGGAACGATGTCAAATATTCAAAGAAAGACAAATGATGTAGTATGAAGGGACATATGCAGTGACTCATGACATTGAAACGTTATATTAATACATATTTAATTGAGACTTCCTAAAAGGTTAGGGCTCATATTTGTAGATGTTTGTTCGCTTTTATAAAAAACTTTGAATTTTTCTCTCAATGACAGCATATTGTAAGTTATTTACCAAAACAGATATAAAGTAACATGCTTTTAATTGTTTACTGAAAAATGATTTTAAGTTTTTAGTCAGAACTATAAAGAAAATTCTACCTCCATGTCTGAATCTTCCTATCTTGATTTTACTGCCACTAGGGGGTGCCTGGCAATTGAGTCTTGTATTGACAATTTTTCTGGTACCAAAAATTACAACAGCATAAGTTATTGTATGAGCATCTGTAATTGAGTTAAGAATTATTTTAATATAAAGTTGATTTCTAGGAAACAAAATTTCAAGGTGAGAATTTAAGAGTGAATACATTGGTTGTAATCTTTCTAACAGTTGAAAAACATTTTAAATCCTTTAGAGTTAAGTAATGAATTTAAAGAGTGAAGTATTATACCTGTAGCACAACTGAAAATCAAATTATAATTCATAATAAAATTAGAAAATATTATTATTATGGGAACGATTCAGTTCATCAATGTGTTTTTTATTAATAGGTAAAACGTCAAGTTCTGTTCTCAGTGAGCTTGTAATCTATTCATTGAAAATATTGGCCCTTTAAAAATTTCTTTCCAGATAATTTTCTTAATTATCTTCATTGCTTGTCCTAAATCTAAAATTTTGCTACCCCATCTAGTTTCCTTTGTAGTGCTTCCCCCCATTTGCTCTAAATGTTGATATTCTCCTAGAATCTGCTTGCAACCTTTTAATTTTTAAAAGATATTTAGATAACTTAGAAGCTTCTGTTTACAAGCTTGCATGCTGTGGTTTTCTGAGAGTCTTTCATGTATGTGTCTCTTGTAATTCAGAGTTAGATGTCTAGAACTGATTCATCACTTTCCTGGGAAAACTGCCCACATAGGTATCACCTTAAGTGAAAACAGTATGAAATGCTGAGGCATACATAACCTCACTAACATGATGATTGCTAAAAAGGTCATGTAGTTGGAAATTTAAGTTACTCACTCTGTTAAGATGAACTTTCCTTGAGGAATAGAACCGAGTATTGGATTTTAGTATATTTAAAGAATAAGCGAGAAATGAAAATAAATTACATCCACAGATGCCAGAATTATTTGAAATAGGAGGAGAACAAGAAAATAAATAAGAACAATTGGCACAAGTAAGACAACAAACTCTGGTGTCCAGAAGGGATGTGGGAATGTTAGTCTGCTAGAGCATCTGTAACAGAATACCATTAATTGGGTGGTTTAACAACACAGTCGTGGTTTTCTAGATTTGTAGTCCAAGCTAGAAACAAAACAGGGCAGGCCAGTTTGTGATAAAGGAATTTCTTGACTTGTACATTGCCATCTTCTTTTAGTATTAGTACCCTTGCAGGGGAAGGGAAAGAAAAAGTGATTGAACTCTTTGTTCCTTTCTTCTTATAACATCACCAGTCACATTGGATTAAGGATTCAACCTTATGACCTGAATTACCTCCTTAAGACCATAATTCAGATAGCATCAAATTGGAGTTTAGGCCTTCTGCATTTGAATTCTAAGGGTAATTCCAAGGGTCAGTTCTGAGTAGGGAGACAGGATAAAGTATTGAAATCAAGATAGCTAGCAGGCTTAGAGGCAGTAGGAAAGGTAGAGAGCCTATTGGTGCCAAATGGAGAATATTTCTGAGTTCTGGATATTCATAGTTATAGTAGCAATGATAAATGAAAAATACTGAAATAAAAATTCAAAGGAGAATAAGGATATATATTATATTACTCAAAGGAGAAAAAGGATATCAATAAAATGTGAAGTATTTGATAAGTGATAGTGACAAAATAATTGTCATTCATGAAGACTGGCATTCTGCCAAGCCCTTTGCACACATTATTTTTCTTAAATCATTATAGTAAACCATGAGTGGATTTTTACCCACCTTTTGCACTGAGGAACCTGGAGTGAAAGGAGATGAGGACAGAGATATGACATTGTGCTTTCTTCTTTAAAGAAGATTGTAGATATTCTGATTATCTTTAGTTCTTCTTTAAAAAACACAAGCATGGGTTTCACTATCACAACTAATGGTAGTAAACACAAAAGAAAGTAACCTAAATTTGTCTAGGAAAAAAACCTTAATGTATCAGTAGTTAGTAATTTAAAAAGAAGTATAGGAAAACAACAATAGGAAAAAAACATGCAATGGCAGAACAATCAAGTATATTAACAACATCTATAAATAAGATAGAATTAAGTTTCTTGTTTAAAAGCAGATGCCCTGACGAGATGTGGTAGTGTATGCTTGCAGTCTTCTTAGTCCATGGTGTTAGAAGCAACTTAGCTCATTTTTGTCAGCTAGAGCTACATAGTAAGACTTCATAGCAACAAAAGAGCAGCAACAAACCAAAAAGCCAAGACAGAAATTCTGAATTTGGATCTTTAAAAATTCTTGTAAGATAATAGCAGAGAAAATAGAAAACAAAGGAGAATGAAATTATGCCAGGCTACTATTACCAAAGAGAATGTAGTATAATTATGTTAGTAGTTTTAAGCTTCGTTTTAAGGCAAATAACACTGAGGAGCTATTTTCCAAGAATATACAATCATAATAGATTTGTATGTTCAAGTCAGCAAAATTTGACAAAATTGCAAAGAAAATTAGACTAGTCATAGTTGTCTATCAAATTTATTTACTGATTTTTGTACACTAAGGAAGACTTGAGCAACTCAGTCAAACAAGTATGAAATACTTAAGAAAATAGACAAAAATGCCAGTTTTAAAGAATCATGGTCCAATTGGCCACATTCCTAGACCTTTGCTTTCAAAAATGATATTTATTTCCAAAAATATTTTAAGAAACTAGTGTTACAGGCAGAACTATGCATGATTTGACGTGATTCTTAAAGTAACTTGTCATTCTTAAAGAATAAATTGTGATTCCTAGTCAACTTAAGTTTAATTTTAATCAACATGATTATTAGACTTTTTAAAGTAAGATTTTAAAGTACTGGACTGGTAAATGTTTTTAATAAGAAGTCTTTTAAAAGTGGCTCATTTTAAGAAGATGACATTCTGGATGATAAAAGAAATCTGTCCCCAATTAAAGCATCAATGGTGATCCCAGCACATCTAATTGGAGTGAAGTACCAAATCCATTTAGTCAGTTTACTGCCTATTGATAGTTTGGTGACTACTGAGATTTGCTTGTTAGCATCACACTTTGAAAAGGAGCTGCAGGTTTCCTTATGACGGGAACTTAGTTAATGGACAGCCAGAAAGCTGCTCACTGATTCACAAAGAAAGAAAATCAATACATTGCAAATACATGCTGGTTTTTTTTTTTTGCATTTTTCCTCAATGAGTGGAATTATAGTTATACAGTTTTGCTATTTTCTACTTAATGTAGATCACAATATATCAATATCATCACTAATTACCATGTTTTGATTAATCTTGTATTCTTTGGTTAAGACATTTTGTTGAGTCCAATATATCATTGTATTGATAAACAGTAATTATAGGCATAAGGCCACCTTGAAATTATCTTGAAAAATGTTATTAGGAATTATGTAAAATGAAATGTTTGTTTATCTAGACATATTTAATTGCCAGCAAAGAAAGCAATTAAAAGTAGCTGCAGACTAAGAGGCCAACCTTTGTTAAACATGGTTTTAAGATTGTTACAGAACTTGTGATGATAACATGGTGTCTTGGAGGATGTTAACAACTGTAGCAGAGTGTTAATTAAGAATGATGTAATCTTCAGCTCAGAATTATTAGTATCATGTTAGTTTAGCTGGACAGAAGCAAAACCTAGTTTTGGTTATGGTAATAGCTTAAATCATATTTATAGTGGTAAGATTAACATTTTATTTTTTATGCTGTTCCCAAGACAATTTTAAAATCCTCAATGAAATACAATCATATGTAAACATCAAGGCCTTAGCTCATTTACATATGTGCCAGATTTTCAAACTGATTGCTATTTGAACCTAATCTGTCATTGCTGGCTGCATTAGCTACAACAAACATTACATTTACATATTGATTTCTTATTTTGTTTTAGTGTAAATAATCCATAATTATAGTAAATTTGGTCTTTTGTTGACAAGAGCTCATATGACTCTTAAGTTTAGAATGGAAATTTAAATTACCATGTGTTTTGCTTATCAATTCTAAATCTGACGTATCTCAAAGGAAAACAAGATAATTGTAGCCCACAAAATAGTAAAAAGAGACAAAAGAAAAATCTTAATGTTTGGAAAGATACAAATTATATTTATATAAAATGATAAACATTTTATTATAAAAATGCATGGCAAATTAAATAAGTTACTATTCCTGCTTTAGTCATTAGACAATGCCTAAAAAAACAAAATCTGAAGAAAATGGATGTAATGATCCTATTTTATGTAGATACATGTATTTTTAAATATCCAGCTGAAGAAAAGATATACCCTGTAAACACAACAGAACTTTCAGTGTCTATATTGTTTTTAATACATAATTAATGTAAAAAGTATACTTTTCTTACTGACTATATTGTTGTCATTAGACATAGAGTTTTTAAGTAGAAATGGCAACAAACAACTCCCAATTTCCATTTAGACTGGTTAAAAGTATATTGTATTTTTTTGTGGGCACATTTAGTTGAAAAAATGTGGCTACCACATTACATAAGCACTCATAATATGGTTAAACTTTATTTTATTCTTATTTAGTTATTTATAAATATTTATATATATAAATTTTATTTAAATTAGTAACGGTCTTATTTTACATATTGATCCTAGTTCCCTCTCACTCCCATCTTCCCATACCCCCTAATGACCTCCCCATCCCTTCCTCCATCCACTCCCTAGGGAGGGTGAGGCCTTCATGAGGGAATCATTAAAATCTGTCAAATCATTTGGGGCAGGGCCTAGGCCCTCCCCTGTATATTTAGGCTAAAAGCCTAATGGGAAATGGGCTCCTGAAGTCCGTTCATGCACTAGGGATACATCCTGGTTCCTCTGTCAGAGGCCCCGTAGACTGCCCAGTGCTCCTAACACCTGTCAGATTGGGTTCATGAGTCCCAATGGACTTGTTCAATTCCAGGAAATCAGCTCAGTGATTGACTGTTGGTCTCTGCTTCTGCTTCCATAAACTACTGAATGAGGGCTCTAGGATGGCATTTAAGGTAGCCCCTCCACTATTGCTTAGGGTGTTAGTTGGGGCCATCTTGTGGATCTCTGTACAATTACCTAGTGCCAGATTTCTATTTAAATCTATAGTGGCTCCCTCTATTGATGTGTCTCTTGTCTTGCTCTCTTCTATACCTCTCGCCACTCAATCTTCCTGATCCCTCATGTTCTCCTCCCCTCTCCTCTTCTTCTCCCCTCATTCCCCCCCCCATACTCTCCACTTGTTTAGAAGCTCTAGTCCCTTTCTGCTTCATTGGGAGACCATGTATGTCTCTCTTATAGTCTTCATTGTTTCCTAGCTTCTCTGGAGGTGTGGATTGTAGGCTGGTAATTCTTTTCATTATGTCTAGAATCCATATATGAGTGAGTACATACAAAATCACTAGCCCTGCTGTATATAGACAATAAAGGGACTGAGAAAAAAACCCAGAGAAACATTACCCTTTACAATAGCCACAAACAACATAAAATATCTTGGGGTAACTCTAACTAAACAGGTGAACAACTTGTATGACAAGAACTTTGAGTCATTAAAGAAAGAAATTAACTAAGATATCAGAAAATGGAAAGATCTTTCATGCTCTTGGATAGGTAGGATCAATAGAGTAAAAATATCAATCTTACCAAAAGCAATCTGCAGATTCAATACATTTCCTATCAAAGTCTCAGCACAATTCTTCACAGACCTTGAAAGGACAATTCTCAAACTTTATATGGAAAAATCAAAAGACCCAGGATAGCCAAAACAACCCTGTACAACAAAGGAACTTCAGGAGGCATCGGCATCCCTGACTTCAAACTCTACTATAGAGCTATAGTAATAAAAACAACTTGGTATTAACACAAAAAATAGGTAGACCAATGGAATCGATTGAAGACCCTGATATTAACCCACACACCTATGAACACTTGATCTTTGACAAAGAAGCTAAAACTATACAGTGGAAGAAAGAAAGCATCTTCACCAAATGGTGCTGGCATAACTGGATGCTGACATGTAGAAGAATGTGGATAGATCCATGTCTTAGAAGAGAAAGTGGTAGGTACCCTTGAACAAATTGGTATAGGAGCCCAGTAGCACAGACATTGAGATCGACAACTAATAAATGGCTAAACTTTATTAAGGTAATTTAATTTCTATACTATAAAATTTCAATTCTTAGATTTCAAATAGCCAGTTTAAAAATCTAAATTAAACTAATGACAGATTTTTTTTTCTACATGCAGAAACTGTAAAAGACTTTATCTCATCAGTTAGGTTGTTGTCACAGAATGTGCTATACTGGTTGGCTTAAACTCAGGCATGTAGCTGACGAGGTAGTCAGTGCAATGGATAAACTAATATATTTATTAACCGGATAAAACTTACACACAAGCTGGGAAGATGAGAAGCGAGGCAGGCTTCCAAGAGAGAGCGAGTTTTGCTTTCCCTTTTCCTTTTATATCCTTAGCTGGCGTGGACAGTATTGTAGGCTCACCCCTACGTGTACTTTTCTTCTTCATGGAGGTTAGGAGAAGTCTAAGATAAAGGCACCAACAGACTCACTTCCTAGTGAGAGATTCATCCAGCCTTGACTGCCTTTTTTTTTTTTTTTTTTTTTTTTTTTTGCAAAATCTTCATGTTAGAAGAGAAATAGAGCTCCACTTTCTCAGTTGTCTTGTGAGAATGCTAACCCAATCATGGAACTCTCATAGCTTCATTTAAATATAATTATGTCAAAAAACACCCATCTTCGAATACTATATGTCATTCTATGAGTTTCAACATGACTTTGGGGGAGGACATGAATATTCAATTCTAAAAGCCCTGAAATTTATGAGTGAATTGCTTTTCTCTAATTTGTTTGATTTTGCTGAATTTATAACTTAAAACAGTGAGTGCTTCCTATTGATCTTTCCATTCTTGATAGGCAGGCTATGATTTAGAATAACTGAAACTTGTGCATATTGAGGATTTTCAGAGGGGATTTTGAACTGAAGGAATTACTGAGAGGATCCCTTGATTGTTGTTACTATTCTTGATTGACAGCGTGGTGGCTGCTAATGCCACCTTATGACATGGCATTGTTACTAACTGGTAGAAAAGAAGTCATTCTTTTTTATTCTTTAGCTATTAATAACTGCTCTGTAGCAGTCTGGTGATCAAATGGTGTTTTGTTTTGAGAGCAGAAATATATAATAATTTTTCCCATGTCTATGTGCAAGCATGCATGTGATCTGTGCGTGTAAAACATAGCTCATCCATGTGGTGGTCAGCGGTTTGGGGAATCAAATTCAGAATTGTCAGAGTTGGCGGTAAGTACCTTTACTTGCTGAACCATCTCACTGGTCCTCAAATGCTATTTCTATATTAAAATTAGTCCTTTAATTTACCTTGAAAAATCACTATTTATATTTAAGTACCCATGAACATATTCATGACTTGCTGACATGCTCTCTGAATGTGAAATAAATTAGCAAGATGGTGAGGACTACCTTTATTTTTTAACTCTTTTTAGTTTTATCAGTAATTAACACTAAGATATGACATTCTGTGTTTATATGTATAAAATGCCTATATTGGAGCTTCAGATTTATTATAGGAGTTTGAGTACTAAAATCTAATTTTACATAATTTTCTTCTTGAAAAATAAGGTGAAGGAGAAAATGTTTAAATTAAGCCAGTGCATTAACATGATATTGGCATTTGTAAACATGTGACTTTGTTTCCCTTGAGTGTAGCTATACTGGAATGAACACATTCCAGGTGTAACTTAGTGTTGAAAGAAGAAGTTGGAGAGTTGTGGTCCAAGAATAGTAAAGATGTTTTGAGATATTTATTTCTATACATTATTACTAGCTTAGATAATGATGTTTAGTTATACCTAGATTTTTTGGGAATTGGTTACCTTGTTTTTAGAATTTCCTCTTATATACCTCTCTCTTCCCCATGGTATTAAAATTAAAGTAGTCGGGTGCAGTTACTTATTCTATTAAGATAGCAGAGACAGGGATCATTTGAGCCTAGGAGTTTGGAACCTAACCCGGATAACATAGTGATGCTGGCTCTTAAAGAAAAGTTAATGACTGCCTTAAATAATTAGGATAGGATATATTTAAATTGTTTATTACTTTGCCTATTAGGTGTTTAATATGATTGGCTCTTATTTAATTTTACTCTTATTTTATTTTGATTTGTTGCAAATAGTCATTACCTCAGAGAAATCTTGATCATTCTGATTACAGTTTGCTTGCTTGTAGAAACTGAAACATGTCTTTGTTGAGAAGTATAGCCCAATTGAAAGAAAAATCACAATGGAGAAACACAACAAAGAGGGAATATATGTTATATTCATGTAAATACATTTCTTTCATTGAGCTTACATGTGTACTGTCTTTGAAAAGTTTGCCTGCTTGAAGGCTGGTGAGGTAACTTAGTAGGTAAAGCACTTGATAAGCATGAGTACCTGAGCTTAATCCATGGACTTACATGGTGGAAGGAAAGAGCCAAATTCTCCTGATTGTCCTCTGGCCTTGATGTGTGTGCCATGGTACACACATTCCTCTATAAATTAATTATATTTTAAAATTATTGCTTGAGATTATAATATAATTAATTGATTCCCCTTGACCTGTCCTCCCACCAAACCCTCCATATACCTCTTTTTCACTCTTTCAAGTTCATGGCTTCCTTTTTATTATTGTTACATACATATGGGTATTTGTGCATAAATGTTCCTAAATGAAACCTCTGTCTCCCTCCCTCCCTCCCTCCCTCCCTCCCTCCCTCCCTCCCTCCCTCCCTCCCTCCCTCCCTCCCTCCCTCCCTCCCTCCCTCCCTCTCTCTGGGTTATCTCTCCATCCCCAGCAAAAAAGGTTTTTCCCTGTACAAACTCATAAATCATGAAGAATAATTGCTTCAAAAACACTTGCTGCTGTAGATCTTTCTGTTGGTGTTACACTATCACTGTGAGATTTTAAAGTCTGACCATCTCTGTTCTATTTTCAGTTTTATAATATGTCACCTCATAACTTATGCAGTATAAATCCACTCTTGGCTCTTTAAAGTTTAATATTTATAGTTGTATAAAGGAAGAATTTATCTTCTTTTCAGAAGAGGAAACTGAGTATTTACAGCCAGGTATCTAAGATAGGACTTAGATACTAAGCAGTCTCCATGTACTGCTGAAAGAATGATTAACTTGGCCTGGTCAGACAGCTAGCCTTGGTAGAGCAGAAGTGAAGACCCTGCTCCCTAATTCCCCAGTAGTTTCAGGCTTGTGTCTGTGTGTATATGTTTCATCTCACAGCTACCCAGAAGTTACATGACTGACGACTAAATGGTTTTCTTCTCAATAGTATGGAAGTTGGTGCTGGTCCTGTCAGACTTGTCTTCAAAGTTATTGTCCAAGTCTGTTAGCGAAACAAAGAAGCAGATCTAAGAAATTGTATAAACACAACCATAAAAGTATACATATTTCTGTATTCATTTCTCCATATAAAATAGTAAAGATTTTGGAATTCTGAGTTCCTTAGCCTAGCTTTTGTAGTCTTCCAAAATATATCCTTCCTTCTCCTCCTCCCCGCCTTCCTCCTTTTTTGAAAAATGTTTTTTTCAGACAGGATTTTTCTATGTAGCCATGGCTGTCCTGGCTACCTTGGAACTCACAGAGATCCACCTGCCTCTGCCTCCTAAATGCTGGGATTAAAAGTGTGCACCGTCATGGCCTGGTCTCTCTGTCTTTTTTTGTTTGACTCATAGTTTTAGAAGTTGTAGTTCATGCATGTTTGACCCTGTTACTCTGGCAAGGCAGTAGGGGGTTGGGGATCGGTGGGAGGAGAGAGAGGGAGAGGAAGAGAAGCCAGGATCCCTTTGTCCTCTTTAAGGGCAGGCCTTCTATATGACCATAACTTGCTTTCTGGAAATAGGCCCCACATCCTAAAAGTTTCAATTATCCTAAGTGCTGCTTCCTGGCCACCAAGTCTTGAACTCAGGTGTCTTGTTTTTGGTTTTTTTTGAGGCAGGGTTTCTTTGTGCAACAGCTCTGCATGTCCTGGAACTAGCTCTGTAGACCAGACTGGTCTTGAACTTAAAGAGATTCCCCTGCCTCTGCCACCACCGCCTGGCTGAACACAGGTGTCTTTGTGTTTATGTCTCAGATTCAAACTTTAACACCTTGTCTCAGGAGTAGGTTAAGGGAAATCCTAAATATGAGGTGTTTTTTTTTTTTTTCTGAAGTCTGCTCTGTGTGTGGACAGTGACTTGCTTGGATCACACTGGTGGATCTCTGGGCTTTTGTCCTGGGCTGCAACATTCTTGGGAGGCTGTGCCTGGTCCTGGTGTAAGGAAAGGGCTTCACGAATTGACATGTCTATCTCCCTTGCTTCTGCCCCTGGGCTCAAGGGAGGGCTGTTGTACACTTGTCATACTTCTCTCTAACCCTTATTATAATCACACAGAGCCTTTTGAGGTTGCAGCACATGGCTTCTTCTCCTGGTCTTTGTGTACCACTGCCTCGGCTTCAGAATGATTGAAGCCACTCTTCCGCTTGAAACAGTTATTTTATTTGTTGTTGTTTTATTCTGGTCTTCATTGATTTTTCTCTTTACCAATAATCTTCTTTAAACTGACTCCCCTTTGCTTTGTTTCACATTTGGGAATGTTCTAGGGTTCCATCTTGATCTGTTTTTCTCTTAATAACTTCTTTCCTCACATGATTCATATGCCTGCATGCTTTTGACACTTTTGCTCTTATATCTCTTAATTGGCTGTTTTGTGTGTTTGTTGTCTTTTAGTTTTTCTTTTGTTTTCTGAAAGTAGATGGAGCTACACATGGCCCAGGCTGGCCTCAAACTTGCCTTATAACTGAGGATGACTCTGTATTCCTTCCTCTACCATCCAAGTCCTGAGTTCACCTTTTACCTGGCTTTGGTGTTTATATTCAGCTGTATTGTATGTAACATTGGAATTTCTTTTTGTGTGTCTAACATACAGTCAAGCTTAATTCATCTAAAACTTTACTCTCAATTTCCCTACCCATTTGTCTTTGTTAAATAAAATTCCATCCTTGTGTTTGCTCAGACTAAAAATCTTAGGGTTGTACTTTTCTCTTGTCCCCCATCAGTAAATTGTCCATCTAACCTGTATTCTGTATTTAATATTCTTAATATTCTCCTTCCTTTCCTCACTTCTTTTGTGATTTTAATCTATCCCTCATCTCCTCCATCTCTAGTCTTTCTGTTCATAGTTAGAGCACACAGAGAAATCTTGCAAAGATGGAAATAGAAGTCAGCTCTTAACATATCCTTCTTTAAACCCTCCAGTGACTTTCCTGTGCAGTTGCTGTGAGAACCTAAGTGACTGGACCTTTGCTAATTGTCTTTGTATTATGGTAACCTCAGTCTTTTCCTAGGAAATGGTTTTCTGAGCTGTTCTGCTTCCTGGATTACCCTGACCCTCTGTTATCTTGTATCTTATAATCTGTTTTACTTTCTTCATCGTACATAGCATTCTCCAAGATTACTTATGCATGTACTCAAATTTTGTCCCATTTACCAGACATGTAAGTTTCACTGAAACAAGGGCCATGTTTTGTTTTGTTTTCACATTATTTCTCTAGAACTAGAGTGTTTTGACTATAGATTGGTATACAACAAACTCTGTCAAAGTTGTGTTTCCTCCCTCCCCAGTTGTGTATTCAGAGTGTTTGGTTCTAAGATTCTAATGAATTTCAACTGTATGTGTCTTGGTGTGGATTATTTTTTCTCCTCATGGACACTTTTACCTTTGACCAAAGACAGAGTTAAGCACATTTGTTTCAGTTTGTATGGAACTTTTATTTCAGTTCTATTGGCATTGATGTGTATGTATCCTTATTAGACTGAGGTTTTCAGAGAACTTGTATTTTTATTTAGATTGAGTTCCTTTGCAAGGCATTGATCTATGCTGCTTTATGCTTTAAGAATAAATAAATAAATAAATAATTCTTTAACTAGAATGATAGTTGTGTGACCTTGTGTGAAAGACAGAGGTGAATATGTCTCTTACCTTGTGGAAATGTGTTTATTACTAAGTGAATATCTGCAGTGTACCAGGTATTTTGCTTAGGTGTTAAAGATGTAATAACAAATGTCCTTGCCTCAAGAAACTTGTATTTTAGTGTGGTTTAAGTTTTTAAAATTTATTAATAATATTTTATATATGCTTCCTTTGTATTTTTTTTGTCTGTTAATAACCTATGAACTCTGGCAGACAATAGGGTGGGCAGATTAAATGTCTAATTCTTATCTTTATTCTATGTGTGTTTATTAGCACGTTGTTCCAGATCGTCAAAAGAGGAGCCAAGTAGGCTAGAGCTATGTAGCACACTCAGAATATTTTCTGAGGCTATAGCTATAGCAAATTAAACCCTGGACCTGCCATGCAGATGATTTGAAGATAATAGCAATAGATTTTCATTAAGTTATTGATGATCATCTTTCTTAATAGTCACATAAAATAGAATCAAGACTTATATTTCTTAATTTATGTGGCTGATTACATATATTTTTGGGTTTTTTATACTTTTTTAACATTTGGGCACTTTGCTATAGGATTTTTAAAGTGTTGCTTTGAACTGAATTTTATATAGCTGAATCCTAAGTGAAAGCACAGTTATTTTGAAAGAATTTTGGTGTACCACAGAAACAGCTGACCTGAACAAGGGGGAGCTCATGGACTCCAGACTGATAGCTGGGAAACCAGCACCTAGGACTGACCTAGACCCCTGATTGTGGGTGTCAGTTGTGAGGCCTGGGCAATCTATGTTGCCTCTGGCAGTGGATCAGTATTTATCCCTAGTATACGAATGGACTTTGGGAGCCCATTGCACATAGAGGGATACTCTCTTAGCCTAGACATACCGGGGGAGGGCCTAGGCCCTGCTCCAAATGATATGACAGACTTTGAAGATCCCCCATGGAAGACCTCACCCTCTCTGGGGAACAGAAAGGGGATGTCATAGGGGTTTGGTGGGGGGGGCAGGGGAGGAGGGGAGCTTGAGGGAACTGGGATTGACATGTAAAACAAACTTGTTTCTAATTTAAATAAAAAAAGGAAACAGCAACAACAACAAAATCCTTAAGAAACAGAATTTTGGTATAGCAGTTACAATTCTGTAGATTTCACTATCATGAATTTTTGCTGAAAACATATATTCTATTTTTATACAGCATTTTTTAGTGTAAGCAATAGTGTTATGGCTCTCTTCTAGACTGCTGTTTCATTAGAATTGGATCAGTGTTTCAATATATTTGAATAAATATTTTAATAGGTATTAATATCATTGGCAATTAGACAGTTGGTTCCTTTGGAGGAATAAGAAAATAGACAACAGTTTAGAAAGTATGTAGTATTTGAAATGAAGTATTTACAATAAAAATTTGAAAACACCCTGGTAGAGAAGGAGTTAACAGGTTAGCTCCCCTTGGTTGTTCTCAGCATGCTCTCTTGCCTTTAGGAGCTGAGAAGATGATAACATTGGGCCCGGACATGCCTATGTGGAGGTTTGGGTACTCCTGGGGTTTTTGCAGCTAGCTGTGAAGCAAGCTAGAACTTGTTCATCACTGAGTTCCTTGTTTTTCTTTCAACCCTTTCAGTGCCCTGCAGGAGTCATTAAATCAAAACTTCATGCTGATCATCACCCACCGAGAAGTCCAGCGGGAGTACAACCTGAACTTCTCAGGAAGCAGTACCATTCAAGAGGTGAGTTATGTCTCACAGCTGAGGGGTAAAGGTAGCTCATTATAGCTAAAGTCGACCCTGTCAGAGAGGGCTGATCTGTTCTGGTAGAAACTCTTTATGCTTCATTATTGGGTTTTTAATTTTAATTAACTGGAATAGCAACGATTACTGTAGAAACACTAAATGACTTGACCTAGAAATACAAATGTTGTAAGTGGGAGCTCTTGATCATTCTTAAAACACACTGCTTACAAACAGTCCATTATTATACAGAATATTTCATGGTCTTATTGTAATTATTCAAAATATTAACGTGGAGATTTTTGACAGCATTCATTGTTTGAGGGTTTCTATTTTATTTGAAAGGTCACTCTCAAATGTGTCATGCATTTTTATTATATTCTTCTGTTTTAAACAGAAATTTGAGGAGGCTTTTCTTAAGCAGCTCAATTCTAGCTTGGGCAGTATTCATAAGAAGTGGAGACTGTCATTTAGCTCAGACTATCTGGAAAGAGTCTGCTAATACTGTCTATATTTTACTCAGTGTGTTCAAAGAGAGTCACTGTTTCAAAACAAGTGAGAGAAAAAAGGTACTTATGGGAGAAAGACACCTCTTGATAGGTCTTTGGCCCCGCCCATCTAAAGGCCAATGCTTTCTCTCCTTAGGGGTTGAGCATTGTTGGAGGCTTTGATAGGACATTCATGCTTAGCAACATTAGAATAGGGACTTATTTCATATTAACCTTCATAATGTATGAAACTTACTCCACTTGTTATTTTATTCCTGGATTTTAAAAGACTAGATCATGCCAAATCTTGATTGCTACGTTGAAATTTAAGACCATATTGTTTAATATCATTAATAATACAAGCCAATTTTCAGAATTATAAAAAATGTTTTGGTAATGACTAGACTGCTAAGTTTCCTTTTTTCCATGTTTGATTAATGAATTTTATCTTTTGAATTTGTCACAAAGAACTCCTTTATTTGTTTATTTTATCCATTAATCAAGTAAAGATTAACATTCAGCCTTTTCTCTGACTTCCAAATTCATTCACTTATTTTATTTGAATTTTCTAGAATTTCATGCTTATATATTGCCATTTCATTTTTAGCCTTTATAACGGATATTATAAAGACTTTTAATTTTTTGAAAAATCATTTTTGGTCTAAAATTGAAATATGGCTATATGTTAGAGTTATTATAGGATCTTTGACAATAAAATCTAAATTACACATGGGAACATTTAATTAAGGATATTTAGCTTCACAATAACTAGTTAAATGATAAAGCAATATAAGAGGTAAATTTCACAGTTGATTTATTTTTTATTTGAAGAGAAACATAATATAACATGGATAAATATAGGAATCATTTCTTTCTGGATGAAATTTTTAATAGCTAAAGTGGTGTGTGCTGTTTCTTTCATTCCCAAACTGCCTCTGCTTTGCTAGTTTAACTAATTTGGGTGTGTTTCCACTTTCTCCCACAAGAGGGCAGAAAGTTCTATTAAGCTGATAGCCTAAAAATGCCACTCAGTGTTTTCAAATTAGCTTCTCTTATATTAACAAAAAGGAGCATAATGGCCAAGTTATTGTTTGATTTACAGATAATTGGCATATTCCAGCGAGGAGACTTAATTTCACCCTTTTAAATTAAACAGGGAGATTTAAAAAGACATAAAATATTCATTAATGTTCGGTGATTATAAAGTAGTGGCATATATTTATTTTGCCTTTATTACTGTTTCGATGGGAAAATACTGCAAATATTTCCGAAATCGAGTTGGCCATACTGACAAGTTGAAATGTTTAAGCAGTGTTAATGCAATCTGCTCACACCTGATATCCTATGCAGAATGATTCAAAATGACTACATCAATTATTAAAAGAAAATTTAAGATTCTGTAAATGTGCCATTGCGTGCCACAGTTGGCTGAAACTGTTCTCTGGTATATTATTTAGATTATCAAATACACTTTAAGTGTCAAGGACTTGAAAACATTGAAAATATCATGTTTTAAATATCTCTTAAAAATGTTCCAGAAGAATTCTTAATGACAAATATTCTTATGTATTTCTGCGTAATAGTTTTTCTTTGTTTTCTTTTTTAATTTTAAAAATTAATTTAATATTTTGATACACTGGTTGTTAGGAAAAATGTTGTGTCTAATGAAAATTGCTGGGTTGCTTTATTTTGTGTAACTTTGAGCAAGGCTGTGCAGCAACTGGCTGAGCATAGCTCCCTGGCCTTTCCTTGGTCCTCTGGGATCCAGTGCTGAGTTTTGTTTCAGGAAGGAAAGTGTTCTTGTGGGATCCACAGTGCCTTCGTTCTTGCTAAGCTACTATAAATCAGTTTAATTGCACTAAGAGAGAAGTATAATCCTGAAACAATTTGTAGTTTTTTGTTAATAATAGTATTTTTGCTTTTGATGTAGAAGTTTATTGATGTTATATATCCTAAATTTTAATCTCTGTCTTCAGTTTCAGGCTCTGTAATCAATAGAGTTTAAAGGAATAGATTAAAAACATAGGATCATTTTTCCAGTAAATTATTTTTATTTTCTAGCCAAAAACATTATTAATATTTTGAAATTTTTTAATTTTTAAAAGAAAGCTTTGACAGTATTTTCACTCAGAACTATTAAATGGCTAAGATTGAAATGGACACTGATTATAAGTATTAAACAAAATACACTTTTGAAAATACTGATTTAGAGAATAGTGTTAAGATGCAGTTAGAATTTCAAATAAATTAAGTAACACGTGGCCATGCAAGTTGGTGGCGATAAACTGACAGTTGTACAAGTGTTTGCTCATCCTGTCTCTCAGCCGTTGCTTCACAATATGTTAATTTTTTCCTTTGGATGCCAGGTGAGGGGTTTGGTTTTGATTTCATTTTTGTTTTAAGATCTTTTCAAATCTTTCCATTTAAATATGCTACATGATGACATAGCGGTCAAGATGGTTAAAATGGAGAGATTTTAAAGTAGTTATAAGAGGTAAAATCCTTATTTTTTTATGATAACATAATACCTCATAAAATTATCAATATTCCTATAACATTTGACAGCCCAACCTTCTATCAATTTGCATTCTAAGTTGTATACTGATCACACTTTAAAATACCGAATGCCTTCAAAATTTAAACAAGCCTATCTTATTTTAATCAGTTTTCTACTCTTGAGAATTCACAGTTTTAAACAATTGATTGTAAAGATTCTAGTAATTTAAAAATGTGTGGTTTCAGATGCTCTTGAGGTGGACTAACACAAGGGGAAAAAAAGAATGATTTGCCTTTGCAGATCCTAAGCCCAGGTGTGGAAAAGGATATAAAGTCCCTGAAATCAAGCCAACTTTTTCTTGGAAACTGATTCTTTGTTGTCTGCTTTATTATTTGCAGAAGCTTCTGTTAGGCAAATATCTACTTTTTTTTTAATAGGTGTCATATAAACTTAAGAAACATACACCTGACTTGAAATAACAAAGATAAGAAATTTAAGTCTTTTTAGTGCAGAATCATGGAGTATGACTTATCTATTACTGTGAGAAGTGTGAAGAATAGCTATTGGAATTATTTAAATCCTCTTCCAAGTTTCACTTTACCCCAGAATTCTCACTGTTCTTATTAATGTTGATTTAGTTCTTAATGGGAATGAAAGGAGAAAATTGACAGCCTACAAAGCCGTATCTTACAGGGAGCAAGTAGTACATTTCACTCCCAGCACCATGTTAGACAGACTAATGATTAGGTGGGAAGCCAAATGAGGTAGAATTGTTATCAAGAAGTAATCTTAAGTAAATCATACCAATTCTTAACAAATAATTGTGAAATCAGGATGTTAATTTTGATTCTGAAAATGTAAACCGTATGCGTGCGTGTGTGTGTGTGTGTGTGTGTGTGTGTGTGTGTGTGTGTGTGTGTGTGTGTGTGTTTGTTTGGTCTGTTCTATTTGGTGTTTTCTTGTCTTGACTGTTGTGTGCTTTGGGCTGTTATTTAAGGCTGGTGACCAGTAACTGTTTTGAAATTTGTAGTTCTTCACAAATTGTATTAGTGAGCACTTTTCTAGTAGTAAATAGATTATAACTCCTTAACTGTTGTGTCCTTTCTTTAAATGTTTTGAGGTATTAGGTGCGTTTTTGGGGGGTTTGTTTGTTTTCAGGTATGGGGTGGGAGGCTCGTGGCAAGAACTGAAGAAACAGTGAGGTAGCTGAGAATGTTCATATGCAAGAGGGTAAATTAAGTTGTGTGCGTACTTAATTAAAAAGTTTAAGTGGTTTGTTTTTACTGCAAGATAAATGGCATATATTAGCTCAATTAGAATGAGCAGTTTTAATTAGCATATATCATTAAAAACAATATAAAAATGACATCTTATTAAGAATGAAAGATACACTTTTTAACAACCAGACAATGAATTCAAGCCATTATTCAGCTTTAAAGAAAAGAATATGATGTACATATATTTATTGGTTTCAGGCTGCATTTTAAAACAGGTTTGTTGAATCATACTGCTTCAAAAGAGCAAATAAATAGTGATTATCTTATTGAGATTTTCTATGTTTCTGTTTTATCTCTTAGGAAATAAATTTAAGAAATATTTGTGGTATAGCTATTTGGAAATATTTTTTCTTACCTAGAAATATTTTAGGATAATTTGAAAGTTATTTTAAAACATAAGTATTTTCCTCTGTATCTCAAATAAAAATTAATTTTGTTAAAAATTAAGGGCAATGCTTCAGGCTTTTGTTACTTAAGATATTCGTGTCCTTACATCTTAGTCTAGCATATTCATAATCTATGATTTGTGTGTTGATAGTTTTGAAATGCCTGAGTTAAGAGAAATTACATTCAGTTATCAGAAACTAATAAACATAAGACATTTTTTTATATGCAAGAAAAGGCAGAGAGTAAATAATTGCACTGGTGACCAATACTGTAATAATCCTGTTTTACAATATGCACTTGACAGGTTGTAATAGTGCTAATTGAAGAGACTAATTCACACTTGCTTCATTCTATTCAAAGGCAAAATCAGCAGCTTGTTTTGCTTTTGACCAGATGGTCCTCATGAACACCTACTGTGCACTTTAAGTGCTTTACTAGAATTACAAAGGCTGGGGGCTGCGTTCGACTCCAAATGATTGGGGGGGGGGACTTCTGTGCTCAATAGATTTGGTGCAAGTAAATTAATTCTAGTGGACCCATTACACACAGAGCCCCCTTTTCAAAGCTCTGAGCCTCCTCGCCTGCTCTGTAGCAATGAGAAAGAGAAAGAGAAAGGCAGATTACTGCAAACAGAAATAAAAAAAAGGGTATGAAAGGGAGAAAAGAGGCCTTGAAGCCTTTCATATCATTTGAGTTTTTCAAGTGCGTTATTTTTGGGGAGGGTGGATGTATGAAAAGCCAATTGGAGTTTTTTTTTGTTTTAAAGTGCGCTATTTAAGCACCATGAATATAAGCGCAAGAGCAACAGTTGACTGAGTTTACTGTGGTGAAGCTTTGTGTCCGAGGATGAATCAAATTCATTATATTCAACTCTTTGTGTTTTAACATGAATGGAGGGTTAGTTTCACAAGACTGTGTCTGTTTAGGATAATTATAATTTAATATTTTCCTTTCATAAAGTTATCACTGTAGATGTCTAAAATTTTAATCAAAGCAGATTTTGTACATTGACTTTGAAGCACCCTGACAGTTTAAAATTCAAAGGAAAGCTTTTTTGGTTTTCAAAAGAAAAGAAAGGCTCATTCTAATGGCATTGAAGCAGAGATTATTATAACTAATTAGAAGTCACACATCTGTTAGCTTTTGGTTTGTGATTTATTTATGTATTTGTGAGTAAAACATATACTTTTAAAATACATTGTCAGTATAGTGAACCAAAATGATAAAATGTACTTAAAGGAACTGTTAACTATTTTTTACAAATTTCTACAGCTGCATAAAACACATAATAAAGGTGCATTGAGTATGTCTCAATATCATACCATTAATAACCTTAAGCTGAAGTGTATTTTCAAATAAAATCTATTCACAGTTTTGCTACTATAATTCAGGCTATTAAATAGTCATCATGAAATATTAGTAAATGTAGTTTGTTCAAATTTATAGTTATTCGGTAACTTTAAAGGTACTCATTTATAATACTCTAACTTAGAATGTTACCATTGTAAATATTTTCTTATGACAAATACGTAGGTAATATACAAATGATCACATTTAAAAATAAATATCTTTTACTTTTGCTTTTTATGAGATACCCTCATAAACAACTTTAAACTTACACATGTCAGTTGTTTTCTCATAGTATATTTTTAGTGGAATGGATTATCTTTGTTAACTCCATATTATTGACATTCTTATTTAAATCCTGTCTAATAATAGCTATTAACAAAGACTACAAAATCATACCAGAAGTATACTTATAAATGCCTTATGGTCTTTGTAAGTTTGTAATGCTTTTGTAATGCTGTAATTTATATTTGAATAGACATACTAATAAGTGTTTTAATTATATGCTTAGAAAATAAAACATAAAAATGTAAAACTAACCACAGAAATTGTTTTACTTTTCAGAACCACAAAAATTGTTATTTCTCAGACTTTCAATTGAAGAGGGTAGCATATTCTCTTTGCTACTTAAAGTAAACTTTATTACTGTGGCCATTTCTTTGGGATTTTGTATAGAAATTAGATTTGGATAATGGAGAAAGATAAAAGGGAATTCCCCCAAACCTTCAACCAACAAACATCCAGTGAAATTTGTAAACAATAAGGTGTTAATGAATTAGTATCCTTGGGGAGAAAATATTTCAAGAAAAAAAATGGATTAAGGGAAAAAAAGAAACAAAATTAAAATAAGTGTAAAGTTACTGAACTATTTTCTTTTTTATTGTAGATAGAGTGAAGAACTGGTATTATACTAACAGAAGTGGTTTGATCATGACCATATATATATAGTCATTTGCTTAAGTGGGGCCAAGTCTCTGACTTACTAGAGACAGTGGTTGGTTAAATACATACATAAACAAAATCATAATTTATTTTAGTATTGAACTGTTAGTCTTAGATTCAGTATTTTCAATATTAAAAATATTTCAGTAGTAAACTGTTACTCCTAGAATGTCACATACATGATTACTAGGGTTGGGAAAACCTGGACATTTCATCATGGACCTCTATAGTACCATATTACTCAAGATGTGAAATCTTTTAACATTTATGTATCCTCCAGTCATGCAATAAGTGATATCCCATTCTTTGGTAACCCTTATGCAAAAACGAAGAACCAAATAATTAATGAACAATTAAAGGATGGGTAAATGATTATATGCTCATAAATACAGGTGGACTAAGGTAAGTTCTACTTGTAGAAAATCACTTCCATTTTTATTATTACACATAAAAAATTGTTTGGATAAAGCCTAAAACATCAGGCTATGATATTTTTCTTTCATCTAATATGACTCAGCAAAATGTAGTAAAGGAATTATTCTTTTCAAACATTATCAGTCTGATGAATATACTTTGAGAAAAATTCTGTTACTTAGTTTGGAGTTTTATTATCCTCAGTATACACCACACTCTTTTTTTTTTTTAAAGAAAGAAAAAAAAAGCTAAAAGCTCACAGCAAACAACGTATAAATGACAAAATGTATTCCTTGCTTTGTGGTCATTGCGTGACCAGACAGTAGAGCACTGGATTGCTCCGAGGTTTTACAGCTGCAAGGCAAAAGCATCTGTTCATTGCAAAGCCGTCATTGTTTAATTTTGACACTGACTTTTCCATGCATCTTGTACCAAGCACTGGATTAGATGCCACTAAGATGAAATTTGTTTTAAGTTGCTCCTAAAGTGCAGCTGTCTCTGTATGTGGCCTTGTAGCTTAACCAAAACAGACAGACGTAGGATCAATCAGAATCTTTGTACAAGGTCACTTGACCAGGCTAAGAGAAGCTCAGAGGAAGAATGGGAATGCTCTTATTTATTGTGAATAACTGTAAAACCACTTTTCCAGGCCCATTCAGTGTGTATAGAAGTATCCTGACTATATTTAGGGGCAATGCAACCTTTATTAAATATTGAACTTTTAAAAGTGGATTATAATGGTTGAGTATTCGAGTATTCTATATACATCAGCTATTATTCCCCCACAATAATTTGCAGGAGAAAGGGTTCAGTTTTTTGGTCTCTTAAGTAGTAATTGACTGAAAATAAAATTCATTCTAAAATCACTCAACTGAATTCTTGAAAAGAGGACATTTTTATAGAATGATAATTTTTCTTTAATGTTTCAAGTGAATGAAAAATGAAAGAGCACTCCACTTCCCAAGTTTCCTGGGATTGTGTGAATTTCTACCCAGCTGGTCCAAATTGATTGATACAGGGCCAAATATTTGTCTGCCTACATTTCAAAGTCTATAATTTGCTAATGAATTGTGGTAATAATCTTTCATCATACATGAAAGATTTAGCCAAACAATTTGCTAAGTATGTATTTTGATCATAAGATTTTTGGACGTACACCAAGCTTTACATCTATTTTACAGCTAATGCATGGGGGTAGAGGGAGGGCAGTTGGAAAAATAATACTGAACATGGACATTGATGGGAAGGGATGAAGGAAACAAGAAAAGAAGGTATTTTGGAAAGGATAATGCAGAGAAAGTCCTATGAATGACAGAGAAAAACAAATTAGATTTGCACCCACACTACAAATTTGAATTTTTAAAAATGCCAACATACATTTAACCTGAAGTGTTCAGAAATGCTGTATCCAGTGTATATTAAGACAAGACATTCTCATGCTGTTTTGGTTATAGCTATTACACTCATTGGTTATGAATAATTTCCTATAAATGTGGTATTGAAAATGTCAAATGTCTACAAATATTGAATCATTGAAGGTGTAATACTTAAAACCAAGGAGTTGTAAAGGTAAATTATCTTTTTTTTTTTTAAAGTGATTTTGCCAACTCCAGAAGAAGCTTCTGAAATGACTGCAGGCATTAAGTGAATATATTTCCCTCTAGAACAAACATTGTGCAAAGGACAATTAGACTTAGCTTTCTGAGAGGATAATGTGGCATTAAGTAACTTCTGCTTGAGAAAATGCAGAAGGAGTCCAGAATTGCTTTATGAAGTCAGAAGGCAATATACAACAACATTTAAGTCTCTTACATGCATAAAATTTCTTTTACATTGTTAGCAATCATTGGGGCCATGACTTCTTCCTATTTCACTGACTATGTCTAAAGTATTTTCATACTGTCTATGAGGAGACTATTAAATAATAATTTATTTCCCTTGTCAGTTATTTGTTTCTCTAAACTCATACCATAGTAGGTAGTTTTTAAAAACAAAACGAATAATAAGCAAATAAATAGAACACCTTGATCTGTAAAGAGACAAAGTATCTATCTTAAAAGAGAGGGAGATGAACTTTTATAGCTTTTAAAAACATGTACCAGGAATTTTTATATACCTGCTTGACCTATTGAATATGTAATCATCATACCTTCACAGCATTAATGTGTATTCATTTATATAATTATCTTTCTATTTTTGTTACAGGTCAGTAAATCCAAGGTGGCACCTCTAGACTATCTTGAAATATTTAGAAAAGTTAGAGATATATTTCTTACCGCAGTTTTATTTTAGATGAATTGAAACCTTTTTTGACACACTACTTTTTGACAGTTAAATCTTTATCAATTTAATGTCATAATTCTTAGTGGCATATTGATACCAGATAGTTATTCTAGTAAATGTTAATAAAGTTTTGAATTGGGGATCCTTACTTGTTTTCTTCTCATATCATAGAAAAGTTTCATATGCACCATGGAGGAGTAACATGAGAATCACACTTAAATTAACATAGTTAATTATGTGATCATGAGGCCTCTGAATTTTTTATGAAAACTCCATTTCCAAAGCAAGTGTTGTAGATTATACTAAATGAAAACTTTGTTGCTGGTATTGACCGTAGTATTTTAAACATTACCAAGAATACTTATAGTTACATGTCTGTGTTTGCATATTGAAGGCATACCTCTAAAGAGATATGTTTATTATGCCACATAATTATCATATATTATGTCATTTTATTACCAATTAAGTATTGTTTCCCTTTATCCGTGACAATGTAAAAGGGGAATTCTAATTAAGTACATTTTATTTTGTTTTCTCATCAAATTATCTATAATAGCACACATGTACATTCATTCGCATTGGGTCACTTTAAGATGTGAAGTACCAGAAATATAGTAAAATACCTTAAAAATCCTGTTCAATGCTAATGTAAATTTTAAATGTGACTTTTTTATGAAATGGAACAAAATATAAAGTGTATTTGCAAAATGAATGTTGTTTATAAGTTAGCATGTATACATGGCATAACTCAAAGCAAATGCTGGTTTCATATTAGTCGTCTTTGTTTATGATGCATATTCTTTATTGCCCAAATGTATTTTGGGTTTCTAGGAATTGGTTTTGGAGTTGGTTGTCATACTTGCTTTAACTTTTTTCTTTTTAGTGACTTCACTTACATTTTGTTCACTGAAGGGACAAATTGATTTGTTGAAACTCCCAAAAGTAATTTGAAACCATTCTTGTGAGCCAGGGAGTTATCCAATCTGGGTAGTTAATTCTGTGTTATTCAGGTTAGATGTCTCTTTTCTGAGTGCTCTCTTTGTTAATATATATCAGGTATACCTCATTCATTTGCTGTCATTTTGCTATGCACTTATTTCCCTTATTAGATTGTTTGTACCTTAAAATAGGAAAGTGTAAAATGTTTATCTCTTCATGTCAGGGCTTCCTAATGAAATGGTCATAGCATAGGTGAACTTAAACAATAACTAAACTAGAAAATAAAAATCTGTTAAGCAATGAGATTATTTTTACCTGAGGCATTTGCAAAAGTAATTATGTAAATATTTGTGGGCACGTAAGCTTTTTGAATATTAATGTTATGTTGCAATAAGCATGCTTTAAAAACATTTAAACTTTAATTTTGATTAGGATGGGTTTCACTTTGATGTTTTCATATGCACATATCAGTATAGTTTGTACTTACTGGTTACCTTCTTGGACACTCCCATTCTTTATCTTCTCTCTAGTTTTCTTCCTCTTCTCAAATACTTACCCTTCTATTTTCATGACACATGTATTTTATTAAGCTCTTGTTCCTCCCACCCCCTATTGACCTCTTCCATCTTTCATAGTCCCTTTTCTACTTTCATATTCTGCATACACACACACATGCACGCACACACACACACACACACACACACACTTTTATGGCTGCAATGGTGCATACCTATAGTACTAGTACTTGGGTCAAGGTGGGCAATGTAGGAAGGCCTTATGTTAAAAAGCAAACCAACAGCTGCTTTATTCCTCCTCTGTTTGAACCCTGCTCCAGTGACTGCACATCTAAACCTAGTGTGTATTTTGAAATGTCCTGTGGTCCAAGATTATATATTCTTTTTAAGTCTATTTGTAAATCACTAAGCACAGGTTTCCATAATACAGTGAAGATGGCGTATTGCTCGAGTTTGCCTTGTTGAGGTAAACTGTCCCAAGAGCTTCTGGGAATTCTATCTCTGCTTCTTGTCTTGCCCTGGGATTCCTGGGATTATAGCCATGGACTGAGTAGGCTCTGGGAGTCAGACTCAAGTCCTCACACCTACCAAGTATATATCTGCTGAACCATCTTCCCAGGCCCTAACATACATTTTAAGTGCAACTTTGTGTCATTGAAAAGTTTAATATTTTTCTAAGAAATCTTCTATATAGCCATAATGTTTCTGTGTGTGCCTGCACACGCATCTTTTAGTAAACTATGTTTCCTGATAATTCTATGTGATTCCTTGTCATCAAAGTCAGAAAATAATTATAATTTCTTTAAATTTTGAAAAGGATGAAGGTGTTCAAATCTTGTTGTTTTTTTCCTTCGAGACAGGGTTTTTCTGTGTAACAGAGCCCTTGCTATCCTGTAACTCACAGAAATCTGCCTGCCTCTGCCTCCTGAGTGCTGGAATTAAATGTGCGGACCACCATTGCCTAGCTACCTGTTCAAATTTTAACACTTACGTGTTAAATACTAGAAATAGCAACTTACTCTGAAATTATGTTTTGTGGTCTATATAGAATATTTACAATTGCTCTGAGTATCTGCAATCCCTGTCCCAAAGGATATTGTACTAGTATGTATTCAGGGAGTAGTTATTTTACTTTCATAAGCATGGAGTCAATCAAATAAACTAACCAATGAACATCAGAATTTTAATTTTATTATCAGTTCAAATTTTAGTGACTAAATACTTGGTTTGTATGATTAAGACGGAAAACGCTAGCCATGCCTTTCCTTTCCCTTGGTTTTATTGAAAGAACAAAAGCTTCCAGACAGTTCTAATTAGGTGCAAGAGCACTCCTTTTCTCAAGATGTGTCTTTAGTAATCATCTACTGGATTCTACTCCAAAGTATGCTCCAGGGAATTTGATCTAACACAGCTACTTAAGTATTTAATTTAAAAATTGTGACCAGGTGATTACATTTTAATAAATACTTGACTGTTCCGTGGAGAAGTTAAGCAATTGAAACTAATCAAATAAAACAGAAGATTTCTGGTTGGATTAAAATAATTTACATGTTCTAAAATTTATTTTATATGTTGTATGTATGAGACTACTATTGAGTCATATGTAGAGAATAATAAACATTTAAACTTTGTAATAAGTTAGAACAGGAAGATTTTTCTAACAGTCCAAGGTTGTTATAAAATTTGTCGTAAAAAATATGCAGCCAGGCATGGTGGCACTTGTCTATAGTCCCAGAACTTGGAATCAAGAGTTCAAGGTCATCCTTGTCTATGTGGCAAGTTTGATGCCAGCCTGAACTACATGAAATCTTGTTTCAAAAAACATGGGGGCATATGTACATGAAACTAATAATGAGATATCATTCTCGTGGATTTTTTGCAAAACAGATTTTTTCTAAACATAGTGCTTTGTTCTGTATAATGTATTACCAGCTTGCAACTGAAGCTTTCTGTTGACCACACATCAGTGGGCTTCACCTAAATGCTGTGTTTAAGTGTTTTTTTTTAACTACGGAAAAAAATCCTTCAGAGGCACTTTAATGCTGAAACTTTCAGGACTCTGATCTTCTGCATCAAGTAGCTGTTTGGAATAGATGACACCATGTCTTACTTTGGGCATTTGTAGATTCTAATAGGTTTTCCTGTTTTCTTAGTAGTACAAGAGAAAACTGTGAGTTTTGTTTGGTAGCATCTTATTAACTATATTTTCTCTAAGTAAGGTGTGGTAGAAAACAAGATGTTAAAGAATATTTTGTGCTGAAACTGTCAATGGCTCTCTAATATTAGTTTTTACAAAATGTTAGACACCCTTTTATTAGTCTATTATGCTCTATCAGAACAAAATTTTTATTTTCAACTTGGAAAAGGCAATTTTAATATTTTAATTCCCTTATTCAGAGTCATGGTGAAAAGTCAGTAGTCTGAAAACTTGGTACAGTGTAAAAGCCATTTTCTTTTATTACTTAGATTTTTTTTTACCCCCAAGCAAGCTGTGACTTATCTGGGTCCAGAGACACATGGCCCAAGCTCTGGAGCTTATCTCTGTTTGATTGGTTTCCAGCAATGAACTATGATGGCAGGCATTTTTGGCGGTGTTATTAGTTGTATTAACTGTTAGGATCTGTGATTCACATTTTACTAAAGTAAATGCGTAAACAAGTTATTTTAGTATTTGCAGCCACCATGTTGGTGACATTGCAAATACATGTAAAATATCTAGCAATTGCTACTTTTCTCATTTTACAGTTGTGACTGTGCTTACATTTTAGTTACATAGATGCTTTATTAGTCATCCATAAAATAGTTGAGTAGTTCTTAATTGAAATACAATAAAATCAAAAGTGAATTTACTGAAAATTATTTCTTCAATGTATATGTAATGTAAGTAATAAATTTTTAGAGTAAAGCTGTAATATTGGGGATATATAATGAAGTTGTGAATACATTTCAGGTACTTGAATTTGCTGCAAGAAATCTTTACTACTTGATTGTTGTTTTCAAGGACAAAAATGGGAAGTTCAAGAACAAACAATGAAGCTCTGTTTTTATTGTTTTTACTATAATATAATATAATATAATATAATATAATATAATTACATCATTTCTCCTCTACTCTTTGCTCCCTCCAGCCCTTCAACATTGTGGAAGATGGGGCAGAAAGATTGTAAGAGCCAGAATTTATTCACTTTAAAAGCCTGACTTTCCAGCCAGGTTGTTTAAAAAAAACAAAAAACCAAAACTGTACCTCACCTAATTTAAGTCCATTCTTCATTCCTCACACTCACTTCTCACCATCATCTTTTAGCTGAACTTCAGCAGTAGCTCATTACTGAGTCTCCCATAATGTGGTTCTTACATTTCTAACCCAATCTAGTCTACACACAGGACTCTAAGTAATCTAAGCCCAGGCTGGCCTCCAACTCAAAGAGATCCGCCTGCCTCTGCCTCCCAAGTGCTGGGATTAAAGGTGTGTGCCACCAACGCCCGGCCTCAGTAATATTCTTAAAACATGTTAGGCTGCAAATGTAGCTGAGTAATCGAGTATTTGCTTAGCAGGTGCATGACCTCAAATTTAATCCTTAGTATTGTTAGAAAGTGAAGCATCTTTCTCCACTTTTAAACTCCCTGAACTATCCCAACCAAAACAAAACTCAAATTCTTTAACATTGACTACAGAGATCTCTTATGAGTTAATGATTTTTACATGATTTGGTCTTTTTCTGGCATCAATCTTGTTGCTGATTTATCCCCCCCCCCCACCACTGTGTCTCATAACCTTTTTCTGGCTGTTCTTTCTGCGTGGGACATTTGTATGGTGGACTCCTCAATCTTCAGATCTCATATGTTCTTCTTGAACTATCTCGTTTTTCACCACCTGTCCCACTCATAACTAGGTTTCCATTCCTTTTTATCTTTTTTCATTATATATAGTTTATTTCTGTCATAGAAACAGGATCACAAGTTATATCTGTTTACACTGTCTTATTCCTTGGCAAAACCTTAGCACCTATGTGACCAGCTGCAATAAAATTATACTGACTTTAAGAACCTCTTGAGTAGCCAGGCAGTGGTGGCACACACCTTTAATCCCAGCACTTGGGAGGCAGAGGCAGGTGGATTTCTGAGTTCGAGACCAGCCTGGTCTACAAGAGCTAGTTCCAGGACAGCCTCCAAAGCCATAAAGAAACCCTGTCTCGAAAAACCAAAATAAAAACAAAACAAAACAACAACAACAAAAAAAACCCAAAAACAAAAAACCCTCTTGAGTAAACTCACCCCATTCATTCCCCTTATGATAATCTAGCACATTTTACTCATATCCGTAACCTGCTAATTGACCTTGAATAGTTATTCAGTTCCGTGTGCCTTAGTTTTTCATCTCTGAGATAGTGACGTATCTCAGGATGATCTTTTATAAATCATTACATTAGTGCAATTAAAACTCTTAATACAATTCTTGAAAATAAAGCACTCACTTTAAAAGTAATGGTAAAGTTAAAAATTGATTAAGATCTTTCAATGCAGATTTGAATAGAGAAAGAAAGATGCTGAAACTAGGGAGGAAGGAAAAGTGAGAGAGGAATGGGGAGGCTCAGGAAGTACAGTTGGTGTGGATTCCTCAGGGGAGGGTCTTCAGCATCACTTGGTCCCAGAGTTCTGGCCTCCATCTATAAAATAGTGATGATTGTTCTCTTCATGTCCGAGTGCCGTATGAGCTCCCTTCTGTTTCAACTGTTTTTTATATCCTCCATGTTCATATTTAAAACGGTTCTTCAGGCCATTCTCAAAGGCTGCCCCCTCCAGCGGAAAGAATGGCTTTCTTTATCCTTTTGGCTCTTACCTTAAGAACCTGACTATATAAAGGAAATACTCATACTGAAGGTCTTCCTGCTGTGTGCTAAGCACCTGGTTAGCAGCTTACAGCAAATAGATGGCTTTCATGTAGAATTTTTCTCTGAGGAGATAAACATATTAAAGATGAATTAATAAGTGCCTCTGTTAGACTTTTCATCATGACAGAGACATTAGAAAATAGCTTAAAAGAAGGGACAGTTTATGTTGGCTCCTGGTTTCTAAGGTTATGGGAAGTAGAGCACCATGATGGGGAGTACATTTCAGATCACACCTGCTTACCTTGTGGTGCCTGGGAAACAGGATGAATGAGGCCAGGGCAAGACATCTTTCAAAGACACCCTCTTCTCTGGATTTCTTCCAAATAGGCCTTATCTTCCACAATTTCAGTACCTCCCAGAAATCTATTTAAAACTTGACTCCATCACAGGATTAATACATTGGTGAAGGCAGAATCCTCATTCATGATTCAGGCCTTCTATCCATGAGCCTAGTGAAGGGCGCTTTAAATCTAAACCACTCTGTACCAAAGAATCTATTGGTAGATAATGTGGACTTAGGTTAGTTTTACCTAAGGAAGGCTTTTTTTTTTTAAAGTTCTGTCTGTTATAGAGTGGTTGACATATCATAGTTTTAAAGTTTTGAAATGTGTAACCAGTAAGTGCATCATAAGCCTAGCACTAAGCAGCATAAGTTTTTTTTTTTTTTGCTTATTTCTAATTTCTTATTTTGAGCTAGTTTTCTTGTCAGTGTATCTACAGTGAGATACAGTAGTAGCCACATACAATGGTAATAGTATCTCTCTCCTGCCAGTTTGTAATGTTAGTAGTACCATTTAAAATTTGCATTTTCTGTTGCAGGAAAAATCTTGAAGCTGAATTAAGTGAATCAGCTTTGGTTATGAATTTATCTTTAAACAAGTAACTGGTGGCGATGGAGGATAATGATGTTATTAATTTTGAAAGATGGAATGAGTCAGATCATTCTAAGTGTAGTAGAATGTCTTTAGAGGTTTTAAGTGAGGAAATCACACTGTCCTGTTGTGCTTTTAAAAAATGCTGTTGTAATATAGATTGAAGGAGGCAAATGTGAGTGGCACAGATCACTGAGACAGTGTTGTAATATTCCAGCTGGGAGATGATAGCAGCCTCGTTATAGATGAAAATAGGTGGATGACAAGCTCAAGGTGGGATGATGATGACTTATAGATTTTTGATAAGTAACTGAGCAAGTGGCAGTATTCTGTTTCTGAAATGAAAGAAAACAATGTATGGAGATAGTTTCATTTGGGTTATAATGAATGGTCTTTGCATTGTCTGTTAAATACCCGAGTTGAAAAGTAGGAACGTCAGTTGCACAAATTTGTCGATGCTGCTTTTATCATCTGCAAAGTAAAGGGAAATTGCCATCTATTTAATAGTGTTGCTGGGCTATGTGTTGGTGTAAGAAAGCATGTGGAATAAGATGGTTAGTTAAATCAATAAAGCAGTGAACAAGGTTGATAATTTGAATCTAATATCTCCACCTTTCAAATAATCAGAACTGGCTTCATCAGTGATTTTTGTTGCCACTTGTAGTAATGACCAAATACTGTGTATTGATTGCTGTATTGTTATATGAATTTTCTGGTATAGAAAAATGTATTTACAAAATGTTAACTAGTTTTGCTTTATAGATTGTTCAGTTCTTGCCTCTTCCACATATTGTGCTTATAAAAACTGTGGGTTGTATGAAGTGTATGGGCTGTAGAAAAAAAGGGATTCTCTATATAGTACCCTAATCAATGAATTTGACCTTTATATATGCTTAGCATTGACACCAATGAACTTGCTCCTTAAAGTGTATGTGTGTAAGTGTGTGTGTGTGTGTGTGTGTGTGTGTGTGTGTGTGTAATTATTCTCACCAACAGCAGATCATATAAATAGATTTAGGTTTTAGTTGAAAGGAGACAGTGGTATATTGTCTTAATTTCCTTAGTTGCAAGTGAAATTGAGTGGGGAGTCTTATCCTAATAATGCAGAATTTTATATATTTTTTCTGTATCTTACATGCCTTATCTATTCATCTATAAATGGCATGAAAATAGTTGTTTAATCTATAAATTGCCTAGAAGAGTACTTAGACATAGTGTTACTTAAATGTCTGCTAAATAAACTAGTTAATAAGGCTTTTTTGTTTTGTTTTGTTTTGTTTTTCGACACAGGGTTTCTCTGTGGCTTTGGAGGCTGTCCTGGAACTAGTTCTTGTAGACCAGGCTGCCCTCAAACTCCCAGAGATCTACCTGCCTCTGCCTCCTGAGTGCTGGGATTAAAGGTGTGTGTCACCAATGTCAGGGCCAAGCTAGTTAATAAGTTTTAATGTGTATTGAATAAATGCAACCATTTTAACCCTTTAGGATCTTAGCTATAATTCAAACAGTAATGTCTAAAGTTATATATTAAGTAATGCTTTATAGAATATACAATATTTTTTCTAAAATAAGCTGAATAAAAAGAAATTGTTTTCATTTTCAAATGTTTCTATGATTGATCTTTAGAAAACTAACACTTATTTGGAGTGATGTTATGGTATTGTGATATATTAGGAGAAAACAATTTTTGAGGTTGGAAAGAATAAAGTTCAAGTCAGGTTAGCCACATAATAAATCAGATTTTTTTACCCCCTCCCCATCAAGATTGATGTGAGCATGAAATGTGCAAAGTACCTGGATCAATGCCCTGGCACTCAATAAATGGGAGCTGTGGTTATTATAGTTGCTCTTCTCTGTGCCACCTGATTCTTTATTGATGTTTTTAGCATTCTAACTGCCACACTGTAACATACGTATTTGGTTCTGGGTGTAATTTTTAGAGAACTGTGAGTTCCTGTAAGGCAAAGAGATCACATCATTATCTGTTTTTATGTCTCTCCTATAGTGCTTAGCAAACTGTCAATGCAAGACTGTTGCTTGTCACTGCTTGGAGATAAATTTGTACTGTTGCCAATACTTAAAAACTAGACTATTTCGCCTTTAAAACAGAAACAACAAATCAAAACTAGATCTCTTGACTTACCTAAAAGAACCAAAACGTTTTTGTAGTGTTGAACCTAGAGCTTTGATAGCAGCAGTTGGCTGGTCTTGTGTGGTCTTGGATAGGACATATTCATCAATTGATAATAGCCCCTAACAAACCAGTACATTTTCTTAAAACAATCCTGGCAATTTTCCTGTCACATTTCGCTATATTTGTTACTTATCTGGTAGTTCTGGGCATTCACTGCCACTGGTGACTTTTAAGAGAATCTAGAACCTAGGATATGCTTGATGACTATTGTAATAGATGAAGGGAATAACCGTATACATACAGAAGTTTAGAAAATACACAAGTTATCACCCTGAAATGCACAAGATTAGAGGTCAATCTTTCTGTAGTTTGGCAATAGTAACATATTTTCTTTTATAATGTAAAGCATAAAGGATGAGCCTTAATGTTGAGGTGTCAGAGACTGGTGCTCAGAATAACCTGATTTTCATTGGATGTGATTGCTAGGCTGCCACACTTTTCAAGGATGGACATAATTGAATTTACTTAGTACTGGCATAATGCAGTGAAACATGACAAAAATAAAATATGATCAAATGGACTTTCCATTTATTTTGGAATGCATGACAATATCTATTCACTCGAGGAAAAACATACAAACAACACCCAACTGTGTTTGAAGACGAGATATCTTTGATCAGAATCTCTGAAATATCCCTTTGAGTTAGCTATCACTAGAGTAAACTTTATTAATGTGTACATGACAGTAATTTGGAATTTATGATTATTTAGTCTCATTGAACTAAAGTTGCCCCAAATCTATGAAGGGAGAGATTGCCAAGCAAGAGAACAGGATGAAAAACATCTCTTTGGTAGGGAGTGTGGTTAGGTTGGGTGTGGGGGATGAGGAGATAATTACAGAAAGAATATTTCTGGTTTTAGTTTTCAGGGAGGTGTTAATAATACAGTAAAATAGAACATTCCTCAGTGTTTCACAGATTGCATTTTGGATCCTACTTATGCTACTCTCTTGGCATTTGGGTCCTCCACTTATTTTGTAAAGAAAGAATAAAGGCTGCATTGATCTTAATTATCAGGTAATATATAGATGTATGTAAAGCATCTGACAGATCCTTGTCATTTCATGCTTTGTTCTGCTTACTTTGCACATTTTATCAAGATTTCAAGCCATCTTACATAGAAAACAACTAGAAGGAATCTATTGCCATCCTTTGTAGCACCTTTCTCAGATTATTTTGCTCCACCCACTTCCACTTGTCCTTCCTAAATAATGAACACATAAAGAATGAATATAAGCTCCATGAAGGCAGAACTCTGCCTTCGTCACTTATAGATCAATCCCTTTGCATTAGATATTCAATACACATATGTTGTCTGGGTGGACAATTGAATGAATACGCATGAATTATTAACACTCAAGTGAATATGCTTGATAAAACTAGTCTGCATGTTCAGTTTCTAAGTCCAAGGGGAAATTCTCTTTGCATTTTGTTATTACTATTTGTATGTATTATCCCTAAAAATACACACTAATTTACTGATGCATAGTAGCCACCCTAATTTATGTGGTGATCTACTTTTTGTAAGGAGGTAGATTTTTTTCAGAAAAAAATCATTTATTTTTAATTATGTATATGTGTATAGGGTTGTGTACATGAGTACGGGTGCTCTTGGAAACCAGAAGTGTGGGATCCTTAGGAGTTGGAGTTACAGGCAGTTGTTCGCTGTCTGATGGACACTGCAAGAGCAGCACATGCTCTTAACCACTAAGCTCTCTCCAGTTCCCTGGAGGCAGAAGTTTGGTATTCTTAAGTGTACCTTGTTGTCCCATCTCTATTTTTTCCCATTTTGTTTTTTAAATTTACCGACTTATTAAAAAAACAAAACAAAACACTGTGTTCTGTGACTGCATATTGTAAGCAACTATTTACATATTATTCTTCTAACTACATTAAGTTCCTTAATGGAATATAAGAGATTTGCTCCCTAACATGCTTGCATTTTCTTTGCTGTACTGAAGTCACTTAGATAAGAGGTGTTCATTATGTGCTTACTGAATAAGGTGGGGCTTGAATTAGAGAGTAATGATGACTGCAGTATCCTTTACAACTTCTTTATCTTCTAACCCTAACACATACATACCTTCAGAATTTTCCCCTGTCCTGTCTCCAAATAATATTTTGAATTATAACTCTGTAAAATAAAGAAAAAAGCCTGGGACTGAGGGGATGGCTCAGTGGTTAAGAATGTTCTTCCAGAGGACCCTGTTTCAATCCCCAGCACCCACATGGCAGCTAACAACTAACTGTGTGTAACTCCAGGATCTGACAGCCTCACACAAACATACATGCAGGCAAAAGAAAATGAAGATAAAAATAAATTTTAAAAATCTAACTACTTAATTTTTTAATAATTAAAATATAAAAATATTTTATTTATTGTAGTAGCATCCAAATTGCTGTATAATCATTTTCAGATAACCATTTTTAGAGTGAAGGAATTGATGAATACTTAGTTTCTAGGTTAAATAATGTGGCAGTTATCTAAATCACACTGAAAAGAAACTTTTGCCATCTTGACCATTTAATGATTATAGTATAGCTCATTATTTCTTTGACTTTTTTCAAAGTTATTTGCGTTTTGAAATTCCTCTTCAGTTTTGGAGTGCTAAATACTTCCCACTGGTAGTTCTCAGACACCTTAAAATCAGCATTATTAAAACAATAAGTGTCACTATGAAAAATAATTTAGCTATATGTTTTATACTTTAAGATATATCAAAGACTATAAAGAAATAAGAATGAGGTTAAGTGTGTCGGTCTTAATCCATGTATAATTTTGTTGCGCTAGATGATATACTTATGTCATTTTAATATATAGTAAAATAGGAAGGCTACTTGCCACCAGTAGCAATTTAAGTTAATTAGAAAGCTTGAAAAGTTAAAAATTCCCTCTCTCAATCGTATGAACTACATTTCAAGTGCTCAGTAGTTACATGTGACTTGTGGCCTTTTCCTTGTATAGCACAATAATAAGGACCTTATGTCATCACAGAAAGTTCTCTTAGCTTTAGTAGACAGACAGGCAGACACACACACACACACACACACACACACACACACACACACACACACACACACACGCACACTTTGTTCTTGTCATTAGATTTTTTATTCACAATTTAAAAATGGATTTTATCTTAAAATCTTATTTCTCTTATATATCTATCAAGTAGTTATTTAGATCGATACTTTTCCCTTCTTTCTGCTTTATCATTGATCAAGATAGTCCGCCCCCGAAATTTTCACCATTATTTAAAAATCTGGATATAGATGAAATAAGGCTGTACTTATAAAGACAACATGGCCATGTCTCCATGTGCCTTTTCTGTCATTCACAATGAAAAAAAAATAAGTTGTGATTTTCTTCCTTTATCTTATTAAGTAAATTATATGGTCATTTTTTTATGGAGCTTCCATAGTTAGAGATGTAAAACAGCAATTTCTTGGTTCTATAGCATGACATAGTTCAGAGCTGAGATTAGAGAAACCCCGTAGAGTTGTTAATACTTGAGGGCATCCCCAACTAGAAAACTATGTGAATTTAGGCATGGGAGGAAGGAAGGATCTGCTTTAAATTTAGTGTAGGGTCACTGAATCTTAATGATAGATTAAACAAGGGAGGTAGAATAATGAATAGGGGTATGCTGTGTGTAGCACTAATACCAGAAGTCCATGGTTTGTGGCGGTTTTTTATGTCCTTTCCCATATGGTTTTTGAATAGAGCAGGTTATGGCAGGGATGAGCTAAGGAATAGCTTTGTTAATGAATAAGTAGGAGTAATTTTTTTTTAAAAACAGGAGACTTCAGACAGTTTGTTTAGAATGTGTACTTACTTAATGAATCATGTCATTATTTTTTTCCCATCTTAATAATACATCAAGTGATAATGCTTACGGTGTTTCTAGTATTTTTTTCCTAAATAAGCTATATCTACAGTTTAGAGCCAGCCTTAACAATGAAACCCTTGGGTTAGGATTTTAACTGCCTTAATTAAAAGCCAGTTAAATGGAGCTTCTGAACACTGGCAGCCTCATTCCTTGGAGTTTGATGTGTGTTAAGCTTTCGTTTATAGTGTCCATTCACTTGGCCTTTGGAGCCAGTTTCCAACTCTGTTTCATTCAATCAAAGTTAACTAGGTGTGTAATTTTGTGCTTATCCTTTTGTAACTTTGTTCTTGGCCAATGCAGCTACTTTTCTGAAGATGGTCTCTTTCCTCTTTCACCTGCGTCTCTCAGAAATCTAATCATAAAAAAGTGACAAGTTAGAATTTTAAAGTCTGATCAGATGTACTATTAAATATCATGGGGGCTGTTCTTTGGAGAAACTTAGTTTACATTTCCTGAAGGAGAGATTAAGTAGGTTGTCTCTGGTGCCCAAGTTAAGCAGAGTCAAGGGAAAGGCAACTCTCCTGACTCCAAAGCTCCAAATGCAAACACTGGCCTAGTTGTTCCCAAACTTTCTTCTTGATGTGGGTGACTTGAATGGTTTATTTTCACTTGATGAACCACACCCCCAGGCCACTTTAGTATTCATGGCAGACCTCAACACTAAGTCCCTTTGTTGTCTTTGTTATTTGCATTTTTTTGTTAACAAGAAAAGATAAAATTATTAGGGACCTGATTATAGACTGAAGCTCTGTTGCTCACGGTTCCCACCACCTTTTTCCCACTCACAGAAAGCAAAGGCTGGGATGGGCAGTAGAATGCAGCAAAGCAAACATAAACATCGTGTCTGAGAGTAAGAAAGGATTGATAGGTTTTTTTTTTTTTGGAGGGTTTTGCTGTTGTTTTTTCCATACTATAAAAATTACTTGTCAAAAACATCAACATTTAAATTTTTGAAATGCTTATTCTACTGTCCTCTTTAGTTAAGAGTGTTTGAAATCTGCTTTGTCATTGTAACTTAGGCATTAACTAAATGGAAGATATTTAAGCAAGTAACTTGATTTGCTTGTGTGTATACATAGCATAAGTGTGGGCTTTAACTCGCCCAAAATAAAAACAAAGTCAATTCTATTTAAAAAAAAAGTTTGCAGAGTGGTTTAAAATCATTGCCCATATCCTCTTTCTTACACATACTATTTCATTTTAGAACTCACACAGGTTGCAAATACAACATAGCTGTTTCTAATAAAAATTTCACTTATCCAAATCAGAGGTATAGAAAAGGAGTTGGCAAGAGTGTCCATCTTAGGGAGGGGGAAGAGGGAGAGGGAGACGGAGGGGAACTGGAATAACAAGGTAGGGAAGAATTGAAATACTGTACATTGGCTAAATAAAAGTAGCAATGCAATGGTGTGACTCTCATCATTTTCTTTTATTCCAATTGAAACCTTTGAGCATTGGTCAGTGATGATAAGAGGAGTGTTTGCTGACATTCATGTGATAAAGCTTGCTTATTATTTTAATATTTTCTTCTTTTGGTTTATTTCCTTGGATGATGATGATGATGATAATGATGAGTCTGTCTTGCCATTTCTTTCTCTGATGTTTGTGACCTCAGGAACTTCCCTCTTACCACAGAAGCAGCAGCGAGTTATGTAATAATAACCACTTGCTATTTGCTCTGGCAGTTATTCTTTGTAGACAGCACTTAACAGTACAAATTTGACAACCAGCAACTATACTTCATTGCTTGTTCAGTAAAATAGTTGTGAAAAGGGTTTCTTGCTCTCGTGATACAGACTGCATATAGTTGGTCACTTATTACTACTTCCTGACCACTTTTAAAATAAGTATGAATGGTCTCATAGAAAATTTGTAAATGTGACTCTATGTGGTACTGACAGTAATCCCAGTATTCTCAAAGTTAGGCTGAGGTAAGGGAGTACCAGGCCAGATTGGAGTAGGTAGTAAGATCCTGTCTTGTAGAAGAAGATAAGAAAGAAATTCCTTATTTATAATTGTAAAAGTGTCAGGTGGAAATTATTTTAAAAATAACTTACAACTTTTTATTTTACAGACAAAATTCAGGTTAAGAAACCTATTATAATTAAGAAAGGATCTAAACCCTAGAGTTTCATAAAGCTACATTAGACTTTGCACTCACATTTATTAAGTGGAGGAAGCTTGAATCCATTACTTTACCTGAGCCTCAGTTTCCGTGTTTGTAAAATAAACATTGTAATTGTAGGCATGATATATTAACATAAATTAGGACCTACTGTAGGTCCTTGTTCAGTTTCTTCCTTCACTTCCTTACTCAGCACCATCTAGGTAATTAATAGCACAACTGAAATAAAAGGCAAGTTGTTCAGGTGTAAGTTTCTTTAAATAGAAACATTTAAAAAATTCCTCATTTAAGATAAAAAAGAGAAATTATTCAGAAATGTGAAATGAGACATTATCTCATGATATAGAAAGAATGAAATTGAGTATTTATTGTATAGCTTTATTGTTTTCTATGAGTAATATAGTATGGGGCATGTGTATATATTTAAGCAACAAATGACATTATTTTGTCATCCTTTTTCCCTTTTTGTGGTACTGGGAATTAAACATGGGGCATTGTGTATAATAGGCAAACACTTTGTAACTGAGCTGTAGCCTCAGCACCCAACTTTTAAAAATGTTAACATCTTTTAATTACACATACTAATTAGTTTGTGACATTACCATAAATATGTATAATATATTTCTATCATGTAATTCCCTGCTAGCCTCCCTTGTCCTTTGTCTCCCTTCCTCTCCTATTACGCTTTCTTATATTTCCAGCTAATCCCCCATCTATTTTCATATCTTGTTTTTAAATGTTTTTAACCTAGTGAGTTTCATGAAGGTTGTTTGCAGGAACAAGTATTGTATACCATTGGCTATACCACAGAAGAAAATGTTTCAGGAAGGGGTGAGGCCTTTTTATCTCCTCTTCCCTCCATGACAGCGTGTAGTGTTAGCCCCAGTGTTGAGGATCTTCTGCAGGTAATTACATCTGCTGTAAGTGCCAGAGTACTGCTGCACTGTTATGTCCAAAAATCAGCCTTCCACACCCTCCTCTACTTCTGTGGATCTCATCCACCCCATACCTTCCATAATGTTTCCTGAGCTTTGGAGAAACAGATGTCCTATTTATGGCTGTGGCCCCTACTTTTTAACATCTTATAGTGTTAGTAATATTATCTTCTACATCAAGAAGTAGCTTTTTGTTCCTATAAAGGCCCAGATAATAAACATTTTGAAAGTTTGAAGACATAGACTGTTTGATCTACTCAACTCTGCTATCCTGGCAGTACAGAAGCAGCCAGAGACCATATGAAAGCAAATAGGAATGGTGGTGTCCTAGTGAAATTTGCTGGTAGGAACAAACAACACAGGTTTATTGGCCTTTGGGATCCACTTTGCAGGCCCCGCTTTAATGTAATAAAAGTGGGGTCTTTGAATTTGATGGAGCCATTTTCTCTTACTTTACTTTAGGTGGGCTTAATCTCTTGCCTTTTTTTTTTTTTTTTTTTTTTTTTTTCCTTTATTCTGTTCTCCTAAGGTCTGGTCCAGAACTTTGCCTATGCTGAAAACATGCTTTACCATTAGTAGACTGGTACATAAACTGAACCAGTAGGTATAATACATAAATTGGACTTTAGATAATGAATGCCATCTAACATGAGAGTCTTGAAAATATTCTTATATTGTGGCAGTTATTTTTGGGTTTTACTTATTAATTGGCATTTTCCTCCCTGATGATACAAACTCATTCATTTACTTCATTTTGTGTGTGAGGAATTTTAAGAGAATTTATTGAATGCCTACTGTTTTATTCACCATAGGCAGTGAACCAACCATTTTCTTCCATGATATTTATTAGTCTCTCATGAGCTCACTATGACAGAAATAAGGTGAAATCACTTGTGACTTTCCACAATGTCAGAATTTATTGAAAGATAGTAAATTTACAAGGTTCAGAGATTTCAGTGACAGCAGTTTGCCATCTAATCCCACCTACCTTGTGGGATTTTTAGAAATGTATTCATTTTTAAAAGGGACAGGGCCCCTGAAGCACAAACTTTGAAGAGTTTAAAAATCAGATAACTTAAGAAGTATGGCTGCCTGGAAGAACCTGTATCTAAAACTTTTAATTCTTAAACTTCAGACTGCTAAGAATTACCTTTAGGGCTGGTTCCAACTCATCATGCAAGGCCCCACAGTGTGCAGCACACTGGATACACAGGACCCTGAAATATGCTTCTCTGATTTCTTCCAACTGATATCCCTGCTGCTTTGAGAACCTACTGTTGCAGAAAAATCATTGAGTTCATTCATTTATGCTATCATTATTTTCAACTTCACAAGTTCTTTAAAGGCTCTTTTAGTCCACCAAGTCCTTAATATTTAGCCTTTTTAACATGTGTGATGGATAGCCTATTTTCTCATCTATTACAGACTTTCATAGTTCTTTCAGAATTGTTTTGATAGCTAGGGATGTAGCTCAATCGGCACAGTGAGTGCATAATATGCATGGAGCCATGGATTATAGCCAAAGTACCACATCAGCCTGGTGTGGTGGTGTATACCTGGTAATGGAGGTAGGAGGGTCACAATGTTTGAAGTTATCTTGTTCTACACAGTTGTAGGCCAGCTTGGGATACCAAGACTTAAGAAAAAAGGTCTTGCCGGGCGGTGGTGGCGCATGCCTTTAATCCCAGCACTCGGGAGGCAGAGGCAGGCGGATCTCTGTGAGTTCGAGGCCGGGCTGGACTGACAGCCTCCAAAACAATTCAGAGAAACCCTGTTTCGTAAAAACCAAAAAAAAAAAAAAAAAGGTCTTTTGTCTTAAATCTACATGTAACTTTTAAGTATAGATATAAACTTAGTTTTATTTAAATATACAAGTTAGTTTGGTTTAAATGTAGCTTTAGTTGGAATTTTTACAGTATTTTTATTCTCAACAAAGTTTCCATATAATTACTGTTTTTCTACTGGGAGTTATTAATCTTATTTTGATAGTTTTCATGATGGCCAAAATCCATTTACAATTATATGTGTTTAAACTAAATTCTGTACTTGATTCACTTTATTATCACCATCCCAATAATCTCACAAAATACCTGCTGCCCTCTTACTTTATAGGGAAGAAGCAAAATGCGTTTTTGTAAGTACGGAACTAAGGTACAGTTGTTAGAATGAAGAATTCATTTAGAATCAAAAGATGTTTTAAAAGTGCAGAATACAGTTTGTTCAAGCCTGGTTGAAAAGTACTTGAATTTTTATAGACCTCTTCATTGTTCTCTGGAAAGATGGTATTTGAGAAAAAGAAATTCTTGAGTTACTGTTTTTATGAGGAGAAAATTGCTTGGTCTTTTAATGGTTAATGAGAAGAAGTAATAGTTAAACACTTGGAGCATTGATTTCTGATTTGAATTCTCTAACACAGGCCAGCCCTGGGGGAAGGGGAAAAGCTTGCTAATTAACATTTGATTACTGATGCCACCTTCTCATTCCCCTTGCACCATCCGGTTTCAAACTTTTTTTTTTTTTTTTTTTTTTTGGTTCAGGAAGGATTTTTAGACTTGTATCTTAGGAAAACAAATCCATGTGCAACTGCAGTGCATGTACAACCTGTTAGAAAGAAGGAAAAGGAAAGGCATTAGATATGTAGTATGTGTTCAAAGCCTGTTGGTTCTGAATCAGAAGCGATTGGTTTCTTAACTACACAGGCCTTTCAGAGCACCAGGGATTGCCAGGAAACTGGGATTCAGACTGGTTGTGTGCCGTGTTTTGATTTCAACAGACCACAGCAAACACTTTCATGCAGTTGCAGCTTATAGTTAAATATCTTTCAAATTTGGATAAGCTCAGGTTCTGCTATGGCAAGAAGCCTTTTTTCTTGTAACAGTGGCAGGAAAATCATATTGGATGCTGCTGTTTCATGATACTTTTTGTAAAGATAATAATGTGTGCTAGTATCTTCTTAATTCAGAAAATCCAGAGCCAATTTAAAACTATATTGAACCCATATCAGTAAAATATATTTTCTACATTAAATGTTAAATAAATAAAAATAAAAGGCCCGATTTCAAGGATTTTTAGTGAGGTGAATTAAAAAATCTTTGCAGCTGTTAACATACGGGTAGCAGTGTTCTGGCCAGGCCATTGTCTCACTGATGACATAGTTGAAGGAATAGTAACTTCAAAAAACTGTGATGGGCTTTATTTTAAAATGACATATTGTGAGGGGAAAAATATTAATTAGGTTTTCATTAAGGTATAGGAAACCAAAGGCATAATTTTTTTATCCAAGAAAAATTAGATTTAAAATGCTTCTATATCTTTATTTTTCATCTGGAATTATTTGCATTTTTCTCTTTGATGTCTGTTATATTTATTGGCTCTACCTCTATTCCATTTTAGAAAATTAAGCCTGGAGCTTTAATAGTTGAAAATGCCCTCATTATGTCCTTGTTTTGCATATATTTAGTTCTTCTTTTTCTACACTCCCGACTAACTCCAGTATCTTCATAGGATTTTATAACATTGAAAGGCAGAAATGATCATGTTTTATTCTCTTCTAAGGTTGAGTGAACTAAATCTAAGGCCCCACCAAGTTGCCTACAGTAATAGCTGTGGGATTAGAATTAGGACACCAGTTCTCTGCTTTCCTTATGCCGCAACACATACCTGAGCGGCTTTTAAAGTTCCCTCAGAAAAGTTTTGATAGTTTTACCAGTATTTAGTTCACAAGAAATGACTTTATTGTAACTGACAGTGTTAACTCCTAAACTTTACAGGCCTTTTAGTTTCAATTGGAATAACTACGAACAATTAATTTGAGTTTAATCTCACATGGGTATGAATTTTAAATTTTAACATTTAGTCGAGTAACTATCCAAAGAACTTTTCTGTAAGAAATTGTAATGAAATTTCACTCAAAGAAAAGCTATTTGAATTTTAAGTGAATTTAAAAGAAAACTTGGGGAAAGATGAGTTCTTATGAGTATATTTATATAGAGCGTGCCATCATAAAAATGCTCCTTCTTCCAGTTCTATGTTTAATATTAAAATCTTCATAGATACTGAGGAACTATGAATTTTGAAGTAGAGAAAATTATTGTCGTATTTAGATACATGTTAACAATGAAAGTGACTAATAAATCAAAACTATATTCTGCACTTTCTCAAATTACTCGCGCGCACGCGTGTGTGTGTGTACTCATCTGAAGCAGTGAAGGAAAATCCTCTTTTAAAAAAAATCTAGAAAGCAAACTCCAGAAAAATCTATGGTTAGTCTAGAACTTCAAATTCAAATATAGTATAGTTTGTTTTAATGTTTGAATGGTAACTATAGTATCTACTACATCCATTCAGAATTAATCAAACATTTCTATGGTTTAGCAGCCTAAAATCTCATAGATTTAGAGCTTAATGCAAAGCAAGAATTGAAAAGATTTTGAAGGTTCAGCATGATTTTGATCTAGTGCTGATCAAAGGAAATATGTAAGACAAAAAAGTCCCTTAGGAAATGTTACCCAGTAAGTGTCAGTTGTTCTTATTTAACTGGAATTTAAAAGCCTTGAAAAGATGAAACTGCATCAGAAATAGAATAATATTATCAGCTGAAAATGTCAACTATAGGGGACCAACCTTTGCATGTTTTCAGATACTCAGAAATCTCTCAATACTTTCTTTCCCCTCTATCCTAACTCTTATCTTTTACACCTCATCCCTTTCTGATTATCTTTTTTCCCTCCATTTTCTTTTCCTGTTCTCTCCATCATCCATATCCCCAACTCTTTTTGTCTCCCCCCCCTTGCTTCTCTCCCCTTCTTTTCTATTTAGTTTCCCTCATTCTCCAGGAGAACTGTGTGCCTTTGATCTGTTTCATACGAACTTCCAATTCATCTGCATCTTTTTTTTTTCTTCCCTTTTTTGAGACAAGGTGTGTCTTGTGTAGCTTTGGAGCCTGTCCTGATGCTGCTGTAAACCAGGCTGTCCTGCACTCACAGAGATCCGCCTGCCTCAGCCTCCCAAATGCTGGGATTAAAGCTGTGTGCCATCACCATTGTCCTCATCAGCATCATTTTGTACATAGCTGTGCTTTGTCATTTAAGTTCCTCAAAGATAATTATTTGTACATTTGCTTTGTGTACTCATTAATTTTTCCTTCACTGCACAATTATATTTTAAACTTTTAATTGAATACTCATCAGTAAAGGCAATGAGATTTGTATATCTCTTTTACTAAACTCACCATTTTGGTGTCTCTGTTACCACTTTGCTTTATAATGGTAAATTCTGCCTATGGTTACAGCATGGACTTAATTTTGACAAACCAGTTTAGTGATTTTGGTTTAGTATAAGATTCTTTTGTCATAAGCTGAGAGTACTTTGTGCATTTAGCTTTTGCATTGGAATAATCAAACGTTAGCCTAATATGCTTTACATGGTACTCTGTCAGCTAAGTTCTCTCTTCATTAACTAGTTTATTCTATGGCAAGTTGCTCAACAGATGTCTTTCTGGGGAGGACAATGAAGCCAAATGCTTGTGCAATGGTTAACATTAATTTAACTTTGATCACTTTTGTTCAGCACATCAATCTGGCATTGTGCTTTATACCAACACGGCACTATAGTCAGAACATGCTTTTTAGGCTTAGAATAGCAGAGGAATGTCATTCTCTTCAGTGCAGTTATATGAGTTAATGAAACAAGAAACTACTGTTTATTTCAGAGTAACGTATCATTGTATTTTAGAATTTAAGGAATTTCACTCAAAGTTAATTGTTTATGTGCCCACCATGTTTATGTAAGTTTCCAATGGTGGGGCAACCTCTTCACCTTTCCAACACATACACATTTTCTTTTTTGCTTTTGTTCAAAAATAGCTTGATGAACTCAGGTGTATTTAGGCACGTAAGTTTAAAGAAAGGAATTTTGTCTTGAAGTCTACAAACTCCCCATACTTTCTTTTGTGTCTTTTTTCTTTTATGAATGTAGTGTTTTGAGTTATTGAAGCACTTTTGTCCCCAATGGCACTAATACATGATTGTGACTAAATAAACTCAACTAGTGAAAGTTCTTAAATTCTGGTCCAGTTGCCTTTGGCTGAGTTGTTGGAATGGCAAGGGCTGATCAGAATTTCCAAGTTTGATGGGATGACTGTAAGAAAAATTTTTGCATGGTAGCCTGAGCATTGCTCAGACACTCTGGAGAAAAGCTGCTTTTTGAAATTGAGTGGGGTATCAAGCTGTGTCCCAAGCTCCTCAGATCTCATTTACTAATCCTCCCCCCCCCCCCCACACAGTTGTACATTAGAGATAAAAACAGATTGAGTTACATGTTTTGTTTTGTTTTTTCCTTAGTGTGTGCATAAGTTACCTTTCACTGGAGGGGTAACTTAGATGTGTTTGTGTATAATAAACAGTAACAAGATGCTGTAGCTAAACAGCATGGTACTTTACAGTTCTGCACTTTAGAAGCATGAATTAGTACTGCTTGTTGAGTAGTCATATTTAAAATCTTAGAAGATATGTACAGCATCTCAAAATCAGCCTGGATGTTAGATAGAGTATACTAGATGGACTGCCTCTTCATTATTATAATTAGCTAACTATTTTAATTGTAAATGAAGAAGGAAATAGAACTTTTGTATGTTTAGAAAAAAAATTTTAAGAATAAATTTCTAAGGAATTAAAGAAAAGTATGATCCTCTGGGGTGGTGTGGCTTTGTAGAACTCGTCTAATTGTCCAAGCTGGCCCCACTTAAGGTTCTCTGCCATACAATGGAGTATGGGAGTTGCAGGTGTGGGTCAACACCCCCAGCAAATTATAATCCTTAAGTCACTGGATAGCAGATAGTTGAACTCTCCACAACCTTGTTTTGATGACTTGACTCTTCTTCCTTTAAAGTGAAATGTACAATATTGCTGTTAGGCAAAGAAATTAGCGCTGTTTTAATTTTTTATTTGTTTGCTTGTTTTGAGACAGGATCTCACTAAGTAACTCTGGCTGTCCTGGAACTCACTATGTAGCAATTATTTTGTCTTTAGTAGAGGCTAAAATATGATATTAATGGAAACCTTAGTTTTCAATTTGGGATGATGTCAAAGAAATCACCTAACCTGCTTTATATTGTCTATGCCTTTGAAACTAAAACATAAAGTAAGTTCAGTCCCTTACTCTACTTTAACCAAAATACACTTTCTTCTCATTAATGTAGACAGAGTTTCTGTCCAGCCTGGTCCCACTGCCCTTCAGCCCCAAATAAACACAAAGAGTCTTATTATTATAAACTGTTTGGCCAATAGCTCAGGCTTCTTACTAGCTAACACTCTCTTAATTATTAACCCATAACAATTAATCTATGTGTTTCTACATGACCTTATCTTACCAGAGAACACCTGGCGCATCTTATCTTCCTGGTAGCTACATGGCGTCTCTCTGGCCGCTTCTCTTGCTTCCTCTCCCCATACTTCTCTTTGTCTGGTAGTCCTGCCTACATTTTTCTGCCTGGCTACTGGCCAATCAGTGTTTCATTCATCAACCAAATAAGAGAAACATATACAAAAGAACATCCCCCATCAAATGAAAACTTGAATCATAAAGTAGTCAGCTTTCAGTGAACCATACCTGAAGTTTCTTAATTGATCAAAAATCAGTCATGATGGGTATGGAGAGATGACTCGGTGCTTGAGAATATGTACTGCTCTTGCAGAGAGCCTGAGTTCACTTCTTAGCACCAATATGAGCGCTAACCTCTTGAAACTCCAGCTCCAGGGAATCCCATGTCTTTAATTTCTGAGTGCACCCGTACTCACATCACATGTCTACCCATACACACCCATGCATACATTAGAAAAATCACAAAAGAGTAATTTCTTCAAATATCACTTCATTGAAATTCTGCTCTTATAGTTATCATATTTTTAAACTTTTCTAAAAATTTTCTGACTTGTATTCTAAATTACTGCTTTGAAGCTAAAAGAAAATATGAAACATGTTTCATGTTAAATGAATTAAAGCTACCATGATTAAAATAATGTCAAAATCCTGTTATAATTCTATTTTTTTCTTTTTACAGGTAAAGAGAAATGTGTATGACCTTACAAGTATACCTGTTCGACATCAGTTATGGGAGGGCTGGCCAGCTTCTGCCACTGATGACTCAGTAAGTTATAATCTAGTTTATAACCTTTCTTTGTAGTATAGTTAGCTTTAAAAGCAGAATCAAATGCTTTGGAATTTTCCATTGAAAGAGTTTTTTATTTATGTCAAGTCATGTCAAAAATTTAAAAAATTAATAATTTCAACACATTAAATAACGAGTGTCATAAGCCAAGCACATTAACATTATTTTGGTAATGATTTGTATGAGTGTCAGGAACTTAATATTGCTTGATTTGACTTAAACTTTTCTCTGATGATAATATATCTAGTTATTATAAGATGTTCAAGGTGAAGAAAAAATTTTCCTAAATTGTAGATATTTCAAAATAAACCAAGCACATATACATATACACATGCATAAATACATATTTATGTATGTACTTAGTGTGTGTGTTTGTATGTTTGAATAGTCAGTTGCTTTAAAATTATTATATTTTACGCTTCATATTATAAATAGCACATAACTTTAAATAGTTCTATACATTTATTATTTTTAAAAATAAAGAAAATAATTGCTTATCACCTGATAATGATATCATTTAAAAATACTTTCTATTATAAATCTGGAAACTTTTTCTATTTCTGCCATTTATTCAGTAATTAACTCTTTTCCAAAAGAATAGATTTTCTTAAGAAGTTCACTGACTTAAAGTTTTATTTCATCTCCATATTTACTTACTGTTCTAGACAGATAACTGTCTTGTTTTGGTTTTGTTTTGTTGTTTGTTTGGTTAAAACTGTTTTTATTTATTTTTGAGAATTTCTTGCAATATATTGGAGTCTGATTTGTGTTGGCTGGCTTATGTCCTGAACATGGAGTGTGGGTGATAGACCCATGATTACTCCATTGGAGAAAACTGATTTTCCCCTTTCCAACAGCTAATGATTGTAAATATCTTCTTAACTATGGGTGGGAGTTTGTTCCCACTTTTCCTTCTCTGTACTAGGATTTTGTTTGACTTAAATTTGTGCACTAGGTAGTCCCTATGAGTTTGAATGCGTACCAGCCCTCTTGTGTCCATTGAGGTTGTCCACCACTTCTGGTTCATGTAATAATTCTATTCCCTCTTCTGCATAGACTCCTGAGCTTTGAGGGTATGGGCATGATACTGTTGTTCCCTTTAGGTTGGAGCACTCCAAAGTCTCTCTTTCTCTGCACATTGTCCAGCTGTGGATCTCTATGCTAATTACCAAATAAATACTCCAAGAAGAAGCTTCTCTGATGAGGTCTGAATGGTGTGTTGACATATGGGTGTAGCAATATGCCATTAGGATTCGGTCACTTTTTACATTATGTGTATGTGTCTATTGCTGATAAAAAACAGAAAGGAGAGGATTCATATCCCCTGGAGCCTTAATTTACAGATAGTTGTAAGCCACCCAGTGTCAGTGCTAGGAACTGAACTCAGGTCCTCTGGAAGAGCAGCAAGTACCCATAACCACTAAGCCATAACCACTAATGCTAAAGAGAATCGAGGACCTTGTAAGTATGGTATAATATTAAAATCATGATTTTAGCTAAGAATTGAATTAGTTTTTTATATTTTTTAATAAATACCATGCCAGTCTGGATAGTATTTAGTATTCTTCTGCCATTGCTACCTAACATTTTAAAACAAATTCTTTTGGTAAGACAAGATAATTCTAAGACAGTTTATTGATAAAGATGTTGTTTGGGTCTAGTTATAAGCCCCGTCCTTTGGAAAAATGCTTGAGTTTCAAAAATTTAAAAAGAATCAAAAAACAGTAGAACTCTTTTCTATTACTTGTATAACAGTATAACATTAAAATTATTGGTGATTGGCTACTGCCAAAACGAGGCTGCAGTTGTTCTTTTTTTGTAAGTTTTACTTGCTTGCTTTGGTGGTTTTTATTCAATTGTTTTTCCTGTTAGAATGTAAGAAGACATGAAAAAGTAGAAATGTTTTTAGTGTAGTTTGAAACTCATTATAAGACATAGATGTCATTATTAGAAATACATAATTTTAAGACCCACGTACATCACTAAAATTCTTAAAGCTCAGCCACTTTTCACCATTTTTATGAAGATTAATGATAACACATTTATACTGTGTGACTTACAATAGACAGTAAAGGCATCAGTCAGTCAGTATTGTACTTAAGGTAGTTCAAGTATGATAGGCAAGAATTGACTAATTTTAGCATATGAAAGAGTATCTGAAATTTGCTACAAAATTACTTTCAGAGTGAGGAATGAGTGGAAGTAGAGGGATCCAGATTATCCAGATTATCCTTCCTTTGGACAGTACTGAAACTGAGTGATATATGTGGTTGATATATTTCAAGTTTAGTATAAAGTCAGTAGTAACTAGCTGAATTTACAATAAAGACAGAAGATGATGGAGAAAGTCTTAAAATGCAAGGCTGCATAGGCTTTAGAGTACATCTATGAGCTCTAAGTTTAAATAAAATGGTTTTGACCCCACACATACAGAAATCAAGAAATAGGCCCATAAGATACAAAGTTATAGGAAAAGTAAGCAAAATAGGATCTATTCCTCTTTACTAAAATACCATATACATATGTGTCCTAATTTATTGAATTAGTTTGATAATCTTTTTTGAGACCCATGTTTTAATATGTGTGAGATTTTACTTTTAGAAAAAGTTGTAATATAATTCTAGCACTGTAGGAAAATATAAGAAGCAGGTTAAGCTGACAGTAACTGAAATGTAACACTACCTGGTGCTGTATCAGTCACAGCAAGCATGAGAGGGAATCCCCATTAAGCTTCATCCTGTTGCCTCATTATTCATGTTTGCACCTTTTCCCAAGACCCGTGAAGTGGTGCCTGCCCACACTTCCCCAGAGCAAATGTTGCCACATTGGCAGGATGTGCCTTGAGCTGCATGATTTGACACGACAAAGATGTTTAGGGCCAGGCGTGGCTTTTAACTAGTGCCACAGCAGATCTTCTAGCTCCAGTGCTTGAGTTGAGGCCAAAAAAGTCATAACAATGGTGTTTTGGAGAGAGAGTCTAGCCAAATGTCAGAAACTTTTGTTTCATTAGGACCTTAAAAACATGTAAAGCTCGTGCCTTACAAGTAATCTATTTTGTTGCAGGTGGTGTTGCTTTTATATTTACTGAAAACACTCAAGTGGAGGCATCTGCTACAAAACAAGATAGTCCTCACAGCTTAGGGCAAGAACTGGGTACAGCTGAGAAATGTCAGCTGTGTAAACAGTCTGAAATGTGTTACCAACAAAATATAATTAATTTCTTTCCAGGACAGTATGCCATAACTTAATACTTAGGATAGCTTAACATTCAGTGACAGTACCTGAAAACTTGCTTCTCACTGCCAGGCTAGAAGATGGACTACAAAGGTCACTAAAAGTGACCTTGCTTTACACTTTTGCTGCTCAGCTGCAGGAGTTTTTGTGTGGCTTTGATTATACACAGAACATACTTAGAGTGGCCTCCTCTGTGAATTTATAGAAATACTACAGACCAAGAATCTAATCAGTTTGAAGTGATTGAAAATGTTACGAACTTAAATTGCAGTAACATTGAGTTGAACTTTTAAAATGAATACATGGCATAAAAGTTTGCATCCAGGTAGTCTGGTTTTTTGTTTTTATCTCGAGGAAGGTAAGGAAGGATTATTGTATAATACTTGATTTATGTTTTTATACTGTATGAAAAATACTTGGTAGTAACAAAGGAAGGGTTTTCTTCAGCGTAATTACCATTACTTTTTGACATAGAAAACAGGACAGAGGAATGGACTTTGTGTAATTAGATTCTTGTACTGTTTTTCAGTTTTCTGCTGTTTTCCAGCTACTAAGTGATGTCAGCAATCCCTGACAACATTGTTGCCATCTCTTCAAATTTAAGACATTTCTTTGCTTATAGCGATATTATAATGGGGCACGAAATCCTGTATGTTGTCCACAATTCTTAGTTCCCTTTGTACTTTTTCATCAGAAAAATAGGTATCCACAGCTTCAGCAGTAGGAGGATGTTTTCATGCTGTGATAGTTCAACTGTGAGAACAAGGAGTTGCAAGTAGGTGAAATCTCATCTAACACATGAGCGAGGACGTGCTTGGCTTCCAAAGAGTAGAAATAAGTTTAACACTACGAATGGTGTCTAGACATTTTATTATAATGCAATTCAAATATATGCTCATTTAAAGTAATGCTTTTAGAGCAGGCAAATCATGTAGTTATAATATTTTAATACTTTATTTATTTTCCTTTTTCTCTTGAGATTACCAGTGACCCTTCATAGTTCTATCATTGACTAAGGGATATTAACTCCAAAATTTAGATATTACAGTTTAGAATCTGAAGTTAGAGGGCGTGTGTGTTGGGGTCAGGAAGCAACGTTTTCACATTAGTAATGCAAGATCACCCCAGCAAATCCAGTACACAGTGGCATCTCTATAAAAATAAAGCAAACACACACACACACACACACACACACACACACACACACACACACACACACCCTTTTAAATAGTACTAGTAAACAAAAAATCTGTGGATGAGGGAATGCCCCTTGGTTTGATCTCTGGTGGGGATCACTTGCTTCTAGGATTTCTTCCAAAAGCCTTGTAGTAAACAAGTGTCAAGTTACAGAGGTGCCTCTGCCCTTTTCTTAGGGAAGCTGCTATTCCAGTGCAGACTCTCACAACTACCATATACTTACCACATTGATGTTATTAACTAAGTAAATTTATAAGCTTCTATGCAGCCACTCTAATCCATGTCTGTAAGGTTAATATCTCTAAAGTATATCATGGAATGGCATTCAGCTTATCTTACTTATCTTCAGCAGCAATCTAATATCTTTTTTATGTATAGATTTTTATGCTGGCATTCAGAATTCTCCATTTGTTGTTCTGAAAACTTTCCATCATGGTCAAGATTAAATGGTGTGAGAGAGGAGGGGAGAAAGTATAAATTAATGAATCAGAACACAAGTGAGCAAACCCATTGAATTTCAACATTGCTAATATTTGGATAAGTTGCATAAGGTAACATATCATCTACAAAATGAAGGCAATAGTCACATCTTTGAAAGTACTTTGTGAAGGTTCAGTAGATCACATAGTGTGAAGGTTCCATTTCTGCTTGTTTTGTGTTTTAAAATAGGATCTTTTTAGAGGCCAGTCTTACTTTGACTTTATGATTGTCCTGCTTCAGCCTCTAGAGTGCTGAAATGTGGGTGTGTTCCACAATGCCCTAGTATACTGCTGCCATTTTTATAGGACAGATTAGTTACATGTATTTACCTAATGAAAAGGACATACATGGTACAGTGAAGATATTAGTAGTTAGAACTGTCAGCCCTGATTTTTCTTACCATTTGTTTTTGTCACTAATCTTTTAGCGGGACACACCCTTGCCATTTATTTACACATTGTATATAGTTAACTTTCCCCAATATGTTGGCAGGGATGTGGTTGCAAACAAAACAAAACAAAACAAAACAAAAAAACACGTCAGTACCACAGAACCTGAAATATCTATTGTAAGACCCTTTACAGTTTTTCAACCCCTTGTGTAATGTCTGGCATTTAGTAGGCATTCAACAAACATTAACTCCCTTTCCCTTGAGTAAACATCTTTATATCACTTACACACTCAGATTGAGAAGCATTCTCTGAGTAGCTTTAGGGTCATCTTATGCTATTTAAATTACTTTGTTAACCTGTCTGAGGGCAGCTGGATTTGGGCAATCTTTGGACATTTTCACTGGCTTTCTTTATTTGGTAAGGTCGTGGATAATGTTGCTTCTGAGTAGTAGTGAGACTCAGTAGCTTCAGGAGTTCATTGCCCTTGTCAACATGCAGAGTCTTTTCCAAATAACACAGCTAAAAGCTAAACAGAAGAAAGAAAAAATATGAAAGCAGTAAAAAAAAAAAAAAAAGAAAGAAAAAGAAAAACTTTGGTTTCGAAAGGCAAAAAAAAGTTTTGAAATGGTCTCTATCCTGTACATAGTAGAGCAAGAAGTTAGGAGCATGGTGACCATACTCAGTGGAAATATTTCCTAAGCAAACAGAAGGGAGAGCACAGAAGCTGGCTTCCAAAAGGAACCTCATAGGCGCTTACATCAAATTCTGAGTCCTTATTTCAGTTTTTAAACATCTCAAGCCTGCTAATGTTGCTTCTGCCTATGGAGTTTTAACTGCTCTGAGAATATTCTTCCTTGTGTAAACAAATAGAAGAAGGATAAAATATGAAACAACTGTTTCTCAGGGGTGTCTTGTGTGGGAGATTGGGTCTCACTGTGTAGCTCAAGCAGGTTTTAAGCTTTTCACTCCTTCCACCTCAGCTTCCCATGTCCTGAGGTTACAGGCATTTGCCACTGCACTAACACATCTTCTGAAGTTAGTCATCTCAGCACAGGTGGTTGAAGACTTTGAAGAAGGAACAGATTAGTTCTGTGATCGTCTTAAATTACTCCTCTAGGAAACTTCTGATCCCCCACAGCTCAATTTTGTCAGAATACTAGCCGAAAAAGTTTTGTGTAGTTTCCCAAGTCTTCAGTCAGAATATCAAGGTGCATTCACTGAGTGATGTTCCAGAAGGTGAGGAAAGAAGAGCTGCCAGGAAAAAGAACTGCGAACACTTTTGAGTGCCTACCAACCATATAGCAGGATGCTGCAGTGAATACACCGGGCATTGAGCAAATACCACCGAGAGAGTTACACCTTAGAGGAATGAGTAAAGTAGCTCAATATTAACTTGAATTTCATTTGTTAAAGCTTAAAAATAAAGCTCAAAAGGAGCAAGTTGAAGAACAGGTCAATGATGAAGATAGTCTAATATCAATCAAAAGTTTTTAGGCATATGACAAGGAAGACAGTTTGAACCATCACCAAGAAAGGCTTCAGTCAGAAGACATATGCATAGAGAAGACTTTGATAATGGAATAAACTAGTATGAACTTTCATCAGCTATTATACATACTATGAATTTGCTCAAGGATTTAAATGAAAGTAGAAAGCTAATGAGGAGAAAACAAACAAATAAAATATACTTCTAGAGATAAACAGTGCAGTATCAGAAAAGAAAAATACCATTAATTACATAGGATTAGTAGCAAGATAAAATACAGAGTGGGACAGCCACTGCAGGAGCAGTGGCATATTCTTAGAAAATTAAAAGCAGTGCCAACTACACATATTTACTTGAAAGGAGTGAAAATGTTCATTTCACAAAGATTTGTACTTAAATGCTTATTAAAGAGATTGGTGCAGTTTAAAAATCACTTTATACCAGAATAATAAAAAAAAAAGGTGTTTGAGGGCAAGAATTTATCAAAATCTACAAGACATAAAAGTGCAAACTCAATTCAACAACCTTAAGTTAAAAAAATGCCTAGACAGGGTCTATCAGTAATGGTGCCTTGCTCCAGAGAGGCTACCTAATGAAATGTTACTCTTTGTTTAGCATCCTAGGCAGTTAGAGCTAGTGATGCTGTGGTTGAGACAAGGTTTCTCTATGTAGCCCTGGCTGTCCTGGAACTAACTCTGTAGATCAGGCTGGTTTCCAACTCAAATATTCTCCTTCCTCTGCCTCTCAAGTGCTGGGATTAAAAGGGTGCACCACCATGGTCTGGCAAGTTTGCTTTCTTAAAGCTCCCAGGGCCACACCCACAGAGGCCTGGGCCCTCCCACATCAATTATCAATCAATAAAATGCCTCATAGGCTTGCCTGAAGGCCAGTCGGGTGAGGTGATTCTCTCAATTGAGGTTCCCTCTTCCCAAATGATACTAGTTTGTATTTAGTTGACAGAAGATTGGCCAGCTCAGTTCAGTAGAGATGTAAGAATATTAGAAGTGCTAGAAATGTGAGATGTTAGGGGAGAGAGGTCATATGCTATAGGTAATAGTAGAGCTGTAGGGTAATTACAGCTCCCTCCACTTGTTGGAGCCCAGGCTGTGTCACCTGAATCCCAGGTTCCAGGTATAGGACTGAAGAAAGGTTTGGTGTTTGTCCTACTGGGTTTGCTTTGATCTCATCATCCCGCCCCTCCATTGTATGCTCTGCCATTGTATGTTGGAAGTATATAACTTGATTTTCGTTAACTTGTATTTATTTTTTTAGTTATGTATTTCATTTAATACTAATGCAAGCATGTAATATGTTTGGATCCAGTTCACCCTCCATTCCCTCCCCCCAGTTCATTTTCTCCCCCACCTTTTCCCTTCTAACTTAATATTACTTGTTATTCCTTACCCTCTTAATGTGATCTGTGAAGAAATGTGACTTCCCTTGTTCCAGAAGCCAACAGTTTCCAATAGCTCTCAGATAGGCATGGATCTTCATGAGCTCCTCTGTTTCTGTTATCTAAGCTGGCATCTTGTTGCGGACTGTCTTGATCTTGTTACAGGTCTTATGCATGCAGTTTTACCTTTCCTGAGCTCATGTATGCAAGTGTTGTTATGTCTAGTGAATACTGTTTCACTATAGACATGCTCTCCCACTTTTGAGTAGTGTTGAGGATCCCAGAGACTGTATAATACAATTATGACACATTTTAAATTAAATATTTCTGTGTATGTGCACACTCAGGCAAATATTTTACATGTGACTAAGGTAACACATATGCCTCAGTGTTTGTATATCGTCAGAAACAACTTTATGGTCTCCTCTTTTAAGTTGGTTCTAGTTGTTTCTAAGTCATCTTACTGGCTCCCCAGTTCTAGTATTTTAATGCAGCTTTGAAATTATAATTCTCTTATATTCTTGGGGTTGTTTATTTTGTGGTTCTGGTTATCAGACACAAATCTCTTGCATGTCAAACACAGGCTCTACTACAGCCCTGCTCATTAATCTTATATCCCTTGGCATCATATTTGATCCAACTCAGTTTTACAACTCTAATTGTCTAATAATGATCAGTTATTCTGGAGTAGAGAAATGTGCTGAAAATGCTATAGTTCCTTTGCATTTCTAGTTGTAGTGGAACAAAAGGAAACTAGAGTACATTTTCCTGTCTTGTTAGTTAAATTGTTAATTCTTTAAGAAAAGAAACAGAAGCTCAAGATTGCCTTGATTTTCCTTTGTAAGTTGTAAGGTTAGCACTTGTATCAGAATATAAGTGAATTAGAAGTTTTCACCATGGCATATTGTTTTATTTATATGTATGTTCTTCAGTAGAAGCCATACTATTAATAAAGAGATAGAAGATAAATAGTAAAAATGTATTTTGACACAATTATTTAGGTAGTGTTCAGAAGTATTAAGACATTTACGTAATGGTATTTACTTTGTAAGGTACATTTCATATATGTGATCTCATTTGAACCAAGCAGTAGATCGTGAATAAACAATGTTTGACAGAAGTATAATACACAGTATGTTATAATTACTATTTCCCTAAATTTTGTCAGGATTGCTTCACACAACCTTTTCTTTTAACTAGCAAGCAAAGCAAACAAATAAATAACTGGTGTAGCTTCCTTTCATGAGACTATGACCTATTTGAGACAAGAAAAAGTATAAATTGTCCAGCATAGCCGGTGGCACAAAATAACAGTGAATTCTGCTCACATTCATACTTAATGTGTATTCACTTGAGTAGCAGTGAATACCTGCTGGATGAGATGCACCCCTTTCTGTTTAGAAACAGAGATTTTTCTTCTGTTCCTCAGAAAGGTCTTTTTTGGAAGCTGTTCCTGACCCTGTTCTAGAAGGTTGTTTCTAGTACATATGTGTGGCACTTAATCTTTGGCATTTGTGTTTGCAAGTTAACACGCTGTCTATTGCATTTGAACAGGTGTAACGCGTGTGATAAGATTTCTTAACAAGTCATTTTCTTGAGCAGTGGAAATATGAATGTGAAGAGTGTAGTCTATTACATTGTACTTTTAGACCCATGGGTCTTAGATATTATCAATTGCCTGTACTTCTGTGTTTGAGAAAGATAGTAAAAGACAGAATCATAACCAGTGTGGGATCTACAAAATTCTATGGGGTTTTGTGATGTGATGAAAAGGGGATGTATATACAGTTTGTTTTATTGGCTATAAATTCTTAGAAATTTTCTACTCTGAAAAGAAACCTCAAAGGCAGCACCTGTGCCTGGAAGTGGTCTTTTGAGCTCAAAGGGAGTTTATAGCAGTCAAATCAATTGCTGTTCTATGCCATGGCATTGTTTAATATTTTACATGCAGAAAATATATAGTTTTTTTAAAAAATAAGTGTCCAGAAATAATTACTGGTACTGATTCTTCCTAAAGCCAATGGAAGTCTTTTTGTTCTTTTATTGTATGTTTGTTGACAGTTATGATCAACATGGAATGAACTTCTTTTGCAGTTTATTACTTTCAAAGTACAAATTTGAATGATGTGGATTCAGATGTATAAAAGAGATAAAATTACAGACAGCTTTGAGTGGCAGTTACATATCAAACCTCACGGGAGTTTGACAGGCAACGAATATCGTTATTAGACGCTTTTTCCATAATTGCTGACATTTATCCAGTGTTTCACAGTATTTGCTAATGTATTAATGCAGTCAATCTCTGAGAGGCTGCACATGCCTTTTTAGCCCTGGCTTTTATGGGATTCTGAAATTCATAGACCCACAGATACTTATTCCCTGCTGGTTGCCGTAGTGACAGAGCTCAGAGATAAGCCAAGACAGAGCCCTTTTGTGATTGCTTTTCAGGTGACATTCAGCGGCAGCTTGAGTAGAGTGTCCTTTTATAGTTCCTGTAATTCAGAAAATGATAACAGCTTTTTGCTGCTTAGAGGAGAAGTCTGTGCACTGCTCCCAGTGGGATTTCAGTTTGCTGTGGCACTTCATACCAACACCATCCTGATAAAGTTCTTATTATTGTGGAGATTTCAAAGTGCAAGAGGACTGAATTAATTATGACAGGTTAGAAATACAGGACTTGCATTACAAATAAACTTTGAAGAACTATTACATGTTCCTCAAGCATATATAACAAGTTGATTTATATACTAATAGTGAGATAGTTAGCCACTTGCATAACAAATATACTGCCAAGTTGCTGGTTAATCACACTCGTTGTTTTGTCTTTGTGTGTAGATGTATATTATTTTAACTTGAAATCTGTTCCTTTGATTTAGAGACAGATAGCTTAAGTCATATGCTTTCTTAGTCAAGGTTGTAATCTTACTATTCTCAGCAGTAAACAAACTGAACACTTTCAAAAAATGGTGTTCAGATGAAATACTTGTGGTGAGTGGGAAGAGAACAATTCAAGACATAACTGAAGAAAATAGAGTTCTACCTAGAAAGATTATTGAGGTCATGTGAAGCCACTATTTTCCCCCATACCTTTGAAACTGGATAAGCTAGTTGTCTTGTGGAAGAACCCCAGTCACAATGAGTAAGTAGGAGAAACTTTGAGAGCTAGAAATCATGTCGGTGTAGTTAGTTGATAACGATGAAAATAGGAGCCCCACCCCTCCCCCTCCCAAAAAATCTAACCAGAAATACAAAACTCTTAAATGTCATCTCTAAATTTGAATCTAACTCATAGTTAGATAGAAAGCAAATAGAATGAACTAAATAGAGATTTTTCTGTGGATCTGAAGAGTTGAAAAACACAGAAGACACGTCTTTAACTTCTCAATTACTAATGAATCACTAAAGGTAAATGAGCATGTGCATAAGACAAAAGTGAGGGCTCAGAAGAGTGATTTGATCTTATGAAAGCTAATCAGTTATTTTGAATTGGTGAGCACTTGAAAACTTGAGATCTGATTTGTTATGTTTCTAGCCTATCAGTTTCATTTAGAGCGTTCTCTTAATCTAATTTTTGTAATTTGGATGAAAAAGAAGATAGCCTGCACACCAGTGATGAAAAATACAGAATTTAAAAATAATACATAACTGATTTTTGTTAGCACTGTGTTTCCTTCTAGTGTTCAGTGATTTTTTAAATTTATGGTTTATGTTATCAGCTTTGATATATTAAATAAAAAGAGACTGAGTTGTATTTTTGTATTGTGATGCATTTTTCAGCCTATGATTATCCATTAAATCATCTCTGAAAATTATTTATCTATTACCATGTCTTTAAGAACATCTCATTCTCAGGAGTTTAGAATTAATAGATATCAGATTGAATATTTTTTTATTGCTACTAAAACAAAACAAAGCAAACAAAATCCAACCGGTGAGGTGGTGGCTCAGTGTGTTAGAGTGCTTGCTGTGCAAACATGAAGATCTGCGCTTGAAAACCGCGTTAAAAAACCAGGCATGGGTCCTTGTGCCTCTAACTCCAGCATTCAGGGGCAGAGAGAGGTGGATTCCAGGATCACTCTGACCAGCCATCCTAGTTGAAATGCTCAACCTCAGATTGAAGCATTATTGAAGGACTCTGTCTTAAAGGTATAAGGAAAAGGGTGATAGAACTAGATAGAATGAGACACACATTTTCTCTCTGTTCCACATGGGCACATAAGATACATAAGAAAAAGAAATTGAGACTCTACATTAAAAAAATAGTTCCTATATCTATATCCAGTGAATTGATGGCCAGGGATATAATTTGGTGGTAACTTTGTCTCCCGTGCATGAAATTCTGTATTCACTTACCTGGTATCAGCAAAGTAAAACATTTTGTTACATTATACTTTCAGTAGACTTTGAGTGCCCATCCCACAATGAGGGATGCTGTCTCAGCCTGGACTCTTGTGGGAGGGCCTAGGCCCTGCCCTGCATGAAATTGCAGACTCTGGAGATCTGCCATGGAGGGCCTCACCCTCCCTGGGGATTGGAGTGGAGATTAGGTGTGGTCTAGTGGGCTTGGTGGGGAGGGCAGGGGAGGAGGGGAGGGAGAGGGAGCTGGGATTAACATGTGAAACACACTTGTTTCTAACTTAAACTAAAAAAAAAAACTCTGCAAGATAAAAAAAAATTATACTTTCAGAAAAACACAATGAAATTCATGAATGTTTAAGTTGATGAATTTTCATGAATATTCTCATATAACCAGCATTCTGGATAAGAAAGAAAGTATTCCCTTCATTCCTGAAACCTCATTCATGCCTGGTTTTGAAAACTAGTAAATGGAATCTTACAGTATACATTATTTATTTAGTTCATACCTCTCTTGATTCCTTCCTTTTTTTAACTTCACATTATTGAAATAGATCTGTATTCTTATCTATGCCCTTTTTTGTCACATTATATAACACTGTGTTTAGATATTACATAACATTTATCTTCCTTCTCTCTCTCTCTCTCTCTCTCTCTCTCTCTCTCTCTCTCTCTCTCTCTCTCTCTCTCTCTCTCTCTCTCTCTCATATTTTGGTTTTATGAGACAGGGTTTCTCTGTTTTGGAGGCTGTCGGTCCAGCCTGGCCTCGAACTCACAGAGATCTGCCTGCCTCTGCCTCCAGAGTGCTGGGATTAAAGGGGTGCGCCACCAACGCCCGGCTATCTATTCTCTTGATGCAGAGAAGGAACAGCCATTTGGCAGTTTCCAATTCTGCAATGTTTGTCATACTTGTAGTAGCTATTGACTCTTTTGAAAGCCCCTCCTTGAATTACTTCTCCTTTCATTCATTACCACACCTTCCTGCCTTACCGTTTCCATATAGATATCCAAAAAAGACATTAAATTCAAAATAATAGAATTGAATTCAATGTAATAAAAATGGAATTCATTACTACTTGGCCACATCTAGTTCTCTTCCGAAGTTCCCTTGTTGCTTAAATGATCCATTCTAATTCCATACATAAGATAGAAATCCTTAATGCATGTCCAAATTCCCATCATGCTTGTAGTTTTATTCATTTCTACTGTTTTTTTTTCATAAAGTATACTACTGATTATTGTATCTGGTTTTTTTTCCCCAGAAGTCTCCAAATTAAGCTTTTGTGTCATTCTTAATTCCTTTCACATAGTTCTTCATACAATAGAATAATGCTATTTTTTCATATATGTTCTTATTTAAATTAGAAACATGCATGCTTCAAATGTCAATCCCAGCTCTCTCTCCCACCCCTCCTCCCTTGTCCTTCCCCCATCCCCGGGCCCAATCCCCACATCATCCTTCAATAATACTATTTTAAAATCCTACTTAGTCGACCTTCCTGCTTGAATCATTTCAAGTAAGGTCTAAATTCCTTAATTTGTTGATTATGGCTTACATAATAAATCACTGTACTATTTGTTGCCTTTTGTTCTCTATTTTCTGTCATCTCCAATTTTTGTGTGTTTGTGGGGGGAAGCTATTTCTTCAGATGTTCTATCATTTGTCAGTCTTCTTCTCCATAATATCTCCTTGTAATTTTCATTAATCCTTCCAACTCAGCTATTCATTGAAATTTTGATTTCATTGTTTTTAACACAGTTGTGTTTTTATATTTATTGTGTGATTATTTCCTACTTTTAAATAATATGTCTCATTTTTTGCCCCATATTAGAGTGTATCTCTCACATTTGCTGTAAATAAAATCCAGAGTTTTGTGCAGGTTAAGCAAGTACCTGTGCAGCTGAACTATATATAGCTCTAGACTTAAAAAGCTTTTTTTGAAATGATATCACTATGGTACTCAGACTGTCTGTTAGATAGTAGGGACTTAATAAATAACTTTAATAAAAAAAATCTCTGCAAACCCTGATTTTTCATTTTTAAAATTAGTTAATATACATTTCACAAGTTAACATTTATGGAAATGTAACATACCATGAAAATGGAGAAAATTTTCATAATTATTCTGAAGAGGTAGGCTCTTGTTAGTAAAGATTTTACATATCTAAATTTTACTTTGATCTCAGAATGATGCAGACAGATGCTAGATGTATTTTGGCTCCAGTTCTAATCTTTTCAGCCTGTTGATCTGACTACCTTGTAGTTCTTTTATACCTTCCATAGTGGTAGCTCTCATCACTTTCTCCTGTTTTCATGTATCCTTTTCTTGCTTTGCTCGCTCTGTTTATCATTTTTTGTAGATTATGGAATATTTTTGCTAAATACGTTAATGACTTATTAATTACTTGCTTCAAAGCATTAGTGTTTCTCTACTGCCTTCAGTATAAGCACCCAAACTCCTAGAGCTCTGAAGTTCAGAGATACATAACTAGAACATTGTAAAGTTGTATCTCCATTAGAAATCCATTTCCAGCTTGACTACCACAAAGCCTCTTGTAGAACTTCATAGCCTTTGGTTTAGTTACACTGGCCCATTGCTGTGTGTCCTTTTATCAGTGAGGAATTTTTAAATCGAATCCCGAATTCCTGAAAATTTGAGACTACAAAATGGCATTCTCCAAACACCACATTTGCAATGAATGGATATAATCTAGCAGAGCCCTCCCATGCTGTTCACGTGACATTGCTGCTTCAAGCTCAATAGATGTATTGAGTTATTTGGTACTTGCAGTTCCGAGGAGATGAAACTCAATAAAAGCAAGGCTCCATAAAATTGGGAACTAGTAAAAATGGCATCAAGTATTAAAAGAACATGATATGGTCGTAATCTAGTAGAAGATATTAAGGGGCCCTACAGTACCAAGGTGGTATTTGATGATGGAGACAACTAGACTTTCAGGCAAGATTTGTGGGATGAAAGTAGAAGAAACTTTCAAAGTTGCCTGTCACTTGTGTACAGTTGTGCCCACCACTGTTCCCCATAAGCAGAGTTACACGATCAATGGTTTATCCCCAGGAAATTAAATTCTTCTTACAGTGTACCCTGAGAACATGGCATTTGAATAGAGATTAGCTCATTGTTATTTCCTATGCCATGTAATCTTTCTTAAATGCAAGGATCCAACTTTGGTGAATACTGCTTGAGTTGAAAAAGCTAAAAGATGTTTTATTCAGCTTCACCCATGACTGACCATGTGGTTATTGCTTTGTGTTGTTCACAGTGATACATGGTAAGTAAAAACTTAATGTTAGGAAATTACAAAAAGTCCACTTTAGACAATGTCAGTTTAACTGAGGAAGAGTCCATATGACACCATTTAGGAGATTTTTGGATTTGAGATGATAATCATTGTATTTGAGTGTGTCTTGAATGACAGACAGAATGTGGGAAAGGGATATGGTACATTGAATCCTGAAGATCCATGGAACCCTTCTATAATTCATGGTCAAGTCTTCTAAATCCTCTGATCTTTGGTTTCCTTAGTAGACAGATTAGTTTGTATTAGAGAATATGCTTAAAATAGGCGTGGTGGAGCACACATTTAATCCCAGCCATTAGGAGACAGAGGTAGACAGTTAACTTTGTGTTCCAGTTACAGGGCAGGAAGGACTATATAGGGAAACCCTGCCCAAATTAATTAACTGGTTAATTAATTTTAAACGAAAACTGCTTATAACTACCGCTTTAAATGTGTTAAAGTAACTTCAGATTTGCTAGTTTTCTAAATCTGTGTTTCCTCATCTGCCATATACAATATATTAACTTTAGGATTAAATGAGATAAGCAATACAAAATGCCTAACTATATATAAATATAAAAATTTTCTTTTATAAGGGTGAAGGAATATAGATAATGAAGTAGAGTCTCTTGAATTAAAATTAAATTTCAGGTCTGTTATAAACAAAAACTCTTAGAGCTTCTGTTTTCTTGCCTTGAAGATGGAATTAGTAATAATCTGTCTCATAGAGCTCTATTGACAAATAGTAGAGGAATGAAATTTAAATGTATAGTAAAGATTAGATGACAGATAAACTTTGAATCCAGAGTTTCTCATAATTCTAAAATTAAGTGATTCTCCACAATATTAATGTTATGAATTCTTAGTAAGTGAAGTGGAATTTTTAAAATTAAAACAGATATCAATTAATAAAACATTCCAGAATGTCAACTGAAGTATCATCTTTTTAAAAATAAAGCTTACATTAATGCTCAAATCATCCTTTATTTTACTTAAAAATTTCAGTCTATTTTCGAAGGAAAATATGTATCGTTTTACTACATGTTGCTGAAAAAAGTGTATAAAATTATCCATTCCAACCCCAAAAAAGTTGTTCAGTGTTCAGGCTTGACTAGATTTCCTTTTTCTATTTTTCTTTAACTGAGGAATTTTTCCGTAAATTTATTCAGCTTAAGTTTAGTTTTCTTTTTAATTGTCAGCTTATGACTGTTTCTTTTTGTTAAGGGCCATGTGAAAACTTAAAAAATAAAGAGCCAATATTATATAATTATACAAGTAAGTATTCAAAGGAAACAGAAGTGACTCCTCTCTCAGTAGCTAATTTTTCTTTGTTTTCTTAAAATTTAAATATTCTTTTAATAATTTCATAAATGAATACTAAAATCATGTATGTTAAGAATTAACTCCATAAACACCTATCACTGTATATTCAATTTGTAGCATGCACCTAAGTAAATACTTCAGGAGCTAGACATAATGGAACATATCTGTAATCTTAGCACTTAGTAGACAGAGGCAGATGGATTGTTACAAATTCAAGGGTATCCTAGTCCACATAGTGAAAAACCTGTTCCACATAGTGAATTCCTTGCCAGCCAGGACTATGTGTTGAGATTCTAATGATCACATTTTTATTTAAAATTCCGGATTGAGGAGCCTATAGAGAAATACCTGATTTAGGAATAAAGTTCTGTTTTATTGTATATCAAATGCTTTTAAACGCCCAGTTGGTTCTAAGGATTTTGCTTTCTGTTTGTTTTCACTACAAAGGCCTATTGTACATAGATTATTAAATGGAAAAGCAACAAGTATGTAGAGAAATAACCCCCTGGTTCCTAAGATTAAAACTGTAAAAGAGCATGAGGTATACTGTTCTTGAGTTGTTTGTTTGATACATCTAAAGGATGAGAATAGAAGATTGGAAGTCAAGAGAGGCTATGGTTATATTCATAGTAGACAGAATAGTATTTGAAACCCTAAACAAAAAAATATAAACAGCACACAACAGTAAAATGTTCAGTTCACTAAGAAGTGTTAATGAAAAGGATCAAACACATGTAACATTTAGTGGTTTCAGAATATACACAAGTGTACAGAACTACCAGGAAAAAAAAGGAAGATTTAGCATGCTTCATACCCTTCTTATAGATGACTGTACCAGATAGAATATAGGTCACTATATCTTTATACTTCTAGTGAGCAGTAGGGTAAGACTGTAGCACTTCTAGATGCCATTTTCCAATTATGTTAAATGTTTTCATTGTGCTAGAGTATGTTTATGCCTAATACATAGTTCTATAGTTCTTGTACCAATCAAAAAATTTTAAATTAATTTCTAAGACCTCACACAGTTATAGTGGGAGACTTCAACACCCCACTCCCACCACTAGACAGGCCTACCAGACAGAAACTTAATAAAGAAACAAAGGAACTAATAGAAGTTATGGCCCAGTTGGGTTTAACAGACATCTATAGAACATTCCATCCAAACACAAAGGAATATACCTTCTTCTCAGTGCCACATGGGACCTTCTCTAAAATCAACCACATACTTGGCAACATAGCAAGCCTCAACAGGTACAAAAAAGTGGAATAACCCCCTGTATCTTATCAGACCACCAGGCTTTAAAGTTAGAATTCAACAACACAAATTGCAGAAACCCTACAAACTCATGGAATTCAAACAGCGTACAATTGCACCATTTCTGGGTGAAGGAAGGAAGGAAGGACGAAAGAAAGAAAGAAAAAAAGAAAGAGGAAGGAAGGAAGAAAGGGAGGGAGGGAGGGAGGGAGGGAGGGAAAGAAAAGAAATTAAAGACTTCCTTGAATTCAATGAAAATAAAGACACAGCATACCCAAACACTTTGAAAGCAGCACTAAGAGGAAAGTTCATAGCACTAAGTAAGTGCTCATATGAAGAAACTGGAGAATAGTCAAACTAGAGAATTAACAGCATAACTGAAAGCTCTAGAATAAATGAAGCAAATTTACCATGGAGGAGTAGATGCCAGGAAATAATCAAATTGAGGGCTGAAATTAATATAGTGGAAACAAAGAAAACAATACAAAGAGTTAATGTAAAAGAGAGTTGGTTCAGAAAATCAACAAGGTAGACAAACCTTTATCCAATCTAACCAAAAGGCAGAGAGATAGCATGCAAATTAATTTCTTAATTTATTTCTTATGTAAGTAGTTTTACAAATTTCCACCCTCCTCCCAATTACAACTCCTCCTATGTTCCTCCTACTTCCTCTCAATCAACTTTTCTTAAAAATTATTATTATATGTGGTAGTACTACATTAATACATATAATATTATATTACAGATTCTGTGAATTACATTACATATAATATTAATTATATTTCTCTGTATCTTGCTGAATCCCTTTAGTGTTGCTTATATGTATATGTGTTTACAGCCAATCATTTTTGATTGGGTCACCTGTCAGGGAACTCATCCCTGAGAAGACAAGTTTTGTCTCTACAATTCATTTATTGCTTATAGATCTTTATCTAGAAGTAGGGTCTGTTGACATGTCAGCTGGTATTGTCATTGTTCAGGCCTTGTGTAGTTGGTCATATTTTTTGATAATGAGTACAGCTTTCCTGTCACACATAAAAGATACTATCTTACAGCATATTTCTTAACCTTCTGGTTCTTAACAATTACACCCACCCTCAGCAATGTTCCCCTAAGCCTTAAGTGTTGGGGCTGTCTTGTAGATGTATCAGTTGGTGTTGGGCACCATATTGTCAATTGTTCTCTGTATTTTGACCAGTTCTGGAATTTTGTAATGATCTCTGCTACAAAAAGAAACTTTTTTCATGGAAGGGCAAGCGTTAAATTTATATGTGGTTATAAAAGTAAATATTTTGAGTACTGTTAGAAATTATCTTGGTTTAAGAAAATGCCAGTAGTAGCATGATTTATTTTAGGGTATGTGACTCACCAGTCATGGGTACTTACTATGTTTATAGCACTGAGCAAAAATTACTTCCTCCTATATAATAGGCCTTAAGTCTAAATAGCCAGCTGTTGGTTACCACCAAGTTAAAAGTGCCACTGTTGCACCCTTGTGGACATCTTGACATTCTGGCCATTGTTATTCTTCTTAGTCTTTATATCTGGGTAGGACTATTGATTGCTTTTCTTTCTTTGAGTATGAGAGGTAGACCTCAGGGAGGAGATTTCCAGATCAATTTCTGTTTGAATTTTACAGGTTTTATGTCTGAAGTGTGTGGAGTCTTCAGCATAAGGTCTTCTCTTCAAGTTCTGAAAGACAACAAAGGGTAGTGACCATGATTATTTTATTTTAAGAGTCTTTTTAACTCCCCTGACCAACAACTTGAAGGGAAGATTCCTATTGTTGGTTGTTTTTTCCTCTTTGGCTCGTTCGTTCTCTTGAGGGACACACTACCCAGCTCCCAAATAAATTGCACAAGGGCTTATTCTTACAAGCATTAGCTTGGATTATTTCTGGCTAGCTTTTCTTAACTGAAATTATCCCATCTGCCTTTTGAGTCTGGGCTTTTATCTTTCTCTATTTTTGTATCTGTTTTCTTAACTTATTTATCCATGGCTTGCTGTGTAGCTAGGTGGCTAGCCCTAATGTTCTCCTTCTTTTCTTGCTCCTCCATCTCCTCTTCCCAGATCTCTCCTCCTATTTATTTCTCTCTAGCTAGCAGCCCCACCTATTCTTTCTCCTGCTTTGCTACTGGCCATTCAGCTCTTTATTAGACCAACCAGGTATTTTAGAGAGGAAAAGTAACACAGCTTCATGGAGTTAAACAAATCCAATATAAAAGAATGCAATACATGTTTGCTTCTTTAAAACAAATGCCCTATAGCATAAGCAAATGTAAGTAATATTCTACAACAGTTTCCCATGTCCAGCACTGGGGTTTTTATTAGACAGTCTATAACACTTGAGGAAAGCATTATTACTTCATTTAAAATGTATGTACTTTACATCAGCTATATTATTCACTCTTATAAACTTGAGTCATACCTAACAAAATCAAGTTGAAATAACATATGAATTATGCTAATTAAAATGAAATACACAAAGATAAGTAGTAACCTTAGATAGAAATATAATATTTCATATTAGTAATAATAATATGTAATAGCAACAACAATAATAGTAATATTAAATACAAAACTACTTATACACCATTATCAGCAATTGAAATGTTTAAGTTACATTTATTTTGAGTCTGAGTAGTTTATATTAGTTTAGTTTGTTGACATGTCATATCCTGTTAAAACACTTTTCACTTAGACTTATTTGAACTTCAGTAATAGTTTTTAGTATTTATCTCACTTAGAATGCTTTCTAGGGTTTCAATTGTATAACCAGATAAGCTATGTATTTCTTTTAAAATTAGAAGTCTTTTCTATTATATCTTGACAATGAAAATGGACAGACTTACTTTATTAGTAGGTGTACAAAGCAACCTGTTCAACCTGTGATATATAAAAATGCTGTCTTGAAGGGCCTTAGAATTTGGTCCCTTAGTATAGACACAGCCAGCCTTGTGCTCTTTTAAACTAACACACATGCATGCACACCCATACTAAGGTTTAAACCTAGTCCCCATGACTTAGAAATCTGAAATTTTAGCGATTTACAAAATAAGTGTTAACAGTAAGCAGAAGGAAAAAAGAATTACTTGGCTGAAATGGGCTACGAAGGATTAAATAGCAAGGTATAGTTAGTTTTTCTCGTTTCTAGCTAGTAGTACCTACTTTTCTTGGTATTTCTAACTTGGTGTAGTTAATGCAGACTCTTCTTTTTCCTTGAAGTAAACGCCAGGGTAGAGACAAAGTAGAACTCGGTCCATATGTCTAGTCAAAGTTATTAGCATAAATGCCCAAGTTTTGCCAAGGAATTAGATACTGCTGAAAAAATATCGAGAACTCTCCTGTATTTGCTATCCAAAGATATCCACAGTGTTTGAGGGGTAAATGGCATCTACTGTTGACTAGATGTGTGCCAGATAGCTGGCTGCTACTCTTTATGCATATAAAGTAGGCTTAAGTTGTATCTTTGAATGTGTGACAGGTTCTGTCCTTGTGATGAGCTGAAGTGACCACAAATTAATACAGTAGCTCTCTAACTACTAATACAACTTCTTTGTCAAAAATTTGAAGGGCCAACTTGAGGTGAAAGCACCTTTAAAATTGATATTTGCTTCAATTCCCTGTGAATATATTGTGATTGTAGAATAAAGTAAAGGGCCCATTTTTGTAAGATCCTCTACTCATAATCAAGATGCCCTATGTTGATTTAAAAATTTTTGTTCATAAATGACTATAAATGCTATTATCTTTTAAAAATCCTATACTTCTGATGTACCATTTCATGTATATAATGGTATTTAAATTTGTCAGTGTTAAGATTCTGAAATTTTGTATCAATCTTGCCATATCAAGATTGCCATAAAGTAATTCATTACCAGTAGACAAATTATTTCCTTTACTGAATTTTCTCTTTGGCTTGTCATGAATATTTCGTTTTTAGAATCTGTTACAAAGCCAGACTCCATTAACTGTGGCTGGCATCCTCCAGCCACTGTGTAGGGGGGTGGGTAAGAGGGTAATGAATGTTGAATTCCTTTTACCTTGAGCATGTAATAGACAATGGATCTTGGGCGTTTGTGAATAAAATTGTACACATTGTGGCAATTGCAAATCTGCTCACAGCTATTTTGCTAGTGCATATTAGTATTGGTTATGATGTAAACAAGTATTCCAGAATTTTGGATCATCCAAATAGCAGCAAATAATTAAGTTTCTCGAGCATAGCCTTTATCATTCTGTGTTTTTTTTAGTTCAAATTGAAGAAAAAATGGAATAAAAGACTATTTTATTTATTTTTTAAATCCCCTATCAGCAGAAAGTAATTAACTGAAGATCCACAATTAGCCTCACAGCAGTCCATATTAACCACCTCCCCCATCCTAGGTCTTTCCAGACCTTGTGCAATTCTGAGAATATTTTGCATTTGAAACAGAGGCTCATAATAACTAGCCTGAAATGTATTTGTGTGGGTGGGTTTTTTTAAAGGTTAATGTCTACTCTCCAATAATAATTTTCTATTTTGCAAGCAATTTAAAGACCACAGGAAGAATGCTTGGTTCCTCTCTAGAGAGTATAACTATGCCTTTCCCTGGATAAACTTAGATGTAGCTGCTTTGCTTTGGCTGAAAATTTCATTATTGATTTTAAATGTCTTGCTACAGAAGAATTAATAAAAGTAGCCACATATAAATAGAGACGGTACAAACTTAAAAGAGCCACTCACTGTCACTGCTGGATAGTAAAATGTAATTGCAGAGAGAGAGAGAGAGAGAGAGAGAGAGAGAGAGAGAGAGAGAGAGAGAGAGAGAGAGAGAGAGAGAGAGAGAGAGAGAGAGAGAGAGAGAGAGAGAGAGAGAGAGAGGAGAGAGAGAGCGCGCGCACCCATGGTTGTGCATATAGAAACCAGAGGTTAGCATCTGAATGTTGTCCTCAGTCACTTTTCCGATCCGGTTTGAGACAAGGTTTCTCACTGAACTTGGAGCTCACTATTTCAGCTAGCCTGGCTAGGGAGCCCCTGGGATTTGCTTGTCTACCCTCCCAGCATTTCACTTTTATGTGTGGGCCAACAAGTGTATATTTTATGTGGGTGCTGGGGATCTGGAGTTTTCATGGTTGCACAGCAGGCATTTTACCCACTGCGCCAGCCCCTTTTGTTTACCTTTTTGCTTTGGTTTTCTTTAGAAGGAAATGTTTTCAGTTGTGTTGCATTCTTGCATAATTCAAATGCTGCATAAAGCCAGCCCTGGGAACCTATCTGTGACTCTCTGGGTGTTTTTATGCAACCTGCTTTTGTAGGTTTAAATTACATTTTGTGACACTGTTTTTGTGGTTGAATTAGAAACTTTTTTTTTTAAACATTAAACCTGTGATAAGTAATTGTCACAGTTAGCTCCCTGGTACAATGCTAATTTGAAGTGACATGTCCATACTAGCCCTTAGTAACATGAAGAAGCCTAACAGGTGTGAGGGGTGTGGCTTCCCATGGGTTCTGTTGAACTTCTAACCAGAGAAAAATAGCAGAAAAAGTGAAATGAACCTTGAATAAAGCTGTCAGCAGTAATTATCTCAGCGACACTTTGTGGGGAGATAAAATAAGCACTGCTGCTCTTAGAACCTGAGCACACTGTGTCAAAGATGGAGTTCTCTCACCCATTTAACAGAAATTGGCTAATACCTTCCAAGAGATACTTATCCACAGAGCATAATTAATTAAGAATTACAACATCAGTATAAAGTTCCAACGATTAGAAATTTATACATTTTAAAATTAAACACATGGTTTGTTGTTCTTATTTGAAGTAAGCTTTGGTGATAATTCCCCCCCCCCATACTTTCTGTTTAGTTGCCCATTATGGTATGAAATCTCTGAGAAAGGATACTTGACAATCAGAAAAATACTTTCAAGTTTGGTTTTCAGCTAGAGAAATGTTCCATGTGTTGGAGTGGTGTTTATGAAACAGGAAAATATATATATGATGAGCTGAATAACCTGAGGTCATGTGAGTGCTATTGTGTCTGAATTGATTAGGAACCAGCAAAACTGAATAAATCTTTTTCAGTTTGTTCTTCAAGCACAATTCAAGTGTTATTTTGTTTTATGGCATTATTTTAAAGTATAATTTACTTATACTTTAAATAAATAAACAAAAATTCAAATGACAATGTTTACTTTGAGAAATATGTAGAAGTTAAAATGAGATTTTTCTTCACAAATTTTCTGTCTATAGAAACTTAAAAAAAAAATAGTATCGTCAATAGAAGTTGTTCCTGTCCTCAGCCATACCACCCTGGATGTCTCCGATCTCTTCTGATCCTGGAAGTTAAACAGGGTTGGTACTTGGGTGAGAGAAATTGCTCCCTTTATTTCTTTTATTGTTTAAAGCCTTAAAACACTATTCTCTATTTCTGGTAATCAAATAAGACCTAGAGACCTAACTTTTTCTTTATAATTTAGCTTTATCATCTTCCACATATAGTTGGGATGGTTTACATTGCATGTGAAAATGACATTATTCAGGAAAAGCTAGGAATCAACTTATACTATGAGTCTACTTTGGTGTTTACTAACTTTGCAATCTTTGGAGGTTCTGAGTCTCTCCTCTCCCCTCTCCCCTCTCCCCTCTCCCTTCTCCCCTCTCCCCTCTCCCCTCTCCCTTCTCCCTTCTCCCCTCTCCCCTCTCCCCTCTCCCCCTCCCCTCTCCCCTCTCCCCTCTCCCCTCCCTCTTCCTGTGGAATGCTAATGTGTCCTACCTGCCCTGTTCATTATTATCAAGCAGTGAAAATGAGGGTATAGTAAAATAAAAAAGAGCTAGCACTACATATTCAGCTTTGGATATATCTGCTTCACTTAGCTGAGTTCTTAACACAATGTGGTCACTCGTTTAACATAGTTAAGCAGATGAATAATAATATTTTCACTTACTTAAAACAAGCTTAATATCCAGTATAGGTAGGTTAGTAAATAGACAGACATATAGATTGCTGGCAAACAGATTGATTAAAGCATTTTGTTTTTAAACCTCTTAGCAGTTTTATGACTTACTGTTTAAGAAAATAGTATACTTATCCAGAGTCACATAGTTATTAGCAGACACAAGGCTTCAAATTCTGGTAGTATAGCTTTGAAGTCCATGTTCATAATCACATGTTCTTCCAAGGAAACATGACATCTGCCTACTGAAGAAATTGCCTTATGCTGAAACATATTTCCCAAGGCTTCCTTGTCACAGTTAAACATGATTTGGAAGACATGGAGAAGAATTTATGGTTAAACCCCTCATCATTTGGTTTAACACTCTCAAACAGCAAGTCCAGCATTTCATTGCATATACCAATGTCTTTCCTAAAGGTACCTCTTCTCCAGTGACAGAATTGTCATACAAGTGTGTTGCCTCAAAGATCCAGAGACTTGATTTTGCCCTTGTTCTAGCTCCTTGGCCCACCCACATAAAATCTTGGCCTCTGACATTGCCCCTGCCTCCATCTCCTCAGCTCCCATCTATGCTGCTAGTCTTCTACTTAGAAACTAATTGAGTACATGGTACTTATTTATGAGACATCTGTCCAAATGCCACAGGCTAAGGTCAGGGGAAGTTGTGGTTGTTTAAGAGTGTTAGTGTGAGTTTTGAAGTTCATTCATTTCCATCTTTTCAAATGTTCCTCATATATCAACAAACCAGATAATAAACGATATTTGTTGCCTGTTGTGTAATAAATAGACAGTAAACTAGATAATAGGTAACTCTTTGTTACCTAAAGTGAGGAACACTCAGGCAAGAATAATAGAGTGGGTAAAAGCCCATGGATAGGTTAGCACAGAAGACTTTAGTTTCAGTGTGTAAACTAACCCAAATAGAGATTATAAAAGTAGTAGGTAATAATGATTGGAAAAATGATCCAGGTTATTGTCTTGAACATCAAACCAAACCAGGGTCTTGGTGGTGTTGCATAGAATAAGAGCAAAAGGTTAAAAAAAAAAGCTTAAAGTCATCTAGTTCAGTTTTTTTTTTCAATTTCTTTTAAGGAAAACAAAGCAATAATCAAAAAATTGTGCATGTGCGTGCACAGACATGCCTGCCTTATAGGTTGGTTAAATGTATTTCAGCTAGATGTTCTCAGTAGACTCACTTGATCTCCTAAAGATGCTGCTGTTCATCTCATAGTAATTAAATGGGATACCTGTGTGGCACTTGGAATTGAACCTATAGGGCCTTATACATGCTAGACTATCACTAATCCATATTCCCAGCTCAAGGAAAAACTTGTAAAACTCCTTCTCCTTTCCCTTGCTCCCCCCCCCCCCTTTACCTGCTGTGACATTTTGCAAGCTCTAGGATCAACTTTGGATAATACTTTGTAACATAAATCTTTTAAAATGTTGGTAATAATCAAGTAGTGAATGATGTTAGAGATGGGCTCTTTAAAATATTCAGAGCCAAATATATTTAAACAAACACCCTCTGTTGTATATAATGCTTATAATAATATTATGAAGGAGGAAATAAACCTGAAAATAATTTAAACTTGCTTTGTTTACTTAGGAGAAGGCATTTATTGGATATTGGTTAACCTATTTTGAATATCTTGGATGTAGAAACGATTAAGTAACATATTAGGGTGCTTTATGTATGTTTCAAAACACATGCTAATTAGGCTAAGTGTAGTTACATAAGCTTGTATAAAACACTTAAATGAGACTAACATTGTCTCTTAGGATTAGACTATTAAGGAAAGAAACAGTTGGACCTTATAACTGAAAACATGTAAGATAATCCTGCTGTCTCTCAAGGAGTTGAACCAAAGACAAAGTGTGTGTGTTATGCGCATGCGTACATACGTAAGTATGTGCGTGTTTGTCATAAATGTAAGTGTGCTATCCTGGGCACTTTTTCAGTTACGTTTTTATTCCTGTCAACAGAGATTAATCTCATTTCTCAGATGAGCAAACTGAGATTTCATGAGATCAAACAGCTTCCCTGGGAAATAACATTAATATCAAAGCTTGATTATCTGTATCCTGTTTTGATATGTAGTAAAAATGTATGTGTTGTTTGAATAACTAAATTATAGAATGTAAATAATCATATTGTTAATACATTCATCAACTAGCTCTAAATGATTAAGTAATATGGAAAATAAAGAAAAAAATCTGCACACATTACGGATCTCTTTTTTCCCCTACCAACCTTTAGATTAGAAGCCATATATTTATGAGTTATTTCTCTCTTCTGCCCTCCACCAGAGGGTGCTCAGAAGCAATGAAATGACAGAAGCAATAGTGACAGGCATTTAGAACCAAAGAGACATTTTAATTCACAACTGGATTATTGACCTTTCTGTGCAAGAGTACAGTTAGAATCCTGCAGTCGGCTCAAGAGACATCTGTGATTTAATAACAATTTACCCACTTTCTGAAGTTAATACTTTCTACAGGTATCACGGATTGTTCTCTAAGCAAATGAGGAGAGTCTGCCCCTGGGTGAAGTCAGGCTGATCTGCTACTAGGACTATGCAATTCAATGCTCATAGCAAGTAGTATGATATTCTGAAATGATTCACAACTTCTAAAGTACTCAGCTGAATCAGTAAATAGCAAAGTCCCAAAATATTGTGGTGTGGAAATTTTGCTAATTCTATTATTGATGTCCTATGGTGTAAATACGGTTTTGGGAACTTAAATCAAACAGATTTTAAATGGCAATATTTAAAAGTCTTTTTGTGTTGGTCAACCTGTTTTGATAATCAGAAACTGAAACTTATGTTGGACAAGTATGGAGAATCCTAAAAGTAGGCAATTGTAATATGTAAAAAGTAACATCAGAGGAGTTGGCTTATTTTTTTAATGACACTTTTTAAAAAGTTTAAATATTATTTGTGTTTTGCAACTAGCTGATAGAGAAATCTAAGTTAGGCTCCAAGAAAACATGGTTATTACAAGGTAATACTCAGGTAGAGAATGTTACTGTCTGTAGCTGACTCTTCCTTGTAAATGAGAGGCTTAGCTGTAGAACTACCAGCAGACACTTGGTAGTGAACATACTGATAGCGTGTCTCTGAAAAGTGTCATTTTGGACATTGGAATGAGACCAAGGATGCTTGGCAGGGAAAAATAAGGCTGCTTCAATTGCTTTAGCTAAGGCTTCAATGTCTATGATCAGCACATGATGAGTCTAAGGATCTCTCAATGCTAATAACTACTTATGAATCTAAAGTAAAGCCTTCTAGAAATCATTCTTGTTTCTTCCAATTCTGATTCCTCATTTGGTTTCAACATAGGAGATTATGTTCATAGTAAGCATCTCAAGACTTGTTACTGTTGCTGTTTATTTCATTAAGTCTTACCAACTGGCTGAATCAATTGAGGACTATAGCACAGCAAAGCCTGGTGACAAAGTTTTTAAAGCTATTTTCACAAGGGTTTTGTAGATAATTGATCTTGACATGCACATGTCTTTTAATATTACATTGATTCCAGAATATTATTAGTAATTTCCTTTTTAACAGTGTGCTTTCTTATGAGGTGACTAAACTGTTATTTAACCCTGCTACAAGAATATGGCAATGGGCTAGCCCAGACAAGTGGGTGTGCACTTGGTAACTAGCATTCTTAATAAGCTTGCTTCAACCTGCTGCAAATTAAAGCTCTGTGATTTTTCTAGCACACAAGTGACTTAAAAGAAAAAAAGCCTCAGTTTGTGAATAAAAATAAATAAGCTTTTTGATTTACACTCTGGTTGGCAGTAAATGAAATTTCAGATTCCTAACTAAGTTTGGCTTTATACTGCTTCAGTGATTTTGATTTGTCTGACTTAAGAATGTACTCAAAAATTTGTTTTGCTTCACTTTGTTGTTGTTGGCTTTTTGTTTGTTTGTTTTTGTTTTGTTTTGGGAGACAAGGTTTCTCTGTTTAACCATAGATATACTGGAACTTGCTATGTAGAGCAGGGTGGCCTCGAACGCAGCTTTGCCTATCTCTGCCTCCCAAGTGCTAGGATTAAAGATGCGTGCCACCACACCTCCAGGCTGCACTCAAAAATTTTAAGGGTGACCAGCTAATCATCTTTAGGGCTTCTTGTATTTTAATAGCTTGTTTTAGAAGAGGATGAGGTAAAAAGTTTCATGGCCTTTGGAGGCCAGTCCGGTTCCACTTGGATAAATTGCTCTGTCTCTTGAAACTTTGTGATCTATGCAAATATCCTAAATTTGCAGAGTTGTGTATGTTAAACGAAGAAGCCCTTGCTATAAAGTACCTGATAAATAAAGATCAATAGGTGTGGTTGTTTTAATTAAGCCAAAGAAAATTGTTATTGTCTATCAGATCGCAAGACAAGCTATGGTTGTCTGAGTTTATACTTCTTAACTGGCTATGTGGTAAAAATGTCCTATGCTAATTTTATCTTCCTCATGCAATTACCTGTATGGTCCTGAACAAGATTCTTCATTTTTGTAAGGCTTGGTAGTACCATGGGGGTTATGCTGAGTATAGTAACACACACTATCTCTAATCCCAGAAATTGAGAGGCTTAATTGGGAAAGCCTGAAATTTGGAGACAGCCTGGGATACACAGGGAAACCCAATCTTAAAAACAAAAGAAGGTATTATTTTAATACCTTAGTACCTACCCAACCTGATACTTTGCCAGAATGTAAGTGGGACAAATGGCCTCTGGCCCACTTCCTGATAAAGTCCAGCTCTCCTGTTCTTATTCGTGAAGCTCCACTATGCATTTCTCTTTGCATTTGGCCTACTGAATTCCCAGCAAAATGGGACATTAAGGTCTGCTTAAGAACATTTTAGGGCTTCTCTAGCTTCAAGTTCTAAGTGCTTGCTGAGAACCAAATAGGTTAATAAGAGCAACAACTATAGTCTTCATCCCAGTTTTTATAATAGTTATTTTTGTGGCTTAGAGCAAATAACTGGCCAAAGCAATTTAAGGAGGATTTGTTGTGACTCATAGTTAACAGAATACTTATGACAACAAAAGTGAGAAAGGTGGCCACAGTCCTCAGGAAGCAAAAAGGTAAGTGTTAGTTACCTGAGTGTTTGCTCTTTATTCAGCCTGGACCTATAGCCCATAGAATTGTGCTACCACATTCCACTGTGGATCTTCCCACAGTCTTAGATGACTCCAGGTCCTACAAAGTTGACCATCATACTACATTTTTAGAATTATATATTGTTTATAATATTCTAAATATTACCTTAACTAAATATTTAGCTCCAAGGCCAGGTGTTGGTGGCACATGCCTTTAATCCCAGCACTCGGGAGGCAGAGACAGGCAGATCTCTTGTGAGTTCGAGGCCAGGCTGGTCTAAAGAGCAAGTCCCAGGACAGCCTCCAAAACAATACAGAGAAACCCTGTCTCGAAAAACAAAACAAAACAAAAAACAAAAAAACCAAACCAAAACAAAGAACCAAACAAAAAAATTAGCTCCAAAAATACATCTTGGTCAGGTGGTGGTGACGAATGCCCTTAATCCTAGCACTTGGGAGGCAGAGGTAGGCAGATCTTTGAGTTCAAGGCCAGCCTGAGTTTCAGGATATCCAGGACTATGCAAAGAAACCCTGTCTCAAAAATAAATAAATAAATAATAAATAAATAAAACATTAATCTCAGTGATAAATGCCCATTGATACAACTAAAGGTCTTGAGTGTCTTTGATCATCATCTTTAAAGGAGAAGAAAAAGTTAATTGATGAACTATGTAATATTTAAAAATGCCATTTTACAAATAAAATCACAGTTATTTGAAAAGTCATGAAAGCACTTTTTTGGGTCAGATTTTGGAATTTTCTTGATGTTCCTCCTACCTAGTTATGAAAGTATACAGTGTTTCTTCATAAACATACTGATAGTAAATATTCAGACGCTAGAAAGGGTTATACCATGTCCTGAGAACTGGCGTAAGGCTGAATTAAAACAAACAAACTACTAACTTGTTAACAGAAGTTTCAAGACAGGATAGCAGTCAGGCTGTGTTCCAGTTGGTTACCACTTAGTGTCATTATTCACATCTACATCAAGACAAAACAAAAAGTTCAGTGGAAACTATCACTTAGCAGGGAAGGAGGGAGTTTAAAGTTGCTGGCAAAGTGCATACTGAATAAGGAGCTGTGATTATTGAAGAGATTATCATAGTAAACAGGAACTTTGCGCTCTTCCCTTCCACAATAGGAAAGGTGCTGTGAGTGTAGGTTCCATCTTATGAAAATTAATAGGTGTTAACCCAAAAAAGTCCATACTCAGACATCTTCTGCTGTCTTAGCAATCAACCAAAATTTAGAATCCTTATGTTTTCCTTGAATTGCTGAACAGAGAAAATTCAGTTGATGAAATTTTTGTTTTGTTTTGTTTTGTAATGTTCAGCTTTTTTGATGATGCCATTCTTAGGTTTCAGTCATTGTTTGTGGACTTGAAGAGTCAGGTGTAAGCTTTCCTAATACAGCACTCTTCTTCTTAAAATTATGGTCTTATTTTCAAACTATGAGTTGTATAAGATACTCCTTTAGCTTATTTTCAAGAGTGTTTGGAACAACTTAAATATATAAACATTTTGTTGATAGTGCATATTTATTGGTCTGAAAAACCTCCATAGTAGAAATGATGATACTGTGTAATGTCAGCTTACAGATAGTCCCTTAGTCCACTGTTACATTTCATTAAATAATTTTCCTCAACTTCAAATTATGTTAATGTTTAATCACCATTATTGCTAGGCATATTTCTAAAATAGTCTCTTCATACTAGGTTGAGATTCCATACTTTTGAGTCAATATATCATAATACTTTCCTTATATATTATCCCAATCCACAAGTACTCATTTTCAAAATAATGGAGTATTTGTTGAACAACTACTGTGGGCTAGGCATTTTCTTTAGCCTGTTAGCTCAACCTTTTCTCTTAGGGAAAAAATGCTATACAATACTATACCTATATATTATTAGGACAACTGTGGTTCCTTCATTCGTCCTGTCAGTGTTTACTGTCTTCCCAAAACGTTTTTAAGGTTTCTTTAAAGGATTGTTTACTAATACTTTCAATTCTAGAGATTGTGAAGCTAGATATCTGTGAGCAAGCATGACGTTGGCATTACTATCTTTTTCTTTATTAGCCATTTTACACGTGTGCAATCTTACGCACTTGAAACATCATTGACTGGGGTTACTGCAGGATAATCTGGCCTAGCAAGCAATGTATTATAGTGCAAAATGAGACATCTGAACAAACAGGCTGTAGTAGCAGTCTTTGTGAGCACTTCTGATAAAGCAGCTTCTTGTCCTATGATAGATACTTCATGGAAAACTGGATTTATGTTTGTGTTGGTTTTCATACTCAGGTATATTTTATTCACCTATTATAAGGACTCTCTAATATATTTCTTATTGATAAATTTAGGACAAGTGCCAAACAGACTGGCTTTCTGCCTGTACAATTCTTAAACTTAAAGCTTAGAAGGACTTTGTCCCTTCTACCTTTGAGTTACAAATGTGGTGTCTGTCTTATTTGTTATATAGTTATGTCTAGTGCTTATTTTTAGTGTAATTTCAGGTTCAATCTGAGGGTATCCACTTATATGAAAGGTTATTGAGTATTTTTCTTCACAGGAATTATCATCTTACAAATTATTATATGTTGTGGAATATTGCTTATGTAAAGATGTGTTGCATTTGTTTGTGCTGCATTTGTTTAGTTACAGAAAGATGTGTTGCTGTTTCACCTTGTCCTGCCTAGGGCACTTTATTGGTCTCATACAAAGCTGAACAGCCATTAGCCAGGCAGTAGAGGAATAGGTGGGGCTGGTGGGCAGAGCGAATATGTAGTAGTAGAGAAATCTAAGGAGAAAGAAGGAGACCCCGGGGGCCAGAAGGCAGGCAGGCAGCCAGTCATGGAGGAAACAGGAAAGTAAGATATGTAGAATGAAAGATAAAAAAGCCCCAAGGCTAAATGTAAATATAGAGAAACAGATTAAAACAAGAGCTAAGATAAAGCCAAACATTCATAACTAATAACAAGTTTACATATCCTGATTTGGGAGCTCATTGGTGGCCCAAAAAAAAGCCTGCTACAATAATACCCATGTAATAGGTTTAAGTATGAAAGTTCATCTTGACTAAAGAATATAAATAACAGTATTATTTTTGGAGAAACTGTATACCATGATATTCTTTTAAAAACAGCACGATGGTACCTTTATAGTCAGTTTTGTTTTTTAAGCATTTTAGTATTTCCTGTGTTTTAGAGTTATATTCTGGGTTTTACTTAGATACTTTTCTCCCTGTGATAAATTGATGCATGCACATTAATAAGAATGCAGAAATAAATAACTCCTATTTATGGCTAACCTCTCCTAGAACTAAAGGGTTATCTTTCAGCAGTTCTCTGTGTAATATTTTTGTCCAGGAAAACTTGGAACTTAGGATAAATCATGTTAAATTCTCACACACATAGTTTGTCATAGTCTGTCTGAATTACTAGATTCTAAATGCCAATTGTTTGGTCCATTTGGCAAACATGGACAAAATAAGGATTAAACGAAGTACCAGAAGGTGCTTGAAGTGCAAAAGATCCTGCCCATACGTCTAAGGGGAAATGAGACACATGAAAAATAGATGCAAGCACTGAAAGGTACACTATACTGTGAAAGCAAAGGGCTGGAAGCACAGAGGAAGCTGCTTTTCCCGCTTATCTGTCTGTCTTACCACTTTTACCCCACAGTAAACACTGATACAAAGACTCGTCATTCTAGGATTCCAATATAGTGGGCTATAGAATGAGTTCTATTAATTAACCAGTGAGATATAGCATAAAATTATACTCGTGCCAACTTTCCCACCTCTAGAAAGTTCTGTACTCATTGCTTTTGTGCATCTGTCTTCTTCATTGATATACATGTTCCCTTAAAACAGACACTGCATTTTATACCTAATGAGGAAAAAAATGCTCTCATTTATCTAGGCAGCATTTACTAAGCAATGTGGGATTGAATAGTGAAATAACAGAATCTTTGAGTTAAGTCAATTTTGGTTTTATGGTTTCACTATTCCCAGACCTGCCTCAAGGTCATTATGTAGCCAAGGGTGACTTTACACTAATGATCCTCTGGTCCTCACCTTCACACTGAGTTTATGTGGTGCTGGGGATCCAACCACAGGCCTTGTTCATACTAGGCAAATACTCTACCAACTGAGCTGCATTTCTAAACCCTTTACGTTAATCTTTTATTTGGGAACCTATTTAAGTCTTTTCATCAATATTAATGGAAAGCCCAAGCTTACTTTAAACTCACAGACTACACCTGCCTCTGCTTCCCAAGTACTGGGATTAAAGGTGTGTGTCATCATGCCTGGCCAAACACCTAACTTTTATCAGCACATCCCCTGTATGTAAGCACACATCACGTGTAATTGAGCATGCTTGGGTATTTATGTGGAGTCTATATTTTCCATTCCAATATTTGTCTTAAAATAATTAGCCTATGTAAGCATGTATGAATAATAGTTTTGTCTCTCCCACTATTGTCTGCTTGCTGCCTATGGATTTATTAATATGTAGATGTTTGGATGTCTTCACATTAAATCACATTAATTCACACCTCTCCAATGTTACCAAAGAATATTTTCAGTGTGCCAAAGGTATCATATTTTTCTACTAATCAAAGAAACTTTGATTTATGTCATTACACTAGATATATGTGTGTCTTTTGCCTTTTAATTTGCTTGAGGCACACATACATTCTTTTGGTTGTTTAATCGTTTTGTTGATTTGAGTGATGGATTAATCAAGCCTGCTGAGCACATACTCTTCCACTAAGCTCCACCTCCACCCTTAAGCATTGTTTTGTTTGGTTTTTAAGAATTATGTCTGCATATATAGCACACAGAATCCTGAAGAGGGCATTGCTCCCCTTACTCCCCTGAACTTGAGTTACAATGAGTGCCACCATGTTTTAATTCTTCTACACAGTTAAAATGACTCAAAATATAATCTGTAGATACAGGAGTTAATTAAAATAGCATGAGAATAAAATACCATTACATAATAAATTATATGTAGCATGTAGTATAATGGTATAAAAATATTATTGATAATTGTCGTAAACTGTTGACATGTAGAGTTACTTTGTTAAACATACTTCTTTGAAGTTACACTTTTCTCTTGTATTTTCTTCATACTAATTCTGAAATGGATTTAAATTTTTAACTGTGTTTTCTTTGAATCTATTTCCTTAAGAAGTTAATTAATAATTATGAAATTCAAACTTCAGTCATATTTCTTTATGTTTGCCCATTTTAATTTAAACCTCAAAACCTACTTTATTTACTATTAGACATACTCTAAGCTTTAGTAGACATAAATATATGTTACTTAATTGTGTTTTGTTAACAAAGAAAGATTCCATGGATAGTGTCTTAGGTTACAAAGGCAGGAAGGACTGTAAACAGAGTATAAACCAAGTAAGTTCTTTCCATGCATTTTAAGTTCACATGGTCTTATTACCCTTAAAATTGTGTGTTAGTACTGATGTATAAATAACATGTAACTATGTGGTAAAATAAAAACATCATTGTCTTTGCCATATGTCCTTACTGCCCTGGAAACTAGGAAACTGGGGTTTTAGTCTGTGAATGGGTACAGTACCAGACCTGCCTACACTGAGGGGAAGTGTGTATAATTTGGTTTTATGTACAGTTTCTGGGTTCCCCCATCTGTTTTCTACCACAATATCTTTTTTTTTTTTAATTTGGAGACAGAGTCTATGAAGTACCCACTCTCCTGGAGGTTACTATGTAAGCCAGACTGGCCTTGAAAACACAGAAATGCCTCTGCCTCCCAACTGCTGGGATTAAAGGTGTGTGCCACCATACCTGGCTTACCTCAATATCTTATGTGTGGAAAAGTTTCATAATTTCAAAGCCTTCTTGGTAATGTAGTACCCAGGCTATAATAGAATAAGGTTTCTACTCTAGCTTCAAAAATTATAGAAAAAAAATAGAAATGGTAAAATCCTGTTTTAAAGATAGTTGCATTTTGACAATTCTACTTTCTACAGATGTGTCTTGCAGAATCAGGGCTCTCTTATCCCTGCCATCGACTTACTGTGGGCAGAAGAACTTCACCTGTACAGACCCGTGAGCAGTCAGAAGAGGTAAGCCCATTTGCCAGCTTTTCACTGAATTGAAGACACATATCCTCCCCTTGCCTGCCCACTTCCTATTTTTTTCCTCCCATATCAATGAATTGGTAAAGGTAACGGAGTGTGAATGAAGTTTGCATATAAAGTTGCTTTGTTAAACATTCTTCTTTGAAGTTACACTTTTCCTTTGTATTTTCTTCATACTAATTCTGAAACAGATGTAAATTTTAAGTGTGTTTTGAAGGCAGAAACTCTCATTCAAGATGATTATTACTAAAGTGTTTCTGGTTCTGTTAGTTTCACATTTCAATATACAGAATTCAGGCAGATTCTTGTTTAGATGATTTTTACACAGAACTGTCAGATTAACAAAGGGATTTTTTAAACCTGCATAATTGAATGCATTTATTGGGATTGAACCTTAAGATTCTGTAACTTATAGTTTGACAATATTATACTTATACCAAGATAATCAGAATCGCATGTGGTAAATCACTAATTCATTAATAACAGAACACAGAGACCCTGTAGAACAATACCAAGGAGCAGATAAGATGGGATATCTTGCTTTACTTTGTACCTCTGTATCTGTATGGGTCATAGATATTAAAAGGCATTGTCTTAATTCTGTGCCTAACTCTGATCGTGGCTAAAAGAATAGGAAAGAAAGCATGGGTATTATGATTTAATATTTTAAGATGTTCAGTAGCGTGCTATTACACACTGTGAAATCATTGTGATTTTAAAAGGATATAACAAATATACACACAACTAATATTGGAATGCTAAATGTATAAGGCAGACTTTTTAACAAAATCAAGGAGAAACAAAGTGCAATATAGCAGCATTAGGGACAGCTTAATAGGTAGATTATCCAGACCTAAAGTCCTTGAGGAGGCAACACTTTGAAAACTTTATTTTTTGCATTATTTTTATTTTATGTTTATGGGTTTTTTTGTCTACATGCATGTCTGTGCATGGCTGTGGAGGCCAGAAGGACTGCCTGGTCCATTGGGACTGGAATTACAGGAAGTTGTAAGGTGCTATGTGACTGCTGAGAATCAAACCATTTCTTCTGGAAGAAAAGCTAGTGTCTGAGCCATCCCTCATCTCTCCAGATCCTGGGAGGCACTGAAATTGTTCTACATTTTAAATCAAATTGAACTAATAGAACAAAAGAAACTCTACAGTGATTCCTTTGTTTCAGTGGTTCTCAACCTCTAGGTTGCAACCTCTGGCTGGGGTGGCGGTGTTAAACCACCCTTTCACAGGGATCGCCTAAGACCATCTGCAACGATTCATAACAGTAGCAAAATTACAATGATGAAGTAGTAACAAAAATAATTTTATGGTTGTGGGTCACCACAACATAAGGAATTCTATTAAAGGGACACAGCATTTGGAAGGTTGAGAACCACTGCTTTAGGGGGAAAGGTAAAAGCTTTTACTTGCAATGAAAACAAAGCAACCCAACAACTATATAGACTTTATGCTGTGGTTTCTACGATCTACAAAGGGAACAAATCTTCCTTTCACAAAAACATGAAAAGGGTAATAGAAATTCATTCAGTTTGGCTACTGTGTGTGCTTCAGACCACCAAAGTTATAGCTGCATGACAAATGCTTAGTTAAGTTGGAAATGACATGAAGTTTATGTATAACTATTTAGGAAAAAAGCAGAAATATATATCTTTCATACTATTTGAGGTTTTAGGCATTCACTGAGGATCCTGGAACATGTCATTATGGATTAGGGTAGGACTGTTGTCCTTTGAACATGTATATCCAAACAGATTGTCCAGTCTACAAGAAATGCAGATTCTACCAAGATTTGAATAATAAGGAAAAGGAAATTCTAAACAGACCATGTAGTGAACAAATAATACCTATCTCTTTTAAGCATTTAAGAATATTAAAGAAGAAAGAATACTCCAAACTTACTTTATTAGTCTAACACTATGATGATGATGATGATGATGATGATGATGATGATGATGATGATGACGACGACGATGACGACGATGACGATGATGGTGATGCAAAACCCAGAAAGGGACAAGTCAAGAAAGTTATAGGCCAATGCTCTTGATACATGCAGATGGAAAAATCCTAGAACACCAAATTTATCATCACATTAGAAGGGTTGTCCACCATTATTGAGTAAAATTTATTCCTAAGATGGCACCATCATGTTAATAACTGTGATATACTTCATTAAAATGATAAAAGGTAAATGGTTTATAATTATTGCAGCAGACATTCATGTATAGAAGAAAGTGACCTCAGCAAGAACATTCAGCCAACATCATACTAGTAGTGAAATATTATCAAAATCTTCATTTATGCTTAAGGCTCATGTTACCAATTCTGTTCAACATAGAGGTAGAATGTTAGCCAGAGCAATTAAAGAAAAGAAATGACTAAAAGTTGTCCAAATAAGAAAGACATAAATTGTCTGACTTTGCCAAAGATATGATCTTATATGAAAAATCCTAAAGATCTCATCCTCCTCTCCAAAGAGGAAAGAACAAAAATGTGAGAACAAATCAATTCAGTAAAACTGCAGCTTATAAAATCATCATACATGATGGACTACTCCAAGCAAAAGTTATGAAAATGATCTCATTTACAGCAGTTATACATTTATATGATTATATATAGAAACAAATGTATTATTAAGAGTAAAGGAATAGAAAAATCTGTACATCTAAAACTGTAGTGATATTTTGTTTGTAATCTAACAAATCCTTCCTGAAGATCAGAGTGCAGAGCTAAGTCACTAGTTAGTCACACACCTAAGCCACTAGTTAGCTATAGAGGACAAGCAGTGGTGGACACACCTTTAATCCTAGCACTTGGGACACAGGGATAGATGGATCTCTGTGTGTTAAGGCCACGCTGGGCTACATGAAAGTAAATCAGTCTAAAAGAGAAACAGAGTTCACACCTTTGATCCCAGCACTAGAGAGGAAAGTAAGAGGGCAGTCTCAAGGAGTCTGAGGTTTGATGGTCAGCAGCCACTCTGAGGATAAGGTCACCCTCTTTGGTCTGAGCCGTGGTTGAGGTAAGAACTCTCTAGTAACTTTGCTGCTTTGCTTACTTATCTTCACCTGGAACCCCAATATCTGTCTCTGTGTTTTTATTATTCGTGCTACATAAGATATTGAAAGAAATTGAAGAAGACACAATTAACAACAAAATATTCCATCTTTATAGAGTCTAAAAAATAATGTTGTTAAAATGTCCATATTATCCAAAATCATATATAGAATCAAAGCAATTTCTACCAAAATATTGGTTGTGTCTAATGTGTGTGATGTGCACACACACACACACAACTGTTTTTTTTTTAAAGATTTATTTATTATGTGTACAGCAGTCTGCCTGCATGTGTCCCTGCAGGCCAGAAGAGGGCAGCAGATCTCATTATAGATAGTTGTGAGCTACTACGTGGTTGCTGGGATTTGAACTCAGAACCCCTGGAAGAGCAGCCAGTGCTCTTAACCTCTGAGCCATCTCTCTAGTCCCCCCACCCACACACACACATTATAGAACCACAGAAGTCCCCAAATAGCCAAGTAATCTTGCACAGAAAGAATAAAGTTGAATAAATCATAAAACATGATTACAAAATATATAAAAATGCTACTATATAAAACAGTTACCTTGGAATGCTCATGCCTTTCATCTAAATCACTTGTAAAACAGAAGCAGAAAGATCATGACTTCAAGGGTATTCCCACCAGCATAGTAACTTCATAGTCAGCTTAGGCTGCATGAGACCCTGTCTCAGCATCCCTCCTTCACTAAAAAATAAATTCAAATCAAACAGCCTTGTCCTGACATTACAACAGACGTATACTATTGGGATACAATCAAGCATCTAGAAATGATCTCATGAGTTTACAGAATTCTGTTTATTTCCAGTAAAGATCGCAAGATCACAAAATAGGAAAATGACTATCTTCTAAATGAAGAATGGAATTAGATACTTGCCTCAAGCCATATATAGAAATCAATCAAAAAAGGATGAAAACCTTTAACATATTCCAGCACTTTGAAGGTAGAGGTGGGAAAATTTCAAATTTGAGACTTATACTGGGCAAGTTATAGGCCATCCTGGACTTTAAATAGACTCTGTCTTAGAATTCTCTCAAAACATAAGCATCAACAAGAAGAAACCTAAAACATAAGACCACTCCCCAATAGAGAATGCTTGGAAAAATAATGGGTAGATCTTGTCAATATTTTGAATTGGACCTGAATAGCACAGGCTACATGTGAAAATAGGATGATGATTTTGCATCAAACAAAAAAGCTTCTGCATCTATCATAAACTTTCTGCAATTCCTCAGTAGGCCCAAGCATTTGACACACAGGCTTTAAGAGAATGTTCTGCTCTAGTAGTAAAGAAAGGGAGTTTTGCACACTGTTGGTAGGACTATAAATTGATACAGTGGTTATGGAAAACAGTGAGGAGTTTTTGGAAAAAAAGTAAACTTCCCTGTGCTCTAGCAATGAAAATTTTAGGGATTTATGCAGAACAGATGAAATCTGTACACCATAGAGATATATTCACAGTAGCCAAGACAGGGAATGGCATAAGCATCTGTCAATAAATGGATGGCTAAAAAAAATGGTATGTGTGTATATTTGTGTCTGAAATACAAGCTAGAATACTGTTTGGCCATAAAAATTGAGGAAATATTTTCATTTTCCACACTAATATACATGTAGTACATTTACTGAGAGATATAAGTCATAAATAAATGCTGTGCAATTCCATTTGCATATTATAACAAGAAAACTCTAACTCAGTATAGTACCATGGTATCTTCCAGAGGCTAGATAGGTTGGGGATTGATAACATTTTGGTTAAAGTATATAATGTTCAATTAGGAGAGAGATCTGTTTCACAGTATATTGACTGTAGCTAATAATAGTGTTTTGTGTATTTTAAATTTATATAACAGTGAATTTTTATTCATCCCATAAGATATAAGTAGTGAGTTCATGAATATAGTTTGTCTTAGTTATTCTATAAGATAAACATATCAGAACATGAAAGTCTGTCATAGTGGCACATTTGTATAATTCCAATAAGAGGATCAGGAGTTCAGGGTTATCATTAGTTTCATATAGAGGCCAGCCTGTGCTATCTGGGATCATCTCAAAAACAAAGAAGTACATGATTTTATACCCTGTAAATATTTACAATTATTATTTGTCAAGTGTTGTTAACTGTGCAAGGTATGTAAAAAGAGAATTCCCCGAAGAATGAAAACAAATGTCCAACAAGAACATGAAAAGTGCTCAGTATCTCCTAACAGTTAGGCAAATGCAGCTCAGAATTATACCTAGATTCTACAGATACTCCATACTCACTAGTATTACAGCAAGCAGTAATGATTTAAAAAGAAGAAAATGGTAAGTGTTGGCAAGTGTGTGAATGATTCAGAATCTTTGTAAACTGTTGGTGAAGGTGTCAAATGGTACTACAAACATAGAAAAGAATAAGGTATACTTTCTCAAAAGATTAAAAATTAAAATTTTCATATCCCTCCCCAGCAGTTCTACTTATGACTATGTACCCAAAAGAGTCAACAACAACAGGGCCTCAGATTTTGGGCCGTCATATTCACTGCAGTGTTACTCAGAATAGGTAAAATATAGAAGGAACTTATGTGCCTGTTAACAGGTAAACTAAAAGATAAAGTGCACAATGTCTGTACAAAGGAATGTCAAAAAGGCAGGAAACTGACATATCCTCCAATATAGATGAAGACTATGCCATGAAACAAGCTCGTCACAAAAAGACAAATACTGCATGAAGCTCTTTACATGAGACACTTAAAAATAAGAAAGTGGAGTGATGTTTGCCAGTGGCTGAGGGAGGGATAGAATTTCATTGTCATGAGTGGAGAAGAATTACTGAATGATACTAATGATTCTGTGATGTTTAGAATATACATAAAAGCTCCATTTGGAACATCCAACATGTTATAATCATAAATTTTATGTTTTGTGTATTTAAGCATAGGTCAAATACTGTAGGAAAGTATTATTTGGAATTTATGAAAGATTTTATAGCAATTGTCCTGGGTTATATACACTGAAAATGCACAAGCAATGAGGTAGCAGTGATATTCTAGAGATATAGTGATTGTTCTTAGCAGTGTTTGCTTATAAATTTAATGCATATCAACCTAGGAACCAACAAAATGTAAAAAAACAAAAAATAATGCACTGATGTGAAGAATGAAAGAGTTTATGAGTTAAATTTATGGTAAAAATTCCTAAGTGGTAAAAGAAATAGTAAGATCCTGAAGTAGTAATTGATAGTAAAAGGGAACAAATTTGATAAAATATTTTAGAATGAACAATTGATGTTACTGGTAAGGATCTGCAGGACATGAAATGGGTAAGAAGTTAATTAGAATAGTGTGTCATGAGAAAGAATTACTTAGTATTTATTCATGACAATTTGATTACACACTGTAGTACATCTACAAATTTGTTTGCTAGGAATATGGCAGTAAAAACTGTTTTACTCAAAGCTTGAGGCTGAATTTTTCTAGTTTTAAAATAAGATGACAGGCAGAATGCTGAAGTACATGGCATGGCACCACAACTAAACATGCTGTGGATTCAGTTGTGTCATAATCGTCTTACTTTCAATGCTCACCTTAGAGTCATTATATATAAAATTAGGTTTAGCCATGCTCTCCAGTGACCCATCACCTTACACACATTAATTCCCATCACTGCCCAAAGTGAGCATAACACCTGTTCTAGCAAGCTTGGGTCTCTCTTGGATTTTTTTCATCTCCATCTCTATCAGTCTTTTCTCTCAGCTTAAAACAAAACAAAAATCAGTAAGAGAAAACTCTTTCAGATGGCTTAACAGGTAAAGGTGCTTACTGCCAAGACTGACAACCTGAGATCTATCTCTGGGACCTACACAATGAAGTAATGAACCAATTCCCACAGTTTCTTGTCTAAGGCTGAAGCTCCATGAGATTTTCCCTTTTCATGTTATGTCAATTGGTGTCATCCTTTTCAGGTTTTGTTTAGGCAGCCATGTTGGTGAGAATTCACTGGTGTAACTTTTCTGACATTTCAAGGAAGGAAAAAAAAACAAAAAAAAACCTTACAGCATATTCCCAATTCCTCTGACTCTTAGAACCTTGCCACCTGCTTCCACTAGATCCCCGAGGTGTAGGAGTCCTGCTGTAGATGGATCAGTTAGGGCTGTGCTCCACAAGGCCACTTGTTCTCTGTTGGTTTTCTATAATGGTGGCCTCTCTATCTGTCTCAAGGAATTTTTGTTATCCTTTGTTTTGTGATTTTTGGATGAGGAGCCAGATCTATAATCATCTGTATACACTTATTTTAAAGGTTAACTTTTAAAAGTTATATTTACCTTAAAAATCTAACTATGGAAAGAAAACAAACAGACACCAACCTGGAAGCTGGAATTTAAAATCAGAAGAATTAGGGCTATATTCCATATCACATTGCGATGACTTAGTGTTAAGTGTAAAACGTGACTAATGCAAATCCCTAAAATTCTGTGAAAATTCAAAGACAGGACAAAGCATAGTATCTTTTATTTTATTTTATTTCATTTTTTTGGTTTTACGAGACAGGATTTCTCTGTATTGTTTTGGAGGCTGTCTGTCCAGCCTGGCCTCGAACTCACAGAGATCCGCCTGCCTCTGCCTCCCGAGTGCTGGGATTAAAGGCGTGTGCCACCATTGCCCGGCTCAAAGCATAGTATCTTACAAAAATTATTAATATAAGCTAACTTTACAAGTTGGATTCAATTTTAGCGACACAGTAAGAATAAGCCATTGATGAATAAAGTCAATAGAAGATGAGGTTATTATGTTCTATTGCACTATAGAAGGAAAAAATTTATTTGGGAGGAGGCAGGTTTGCAGGGTTTATTAAATTTGGTGAGTGAGTGAGTGAGCTTATGCCATTCCCTGTCTTGGCTACTGTGAATATATCTCTATGATGTACAGATTTCTTCTGTTCTGCATAAATCCCTAAAAGTTTCATTGCTAGAGCACAGGGAAGTTTACTTACGCACTGTATGGAGCTTTGATGTCTAAATCACATATAGGTGGGTCATACATGTCTGCCAAATGGAACATCAGCTTTAGTTCTTTTTCTTTTAATAAGTATTAGTTCCAAATTTTTATTTCAAACAATTTGGTTATCATCTCCTATAGGAAGTTTTTCTTGATTCAAATACTAGCTTTAAAATGTATGTGTTAAGAAACACTTAAAGCTCAGCATCATAATTTTCTACATAAATCATGTGGTGCTGCTGGAGTGTTATAGCCTACTGTTTAAATAAGTCCAGAGAGTGCAGTGGGGATTTGCGAAGTGGACAGGTGAATGGAGTAGCCAAAACTATCACATTTTCTTAGCTGGTTTAAAAATCAAATTAATGGATTCTCAAGATTCAAAGGATTTTAGTGCAACCATAATGGATACCAAAAGATTATGTATTTTTATCAGCAAATATTAATGGGGGAAAGATTGTTTATCTCACTTTAGGGGGAAATAAAAACCTTTTCTTAACCTGTTAGCTAGCTGCTAAGAAAATGTGAAGAGATTGGTAGTTCCTTATACATAATTAAGCAGCTCATTCTTGCAGATACTTCAATAATTCATATTTGAAATACACTTTTTTCAATAAAATTGGCTTTTAGATACCTCCATTCAAAGAGGCTGTAGCTATATGATTTCATTTTCTGAGATTATAAGGGAATTCCATGCTTTGTATAAAAACTAATACTGTGTCAAAGAGAAAGCTAACACCATTGTTTATGAAGTGAGCCTCTGATATTATAGGAAGTAGTGTTTGAAAACTCCATTTGGAGAAACATTAGATAGAGGACAATAAGAGGAAAAAACAGAAAGAAAGGAAAGAAAGACATAGAGAAAGCAGTATATATAGGATAGTCCCTACCTCCATTTTTCTGCCCTGTGTTTCCTCAATCTTCGTTCTTAATCTCTTGGAATGGTAAATACTACTAAGCAGGACTAAGTGGATGCTAAGACAGTCGCCTAGTCAATGGAAGTGATGAGGAGGTTTTCAGTTTGGCTCTTGGAGTCTTTCTGCTCATCTGTGAACCTGACTAAACACTGGAAAGGAACATGCAAAGTACCTTACAGATTTGTGCCTTTGCTCCTTAAAAGCAACACAGTTAGAGGCCTCTTCATGTTACAGATAGTTTACTGAATCTTACACAGCAGTTCTCAACCTTCCTTATGCAGTGACCCTCTAATACAGCTTCTCGTGCTGTGGTGACCCCGACCATAAAACTGTATTTTTGCTACTGTTATGAATTGTAATGTAGATATAAGATAAGCAGATGGTCTTAGGCAACCCTTGTGAAAGGGTTATTCGGCAACCCCCCTCCAAAGGGATTGGGACCCAGAGGTTGAGAATTACTGATTTTATAATAGATGTTCCTCTTAGTGTATTATTCTGAAGAGGAACTCCACTATATTGCTTTTAAATGGGCAGGAGGGTCACAGGATGTAGGCTCTTGAAACCAAGTCTGAAAACTTAATTTTCATCTGTGGAACTCACATGGTAGAGGGAGGAAGCTCATTTCCACTTTGTTCTCTGACCTCCACATGTGCACCATGTACATGCCTGTGCACATACACACAAATAGATAAGTAAATGAATAAGATTTTTGAGGTAGGGAAGGGTTTTGAATTTTTAAAATGTGGAATATATTAAACCAGGAGGGGATCTTGACTATGTATGACAAATTCTAAGGTTGAAATTAGGATTATATGTAAAACTAAGGCTTTTGTAATAAATAGCCCAAGATGTTTCAGCAGTACCAAACTGTCAAATGGATGCAAAGAGGAAGAGGCCGGGTGGCAACATTATTCAGTGGATAAAGGCGCTTGCTGCCACACCTAAGTTTGAGTTTAATACCTGGAACCCACATAATGGAAGGAGATCTGACTCCTGAAATTTGTCTTGACTCACACTCGAATGTAGTAGCACACACACACACACACACACACACACACACACACACACACACCTAATACTTTTCCTGGTAAATACTTATTTTTAAGTTATGCTCTTCTGTCAAAATAGTTTCTGTATTTTTATAACTTAAGTACATAGCACCATATTTTAGAAGGTATAACTTCATTTACTGCTAGACATGGGGTACACACCTTTGAAGCCACCACTGAGGATGCAAGAAGCAGGTGAATGTAAGTTCAAAGCCACCCTGGTCTACAAAGTGTGTTTCAGTTCAACCAGGGCTGTTAAACACCTCTCTTGAAAAAAACCATTCAATAAATAGTATTGTGGGCCATTTGTAAAACAGAGAATTGCTATTTAACCAGATGCTTTTCTTGGACCCTCAGCTCATCTAAAGCTTGAACATTTATTGGTAATCAGAACCCAGTTCAAATCTTTTAAATCTTAACAATTTATAATACTGTCTTAATCTAGAGAATAGCAGCCAAGTTTGTATTTTGAAACTGGTATTTTTAGTACCTTAAACTTCAACATGTTGCTGATAAAGAATAAGCAGGATATGTTTACCAGTACCAATCACATAGAAATTTCTTATAGTTCATGTTTAGTGTGAAATTTACATTGAAATTTTATAGGTGTGTATTTTCTATATCTCCTAATGACACGGTAAGGATAGATAGGACACTGATGTCTGACTTACTGAGGATAATTTCAGTAAGAAAATGACAAGTTTTAACCTTTTTCCTGCTTGGCAGATATAGACAGTAGTGGAGACTCACAGCTTAAGTTTGTTTCTGATTTTTCTAGTTGTATCCATTTTCTAATTTATTGGGCACTTATTTGCATACTATGCACTAGAGATATCACAGAAATCTCTGTCTTTGTTGAGCTTATAACTGTCCTTCATTTGGTTAGTTTCCTGTATTTGGACTACAGGTTTCATAACAACTTTAGAAAACTTTGTGAGCTTTAAAATGAAAAAGTTTGGCATCAGTAGATGATTTCTTACTTGATAAAGTTTTTATCTTATTGCAATTACATAATTTTAGAATTTGATATGTTAAAGCAGTCTGAATCTAATCAGGACTTTCTTTAAACAGCAAAGCACGGATGTTCATATGGTTAGTGATAGTGATGGAGATGACTTTGAAGATGCTTCAGAATTTGGAGTGGATGATGGAGAAGTATTTGGCATGGCATCCTCTGCCCTGAGAAAATCTCCAATGAGTGAGTATTTGTAACTTTTTGGGACCAGCATTACAGTTCTCCCTTCTAGTATTAAGCTTAGAAAGAAAGGGACTTTTTAAAAATCCCTTCTTGTCCTATAAGTTTAGAGGGATAAAGTGTAAGAGGTGGACATGCTTCATTAGGACTCGAGTCTTGAGTTTTGGTATTACTGAGCCTCCAGATTTCCAAAGCACTACTAAAGATAACCAGAAGTATGTGTGGTGTAACGTTTCAATGTATGATTATTTCCAGTTCTGTTTACTTTTATCTTAGAAGTTGACTGACAAACTGCTGTATTTTCCGTTGCTAGTGCTTGTTTGCCACTTGTCAGCAATATCAGTGTGAATAAGAATAATATTACCTTTTTAGTCATTGTTGGTATCTATTTTTAAGAAGAAAAAAGTAAAATGTATGTGCCATCTTTCTCATTTTCACTTATGAGATGTATGATACAGAATAATAAAGGATGCTATGAGCAAAATGACTTCTAAAATAAATTCTTAAGTGGGGCTATTTACTATGTAAAATTAAGGGGCTCCTTTTGACAGAAATTGATATTATATAGATATAAAATTAGCAATTTTCCAATTAGTGATTCCTTTAAAGTGCTTTCAAATATTTATATAATTTAATCACAAGCTATCTATTTCAAGAAAACATAGAAATCCTAATTGATGCTAACACGTAATTTAGGTGTTTAATAGGATTGTATCTATTCATTGGGAGTTTTTGAAGTTTCTTTTTATTCTGCTTAATGAAATCTTCTAATGTGTGTAAAAATATCCCAACAGATGTATCACAGAAGCTAAACTTAATTTTATTTCTTCTTTATTGATTAAATATATTTCTTATATGTGGGATTAGATGTTATGTGGTTTGTTTTTTGTGTCTATTTGTTTTGTTTTTTTTGTTTTTGTTTTTTCTTTTGTTTGTTTTTTAGTGCCAGAAAACGCAGAAAATGAAGGAGATGCCTTATTACAATTTACAGCAGAGTTTTCCTCAAGGTAGGGTTAGGATATTAACTATAAAATTGATGTTCTCTTATAGTACTGTGATTTTTTTGGTGCAAATTTAATTATGAATTGTTTGAAATTTCTCCTTAGAGTAGTCAGAGTTTATTAATCATACATTATTAATAGAGAAACACATACTGTTCAGTGTGATGTAACTAATAAACTATTTGTGGCAATGCAGAAATGTATTCAGTTTAATAGATGGATCACTCCTATACTGTCTTATGTTCCTCAAAGGAGTAGGATATATCATACTAGTTTTTGGTATATCCTAAAATATAACAAATCATTTAGACACTATTCAATTAAAAAATAATTAAAATTTAAATGTAAGTGAATTTTTCTTTTAACTTTTGTTTTTAGATTCTGTAGCATTTTTTTCTGACTTTTTAGTAAGTTCTTTATATATTTTCAAGTCTACTGAGGTGAGATATTTAAAGAGATTTATTTATTTTTCAATTTGATGTAAATGATATTCCTCTTTTAGTGTTATTTTCTGGCTATACTATATAATATGGAAACTTTATAAGAATCAGTTTTCCTCTTCTATGGTAGAATTCCTAAATAAATGAGAAAAAATTAATGTAACTCCAAAAACTGATAAAATTAAGTAACCTAGAAGTACTTTTTGTAATATAGTTTCATAATACTCATTGAATCTATTTGCTTATCATTAAAAATTCCAATGTTCTAATATATTAGTACAGACCAAGAAGAATTTTTAAAATTTACAAATCTCATTCAGGCATTAAATGAAGTGATTTGATGTTTAGTTTGTACTCGGTATTAGCCGCAACATTTGCTTACCAATCATTGAGTCAGTTTGTGAGACTTTGGTATGAATTTCAAACACTTCTTTACTAATACACATAATTTTTCCTATAGATATGGTGACTGCCATCCTGTATTTTTTATTGGCTCATTAGAAGCTGCTTTCCAAGAGGCCTTCTATGTGAAAGCCCGAGACGTAAGTCTAGTCTCACAGATTCTGATTAAGATTGTACTGTATTGGTTTAGCACTTGGTGTGAGACAATGTTTAGTATTTCTTATGGTGTTGAGATTGAAGTCTTGATTTTATTTCCATTCATCTACCAACCTTCACCAAGATGCCCCTTTCCTTTGGTGAATTATGTAACGTCACGGGGCCTTTGAAGAAGGACTTGTAGTATGAAGCATAGAAGGTTGTTGGAAGGGTTTACAAGAACCAGATTATATGTTTAGATTGCTGTCTGTTATATGGATGAAAATTTCCTGATGGAAATTTATTCTCAGTCCTTTCCCAAATTGCTTATTCCTTTGTAACACAAATAAGAAAAACCCAGTGACAGATATTGGGGTTCAAGCTGGAGATCAGAAAAGCAAAGCAGCCAACCGCTTGAGAGTTCTTTCATCTTTCAACGTAGGGTGATCCTGTCCTGAGTGGGACTGCAGACTGAATACACCGAATCCCTGTCTCCCTCTGCCTTATATTCCTCTCTAGTGCTGGGATTAAAGGTGTGTGCCACCACTGCCTGGCCTGTATGGCTGATTATTGTGGCTATCTTTGCACTCTGATCTTCAGGCAAGCTTTCTTTGTTAGATTATAAACAAATTATCACCACATTCCTTTTAAGTAGTTCCAGTTTATCCGTGAAAACTGTATTCTAACACTCGCAGTGCATGACTGAAAGCTTGTAGCACCAAGCTTGTAGCATCCCTAACCTAAACAATCATCATCTAGATTGCTCCAGAGTACAAAACTGTTTCAGCCACATGATCCCCAAAAGCTGTGAATTTCCTGTCTTTGAATTAGGGACATTCATACAATAAAGACTTGCAAATATTCCAGAATCTGAAAGAACTAAAAGTATGCTGCCATACTTCTTCTATCCCAATCACTTTGTGTAATAGCTACTTACACATTCAGTTCTATGATGAAGTGACAGGTTTTTTGTGGGTCAGAAAGGTGCTGTTCTTGTTTTGTCGTGGAGTTTTTATTTGTGATTTGAGAGTTTGAAGTTTTGTGGTTTTTTTTGTTTTTTGTTTTTTTTTTCTATTCTGTGAATTGAGCCTACTTCCTGACTGCTAAGCAAGAGTTCTAAGACTAAGAGCTGTGGCCCCAGCAGCAACCATCCCTGAAACTTTGAAGAAAGGGTCTCACTGAATTGCCAAACTGCTCTCAACTTACTCTTCTGGCCCAGGCTGGCATTAAATCCGTTTCTCCAACCCCCCTTTAATTCTAATTTATAAATAAATCAGGGATGCTAAGAGATTAAGAGAACTAGTAGGAATTGGAGAGAGAGCTCCACAGGTAATATATACTGCTCTTGCTGAAGAGTAGAGTTTGGTTCCCAGCACCCATATAAGATGCCTTTCATCTAACGACAAAATAAAACAATTGCAGCAATATTCTGCAATAAAAGTTAGATGAATATGTGTTTTTCTCTTTCAAAGTATTTTTATGTGTTTAACTTTTCACTTAGAGAATACATTTTATACCACATTCCTACAAGTAGTATCACTTCTTTGGGGATCAGTATGAAATAAAATAAGGGTTATTTTTGAAGACAAGCACTGCAGTACAGTGACAATCTAGTTTCTAACCAAGATAACTGCTAAACTACCAGTGGGTAGGCAGGCACTATATGCAATACTATCTTCATGGATACTCTGGACAAAGAGATGATCCAAAGAGCCCCCTCTCTTCCCTCCTGTCACAGGGATTCCAGCTGTCTAAGTGCCCAGTGTTTTCACAAGGTGCCAGGGATCAAATTCATATTTGGACAGCCATCTCCCTAGCCTCAATCAGTACATTTTTATAATGAATTTTTATTTTAATCACTCAGATTAAAAATAGAAAATATTAACTGGAGCAGAAAATAATTAAAATTGCATTATTTAGAACTAAGGATGTAACTTTGATAGAGTATTGCTTAGCATACATAAGGGCTTGGTTTTGATCCCCAGCCCAAACATACAAACATTATTTTTAATCAACAAATAGTTAAAATTTCATGCATATTTTTAATGTTTATAATAACTATGTTACAAGACACTTTTCTGTCTGTATTGGTCCCAGTGGACTGGTTTTCTCTGCCTACTGGGCCCCAAGAACCACTTATGAAATAACAACTCAGAGACTTAATATATATTTATAATTGCTTGGCCATCGACTTAGGCTAGCTCTATTTTAATTATTAACCCATTACTGTTAATCTATGTATCACCACGTAGCATTGGCTTACTGGTGATGCCTGGGTCTCTTTACACCCCTCCACCCCTACTCTCTGAGGCTATATGGCTCTGCCTTTTTGTTTTCCTTTTCTCTGTCTTTTTCTTGAGGGGGGGCGGTTAGACAGGGTTTCTCTATCGCTTTAGAGGCTGTACTGGAACTCGCTCTGTAGACCAGGCTGGCCTCGTTCTGCTTCTCCGTTGACCAAAGCAGCCAATAAGAGCATCACATAATCACAGCATACAGAGGACTTCCCCTTCACAGCTAAGCTTTTGGAGTTTACAAATTTAAACTTCACAGAAACATTTAGGATATCTTATATATTTTGTTAGGCTTTTATGAAATCATATGAAGCCAAATTATTACTCCTAAAAAATGTAAGCAAGAATTTGGAAAACAATGAGATTCTCCTACTAAACCACAATATTGTTGTCACTTAAAATAAGACTAATAATAATTCCAAAATTTCAGTTCCTAGTAAGTTTAGATACTTTCTCAATTTCATTTCAAAAGTTCCTATGTATATCTAACATACTACAGCTTTAAATGCAAATACTTAAATATGGTGTTTATTGCCGACAAAAGAACTCTTATTAAATTGTCATGTAGATTTGTTGAGACTGATAATCTCCAGAGAAATGTAAGCTCTTGTTTATTAACTACTGGATATTTCTAATGAAACAATTGATCATTTGCTTTTATTAGTGTCTAAGTGTTTTAGCAGTGGCAAATCACTGAAACATAATTACTTATTTTGCTTATTAGAGTCATAATCAAAATTTACTCACCTCTCTGTACTGCCAAATTGTCTTTATCTTTTCCTTCTTATTAACCCTGGCCATTTTCTTTGTTCACCTCCCTTTTCTAATTCATAGTTAATGTATAGTTTATTATATTTCTCTTAACTCAAGAAAAGCACATAGTGGATAAATTGTTCAAAAGTAATCTAAATCAGTCCACTTTTTCAGTCATCAGATAAGTTTTATTTCACTATTTTTGGGGGTGACAGGAAGGAAGCCTAGACTTGTTTTGAACTCCCAGTGCTCCTGCCTCCACTTCCCAAGTGCTAGGAGTTTTGGCATATGCCGGCATGTTCAACTTATTTGTTGAGTACACTATAGGAATAGTAATACTGTTTCATATTTCTACTATATGGCTTATAAATCATTTTCCTGAGATGGGAACATTTAGTATTTATATTTCCATTTTAAAGAAGAAAAAATGGTGGGCTTTTCCAGGGCTACATCAGTAGTAAATAGTAGAAGTCAATTGAGAGTTCATGCGTTCCAACACTACCATGTAGTGTTCGTGCACATGTCCCTGCTGTCTACTGCATTGTAGGAATCAGTTATGAAAGTCCATCTCTGTTTTTCAGATTTCACATCTTTGTGTTAGGACAAATCATTTATTTTAATTTCTCAATCATTTTTAAGAAAACAATTTGCTAATGTTCAGACATTTTGAAGCAAGTGTGACTGTTAGTTACTGTGGCACTTTGCCTAAATTTCTTTCATCTTAAATATCATGTTTAATTTAAATTTTAGAAGGCACATTAATTTTACCAGGGCAACAGATGAGCCTCAAGCACCAGCTTTCTTCACTTGAATTGAGAAATTGAGTTCCAAGAGTAAATAAAAACAAGATTGAAGGTTTAAATCCTCTACTAGGCTTTTTGAACTTATATACTCATTAAATGTTTATTGGAGTGGTGGGATTACAAAGGATTTAGGGAGCTTCATCAACTGGTATATAGTTAATCACTAAGTAAAACACTACATTTGATAAAGTGTTTCTCACGATGCCACATTCAATCCATCTTAATGAAAACTGCTTCCAGCTGATTTCATTTGAGAGCACTTGTTGGTAAGAGTGTTGATTGTTCTTCTGCCTGTTCCTGAGGATTTTAGTACTGGCTAAATAAAGCAGATCCAGTTTATTATTGATTCTTATATTTCTTCTAATTTCTACCTTCATTAGTTTTATTACCTTTCTTGCTTTTAACAATGAAGGATGATAATTCAGTTAAGAGTTACAAATATTTATCACATGTCTACTTTAGTGTCTGGTATATAGAGATTTTCTTACTTTGGCAATTTAGCCAGTAAGATAAGACAATGCAAACAGACCCATATTGTACAATGTGACTTAGAAGAAATAAGAACAGTTACCTTGTCTACAAAGGGGATTCCAGGGAATATTTTTAGAGGAGATATCTCTAATCTGAATCTTAAAAGTTAGTGAGATGGGAGTCTCACACTGTAACCCAGGCAGGTCTCACAGCTTACAGCCATGTGGCAGTACACCTAGCTCTGACTAGAGCCTTGGAATAAAGAATGCTTGGGGGAATAACATTATTCCAGAAAGTTATGCCAGCTGGGCAATGGTGGCATAATCCTTTAATCCCAGCACTTGAGAGGCCAGGGGCAGGTTGATATCTGTGAGTTTGAGGACAGCCTGGTCTACAAAGTGTATTCCAGGACAGCCAGGGCTACACAAAGAAACCCTGTCTTGGAAAAAAAAAAAAACAAACAACAAAAAGTTATGCCAATCAAAGATTAAAATGAGAAAATTATACACAACTTGGTGTTACAGGGATAAAAATAAACTGAAGTCCTAGTTAAAGTGATATTGTAGGTATAAAACTGGGAAGATCAGTGGAGTCAGTATTAATGAAGTTTCCAAAGATTACCACTGACCTCTCCATAATTATCTTGGGAATTTTTGATGATTCTCCTGAAAACTCCCTATCTCTCCTGCTGCCACCCCCACTAAGTGTTCTTATTCTGTACCACAAGGTGTGTCCTGAAGAATGTCTGGAGATTGTAGTAACTAAAAAACCAACACCAATAAACCCGTGCCAGACTTATTTTCCTAGTGAAGGATTGCTTCCTTCCCAGGTGTTCCCCTGAGAGAGTGGGCTTTGATCTTTTGTGGTCTCTGAATCTGGCTTCACACCTAGAACGTTCTCTAAATGTTAATCATTATTTAAGGAATCCAGTGCTCAGGTCCCTATTTTCACTTAGTAGTTCTGTTGCCCTAAAGAACACTTCAGATCCTGCCTCTGAACTGAAGAGCCACTGAATGAAAATGATGGTGATTTCTACTCCATATGGTGCTTGAGAATTCATTGGAATGCTAGCCATAACTACTACCTAGGACCATGGTTAAGCAGTTTGTGATAAATTAGAAAGCGGTTTGTAAAACAACAAAAGCAGTTTTCTCATTGAATCTGAAATATCTCGAAAAGTAAGCTCAGGGCTTTGAGAACCCCTGTGAAAATCCAACCTCAAGTTGAATATTTCTCATTTACAGTGTTTCTTTTATTATTTTTTTTATTTTAGAAACAAACTTCTTTTCATTTCAATCCCCCCATTCCCTCACCCTCCCATCCCCCTATGTCCCCCACCGACTCCCCAACCCACCCCACCCACTCCCCAAGAATAGTGAGGCCTTCCATGGAGGATCATCAATATCATTTGGTGGAGGGCCTAGGCCCTCTTCCGTGTATCTGGGCTACAATAGTATCCCTCCATAGGGAATGGGCTCCCAAAGTCCATTTGTGCACTAGGGATAAACACTGGTTCCACTGTTAGAGGTCCCATAGACTGCCCAGGCCTCCTAGCTGGCACCCACATTCAGGGGGCTTGGTTTGGTCCAATGCTGGTTCCCCATCTTTACAACTGGGGTCTACAGGGTTTCCTTATCTCTTTTTATTATATTTCTTTCAAGAAGTAGCTAATCTTTAGGTGCTGCCATTTCTACTGTGTCTACCAAATTGGAAAATCTAATAAATAGATAATTTTTCAATACAAGCCATGTACTAAAATTAAGTGAATATGAAATAAGCAATATAAACAGACCTATAACCCCTAGTAAAATAGAAGTAGTAATGAAAAGTCTAGCAACCAAAAAAAAAAAAAAAAAAAAAAAAAAGACAGGACCAGATAGTTTTAGCTTAGAATTCTACCTGATTTTCAAAGAAGCCTTAATGCCAATATTCCTCAAACTATTCCACAAAATAGAAACAGAGGGAGCATTGTACTATTCATTTTGTAAGACCACAGTTACCCTGATATCCAAACCACTAAAGACTTAACAAAGTAAGAGAACGTAGATGCAAAAATATTCAATAAGATAACTTGCAAAACAAATCCAACAACACATCAATAAGATCATCTATCATCCCAGAGATGCAGGGATGGTACAGCATACATAAATCTACTAATGTAATCTTCCATATAAATGCATATAAGATGTGTGTGTGTGTGTGTGTGTGTGTGTGTATGATCACCTCATTATATGCAGAAAAGGCCTTTGACAAGATCCAATATTCCTTCATGATAAAAAAAGGAAGGGAGGGCCATGTTTAAGACCTGGCACTATATCTGGCACTATCTGTAATCCTAGTTCTTGGGAGGTGGAGATAGAAACATTAGGAATTCCTGGGAAGTGGAGACAGGAACATTAGGAGTTCAGGGTCATCCTAAAATACATAGTGAGTTTAAAAATAGCCTTGCATCCATTAGACTTTAATCTTAAAACAAAAGAGAAGATAAAAACAAACACAAAAGCTGACATATTTTATACAAACATGGCTATAACAGGTAAATATGCTGTTCTATAATTAGATTTTTTTACTAAACAGAATGTTAGCACCATTTAGAATACCCCATCAATTCTTCTACTTAAGTTATCAATTATTATTATAACTTTAATTATCTGATTGCTCATATACAGTTAGTGTTTAAACTAGTCAAAACCATATTAGCTTTGTGGCATGTTTGTTTAAAGCTTTCTTCCTGGTTTATTGTGATTTTAACATCTTTGATTTAGTTTGCTTTCAGTAGGTGGACATTGAAGATATCAGGCAAATTTGGATTTCAAACTAATATATATACCCTCCCTTTATTTTCTCGGAATTTTAGCTGAAAAGACTTTGGTAATGAACCTACCTTGGCATTATGAATCTGTTTCCTTAATCATAGGAAAGTTGTCTAAGTGCAGTGTTAGTGAATATCTGTTGATTTGTTCAATTAACATAGGTGATAATAACAGAGCAGTAGAGCTAAAACAGATGTTTAGGGAGACATCATAGGAATCCATTAATACCAGTTTTCTGCTGTTACTGTTGTTAAACAGTAGTTAGTTTTTGGAAGATTTTGAAGAGATTATCATAGTGCTATAACACAGGAAGGAGTGATATAATAGCAGTTTGTAGGAGAGAGCAGAGAGCGAGTTAGAGAAGTAGGAGGCAAGGAAATTAATCTCTCTTTGTGTGTGTGTGTGTGTGTGTGTGTGTGTGTGTGTGTGTGTGTGTGTGTGTGTAGCTATCTGCATTGGTTTTAAACCATGGTACAGTAATAGTTTCATGTAGTTCACAAACTTTCTGGCTTTAAATTTGTAGCCTGCTCTCTTCTGTGTCATTCCTTTATGCATGTTTCTTATAATAGCCACAAGTTACTGATTTCTTAGAAATATATACTTATGAAGAAATCAAAAAATTAAACAAAAATAAAATTGTAGTATAACAAGCAATATAAATAAAAGACATTTTACAGAAAATAAAAGTGATAACCAATAGAATATGGAAAGACACTTTCCATATTTTAATAATACAATAGACAGATTAAAATTATTCCACTCACCATTTTCTCTTATAATAGCATAAATATTTTGACACATATACTTATGAAAAAAGAAGTAAACAATATTTATTGTAGCATTATTTGAATAGCAAAAAATGGAAAAATCTGAAATGCCAGGCAATAAATCTAATTTTACATTCCTATAATGAAATACTGAATAAATCACATTCATAGATATTGATGTAGAAGGATGTTCAAGATATATTAAGTGAAAAAAAGCAAGGTGCATAGTAGCATGTTTATTGTGACTGTTTTGTATTTCAGGCGAATATAAATCTGGCACCTGTGGCATTTCTATAGATGCACACTTCAGTGTTATATTATTTCAAACCCTAGTGGGCAGTCTTCTGTGGATAAATTGGCTGGTTCCCATGCTAGTAAGAAAGATTCTTCCCACTTCATTGCATGAAAAATAAATGCTAAAGTCACCCCAAGCAAGAACCTTCTTTTTACTAACTAGCTATACCGTGTAATGAGCTGTTAGCCTATTCCCTAAGTGTAAGCACACACTTGCAGATTTTTGAGAATAGACGTGTAACTTTTCTTCATACTTCATGGATTTAACAGACTTATCATAGAATTGTTGTTTTCTTCAATGACTCCTTTTTTAAGGTAAAAATTAGGATAGGCATTTGTTATTTGTAACTGAAAGAGGAAAAGTAATAAAATATATCATCTGGGCTTCTCTTCCTTTCTCTAAGTTTATGGGTCTTCTGTCTGTCCTGTTGTGGTGCATCACAGAATCTGAAACTCGGTTCTTTCTTTTTTTTACTGCCAAGATTTGGGTTATGTCATCATTCAGGGTGACTATTGGAGCTCCAGAATTTAGAAAGCCACATTTCCTTATAGAAAATAAGTTACTAGGCATTGACTTAACTTAAAACAAAATAAAATAAAGAAACACCCCTATTAACAGTCTCTACCATGTATATTAAGTGTGGGACTAAAAGTTATAGTGAGCCAGGCATTTTAGTGCATATCTGTAATCCTGCTATTCAGAGGCAAGAAATTCATAAGTTCAAGTCCAGCCTGAACATAGTTAGACTCTGTCTTGCAAGGCAAAATCAGAAACAGGGAGTAGGGGCGGGAGGCCTGAAAATACAACTCCCTGGTAGAACACTTACTTGGCATGTGTGAGGCCCCAGGCTCAACCCTTTCTCTACTGAAAACAGTTACTACAGTTCACTGTACGTAAATTCAGTTCATCTTTATAATTCACACTAACACCCCTTGAAATCTCTCTGCTAAGCAGTACTTGATGGTGTTGTACTTTAAAATCTACTGAACATATTTGCACACAAATATTTTAATTCCTTTGAGTTTTCAGCAAGTATGCATTATTAATATGTTTTAATGAGAAATTAATTGTTAATTTATCTTCAGTTCTTCATGGCTGTAGTTTGTCCATCCTTTTGAATGTTGAAGTAAATGAAATAGGTGGACTATGGACTATGAGTTCTCTGCCCTTCCCTAATCCCTATAGTAGAGGCGGGATGTTTGCTACTACCTTTGAAATTATGTATGTCATATTCCTATTATACTGACTATTACAGGCCATTGTTTATTAGAGATAGTGTTAACCCTCTCTAAAGATATTATCAAATAAGAAAAATCCTGCTTATCTTTGTGAGATTGGGTGTATGGGTGATATTAGTGTCCAACAGGGCCTTATTCCTGCTAACAGACACTACCTCAGAGCTATAGCTTCTTTACTTTTAAGAGGTTCTTTTTCCAATCTTTGGTAATGTTTGTTTCCCAATGTTCACTTTGTAATACTGATGAGAGAAGTTCTTTGATGTGGCCTAAACTTGATGTGGCCTAAACTTCCTAGTTCCTTGCCTCTGTGCTTCCTTCCCTGACCTGACATGCTCCCTAAAGCATACTTACCTCTCTATAGTTTGCTGTTAAGAGCCAGACATTTGAGCCCCTAATTTCCTTATTTACAATACATCAGTCACATGTTGGCCTTGTGCCAAGGTAATTCATGGCCTAAGTATTAAGTGTGAGCAGTGAAAACTGATTAAAATCTACACCTGATGAACATTTGTCAGCTTATTTTATAAAGAAAATTTGGGTTTACTTTACTGCTTACGCCTCATCCCCTCCCCTGCTTTCTGAATTCCTGTGACAGCTTTCCCTGTGTGAAATTCAAAAGCACCTATCTTTAGCATTTCAGAATGCTATTTTAACATTTGCTTAAGGGGTTGGAATGACGAAGGCATCATTTTGTCATTTCTTCATCTTAGATAGCTATTTCCTTTTAAAACTTGTGGAGTTTGGTTCCTGTTTATTGGTCTCTGAAATCATCTCTAAAATCAACTTTGAGAATTGAACAAGGGAATCTGTTTCAATTGAGTCTATGCGCTTGCCTACTTGGTTGTCTGTTGACTTTTTGTGAGAGGGTTTTATGTAATTGAGGCTTACCTTAAATTTGCTGTATAGTTGGGCCTGGACTTGAACTCTTGTCCTCCTCCCTTCAACTCCCAAGTATTGGGCTTATAGTCCCTTACAACTTGCCTAGCTGATTGGCAGGGTTGGAGGGAAGTTGTTTGTGGGAAGGGCTTGAGGAAGGAAAGTGAAGGGAGAACCTGATGTGATTATACTTTAATTTAAAATATATATATATATATAATAAACAAAACTTTAAGCTCTATGAGGCCTTTAATTGTTGCCATCAATGCCCAGATCAAGACAGAGCATGTAAGTATCCAATAAATATTTGATGAATAATTAAATATGGCTTAAAATTTTTTTTAAATCTAGTTCTTGCAAACTAGAATTTGGCACTAACATTTGCCAAACTTCTTTCTTTGATTTTTTTCCACTCATTTTTATTCCATTTTTGTTCATCACCTAACTTTAAATCTCAACCTTCATAATTTCAGCTCAAGTATCACTATTCGATAAAGCAGCTAGTCTGATGTTTATGGAAAAACTACTCAGTTGTTCTCATAGCCATTGATGTGCTAGATTGTGTCCTGTGATGGTTAATATTGTGAACGTGGTATGGTCTAGAATCAACTCTGCATCCCTTGTGCTGCTACTTCTCAGGTCAGAGCAACAACACAAGTGACTAATTAAACATCCTCACTATCACTGTGTGTGTGTGGGGGGGGTGTAGTCCCCTAGAGATATGACACCAAAAGAGAAAAATTATTTCCAAGATCTACATACCTGGGAAGTACGAAAGGAGGAATTTGAATCAAGTTTGACTCCTTGCTGCCTTTCCCCTGCTTTTACAATGGACTTAATATTGGATCAAGAAGGAGACTGGTTATACCTGTGAGCATCCATATATATAAACACCACTGTGGTTTGGGACAGTAGCACACACTCTTAATTTAAGGACTTTTGGTAGGAGAATCATCCTCCACTATGTAGCAAGTGTCTCAAAATATCAAAAAAATATCACAACCTGAATTAAACCCTTAAATCCAACAAGCTGGAAGGAAAGAACTGACTCCTGAGAGTTGTCCTCTATCTTCTGTATACGGGATGTAGAACATATGTGCCTTGTAAGTACACAAGGTAGTGAGATAAGTTAAGTAATTAAAAAGCCAAGAACTAAAATAAGACACCTACAAAATAATGTTTGGAAATAATTAGGACAACTTTGAGTATGTACTCTATTTTTTCTGTTAGTATACCGATAATAAATGATTTGGTGTAATGAAGTAAAGTAGATGCTTTATTCTATCAGTTGTGTCAGTGAGTTGCCCATCAACTTAAAAGAGTTCACAAGACTAATAATTCAGAAGTGGGAAGGGGACAAATAAAATCAGATGCCATGTTCCTCTAAGGAAATTATTTTACACTGTAATTTCTTACTCTGAAAAAGTATTTCTCCAAATTATTTGTCTTATCAACATTAACATCACTGAGAGAACACAGCTTATGTGTGCTATGATACTTGAAAATGAGCTCTTCAAGTAGCCATTAGCACATTCCTCTTCCTGAATGTCTGCTCTCTTCTGGCTTTTGAGGTGTATCTTGTTAATTCTTGCTTGCACCGCCACCCCTTCTTTAAGATGCGGTCTCATATAAGTCATACTCGCCTTACACTTGATATGTAGGTTAAGGATCATCCTGACTTCTAACTCCTAGTTCTCTTGTCTTTGTCTCCTAAGTGCTAGAATTGTAGACCTGCACCAATATACCTGGTTTATGCAGTGCTCAGGATTGAACTCAGGAGGGCTCCAGGCGTGGGAAACAACCAGTCTACCAACTGAACCCCCCTCCCCAGCTTCTTTTTTTCCACTCTAATGTTCTGTAGTTCTGCGAAACTAAAGTTCATGTTTGGTAGCCACTGTAGCCCAAGTCAAGTCACATGGCTTACTGCTGCCTGGGCAATTTCTGAGCATCAACCTAATACTTTAGCCTTTAGGATGGAAGATGCTTAACACTGAAGGCACAATTAGCATCTCAGATTCCATTGTCACAAGGAAAAATCCAAAAAGCTACATAATCTGTAGACCATTTTCATGGCTATCATTTTCCTTGAATTGCTTTCAAATGTTGTATTGCTAGTTCTGGAATCTTCATAGTACCTTTTAATTAGTAGCTGTTACAGATCCAGTACAGTAAATAAGTATTTAACATGCTTTATCTAAAATTTTCACACTTTGTCTTGCTTCATGGTTAGAAGGCTGGTAGGAGACAGAGCTAGGATTAGACCAAGGTGCTCTGCTATTTTAAGCCTTGGAGACTTCCTTGTACTTACTAAAACAGACCACAAATTGATAGTCAAGGCTTAGTACAGCAACACAGTTGCATGATTATCTCACCCATATATCCTCTCCTCCCCCAGTTCTGTAAGGCAATGGAATGTTGTGGTATGCATTTTATATGCTCAGTTTCTAACACATGGCACTCCATAAATGTTATTGGACCAAATTATGAATGGACTAAGGGAAAAATGGGATATAGTAATGGAAGCACACAACATTTTCTTAGTTTTTTTTTTCTGTGTACCAGATGCCATTTCTTCATAAACATAGTTTTTTGATTGCTTTGCAGTTCTACTCTCCTAAATTGGTTGATTTGCTAAACTCTCTGTTTGGACCGATGCTGAATTGAGCTCAGCAGGAGAATCAGAAGTCTGAACATGGAAATTTATCTTCGCCTATAATTTAATTTGATTTATATGTCCCACATTAAGAGTATGTTCTGCTTGCTTACTGTCATTGTAGCAGGGTTAAGTTTGCATTGAAAGCTTCCCATGCAAGAGGAGCAAGCTGAGGTTACTCCGCTTCCTCTTTTAAAGATACTCTGGGAGTGCCCTGGCCTGAAGATTCTCTTTGGATACTCTTTTTATCATTTTTCTCACATTCCACTTCAGACTTAAAGTGGGAATTTTTAAGTGTGTTTAACAGTGTCAGGGGTTTGTATTCCTGGATCGAAAACTGTTTCTCCAGAGCCTTTTTTCTCCCAGCTCCAGTGAAAAGAGGAGCACAGCCAGCCAGTGGCTCTCCACAAAGCAGTGCCACCACAAAGGAAAGATTAAGGGTTTAGAGAGAGGTCAATGTGGGTTTTTCTCTAACTAAACACTTTCCTAAAGTTTCCTTGTGAAAAAATAATGAAGTCATCTCAGAGTTTTTAAAGAATTTTTATTTCTTTTTCACCGTCTGCATTCGCTTGTTTTCTCAGCATGGATGTTTAATCTTCCTAGGCTTTGTGAATTGGCCCAAATGAATAAGTGGTGAGCTGTCTCTCTAGGAGCTAGAGGCTTATTCTAAGGGCCTAATCACTGAGTAAACACATCTTTGCCCTCCCTCTCACAACTGCGATATAATAGTCGAGATTCTAGCACAGTAACCTGGATATTGCAGGGACCCATGCTTTGAAATGCAGAATGCCTGATCCTCCAAAACAGACAGTGCCTGGTCTCTGCCTGCCTCTTTCTTCTTTTTAAAATTAAATATTGCCAAAGAGATGCTTTTTTTATTGCTTGATATTGTGCATTTGTGCCCTGGATTTCCAAGTTTAGTTTCAGTCAACACTATCGGCTGCACTTATAGGGAACTCTGCATGTTGGGTGTCTTAGTAACCTCTTGGGCACATATGTATTTGGTTTGGGAGAGCATTTAAATTAAATCAGTGAGATAGCGATGCAAATCACTAATCTCTTTCCCAAAGTCCAAATGTTCCCTTGCAGTGTTTCTTGAGAGAAATAAGCATTTTAAAGAATTAGCTATTGCTATTGTTTGATTAGAAATCTGCTGATTTAAAAGTGGTCAGCTCTCTTGTTCTCACTCTCATTAAATGTAGTTGCTGAGATACGATCAAGACGAATTAGAGGTTGACATCCCTCTCCCTATTCAGCTAGAAAGCTAAGAAGAGCCCTGAATGCTAGTGCAGCCAGGTTCACCTTTCTTTCTCAGAAGCCAAATATTCTTGATTCACTTAATAAAAAACAGATTTAGCATTTATCTCTGACATTTGGTGTCTCTTTTGCCAGGGGGGCTGTGGTTAAGATCAGTATTGAGTTTATTTCATCTAACAGGCAGGGACCTTGGCTAGTCTAAGGATGCAAAGAAGACTAAGAGGCCCAGTCCTGGCCCTTGAGAGACTTTGTCTATAGGGAAAACTTGTAAACATTTATAATACTAATGGGAAGAGCTAGAAGCCAGCCAGAAAAGGAAGCTTTTAACTCTGACTAAGGGAATTAAAGAGGGTTTCATAGAAACATTTGCCTTGAGCCTTTAAGGATGAGTGGAATTTGCCAGATAAGTATCTCTCCAACAATGTGTCTGATTACAAACTTACTAGAAGCCCAGTTACTGTTATCTGTAGTCTTTTGCAAAGGTGAAGAATCCCTTCATCTTTCCTGTTGATCATTAATTGCCTACTTTTCCTGCTTGGTCTGGCAAATGCTTATTGAATGAAAGAATAAACGATTAACACCTAGAATCATGGTGGGATCAGCCAAGCCATTTATAGGCAGGAGTCCTATCCTTATTCCAGTTACATGCGTCACAGGCATTCTGCCATCTGTATTAGATGAGTACCCCTACATACCTCTTTATTATAGAGTGTGCCCAATTTCCCTGCTACTACTCTAGTAGCAGAAAGAACACTAGACTTGCAATCAGACAATCTAGGTTTCAATCCTAAGTGAATTTCTTACTGACTAGCTAGAAGTTCAGATAAGTCATTCCCAAACTTGGCTTTCTTCATATGCTAATGAGGTTATGAATGCGTATTTTACAGATACATTCTAGAGCTTTGTGCAAATAATAGTTGCAAAAATAACTGTATTCTTTTGATAATAGATGATTTTGGAATCTTTAGTTACTTTTATCTAGTACAAAATTATGTTTTGAAGGAAGTATTTTCATGATTACTTTTGTATTATTTTTATAATCTGGGTTTTAAATCAGTATTGTCCAAGCATCAGACTTTGTTAGCCTTTCTTCATCTTAGCCCCTCTGTTTAGACACTTCCTTTTGTTGAAAATTTCAACAGTTTTCATTTATTATCATTATATCATTATTTAATATGAAAAGAAAGATCCCCAAGCTTCTTTGAAATCTTTCTTTGGCAGAATTTCATGAAATGTTTATATCCTTGAGAATGTCTTCCTTATTGTATGTATTCACTGCTGTAAACTGTTATCATTCCTTTTCTTGATACTGTGCCTGTTCTTAACTCAGCTGTTCTATTAAGGCATCACTGAAAGTTAGTGAACAAATAGGTCCTTTTGTTGCTATCACTATTAAAGCTCACTAATACTATAAATTGTCATGTTGAGTTTTACTATTTAGTTTCAGGTATTTTATTGACTGTCCAACTATAACAAAAGACACTTTTAAGAGTCATTTTTTTTCAAATGGCAATTAAATGTTGCACATTCTTAAATAAGGACTCTAATAGAGGCACATGTTAAGAAGTTTCAAATTATCAGTTTAACTAAAATAAAAGTCCATTTTAGACTTTTTCAAATATAACAGACTTTTTAGGGATCTTGCTATCTTAGTGAATAGTTCAGAGTTAATACAGTGTATATTAAGTGTGAAGAATGTTAAACCCATTTCATTTAAAGAAAGTGCAGTTCTGTGGCAATTTTTGCTCAAATTAGGCTTGCACATGTTAACAGAAACCCAAAATGATGGTATCTGAAACTACATGCAATCATCCTAACCTCTTTAACGCATAAGGAAATAAAATATATTAATACTCATAGATGATCTGGGAGCTCTGATGAGCTGGAGCTCTTTTAGGGAGTAGCATTTAGTTTTGTCTTTGCTGTTCACATACACTGAGCCTCTCTGAGTCTTGTTTTCATGGATTTTTAATTGATTTTTTTTCTCCTTTTTTCCAGAGAAAGCTTCTTGCTATCTACCTCCACCATGATGAAAGTGTACTAACCAACGTGTTCTGCTCACAAATGCTTTGTGCTGAATCCATTGTTTCTTATCTGAGTCAAAATTTTATAACCTGGGCTTGGGATCTGACAAAGGACGCCAACAGAGCAAGGTAATACTGTTTTTCACGAGTTATAAGTTGAGTTTCCATTAAAAAAAAAAAAAGAAGTGCATTTGACTTCTTGTTACATTGTTAATGTTTTACAATCTCAGCATTAAATTCTTTTCCTTTATACTTCATTAGATAAAATCTATTATAGCTAACACATGTAGTTATTACAAATGTGAAAAATATGCTTTAACTTATAAAGCCCTTCTTAAATTAAAAAGTAACATGAAAACAAAAAAATATATTTTTCCTGCCTTGAACAAACAAAAACACCACAAAATGTAGTTTTGTCTTTTATCTGCAATGCCAAGTACGTTTTTTGTAAGTTATTAGTTAAAGAATATCTGTGTTTTTATTATGTTCATGAAAAGCAAAGCAAATCTAATAGTTACCCTAGTGATAAGTTTATTTTTTAATAACATCAGTGAAGAACGCAGAACATTCTGGACTACTTCAGCGAAGTTAGTAATAGCTTTACTCTAGCATATACTAATTGATCTAATCGCCTTATTGCACACATTCTTTTTCACATAGCCAGCAGGACATCCATATTCTCCATAGGAGGAAAAAAAGCCTTTTCTAGTTGTCAACATAAAACTTAGTTTGTTGATCATAATATCTGTGATAAGTAATTCTTCATAATCTGCCTCTTGCAGAATCCTTTCTGAAATATATTTTCATCATGTTTAATTACACATGTAGTCATAACATTCCATGATGCTGCTTTGGGTGTGTTAACACAGTCATAATCACACACTTATAAACAGAGAGGAAGATTAAATAAATTCACTTCAAAGCAAGCCTGTCATGGCTACTTAACAAGCGATTGTAGAACAGTTAGAAATAATTTGGTTTGTCTTATTTTATGGCTGCCTGAAGTTTTGGTCATTATTCAGACTTAATTTTATGTAATCTGAATCTGAAAAAAAAAAAGATGGCCTTCCTTTAATCATGAGACAAGAGTGGTGGAGCAATTTCCCCCTAATACTTCATTTCTTTAAGCAAATGGTTAGGAAAATTCCTAGGATGACTTGGTTCTGCCTTGGAAATGTTCCCTGTTATACATAAATAAAGAACCTTTAGCACCTGTATTTGTTTAAATTAAATCAGGTTATTATTCACACTCAGTTAAAGGTGATGAAAAGCAGTGCCAAAAACAGATAAAAATGCAGCATCGAAGGTCTTTCATGAGGCAAAATACATAGACTGAAGACTTGGCTAAATCTTTTGCCATTCACTGGCAGTAAGGAATCTCCTCCTTTTCTTTTATCCACAGCTCGGTGGAGAAGGAAACACTATTTCTGAACCATCTGTAGTGGCTAAGTTCAGCTGGCTACCTGCTGTCATTTTGTTCTATCCTCCATTTAATTCTTTAGTTCCTTTTATTTTACAATGACAAAAAATTGCAGTGTAGTTTCTTTTGAAAAATAGTGTTTGAGGGTTTTTTTTTATGACTAACAATCAACAGCCATGTAATTGCTTTGTTATGTTTTACTAAAGAAGCCTGTTAAGTAGCACAACTTTGATACACTAGTAATAAGAGTTTGCAGGTTACAGAGACACCTGTGGTGACCAAAGCGACAGAAGCTGCTTATTAGAAAGAGCCAGTACAGCTGTGTCCTATTAACTCCTTATGACACTTTAAAAAAAATAAATAGAGACTGTGTTTAACTATTTCACAGTGAATTGCAGGACTGACTATGAAGTATGATAGGCAGTTTCAATCCACATTTTAAAAAATGTGGTGTCTGTTATTGTGACAAAAGTAAGAAATGATACTAAAGACTGAACATAGAAACATCTGGAAATTCAGCTTAATAAACATTGCATGGGACATTGCAATGAAAAAGAATGGAACAATTTGTGGAATTTAAGATAATTATTGTGCTTACTCAAAATGCTATTTCTGTTCATATTACATATTAAAATGAATTTTAAATTTAGGTGTTCCATTTCTCTATATAAAAGCAGTGAGTAGACTGCTTTAACTACTTTTGATGAGCAATCCCATCATTATTGTTGAGGAAAATTGGAAAATACATATTTTATAAATACAAGATTAAAGTTCATTAAAATAGTATGTCTCCAAAACAGCAAAAGTAGATTTCCTTTGATCTATAAAAATGTAAGAAAATTAGGTTGATTTATTGACACGGATTTCTTATTACCTATCATAGATTCATTTAAAAAATTGTTTAATTGGATTTCCTGCTGCATGATCCTTCTTGGATATTTTATATCACATTTACCCAAAGTTGTTTATGCCACATTTATCTAAAAGGAAAAAAATGATTGCAACAGTCATTAGATTCTTTTAACTTTGACTGGCAAAATGTCTAACTTTGCGTTCTCAATTCAGTTAAATACTGCTTGTACTAACATTTATTGACCAGTGGACTACATTTTAAAAATGTATTTATTTACTTATTTGTTGTTTTTTGTGTCTTATGAGCATTGGTGTGAAGGTGTCTGATCCAGACAGTTGTGAGCTGCCACATGGGTGCTAGGAGTTGAACCCAGGTTCTCTGGATAAGCAGCCAGTGCTCTTAACCTCTGAGACATCTCTCCAGAACCATTATCTCTTTTCCTCAAGACAGGTTTTCTGTGTAGTTTTGGGGCCTGACCTGGAGCTCACTCTGTAGACCAGGCTGGTGGCATCAAACTCACAGAGATCTGCTTCCCCTGCCTGCCAACTACTGGGATTAAAGGTGTGTGCCACCACTATTTGGGAAGGGCAACATTTTCAAAGGGTTAAGGCATCAGTTGTGTATTACTAGACAGCTGAATTGGAACATTAAAATATACAAAGACAAAGCAATTTCCCCATGAAGTGCGATTCCTGTATATGTTTCCTTCTAGATTTATATCTACCTGCCCACCTGTCCATCTGTCTCCCTTCCCTGCTTTTCTGCCTTCTACCTCAAGTAGTTCAAGCTGTGTGGTGGTAGGGGTTGAACCCAGAGCTTCAATCACACTTGGCAAGCATGCCACCAACTGAGGCCAGCCCTAAACTGTGATTTCTTTATAATAGATGTAGAATAAATATCTGGAGGAAAAATTCATAGTAGTTTTTCTGGTTTCATATATACCTATCCTATTTAGGCAAATCATATGAATGTAGAGAATTCTAAGTCTGTGTACTATTTGAACTAGATGCTTCCTTGGTAGCTTTCTGAAACTAAAACTGATGTTACACCTCTGGATATTTATGTTCAAGATGAGAGTGAACTTGCTGATCAAATACGTTCTTACTTAAATATTATAATTAAGCTCCATAGAAGTACTAGTCCTCAGTCACAATTTACTGTGAATGTTAGATTATATAGAAGATAAGTGAAAGCCAAGTGACTGCTTTGGTTTTTACAGAAAAGAGTCCACTACTAATATAAATTACATTTCCCGATATTTCTATCCTTTGCCTTTCTTGTGCTGAGATTGTAAGTACACACCACCATGTCTAGCTAAGAGATGAATTATTAAGCATTCTACATGATGTTTTGTGTTGATTTGGATTTTCAAGTATAAAATGATGCAAATAACTACCTAAGTTGAGTACCTAGGTAGACCAATCTATTTCAATATAAAGTGAATTGTAATAAATTCTATATTGATTCTGGAACATTCCAAATTTAAACTGAAATAGCAAACTTTAGTAGCATTGATTAGTATTTACCTTCCCCATTATTAAAGGTGATCTAGAAAAGCATGTTTTATTAACAAGCAAAGCAGTTTTTAAATTAGAGAAAGAAATTCAGTAATATTTAGCAATTAAGCCTAGCACTATTGCTTATAATTTCAGAGACTCTTAATGTGCTTTCTTAGTTAGAAAAGTCTAGTATCATTGACTATAGTCTAACTGGATTTTTAAAACAGAAATGAGCAGAAAAGCCCTTGGTCATTTTCAGAGGTGCCAGAGGTTATAATTTCCTAACTGTCCATATGACCAGTATTCCTGATAGAAATATAACATATACCAAAAAAATGAAAGAATTAAAAAAGGGTCAGCTAATACTAAACAAGTAAATTCTATAAATAAGTTCTAGTCACATCTGAAAAAATCTCTTATTAAATTTACTTTATGTACTTGGATATTTTCCCAACAAATTTCTGCAGCAACAGTGTGCCTGGTGGTCATGAAAGTCAAGAGAGTGTTGGATCACCTGGAAGTAGAGTTAGGGATGGTTGTGAGCCACCATTTGGGTGCTGGGAATCAAACTTGGTTCCTTTGTAAAAGCAACACTTGCTATTAACCACTGGGTCATAGCTCTGACCCCTAAAAAATAACTTAAGAAAATATATCTATATATATTCCTCCATGTTTATTCACTGAGTAAATACCTACTTAATGTTTAATATGAACCAGAATTGATGCTGAGAAACTGAAGATGAAATGTTAAACAATACATCATACTACTCTGCAAAAATAGTTGATAAATAGACAAAATAAATAATTTGTAACAAAATGTATGCAAAGCACTTAAGTAAATTTCATTGTGAGTTGCTATACCTCAGCAGGTCACAGAAGGACTTGAAAGACATCATACACAGAAACATACAATAAAATTCCAAATTTTATCCATTCTATTTAAAGATACACATATTAGTAGCATTCCTAACTTATTGGCTTGCAAATTTACAAAAGGATGCTACTATTTAAAATAAAACATAATTTAGGTATTTGGAATGGTCAGTGACTGAGATGATTATAGACATAGAGATGGAGCTACCAGCTGATGTAAACCTGTATGGTATGAAGCAGGCTGAAAATTAACTTCATCCATCTGGGAGAGATGGATCCAAAGAAGTTTTACTGGTGACTTGAACCAATATTGACATATGTTCAGTCAGTAGAGCAGAGATCAATTGTTTCTTTAAGATGTGTAACAACAGAAAAATACCATGGAGTCAGCTAATACAATAAAAAGTCCTTTTTAGTTCAGTGTATATTCTTAGTGAATTAATGCTTGCCTGTGGAAGAATGATTACTTAAAATTTAAAACAGATGTCACAATCAAGAAGTCTTGTCTCTTCCCATTGCCTCAGTCTGTGTTAATACACTTTCTATATGTTCCCATAGTATCCCCAGGCTTGCTAACATTAATAGTATTTATTCTGCTGTATGGTGTTTCCCTGATAGGTTGTCATCCCCCTGGGGTGCTGTGTCTATAATCTCATTGCTTTACACAATGCCTTTTTGAAAAGTAAGTACTATATTGGTAGTAAGTAAATAATTTTTATAGGCTTGTTAAAATATAATGAGTAATGGCAAGAAAATTAGAAATGCTGCTGTGTCTCTAATTTTATCATCTTCCCCTGAAGCCATTAATAGGAATAATAAAACTAAAGTCTTCTTTTCCCTTACAAAATAAACAAAAAGAACAACAAAAATGCCACAACTTAAAACTGTTTTCTACTGGACCCAGAATGTCATACACTGTACTCATGTGCCTCATGTGCCCCTGGGCCATCTGACAAAAGGCTTGACTCCCAGTCTAGATGAATTCATCTACTGGTTCCAGAATTTTTTCCTCATCTTTTACCAAAGCTCTGATATCCCAGAAGCAATCAAGTGTTCAAAATGGGCCATTCTCAGATTGCACTGAACTTCCTGTAGTGGTGGTAGCATTAATGAAAGTTAAAATCTATGAGACAAGAGTGTTGAACTGTCCGTATAGTGATATATATACTGGGGCCAAATATATCATTTTAGCATTATCCAATTACCATAAATAATACTATAAAAAACCACCAGCACAGTAAGCATTAGTTTTTCTTGCTTCTGTTAAATCTATTTGGATACCTATTTGGTACATGGGAACTTTGGCATGAAGGACATCCATTTTGCTTAGGTTCTAGACTGAAGTTGCTTCATTAAGGAAGATCACATCACAACTGTGGCACAGGCAAAGCACAGTATTAACCAGGAATCTGTGTCAATTAATGAGCACCTCTTATTCCCATCAGGACCAGTGAAAATGCAAGTGTAGATGCTGGTATACAAAATCTCATTATAGCAGATCTAAAATCAGACACTGAGTGTGACTAGGGTAGTACCAACTAAATAGTCTGACAACTATGAATACTAAAAAATTGCTTATGTAAGTTTTTGCACAAAGGGTTAAATCAGGCATTGTACAGTATTTTCTAAAGAGTGTTAGAAGTAACTACAAAAAGTTACCTAGGAATTTCTGATAATGCCCAGGTTACACAGATTGCGTGTAACACATACAGCATTGTGTTAAATTTTGTATGCACCATTAATACACGTGTTCACAGACATGGTTCCATTGTCTATAGATATTAGCTTTTGAACTTCTGCCCTTGGATTTGTTATTTCAAGTTCATGCAAACTTCCGCTGTTAGGCTGACAGGTACTTGTTAGCCTTAATACTCAGGTGATAGTTTTCCACATTACTTAATCTTGGCAAGAGTTAATTGACTTAAAGCACTTATCATCAGCGGGTTGTCTTCATCTGTATTTTCCATCTCAGTAATTAGTCATATTCACAGTGGCTTATCCTTAATTCCAAGCTCCTCAGTGGTTCATGCCTGGCTGAAGCCTAACTAACGATGTTACTCTAACTCTATACTTCCATTTAATCCAACAAATATAGCCCAGGTGCAAGGACTGTGTGAAAGACAAGAGGAGTGTTAATTTCCAGCTGGTACCCTGGGAACAAATATGGATTCTGCAGAGTTGTCTGATAAAACAGATGAATGTGTTGTGGTCTGGGTACTAAGACTTCCAGAGAGATGCCGTGCTGGACTTCCATATAATTTTCCCTAAACAGTTTTATTGCCTGTGCGCAACATTTACTTCTAGTACTTTTAAAGGAAGTGTATTGCCATCCTAAACATCCCAGGTCAAGGGCTTAATTAATGCTTTAAAATAAAGGTTCCAAAACACCAGGAGAGTTTGTCATTTTCTCCCTGGTTTGTTTTGTGAAGAGGGAGGAGAGAAGGTGAGGAGGAACCCCTCCTGTTCCATGATTACATCCTGCCCACTCATTTTCTCCTTTTCTCCTCTGCTTTTGATTTTTAGTGGCGGTCTTAACAGAATGTCAAGATCAATTTGCAGCATGGTTTAACTCAAGGTTTGCGTTCTGCCAGCAGCAATTGTCCCTGCAAACAATGCCGTGTGTTCTTGTAACTTCAGAAGCTTTTAGAAGGATCATGGCAAGGGCAGCATCTAATGACTTTATTAGTGTAGGGTTTCAAAATGGGCTCTGTAATTGTTCATATCTCTTTGTCAGCAAGTCATAATTACTGCTCAGCATTGCCCAGGAGTGCACTTGTGAGTACTTTCCTAATAGTACTGAAAGGAAGGGAAAGGGGCAATGGGTGAAAGGTGATGGCCTCATTCATACTATTAAGAGTAAGCTAGTCTCTATGCAGATGATGGCTAAACCATGTGCAATACATTCTTTACTCTATAAAAATTTATTGTCTTTTAAAATATTCTTTGAAGTAATTTAAAGTTACCAGTTTACAATTTGTTCTTAATTCCAATTTCAATGCTTCCCACACCACTTCCTAGTCCTGCAATTACAACTGCCTGATGGTACATGACTGTATTGGACTAAAAGCATTTGTGGTAGGAAAGTCCATCTGTCCTCTATATTTATCTAATTAATGTTATTCAGGGAATGTGCAATAAACTCATGTAGTTGTCAGTGGGCAGTGTATATGAGACTTTTTGCTAGAAAAGAACAGTACAAAAGCAATACTATTGAAATGCAAGTATAAACTTATATCAGTGTAAATTTGTTTTGTACCAAATTCTGCTTTTTGTCATGCAGCTTATTACTAAGTTATTTTGTGTTTTCTCTTAAGTACTGTGTGCTTTGAATGTTTTAGATATATAGAATTGAACGCATCTTCACCTTTTACATGCATGAAGTTTGAGTGTAACACCAAGCCTTGGCACCTTTGTGATCTGTGTCTAAATCTTTCAGGTTCTCTGACTCCTTCTAGTGTACTTATGTGTAGTTGTATATACTTACCTCCAGTAGCTCACTATCTGATATTGTAGGATGTATAGATCAGTTACTTGACCCAGTGTTTATGTCGATTTCAAAACATGAATCACCAACTGAAACAAATCCTAAAAGACATTTATAAAATGAAATATTTTAGACATATATCCCATCATGTTCTTTGCTTTCTTGCTTGCTTGAAGGTGAAAAGGTATTCTTTTCATAACTTCTGTCATTATTATTTTTGTTGTTAAATTTATTTTTAATAATTTTTTACTTTTGAAGTTACTATTTACATGATCTTCTCTTTCTTCCTTCCAACCCCTCCCATGCACACCTTCCCTTGTTCTGTCTCTAGTTCATGACCTCTTTTTCTTTATTGTTTCACAGACACACATTCCTAAGTACATAAATATAACTTGCTTATGTTATCTATGTGTATATGATGTCAGGGCTGACCATTGATATTGAACAACCAATTGAGGGGGGCTTTTCCCTGGGGAAGACCATTTTCCCCACTCACAGCATTCCCCAGTTGCGTATAATTGACTATGGTTGAGGCCCCACTAGTTTTCCCTCTTCCGTGTGTCTACCGGTGTCATCACAAACTGATCCAATTGTAAATGTCTTGTGTGGAGCTGAGTCCCAGCTGCTACATCTACAGCATCATTCCTGCTCCTAAGGCCCAAGGATCATTAAGGAGGTTGCAAAAGATTATAAGCCAGAGGAACATGAACATGAAGTTTTGTCTCCTGGAAATGTCAGGGAGGCTACATCCATGAGGCCTCCTTCTCCTCCTCCTTCTCCTTCTTCTCCTCCTCCTTCTCCTCCTCCTTTTCTTCTTCTTTTTTAAAGACAGGGTCTTAGTATGTAGCCCTTAAAGGCCAGGAACTTGCTATATAGATCACCAGGTGAGCTTGGAACTCAAAGAGATCTACTTGCCTCTGCCTCCTGAGTGCTGAGATTAAATACATATGCTACCACACCTGGTTTCATTATTAATCAGTTTTTATTTATAGTTGTTTCTAGAGAATTTTTAGTAATTATAGGTTCTACATTATTTAAATTAGTATACGTCCCCTCTTCCACAAATGCTGGTAATAAGTCAACCACAAGAGTTTATAAAAGAACCATGTTAATTTAACCATATAAAATTATGTGGAAACTGGTTTCTCTGATGTTTTATACAGTGTTTTCTTGTCAGTCTACATAGATAAATATTAATGACTAACAATTTTAATGCCCTCATTTACCAAACAGTACCCTTGTCCATGGAAAAGTTATAATGCTCTAGAATGTGTTTTGGTAACTCATTTATGGAACAAATTTTGTGTCCTTCCCTCAAACACATGCCTATATTTCTGAAATTATTAGCATTAGAACACCAGGGGGAAAGTGATAGATTTTTATTGTTTACTTTTTCCAAAGCTGCCTACTGCTTTTATATACTTTGACTCTATTTAGGGAATCTTGAATAGATTATTTTCCTTTCCTTGCCATATTCTCAGCACTAAACTAGTTCTTTTGTTTTTGCTTATATGCAGTTACTATGTAATCCTCGCTGTTCTGGAGCTTGCTATGTATACTGTCTGGTCTCAGTTCCAACTCCCAGAAGTTCACCTACCTCTGCCTCCTAAGTGCTGAGGTCTATGGTGTGCACCACCACAGCTGATCTAAAGTAGCCTTTTTTTATCTATACTTTCTGCACACCAAGATTTCTTTGACCTCGGTGAGATATGTATTCATACTCTTCATTCTCTAAACATATTACACTGCGTTCCACTCCCCCTCCCAGTTACTTAAGAAAACAGAAGCCATCAAAAAGACAAATAATCCTGGTTTTCTGTCCTTGCTATGTCATTTTAAATGTTCCTTCTTCAGAAAGGTCTCATAAAACTATCAGAAAAGACCTTCCTGGCAGCATCCTCTTTCATAGCACCCTCATTACTTACGGACATTTTGACATTTGTTCTCTAGCTCTTCCACTAGAGTATCAATTTTTTTCACTTTTTTCTTGTTGTAAGGCTTAGTATTATTTATTGGATGTTCTAAAAGTATAGGATGATTGAGACTATGGATGAGTTTTAAATTTAATCTGACCAAAATTCAAATTCTAACTATGCTATAAGGTAACTATAAAGATCTTGAACAACTTGTGTAAACCTTTATTATGATGCGCTTTCCATTTTGCAAACTGGAAATTAAGCCACATACCTCAGAATTGTTATTAGAATTAAATGAAAAGATAGATTTTAAAATTTTGGCATAATAGTAACAAAAATGGCATACAAATTAATTGAGTATAATAGAAGACAGATACAAGCCCACATAGCTGGTCCTATGAGATGGTGGAGTGGGTAAGGGCTTCTGATATGCAAACCTGGGATCAGAAGTTCAGTTCTCACAATCTACATAAAAGTAGGAATGAATCAACCCTACAAACTTATTCGATGATCCCCAAATATGGGTATACTACACATACCCACCAACACCATGCAAGCACATGCACATGCAACAGTAATAAAATAGTAATAAAATTTAACTAATCAAACAGCCACCTGATTTTTGACAAGGATACCAAGATTACTAAAGAAAAGATCTCCCCTTCCACAAATGATGTGGGAAACTGGTTATCTGCATGTAGAAGAATGAAACTAGACCCTGAACAAAAAGACCTTAATGTAAACCATGAAACTCTGAAACTTAGAGGTAAGACACTTCAAAATAGAGACATGGACGAGGACTCTCAATGAGACTCAGGTAGCTCAGGAAATAAAACTAATAGTCAACACACATAGAACCTCATAAAATGTAGAAACTACTATATAGAAAAGGAAACATCAGTCTAGTCAAGAGACAACTTATAGAAGAAAATTTTTGCCATCTTCACATCTGCCAAAGGATTGATAGCTATACTACACAAAGAACAGAGAGCACTAAACAGCACATAATTAAGCAAATCGGTCAATAAGTGGAACGATAAACAGTTATCCAAAAAAATGGCATAGAAATGGCCAGTAAACATATGAGGGCCCATGGGATGACTCAGCAGGTAAAGGATACTTGCAACACAAGCCTGCTGCTCTGAGTTTGGACCCTAGAACACATGTAAAGGTAGAAGGAAAGAGCTGACTCCAGTGGGCCCTCTGACCTCCACAGATGATCATACGCTGAGCACCTGAAAACAGTCTCTATTACCTCACACACTAAGCAGCTAAGAACCCTGATATGGCATAGGTTTGGAAAAACAACTCCAGAAAGTCATTCAGTCAGCAATCAACACACCGTGGCATGCCCCTCACACACTCATGCATACGTGCATACACACACGCACACATACACACATAGGAAGGAAGGTAGGAAATATAATAGGAAAAAATGTTTAACTTTACTACTCAACAGAGAAATGGAATTTGAAAGTACATTGAGATTTCATCCTATTTAATTCAGAATGACAGTAATTTTGAAAACAAGAGAAAACGCTGACCATGCTGTGGACAAAAGCAAAACCTTCTCCACTGTTGCTGGAAATACAAACTAGCCTAGGCACTATCAACATGAGTGTGGAGTTTCAGAAATCTGAATACATTTCCACCATATGACCCATTTCTACTGCCCTTGGCTTTTTATCAGCAGACTCCAAGTCAGCGCATCATAGGGATACTATCACATCATTTTCTTGGCAGCACTTTTCACCATAGCAGAGTAACCAACCTCAGTGTCTAACATCAAAGGAATGCATAAAGAAAATATGGCATTGTACATACAGTGGAAGTTTTTTCCGCCTTAAAAAGAACAGTATGTTGCTTGCAAGAAATTGGATGCAACTAGAGGTAATTATTTAACTGAGATAAGCTGCTCTCAGAAAGACAAAGACCCATGTTTTTTCTCATTTTGATTCCTAGGTTTAATATACATATATAAAAATTGTGTATCATATAATATGGTAATAGAAGTGAAACTTGAGAACAAAGGGAGGTAACAGGAAGTGGGGGCAAGGAGGAGGAACATGAGGGTAGGAGTAGATTTATGCTCAGTATGAAACTTTTTAAAATTAAAATGAACTTCAAGTAATTTTTAAATGCCTTAGACCAATGAGATGGCTCAGTCCACGGCATGCCTGTTCTGGGGTACAAATAGTGGAAGTAGAGAACTGACTCCACATCACATGCACCCCAAAATAAATAATTTTAAATGCTTGGTATATGGTGCTTAGTGCATTTGATTATACATATGTATTTGGTTTTTGTCTCAGATAGATGAAAATGTTCAGAGGACAAAAGCAAGTAGTTTGGTGTTTGAGACCACTTCCCCAGTGACAGATGAACTTACTCAGCTTAACCTGTGTTTCTGAATCTTAACCTAAACGATCCCCTAAAGCATCTCATTTGCCCTTCTGAGTTCCAGCTTGTCTAAACTTAGCATGCTCATGGTCTTTGCAGTCTACCAGCATTCATACACAATTCTTATAGGCTTCTGTTCTAGAGTTTGCAGGGAACTTAGAGTGAATTTGCTGGTCTTAATTTCTTTTTTTAATCAAGCTATTTGCACACCTTTCTTCAGATTATAGTTATTTCTGTATTATTCCTTACTTTACTATCCTACTTGTTCTGTTCATTTTTTCATCCCCCCCAAAATTCTTATTAATAGACATTCACTTTGTGCCAAGTTGCTAAGCTTACTTTGGAAAGACATTCTCACCCCCTTATTTTCTCAGTCTTTTTTAATTTGTTATTTATAGTTTTTCTGCTTTAAAAAAATGAATGTAGCTGTTATATTAAATACAGTGTTAAAGAAAATAAATCAGACGAAAGCCAGCTAACAATGGTAAATAGATGAACATTTATAAACACCGAGGTTCACTTAACTTTTCTATAACAATACCAAATTCTGCTCAATAATTCTAGCAATGAATGGGGAAAAAGTTCTTAGACTTGTGTAACCATTCATCACATGTTTTACTGTTATAATTATTGTCTTGTATATGGAATCCTAGCAATGTCTCTCCATATTTCCTGACATTAAATTCAAGTGTAACTTTAATTCTATAATTCTATATGAAATTTGTAAAGAATTGTAATAGATGGCTATTCTCTACTGTTGTTTTGTGAAAGACCAGTTATTTTAAATGAAATTTTAAAATATTAAACCCCTGTAGAAAATAGAGGGTTTTTAATTAATTCTTTTTTCCAGTATGGTAATTCTTTGGGGAGCTTAGGTGATACAGTCTCTAAATAGTGTTTTTTGATGATACAAAGCATGGCAGATGTATACCATACTGAAGTTCTGCACTATTGTCCTATTTGTCCACTCTTGTCAAGTATCAGCTGTCTCAAGTGACATGAACCCTTACAAACTGCTGGGTTACAGCTGATTATTGGTTGGAAGCTTTGATGATTGACTGAAGAAGTGCTAATACTTTGCTGTGTTCATCTTTTATATTTTAAAGACTTTTCTTCCTGTGTGTGGAGTCTTAGCTTTCTTACATTTCTATCCATTAAGAGTGATACTGCTTTTCAAATAAGAAATTTTGTATGAGTTTCAGGATTCTCAGGGAAACTACCCAGCCCCTGGAATAAAGAATGCTGAAATGTTTTATATAATAAAATCATAACATCTCCAAATCTGGCAGTTGAAAAAAGTTAAGGAACATGCTAACATGGGAGATATAGGTACATATTTCAATTGTCTCCCTCACAGGAAGGCATTGTCTTATGTCTGGAAGTTATACAGTAGGAAACTTAATGTAGGAAGTGTATCTTTAATTGGTGAAGAAGGGAAGTTTGTTTTGAACCTGAAGCACATAAAGGAAAGTGGGAAAGTAGCATTGCTAATCTACAGGCTAATTCTGTAATTATGTGTTAATTGTCTTCATTATATGTATAAGAAAGCAGAGGCTCACATAAAGTTGTTCAAAGAAACAACTAATAAATGGCAATGTCAGACTTATCTGTCTTCGGTGCCTTTGGACTTTCCACAAGACTATGCTACATTCAATAGAATATGTTGATGTTTGGGTATTTTGCAGCTGTCATAAGTCAGTGGATGATTTTTTTTAATTTAAGTTTATAAAAACTATAGTTTGCTTTTAAATATCAGAAAAGCAAGTTTAGAATCACAAACTTGTCAGTCAATACCTACTTATTTTGATTGTCCTAGTAAAGGTAGAAACTCAGGGGAATCCTAAAGACCATCATAATTTATACTGTTTTTAAATTAAACAGATTTCAGAAGTAGTTAGACAACAAAGAAAAAGAGGGCTGTATTTCCAAATTTGTCATAGTTACTGAAGGATAACTTGGCCCATCTACTCACTAAATGTGTTAACTGTTAGGTATCATGTACAGAGGTAGGTAAGAGTAGATTCATTTCCTGTTTAAGTGTCTGGGAACTCCACCTTACACTGTAAATTTTAAACTCTCATTCTCCGTATTTCCCCCCTAGCACATAACCTAAACTATTAAATATAAGCCCCAGCCATAGACCTATTGTTTGGAGACTTTGATTAATCAAAGCCAAAATATTCTCATTGTCCTTAAGATAAAACTCATTATCTTGTCATATGTGCGGTAGGCCTGTCTGTTTATTGACTACTGAAGAACAAAACAAAGAAGAAATGTTGTGTAGAATGCAGTGTTGACCCGCTCTCTTCTATCTATAACCCCTGGTAAAGAAGTCTTCTCTACATTGCTGGAGAAGAGATTGAATTATTCTCTTACTCCTTTCAACTAAAATTCTGTGATCTACACTTGAGAAAACTTAATCTTCTCTTAAGCTGTACTCTTTTCTTTCTTTTTTGGGGGGGCGGGAGAGGGGGGTGAGACAGGGTTTCTCTGTGTAGCCTTGGCTGTCCTGTGACTCACTTTGTATATCAGGCTGGCCTGGAACTTAGACATCTGCTTTCCTCTGTCTTCTGAGTACTGTTAAGTCCCAGTTTAGATAAGCAGTACTTACTCCAAATGTCGGGGGACGGGGTGGGGGGATGGGGTGATTTCACAATACTTTTATATTTAGGTATGTTTGTGTAGACCAACTGAGTTATCTAAAAATTCAAAACAGTCAAAAATCTGGAACTTTTTGAGTTACCAATACCATAGGTTTTGAGTTTTTAGATTAGGAATGCTCCACCTAAAATTATAAGAAAAAACTGGTTACTGACTTTAACAATTATTGTTTCCCTCCAAAAACAATTACAAGTTAGTCCTCTATTGCTTATCTACTCCCCAGTTATTAAACTGTTAAGGTCTCAAAACCTTTTTCCAAGTTGTGGGTTATAAAAACAAAGAGACTGAAAGTTGCAGTTTAGGGGTAAAGGAGTGGGGGTATTACAATTTCCCAGCATGTGGGATGTCTGTATTCATTCTGCAACACCACCAAACAACAACAAAAAATTACGTAGGATTTGTGTGTGCGTGCATGTTGTTTGTTTTTTGGTTTTTCAAGACAAGGTTTCTTTGGAGCCTATCCTAGAACTCACTGTGTAAAACAGGCTGGTCTCGAATTCACAGAGCTCTGCCTGCCTCTGCCTCCAGAGTAGTAGGATGAAAGGTGTGTGCCCCCACGTCCTGGTGCATGTTTTATTTTTAAATTCTGTATAGTTATTTATTGACACAACTTAACAGAAAGTTTAAGCTTCAAACAAATAAGAAATGCTTTTTTTTTCTTCAATTCAGTCCTCCCCAAATCACATCCTGTTTCTTAAAATTGCGTGTAGTCTGCCTATATGTCTAAAATGACATTTAGAAAACAATTTCATAATATGTATCAATAATCATTAAATATTTGCACCCTCTTGCCCAGTATGCCTGCTTCATAGACTTTTTCTTAAGTAAATACTTGGAATATTTATTTTGTCGTGATTAAAAGTGAGAATATGTAACTATCTCAGACATACATCTGTTCAGTGGAATATTATTTAAGTAAAAACTTGGAATATTTATTGTGTGCTTTTGTTGTGATTAAAAGTGAGAATATGTGACTATCTCAGACATACATCTATTCAGTGGAATATTATTTAGCTATCTCAAATGTCAGCATATTACCATGGTAAAATTTGAGTGATAATCAGTGTTATGCCATTATCAACCTGCAGTGTTAATTATGTACAATGGTAATATTCCATGCAAACATATCTATTAACTAAAGGCCCATGTGTGAAAGTCATAATTTGAGGTTATGTATGCACATATAATTTTAATATATACTGCCGAATTGCTTGGTACCAATTCCACTCCTATTGCCTGTGTGTAGACATGGCTGTTTCCTTAATCTTTACTAATCTAACAGCTGGGGGGGAGAAAAAGCAAAATGGTGCTTTAAATGAGATTTAGCTCAGGGCTAGAAAGTTGTCTCAGTGGTAAGAGCACTTGTTGCGATTTCAATTTCCACCATCCACATAGTGACTTATAACCTTCTGTAACTCTAATCCCAGGAGATCCAACACCCTCTTCTGACCTCTGTGGGCAACAGGCACACACATGGTGCACAGACGTACACTTAAGTAAACACTGATATGCATAAAATAATAAATAAATTTTTTAAAATTAAGAATAAATAGAATTTAGCTCATTATGAGTTAATTTGAGCAGTATCACATATGTCTTAGACGTAGCTGCTTCTGTAGGCTTATGTTTTAGTTAATAGTTTGTAAACGTTCTTTGTATATTAAGCCTTGTAATGTGGTTTGAAAATCAGAGGCCTTTTTCATTTATTTCTTGACTTTTGCCATAGTTTTTGCCATATAATCACAGCCATCTGTCTTGTCTTTATGCTTTGTTTTAGTCTAGCCATACTTATCTACTTGTGAACTGCAATTACATTTTCTTCAAAATTTCTTGCATAAGTACATAGTTTTCAGTCCTTCCTCCCTCCAATTCCTCCCATTTCCTCCTTTCCACTTCTTCTCAAGTTCATGTCCTGTTTCTGCAGTTAGTTTTGTTTTACTTACACAATACACACACGTGCACACGCACACACACACAAAACCCACCTCCTTAGCCCATTTACTATTACTTTTATTATGTACATGTATTCACTACTGAGTATTTGAGATGGGATAGTGTGTCAGGTTACTTGTCTCTGGAGAAGACAATTCTTTCTGCAGTCACTGTTTCTCTGTAGCTATTCATCTGGGGAAAGGCCTTGTATATTTGTCCAAGTTGGTTGGTATTGTCTAGTATTATCTTGCAGGTCTTGTGTCAGCAACCATATTGTTATTTCATGAGTGCAGAATCTCTGACATGTCTTGAAGACACTAGCAGCAAGTTTGTGACTCTTACAGTCTTTCCTACTCCTCTTCCATATGCTACCTCATCCTTAAATTTAGTTGTTGCATTATAGATGTACCTATTGGGGCTAGGCTCCCAATTCTCTTCCTTTTAACCAGTTGTAGATTTCTGTAATAGTCTCTGTCTTTTACAAAAGAAGGTTCTTGGATAGAGGTGAGAGCTGCACTTATCTGTGAATATCAAGTATTTAGGATGCATTTAGGAATTATATTCATTTAAGAGAATGGCAGTAGTGGGTTGTCATCTAAGGTAGCTCGACACAGGTGTCTAGCTAGGATTATAGTACTAGGCATGAAATCTCTCCTGTGGAATGACTTTAGATCCAATCAGACAGTTGTTTGTAGCCTCCAAGGTAATAGTGTGACACTTGTAATTATTGGGAATATCCTGCTATTGCATGGGAATCAAGACTCAGTACAGGGTAAGTGAAATTTATTCAGGGAAAATGCACTTACACAAGAGGTGGGTGACCACCACAGGTTCCAGCTCCAAAGATCCACCCAAGCTGTTCTTCATGACCCCACTGGAAGCAAGAGAGCACTGGGGTCCTGCCCTCCATCACATCTGTACCTCTGACCACTCCAAATGGGCGTGGGTGTAGGTGGAATAGATATCTCACTACATCCTACCAGACCTGTCATTGTCAGAATGTATAGGTTTTACAACTATGAACTATTTTAGGACTGTTGATTGCTCTCCTCCATTGGCAGCTTGCATAGCACCTTTGGATAGTATGGGAATTGGTCTTCTAGGTGGCTTCCAGCTTGATTCCAGCTTGATTACTCCACGTCCTGTGGCTGAAGTGTGTGGTGTCTTCAGGAGTAGGGTCAGTTTTTTGCAGGCAACCAAAGTGAATGGTAGTAGATTCTATTGCCTGGAATTTGTTGGAATCCCCAAACCAATACCTCAAAGGGAGCTTTCCCATGTCTGACATCAGGGGTTTTGTTAGAGAATCTGTTGTACTTGGGGAGGACTAATCACCCTGTGTGTCATAACTCCATGGAAACTATTTGCATGTGTGTTTTTAAGTATGCTCATAAAATAATGTTTCTCTATGGCATTTCTTAGTATCCTTAGTGTTATTTCCTTCTTCCCTCTCCCTCTCTATTGAAATCCCTCCTCCCTTCACTAGTGGAGGTTTTCTCCCTCCTCTCTCTCTCTCTCTTCTTCTCTCTCTCCCCCCCCTCTCTCTCTGTCCTTCCCTCCCTCTCCCTTTCTTCCTCCCCTCCCTATTCCTTCATCATCCTTTTCTACCTTTCTGGCTTCTGTGATTGCTTCAAGTTATTTAGTCAAGTCTAAAAATTCAGAGCTGTGATCAATATCCTTAGCAATTAGGAATACAAATTAAAGCTATTTTGAGATTTCATTTTGCCTCAGTCAGAATGACTAAAACCAAGAAAACAAGTGACAACAAATGCTAGTGAGGATTCCAGGAAAGAGGAATCCTGATTTGCTTTTGGTGGTTTTGTAAACCAATGTGGCTACTGTGGAAATCAGTGTGAGAATTCTCTAAAAGCTAAAAGTAGATCTACTGTGAGACCTAGCTGTCCACTTATTGGCATATGCCCAGAAGACTCGGTATCTTACTACACAGATCCTTATTCAGCCATGTTCATTGGTTCTCTCTTCATAATAGCTAGGAAATGGAAACAATCTAGATGTCCTTCAACTGATGAAAAAATAATGAAAATGTCATAGAAAGTAATGATTTCAGAGTGGAAACCTAAGGAAATAAGATGTGGTTCAGTGAAGCTGCATTATCCAAGACATTTCTGGAATGTCTTCTTTAAGAACTGCCTTCAGAGACAACCAAAAGCCTTAAAGGAAAACGTTCTGGTTTCTTGAAAAATGATTCAAAAGTGAGCATTACCTGGGATGAAACTTGTATTAAAGAGGCTGTTCCCTGTGCCTCATCCCAGTTCTATCAAGTCAGAATCTCTAGGGAAAGTTGCCTTTTAAAGAAACTCCCTGGATGATTCCTGGGACACTGAGTCTCTGCAGCTCTGCTTTGTACTTATTTACCTAAGTCAGTGTGGACCAAAGACTTAAGACTACAAAACTCAAAGCCACCTGAAAGGGCAGGGGGTTATCCCAGCAGTGCTGAAGAACACTTCCAAAAGGAGCTCCAGAGAGAGCTGGATAATAGGATGGGAGGGAGGCAGACAGACAGGAATGACATAGTAGTCAGAAGCATAACTCTTTGGCTGGCCTGGTTTTGGTGTGCTTGACAAATCACACTTCAAGTTAAAGGAGTTTCACTATATTTTCTTGTTAGAGGGAAAAGGCAAGGAAAGAAGAACTATTTATGTGTTGGTGAGATTGGGTATGACCTCAAAGTTCCTTATCTTACACTCTGTTCTTTCTATCCATCATTGAATGCTGAAAAGAACCCATAACATGTACATATGTTAACCAAATGGCATATCCTTAGTAGAAAGTTGCCTTGGATCTTTTTTAAAGGGAAGAGCTTTCTTAAACCAAAGTGGCTTTAAAAAAAATGGGTGAGCAGCTAAAGCATAGTGTATAAAGGCTTGACTCAAAATATCGGAGCGGGTCATTAGACACAGGTTTCACCTGTATCATTAAAGATGCTGTTTCGTGGGGCTGCTAATTGTATGCATATGTCTACATTTGTGCATGTGCATGGGGAGGCCAGAGGTTAGCATCAGATATTCCTCAGGAGCTATCTTGTTTTGTGAAGCATAGTTCTTCCCAGAGATGTGGGCTTGCTGTTTAGGCTAGGCTGGCTGGCCTAAGGGTCCCAGACATCTTCCTGTATCTCCTCCTCCTTGGACTTAAGAGTACAAGCACTGCCACAGCCAACTGAACTCAGATCTTCTTAATGTATGGCAAGTACTTTATTGACTAAGCTATGTGCCTAGCTCCAGTCTTTCATTTTTCTGGATGACAGTAAAACCATTAGCTGCTTTTGTTTATGTAATAATTCACTGATTTATCTTATTATACAAAATGATTTTTTTGTTGATGTGAATATACCATCTTTATTATGAAACTATTAAATAGCAGATGGCTCAGTTGGTAAAGGCAGTTCTCACCAAACCTAAGCACCCCAGGATCCATGAGGTGGAAAGAGAACTGACTCTGTCAAGGTTCCTCTTACTTCCACATTCATACAGAGACGAACGGATGGACGGACGGACACACACACACACACACACACACACACACACACACACTCTCACACACCCAGTTTTTTTCAGTGTTGGATATCATTAAGTATTTAAGAATAACAAAATAAGCTCCAGTTTTGAGGACCTACCATATACTAAGAACATGTTTGAATGTCTTCTGTATCTTACTTCATTGCCTCCTTGGAAGAAGATTGGTGTGTTAAAGATAGGTTCACTCCACTTTGTGTTGGAGTCACCTTTAAACTTACGGAAATCACATCGAAGAATTATAATCACCTTAAATAGGATAGTGACAGTCTTATAACCTCCATTTTTAAAAATCAGAAATAACACCTGTCATACATACTAAGTAAAAAGTAAGTTTACAGAATTTAATCTGCTTGAGCCAAGTATGTTGGCACACACTTGAAATCCCAGTCTTGCAAGATAGAAGAGGAAGTATCGGGAGTCTGAGAGCAGCCTGGGCAGCATGAGAACCTGTCTCAGAAAATTAAAGAGAAGGGGAAGTTTTCCATCTCTTCACCACTAAGTAGCAAGGTTCCATGTAATGGAGTACAATTTTATACAAGTCAGTAAATTGTCTAATTATATTTGATTGAAAGAAACTAAAGTACTTCATGCTCTGAATTAAAATAAGATCATTTTTCCATATCTGACATACTAATAATCCTGATTTCCATTGGCAAGACAGAAGATCTACACTTTATATGCTGATAATTAAGTTAGTAAGTGCTAAACATCTGCCAGTCTGCTTATTTTTTCTTCTCAAACTTGAATTTGAAACTATTTGACCTCATCTTCCCTCTCTTAGGTTTTCAAACAGTATAAAGTACACTTAATTATTACTTTTTGTCTTTCCAATTTTGTCATTGTAGGTTTTGGTTTCAGGGAATTGATTTGGCCATTTTTTTAAACTGTATTTTGGAGATGGCTGTGTACTGAGAGGATCTTGGCATCTTGCTCTATCAACCTTTGCCTTATTCCATTGTGACAAGGTCTCTCACCGAATCTGGCTCTAGGCTGGAGGACAGTGAGCTCTATCAACCCTCTTGTCTCCACCTGCTAAGTACTAAAGTTACTGGTGTGTGGCCACCCTGACTTTTCGTTTCTCGTCATAGATGCTAGGATTTAAACTTTGGTGCTCATGCTTCCATAGCAAGTGCCAGTTCCCACTGAGCCACCTCTCCAGCCCTCACAATTCTCTAATTCCCTTCTCCAAATAAGTCAGTGGTTGATGATAGGTCATTGGTTTACTTAAGCCTTCTACAGTTAAAAAGGAAATAAGGGATTTATCTCCCAGTATTGCATAACAGTTATTGTTGCCCCTTTGGGGTGGAATCCACTAGATTTACTGGAATCTGATGGTTATAGCAGTCATTTATTTATTCTTTCATGACATCTGACTGAAGAATATAGAGTTGCAGTGGGGGTGACAATTTTAGCCCTCCCTATCAGGTGTTCTGGGGTATTTTTAACTTTTCATAGGGAACAAAATACCACAAATAATTTTTTAATACAAAGAAACATACCTTTTCCCTTAAAACAGATTGTTTTCCCCATGTCTGTTTTTCTGGTTTTGAAATAATATTTTGACTACTGTGATCTTCCTTGCCTACCTTTTTCCTTCCCTTTTCCCTTCTGCCATTCCTTCTCTCACATCTCCCTCTCTGTCTTTGTAACCTTCTTTCTATCCTCTCAATAGCTTACTCTTTTTCTTCCTTTCTTTTTTCTTTCCTCTCAAGGGGCCAGGGGGCATCCTGTTTAGCTAGTGAGGCCAGTGCTGTGATGGCATCTACTGTGTGATAGCCACTCAATCCATTGGTGTGAAAGCAACAAGGACTTATTTTCTCCCTTTTGTAGGAAATAGCATTCCAACTGTTTTTTGACATCTTTAATTTTAGAGGTTTCCAATGATCAGCTCAGGGTCAAGTCTGCCTTCAAATATTTTAGTAAGACACAGAAAGAAAAATGAGACCCTAACTTGCTAGTCTCCTAATCTACACATCCCTGTTGATGAGCTAAAGCTTTATGAGTGTGAAATTTGGTATGGAAGCTTAGTCTGCTTGAGAACCTTTTATCCCATAATAGTTGTGGAATGTGAAGATTTGAATTTTCATGGGGGCACTGATATTTCTTGGCCCGACAATGGATTTCTTAAGGCCTTGTCATTTCAAATTGCCACGAGGTCTGGTTATTGCTGCACTAAACGTGTATATGAAGCTGCCTCCCAATGAACTTACTGCAGTGGTGCTAACTTGTCTTGACACTCTGGCTGACAGTTCTAGTTGCCCTTAACAAGATCTACTTTCTGTAGTCACAGCACGGGTTTTACAAAAGATTCAGCCTAAATTTCTGAAATGAATTTCTATTGACAGAAAATGTATTGGCTTTAAAAATTAAGAGGTTTGATTCTGTTTTGAATTGGTTATCAAATGAATCTGAGCACATGACATTTTAATACCATTTGTCTTTTCAAATAGATTTACCTTCTAATGCATGTGACGACAGGACTTTGCTCATCAGCTAGAACATACATTTCAGAGGAGTTGTTACCTAAAATATTATCACAAGGCATAAGAAAACCCACGATTTAAGTTGCCTTTCATGAACATAATTAAGAATTAATAAGCTAGTACCAGTGGCTAGTCTCCAGAATTTCCACTGTTTTGCCTTTTGTGACCTGTGTTATTAAAAGTCCATTATTTTTACAGACTTTATTAAATTGGATCTTATTAAAGCATTCTATATTTGCATTTGGTCTTTCATAATTCATTATTATTATGACATTTACTTTTTACCATCAGATCTGAAAACATATCATAAGCTACCCTTTTCTCTTGAAAGAAATGCTAATTTCAAACAGTCCTCTAATAGAAGAGAAAAGCTTTATCAGTTTTTTCATTTATTCCAGATCGTGTTAAGAATACTAATGCTAGACTTCAGTATGCTAATATCTCCGAGCTTTTTTGGCCAAAAGCTTAGAATTGTTGTTTTTTTTTTTTTTTTCTACACTAGGTACAAACTAGAAGACCGACTACTTCTAGAGGAGACACAATGCTCCAGCCTAGTTATTGACTCTAAGGACTTAGGAAAATGTTGCTAAAGCTATTTTTAAATGATGCTAGTCGGTTTACCTTTTTACCACACTATATTATTTATCCTACTTAAGAAATTCTTTCCTGGAAATTCTTTTATTTTCTCAGAGATTAGGTAGTACATCCTGTAATGTTTGAGACTTAAAAAGAATCACATGTTGTCATCCCTTGACAGCAATTAGGGTGTGCTTCCTTCTTTTATATATGACAGCCATTAAAGATTTGGTTGAAAACTCAACATAGTAAAAATTTCCATACTGATGTAAGTCAGGCTGTCTATTTAGTAAAGGCATCTCAGATCTTCTAATTTGTTTGAAACTTACTTTGGTTTTGTTTTGTTTCAGATTTCTGACAATGTGCAATAGACACTTTGGCAGTGTTATTGCACAGACCATTCGGACCCAAAAAACAGATCAGTTTCCACTTTTCCTGATTATCATGGGAAAGAGGTCATCTAATGAAGTGTTAAATGTGATACAAGGTAAATAAAATATACATCATGATGGGAATAAAGCTTTATATATGTGATAACCTTAACATTTTCCCACCAAAGCTGGCAGTATTTCTTGCTATTGATAAATGTCTTTAAATTGTAAAATATAAAACATCTTGGAGAGCATATTCAGGTACTATAAAAAAGGTTAAATATACTGTGTTGAAAAATCTGTCAGAATTACCTCTAAAATTGCATAACTCTTTGGACATAGAATAGTCAAGTTAATGTTCTGAAATGCTTAATTCCCTAAAACTAGCAATTAGGGAATAATCATTTGTCAAATGTGACATTTATTTCTGTTGATTTATAGCTGCAATATTAAAAGAATTGCTTATCTTTAATTATCTAGAAAATTCTATGACTATACATTGCAAATTGAATTTTTCACGTGTCAATTGTTCCTCCTTATTTGTGTGACTTCATCCTAAAATACAACCCTGAGGCAAAAGTCTGTGGAATTCCTATAAAATTAACCATAGTTTACATTTTCCTGTAAATATAGCCATACTTCACATTGTTTCTTTAAAAAAAAAAAAAAAAGGTAAGGTGAATGAATGGTAATGTTGTTAATACTAAAACATCCAAAACTTAAAAAAAAAAAAATGCTGTGTTCATGGGAAATCTTAAATAAAAACAGCAAGCACATCCACTCTGTGCTGCCAAATTTTTTCAAGTGTTCCAAGCTAAAGCTTGGGTATGGGGTCCTTCATTTCTGCCCCACTGAAGTCTGATAGGGGAGGGGGATCTGTGCATTCCAGTGCCTTTAAAGCCTAACCAAAACAAAAGCCCAGGTATTTTGTTTTCTCTATAACCAGAGCATTTAGTTTCCTAGGCAGTCTTAAAAAGACCTGCTGAGGGAACTGATTCCCGTGGGGTGAATAGAAAGTGAAGACATTTCTTTCTTGTTTTCTTTATCAGAGGTAATATTGTGATAGCTTGTGTTTTGCAAACTATGGGGCATGGACTCCAGAAGTCCTGGTTTCAGGAAATCTACAAGGTCACAATTATTGTCATTATTATAATAGATGGGGATTTTGTTTTACTTTTTGTTGTTTTTGTAGATTAGTTGTATTTTGCCCTTTTTTTATGTTAACACTTTACAGTAGTGACTCAATTGCAATGATTTCTGAAGCTGTTGTCATCTTAGTGTGAGTCAGCCTCTGACATAGATCATCATATGTTAGTCACTTCTTTGACATGCACTTACAGTAGAAAAGGAAAGGCTACTGAAGGGTAGATACCCTTGCAGAAGATAGCATTTCTCTTTTTAGAATTTTAGCCCTTTTATTAGGTGATTTATACCAATGTATTCGAATTGTCTCAAAGAAAATCATTTGTGTAGTTTCTTGAGCTAAAGTAGTTGCTTCTCTCCATCTTCCCTGAAATCATTTTTACTGCTTGACAGACAAATTGTGCTCATTTAGACTGGGCATTTGGCAAATATTTTCTATAAAATAAACAAAGTGAATTTATCACTTTGAAGTAAAAGAACTGGATATATTTGTTGCCAATGGTAAAATCTGAGTTTTCAATAAAAAAATATGTCCTCCACTGGAAGATAAACAGCATAAATACTTTCTGATGACATTAGTAGTGCTATTAACAAATGTGATTTTTTTTATTTCATGCAATATCATGTATCAGCATTCACAAGAAATACCTAACTTAGAGTGAAGTAATGTTTTCCAAAGGCATTGATTGGTAATAGAATAAATTTACACATGCAAAAAAGATCATTTCACAGATAATAGAGCTGGGTTCTGTTGAGTGCCCCTGTAATCTCTGCTACTGTAATGGCAGAGGCAGGAAGATCAAGAGTTCAAGGTGGGTCTGAATGATTTAGGGAGGCTATGGAGTTTTGAGAGAGGGGAGGAAAATAATTTTAGTGTAACAAAATACAGAAGTGTGTCTTTTGATACTTTGAAATTCTATGTGCTGCTAATTTGAAGAAACTAATCTTGTCAAACTGAGTATAGTATCAAAGAAATGTAAGTACAAGTATCTATTTAAATGTTTCTTCATTTTCTGACTAGAGGCAGAAGGCCACATATTCTTTGTAAATTTAAACCAATAAAGCACATTTCCACTAGTGTAATGTAGAAATAGATATAAAGCTATAATTGTTTTCTATTGATCCAGATACTGCAGAAATATGTGAAAATGATACTTCCATGCCATTCTTCTCACTAACCTTTTTCTTCTGGAATAAGGTTTGATTTTGTTTTAACAAGAATGTAACATTTTATAATGTGCACTGTTACTTTTAAAAGAATTGATATATATGTTGTAAATGCTTATTTTAATTTCTCTTTAATTTTTGTATTACATTTACTTGTTCTCTGAGTGTCTTCTCTTCTCTTCCATGGGCTGAACTGGGGTTATCAGACTTAGTACTAGCACCTTTACCCACTGAACAATTTTGCTCGCCCCCCCTTTTTTTTTTTTTTTTGATTTTACGAGACAGGGTTTCTCTGTATTGTTTTGGAGGCTGTCGGTCCAGCCCGGCCTCGAACTCACAGAGATCCGCCTGCCTCTGTCTCCTGAGTGCTGGGATTAAAGGCGTGCGCCACCACCGCCCGGCCTCTCGCCCCTTTTTTAAAGTTTCTAATAGAGTAAATATTAGTAGCTATGGTAGTTTGAGAAATCCCTGTCACAGGCTTAGGTGTTTGAAGTTGGTGTCCAATTGGTGGGCTGTTTGAAGAGGCTTGTAGATCTTTAGGAAGTATGTTACCACCTGGCATATAAAAGTATTTTCAATACTACCATTTCAGTCTGTAATTTCTAATAATTTTATAACTTGAAGTTATATAAATTTTACATAAAGCTTTGAATCTCTTCTGTCTAATTAGGTAATACAACAGTGGATGAGTTAATGATGAGACTCATGGCTGCAATGGAGATTTTCTCAGCCCAACAACAGGAAGACATAAAGGATGAGGTAAGAGGTGAAATGGAGTTTTCATAAGAGGTTGGTGAGGTGCTTTGTCATTGGTGATGAGTGACTGTACCACGACTGATAGATAAAAATGTAAAGATGCCATTGTAGATTTGTCAAGGTCCCTTTTGGCATCAATGTGACTCTTTGGTCTTTTCTTACTATGATTTCAAGTTCTAAAGATTTATTTAAATTTATGGTTTGTTTACTAGATTTAGGGTGCTGGGCAGTTCATTTTGCAAGAACATAATTAGTGGCTTGTTTGCAAACTTTGGTTCAGGATCTTCTGCTTACCATATAGGTTTTTATACAGGTGTAGTAGAAGGCACTATGCTGAGGACTGGTTTTGATAGATATTGTCAACTTTGGGTTTGATATGGAGTACATAAAGGAATAGCTTCATTTCTTTCTTTACTGTGGTCTCCTGCTGCTACCTCTAGATCATCAAAAGCTTTGTAGACCATGGATACGGAAGGTCAAATACAAGACATTCCAACCTAGGTTGGCATGATAACTTTTTAATGAGAAAATTGAGGGTCAGAGTTCAGTAAGTTTACCCAGAGTCCTCTAGCCAATGGCTGTTTTAACAATCCCTTAATCATTAACACTTGATCAATCAAGAAATTTCTGTGTTAAGAAAATGAAGCAGATACTAGCATTTGTTAATTTGAAGTGCTAAGCTTATGGGTCTTTGTAAACTTATGCTTAATTTTTGTTTTTAAGTTTTCTATAGAACAGCAAAGGGAGAAGATAATTCTAAGCAATGCAAGTGTCTAGGTACTATGTGTGTTTTCAGTAGAATACTGTTATTGAAAATGTGGAACAGTAGACAATTTCAATATAAACCTATACTAGTGTGTTTTGCTTTGTTTATTTAGTTCTGTCTTCCATTCATTTAACAGGGTTTGTTTTTGTTTGTTTGTTTGCTTTGGTTTACGTTGGGGTGGGGAAGCAATTGGTTGTTTCATTTAAGTGTGTGCTTGTTTGTTTTGAGATGGGGTCTCCCCTATGTAGGCTTGGCTTTCTGTAATTCACAATGCAGACCAGACTGAGTTGGAACTCACTCTGTAGGTCATATGTTTCCTTGGTATCTTCCATCTCCTTTGGCTCTTAACAATCTTTCCACTTCCTCTTCCTCAGAGTTCCCTGAACCCTGAGGGGAGAGATTTAATGCATATATCTTGTTTAGGACTGAGTCTTCTAAGGTTTCTCACTCTATGATTCTGCTGTTTTTATTGTCATAGGCTTTATTAATGGATTTATTCATATCCTGCTTAAGGTATTAAACATACTCATGATAGCTGTTTTGAAGTCCTTGTCTTGTACTTAAGCTGTGCTACATTTCTCAGGGAGTACTGTAGTATTCTTACTGGGTTCTCATGGGCAGGTGTTACTTTGGCTGTTACTGGTTGTATTTTTTTTTTTACACTGATGTCTAGGCATCTGGGTTGAGTCAATTGTAATTCAAGGTGTTGTTATATGACCTTGTCTCTGTTGGATGAGTAGTCTATTTCTTTTGCCCTCTCTGGATCTTAGAATGTGGTGAGTGTGGGTTGTCCAATAAGGAGTACTTCTGGTTCCTTGCACTGTGTGGCACCGTGGGTACAGGGTAGAACATGTTTCTAGTTATTTGGGACTGACAGGAAGGAATTGGGATGGGCTAGAAGGGAGGGAGCTAAGTGAGAGGGTTTCTAGGAAGGAGGAAAACTGGGTCCTTCCGTAGGCTCTGCACATTCTTCAATGAGTGGAGTTAGGGGAGGACAGGCTGCTGCAGATGGTCTGCTACAGGACTAGGGATGAAATTGAAGAATTTGCAGTGGAGGACAGGAAATGAGAATGAAGTTCACCTACCTGATTGATTCCCATGCTGGTGGCATGACCAGCAAGCAGATCATAACTCAGTTTTATTCACACTTACTTCACATTTCATAGAATCACTTGATTTTGACTTTCATATTTTCACATTATTGTTAAAACTTTCATTCTTTTTTTCTTTCTTGAATTAGTTGGATTCCTAGTTACCCAAAATTGGTTATGACCCAAATATGACTTATTGAACCACAAAAGTGTTTATAAATGCTACAAACCACTGTGACATAGTTCAAACTACTTCACCATTAGTATAAACATTATATAAGAACAATTTTGCTAATATAAAAATTACCAATGCAGCTGACTTCATGCTAATTGCTATAAAAAGTTGCTTAATAAAAGGCTGGAGATGTGGCTCAGCTGTTAAGAGCACTGACTGATCTTCCAGAGGACCTGTGTTCAATTCCCAAATTCCCAACAGTGACATGGTGACTCACAACCATCTGTACTGAGATCTGGTGCCTTCTTCTGGTATGCAGGTATACCTAATAAATAAAATCTTATTAAAAAGTTGATTAATTAATAGCATGTGTGAAAATTGATTTTACAATGTTTCTGTTGTGACATTTTCTTATTAAAGGACAAATTATTAATTAATTAATTTATTTATTTATTTATTTATTTTGGTTTTACAAGACAGGGTTTCTCTGTATTGTTTTGGAGGCTGTCGGTCCAGCCCAACCTCAAACTCACAGAGATCCGCCTGCCTCTGCCTCCTGAGTGCTGGAATTAAAGGCGTGTGCCACCACCACCTGGCCTAATTTTTTAATTTTTATATTAAGGATTTACTTCTTTATTTTTCTCAGAGCAAAATAGAAATCATATCCTTAAAAAAAAAAACAATTACTGATAAAAGCAGAGAAATTACCAAACACCAAAGGGGAAATTGTCTACAATAATTTCTTGAAATAAAAAAATGCATGTAAATCTTTGTATTACTAATGAAACATTGCTATTGTTTGAGTACTTAACAGGTTCATGTATTTGAAAGGCCTGGTTTCCTAAAGAGATTAGCTCAATAATCCTTAACTTCACCAGTAGACTAAATCATTGATTAATTCATAGTTGAGTGGGCTTTTAGGAGTAAGAGCTTCATTGGAAGGATATCAGTCATCATGTGAATATCTTTGAAGAATGTATCTGGTCCCTGACTTTGTCTCTGCCTCCTGCTTGCAATGAGAAGAGCCACACTATACTATGCATGCCCCTGCCATGATGATCTGCCTTATTGTACACTAGCCAAAAACAAGACCAAGTAACTACAGACTGAACTCATGAGCCTGAAAACTTTCTTCCTCCATATTGTTTCTAGGTTATTTTGCAACACCAGTGAAAAACTAACATGGAAAGTGGTACTGAGAAATGAGATCATAACTATGATTGTGTACAACTTTGCGGTTTAGAAATCTTTGGAACTAGTTATGCAAGGAATTTAGAGAAGTTGGGAAAAGCAGGCTGGAAAAGCCAGAGTGTAATTAATAGTTATCATATGAGCTTGAAATACCAGAATGCTGATAGAAATTTAGTTAGTAAAGGCTGTACTAATGAGATTACAAATATTGAGAATTAGACTAAAGCTGCTTTTATTATACTCTGACAAAGAACCTGTATACATGCCCGTGCCTAAAATTGTGGTAAGTTGACTTGGATACCCAACTAACTAACATGGTAGAGGAAACCTCAGGCTACCCCACCATGGATATTGCTAGCTTCTTTAGACAAATCTGTATTGAAAACCACAAGGGAAAGCAAAACAGAAGGATTTGAAAAACTGCCATTTGGCTAGAAAAGGAACATATTTGAAGTTGGGGCCAAAGAAGGTGTGGTTGCTTAACAAGATTAGTATCTCTGAGAAGATGCCAAGGATGTTGCATCCGACAATAGCAAAGATGCCTTGAAGGCATCTCAGGCATTGGCCATAATCCACCCATAGGAAGCTCAAGGATGTAAGGGTACAAATTTACTTTAAAAACTTTGCTTTGAGAGAGAACTCCAGAGTTTCTGGGAATCTTCACGATGTTTCCAAGTGTTCAACCATCTAGGTACTCAGAGATCAATGCCTCAGTGAACCACTGGGCCCAGATACTGCTCAAGCTGACAGCAGACCTCATTTCACTTTGCTGGTGTCTTTCAGGCACGGAGAATTCAGGTGTTGTAGGGTACTGTGTGACAACAGTTGGAATCCCCAGGTAGTTCCTGAAAGGGTAATGTGTAAAGCTGTGAGAGAGGAAACATTTCAGTGGAAACCTCAGGAAATTAGAAATGTTGAGAGTTTGGAACATTTGCTGAGGAGAGCAAGGAGCAGTAAGCAAGCCATATGGGCTGTAGCTAGCCAGGCCAAAGAGGCAAAGCTGCTCAAATCTTTAGAGTACACACACTACTGTGTGTGTCCTATTGGCTGGACATGAAGATGCAGGTTTTAATGTTTTCCTTGCTGGGTTTGAGGGTTTGTTTTTTGTTGTTGTTTGTTTATTTTTTTATCCAGTCTTTCCTCACCATTCTTATATGTCTCATCTTGGGAATAGGAATGCTTACTGAGTTATATTATTTTGGAAATATATATAGCTTGTGGTTGGCTTTATCTAAGTCTACTTACAGCTGAGAATTTGTCATGAGTCTCAGAAGTTCTGGGCTTGAACATTTGAGCAGAGCTTACACTGCTAAGAACTGGAGACTCCTGGAGATAGACTGATTGCATTTTGTAATGGGACATGGATATGAGCCTTTGTAGGCCAGGAATAAAATCTTACAGTTTGGATATGAAGTGTCTCCCCAAAAGGCTTGCTGTTGTTGAAGGCTTAGTCCCAGAATGTATTGCTGTTGGGAAGTGATTAGATCATAAATTCTTTAACTTCACCAATCAATGGGTATCCCATTAGTAAGTTCTTAACTGAATGAGCTAGTAGGAGGTGAAGTCTTAAGGAAAGAATGAAGGAAGTCTTTGGAGGCATGCCTACTGTTTGAATTTTTGGTCCACAGTTGGTGGAACTCTTAGGGAAGGGTTATAGGTGTGGCCTTGGTGGAAAAGGTGTGTCACTGGGTGCCAGTTTTGATGTTTGAAAAGACTCAACCCGTTCCCAATTAGCTCTCTCTGCCTCATGCTTGTGGATCAAGATGTAAGTTCTCAGCTACTGCTCCAGAGCCATGCCTCCCTGCCTACCTCCATGCTCAGTGCCATGATGAATTCTAACCCTCTGAAACTATAAACCCACAAGAAACTTTTCTATAATTTGCCTTGATTATGTTATCTTACCACCGCAACAGAAAAGAAACTAAGACCAGTTTTTTCCTTGGGCATTTTGCTACCAGCAACAAAACTAATGCAACTACCAAGTTAACAACAAAAATGCAGCCACAACTTAATTTTCCAAAAAGAGCAATAGAACAAATATTGATTATTCTAATATTATTCACATTAGCCAACAAAAATGGAAAGTATTCAAGTGTCCATCACTGTAAATGAGTAGGCAAAATGTGATATATATATCCAATAAAATATCATTTGGCCATAAAAAATCACTATTTTCAAAATATGTGATGGATTAATAAATATTAAAACATTATGCTCCAAAAAAAATATCAGAAAAGCCAGTGGTGGTGGCCCACATCTTTAATCTCAGCACTTGGGAGGTAGAGGTAGGTGGATCTCTGAGTCTACAGCAGGGAAGCCTACAGACATAAAAAACAGTAGGTGTGTTAGTTACTTTTCTGTTGCTGTGGTAAAATACTATGAGCAAAACAATATGTATCAGAAAGAGTTTATTTTGGCTTACCCTTCCAGAGGCCTAAGAGTTCATCATGGCAGGAAGGTTATAGCAGCAACCCCCAGAATTAGCAGGAGCAAGAAACTGAAAGATCACATCTTCAGCCACAATCAAGAAGTAGAGAGAACAAACTAAAAATAGACTGAAATTATGAAATCTTAAAAATCAACTCCTAGTGGCCAGCTCCCTCAAGTGAGACTTAGCCCCGAAACCTCCCTAAAGAGCACTGCCAGCTGGGGATCAACAGTTCAGATGCACAAGCCTATGGAAGACCACCACAGTAGGTTAGCCAGCACTTAAGAATGTGGGAGAATTTAGGGCAAGGGTTATGCAGATAAGAGGGTGATAACTAAAAGATATGTGGTTTCTTTTTCAGGTGATAGAAATGACTGTGGTAATGACAGAAAATATCTGTGAATGTATCAAAAAGCATTGAATTGTACATTTTATTTTTGGTTGTGAGCCTAGCCTTTAAAGGCTGAGCCATTTCTCCAGCCCGGAATTGTACATTTTAAATGAATGGATTGTATAGTATGTGAATTACATATTAATAAATACTACTTTCAAAAAGCTGTGTTTAGGGAGATTGCTGAGGGAAGGTTGTAGCTATTCAAATGAAAAAGATCCATTATCTGCTGAACTTAATAACTAGTTAGAATATACTGTTGAGTAAAATAATGAAGCATTTCTTTCTGGCAGACCACTTAAAACAATAGAAAGTCGGTAGCATCCCTTCTCAGCTAATTATGCTAAGTACCAAAGGCATGGGACTAAAGGATCACATAGAACCCAGTAATCTATGTTTCCACAAGCTGTTCATGTGGTTCTTATGCTGGTCCACTGATCTAAGAGATTTGTATGCTCAAGCCTGTAATGACACATGAGATACACATCCTTTACAATACACTTAACAATAGTGAAAATACTTGGGATGTCTTTACATCTTATGTCTCATCTGTGTAATCTGGAGTATTTAAGACTTTAAAGCAGAAAGCATAGTTGTAATTTTTTTAGAGTAAAATGTAAAGATTTCTTGCAACAAATTAAACTGGAGAGCATAGCTTTCATCATACACAGCTTGATATCCAAAACTTTGATAATTTTTGTCTATTGTTCATTGAAAGAAATGAATGATATGTTTAAATTCCCACACAAGGTTATAACCTAGTATAAAGAAATACTCTATTCTGTAAGAACTAAAGAATAAAGTCATTGGCTGGGCGGTGGTGGCCCACGCCTTTAATCCCAGCACTCGGGAGGCAGAGGCAGGCAGATCTCTGTGAGTTCGAGGCCGGGCTGGACCAACAGCCTCCAAAACAATACAGAGAAACCCTGTCTCGTAAAAACCAAAAAAAAAAAAAAAGAATAAAGTCATTAATCTACTCACCACAATCTCCCATGACTAAAAAGCCTTTCATTTTGAGTCTGATAAGCTCATTGATATGGAATGTGACAATTTACAGTGGCATTTTATGAGCAATCTCTTTATTGGTGTCTTTGTTTGTTTGAAAAATATATATCTGAAAAGACTAACAGGCATTTGTTTCAGTTCTTCATATTTTCAGACTGAGACTTTCTGATTTATTTGAAATAAAGAAGAGAATATAAAAATGTTATAAATAATATAGACTTCCAATCTTATAGTAAACTATTAGTATCACTGTAAACAAAGGACATAAGTATAGGACCTGGAGAAGTGACTCAGCAGTTAAGAGCACTTGCTGCTCTTTACGAGGATCTGAATTTGATTCCCTACATGGCAGCTCATAAGCACCTATAACTCCAGGGCATCTGATATCCTCTTCTGGCCTCCATAGGCACCAGACATGCACATGGCCCATAGACATACATGAACATAAGGTACTCCTACCCAGAAAATAAAAATAATCTTTTTTTTAAGAAGATAAAGGATAGGTATGTTCATGGTTCTTAACATGTGGACCACAATCATTTGGGGTTGCATATCAGATATTTTCATTTCAGTGTGTAATGGAAGCAAAATTATAGTTATGAAGTAAAATAAAATCATTTTATGTTTGAGAGTCATCACAATATGAGGAACTGTATTAAAGGGTTGCAGGAAGGTTGAGAACCACTGGACTATGGCTATATATGCAGTGGCTTACATTCATTAAAGTATGCAATATATTCTGTAATATATAACATAGAAGAGTCAGACGATGCCAAAAACAATTTTAATAAAATAAAGTACCGTTTCTCTGAATAGAATGGAACTTTCTGACCATAGCAATGATTATGAAAAAAACACTAGTAACAACATGTGCAGTGTTAGAACACTGAAAGCTTTTTCCCTAAGGGCAAGAAAAGATAAGAATGCCTGTTAAAACACCATTACTTATGGTGTTAGAATTTTGAGCCAGAATAACTAGGCAAGAGACAAAAATATGCCATCTCCATGGGAAAAGAATCCAAATGAGCCTTATTCATTAAAGATAAGATCTTTAAAATTCCATTCCAAAAAGAAAAGGCAAAACAACAAATGGATCAGCTAGCATTGAACAGTATAAAATCAACACATGAGAACCTGATACAATTCTGTACACTTGCAGTAAAGAATGAATTTATCAGTGAAGACCACACCTTGTACACTGAAATCTACAAACCTTATAAAAGAAATTAGGAAAATATAGATTAATAGAAATTTTTTCCACAGAGTAGAATTTAATAAAAAACTTACTGATATAAATTGTATACCCACAGATTCAGTGCAATTTCTATAAAGATCTTGAAAGTGTTTTTATTGAAATAGAAAATTTTGTCAGATTTTAATACTGAGTTTCAAAGGACCTCAAATAGCAAAAGAAATCTCGAAAGAGATCAAAATGTAAAGAGTTAAACTTCCTTAGTTCAAAATGTAATTTAAGGGTACACTAGCAAGACAGTACATAGGTTTTAAGAATAGCCTGATACCAATGGAATTAAGTAGAGACCAAAAATAAATTCTCAGGAGAGACAGTTGATCTCCAAGGATGCCAGGTCATTCACTAGGAAAGGAGCAATCAGCTCAACATTGGCTCTGGGGAAAGTAGATATCCAGATGCCAAAGAAGATTGATACTATCGTTTTCACCATTTTTACTATACAAGAGTGAATCAAGAGTGAAAGAACTAACGCATTGCACTTAGAGGAATTGGCTCTCTCCTATATTTCTTAAGAATTATACCAAAAACGTGGGAAACAGAAAAGTAGCTTGGACTATACCACTATTAAATGTTAAGGTGTACTTATAACCTTTGAGCTCGGGAGATAGGCAAGAGGACTACCACAAATTTGAGGTCAGCCTGGGCTCTAGCATGACTGAATGCTTATGATAATTTCATTTTTCTCTACTCTCACACAGTTCAGGATCCCCTGCCTAAGGATTTGTGGGCTATCAGTGGGTCTTCCCACCTCCGTTAGCTCAGTTATGATAGTCTTCCAAAGACTTGCAAGCCCTCAGGCCAACCTGTTATAGACAGTGCCTCCCTGAGAAGCTCTTCCCAGGTGCCTTTAGACTGTCAAGGTGACAATTAAAGCTAGCCATCACCCCTGAAATTTGAGTTGTTACAGCACATGCTGGACACTCTTGTAATCCAACAAAGCAGAAAATACTCAAGCTTCGTGAGCTTTAATCCTGAGCAGCTGAGCAGTGTGTTCCTTGGTGTTAAGAGTCAAAACTCTTCACCTCTTATAGAAGCAAGAGTCTACCTTAAACAAGTGACTAAATGTGTGCCTTTGGGTTTGATCAGGTTTGTTTGTTTTCAGAGATGAGGTCTCACTGTGTTGCCAAGGCTGGGTTCAAACTCACCATAGTCCTCCTGCTTCAGCCTCTCATGTGGTGGGATCACAGGTTTATACCACCATACCTAGTTGTGAATGCATCTAGTATCTGCTTTTCTAAGTATTATATTTTCCATAAATAGCCTCATCTAGCTGTCAAAATCCTAAGAAGTTGCTAATGTCACTGTTTTACTGAAGAAAGCACTGTTGTATATATAGAGAGGTTAAGTAATTTACCAGATGTCCTACAGCTGCTCACAGCCACATTACACATTTTCTTTGCATACATCATCATCTCTTGTGACACTAACATATCCTTGTATTCATGAACTAAATTGAATCATTGCTCTTACCAAGATTCAATAAATCAGCATGGACTAACCTGGGTAGACCAGACATTCCTAGATTCCCAAATATCTTAGTCAGTTGAACAGAATAAAATAAAAACTTGTCTTACTGTCTGCTTTTTGTGCATGAAATAACACTCACTGCTTTTTTTAAAATTACATCCACACCCTCTTTGTTTACATTTGTTGCTCTTAAAATGCCTGCTGATGATGGATCAGTTCATCCGTTTCTGACACCTCAGAGTAGAAGTTAATAATTGTCATAGATGAGACTAATGTAAAGAGATTAGTGAGTCAACATTGGCATCACACTTCAGCACACCTGTTCAGAGCCAGTGCTCCACGTTTTCTCCTCTGCTGCCTGAGGTGGAGTCTTCTTCATGGATTACAGTAACACTTTTTGACAAGTTTAGACTGGGTGGAACTATGTGTAATGACAGAGCACAATTGATAATATCTCAGTAATGCATTCTTTTTTATTTAGGCTGTCACCATCTATCACCATAAAAGCATTCATTGTTAAATTGCTGGCCCAACCTGTCCACTTTTTTCTTTGAGTAACAGTAAGACCAAATGAAGTATATGTGTACTTTTCTGGTCATGAGATGGTGACTGGCTGTGAGGCAGTGTGTCTGGTTACTTATTTCCTTTTATATTGCATTGGTTTTTGTGTGTTGTTTTGGTTTGGTTTTTGGTTTGGACTTTTAAGATTTATTTTTCTTATGTTTAATTGTGTGTATATGTGTGTGCCTGCATATGGATACATACACGTGAATGCTGGTACTGATTGAGGCAGGAGCTCCTGGAGCTTTTAGCTACTAAGCAAGTCACAATATAACATGGTTTTAAAACTCAACAAAACTTAAAATTGAAATCATTGTTACATGGCTCTTTTGATTTTCCCAATGTCAGCCTAATTGACACTTCAAAGAAATATTAATGGAAATATTTTCTCTCTATATATATAAATCTTTTAAAGAGAATTATACAATTTTTTCTTTATATTGTACATTAACCTAAACCTAAGGTTAATATATCCCCTAAGAATCCTTTATGTCCTTATATGACCATGTTTATGAGAAGGAATTTGGGGGCAGGAATACCTATAAACCCAGGACTCAAGAATCAGGCAGGAGAATCCTCAGCTTGAAGCCATCATGAGCTACAAAGCAAAACCCTGTGTTCTAAAACCAAACAAGCAGATAAATAATCATTATAGTCAGGAATTTCTCTAAAGAGGCACATTTTGGTTTAGTTAGAAAAGACTTGATGAGTGTAGGTAAACAGAGAATACATTGAAATGTTTGGGGAAGCATGAGAAAAAAACAAAAAGAAGAATTTGAATTCATCCAAAGCTACAAATTTGTGTAATAAGCAAGTCAACTAAGAGACTCTGTAGCTGGCAACTACAATTTTTACTGTTACTTTTACTTCTGCAAATCAATCTCAATCTCTCTCTCTCTCTCTCTCTCTCTCTCTCTCTCTCTCTCTCTCTCTCTCTCTCTCTCTCTCTCTCTTTCCCTCCCCTCCCCTCTCCTCTCCTCTCCTCCCCTCTCCTCTCCTCTCCTCCCCTCTCCCCTCTCCTCTCCTCTCCTCCCTCCCCTCCCTTCCCTCCCCTCCCCTCCCCTTCCGTCCTCTCCTCTCCTCTCCTCTCCTCTCTATATAGACTAAGCTAGTCTGGAACTCATAGAAAGCTGCCTGCCTCAGCTGTGCTGGGATTAAAGGCATGTGACTTTTTCTACTTTTTGCCTACTAATTTTTATTCACAAAGTTTGCTTTGATTCCAGTTGCTTCATCCAATTAACTATCCTTCCAAGAAACAAGCATTTGCGGTATAGTATGAAAACACAGCAATGCTCGTAAACATAAGACATAAAGAAACAAAAAGTCACCTTAGTTTCAAAGGACGGTTCATTGATTTCCAGCCGGTGAACAGGCATTAATTTGTTTTGAGCACTAAATTTCTCAGGGACCTGCTTGCTATGTGCCCACAATATACTCAACACTGGTACCAATAAGGATGATACAACCCTTTAGATATTTATGGTATACAAATAATTCTAGTAAAAAACAACATAATTTCCATGATGCAGATATATGTAGAACATTGACATAGAAATAGTGATAGTGGTTACATGACTAGATACATGTGTTAGAATTCACAGAACTATATCCCATATAATTCATTTTGTTGTATGTTCATTTAAAAATAAAACTTTTCAAAAGAAAAAAGCCGTTCATAGAACAGACTTTAAAATCAGTCTTAATAAAATTGTAGTATCTTTCATTAACTATGGGGCACCTATTAGAACAGCATTGTAGGAATACCAGTACATGGTCTTTAGTTAGCAGTGCATAAATGTTATCTATTATTTTTATCCTAGACTGAACTGAAAAAAGTTAGAATTGGTGTAGTATTATCTCATCATTCTACAGAAGAAACAGCCATTATGTTACTAACCCAAGATCACTTATAGTCAGCCTTGTTGTTATTTATTGACTTAGTGTTATTTTCTCTTAAATAATTATCTTGTGGTGGGACGGCTAATGGGTAAAGGGAATTTGGAGAGAAGCCTTTTCAAATGATTTTGCATTCTGCCCCCCCTTTTTTAAATTTATTTTACATCCTGACTGCAATTTACCCTCCCTTCTCTCTTCCCAGTCCCTCCCCCCACCTCCTCTCTGCTTCCCTCCCCCTGGTTCACTTCTCTATTTCTATTCAAAAAAGGCCAGGCCTCTATAAAACACATACCATTATTAAGATTTTGTTTTAAGACAGGGTCTCAAGAGTCCCAGGTTGGACCAAGTGGTGATGCTTGCCTTTAATCCCAGCACTTGGGAGGCAGAGGCAGGCGAATCTCTGTCAATTGGAGTTCAATCTGCACTGCAGAGTTAGAGCCAGGAGAGGCTCCAATGCTACACAGAGAAACTGTATCTTGAAAAACAAAAACAAAAAACAAAAAAAAAAAACAAAAGAGTCCCAAATAGTCCTGGGGGATTCAAATCAGAGCTTGGTGCATGTAAAACAGTGTTCTGCCAGATGAGCTACATTCCACCCCTGGTTTTAAGATTTTGTTTGGTTGGGTTAGGCTTTGGTTTTCAGTGCCACCAAAGCCACACACATTACGGACAAGTGATCTACCACTAAGTTCCTCACCAGCACATATCATTTTGTTTTTCAGTAGCATTTTGCCTAGATTTGATTATACTGTTGTAGCCCATATGAAGGATTTGTCCTGAGGAAAAAAAATAAGCTAAAACAATTGCTGATAAAGTACAAAGAATACAAAGAATACAGTCTGTGAAGTTTCTTCACTGAAAATGCTCCAGGGATATTTGAAACAAAGAACATGTATTTTGTTGTCTTAACTAGTTTATTCACATAAAGCAGTAGAAATATTCAACTTTACAACCAACCTGAATTATTTGTGAACATCTCTTATGTAGGAAGGGGATAAAGCCTTCTATACAAGTTTTAATCCAATGATCAATTTGAGTGTATGCCTATAAGTATCCCATTACTGTTTACTAGGAGATTGAACTGTAGAATTTCACTTCATAAGTCAAGACCAGTCAACCATGGAAAACAAACCATCATGTACTTAAGAGCACTTTTACATTTGCTTTTCAAAATAACATCTTTCTGTCAAGGAAAGATCTAACATAAGAAACTACCCATTACACATCCATGTGCTTTTTTTTTTCTCTCCTATATTCCAGTTCAGGAAAATTCTTTCAGTGCTTTCCATGTGAATCCCAGGCCAAGCTAGTCCGGATAGCAGCATTTCTGCTATCAGGGAACTTGCCGTTTGTAAAAATGAAATCTCAGTGGCTGAAGCAATGAAGAAAATGATACAAATGACAAGCCTTGTTCAAGTGGGACAGGAGATTGATGAGAGTTGGAAATGCATGTGGGCCAGAAGAACAAACAGCAATGCAGTTTGAATTGTTCTGAGTAAATACTCTTGCTTAGAAGGCGCTCATTGTCACATGAGATGTGGCTGAAGGTTACTTAGTAAGCTATGGTGTCAAATTGCCTGAATTCAAATGCTGTGTCACCTAGCAAACCCTGAATCTTGAGAAAAACCACACCAACTTTTTATGCCTCCGTTTTATTTTTAAAAGACATATTTTATTTTATTTTATGCGTAGCAATGATTCTTTTGCATCTGTGTGTGTACATGCCATAGACAGAAGTGGCATCAGATCTTTTGGAACTGGAGTCACAAACAGTTGTGAGCCACCAAGTGGGTGCTTAGAACTGAATCTGGAACCTCTGGAGAGGACTCTTAACCTCTAAGCCATCTCTCTAATCCCTGTGCTCCCTTTTTACAAATTTATGTTGTGTGGGGGTGCTTGATCGTCATGTAAGTCTGTGTACCACATGCATGCCTAGTGCTCATGAAGGCTAGAAGAGGACATCCCATCCCCTAGGACTAGAATTACAGGTGACGATAAGCCACCATGTAGGTGTTTGGGAATCAAACCCAGGATCTCTGAAAGAACAACAGGTACTCTTAACTATGGAGTCATCTCTCCAGCCTCTTGTTCCTCTCTCTTTAATGTCTGTTTGTAACTACTTGTAGGGCTATCTTGAAAGTTATATTAGTTACTACTTATAAGTACTTAGATTGGTATCTGTTCAGTATCCAAGAACTATTTTCTGTAGTAATGATGCTATAAACTGAGTTTGAAAGAGTGAATGGGAAATAACAATTTGAAGAACATTTCACAATAAGATGCAGCTTATAGATTTTGCATGACTTGATGCAGATGGAGAAGAAGTATTGATAATTCAGTAAGAGAAGAAGCAGTTGTCCATAGGAAGGACTAGGGGTACGGTAGGGTACATTTTTTCATAGAGTGCACATCTGTATTTTGGTAGAATTTGGACTTTAAATAGTAAATGCTGTTTTTTTAATCAAGTAATTTATACCATTTGGATTTAGGAAGCTGATGTCTGTAACATTTGAACACTTTCTGTGTTTAATCTTAACAATAATGTTATAATTTATCAGCTTTGTTTTTAAGTACATTGATTTTCAAAGTGTAGTTCACTGAACACATTTATTGCAAGTACAGATTTTAGGCTTTTGTGTTGGAAATTCTGCTAGTGTACCAGAGAGTATTCTGTCCTTTATAGTTTTCATATATAAGAAGTGATTTCCATGTTGTCTTAAAATGTGAGGACAGGAGGGTAGTGGCAAGAACATAGGTGTTTGAAGTGGACAAGCACAACTTCTCAGCAGGGCAACTACACAGCCAGTTTCTGTCTCGGTTTATTTGTCAGGAAATAGTAATGCTCTTTTGTGGTATTGTGGTAATAAAAAGAAACATTTGTAAACTTACTAGCCTATAATTGGCATTCATATATGTTGCTTCCTTCCTCAGCTTATAACTAGTGAAAAAAGGGAGGGGTCTTAGCAGTCTTGTCTCCAGTTTCTAACAAAAGGCTAATGTCAATTAGGTGTGTACCTGGGGTTTTATAAAAGTGCCACAACATAATATGTATGAACGCCTGCTTATTATGTTTTTGCTTTATGGAGGGAGGGCAGGCATGAGTACATGTGTATGTGTTTGGGATGTGGAGACTGGGTGTGGTATGTGTATTTGGTGCATGCACATGAGTATGCTGGTATGTGGGTCTTTTTTTGTGCTTGTGTGAAGAGCAGAGCAAGACATTGTCTTTATCACTCTCTGTATTATTATCTTGAGACAAGGTCTCTCTCACTAAACCACTTCACCCTTTTGGCTAGGCTGACCAGCCAGCGAGCTCTTAGGATCCTGTTGTCTCTGCCCCCCCCCCAATGCCTGGATTATACAGATAGATAGGTATAGACAGACAGGTGATGGTAGCCTAATGTTCATTTGTTGTTTCTTGGCATTTTTAGAATCTATCAGGTATCAGACATTGTGTAGGACTAAAGACACAGATGAAAAAGGCAAAGTCTCTTCAACTTGTTTATAGCCTGAAGAAAGAAGTATTCATATTACTAGATGAGAAAAATTATTAAGCTGGAGCTAAGTATCCCTTCATTATCTCTATGAAGAGTTCATTTGTAATCAAATGAACAAAGTCCATATTTTATATTCCTGTTAATTTGTGTAGTAGAAATTAACAGATTCTTTACACCCAGAAGAATAATTCTGTGATTGTATTTTATGCTAACTTAAGGAATATATTTGCATCTTTTTGGGAAAAGAATGCAGATTCAAGAGAAGTAAAGCAGAAAGACCTCTTAAGTTAGGTACTAGCATTCTAACCAGCTATGGAACCCTAGAAAAAAATCATTTCCTTTTCTAAGTCTCCATTTCTTCACCTCTAATAGGTCTCTTTTGGGCCAACTTGAATGTTGTGAGAGTGTGTGTGAAAGTGCTTTGTAAACTTTGAAATACAAAACTTGAAAGGATTAAAAGTCCTAGATAAAATTATAAAAAGGGTATTCATTAATACTTCATATATTTCCTTTACAAATACTTATTGATAGATTTGATGAGAGATAGACAGGAAATGAGAGCATTTCACAGAATGGAAACCATAGAGATAAACTTTCCCCTGCCACCCCCCGAGCATTTAGCTAGACTTACTATGTGGCAGGGCCATGTGGAAAAGGAAATGCATTTAGCTCGACTTACTATGTGGCAGGGCCATGTGGAAAAGGAAATGCATTTAGCTAGACTTACTATGTGGCAGGGCCATGTGGAAAAGGAAATGCATTTAGCTAGACTTACTATGTGGCAGGGCCATGTGGAAAAGGAAATGCATTTAGCTCGACTTACTATGTGGCAGGGCCATGTGGAAAAGGAAATGCATTTAGCTAGACTTACTATGTGGCAGGGCCATGTGGAAAAGGAAATGCATTTAGCTAGACTTACTATGTGGCAGGGCCATGTGGAAAAGGAAATGCATTTAGCTAGACTTACTATGTGGCAGGGCCATGTGGAAAAGGAAATGCATTTAGCTAGACTTACTATGTGGCAGGGCCATGTGGAAAAGGAAATGCATGTTTGACCGCAGCTCTTGATTCCTTTTCTTTCTTAGAATGTGTGCCCACAGTAGACATGACCTGAGAATAATTTATGTGGCTACTAGGAAGCCTTTGTATGAAATCTCTTTGAAAGCATAGGTTTTGTCATAATTATTCTTGTTTTCTGTAAGACCAATAAGAGTCCCTGGTCATGATCCTAAGTGGTGTTTGTGTGAGATAGAATTCACCTAGACATCATTTAAAGTTTGTCATCATTCAGACTAGAGTGGGACCCATTTGTTGAACACTCCAAACTGATATCCATGTTGTATGTTCCAAGAGTTACCACATGACATGATTCATGGCTACTTATACTTCTTTATGCTGGAAAAGTCAGAAACATCTCCTTTAATTTTGCTTCATTTGTTATATTCCCCTTTCATAAATGCTTATGAGACATTCTGATTTGGTCATCTGTAACTTCCCTGTTGTGTTTTGTTTTCCTTGAATCTCTGTGTATTACAATTAAGAAAATTTTTTCAAGTAGGTTAATCTCCCTTCTCCTTTCTTCAAGCTTGTTTTTTAATGTATCCATTGGGTTTTTTTTCCATCATTTTTTATTTATTTTACATACCAACCACAGTTTCCTTTCCCTCCTCTCCTCCTGCTCCCTTCCCCCACCATCCACTCATCCTCTGTCTCCACTTAGATGGGGTAAGGCCTCCTATGGGAATCAACAAGTCCTGGCATATCGAACTGAACCAAGCTCTTCCCCCCTGCATTAAGGCTGAACAAGGCATGCCATCATAGGGAATATGTTCCAAAGAGCCAGCTCATGCATCAGGAACATTCCCACTGCTAAGGGCGCCACAAAAGACCAGACTACACAATTGTCACCCAGATGCAGAGGGCCTAGGTCAGACCAAACTACACAATTTTCACCCAGATGCAGAGGGCCTAGGTCAGACCAAACTACACAATTTTCACCCAGATGCAGAGGGCCTAGGTCAGACCAAACTACACAATTGTCACCCAGATGCAGAGGGCCTAGGTTAGTCCCTTGCTGGCTTTCTAGCTGTCCATCCAGAATCCTTGAACTCCCACGAGCACATCAGCTGTCTCTTTGGGTTTCCCCATCACGATCTTGACCCTCCCACCCCTCGCTTGCTCATACAATCCCTCCACCCTCTCTTCAGCTGGACTCCTGGAGCTCAGCCCAGTGCTTGACTGTGGATCTCTGTATCTGCTACTATCAGGTAACCGATGAAGGCTCTATAATGAATGACAACTAGGGCAGTCACCAATCTGATTACAGAAAAGGCCAGTTCAGGCATCCTCTCCACTATTACTAGAAGTCTTAACTGGGGTCATCCTTATGGGTTCCCAGGAGCCTCCCTGGCACCAGGTTTCTCCCTAACCCCTCAATGGCTCCCTCCATTAAGATATCTCCCCCATATTATTCCCACTCTGCCCTGCCCACAACTAGACTATCCTGAGAACTTCACACATACATATAGTACATTTTTTATTAAATCCTCCCCTTCCCCCCAGCTCCTTCCCTGTCTCCTGTGCCACTTTTTCTTCCTGACTTAATGTGTTCTCTCTTTTTTTTCTAAATCCACTGAGACAACTTATTGCTACCTGTATGTGCATGGGTGTAGGGCTGTCTATTGGAACTGGTTAGCCTTTCAGAGGCAATATCCCTGAAGAAAACAGAATTCCTCCCCCAGCAGCCATCAGTTGTCAATAACTCAGCAGCTAAAGTTTGAATTAACAAGCCCTTCCCTCCTCATCCATGCTAGGTTTTTGTCTGACATGATCTCATGCAAAGTGTGAAGTCTTATTCAAGCAGTCACAGCTGTTGTGAGTTCTTATGTCCAAGGACTATGGTGTGTCCAGCAGAAACAAACTGTTTTGCTGCAGATGTCCACTCTCTCACTCTTATATTTTGTCTATCCCCTCTTCTATAATGTTATCTGAGCCTTGGGTGGAGGGGGTGTGGTATAGCTGTTCCATTTAGAACTAAACACTTAACAGTCTTATTTTTCACATATCGACCAGTTGTGGACCATTATATTAATTGTCATCTACTATGAAAAGAAGCTTCTCTTGTGATAGTTGAGACATATGCTAGTCTATGGCTATAAAGATCAGAACTTAGGAGGCAGTTAGCAGAGTGTAGTATTAGGTTCTCCCCTGGGACCTAGTCATCCACAGTTATTTTGACTCAGTTAACAGTATGAGGTGTGAGTTTCACCTTGTAGAGTGAGTTTACATCTAATAAAAACTGATTGATTACTCCCATAATATTGGTGGCACTGTTGTGCAGGGGGCATATCTTGCCAGGACAGTCATTATGGTAGCTCTGTGGGTTCACAGCTGGGTTATTTTCTTCCCTAGTACCATGCATAACACCTTCAGCATAATGAAAGCTAGCCAGTAGGGATGAAGCTTCCAGGTTGGCACCACTTGGTTTCTTCATGTTCTATGACCCAAAAATGTATCATCTCCAGCAATAGATCTTTCCATCAAGTTCTGGAGTATAACCAAAACACTGGGATTAGTCTGCAATCTTTGAGGGGAGAGGTCTCTGGGATCCCACTGACCAAGAATTCAAAAAGAAGGAATCCACACCTAGCTTTTTGTTTTCTTTTTTTTTTTTTTTTTTGTAGCCTATGGTGTCTGGAGGTAGCATTGTACCCCATTATAGAGTAACTTGACTTAGACTCTTTTTATGTGTGTGTATATATGTATATTTTAGGAAGCTTCTACAGTTGTAGGTTTCCCTGTAGCATTTTCAACACTCTTTCATATTAGTTTTCCTTCTTCATATTCTCTCTACCCTACCCTCTCATCCTCCACCCCATTTAAGCCTTCCTGTTCCATTATTTCTCCTTCTCACTTCGTATCACCTACTTTCTATCCCCTTCTCTTGAAATGCACCTCCCCATGAACTTTTAATAGTTCCCTGCTTTCTATGGCTACTCTAACTTAAACACTAATATCTAAAGATTAAAAACTAGTATCCACACATATGAGAGAGAACATATGGCATTTGTTTTTCTGAGTCTAGGTTACCTCATTTAAAATGCTGATATCCAGCTCCATCCATTTACCTGTGAATTTATAATTGTATTCTTTACAGCTAAATAGTATTTCATTGTGTAAATGTGCTACATTTCATTCCTCATTCATCAGTTAATAAAGCATCTAGGCTGTTTCTATTTCCTAGCTATTGTGAACAGAGCAGCAATGAACATGGGTGAGCAAGTTTCTCTGTAATAGGATATAGAGTCCTGTAGGAATATGCCTAGTAATTGTGTAGCAGCATCACATGATAGACGTATTTCTAACTTGTTGAGGAACCTCCACACTGATTTCCATGGAGCTGTTCCCGTTTATACATCCTTTGCCATCAGGGAAATACGCATTAAAACTACTTTGAGGTTTTATTTTACACCACTTAGAATGGCTAAGATACCAAAAAACAAATAACAAATATTGGTATGGATATGGGAAAAAGTAGTACTTAGTCACTGTCAGTGGAAATGCAGACTAGTTCATTAATATTTTAGAGAGTATTATCAGTCATATGTTTTCTGAGGCGGTGCTGAAATAAAATTAATATTGGAATATACCTAAAACAACACGTATGTAGTTTAGGGGCTCAGTGGCTAAGAGCACTTATTGGTCTTGCAAAACACATGGGTTCTGTTCCCAGCACCCATGTGGATATTCACAACTATACATAACTCCAGTTCTGTAGGATCCAACACCCTGTTCTGACTTCGGCAGTCACCAGGCACATTTGGAAACCAGGCATGCACGTGGTTCACAGACATACACGCTAGAAAACCACTCATAAAAGTAACTCTGAAGAATAAATACATACAAATGGGACTCATCAAAGAAACATGTTTAAAGTATGCAATTTGACATATCCACGAAACCTTTCTACGATCAAAACTATGACCTGCACATGACTCCCCAAAGCTTCCTTGTGCCCCTTTGTCTCTCTTTTTCTGTCTTTTTACCAACTCAGATTCCAGTCTCATCCTGTCATTTCACAAAATTTTGAAAAAGATTAAAATATACCATAGCCTAGCTTTTCTCACTGACCAAAATATTTTGAGATTCATCTATATTGTTGTATATATATCATTCCATTCATTTTTATTGCTGAACATTGTTCCCCTATATAGATATACCACAATTTCCAATATTTTTGTTTGGTTTAGATTTTTATCAAATTTTTAATGAAAGTAGAGCTTATATAACATGGTTAACTTTGCGTATATATAGTTCAGTGGCACTTAGTTTATATGACATGGCTAACTGTTTCCATATATATAAAATTCAGTGGTACTTAGTTTGTATAAAATGGTTAACTGTTTCTGTATATGCTGAATATGGTACTTGATTTATATAGCATGGTTAACTGTTTACATATATGTAGTTCAGTGGCACTTAGTTTATATGACATGGTTAACTGTTTCCATGTATGTAGTTGAGTGGCATTAGTTTTTCTCATGTTGAACAAAGCACCATCTTATAGTATTAACATTGTTGCATTTAAGAATAATTGCATTTGAAAATTTTACACAAGTTTTTAAAAAAAAACAGTTAAATAGCCAAGCAATTCTAATTTACAGTATGTTCTGTGGTTAACTTACTGTACATTATTCCAATAGACTCAAACAGTTCATTTATTGTCAGGCATCCAGATCTTAAAAACAACATGTGAATATATAGAGCAAGTCTGACCTCCAGCAGCCACTAGAATGTGATGAGTATAAAATTTCCACATATGAGATGAGCCTGAGATTAGCTCTTGTCCAATGATCATTGAAAACAAACACTGAAGATTATAACTCTATGTGAGAAGACATTCAATCTGCAGTTTGATAGAACCTTTATCTGACTGCTCTTTTCATAATTTCCACTGATTAAAACCAAGGGCAAAGCTGAGAGTGAGAGTTTCCACTCTTGTTTAATAACTTCTTCTCTCTCTTCTTGTTTCAGTTGGGGAACGAGGCCATGGGTCCCGTGTATCCTGCATTTCAGTGCTCTCAACTTGGGCCTTGGTCGTTTGTGATGACTTTTTTCAGTAAAAGTTACTCAGTTCTGAGCTAACTTCTTCAAGTTTCTAATCAATGGAGTGATTGGCTTAAGATTTGTGTAAATGTCACTGATAAAAGGCTGTATGTGCCCACTCTCTAAAATTGTAAGAGAGATTGTCATGTAGTATCATGAGAAGTTCCAGTAACTGTTTTGAGCAAGAAATGTTTTTGACAAAAGCCTCCGCTTCTACTTTTAATAATGTTTACATTTTCCATGGTTTGATTTTTTTTTTAATGTTAGTTGGTAAGGGGATCTGTAAAACTAACAGTTTATTGGGGGAATAGAATGGGATCACAGTGAGAATGGCAATGCACAGTGAACTGTGGGGGAAGTCCTTGTATGTATATGTAAATAAAGCACTGCTGGCCAATAGGGAAGCAAGATAGGTGGGACTAGGCATCTAGGAGGAAATGTAGTGAAAAGAATGGTCGCCATGTGATCTCATGGGAGGAAAGGATGCATCAGGATGCCATCCTTGGAAAGAAAGTCTTTATAAAAATACATATTAGTAATTATGGGTCAATAATTAAGTCAGAGCTAGCAACGAGAAACAATCACAAATGGGTAACAGCTTCATAATTAATAGTGTCTCGTGTGTTATTTGGGGGCTAAAGCAGTGACGGACCCCAGGTGGGATCCAGCAACAGCATTCAAATAGACCAAGGCCTGCAGTAAGTTTTAAAGGCAAAAGTCAAAAATGAAACAGTAATTTTTGGCCATAAGGTTTAATAACAAAATATGGTAGCCCTGTATCAAACTGATTTAATATCTTATTCTTGTTGATGTTTAGGTAGGGTCATTTACTATGTAACCTAGGATGACACTGAATGCACCACCCTCCTGCCTCTGCTTCCCAAGTGCTAAGGTTGTAGTCAAATAAAACTCACCAGGCTTGCAGTATTTTTTGTGTAAGACTGTAGAACACGTTGTGCATGGCTGTGGTTCTGGCAGTCTTTTGTGATACTATCAGATAGTTGTGTCACCCAGCTGTATTTATTTATGGTTTTCTTAGGCTTTATATTTTTTATTCTGTAACATTAGATGATAAAATTTAGGGTTATTTCTTCTTTGGGAATTATCACAAACAAAATTTCTATGAAAGTTTGTGTGCATGTTCATGTTTGGGCACCTCTCTCATTTGGAAAAGTACTTAGGACTGGAAGCCTTGAATTATATAACATATGTATGATGAACATTTTCATAAACTGCCAGATGTTTTCCAGAACAGCTATACCAGTTTGCATTCTCACCAGCAGAGTGCAGGAATGTCAATACCTTCACATCCTTGTTAGCACTCAGTATAACAATTTTCACTTTAGACATTTAAATGATTGTGTAGTGGTGTGTCCTGGTTCTAGCTTGCATTTCCTGTCTACTAATGAGGTCTGTGATCCATTTGAGTTGTTTTGTAAATGGACATATGCATTGAAATTCTTGATCTTTGTGGATATCTAGTAATTCTAGCACTATTTTTGCAGCAGCATCCTTTCCCACCAAATTATCATGGTGCCTGTGTAGAAAAACCAGTTGCTTATTGAACATAGGTCTGTATCTGAACTCTGCTTTTCCTTTGTTCTATTTTTATACTGATGCCATGTACTTACTTCAGGACAAATCTGAAGGTATTCAAAGGAGTATTCTGGCTTTTCTTCTCAGAGCTTTTGCAATTGTTCTCATTCCCATGCAAGACTGTATGAGGTAGTCATTTTCTTTTAGTATTTTGGTTGGAATTATATTGAATCCATAGGTCTTTTGGAGAGACTTGTCATTAAAACAGTTTTTTTTTTCTAATCCATGAAAGCAATTTCTTTCCATTTTCTTAGATCTTTAATATTTTATTACCCTTGGTGTACAGATCATTTGTGGTTTTCACAGTTTTTCATGTATTTTATGCTTTCATAACTAATTGGTTCTCTCTCTCTTTTTCTCTTTCTCTCTCTCTTTTTTTTTTTTCCTCTATGGGGGCTTGCCACCCAGCTCCCAAATAAATACACAGAAATTTATTCTTACTTATGACTGTCCAGCCCTAGCTTGGCTTGTTTTTAGCCAGCTTTTCTAACTTAAATTATCCCTTTTCTCTTTACGTTTTGCCACTGGGTTTTATACCTTTGTTTATTCTTTTTGTCTTTCTTTCCTTCTTGCTCATGGCTGGCTTTGTGGCTGGGTGGCTTGCCCCTGGCATCCGTCTCTCCTGCTCCTTCTTTTATTTCTCCTTGCCCTCTTCCCCAAATTTCTTCTCCTATTTATTCTCTCTGCCTACCAGCCCTGCCTATTTCTCTTTCCTGCCTGGCTATTGGCCGTTCAGCTCAATCAGATGTTTTATTTTTTTTAATTTATTTTTCAGTTTAAATTTAGATAAGAAACAAGGTTGCTTCACAAGTCAGTTCCAGGTCCCTCTCCCTTTCCCTCCCCTCCTCCCGTGCCCTCCCCCAACCCCCCCATTATCCCCTCATTTCCCCAGGGAGGGTGAGGCCCTCCATGGGGGTGTCCATAGTCTGTCATTTCATATAGGGCAGGGCCTAGACCCTTCCCCAAGAGTTCAGGGTGAGAGTGCACCTCACATTGTTGGATGGGAGTCCAAAGTCCGTGTGTATTCTCGGGATGGGTACTGATCTGCTGCCCAAGGCTCAATAGATTACCTAGGTTTTAGGCAGGCAGAGTAACACAGTTTTACAGTTAAACAAAAGCAATTGCTTGCTTCCTGTCTTATATCCTGCAGACTCACTTATTAATTGATTTTGATAAGATACATAAATTTTCCACATATTGTTTTTATTTTTAATACAGTGAATTCTGCTTCTTCCTTTCCATTATGGACAATTTTTATTTCTTTTTTCGTCGTACATTAAAATCAACCTCTCCAACGCCAAATCTCTGAAGTTCATTAAGGTGAAAGACTTATATCTGCCTTTGGCATAGGAAGGATGGTGAAAGAATTCATGCAAGGGGTGTAGTCAATACAGACGAAAAAGTAAGCATGAGTAAGGAAGTCCATGGGAGCCGAATAAAAAGAAATCAAATATTTGTTTGGGTAACACTCTCACTGTAAAGGTAGAGCATCTCCTCAGTCTTCTGGCCTGGGGGTGCAAGATGCCGCAATCAGATCTCCAACCACTACACAAGATTAAAAGCATGCTCCTCAGCACACACACAGCACCTAAGACCCTGCCCAGAAGGGACCGCACCTCAAAAGCTTTGGCGGAATGAGTTCCCACAACAGTTATCATTAAAATGATGACTTTTAAACAAACAAGCAAGCAAAATTTAACCAGTGTGGTTCATCTGTAATCATCCTTGTAGATACAGATAACAGTTGATCTATTTCTAACTCTGAAAACACTTTGAGTGTGGTAACATTTAGAGCAGAATGTCCTTAGTCTGAGTACCTGTAGGTATCAACATATAACTGACCGGATGGATAGATGGATGGATGGATGGATGGATGGATGGATGGATGGATGGATGGATGGATATTTTAAAATTATTTTAGTTAAACTATAATTACTTCCATTTTCCCTTTCTTTTTTACCCTCCCACCTTTTCCATGCACCACCCTGTATTCCCTTTCAAATTCCTGGCATTTGGGGGGAGGTTGTTCTCTTGCTATTTTGGGGGGGGTGTTTTTTTATTTTTTTAGTTTTTCACATTTTATTTTTTATGTTCATTGGTATTCTGCTTGTGTGGAGGTGTAGGATCTCTTAGAAGTGAAGCTACAGGCACTTGTGAGCTACCATGTGGGTGCTGAGAATTGAACCCGGGTCCCTTGGAAAAGCAGCCAGTACTGCTAACTGCTGAACCATCTCTCTAGCCATAAGTGTTATTATTACATATATGTTTAAGTACACAGACATATAAATACAACCCGCTGAGTCCATTTAGTGTTGCTTGTTATGTACATGACTGAACACTTTGTATAAGATAACCAATTAGAGGGCTCATCCTTGAGGAAGACTACTTTTCCCTCTCTTAGCAGTCATTAGTTCTTTGTCTAGCAGTGGGACCCTGTGAGAGTTCCTCTTCCACAATAGCATGTCTATTGATCCACAATAGCATATCATTGTTCACTTCCTATTTAGGCAGCCACATTGTTGGAGTATAGTTTCTCTGTCATTGTAAGGAGACAGAATTTCACAGCAGTTTTCCTGGTGTTCTGCTTTTACTGTATTTCCACCATCTCTTCCTCTATGTTTCTTGAGCTATAGGTGCAGGAATTGTGTATATGTTGAGTATGGGCACGCCATCATCATTTGTTTGGTTTTTAGTTAGTTATGTTTTCGGGGAGATCCAGAAGACTCTCAAAACAATATAGATTATTAATGTTGCCATTGGTTGCCTCTCAGAAGTTAAACGGTAAATCTATTGCTAAATACACTGTAACCTTCAGAAAAAGGTCTAGAAGGATATGAACTGGATCCGACCTGAAAGCTCCCTCTGGAAGAACTAGCTTTCATAGTACCAGAAGGTGCGAAACAAGCTGCCAGAGAAGGGAAGCAATCAGTAGTGCCACCCAGCTATGATGCCTATAAACCGCAACAATGATCAGCTTGACCAGAGATCCCAAACAGTGGCACACATCCCTTGGTACTAACTAACAGCTCTCTAATCGGACTTAAGGCCTACTCAAAATTAGGGAAATCATGTCTGGTACTGAAAAACTACCCAACTTCTGGCTGTGAGGACATGGATTTTAATGTTATGCCTAGATCACGGAGTCCCCCAAAAACCAACAACAAGACTAAATCCCATATGTAAAAGCAAAGAGCCTTAATTCAGTCTTGAGCTTAGACTCTCCATCTGCCTGACTAGGCTAGGGTTTTTATCATAGCGGAGATTGAGGATGAAGGAATTTTCCAACACCTTGATTGGCTGACATTTGTCTAGGGATGTCTTGGTGAAAGGGGGTGGGTACATGCCAAGCTAAGAGGCATCAGGTGATCCTATCTATAATGGTTGGAACGTTAGAAATCTCCTTTGGAATGTTAGCTACTTTCCCCTTGGATGGTCCATTCCTAGATGGTGCCCAGGTAGTACCAGGTAGTACTCTCCTGGAGTCAGTGTTGCCCCAAGGTAAACTAAAACTTCTGGCCTACTTTCTGGTTGGTCTCCACTGAGCCTTGGCATGGCAGCAGTGCAGTCAAGTGGCATGTGTCTACCAAGTTGCCCTGGGCCACACTTAGAGTAAAACCTTCTAAACTGTTACTTTCCTAACTGCATTCTAAATACTTAGACCCACAGATAAGTGTAGTTATCAGTCCTCATTAAGGAAGCTTCTCTGCTGCAAATGGAGACTTCAGAAATCCAGCTGAATTCTTACAAAGGCTGGCTCTTCTGAGAATCTCAGGAAGAGGGCAAGCTGTTTGTTCAGTTGATTCACTTGATTCGCCACTGAACTAGCCTTTTTAGCTAATCTGATAAGCTAAAAGCTCTGCTCCCCCACAGAAGTTTATGATCTATGTTCTCTGTATGATGTTTCCTATTTAAGTACTTACTGTAAACAGAAACATGATAGTTATCCCCTCTAACATAGTGTCCTTAAGGTTTATCAGTTTTGTAGTATCTTTTCTTCATATAGCTGAATAATACTCCATTTGTGTGTGTATATGTGTAGATATATGTATGAATATGCCCACATTTGTGTGTTCACCTTTCTGTTGGTGGATACTTGGGTTATTTATACCTCCTGGCTATTGTGAGTACAACTATGAACACATATTTAATGAACATTTACGGTCTTACTTAAAGATGCCTACTTGAGTCCTTTGCTCTCTTTTCTTTTGATTTGTAAATGTTAATTACATTTTGTAATTGTTCTTTCTCTTAATGACATCCTCTGATGCACAGAAGTATTTTTAATTTTTATCAGTGTTCCCTGTCTTTTTGTCTCTCTGTTGTCTTTTTCAAATTTTTAAGACAGGGTCTTACTTTGTAACCCAGGCTGACCTAGAATTCACTCTACAAGAATATCTGAAGGCCACAGCAGTAGTACCAACAGCACTTCGGGTTATGAAACTTGATTTGTAGATTCTTTAACCCCAGCCCCTTGGATTTTTTTTAACTCTAATGATATAATATAGTGTGTGTGTGTGTGTGTGTGTGTGTGTGTGTGTGTGTGTGTGTGTGTGTGTGTGTAGGGGTACCTCAACAGTACTTCCCCTACTCACTTAAATTGGAGATAACTTTGAATAGGACAGTTGGAGAGGTAGGTATAAAATCTAGAGAACAGATAAGAACAAATAGAATCATGTACAAATAATCATAAACACATGGGAAGACCATAATAAATTTGTGAAATTTCATTCTGAACCACATGGTTTTAAGCAGTCCTTCTGCCTTGATGGTCAGGAAAAAGTAAAAGCAAGGAAACGATGGGAAAGCATTCAAGAGTCATGGGTTCCCATTTAAGCTCTGCCTCTAGCCTTATTAGATAGGCTCATGCACTTCATCCTTCCTCATTCTTCATCTCTAATGTGGCTCCTTCGGACTTATTGTTCCTCCTTGTTTATGACAGTATATGAAAACAGTTGGTATGTTGGGCAATAGAGCTGATGGAACAGCATCATTTAAAGAAGAGGAAAGTAACCTAACCCCTGAACACAATAGATCAGTACACTCTTTACAAAATGACAATGATATCACACGTGAATTATCTGACCTTCTCTGTGTTCCCAGTGCTAATGTCATATTAATATAAAATTAATACTTAGTGAATATTTGTGGCAAAAAGAAAGGAGAAAAGAAGAGCAGCCAGGATGGTGACTAGTTGGTTTAGGAAGTCCTCTACGACAGATGTGTATTTAATGGCCTTTTATATTTGCAACAGTCAATTTTAGAACAGAAATGTTTGCTTAGATTCTTGGATTATGAACTGTAGTTGTGCTTAAATAGCTTCCAGCTGATGTGACTTGTCCCTTTGTAGAATGTACATATTATCATAACAAGTCAGTCCTGCCCAACCAGTTGGCTACACTGATCAGAGGGCGTTGCTTTGTAGATGAGCTATACCTTTTTTCCTATTTTCCCTGCAGACAATTGGTGCTTTATGCCTAAAAGGATGATTATTTATCTAGCGTACACTGGGAGCTGAGGATGTAACTCAGTGGTAGATCCTGTGCTTAACATGTACAAAACCCTGGGTCTAATCCCCAACATTAAAATAAATAAAATCAGTTGTTCAAGGCCAGCCTGGACTACATGAAGCCAATATTTAAAAAAAATTCAAGCAGGGTGGCATGTGCCCTTATACTAGCATTTGAGAAGCAGAAGCAGGCATGTCTCTATAAGTTTGAGGCTAGCTATCCTGATCTACATAATGATCCAGGCTAGCCAGAGCTACAAAGTTAGAACATGTAAGAGGGAAGGAGGGAGGGAGGGAGGGAGGGAGGGAGGGAGGGAGGGAGGGAGGGAGGGAAGAGCTGGGAAGGTGGCACTGGAGATATGACTCTGTGGGTAAAGTATTTGCTCTGCCTAAGGATTTCAAGTTAGGTAGATTTCTAGCACCCACATAAAAAGCCAGTCCTGGTAGTGTGCATCTATATCCTCAGGACTGCCAAAATAAGCAGGCAGATCCCAAGCGCTTCTAGCCATCAAGCATAGCCAAATCAGTGAACCCAGGTTTTGAGAGACTTTCTCTTAAAAACTAATTGAGGACACCAGGAGAACACGGCTAACAGAATCAACTAAGCAGGCCTCTTAGGGGCTCACAAAGACTGAATGAAGGGGCAATCACAGGGCCTGTATGGGTCTTCACTAGGTATTCTGAGATATGTTATTGTTGTTTAGCTTGATGTTTTTGTGGGACTTCTAACAATGGGAATAGGGGCTGGGTGGTGGTGCACACCTTTAATCCTAGCACTTGGGAGGCAGAGGCAGGCTGATCTCTGAGTTTGAAGACAGCCTGGTCTACAAAGCTACACAGATAAACCCTGTCTCAAAAAAACAAAACAATAGGAGTAGGGGTGTCTCTGACTCTTTTGCCTGTTCTTGGAACCCTTTTCCTCCTACTGGGATGGTCCTTCCAGCTTTGATAGGAGGGTTTGTACCTAGTCTTGTTGCATCTTGTTATGTCGTATTTGGTTGATAAACCTGGGAGGCCTACTCTTTTCTGAAGGGAAACAAAGGAGCAGTGGATCTGAGGGAGATGGGAGGAGTGGAGGGAAGGGGAACTGAGGTCAGGATGTAGTATATGAAAGAAGAATAACTTAAAAACAAAAAGGTTTAAGACAGTAGTGGAACACACTTCACATCAACCTTTGGCCTCTACATGTGCATGCACACATATATGAAGCACATGTGCACGCACACACACACACTGTTGCATAGATTTATTTAGCCTACACTTATTAAACACCTTTCAGAAATTGTCAGCAGTATGTAAAATATAACAGCATATAATATAATGTAGACAAACTCTCTACTTTGTGGTGTTTACTTAATGTCATGGGAAGGATCCTATATTGAATAAATAACTATGTGACATATCATTACAATTTAATGAATGCATTAAAGGGAAAACACAGAATATTCAGCAATCGGAACTAATTTCAAAGAAGTGAAGTCAGGAAAAATAAGGCCAATTAAAAATTTAAGCCTCCTAAATATTTCCATAGCACTTATTTCCATAGATGCAGAAAGGGGCAAGATTATTCTTAGAACTTGTTGATTTCATTCTAGAGATAGATAATTTTAAAAATATATTTATCCCCAGGCACACAGGATCCATAAAAGTTCAATGCTGTAATTGATGTCGGAAAAGTGAAACATTTACCCATTCATGTAGATTGCCATTGGCAGCACCAGGACTTGTGCACAAGTATGCTAGCCCGTCCATTGCCCCTCCTCAGTTATGATGAAGAAATTGTTGAATACAGATTACCTGGTTTAGATGAAATATCTAAGTGGCCATTCTGCATAAACTTGTGTTTTGGTTAAAGAAAGGTATTTACAAAATAATAAATTCATTGAAGGAACATGTAAATGGAAACAAGAATATGCCTTGTTGGTTGTGTTAAATAACCATAAAAATCTCATAAATAGAATGGAGTAAGATTATCAGTTGGAGAAAATATAAAGAAAATTGTGTCTGTGTAGTTAAAAATATGCTGCTAAGTATGTCTTTATTATGCTTAAGGGCCAATTTTATTTATAGTTCTTAAATTACTTATGATTATATCTATTTTGCTTTATAATTATTAACTAAATATTGTAATTAGAAGGCCTTAGGGAGAAGGCCAGTCTTGACTAGATATTAGAGAGAGCATCTAAGAGAATGCTGAACATATACTCAGTCTTGAGTAAGCATATAGTGGATTAGAAAGGCAAAGAAAGTATTTAAGTTAAGCCTTTTGAAATTTCTGTAACAAATCAGAAATGGGCAAATATTTGTGACTGTATATTTTCAACACAATGCAACAATGACTGAAAGAGAAACTTATACTCCTTTGGTTGTAATTATTTATTAAATTTAAGTACTTAGGCATGGTAGTGCTTATCTTTAATCCCAGGCAAAAGCAGGCAAATTTCTGAGATTTCCAGGATACCTAGGACTATACAGTGAAACCATCTCAAAAATAATTTCAGTTATAATAATGTATATTTTGGATATTCCTATGGATTTTGCAAATAAAAAATTCTGTTAGTGAATTGATTTTTAATTTCATTTAAAATCAATAGTTCAATGAAGGTGGATAGTATACTCACTTTAGAAACGAAAAGTACTCTAAAAGAGGACCTGGAAATGACTTTGTCAGGCATGTGCCACACAAGCATGAGGACCTAAGTTCAGATCCCCAGCACTCATTAAAAACCAAGCGCATCAGTATAATGTGTAACTCCAGTGCTGGGACAGTGGAGGTGGTGTCTAAGTACATTGGCCAACCAGCCTCTTTTTTTTTTTTTTTTTTTGGTTTTTGGTTTTTACAAGACAGGGTATCTCTGTATTGTTTTGGAGGCTATCAGTCCAGCCTGGCCTCGAACTCACAGAGATCCACCTGCCTCTGCCTCCCGAGTGCTGGGATTAAAGGCGTGCGCCACCACCGCCCGGCGCCAACCAGCCTCTTATGTTTAGCCTTTCTGGTTCTGTTTTTTCAGGTTTTACTGAAATACGTGTACATATATTATTGGCTAGGTTCTACATATGAGAGAGGACATGTGGTTTATTTCTTTCGGATATTGTGTGACCTCACTTAATATTCTACATTAATTATATCACATGCAAAAAAGTTGTAAAATACAAAAGAGGAAAGTTTTTTTGTCTTAATAACTGAAATTTTAGTGATGTGGTATGAGATAGGATTAACAAAAGTATTTTGCTTTCAGCCTTTTTAAAAAATTTCCTCCTAGTCCTTAGTCCCAGTACTAAAAATCTCCAAATCAGAAGAAATGGGTAGAGGAACTGTAATCATGCAAATAAATTAATCATTTCATGCTTTGCTACAGCTCATATGCTACGGTATTTAATTCTCACAATGGCCATATCAGACAGAACGTATTTCAATTTACTATAGAGGAAATGGAAGATTTCTAGAGGTGTTAAGTGGCTCACAGATGGTCACATGGTTAGTTTATAAACAAAGCTAGGATTCAGATATTCTCACTTGTGCAATTTATTAGGTTGTTCATCTTGCTTGTTTGCTTATTCTATATACTTTAAAAGTTTCTTATTTAATTGTAATAAGTTCATTTAGAAATAATACAGGATGCCTTTCTTTTTTTTCTCCTTAAAAAAAAGATGAAACTTTACCTGAATCTTTCATTTAAGGATGAACGTGAAGCCAGAGAAAATGTGAAGAGAGAGCAAGATGAGGCTTATCGCCTTTCCCTTGAAGCCGACAGAGCAAAGGTAGGTTTGGTTGAATATCCTCTGCAATATAGAACTTAATCCTGAATGGTCATTGGTTATCTGAACGCCACCTCCCTCTCTCTTTTACTCACTTGGCATCCTAAAAAAATATTAAATTGTCTCTAGAAAAAGTTAGGTTTAGTTAACAGAAAATAGTTCTACCCACAATTCTCGAATTATCATTCATTTTGACAAAATAAGCTGTGTCAGAATAATAAAAATGATAACAATGAGCTTAGTATCTATTTTATAATTAGTGTATGGAAGAATTCAACAGGTTTTTGTTTTTTTGGTTGTTTGTTTTTGGGGTTTTTTTGTTTTGTTTGTTTTTCAAGACAGGGTTTCTGTCAAACAGTCCTGGCTGTCGGAGAACTCACTCTGTAGATTAGACTGGCCTCGATCTCACAGAGATAGAGATCTGCCTGCCTCTGCCTCTCCAATGCTGGGATTAAAGGTGAGCATCACACCATCTGGTCCCAACAGGGTTTTTACATTTACTTACTACTGTGTGTGTGTGTCAGTGTGTAGGTCAGAGGATGCCTAGAAGGAGTCAGTTCTCTCCTATCGTGCAGGTCCCAAGAATCTAACTCAGGTTTTCAGATGTGGCAGCTGACACTCTTCATGCTGAGTACACTCACTTGCCCTGATGTTCATTTAAGTTCTTTACGTGACTACTGTGCTGTTAGGTTTAGAAACAATGACTTATCCAATGCTTCTTAAGCACATGCTGCTGTATTGGGTATTGAAGGAGCAAAAAAATGAGTAAGCCATGTTTGTGGCCTCAAGCAAAGACTTATAATTTGGTGGAATGGCTTAAGTCAAGACCACAGACTGCTTTCCTCTTAGGCAAGTGTCCCCCATGTCCCCCAAGACATCAGAGAAGCGCTGAATTTGTGAATGCTCATGAACTAGAGCTGCAGTGGGAAAAACATCTTCCCAGCTTTTTTGAAGCGCCAGCAGATGATATTATGCTAGGAATGCTTTCATACCAGTGATCTGCTGAGTAAACTACACAGAGGAAGAGGCAGTAGAGCAAACTAAAGTCCAGAATGAATGGAGGCAGAAAGACACACTGGTGTGACTAAAACTTGAGATTTATACCAGAGTGAGAGCAGAAAGGATCAAAACTTAGGGGCAAGAGAAATGGCCTGGACTGGGTTTTGTTTGGTGGGGGTTGTTGTTGCTACTGCTGCTGGTAGTTTGCTTTGGTTTGATTTTAGAGTCAGGCTCTGTATCCTGGGCTGACATTTAACTCAATATATAGCCAAGAATAACCCTATACTTCTGATCCTCCTGCTGCTGCCTCCAGAAGGCTCACCATGTGCCACTGTGCTCAGTCCATGCTTTGTGGTGCTGGGGATCAAACCAGAGCTTCATCTGTACTAGGCAAGCATACTGCCAACATGACTCTGTGTATCCCTAGCCTCTGAAGGCACGTAAATACCTCCTTACACAGAGCTGACAATGTTGTTTGACCATTCTTATTCCAGAAAGAAACATTGCTGTTAACACAGTGCTCATGTAGATTATGTTGAATAAAACCTTTAGATATAACTTATTCCACTTTTTCCCTCTTCCCCCAGAGTAGAATGGACCCAATTGCATCATGTAATACAGTTTTTAAAAATCCTCATAGTGGAATTGAACAGTGTTAAACATTTATCACAGTCCTATATGAACTTGATTCCTTTGTTTTTTTATATAATGTTTATTAATGTTTGTCCTTGTCCATTATATTAACAGAGAGAAGCTCATGAGAGAGAGATGGCAGAACAGTTTCGTTTGGAGCAGATTCGCAAAGAACAAGAAGAGGAACGAGAGGTGGGGCATAATTTTAAAAAGAAATTCTATTGTATTTGATAGTGAGGCTATTAATACTTTTTAAAACACATTTGTGTTTTTCCTGGGCTGGTTTTTGTACAGAAGTCCTGGATTGTCTTTAAAAGAATTATTCCTGGTCTAGTATATGGAACTCTTAGAAAAAACTTAATCAGGTACTGACTAGAGTCATGGTTTTCTTTTATCTTCATTTCTGTCCCCATTTGTTGACTTAAATAAATAGGCACTTCCCATCATTCTTAGATTTTCTTACCTGGAGAGTATAACAACTGTTTTCCCTGTACCAAACTTTACCCATCAAAAAATTACAGTGCTACTTCTTCAATGTCTTTCATTGAGCTCCTAAATTTGTTTGACTGATGTTTTCCTTTAAGTTCATATCTATTTCAATATAGAGAAAATGTATACCCACTGTGTTTTTTTATACTATGTACCTCACAATCTTTGTAAATAGTGGTGCAGATGTGGAATCTGTCCTGCCCTGCTTCACAGTCTTTAAAATGTAGAATTGTGTTGCTAAAATAGTAAACATTGTGATAGATGCATGGCTCAGTACAGTAGGAATAAGAGAAACAACATGGAGTGATGCTTTAACTGCAGGGAGCATTTAGAATGCTTTTCTAGGCATGAGGTCAATAACATGATTTGCTTATTAAGTAAGAAGAAACTATCTAACAAGTTATGAGAAGCTTAGATGTCTAACTGAGAAATTTCATTACTTATCACTCTTGGTAAAAGATACCATACTAGCCTCCAAAACAATACAGAGAAACCCTGTCTCATAAAAAAACAAAAAAACAAAAACAAAAAAAATACCATACTTTCATTTATTCACTTATTTCACCCCTGTTTTTATTCTGAGTATGTGTGCACATTGCTAGTGACCAACAGACAACCTATCTACTTTTATTTACTTTTCTTGTTTTTTGTCTTTTGTTTTTTTTTGAGCTTATACTCTGCCCCAACTTTAAAAATAACAATAATAGCAACAAGAATTATATAGAACACACAAGAGAAACAAATGATAATAAAATTTTTTCTTCCTACAACAGCAAATTAAATCTTAGGAATATATAACATGTCTGCAAATAAGAGGAAATCAACAGAGAAAAGAATTTACTAAGTGGCATAGGATAAATAAAAGCAAAGTATTTGGGGAGTAAAGGACAGAAAAAATCTTTTATAGCTTTGATAATTAGAAAATATATAAAGAAGTAATATTTGAGCCAGGTCTTGAATGATGTGTTATTGTCCATGTTCTGATACTTTCCAAGTATCAGCTACAAATACAAGCCCTGATTCTCAAGACAGAAAACAACTCATTGTACTGCATCTATTCCTTAACAACTCTGCTAGCTTCTTTGAATATGCTTTTTCAGTAATCATGAGAACAAGGCACAAGGTTGGAGATTTGTCTTTACAAGTAAGGAAAATGAAGCTCAGTGAGTCGTGTGTAGAACTAGAAATGCTGGGGTTCTCACCTAGATTCTTGTGACTATAAAACTCATGCCCTTTCACCTACTCTATTCTAGTGTAAGACCATGTATGTGTCTATAGTAGTCAGATATGTAGAAATCTGCTAAACTTTAGACACAGAGAATTATCCACTTTCCTTTTAAGCTAGTTCAAGGAATACTAATGCTGAGATGACTCATCAAGTAAAGGTCCTGCCACCAAGCCTGACTACTTGAATTTGGTCCTTGGATTCTACAGAGAAACAGACTCGCACAAGTTGTCCTCGGACCTCCATACATCCACATGCATGTGCACAGAGAGAAAGACAGAGACGGGGGGCGCGGGGGGGTAAATGTAGTTTAAACAGTCTTAAAGAAACAGTTTTTAAAAGCTGAAACCCCTGCTATTTTATACCCTCTTTCACACATGTGCTTTCTATCCTACCTCTCTTCCACTTTCCCTTCCACCCCATAGTTGGGTTTGTTTTGTTTTTCATTTGGTTTTGAGACAGTCATACTACATAGCTCTGACTGGGACTTGCAGTATAGACTAGACTGGTATTGAACTCAGTAATCTGTCTGCCTCTGCCTCAAAAATAAAAGCTAACATCTTACATTAACCTCATTGTATCTCTGTAGAATTTTACCTAGAAACTGATAAGCTGTTGCTAAAATGTATATGAAGTCAAAACAATGATGAAAAGAGAACAAAATTGGAGGACACACTCTCAGAATTCAAGACTTTATAATCATTAAAGTTCTAGGGAAAAAACACAGGAGAAAGTCTTCAAGACCTTAGGTTAGGCAAAGCTTCCTTAGATATGACACCAAAGTCATGATCCATAAAATAGCAAGTCTCAGGGCTGGAGAGATGACTCCGTGGTTAAGAACACAGTCTGTTGTTCAGAGGACCCGAGTTCAGTTCCCAGGTCCTATGATAACCAGTTCTCAACTACCTGTAAGGCTGACTTACAAAGGACCCAATGTACTTCTGGACTTTGTGGACAGCTGCACGCCTATGCTCATACCTAAAGACAGACATAAAGCATAAACTTTTTATTTTAATCACCAAAGAAAACTCTAAATACGACTTCATCAAAATTAAGAATTCTGTGCACTGGGGTTATGGATCAGTGATAGGGTGTTTGCCTCACAAGTACCAAGTCCTGGGTTAGATACCCAGTATCCCACATAAGCACATATACACACACATATACACAGCAGGCTTATCGTCTGTAAATTATATCTTAAGGTTAAAGTAAGAGTAAAATCATTAAATGGCTTTCTCAAGCCGAATATGTTCTAAATGTACCCTTTGTTTCCTCTAATTTCTCTTACTCATCCTTCTCATGTCACCTTGCTGTTGTGCTGGTCTTCAACACACAAGTCCCAGAGCCTTGCTGTTCACTGGGACTCCTGCTGTAACCTAAATGCTCATGTGGCTTCCACTCTTGCTAGGCCTTTTCTTGCTGTGACTTACAGTGTTGGAAATTGTGGCCTTCCTCCATTCCTCCAGCATTCCCCACTCTCTATATACAATTAATGTATTATGTAATTAATGGGTACGCATCTTCCTATATATATTTTGTTGCCTTGGTGTTTGTCTTTACCAGCCTGAAAGATTAAGCTCCATTTAAGCAGAATTTTTTTGTACTTTTTTTTTCTTTGTTCTTTTCCTGTCATCTAAAACAGTGCCTAACACAGGAAAATACTCAGCAGGAATTCATGGAATTGATGTTAGCTTTAGACTGTTTAACATTGTAAATTGTTATTTGCTACCTACTTATTAATAAAAGCCTAGAATATAATGGCCACATATTTTTATACATGTATATATGCAAATGTATTGAGCCAGTCTTTGAGTATGATTATAAAGGTCTTGAAAAAGAATATATTTTGTTTCCTTTTTTAGTTAATATTTTTGGTTTTTCAAGACTGGGTTCCTCTGTAATAGCTCTGACGGTCCTGGAACTTGCTTTGTAGACCAGGCTGGTCTCGAACTCACAGAAAAATGCCTGTCTCTGCCTCCCAAGTGCTGGGATCAAAGGCATGCACCCATGAAATTGTGTGGAAGCAGTCTCTAAGTATTTGTTTTCAGTGCCTAATTTCACTTCATAAAATGTCTGCAGATATGAATGCTTTAAGTAAGTTCTTAGAACAGTTCAGATTTTTATACCAGCTTTATTTTATCACAAACCTAAAATAATGCAAATAAAAACTCTGTATTTATTGAGCAAACCAAATGAAGTTTAACAGTACTGTTTACAATGACTGTTTGAGTTTAGGTGTCCTTTATGTCATTGTTTTAAAACAGTGTTTGCTTACATAAGTCCTTTGTCTTTAGTATATTGACTGGGCTACAGCTGTATTTTTGTTCTTTTTGCCAATGAAACTGTTGGTTATTCAGAAGTAAGGCAGTAGTAGTAAGTATTATTTTTTCATTGCTTTCCATATTGGTCCACTAGTGTGGCATAGCTGAAGTTTGCTTTTGTTCTACAGAGAAGCCATGGAGACTGCTTACATTGAGGAGCAGATACTGTCTGTACAATGAATGAATAGACTAATGGGCTACTGTTGTTTACTCTCCTCTAGTGTAATCACTGAGTTCAGACAATAATGTAGCATCTGTTACTGCACAGGGAAATATCAAAATAGAAGCTAAGCAGGCAGGTGGATTAAAGAGAAAGCAGGAGAAAACCATGAAACACTAAATAAAGTTCTGATTTGAAGTATGTAAAAGGAATAATTGTAACAACAATAGTAGCAACTGTCCTCAGTTGTTCACAATGTTCAACATGAGGCACTTATCACCAACTAAGTGCCGACCAGGTATCAGCACTAAGTATTTTTTAAATACCATGTAGGTTCCAGGGATTGAACTCAGACCACCGAGCTTAGTCAGCAAGTGCCTTTACCTACAAAGCCTTCTCATTTGATCAGATTAATGTTTTTTTAAACTGGCTCTTGGAAGTCAGGATCGTGATAGACTTTGAAGACAGGGAGCCCCTAGGAAAAGGACATGATTGTGAGGTACTTGATTAGGTACAAGTTTTATAGCTATGTGAATGTTCTGAGAATTTACCAAGTTACATACAATGCCTAGGCACTTTTAATCATGTATGCTACTTTAATAAAAAATTAAATAGTTCTACATACATTACTAAACAAAAGTATAAAGCTTAATTACAACCAGTTCACATACTATAAGCAATTTTAAATACATGCTTTTCTACAGGCATGTGCAAAATTAATAGATATTATTTAGGGTGAGGGAAAAGGTCTTAGAAATAGTAATACTACACAAGATTGTGAATGTACAACGCCACTGAAGTATACACTTAAAAACAATTTAAATGGGGGCAAGTGAGATGGCTCAGGAGGTAAAGGCACGTGCCACCAAGTTTGATGACCTGAACACATCCCCCAGAACCCATATGCTGGAGGGAGAGAACCAGTTCCTGCAAGTTGTCGTCTGGCATCCACATATATACAGTGGCACTCTGGCACTTATACGTACATACATCACTCACAAAATAAATAAATCCTGTTCTTTTAAGTTGGAATGTTTTAATTAATTGGCATAAGCACTTATGTACCATGATTAGTTTTCATTTTTTTTAGTATTTTTTCTACTTTCTCCCTTACCCATTCTCCATAATTCCATCTGTGCCCATCTTAACGCTCAATTTTTACTCTACTTAGGCCATCCGACTTTCCTTAGAACAAGCTCTGCCTCCAGAGCCAAAGGAAGAAAATGCTGAGCCTGTTAGCAAGTTGCGGATCCGAACCCCCAGTGGCGAGTTCCTGGAGCGGCGTTTCCTGGCCAGCAGTAAGCTTCAGATTGTCTTTGATTTCGTGGCTTCCAAAGGATTTCCATGGGATGAATTCAAGTTACTGAGCACCTTTCCGAGGAGAGATGTAAGTTTCCTTCCCATCTCAAAGAATTCTCTCAGCTCATGGGACCCAGAAAACCATGAGAATTCAAATGTATGGGCTACTGTAAAACACCCAAAGTCATTTTGGTTCTGTACACTTCCCTCCTCAGCCTTTGGAGGTTGTGTTTCCCAGGCCAGCAGATGTGTCCAGAGGCCTATATAAAAATTAGATGCTATATCCTTCTTCTGTCACTTTCTAGGTGTATACCTGTCCAACAGGCTTCCATAAGGTCTCATCTTCATGTATCTGGGTATACCTATGTGTGCTTAATAGCTTAATTATTAGAATAGGGTAAACACAAGTACGGGTTCACTAAAAATGCATTATGTTAAGCAAAGATTATCTATGATTTGAGTCTTAATAGCCTTGTGGATGGTAATCTGTAGTCATAGTATATCTGTATTTTAGCAAGATGTTTAATATATCATGCTATTCTTAGGCAAAGTAGAATTGTACAGTTAGTTACACTCACTGATGCTTAAGTAATTGTGTACAGAAGATGCTGTCTGTCATTTCCATGGAGGGAACTGACAGGTTATGTACTTAATCCTTTTTATATACCATATTTATTAGCAATATAAATGAATATTAGATTTCTGCATTATGAAAAATAGTATCCAAACAACCTGAAAATACTGAAACTATGGACAAAGTAAACTTAACATATTTTATGGAAATATATAGAGGTGCATATCTTTAGCAGTTGTGATTAAGGTAAGTATACACTAGCAATGTGTTACAAATGTCAACAGAAAAGACAGCTGCAGTTTTAGAGGTGTAAGCCCAACTGGAGGCTAACTAAATGGTCCTAAAATAAACAAGAGAGTTCTTAAGCTTCATGCTCTTAACTGGAAGTCTGAAGAAGAAAGAGCCTGTCTGGGACCAAGACTAATAGGAAAGAAGGGATGGAGATGTGTCTTTTGAGGAAGTGTGCTCTGGGGAAGGAAAGATCTAGGGGGACAAAGATTATCTTCAGCTTCCTGAAGGCTTGCCATGAAAAAAGGGCCCTGACTTTTTTGTGAATCTCCATGCACAGACCTCAGCCCAGTGAGTTGGAAGAGGAAGCACTCTGCACCTTGACCAGTTATGTGTCTGTTAATCACCATCTACTACAAAAGGAAGGTTCTCTGATGGAGGCACAAATCTGTGGGCCACACAACCGAGAGTATAGGGTAGCACAAATTGGACTTGATGACTTTAAGTGTGTGTGTGTGTGTGTGTGTGTGTGTGTGTGTGTGTGTGTGTGTGTGTGTCAGGGGTGGAGGGAACACACAAACTTAGACATCTAGGAAAAGAGGAGAAGGATCTGGGAGTAGTAGGGGAGGTGGTAAATATGACCAAAATATATCATGTGAAATTCTCAAAGAATTAATTGAAAAGCTTTTATTATTACTACTACTTTTTTTGTTTGTTTGTTTGGTTTGGTTTTTTGAGACAGGGTTTCTTTGTGTAGCCCTGGCTGTCCTGGAACTTGCTTTGTAGACCAGGCTGACCTTGAACTCAGATCCCCATGTCTCTGCCTCTTGAGTGCTGAGATTAAAGGTATACACCACCACTGCCTGACTTTAAAAGCTTTTTTTTTTTTAAAGGAAGTTAAAGGAGGCAGATTTGGCCTCATGTAAGAAAGCATTTCCCAGGAAGGAATATCTCATGACTGAAGTATTGATTTTCCTATCCTTAAAAATAGCAAGAACTAAAGCCGGGCGTTGGTGGTGCACGGCTTTAATCCCATCACTCGGGAGGCAGAGGCAGGCGGATCTCTGTGAGTTCGAGGCCAGCCTGGTCTACAAGAGCTAGTTCCAGGACAGCCTCCAAAAGCCTCGGAGAGACCCTGCCTCAAAAAAAAAAAAAATAGCAAGAACTGCTGAGTGGTGGTGGTGCATGCCTTTACTCCCAACACTTGGGAGGCAGAGGCAGGCAGATCTCTGTAAATTAGAGGCAAGCCTGGTCTACAAGAGCTAGTTCCAGGACAGCCAGGGCATAGAGAAACTCTGTTTTGAGAGAGAAAGAAAGAATGAAAAGAGGGAGGGAGGGAAAAGGAGGAAGGCAGGCAGGCAGGCAGGGAGGCAGGGAGGGAGGGGCAAAGACTAGAAGACCAATAGAGGGACCTTCCTAGACTTTAAAATACACTTCTATTTTCTTTGAAATTGATTTTTTTGTTTGTTTTTAAGACAAGATCTCACTTGTTATATAACTCTCCTGGAACTCATCCTATATAGCAAGCTGGCCTTGAACTCACAGAGATGTACTTGCTTCTGCCTCTCAAGTGCTAGGATTAAAGATGTCTACCACTACACCCAGCTAAAATTAATTTTTAAAGTTAATTTTGACAGAATTTGAGATTTATTTATTTTATTAGGTTTATGAATATGTATGTTTTGCCTGCATGTATGTCTGTACCCCATGCATGTAGTACCTGCTGAAGCCTGAAAAAGGCATTGGATCAAAGAGCCACCATATACTGCTGGGACTTGAACCCTGATCCTTTGGAAGAGTGTCCAGTGCCCTTAACCACTGAAGCCTCTGGAAGGATTTTTTGTTGTTGTTTTTTAAGGTGCTAGATTTTCTCTTAATCAGTAATCACTTCATTCCACAAGATCAAGATGTAGACTGAGATATTACTGTTGAAAAGAAGCAAGAGGTTCATGGGCCTGCTGCCTACATGCCTTGAGCTTCCTGGCCAAGGTTTTGAGTACCTAAAGAATAAACTATTGTTAACGTGGGCCAGCCTTAAATGGAGAGCTTTCCACTTAGTCTTACAGAAAATGTACTCCTTACACAGGTATATCACAACCTTTGTTTTCCATTGAATAGAAGGCTATTCAAACATTCTCTTTTCTCAGTATCTCTTTTAAACCTAATTCTGCCTCACTTTCATGCCCCATCACAAGACCAACTTTTACTAAGCTTGGACCAGTTTCTCTGGGAAAATATTGACTTGGAGATTGCCAACCTGAAATTAGCTACCACTGAGTGATTTTTCTAAAGCCCTGATGACCATTTCCTTTCTTACTTAAGATTCTCTAGTAGTTTCTGCTACCCTAGTATAGTGTGGGTCCCTTTGAGGAAGTTGAAAACTTTTAACAGTCTAGTCCCTTACTGTTTTTCCAACCTTATTTCCTTCAGTAGGAGATAGGAGATTTATTCACTAAAGGCACACTCTTGTACCATTATGCTTCATATACCCTCTTAACATCTCTGTTAGTAGCCACCCTCTTCACTGTTTCTGTTCTGTTTGAACTCGTGTTTTAATGCTAAGCTTTTCTCCCAAGCTATGTACCATGGCAGCTTCTGCATCCTTTCTTCAGTAGCACTTGCCCAGTCCATGTCACATCCTCATCCCTCTCTGCTACAGGTCTTACCACAGTGCCTCATACGTGAGCTTTCAGTAACTGTTGTCAAATGTTGATAACCTCAGACTACTAAACCTCTTGTTCCTTAGTGATGGAGAAAGGCTTTGCAATTCAGAACAGATGCCCTTGGCCCACCCAGATTCCAGTCCTAAATCCAGAAAGCCCAGGACTCTAGGCTTCCTAGAGTCATAGATGAGCTGAAAGTTAATGGCACTTCATCCCTCTGAATGCTCTTTCAAGTCAAATGACCAGTGTTTTTACAAAGCTGTTCTGTAATAGCCATCTGTGTCTGCAAGGATTAGGCTCTAATTTGTAAAAGTCATCTTAAATTACAGCCAGACTAAAGACTGTTAAAAAGCACATCTTAAGTCCTTGCCTTTAATAACAAATAATGTGAGTCTTAACTATAGGAGTCTTATTGTGTCTTGAGCCTTTTTTCCACAAAGCAAAGGCTGGTTTCTCACCAGAAGATCTATTAAATGTTCTTCTGTGCCCCTCTCCCCCCACACACACACACAATGAAAACACTACTTCATATTAAGATTTCCCAGCTGTCCAACTATTTGCTGAATGTCTGCTGGCTATTATACTTCACTGAACTGAGCACTGTGGGATAACCAGAGTAGCAGCAGGCACCAGACCTTCCCCAGAAAAGCTGATTGGCAAGATGGTTTTAGAGTGAGTTTTGTTTGCGTTTTGTTAGTGAAAGTCACCAGGAAAAAGAATAGTATTTCCTTCCAGAGCCTGAGTCAGTATATTCTGCCTCTTGCACATATTAGTGCCACAGACTTCACTGTCCCATTTGCCTTATATGGGCATTGTCATGTGAATGAGTCTTAAAACATGAACGACACTGGCACTAGTTCCCTTCTGGATCTGTAGTGGCCCAGACACAGGTCTTTGCTAGAGAGTCTGTCACTCGTACTACTTGGTATAAGGTTATCAGTAACACTCAACCTTCTTTTTCTGGGCCACTTCCTTATGGGATTCAGGGAAAGTATCTGTTTAGTGATCTGTTTGTCTCCTTAAAAGGGTTGGTTTGATTATAGAGCATGAGTGACTCCACTTTGGTTTTTCATGCCCTGCAGGAGCTAAGTCCAAAGCAATGGCTCCGGTAACTTTGTTTTCACAATTTTGTTTAATTGTTACCATCTTTTGGTAGGTCCTCTCCATGTTAGAGTATGACCAAATAACTTAGACATTAGCACTACTCTGACTTACAATAACTTGGGATTTCTCTTGTCAACATGCTGCTCCTGAATTATGAGTAGCCTCCTCATTACACATTTCTGTGAATTTTTGTCATCTCTTTCCAAGATAGACCATGTGGTGTTAGGTAGATGACTACATGCAGACATTTAAAATTTTAGAGAGAATACTGTATACCAGGGAGACTCCTATTCTGACTATATGGAGAATGATGCCAAAAAGTTTTAATATTCACCTTACTGAAGGATCCCATGAATCAAACCAAGTAAAATTGAATAGATCAAAGATTGAGCCATTTGAAGAGTATACTTATTTTAATCAAGTACTTTTGTAATTAAGTCTGTACAACAAGAACTGATTGATAGATTCCTCTCTGTTCAGCTAGTAGATCATCTGGCAACTCATGACTTTGTTAAATCAAAGGAATATGAGAACAAATGAGTCCAGGAATCATTTCTATAAAGTAAAGACCTACAGTGGTACAAACAAATCATTGCATTAGGGATTTTACTGATTACTCTCTGTGTCGACTAAAAGATCCCTAAATCATGTAAAGATTTGCATTTAGCATAATAGACTTCACACTCCCATCAAATTACCTGCAGACACTAATGACTAAGAAATTAGAATTACAGGATCATTCTGCCTATTAAAAGATATAGTTTAAGCAAAGACTCCTATCCTGAAATCTTGAGTAAAGCTGTTTTCCACAAATACCAGATTGTGTACTTCTCTTCTTGTTTTGCAATTTAGTGTCTCTGGTTATGAGCATTTTGGTGAAGTCTCTTTTTAGCTCGATCAACAGGCAAGAGTCATGTACCTTGAAATGTATTCAGGTTGTCTCACCTCACCTTAGAGAGCTCCAAGAACACTGCAGTTCTTGCCCTTAGAACATTACATCCAGATGTTGGAGACAATTAGAATAATTCCGCATCCAGTCCAGGATGGAGGCAGATAATAAAAACTCCAGAAACAAGTAATAGTATAGTGTAATTTTTCTCCTGAAATGTATTGTTTTCTTACCACCATTACTCCTACCTCCCATATTTCAGATACTCAAAGTAAACTAATTTGTGTGCAAAGTAAATCTAGCCTCATAAGCATAGAAATAACATTTGGCCACATAGACCTTTAGTGAAGTTTCCTTTGGTGAAAATTTTTTTAGATATTATTCATTGTATATGTATGAGTACCACATGCAAGCCTGATGCCTGTGGAGGCCAAAAGAAGGCATCGCATCCCCATGAGCTAGAGTTACAGGTGGTTACAAACTACCATGTGGTTGCTGAGAATTGAACCCAGGTCCTCTGGAAGAGTAGCCAGTGCTCTTAAAGGTTGAGCCATTTCTCCAGCCCCTTTGATGAAACTTTTTAGTCTTGTGATGAATTTTTTTACAAAAAACGTAAGTTGGCAAATCAAACCAAAACACGCTTTGAAGTCTGTGTGCTGTCCCTATAGATACATTCCATCAGAGTCCCAAATACAATGCTCTACTCAAAGCCTGATAACATAGCCAATATATCCAGTTGTATCCTGTTATAAAAGGATTCTTGTGGAGTGAGTAAAACTTATTTTTAACTTTCTTACTAAGTTTATACAAACAGCTTTTCTAGAAGTACTCACAAATGCTTTTTTTAATTTGGAGGCATCAGGTAGGAGAGAAAGCAAGTATTTCCATTTTATTCATTCACAAAGATATTCTTTGTACAAACTTGCTGTGGTTTTAGATAGCTTAAGGAAAAAATAAAAATAAAAAAATGTTTTCTTAAATGTAGAAAACAGGACTAGGTGGGTAGCTCAGTTAGCAAGGTATTTGTCCTACAAGCCATGAGGGTCTGAACTCAGTCCCTGGGTTCACCATCAGGTAGAGCTGGGGAAGGGCCAGTCCAGCCAGCCTCTTCTGGGTCTGAGTGGGATGGTGAGTGTCAAAGACTCAGACCCTCCCCCCTCCTAGTTACCAGGAAGAAATATGCACTAAGTCAGGAGACTTGTTGAAGCAGGATCTCAATTTATCCCAACAGGCAAAGACTTATATAGGGCTGGGGTAGGGGGGATGGGAATCTTAGGATGGGGTAGGTGACATGAGGAGTAAGAGCCAATAATAATATTCCATCAACAGCTGGCAGGTAGTTAGGCAGGGGGCAGTCTTACATCAGGCCTTGCTGAGTCACCCCCCCCCCATGTGGAGGTTACAGGCTAGAGACAAGTTGCCAAACTCTAGCCAGGCCCAGGAGGTTACACTGGGCCTCACATCCGAGTCCTTTTAGGCCCAACGCCCATATAGCAAAAGCCAGGCATGGTGACAAACAGTTGGAATCCTAGCTCTGAGTAAGCAAGAGCAGATGGATCCCTAGGCTTCCTCTACCAGTCTAACCTGGGCGAACTCCAGGCCAGTGAGAGGGCCTGCCTCAGAAAACAAGGCAGATAGTTTCTGAGGAAATGTGCTGGGTTTGTAAACTTGGCACAGCTAGAGTCATCTAAGAAGAAGGAACATCAGTTGATGAACTGCCTCCATCAGATTGGCCTGTAGACCTGCAAGTGGGGCATTTTCTTAATTAATGATTGTTGAGGGATGGAGGCAGCCCAATATGATAGTATCAACTCTGGGCAGGTGGTCCTGGGTTGTGAAAGAAAGCAAGCTAAGCAGGGAAGGGGAGCAAGCCTGTAAGCAACACACTCTCTAGCTTCTGTTTGAACTCCTGCCCTGACTTCCTTCATTGTGGACTGTAAGCTGTCAGGTGAAGTAAACCCATCCTCCCCAAGTTGCTTTTGGTCATGGTATTTATCACAGTAGCAGGAAATCAAAGTAGGACAGGAACCAAGGTTGCTTCTGGCCCACACATACACAATACAAATATCCATACACAAAAACAAAAATCTGGAAAACAGAAAAGTATTTTGAAGGCAGTGTTTCAAGATGTAGTTTAAGACTAGAAAAACCTGTAATTCTTTATCAGTTTGCTAAGTCTTCTGTAGGTAATTCCATTCTGCTTGGTCTTTTTCACTTTCTCATACCTCTCAGTTTCTTTATTACGTTTATGGAAATTCTTATCTAGTCCAATGGTGTTATCTTCAAGTTATTGTAATCCTGCATTTGGTTGTTTCTGTAGCATGTAACATTTTAGTGTGATAATTGAAATATTGGCTGATAATATTGGCTGGTAATTATCCTTGGATCTGAATCCCACCCTCACATGGCTGTTGTGTGACATGTTTAGTTACCTAACCCTACAGAATTTTGAAAAAATATATATAACTATCTCTGGATTATGATAAGATTAGATAAATGAATACAATGTACATGTACATAGATGAGTGAATGTACATAGGTAGAATGTATATAAAGGGCTTGCAGCTTTGAAGAGTTTTAAAAAGAGCACTGAATTCTTCAGAACAGGGATGGGTTTGGAGAGATAGATGGCATTTTGAGAAAGGATATCACTGTGTAGACAAGAACTAACTAACAGTGAATACCCCATAACCTCCTGCCTTAGCCTCCGTACTGCTAGGATTACAAGTGTGTACCACCCATGCCGGTCAGAAGTAGATTCTTATGTAAAAATATCCAAATGAACTTAAAATGTCATCAGAATCTTAATATCTGATATATTTAGGAGAACATAGAGATATCCAGGCCAATTCTGTCATTTTTATAGAAGAACAATACATTTGCAAAATTAAGCACTCAAAATCATGTGATAAATTAGAACAGATTTATCACTGAAACCCAAACTTTCCTATGGCCATTGATTTTTAAGATTGTTGGCGCTTTTTAGAGAAAACCGTTAGTAGATTATAGCATTTCACCGTAAAAAGTTAGTCATAGGTGTGGATGCACAGATCAAGATTCACGAGACTAGGTTAAATACAGGTTAAATATGATTTGATTTGGGGAGAAGTCACTTACTCAAAAAATAGATGACAGCCGCAGGTTCCCATTCTAAGGATCCACACAGGCTGCTGCCTGTCATCCAACCAATAGCCACCTGCGTGTTGACCCCAGACCTAAACCTACTCTCAGGCACGCCCCACACGTATGACCATGCCCAAGTGGGAGTGGTCAGCGCTACAGGTGTGGGAGGGGTGGATATCTCACTACACGTGGGTGCTGAGAATATGGCTCAGTTGGTGGAGTACCCGCATGGATTGGGCCCTGGGTTCAGTCTCCATCACTGGATGTGGTAGTGCACACCTGCCTATAATTCCAGCACTCAGGAGACGGAGACAAGGAATTCAGGATTACTGTTGGAGTCTGAGCTACCAAAAAAAAGTCATTCATATATACATAAATAAATATTAGTTATAGGACAAAAGAACTAGGAAGCCAACTTTAGAAGCCACCTGTTACAAATATTTTAAATTATTTTGTACTTTTTTGGTAGACATGAAAGGACTATTTTACTTTCTTTTAAAATGTTACAAAAGCTATGCTGAGATTTAAAAAATAATAGGTAAGGGACTGTGTTTACTTCTATCATAAAAATTAACTTCTGGCACAGCAAGAAGCAGACAGCTGATTGTAAGATGATGTGCTGCCTCTGCCAAGGAATTAAAATACTCTTAGTGACCAAGTCTAAAACCTTCAGTTTCTGTCCTAGTTGCATTTCTGTTGTTGTGATTTTAAAAAAAAAAACTGACCAAAACCCTGACCTGGGGGAGGAAAAGTTTGTTTGGCTTTATCATCAAGGTGTATTCCATTTTTTCCGAAAGTCACAACAGCAAGAATTTGAGTTACATCATATCTATCCACAGTTAAATATGGAGAAAAATGAAAGCATCCAGACTGCCTCCTTTTGTTTTGTTTGTTCATTTTTCTGTTAAGACAGGGTCTCTCTACAAAGTGCTGCTGATCCTGGAACTCGCTATGTAGACAAGGCTGACCTCAAACTCAAAGAGATCTGCTTGCTTCTGCCTCCCAAGTTCTGGGATTAAAGGAATATGCTACCACACCCATCCTACATTTTTCGAAGACTTCTATTTACTCTTGTACAGTTCAAGACCCAACCTAGGGAATGGTGCTACCCACAGTGACTAGGTCTACATACATCAGCTAACAATCAAGATAATCCCTCAGACATAACCATAGGCCAGTAGATCTAGGTAAGTTCTCAGCTAAGGCTCTCTGCCTAGGAGACTCTAGGTTATGGCAAGCTGACATTTAAAATAACAAGCATAAATTTCTGTAGTTTGCAGTAATAAGTTAAAACATTGATAATCACTCTCTACATCACCACAAGCAAATGTAATGACTGCTGTACCAGTTCAGCTATCTGCACTGGGAAGATAACTAGAAGCTACACATCACCATAAAAGTGAAGCCATACATATATACAAATAATCCTTATATATTTATTTTGCTTCACATTGTGATACGACACTGCCATATACTATATTCATCTTTAAGAAGCATGGAATTAATCTTTTCAAAAATAAAATATCATAATGTTTAATTTTAAATTTTTGTGGTAGGCTATATTCATAGCTCTCCTCAGCTGCATGCAGCCCGTGGGCCACCAGTTGAACCCTCTGGCTTCCAGAAAAAAAAAAAACATCAAAATTTCTTACCAAGGTATACAAAGTCCTTCACAATTCTGAGTCATCTTTTTTCCTTTTTCCTGCTGGCTTTCTCACCATATACAACACAGAGAGAGAGAGAGAGAGAGAGAGAGAGAGAGAGAGAGAGAGAGAGGGAGGGAGGGAGGGAGGGAGGGAGGGAGGGAGGGAGGGAGGGAGAGAGAGAGAGAGGGAGAGAGGGAGAGAGGGAGAGAGGGAGAGGGAGCACAGAGAGAGAGGGAGAGGGAGAGGGAACACAGAGAGAGAGAGAGAGGGAGAGAGAGAGAGAGAGAACAATTTCTTGAATAAGAGAAATCGAGGTCTTTGTCAGGTTTGAAATACTATGACAAAGTTGTCTCCTCTCCTTGTGAGCTTTGTGGGAATATTTCCATACATGTGTATATTGTGTGTTTCAATCAGGTGAAGCAAGTATCTCCCTAAACATATTTTTCTTTGTGGTGAAACCTCTCAAAATTCTTGTAACATCTTGAAATGTGAAATTATGGTTACCTATAGCACTCTTAAGACCTTTTGCTTCTGTCTAGCTGAACTTCATGTTTATGATCAGATTTTACCCACCCCCACTCTTCTTGACCCTGGTAACCACTATTCCACTCTTAGCTTATGGGATCCTTTTTTTTTTTTTATTTCACATGAGTGAGTGAGACCCTCTGTGTCTGTCTTAGTCATTTAAGAGTGCTCTCTAGCTCTGCCCCCATTGTCAAAAATGACAGGATTTCTTTTTATGGCTGAGTAGTATTCTGCTGTGAATATGTGCCAAAGCTTCAGTTGATGAACACTTGTTTTGGGTTTCTTTGGCTATTGTAAATAATACTGCAGTGAACATTATGGTGATGTATTATTTATGATTTAATAAAGTTTACCTGAGGGTTCAAGATGAAAAGCCATCCACAAACCATAGAGGCCAGGCAGTGATTGTATACACCTTTAATCCTAGCACTCAGGAGGTAGAGGCAGATGGATCTCTGTGAGTCCAAGACCACCCTGAACTACACAAGAGTGAATCAGTCTAAAAGAGTAACAAGGCTCATGCCTTTAGTTCCAATACTAGGGAGGTGGAGACAGGAGTGATAAGGCTGGGCAGAGAAAGGAATATAAGGTGGAAGAAGATAGGAGCTCAGAGCATTTGCCTCTGAGAATTCGTGGAGACAGGATTGCCATTTCAGCTTAGTAGAGGTAAGAGCTATTGGCTTGGCTGCTTTAGTTTTCTGACCTTCGGCTTGAACCCCAATATCTGTCTCTGGGTTTTTATTATTCATGTTACAGAGCATGTGTATGCAAGTGTCTCTTCTGACAGCCTGTTTCATTTCCTTTGCCTGTATATCCACTAGTGAGATTGCAGTGTCAGAAGACTGTACCAAATTATATTCTCACCAACAGTGTGCAAGGCTACTTATTTTGAAACAATATGTTATAAGGGAAAATGTTCCTAAATTATTCACCTATAGAAACATGTGTTCCTAAGTCAAAGTCATTTGACTGCTTTTTAAATTTTGAAATAGGGTCTCACTGTGTAGTCCTGATTGTCTTAAGAGGAACTTACTCTGTAGACCAGGCTGACCTCAGACTAACAGACACCTGCCTCTGTCTGAGTGCTGAGATTAAAGGTGCACCATCATATCTGGCTTGGCAGCTTTCTTAATAACACTCTCAGCAACTAAAAGACATTAATAGCCAAAAATATATATAGTATTTCCTTAAGATAGTCTATATTTATTATACATCAAGTTCTAGTCTAATATTTTCCAATTATAGGAGAAACTACTAGTTTCTAGTAAAGGCAAGTTATGTTTTTAATTAACACATTCAATATTTTCTAACTTGTAAGTTGGAATTTTTAAGAAAATATTAAGTAATTTAAAAAGTTAATTATCATTATGGGTTCAAGATGATGTTTCCATAGTCATATATATTTTTGAAAGATTAAATCAGAGAGCTAGTGTTGGAGATCAGGCTGGAAATGTCCCTAGCATACACAAGACTTTGGATTTGAACACTGCAAGAAAAATGTAAACCAAACTAATTAACATATCCACCACCTCAAGTACTTACTATTTTCTTAGTGAGAAGCTTTTTGAGTCTAATTTTGGGGGAATTTTGGAATGCTGACTACCTTTATTCCCTGTGGAGTAATACATTTCCCACACCCTGTGATGGAACTCTAAAGCTTTATCCTAACTGGAACTTTGTACCCTTTACCCAAACCTGCCCTTTCCTGGTCCCTAACAGCAATGCCATACACACTGAGCCAACCTGAAAACTCACAGTTTTGTGATGCCTTTACTTTATCATTGGAAGGCTGAGGAGTGGCCTGGAGAAGGTAGTGTATAGAAGAAGGAACACTGGATTAGGATTCAGATCACCTAGGAGCGGTGCAGTCTTGGAGAGAGTATACCCAACTCAATAAATTTCAAGTTCCTTCTCCATAAAATGAAGTAAATTCCACTTTCCTCCCAAGACCACAGCATTGCTTATGTAAGGTACTTTTTTTTAGCACATTGTAAAGTGAGTACTGTTCAAATATGAAAAATGATGATGATCATGATGGTTACAATACTGTATACTATACTGTATGGTGACTGTGCATGTTATCTGACTTGGTCATAAAAACTATTCCAAAGGCAGATACTCCTATCATCCTGACTTTGAGATAGGCAAACTTAGGCACAAAAGAGGGTAACTTCTCCACAATCATAGAAAATATCAGAACCAGATACAAACCTAAGTGTGTCTACCAGAGTTGTGCTGTCAACCCCTATGATCTCTTGCCTTCTACGCTAGTTAAGGATACATTTATGAGGTACATTTTCATCTAGATAGTACTTTTCATGTGTGAATCGTAATAGGTATCATATATTGTGAAAGATTTTATCATCTTTGATTTATTCACTTCTTACTTATGGCTTATAGACAGATATGGGTAAAATACAATCTAGTTGTATTTTATGCCCTGTTTATCAAACAAATTTTATATTGCTAAGAACTGTGTTAAAGGATAACTATAATCCTTACATTTGAGAATGTGCTAACTTCTTATACAAATTATTCTCACTTTGCAGTTCATACAGAAGTCCAAGGGGTAGTCATATAAATGAGACAGAAATCAAGGTTGGCTAAGCATCCTGCTGACATGGCTGGCCAAAAGGGCTTTATAAATAGATCAATAGTTAAAACCTTGAGATGAATAAAGTTGTGTAGTGGACAATTGCATTCACCTTTCTTGTATTCCCTTGGGACCTTCTTCCTATGGTAGCCCTTACCACTATGAGCTGTAATGGACTCTGAACTGCAGTGGACCTTTTTCTTGTCTGTGTATTACTCTAGGCATTGCTTAAAGGCATAGATAATGTGTTACGGGATATCTGCCTGGGTCCCGTCGCCGCTTTAACCCCCAAAATAACACACAGAGACTCTATTAGTTACAATGCTGTTGGCCAGGGCTCCTCATAGGCTTATTCTGTCTTAAGTATTAACCCTTGACTACTAATATATATTTCTATAAGGACTTATCTTTCTTAGGATGCCATCCTGATGCATCCTCTGTTCCCGGGATCACATGGCAACTCTCTACTCTTGACTACATTTCCCAGCATCCTCCTCGACTCCTAGTCACACCTGTCTTGCTTCCCTGTTGGCCAGCAGTGCTTTATTTATCAATCAATAACACAAACATATACACAGAAGGACTTCCCCAATCAATAGTGTCTTGTTTATTACTATATTCCAGTGCTACCAAGTTTCTTATATGTCATAAACACTAAAGAAATACTTTTTTAGCTGGGCAGTGATGGTGCGCACCTTTAATCCCAGCACTTGGGAGGCAGAGGCTGGTGGATCTCTATGAGTTTGGGGCTTCACAGAGAAACCAAAAACCTGTCTCAAAAAAACCAAAAAGTAAATACTTGTTTAGTTAATAAATGAGGAAAAACAAAGTGTTTATACACATCTGTACATCTACTGTAATTATTTGGTTTTGTATTTTCCATATCACCAGACAGAAATTCAAGCTCTTATGATATCCTCATGACTTGATTAAGGGCTGTAATACAGTAGCATCTTCTCTCACTTATTCCTAGATAAATTCCTCCCTCCCTTCATCTACTTGGTATATAACCATGAAAGTAGAACTTACAGGCCTTTAGAGAAAATCATGGTGTATTTGGAGCCATGTACTTCTGGGTCATATTTTCTGCTTCTGAAACATAGATTTAAATATGTTCTTTCTTAATCTTTTGACTCTGATGCTATATGATTCTGGGATTACATAGCCTAGATATTAATAATACTTTGTCCATTAGCAGCCATCTTCTGAGAAGCATAACAAAAGCACTGGCTTCTAGTTTTCCCAGCTTTAAGATCATCACTTCTCCTTCTATGTGAGAATATTTCCATCCAGGGCAGTTTGTAGAGACTTAAGCTTCTATTTGCTGTAGCTGGAGATTCCTATAAGCTGAGGCTTTAACAATATTTCACATTTATTTATCTGAGCCAGAGCTTAGGATCAGGTAGCAGCTAAGTCATTTAAGGTTATTCAAATGCATTGAAAATGTTGCTTAATAATTCAGAACCAGTTTTCTCTGTTTAGAGTATTAAGATTTTTTAAATCCTCCTAATTAGCCAATTCCAACCGTTTAAACAGAGAGGGGAAAAGCTATCCCTTCTAAAAGGGCAACTGATACAAACTTCTTATGAGCTCCTGTGTCTGGGCACTAGGACTGTTTGAGGCTAGAACAGGCCATTCAGAGCAAAGGGTCCTGGTGGAGTCAACTCCCAATGGTGTTCCTGCAAACCCCACCTGCCAGGGTATGAAGTGAGTAGAAGTAGGTCTGTAGGTCCTCCAAACTCCACTTCTGCGGATTGGTGTGGCCCTGGGGAGGAGTGGGGAACTTCATGCAGTTATTCTGTAGGCCAATCTTTCCACAGACATTTCCAGAACTGATACAGTTTCTAGCAGCAAACAAGGCCCTGGGGATCAAGAGCCAGTAAAATTTCATATGTGCCCTCAGAGTTCCACTTAACTGGAGACATACTCGTAAACAATTGTAAAATGGCCTGAGAACCATAATGTAATTTACTGTGCTGCATCCTCTGAGCTACATCCTTCAGATTCTCTCACCTCGTTAAAGAATAAGAATATTGTATAAGCAAAGAGTAGTGTTGGATTTGCCAGTACCTACATTCCAGAACAGATCCTAACCTTGCATCAGCAGCAGACTTACCTGAAGAACCTACTGGTAAAAGACAGGTATTGGCTCAGCATGTGGGACTTGGTCACATGCAGAGCATTGGAGTAAATAATGAGAAACCACAGAGAATGTATACAGTTGCTGTGTCACAAACCTGTGATTTGATCAATGACACTGGAAACCAGGTGTGATTAGCTCTGTTCTGGGAAGAGGAAAGGGTGATTTAGGCTCTATCATAGGCCTAGTTTTATAGGGAAAGTAGCATTTAAGCTGAACTTGAAGTATACATAGTTTAGAATGTTTGAAATTAGACAGGAAAGACAATGTAGGTAGAGGAAACAACATAGCCAAAGGTTCTGAAAAGGAAACCCTAATGCATATTTGCTCAGTAACAAACAACTCTAATTGGCGGGAGCCTAGGTCTGTGAAGGAATAATATTTGAAGATCAGAATGATTTTAAAAAAAGTTGGTCCTGAGATATCATCGCCCTTGTATGGGTCTGGATATCATTTATTAATGCATTTCTTTTGTCATATACCCTGAAATGTTGGTGTGAACTTGCTTTCTATTTTTCAGCACTCCAAAATAGCCTCTAGTTTGATGCCTCTTCTGCATGCTAGCTTGTTGACAGCGCATAATGTACAAGTTGTTCTGTCTTCTCTACAAGACATTTGTGTGAAGTTCCAGGAAAAGCAAACTGATGGTTATAGATGGAGTTTCTGTTCCACCTGGTCCCACGGCAATTCTGTAACATGGGACAATGTCAGCATCCTTATTTAGCAAGATGGAAACAGAGATAGAAAAGCCTTGGCTGAGGTCTCATAGATCGTCTCTTCTCCCAGATATTTTCATTTCTTATCATACTACTTTAGTCCTGGAATTTGGGAGTTTCTCATACAGGCTTGGTATTGTACAGACCTTCTGGACCCAGCCTTCAAAGAATGTTCCTGCTCTGTTTGTGGTTCTTACCTTCCAGTTTCATAAGCTTTTGGGCAAATGAAGTGTAATATCAGAATAGCTCAGAGAAAGCTTTGGTAACATTTAAGATATTGAACGTGCTGCATCTGGTAACTAGAAATTTTAATGATCTCCTGCTGTTTTGGTAATTGGATAAGTAAATACATCAGAATAAATCACACCAGCGAGTCTTTTGTATGTCGTTAGGGACTCAACTCTTTTAACTCCTGTTCAAAGCTCCAGCTCTTGAACAGTGCTTGTGTGCAGAACTACGGACACACTGGCTTGTATAGCCCGACTTGTATTAAAATGCATTCAGAATTTTCACTCTCTCCCAAGCCACTCTGGTGCTGAAGATACTTTGAGCACACCACTAAATGACCTCTCTGCAGCCAGATGAAAAGTATTTTTCTAATGTTTTTGCTACCTAGAAATGTGTGCTCTTCATGTTCTATCTCCAAACTGCCTTCCCAGTTATGTGCCTACCAGTAAAGGACCCAAAGAACCTTGTCAGGAACACCATTGCCCAGTTACAAATTGGGAAAGTGAAAGGCTTTAGCAGACATGGACTGCCCCATTTTAATAAGAAATCATTTAAGAACTGTAAGTAGAAAGAGTGATTAGGTGGGGCTTTTTTGTGCAACTCTCTTGCATGTAGAAATGTGAAAGAGATCCTAAGGGACATGGGTTTTTGAAGGACTGCTGGGGTGGTGGGCAATGCTGACCTGCTTACAGGTGAGAAACCTGAGGCTCATCTCATAAGAAGTTATGACCTGTGTAAAAGATGCAGTGCCAGGATTTAAATCCACTTGTTCCTTAATGTTTGCCTAGTGGTGAAATTCTGGGAGAAAGAATAATCAAGATTTTTCAAAAGACTTGAGTCAAGTTCACAGTTCTTAACCAGTAGGTAGCTATCTGTCCTGTTTCTCACTGCTCTGCCATAGTCACTAATTAGTGTTGTGACCCAGTCTTCTCACAGACATCTCTGAGACCTGTCATGAAAACCTGACACCCTGTGTAGTGTTGACCTCTGAAAAGAGGCCCGTCCCCTAGATCAGTGTTTCCCTACCTCCTTCAAACCCCTGCATACATCTCTCTGAGGTAACCATACTGCCTTGAACAGGCTGGAATCAGCCCAGCCCTGGTCTTCTATCAGCTCTTTAGTGGGTGAGGAGACCGGTACTCAACACACCTATAAGCTAGGCATGCCTCTGGAGCTAATCTGCACAAGATTTCTATTGCTATACAATAGCGTCTTCAGCTGTGAATTTACCTATTTTATTTATGATTCTATGGGCCACAACTTATAAACCATTCTGTAAAGCAGGACTTCCTTTGTTTACTTGAAGTTGTGCCTTCCAAAGCCCATGAGGGACTCTTCTCAGAGAGAGGAGACCTAACTATTCTCTTTCTTCTTAAACTTCTTACATTTTCTTTATGTTCTTTGTCCTTTTGTTCTTTTTATGCTTGCTCTGTATACTTGGAATTCCTTCTGCTTTTAGACTAAAGAGCATCTCCTCCTCTTACCCTAACCTTGTTACCTCTTACCTCCGGACTTTGCCACTAACATTGTCACTTAATAGTGTAGTGAAGAAAGCCACCACTAGGAGTACCAATGCCAGGAAAGGGGACCCTTCAAGTTGCCAAATTTTGAGGGCATTTTAACATTAATAACATATCAGTCTTTACTCCATCTATAAAATGGGATACTTGAAGAAATATTATAATCACTCAATTAGATAATATGGAGGCAATTAGCGTAGTGTGTGGCACTAAAAAAATGCCAAGTAAAGAGTACTGCCTATCATGCATAAGGCTCTGGGTTCAATGTTCAACTCAGGGAAGGAAGAGAAGAAAGCAGAAAAAGGAGAAGCAAGCTAGATGTAGTATACAGCAGGCATATAGTATAGTCATAGCTGCTCAGAAAGGTGAGGTTTGAATATCACTTGAGCCCCAGAAGTTCAAAATCAGTTTAGACAATATCTCACCTCCACAAAAAAAGTAACAAGTAATAACTTTTGTGATGACAATCATGATTATGCTTCTGATATTTAAACTTTTTTTTTCTAAGAGAAACAAGTAGACTAGGTTATCCAGAGCATACAGAAAGTCAGTTGTTCTCTCAAGGTCAAAATAAACCCTAACTTGAATTTACTTCACTGTACTCTGGGAACTCACATATGCAGCCCTTGTACAGCCTCACAGAGTAGAAAATGTTTGAGATTTGAAATAGGAATACTCGGGTTCGACTGTGAGCCCACAATGTCTACTTCTATAGTCATCCATGAATTATGTCCCCATCTGCATCTTGGTGTTCCCATCTGATCTAATTGTCTAGCTTGGCTTTGAAATTTAGACTATATTTGTGAAGATACTCAAAGCTCTAAGATAATGGTTACCATATGTATGTGTTTCTCAGAAGGAAGTTTAGTAGATTTGTTCTGTGGTAGGTGGTTTAGCTTTAAAAAAGCATCTTCTATACCAGATCTGGTGGCTTGTACCTGGAATCCCAGCCCTTGAGACTGAATCAGGAGCCTCACAAGCTCAAAGCCAACCCAAGTGAAAAGTGAGACCCTGCCTCAGAAGAAACAAAGAGAAGAAATGCTGTCACTGTAAAGGGAAGCTTGGTTGTGACTGTGTGTTACAGATATGGCTAATGCTATGGGGAACTTGGTGACTTAGGAACATTAAGTAACATCCCTTCACTTGACTATCTCTAGATTAATTGAAAGATATAAAACCAATTGAAAGATAAATTTGTCACTTTTATTACCAAAGAAAGAAAGAAAGAATGAAAAAGAAAATCAGATTGTAGCTTACTGATATATCCTTTGCTCCTAAATTAGATAAATTTACTTAGCTGAGACATAGGTGTAGCTAGACACTACAGATCCTCTGCCTTATAATAAAATAAGAGCAGGTTATCTAGAGAAAGAAAGAAGGAAGGAAGGAAGGAAGGAAAGAAGGAAAGAAGGAAGGTGGGTAGTAATGGCGGACACCTTTAATCCCAGCACTCAGGAGGCAGAGACAGGCGGATCTCTATGAGCTCAAGGCTAGCTTGACCTACAGAGCAAGTTCAGGACAGCCAGAGCTACATAGACACACCCTGTCTTGAAAGAAACAAAGGTGCAGAGAAAAACACACAGCTAAGCTAAAGAGTTTTTCCTCCAAATTCACCAAACTTCTGTCACATTTGTATAAGAAACAGGAAGTAAAACACAAAGGCTGATCATATTACCAAACCTATGGGAATGAGCTGTTTGTGTAAATCCTTGCAAACTATTTAGTGACACTGCTGCTCTTTTTAGTAGTAATCCACTCCCCCCTTGAGTAGGGTCTTATAGTAGCATTATGTTTATGGTGTCATACAGTTGAGAGTTAGGGTGGTGCAGCTATGAAGAATTCTGAAACTGACCGATACTATGTCTCCTCGTAATCTCCCATTTCACTTGGGCTAAGTCACGTGACTTATGAGTCTCAAGTTGCCCGCCTGTGAAATGAAGGCCTGGACTGTTGGATAGTTAAGGCATTTTCTTAGCATGGCATTCTGAGATTTCTACTGTGGCCAAGATGAGTCACTTAGTTTACGTTTTTCACAACAGAGTATTGATTTTACAACAGGAACTGAATGAAGCCCAGGGAGGTCATAGGAAAAAATGCATATAAAATTTCAAATTGCTGAGAAAATTGATATAGCAAAGAAAAGCCCTGTTTGGCAGAGAACATGTCCCATCTGTGTGAACATAAATGTTTAACAAAGCCAGTTTGCTAAACTGTTGTTTTAATGAGAAAATATGGCCATTTGGGTTTCCTAAGTACAATGAAGGAAATGTCAGATGGTTGACTGCCCTCTTCTAACTATAAAGACAAACTCTACCTCTTCTCTGAGAACACCCCTCCTCCCCCAAGGAATCCCAAAGTGTTCATTCTCTGTTGATTTAGAGAGTCAATAATTCAGTAAAGTCCCAGGTAAATGGCAAAAGGCAGACCTAGATTGGGTTTTTGTATTCGTATTTTATAAACATTTCAGGATTTTTTTAATGACCCCTGACCTTCTGCCATTCTTAAAGTGAAGGTCTTGTATCCTGGAAGCTTGATTCAAAAGAAACTCTAGATTATCTCTTCTAACTTCTTTCTCCATATAGATACTATGGAATCTAGTAACTAGGTAGATTCCAAAGCTAGATTGCCTTGATTCATAGTCTGGCTCCACCCTTAATAGTTTTTATACTTTAGACAAACTACTTTGCTGTGTGACCCAGTTTTTTCATTTTAAAAAAATGGAGGACTATTATAACATAATTTTATAAATGTTAAGTATTTCAAAGATTGCCTGGTTTGAAATAAATGTTAGCTGGTACCATCACCAGCAAATATGCCTGTATTTGGATGCCCCCTCCCCAAGTCAGCCTGTTCATGCATTCGGATCATAATGAGCTTAGGAATCAGACAGACCTGACTCTGAAGCCTGAGTCTCTACAGCAGTGGGTGAGGTAGCTTTGGTGTCCTTTTTCTGTAAGATGGCACTAGTACGAGTCCATAGGCCATTTTGAGGACGAGTTAAGAGACTATATACAAATCTAGAATGCAGGCTGATGGACCCAACTCAAGGGAGATGTTCACTAAGTGATACCTGCTGCTATGATGATGACTGTGAAGACAAGAAGATTAATACCAGAAGGCAGAAGAAAAGCAACAAAATTAGGAGAGAGAGCCATTACTAGCCACATTAGTTCCCGCTGCTTCCCACAAGAGGACTACTTCCCATGACTTTGACCTTACCATCTTGACTCTCTTCTACTGTCAGCCTTCAGAAACTAGGGCCAGAAGAGCACATTTCCACCCTACAGCAGCAGCACGACTTCCTCTCCACACACAGTTCTCTTGTCCTCTGCTGCTTCTCAGGAAGCAGAGTTTAATTTCTTCCCTACCAGGACACCCCTCCTGACATGCTCCTTGCCCTTCTAGAATGAGGCCTAGAGTGCTGCAGTGTTTTTACAATGTGGCCACTAGCTACTGGGAAGGAGCTGTGTACCCTGCATTCCCCTCTTTTCTCTCTTGCTTACAAATGGCAGTAGAGCAAAGTTTTCAATTGTGTCTACAATTAATGAAAAAGTCATGAATTTGAAAGAGTGGGGGAGACGTGAAGGACAGAATTCTTAGCATATCTGTCACCCCATTAATATTTCCTTGTAATGAGATTTTTAAAAATCTCTCATCTATATCACCTACTTGAGTTGCGGAACATGGGGAAATCCAGCTGGTGCTCAACTGGAAGGAAGCTTCCTCCCTACTGATGGCTTTCATAGTGCTGGTAAGTGCTATGCAGCCTACTGGAAGAGAGAAGTAACCATCAGTCTCACCTAGCAGTAAACCCTGCCATCTGCATTAACAACCTGCCTGGCAAGATATGCCCACTGCTACAGTAGGGCGGCAGATGTTCTGACAGTCCCCTCAAGGCTCAGGGATCTATGAGAGAGATGGAGGGTAAAGCCAGAGATGGTAGATGATTTCAAAGACCAGGCGCTTTCTCGATACAGCAGTGTAGATACATATATGAACTGACAGCAATTATGACAGCATACACAAGACCAAAGCAAAATCAAGCCAGACAAAATCCCAGCATAGAGGAGGGGAGACAAGTACAAAGTCCCACCCCTAGCTGACTACTGGCATATTTGATTGCTGCTGTGAGAGGGAAAGTCGGTTTTCTTTAATGCTGCGACCCCTGATATATGGACCATACTACACAGTAGGCCCCATGCAGGAATTGTCAGCCAACACAGGGCACACATGCACATGAAGTTTGATGGGTAGGGAAGTGGTAAGGAGCTTGGAAAAGTTAAGGAAGAGGACTAATATGATCAAAATACATCCATGACATTCTCTAGGAGTTAATAAAAACAATATTTTAAAAAGCCAAGTGTGAAAAATATTGTCTCTTCTGATTATTTAGAACTATATAATATATTACTGTTAACTGTAGTCATACTACTAGGCAGTAGAACACCAGAAGGCTATTCATTTTTAAAAATTTAATTCAGTAATAGTGGGTTCTTAATCTCATGTTTTCATCTGTAAAATAGTAATAATGCTAGTTACAAGACTAGCATTTAGATCAAATGATATCTTTAAAAACTTTGTATGTTTTACAGTGTTATCTGTATACTTTATCATGTTATCTATATTCATTAACACCAGCCCAAAAGTTACTCTTACATTGGGTAGACCATGTGGCAACTGCAATATTAAAAGCATAGTGCCAGACATAGTGGCATAACCTTTGATCTCAGCATTCAGGGGCTGGAGAGATGGCTTGGTGATTAAGAGCACTGGTTGCTCTTCCAGAGAATGCTGGTTCATTTCCCAGCACCCACATGGCAGCTCACAACTGTCTGTAACTCTAGTCCTAGGGGGTCTGAACTCTGTAGGCACCGCATGCACATGCTGCAGACATACCTGCAGACAAACACTCATCTGCATAAAATAAAAAGTACGTAAAAAGCATAATCTCAGTATTCTCACTTGGGAGGCACTCTCAGTTTAGAGTCAGGGGCAAGCAGATCGCTGGTCTACATAGCAAGTTCCAGGGCAGCCAAAGATAAAAGAAAGACCCTGGGAGGGGGGAGGGAGGACAGAGAGAGAGAGAGAGAATAGCTCTGAATACAAATGTCCTGGCTTACTAGCTGTGTAGCCTTGAGCAAATTCTCAGCCTTTCTAAACCTGTTTCCTGGTCTGTCAAATGGAAATAACAATACCTAGCTCAAGATCCATTGTAAGGATTAAATGAGTTAATATATTCGATGTGTAATGAAAGATTATAAACTATTATTGTTGTCAACAGTTATGTTACTGTTGTAATAATAATTTGTGTTACAGAGCAAATGGATTAAAATACAAAGGAAAATAAATAGACTAGATAGTAAAGAAAAACATTAAGCGTAAATAAATGAGATGAACTTCAGAATGGGGTGGTAGGGGAGTCTTCATATGAGCCCTCTGGGAAGCTGTGCCTCAACAGAGCTGTGTTTGCTTCAAAGCAGTCCACTGGCCATAGGGCCTCACTGAAGCTGGAAAATGAGATCTCCAGAATTGAAGGCTTTGCCCACAGAGAAAGGGTAGCACTCCTGCTGGGCAGTGAGGTAGAAACCCAGACAACCAGAACAACCCAGGGAGAGCTTACGGTTGCTGCCCAAGAAACACCCCAGCCAGTAGAGCTGTACCTCCTACTGAGCACTTCCTGGCTTGGGATGGTACCAGAGGCTTCACTAACACTATTTTACTTAGCTATCACACTGCCTACAAAGGAGAAGCTGGTTCCCTACTACAGATAGGAAAATGGACCTTAGTTGTTTAATTACTTCAGGGTTATATAGACAGATGTGGGTTTGCTTTCACTCTTCTTAACCACAACACTGTGGACAGATTCCTTCTAACCATAAGGCCTTAAACAACTGGCAACTACATTGAAACTCAGTTGTCTCACCTGCAGCCTTGCATGGTAGCTGTTACATGGACAAGATGAGAAATATGGTTGAAGTGCATGGCTTGTAATAGATGTCCCAGAAATTTCTGTTTCTGTCTTTCTCAAATCCTAATTCCCTCCCCCAGAAAGTGACTAGAGAAAATCATTTGATGTTTCTTGGACACTGTTTTATTAGTGACAGCGATAATTTTAACTGTGAGTTTGGGTCGCTTACCTTGCATGTCTTCCACCACAGTAGGGCGCCGCATAGGCCTGATGCTCCCGCCTCCCAGCCTGTTTTGCTTCCCACCTGTTCTCACAACTCTGGCACTAGTATGATTTTGGTTTCTCACAATAAGCATCATATTTACAAACCACAAATAACAAAGTAGAAGATACCGTTGGAGCTCTGGCATGTTAATTAAGAACAATAGCAGAAGCAGCTGGGCAGAAAATGCCAAAGAGTCGGAAGCAGAGGCAGCATAGCTCTGTTTGTTGACAGAAGCCAGTGCAGTATTGTACGTTAATTGGGGAAATAGGTAAACATTTGCCAGCAGCTTGCCCTCCCAGTGCATTGGAAGGCAGACAGCAAGCTAGGCTCTCCCTTCCCCCTTGCTGGCCCATCTGCCCAGCACCCAAGAGATACTAGTAGGGCAAGATTGCCCTGGGTTCCTTATAAGCAGAAATGATTCTTCGGGTAGGTGTGTCTCCTTAATGACCCTCCTGAGCATACCAAGTCTCTACCTGGATATACTAAGTCAGTGTTTCCCCCCATTAGCTTACCAGCCTGTCTTTGACACCCAGGGGCTCCCCTTCTCCAGCTGGAAGAGAAAAGCAGAGTCATCTCATTATGAGTGGCTTGAGTTGAACAGACAAATTGCTTGCCTGTAGCATTTGCCGAAGGCCCCAAAGCTCATGCCAATAGCAGAGCAGCAGCTTCAGGTATAGATAGCTAGAGTACCTAACCATCCACTACATACTGAGAGCAGCCCACTGCCCACATGTCTATCTCCCTTTCTAGTTGCTCTCATATGTATCGTATTTTGTTGATCTTCCCTATGCCAGACACTGTGCTGATTATGTTTTTTACCATTTAATATTGATCAGTCCTATAAGACAAGAGCCACAAAGCTTATAGCCAACACTGCTATGATTTAAACTAGAGTCTTCTATTTTCAAAGCCTCTATGCTTTCCACTAACCTAGTATTTTTCAGCATTGAAGAACTCATGGTCCCTTTTGATAAATGTGTTTCTTCCTCTTAGGTTTTTAAAACCTTCACCTCTGCCCTGGCTTGGGGAGGGCAGAGATCTAATAAAGGTCTAGCTTTACAAAGTTCAGTAGTTGATTTTCGTTGTTGTTGGTGGTGGTGGTTTGGTTTGGTTTGGTTTTGGTTTTTTGTTTTGTTTTGTTTTTTTGAAATAGAGTTTCTCTGTGTATCCCTGGCTGTCGTGGAACTTGCTCTGTAGACCAGGCTGGCCTTGAACTCAGAAATCCACCTGCCTCTGCCTCCTGATTAAAGGCATGCACCACCACTTCCCAGAATTTTTTAAAATTTCTAAAATATATTATTGGTTGGCTCATTTTTCCAATGAGGATATTGTGCTGTGTCTTCCTAGGGAGTTCCCTGGGTTAGTGTCATCTCTGGATACAGTAGAATAACCATTCCATAGTTTGCTATATGGAATTTTAATGGAAGAGCCTAGCCCTTGTCCCAGCCAGCAGAGTCGGCCTCTGTGCTACCAGCAGTTAACCAAGTCGAGGTCTCAGGCATGCCATTCCTCTATTTAACCAGCTGTATGTATCCGCCTGTGTCTTTCCCAAGGGCACAGGAGACTTAAAGTCAGTACTAACTCCTCTACTACATGGATCTATAGACTATGACCTTTCTGAGAGCCCTGGTTTCCTCACAACATAAGACTATCACCACCACACAGAATTGTTTTAATCCAGGAAGATACTGTGTACATGCTCATGCTGAAAGTCAGTGTGATTCTTCTAGGTTTCTGAATGTGTGTTTTCTTTCTTTTCAGGTAACTCAGCTAGACCCCAATAAGTCATTGTTGGAGGTAAAGTTGTTCCCTCAAGAAACCCTTTTCCTTGAAGCAAAGGAGTAAACATGACTCAGCGGTGGAAGCAGCCACTTCTGACAAGCCAGTGGCACGTGTCAAGAGATGAGCCCCTCACCAACCCGCCCACACGCTCGTCTCACTCAATTCAGTGTCACACTTCTGCCTCTGCAAGATTGCTGGAAAAAGTAATAAACATAGCTACTTAAAATTTCCCATCCATGAGTGTATGTTCCCCACCCCTCGTGATGGAGCACTACAACTCCATTGCCCTCTCCTGATACCTGCACTTCACCCTTGTTTAATAACTAACGTACTGTTGAGTGCGCGTGATCCCTGGTAGAACTTTTACCTCTCCAGTCCCCATCTTTCCCTTTCAGTGTCCAGGACAGTTCTCTTTGTCCTTGACATCAGGATTGATATGTGTCATTGAGCCAGGGCTCATACCTCTGCTTTTTTATGTTCATAACTAGATTTTAAGTTTATCACCTAATTTTAAAAGGCAGAGAAGAAAGTCAAATAGGACATTCTTGGCCTGGAGGTTAGACATTTTGGGGTAAGGAAGTATATCATATATCTGACTCCTTTACTAAGATGTGAGATTTTGTTGGAGGACTGATTTGACATATATGCGAAGTATTTATATATTGCTGTCATGACCTCCATATTCTATCTTGGAGGGATTTTTTTGTTTGTTTCATTGCAGCTTGGGAAACTGATGGAGTACACAGTGTGTTGAGGTAGTATGCAGAGTCTACTGGTACTGAGACTTACTGCTGGCCAGCTGTGGGGAGCTGTTACTCACCTTGCATTGAGGCATTTAGAACGTCCCAGGCACCCTCTAACAAGTTGCTGGCACATCAGTGTACGCCACACACAATTCTCCTGCTTTTCCTCCCTCTTCAGTTTCATATAGCTGTCACTTGGTGGGGTGTCTGTTTCCTTTTTTAGGCTTTTGGGGACCAGATCTCACTATTAAGCTCGGGCCTCAAACTTGCAGTCATCTGCTTCAGCTTCCCAAGTGATAGGATTACAGGCATGCCCCATAAAACCTGGCCATCACTTGGCGTCTTAAATACCTTCTCTACTGCCAAAATCTGACCAGCTGTCCTGTGGGCTCTCCCACAATAAGGGACTTGCTCTATAATTTTAGTTTCTGAATGTTTTAATGTTAGATGTTGGATTTATATCCCAAATAAAAGGGATCTCATTCTTTGGCTAAAAATTCAGACTTCATATATTTAAGAGAGCAAATTTGGGGGCTTAGCCTAGAATTCATGTGTTGCCTGAATTGTTATGTAGTAATCTGGGGTTTGATTTGTAGATGTGGACTTCATTAATCTGTGAATCTAGGATTTGTGGTAGTTCATAAGAATATTTATATCTTCACAGCCAATTAATTTCCTTTTAGTCTTGAAATGTTCCTGATGGAGGTTTTGTGTCATCTCTAGTCTTTATCTTTATAGCTGGCCTCCCAGTCTGGTTATTTTGTAAATGTGTTAGATGTGTTTCCCTGGTTCCTTTATGGGGTTCTGAGAAGACTTAACCAAAGCTGAAGATATGTCTGGTCACTTTTCCCTCTACTCAAAAAGTATTGGCCTGGAAAAGTCACCTGTTTTCCTCTGATGCTCAACCAAGAACATCCCCTGAAAGCTCTTCTGAGGGATTGTTGCTAATCCCACTGCTGCTTCATCTGCCAGCTGACTGAAAAGAAGGGAGCTGACTGTGGGGGAGCGCCACCTAAGCACTTTCTCTCCAGCCCTGCTCCCTCCTTCCTAATCGAGTGACACCACAAGATGTCATTTCCGAAGCTGCAGCTGTACTAGGGCACCAGCTCTTCTTTTCCAGCTAGACTTTGTTCTGTAGCTGCTGTGAGAAGCCACGGCCCTGAACTCAAGCCATACTCAGAAACAGCAGCCAGGGTATGGGCAGGGGTTTAAGAGAGGTCTCTGAACTCACTCTTATGTTTAACCTGTACCATCTGATCTGGATTTGACTTCATGATATGGTTCCCTACCATTCCTGTTTACTTCTGTATACCAACATATAGACTTTACTCTGAAACCAATTTCCTAAACGTTATTAAATGTTACTTGAATGTGTGTGAAATTGACAAGCCCTTTTTCAGTCCTGCCTTGGAAAGTTCTCTGTCTGACCTGCTCAGCCTCCTGAACTCCTATCCCGCAGAGGAGAGAACAGTTGATACCCTCTCATACAAGCACCGTACTAAAGTGACTTGCTATCATCACAAAATCAGCAGTGTCTTTTACTTTACAGTCTTCTTAACCTTAGACTTCCTTGTGCTGTACATCTCAGCCTCCAGATACCGAGTGAGGCCATCAATATATTCTTTGCCTGCTGCTTACAGTGACCTCCAGGATGCCTTGTCATCCCAATTCTAGGTCACTGTCCTGTGTTCTTGAATTATCATTTGTGTCCTTGAAGAATTTGTTTAAAGGGTTAAGGAAGCAACGCCAGTGTCCTGTTGTCTTTTAATGGTTGCCAATTTTTTGGAAGGCTTGTGGTTTAGAAGATCACCATGATCTGACCCTGTTAGTTTTATGAACCATACAGGTAGGTGTTCATCTGAATCAAAAGCATTCACAGCCTGAGTTGGATGGGCGCATTCTTGTGGAGTCTTTCTAATAATACAAGGGGCGAAGAGTTACGGTTTTGTAGGTGTTGTTTAGCCAATGGAATTTTAAAAAACATTCCCTTTGTAGTTGCATTAGGTGTACTGATCTGGGTATGCCAGGCAGCAGGCTAGATTTCAGACACCGCAGAACTCTGACACATTTCCTCATAGGATACGGGAGAGAACCTTACCTGTCTCCATTTGCAGATCACTAACTGATACACTTCTACCCGGTTCTAGATTCCACAAGTGGATAGGACATAGTCCTAAATTCAGTCAAGAAATAACTAACTTAGGCATTGCAATTACATCTGTGTAACCCTTCACACTCATTTCTCATGTGATCATCTTAAAATTCTTGGGAGGTAGGAGTTTTTCCCATATGCGTACACTTTAAGGGCTTTGCCCCATTTTAGCCCTAGCTGTCATGTAGTAGCTGTTACGACCAGAAGGTGAGGAAATTCTCAGACCCTCTGTTCTGACAACATTCGGAAAGCACTTTGCAGTTCACATCACCTTCCGTAGTTGTCTCAGTCCACTGCCATGAGTGAGCCAAAGGTGACCATTCCAGCTTTACATAAGATGCTCAAAAGGCAACAACTTGGCTTCTGTCCTCATCATCTTAGCAAAAAGATCAAGACTCAAGTCCTGGCCTCTTGTTTTTCATTGTTCTGTAGATTGTCTACATTCTCTCCAGGCATAGCTCTTGGAATCCTCTTTTATATGCAAAAGTTAAGTGTGTGTTCCTCTGGAAAGGGAATCTGCATTCATCGGATTATTAATAGAATCTGCTAACCAAAAAGGAAAAAGAATGAAGAGCCACCATTTGCATCAAGCAAATAATATCAGGCCAATTTCAATGCTGAAGCTGTGTGGTTTTCTATTATCAAGCCACATTTTGTATCTAAAAGAAGCTCCCAAAGATGGTTAAATGCAACCAGTCAGTTCTCTTTCCTGGAACCTCCCTCTACATTGAGTAGCTCTAGATTTTCTCAATCAGCTTTGGAAGACAGTAAGAGTCTTTGCCACTCATTGTTCCCCTCCACTGAAAATTTTGTCTGAGACAGGGTTTCACTGTGTAACCCAGGCTGGCCTGGAACTCATAGAGATCCATCTGCCTCTGCCTCTGTGCTGAGATAAAGGTGTGCACTCAGCTTCCACTACACTTTGAAATCTTATCTGACAGGAATTACCATTAAAAGAAACCTGATCTTTTTTCAGTCTCTTAACTCTTTTTCACAATTTGTTACTTGTTCTTGGTTTCACCAAGTAGTCTTATGTGCCCGAGAGTCCATCTTCTGAAGCCATATTGCCTGGGTGCAGGAACCAGCTCCACTCACTAACTAGCCCTATGCCTTGGGGAAGTCACGTCACCTTTCTTTTCCACAGCTTTTCAGCTATAAAAATGGAATTGCTAACAGTAACTTGTTGATAAAGTCTTAGGAAATTTCAGTAAAGCAGTTGGAACAGCTATTGTCTGCCCTGTAGACCATGGGTAGAAGATTATAATAGTGTGTGGTGGCCGTGAGAAGTGGCAGTTTATGGAGAACGACACAGAAGACAGAATAAAAGGCAATCCAGGAGCCCCTGCATTCCAGAGCTCTAGGAAAAGTTAGCATTAGGATGAGTCAGATACTCAGCACTCTACAGACCTTTCTTCTAGCCTCACAACACCCTGTGGGTAGATGTTCTAAACCTCCTTCATACAGGAAACAAGCTCAAAGCAATTCTCTCAAGCCCCATAGGCATTAAGAGGCAGGGCAGAGTTCTGCATCTGTCCCTTTGGCCCTGAACCCCTGCGTGTTTGCAACAATGCAGTGCTGCCTTCAAGGGAAGCACAACCACACTACCAAAACTTTCTCATAATAAAGTGGTGGGTGCTAGAAAGAGGAGAGCCATGTTTTTAATAGAAAACTTGGCTCTCCATAAAACTCCTAAAATTCCTAGTGCTACCATGACATGGAAATGTGTCAGGAGCCAGGATCTAAGCAATCTTTAATGCATATGGGACTCTGAAATCCATTCACTGATATTTCATCTCACCACAGTGTCTTCCCTTCAGAGTTTTGTCATCCCTTTAAGATTATACAGTTACATCCTCATTGGTCCTCCATTTCTCCAGCCCATTCTCCATACCACTGCCAGAAAGTTCTCTCACTTGCTCACCTTGTCATCCTCCTTGCCTCAATCCTCTTCCCTATGCCTTCCAAATAAAACCAGAATTCTTGGTTTGGATTTAAGCCCCTGTCACCTACCCTGCCTCCTTTCCCACCTGTATCTCCATTCATGCCCCCAACACATACTGATTTAAGCAGTTTTCCTGAATGTGCCAACTTTCTGTCGTCTGTGGCCTTGCACAGTACTGCCTTCATAGACTTCTGTCAGCCTCCATCCTTCACTTTCCATGTAGACTTTGCTTCCACTCACATGGATTCTTGTCCGTTATCTCACACCACAGGTCAGATGACTGCGCTGTGCTGGTGCTACCCTTTTGTGCTGGGTCCTTCCAAACTGTAATTCAGTTCAGGACTTCCCTCACCCTGGTTGTGAGCCCCTAAAAGACCAGAGTCGCTTCCTATCCTCAGGACCCAGCAAAATGGCCCCCATACAACAAACACATTACAACTGAGTATATTGACTGAATTTGAACTCTGGCATAAAAGTACTAAAAGATAGTCACTTTCATCCCTGACCTCCAATGCATCTAGTGATGCTGAAAGGTCAAGAAATTACATCTTGATCTTTATTTCCAGAGCCAGCCCAGGGTCTGGCACATTGCATGTGTGTACCCGATGATTACTGAAGCAAAACCACCTGTTTATTAATGAAAGAAAAAAAGTAGAGGAATTGGTGCTGAGTTCCTAGGTCAGCCCAGCATGATGCTGCACTCACTGTTCTTCCACATCGTCCTCCAACTCACCCCATGAATAGTTATAAACACTCAAGTTTGGAGAGCCGAGTCACCATCCAGAGACATGTAACTAACAGGGAGAGGAACGGGCCTTGGACCCACATGTGCCCTGAGCACACTCCTGGGCTGTACTTCATTGCTGAGCGCCCTCCCTGGCTACTTCGGCATGTAGAACTTCAGACCCACAGGTAGGTTAACAAGTTAGCAATGTCACAGGCTCCCCTAGTTTTCCCTCCTGCTTCTCTGAAGATCTGTGTCTGGCTCACAAGCAGGGCTTATCTGCCCTGCATGCCCTCAGTGTTAGAAGCTCCTTCCTCACCCTGCACTCCTTTCAAACTTCCTGGATAAGAGAGTGAGTGACCCAGTTTTGTTTCAGGAATGAACTCCCTGATCAGTAACTTGTGTTATTGCCCAGCACAGGCCTGCTACTGTTGTAGGTGCTTCCAAAACAATTGTTGGTAGTAAAAGGACTACTTAAACATTGTTGTATGCCAGACATTGTGAGATTTAATAATACTGACTCATGTGTTCTTTGTGTTGTTTTCTCTACTTCACTAGTGCTCAACTAAGGCCCAGGAGGTTAGGTCATGTGTTCAAGGTCACACACAACCAGTAAGTCGAGGAGTCAGATCAAACACAGACCATTTGGTTTCAGAGCTTAGGCCAGTACTGCACTGCTTCTCTAGGAAGATCCTGGAACCCACAGCACAAGGCAGGGGCCTCTTCTAATCCCTGTGTTTCCCTAGCAGAGCAGGTATCACATTATTACGGTTATTTGCACAGAAGTCTTTTCCACTGGGCTGTAACAGGTCCGCACCTATGGGGTCTGGCACAGGGCACTGACAGTAAATGTTACGAGTGAATCACAGACTACCCTATGAGGAGTAACAATACAGTCCCTGTTCCATGCATTGAAGTCTCTGAGCCTCTATGCCATATACCACTGACCTATGTCTAAACCTGTCTCCACATCAAGTATCTGTTCCAAAATGGTTCAGTACACAGCATCTGTCCTATGGAAATGAGGTTAGCCTTGGCTTGCCCATCATTGAAGCCTTCTTACAAACTTGATTCTCAGCCCCTACTCTTAATCTAGAATCCCCAGACAGAAGTGGTATGGAACCACCAATCTTAGTGCTAGAGAGTTCCCCAGAATTAAGGAAACCCAAAGTCTCCCCTCCCTCCATGCTGGAGAACCAAAAACGGCTTCTTGGGTAATTCTCATCAGAGAGTATGGTGAACCTGGCAGTCTGAGATCCCAGAATTAGCCAGGGAAGGTATCCACAGCATCAGGATGGAGCCTGCCTTCTGGATACAGGTGTCCAGGCCCTGCAAATGTTACCTGCTTCCCATGGGCACACACTAGTAATATTTGCATAAGGCTTTTCGGAGAAGTTAGCAACAGCAAGGCTTACTGAAACTTTGGGGGTCAGAAGGAACAACCAGAGGTGAGTGCCAGGACTCTGCTGAACATCCACTTAGAAACCGTGGTCTTCCTAGCCATGTCATTGTAGTCCTTATCTCACAACACTATAGATAGAGAAACTGAGGACCAGAGCAATGCACTGACTACTGTAAGGTCTCCATTATGACATGCCTTTACCATAGCAAGTACCGGGAAGGGACTGGCTTGTGTTGCTATCACTTCCGTGTGCTTCAATGTCTTCATGAGTTTCTTCCATGCTGTGGGTATTAAAGGCAAAATGAAGAGTAAGTTCTCCTGAATAAAAGTGGTAATGCACCATGGAGTAGTCTTTTAAAGAATCAACTCTGTGGTGTGAGCCCCCAAATAGAAGTCATGAGAGCATATCACAGTAAGAGTGTGCTTTGTATTTTGTATTCTGGTTAATGTAACCTCCGGAACATGGTATGTGAAGCATGGGCAGAAGGAAATAATTGTGAGTCCCCCTTGGATCTTCAACAGCCCAGGTATGCTAAGATGGAGTCTTAGTTTGGGTTTCTATTGCTGTCAAGAGACACCATGACCATGGAAACTCTTAGAAAGGACATTTAATTGGGGCTGGTTTACAGTTCAGAGGTTTACTCCATTATCAGCATGGTATGAAGCATGGCGGCACACAGGCAGACATGGTGCTTAGAGAGGTAGCTGAGAGTTCTAAATCTGGACCAGCAAGTAGCAGGAACACACAGGCCAGACTTGAGCCTCTGAGACCTCAAAGCCCTCCAGCAGTGACACACTTCCTCCAACAAGGCCACACCTCCTGATAGTGCCCCTCCCTCTGGGCCTATGGGGCCATTTTCATTCAAAATACCACAGGAATGAAGAGTCACCAAAGAAAGGGGTTCCTAACATTAAAGGAAGCGTCCCTTCCTCCACACTGAACAAGCCAGCTCCAGGGAACTGGTAGTGAAGAACCATTCTCAACAACCATTCTCAGCGATCCCCACACCAGTCTTACGGCCTTGGGAGGATCTCTTCCCTAGTTCCTTCTGATAGTTCCTTCTCAATTTCCTTTGGTAGAAATTGGAGATGACAACTGATGATTGGTCTCAGAGAGGACAACACAGAGGCATTTGGGAGCCCCCACCCCTCCCCCCAATCAGCATGTGCCACTTTTGTCCCTGATGAGACAGTTGAGGCATCTCAGAGACTGGATCAGAAGCAACCCTAGGGGAGAAAAGACCAGCATGTTGGAATCTGTACCAAATAATACAGGACACGAGGCTCCAAACCGGAGAAGGACGGATGGGCCTGGCAGGTCCTTAGGAAGTCAGAAAATTCCTAATCCAACTAGGAACTTGCTGTGTAACAAAAAAAAAAAAAAAAAAAAAAAAAAAGGAAATGAGGGTGGGGTCAGAGCTAAAAAAAACAATATTAAGGAAGAAATGAAAACTGACAGAGAGGTAGTAACCTGTGGGGGTACATTAGGCTTCTTTCCAAATCCATTCTTCCCTCTGCAGTTCATGGTAACCAACAATTCCTGCTGGACTCTGAAGGAAGGTCCAATTCAAGACCTGAGCAGATCTAACCCAGGATTCAGACCTATCCTTTTTCCTCTTCTTGCAGTGGCCTGGCTGTACTGACCTCCAGACAATCTGACATGGCAGTTAGGAGGCAGACAGCTGGCGACTCCCCCGAGGTTAGGTAATGTCAGTGTCAGTGAAGTGTAGCAATCTTTATACCCAGTAAAGGACTGCAAACAGAGGGACTTGGGCTGGACTCTAGCTTCAGAAGCTCCTCTTCCTTAAATTTCCCTTCCTGTCCTGCCTCAATATCATAGCCAAAGGCTCTAAACTGGGAGCTCTGAACATCACCCTGGGAGCTAATTCCTGAACTCACCAATCTGAGGATCGGTCTCCAAAGTTCAGGAGGACCTAAAAATCACCTGGACCTTTCTACCTCTGATCTCCCTTCTGCCTGGTTAGTTCAGGGCCTGGAAAAACTTTGAGCATAATTTGAAAACTTTACATGGAAGAGAGTTCAGGAGTGAGGCTGGGCCCAAGAGGAAGATAGTCTAATAAGTAACTTTCTTAAACTCATGTCATCATTAGCAGTTAGATATAATGGGTGAAAAGATTCTGTTCAAAATAGCTACACACTATACCAAGGATATGTGTTTAAGAAACAGCATGGAAGGAAAGAATGATGCTTACCAAAAAATACTCCCCCCTTAGGAATGAGGTCACACTGTGTTCTGGGTAAAAACATCCTGTGTTGTGAAGATGCACAGTCTCTCTCTGTCTGGCCATGGTGGCACACACCTTTAATCCCAGCATTGGGGAAGCAGAGGTAGGCAGATCTCTGAGTCTATAGAGTGAGTTCCAGGAGAGCCAGGGCTACAAAAAGGGGAGATCCAATTATTATTTTTAACAAGATTTAAAATTTATAAAATGTTGATCCAGATTACTGTGCTTTGAAAAAAAGGGGGGCCTTTGAAAAAAAAGAATCAGGAATCAGTAGAATATAAGTACAACAATTAGATCACTGAGGCTGGGGAAAAACACGTTTGCTGAAGCCAACAAAGGTCATCTGAGATTTTAGTATGTGCTCAGTGGAGGAAAGGGCAGGTCATGCTATAGTCTTGTGATAACCAGCTAATTATTTGGTGACAAACTTTGCACCTGAAGTTAATTTCAACTGAACTAACTAAATAAAGATAGAAAAATGAAAAGAGCTAATAAACGTATTTATTAGTTAAGTAAATGTAAAAAAAATATAGGCAAATGATTTTAAAAGTATAAAGCTGGTAAATCTTTAGGTAAAATATTGTAAATACACACTATTTATAGAGGAAATTAAAAAGTATGACTACCTTTTTTTTTTAACAGTTTAAAACCCCAGGATAGTAAACCAGTAACCCAAAAACTGGAGTAATGTAGCTCATTTGTCAGAAAGGAGGTGCTGCTGCCTTGAGTGTGTGTACTCAGTATGCTAGGTGAGGGGCAGAGCAGTTGTAAGTTTTTAAAGGATGTATGCAGATTACTTAAAAATAGGTAGCAGTGACTAAGACATAAAGAAAGAAAAAATACTTAGAAAAAGTAAATTGCAATGCCTTCAAGAGACTGCTTTCTTGCTTAAATTAGCAGAGATTGAAAAGATCCCAAGATGCATCCATTGAGCACCTTGTCTGTCACAGCATTTCTGAGAGCTGTTTGACAGGTAGCTATCAAATGCCTTAAAAAAAAAAACCCTGATGACTCGATCACTTTTCTAGTAATTTATCCTAAGGAAATAATTGGTCACATCCACAAAGGATGCTTGTGTGGTAGCACTGTTATCAGGACAAAAATTGGAGGCTAACTATAAAAAAGAATTGCCTAAATAAGATACATCCATATAACTGAATATTTTAAACCATTTTAAAGATTATATGTCAGATGATTAATATAAGTAATACTTGTAAACAAAATGCATATTTTGTAAATGAACACACAGAAACAGTTTCCAAAAATATGTATCAAATGTATTCTGCTGAATTTTCTAAAATGTTTATAAGGTGTTTACTTTATGAGAACAAGCACTGGCAACTTCCATTTGGAAAACCTGAAGCTCACATCAGGGGTCCCTCCAGGAAGCCCCTTCCATACCCACTGTTCTCACTGCGAAGTCAACAATGGGCGACCCTGTGCCTAGTTGACCAGTGAACTCTGTAAGAATACATTACAAGTAATTAATCTCCGGTCCTCAGAGCCTGGCACATGCTAGGAACTCAACACAAGTGGCCAGATTCTCAGTTTTCCCTGAGTAACGGGCGAATTTAATGAAATCAAACTTAAAAGACCCCTCTAAGTCCCACATTATGCTCAGAATTGAGGTGAGGAGACAAAGGCTGAACACTGGATCTGGATTTTTTCTTAAGGTAGAACTGCATGGTGGCGCCCGCTCTAAATACCTCGAGTCTCTCAGGTCTGAAGTAGGCTGATGTACTCCCATTAACACTGTGTGCTAAGCAAGCAGGCCACACCTACAGTTTAGCAGAGTGGCGAACATCCGGAGACATTTCGAAACAGAAAGTCTTGAAACCTTGTACAACCCTACTCCCTTGCAGGACTTGTCCAATAAGGGCAGCGGCTGGGGTCCCTCCTCCCTGGCCCTTCACCTGCTCCTTGAGTAAGGTGCCCAGTGATCTTTTCCCATAGAAGCTAAGCACCAGCGATTGGACCCCAGGTGCAGAGGAGAGCCTCGGCCCGGGACCCAGAACTTTGCAGACCACTGGCTAGGCGATCCTCTGTGTCACCTTCCAGCTTGGAATCGGTTTCTCACCTGCGAAGTAAGATAATAGGACCCAACAGAGGAAGGTGGGACTTCATAAGTCACTGCAGGGAACGTGCAAGGCACGCACACGCAAAAGCCTAGAGTCACAGCGGGCAGTGTGGTTTGTTTTCTGCTTTGTTTCCTAACTCCAGAGTTGTGTCTTTTCCTTGGTCCTAGCCTAGGCCAGATCAAGGGCCATTTCAGTGGAGACAGAGACAGCAAGCCAGACTTGCCTTCCTCCCCATTTGCACTGGACACGCACGACTGAGGGTCTTAATCAACAAGACCGGAGGAAAATGTCTCATGTGCTGGTGTCCACGCATGAACAGGAGCCACTGTGATGCGCAAAAAACGCGTGTCAGGCATGCGTGCCTTCAGAGATGCTGTCTCCCAAAGCGCCTTCTTCCTCCAGCCGCTTCCCAGGTGAAGAGTTTCAGCCAAACTAACGGAATCCAGAGCGGTGGGAAAGGGGTCTGTGCGGGAGGGGCGACTCCGTCCCAGAGCCACCGGTTTGGGGATAATTACTTTTAATGTCAAAAAGATTTAGTTTAATATCATCTCTATTAGGCTGCCGGGAGGGTAATTAAACGAGACGCGTCGCAGCCGGCAAACAGATGGCGTCTGCTTGCTCCGAGGCTGCGGGCAAACAGCGCAAAAGTCAACGCTTCCCAGGCCCCCCATTGATGCCCCCAGCCCTTCTCCTAGTCAGTGGTACAGAATTCTCATTCTCGGCCCCCAACCGCAGGTTCCCCACCTGGGCGTTCCCTCTGGGCCTTCCCTCTGGGCCTCTGCTGTGGAGTGGCTCTGAGTGATGGATGGGGTTGGAATGAGGATGTGGAGGATTTCTTGGCTGGAGTGCACACACACACACACACACACCCCACCGACCCCGCCAGATGATTCTGAGCCGAGGATGCTTCGCTTAGCAAGTCTGAGTTGGGCCCTCGCTGTCAACCACTTCATTTGGAGCCTAGGACTTGGGTTTCCTCTGCCCTGGTCACAGAGAAGGGCTAGGGTTCCGTGCCTGAGGATATGCTCAACGTTGAGGGTGCAGACACTCGTGGGACTCTGCAGACGTCTGAGTTTGAGGTCACTCACCAAGTGGTTGTGCCCGCAGGGGAACATGCTCATGAGAGCATACGGTGGGGTCAAACTTTTTGAAAGGGTCCCTGGGGTGCGAGGGCAACGTCAGAGGTGAGCACGCCCCCCGCGGGGGCGTCCACTTCATGTGTACATGAAAGTGTATCCAAACCTGCAGTGAGTCCAAAACGGTGGAGTTGTGTATGTGCGTGCGTGCGTGTCTGTGTGTGTGTGTGTGTCTGTGTGTGTGTCTGTGTGTGGGGGGGGGGCTTGTCCTGTTGCCTCAACCTGGGTGCACTCTCTCTCCCTGAGGCTAGCGGCTCAGCTGGGCCATCACTTCCAGTCCTCCTGCTTCTGGGCAGCAGCTCCTTTCAGCAGAAGCTAACAGCGTGAGTGACCTGGGAAAGTGGGCAGAGGCATCCTACCGGTGAGGGCACGGTTATTTCAGCCCACACCGGGTTTCTTCTGCTTCCCCCTGTAACATTCTTTACATGACTACCATCAACCCCGACTTGTGAAAAGAGAGCTTGGCGTCTCAAACCTGTGGAGATACCAACTTGAAGAAAGAGCACCCGAAGAGAGGTCTGACCTGGGCTATGTGTCGGATGCGACACCTCCTGCTCATAAAATAAGGAGGTTTAATCCAGGTCCATCCAAGAGCTTGGGTTCCCGAAACCATTGACTAAGTCACCGTGGTATGGTCTTAAGCGCGAGAAAGGTATTTAGGCCACGGCTTCTCAGAAAACTAAGCAGATCTGGCAAATCTGGGTAGGTTGTTTGGGGTTTAAAAAAACTTCTGCAAAACTGTCTAAAAAAAAAAAAACCCTAGACTCAGGAGGGCGCGTGGAATACCGCAGCGCACGGAGCCCCCGCCCCCCCAGCAGGCCAGCCCTCTGGCAGAGCTAGGGTTACTCTGTGGTCTGACCCCTGGGGATGTTAAGAGGTGGGGGAGCTAACCCGAGCGCCTAACGCCCGAGAACTTCATGGCACCCTCACTCCACCTGCATCTGAAGACTCTTAACTCCCTACCAAATATTTTCTCAGGCTCCAAGAAAGGAACTTCGGCAACCAGGTTGCTATTCTGTCCTGTTCTGGTCCAAGCTCCCTTGAGTCGGGCCTGGCGAACTTTCCGGAAGTTGTCTGCCAGATTCTGAGGCTCATCGCCCCCTCAGGTCTCCTCACATCGGATCCTCAGTTGGCTTCTTGGACTGGGCGCATCCTGACCCTCGCAGGCCTGCTGTGGGACCCTGCTGACCTCGCCTTCCTTCCGCCCCAGCTGCGGGGCCGCCTGGCGGGAGGGGCTGGGGACCCAGACAGGCTCCGCGTGCCTAACAGGTGTGTGCATCTGCGTTGGCATAGACCTGATTCCCGAGGCCCAGGGGCTTCTAGAAAGCAAAGCAAAAAAATGCACGGTAGGGAGCGGAGAATAAATGAGATGGCATCGCTTTTCATTTGAACGAATTTTCTTTACTCTGAAGAAGAGAGAAAAGTAGAAAACAAAAAATGAGAGTAACAGAATGTTAGCCGCAAAGGCAGAGGCAGAGGCAAAGATAGAGAATCCGAGGGCGCCGCCGCCCAAGGACTTCGACGTCTGTTCCGAAAGGGAATAACTACGAAAGGATACAAAATTCGAACCTGTTACCTCCTGGGCAGACTGAACGGGTCCTGGGGCTGTGACGTCAGCACAAGTCGGTGAAGGCCAAGTGAAAGCTGGTGCAGGGCCCCCGCCCCCTGAGGTGGCCTTGTGGCCTGGTGGCCCGACCGACTGGCCCGTGCATCCAGCGTCCTAGAGGATTTGTGGAGGCGCAGAGGCTGCTCTTCTACTTTCGTTTAAAAAACAAACTCACAAGTAAACTTCGTTAATTTCTAACAACGACAAAAAGAGTTCCACCACCATCACCAGAAAGGGAGCGAGATGCAGAGGGCGCAGGGGGCCAAAGGACAGGGCTGGGACGCAGGGAGGGAGAGGCTGCAGCGCATGGACCCTCGTTCCTCCTCTGGGTTCCCCTCGTAAAAACGCAGATCTTTACAAATCACACTTACCCTCCGTGCTGCTCATGGTGTCAGGATTTAGAGAACGCAGGAACTAAGCATTAAAGGTGGCAGGGGAGGGGGGGGGAGCAAACCAGCCCTCAACTACCTCAGAGCCCGTCGGACTTGGGAACACACCGACGCCGTCAGAAGGAAGCCGGCGAAACCGTCTTGGCAAGTCTGCGGTGAACGCCCTCCCTCCCCCACCCCAGCACCCGGGTTCCACTCCCACTCCGACAGCGGTAATTGAATTGTCACCTGCCCCTGTCCCGCCCCAGGCCTCCAGGGCCACTTGGGAAGCTCAGCCTTGCCAAGCGCCCCGGGCCAAGACAGAGTGGCGCGGCGGAGAGGGCGCCCCAGAAGTAGAGGGGTTACACACGTCTACGCGGAGAGGCGCACCGGACACGGTAATTAGGAGCAATTCACACGCTCTCGGGCGCACGGAAACTTCTTGTCACGACATTTGCAACGCTCCTCCTCGCGCACTCCTTCCCTGGCGCCCCCTCCCTTCCCGCAGGCACTCGGCGGAGCGTTCCGAGTTTCGAATCTTTCGGACACTGTAGAATGAGGGGCTCCCCGGGCGCGGGCCCGGCCAATCAGAGCGCCGACTGCCTCCCCTGGCCAATGGCAGGCGCCACATTGTTGTCCAATTCTGTCTAATGGAGCCCCGAGGAGCAACAATAGAGCGGGCGAGCGGCTCATTGAGAGCTGGCAGCGCCGGGCTACCAGGCCCGGATTGAGCGCAGCGTCCGGAGCGCACCGAGGGGACGCGGGTTCCAACCAGCCGGCCCCCGGACGGGTACCCGGCCCCGAGTCCCCTCCGGATTGTTGGACTGCTGTGTTCCGAGGGGGAGGGGGTGTCCGGAAGTTCGGACATGGTGGCTGAAGGAGGGTGACGTGGTCAGATCAGGGGCCGGGGGCGAGGGGAAGAGGCCAGGAGAGCGGCGGCGCCAGCAGAGCTGGGCGGTGCGTGCGGCGCCAGCGGAGGAGGAGCCCGGAGCCTGAGGCAGGTAGTAGAGGGCCGGCCGCAGAGCAGGGGAGGCCACCCGGCTGACGGCCCCAGAGGGCGAGGCCTAGGCCCCGAGCGCCTCGGGGGCTGCATGCCTGAGGGTCTGGGGGTAGAGGCCCGGGCGCACGGCGAGGTGTGGGATTCTCAGACGGAGACCCCAGTGGCGGGGTCCGGCTCTGGCGGGGCCCCTGGCGCGGGGGCGGGGGCGGGGGCGGTGGAGGCCGCTGCGGAAGCCAGGAGCTGGGCCTGCTGGGCCTCTGCAGCTGCGGCGCAGGTGGGACTCCCCAGTCCCTCAAGGGTCACTTTCGGAGGCGACTCCCAGGCTTCCCTGAGGCCTGCTGGGGAGTGCACGTCCCAGGACCCGAGCCTGAAGACCAAAGCTCTGGAACTTGCGCAGGAGCGGGGTCCCCAGGGGTCCCAGAATGAGGAGGGCGTGTCTCAGGACTGGGTCCCTAAACTGAGGGCAGTGGGGGTTGGGTAGGAGGGGTTGAGGGAAAAGGAGATCCCGCAAAGCCTAACTTTGCGAAGATAGCCTTCCTCCTCGACTACTCCAGACTAAAGGTCTAAACCCCACGCCACAGGTCTCGCCCAACTAGAGTTTTTTCCTATTTATCCCTGTCGCTCTCCGTGGACCTGGGTCCGGGTCACCGTCTCAGCTGTTTAGGATGTTTTCCTTGTTATTCAAACTAATCTTTGCGCTAGATGGCCTATGCAAAGAAAGTTTGTTATTTTTCTGGTGGGTTTTCTCTTTAACCCCCCTCAGCTCTCGTAAATTCGGTTCCACATCTATTTTCCCTCCCACCCTTTGGAGGTTCCGACCACCGCAAGTCCTGAGCTCATTCTTTATGGGTCCCAGGGCCATAAACCCAACTTTGCCTCGAAGTTTGTGTTCTAGTTCTCACATTACTTTTGATAGGAAGGAAGTTCTTCAGTTCTTTTTCGCCCGAATTCCGCTGCTCCCGCATTAAAGGCAACAAGCAAGACCCCAACCCAGCCTGCTCAACCCCGCACCTCACCTCCATATTTCTGTCCCCTTTACCCTTCCACCAAAACTGAACGGTTTTTGCTCCGTGTATTTTTGCTTTGCTTTTGACATCAGCTTAATGGCTCCACGTTTTCTCTGTAATCTGAGTCCCTTTCAGGCACACATTTCTCCGTTCTCATCTCACCCCAATTAACCTAAGCGTTGGGCATAATATTTTCTTTTCAAATTCTCCTTACATTCAACTGAACCATTGACTTCCAAACTTTGTCTCCCCCCGCCCCATGGAGGAACTACTGATTCAAACGAAATCTTTCACCTGGCACGTAAATCGGATATAATAACAGCATCAGTGAGGGGAGTTAGGGGGAGTCGTATTTACAAGGAGGTTCCGAATGTACCTTTCCAGCAACTAACCAAACGTGTACAACCAAAGCTGTCCTAATCTCGGTTTCTGCCGGCCGCGCTTGAGTCTGGCTCATTGTACAGCCCTCACTCAGGTCTCCCCACTTTTCCCACGCCAGGTCCAGCCATGGAGCTGCGCTCGGAGCTGCCCAGCGTGCCCGGCGCCGGGACGGCAGCAGCGACAGCGACGGGACCTCCCGTGGCCTCAGTGGCGTCGGTGGCCGCGGCGGCGGCTGCCGCAGCGTCGTTACCAGTGAGCGTGGCCGGGGGCTTGCTGCGGGCGCCGCCCCTGCTGTTGAGGGCAGCGGAGAAGTACCCGCGGACGCCCAAATGCGCGCGCTGCCGCAACCACGGAGTGGTGTCTGCGCTCAAGGGCCACAAGCGCTACTGCCGCTGGAAGGACTGCCTGTGTGCCAAGTGCACGCTCATCGCCGAGCGCCAGCGCGTCATGGCGGCACAGGTGGCGTTGCGCAGGCAGCAGGCGCAGGAGGAGAACGAGGCGCGCGAGTTGCAACTGCTGTATGGTACTGCCGAGGGCCTGGCGCTGGCCGCCGCCAACGGCATCATCCCACCGCGGCCTGCCTATGAAGTCTTTGGCTCTGTGTGCGCCACCGACGGCGGGGGGCCCGGAGCTGGAGCGCCCGCGGGGAGTGCCGGGGGCGCAGGGGGCGCAGGTGAGAGCGGGGTCGTGCAGGGGGTGAGGTGGGGGATGGGGTCTGGAAGGAGGAGCCCGGAACCCTGCGCTGGTGGCTTGTTTCCTTAGTGACAGAGAGTACAGCTCCCTTCCCTAGATGATCTGCCTACTTACTGTAGCTCACCACCCACACAGCTTCTACACAGGCCCATAAACTCTCTGACCTGTCTGCAGTTTTACTCTCTATTCCTCTCCCTCACATCAGGCCCCAAAGCAACACTTAAGCCTTACTCTTGCCAAAGGGCAGGTTCTTAGTTTCTGCCCAACTCATTTGCTGGGCTTCCCGGCAGCCGGAAGCCACAGATCCGTTCTGCTCTGAGCTCACAGGCCATCTCGCGCTTTCCTTCCCAACTCTTGTGAAAGGACCCGCAGCAATCCTTCTAATCCGCATTTACTTTCCTGAGTACCGGAGACGCCCTCTTCCATTGCTCAGCAAGATTCCTTTCCTCTGGTTCCTAGGGCATTTTGGATAAACATTCGCTGCGTTCCCTTGGTTCTGGCTTCTTCCCCCCTCCCCCCAACACATGCCGGTTTTCTCATGGTTGGCACGTTTTCCTTTTTCCTGGGCTCCTAGTATACGCACACCACTTTCTGCATTCTAGAAGGTTTTTCTTGAGGGACGCAATTAGGAGTGGGCCGTGGGTCGTGGAATGGGTTGAGCTTTCAGATTGGGGGAAGGGCATTTCTTAGGTCATAATTTTGAAAAATGTAGACTAGAAACAGGATGTAACTTATTTTGTCTGTAGAGAGCATTAAGACCTAGTCCCCCAAGATGCCCACTCTTCCAGACTGTGATCTCAGGGTTGGCTTTGGCATTCTGAGCGGAGTAGTGTGGTCCATGCACTGTGTAGAGGTTCTGTTTGCTCTGATTTGAACTTTGACCAGACCACTTCTCTAGAGCGGGATGGACATGGGAAGAGGGTGAAGAGGGTGGAGGTGTTGGGCACAGGTGTGGAAAGAGTGCACTGAACATTGTTTTCAGGGTGCCAGGTGGTTGGGGTTCTAGGTACAGGCTAAAAAGTGTGAGCCTTGGAGCGGGGGGAAGGGGAGAGCAGAGAGAGAGAGAACTGTGGGGTTTTATAAAAATATTATCGCAGAGCTGGAGCCCTGCCATGGATAGTTTGGAAGTTGAGAATGATAGGAAACTTGCATTCAGCAGGCCTAAGTGTGGTGGGTGCAGTGTCCTTAACTTCTCCTCACATCTTCGTTTTACCCTCAGAGGCCAAGTTACAGAAGTTTGATCTGTTTCCCAAGACTCTGCTTCAAGCCGGCCGCCCCGACAGTCCGCAGCCGCAGCCTGGGAAGCCCTTGTCGCCCGACGGCGCGGACTCGGGTCCGGGGACCTCATCCCCAGAGGTGCGACCCGGCTCAGGCTCGGAGAACGGAGATGGCGAATCCTTTTCGGGGTCGCCTCTGGCCCGGGCCTCTAAGGAGGCAGGTGGCAGCTGCCCTAGCAGCACGGGCCCTGGCGGTGGCGGCGAGGAGGACAGCCCTGGCTCTTCCAGTCCCCTGGGTTCCGAATCAGGGTCAGAGGCTGACAAAGAAGAGGCCGAGGCCGCACCGACTCCGGGGCTGGGTGGCGGCCCGGGTCCGCGGCAGCGGACGCCGCTGGACATCTTGACGCGCGTCTTCCCAGGCCACCGGAGAGGCGTCCTGGAGCTGGTGCTGCAGGGTTGCGGCGGCGACGTGGTGCAGGCCATCGAGCAGGTGCTGAACCACCACCGCGGAGGCCTGGCGGCCGGCCTGGGCCCCGGCGCGCCGCTGGAGAAGGCCACGGTGAGCGCGGCCGTAGCGGTGGACGACGCGTGGCCCGGGCGCGTGGACGCCGCAGCCGCCGGGGGGCCCGGGCTGCCCGCTCCGCTGCAGAGCGGGCCCGCCGCGCCCCCGCACCACAGACCCTTGCTGGCCGGGGCCATGACGCCGGGCGCGCTGGGATCGCTCAGCAGCCGCTCGGCCTTCTCGCCGCTGCAGCCCAACGCCAGCCACTTCGGCGCCGACGCGGGCGCCTACCCTCTGGGCGCACCTCTCGGCCTGAGCCCGCTGCGCCTGGCCTACTCGGCGGCGGCGGCCCACAGCCGCGGCCTGGCCTTCATGGCGCCCTACTCCACCGCCGGCCTGGTGCCCACGCTCGGCTTCCGCCCGCCCATGGACTACGCCTTCAGCGACCTCATGCGCGACCGCTCGGCCGCCGCCGCCGCCGCGGTGCACAAGGAGCCCGGCTACGGGAGCGGGCTGTACGGGCCCATGGTCAATGGCACCCCCGAGAAGCAGTAGGACACGGGCCCCGCAGCCCGGCGGCCCCAAACACTGACCCAGCCTGCTCCCCAGCCACGGGCCCCTCCTCTCCCTGCCCCGCGCCCTCGGCTCCGAATTGGCTTTGGGGATTTGTTTTGAAGGGTGGGAGCACCTCGGCTAACCACGCAGGTGTCCTCTGAGGGGCCTTGTGGTCTGGGTGCTCGGTCAGCCTCAGGCCGCCTTCCACCAAGCCTGCTCGCCTTGTGGTCAAAATGCCGGGGATCTCTAAGAATCCCGAGGGCGGCTGTGGCCATGCCTGCCCCTGCTGCTCCCTCTGCTCCGCTCGCCTTGCCAGCACCGCGCTCAGGTGGACGGCAGGACAAATCAGCCTCATGTGTGTCCTCCAGTACCCACTCCCCTTTCATTAAAAAAAATCCACTCCAACAAATATAAATTTAGGATGTATACATCTCTTGGCACTGAGTCGAGTCTTTGGGACACGCATATATATCGATATCAATTGTAAAAAAACAAACAGGAAACGTTCTAAGGTGCACTTTCCTCGTTGCGGTATTTGTCGCTCTCTTTGTTGCTTATGCCGATAAGCATGGGTTTCCTTGGTGCAGTGTGAGTTTTTATATATGTATAAATCTATATATAATCTATACATATATATATACAGCCAGTGTATAATGTTATAAAATGGAATTCTAAGTTATTGTAATCTGTAGGTGACCTCGGTATTAACGTGAAAAACATTCAAAATCAAAGCAAAAAAAAGGACAAAATGGGAAAATTGGACTTTTCGCGAATTGTACGTATCGGGTTTTATAGATGAGATCTACTGTACGCTGGGGAGGAACCCTGCCCACCCCTCGCCTCTGGCCTGCGGCTGTTCTTCGTTTCGGAGCAGTCCAGGCCGCTCTGAAGCACGAATAGAGTCGGGTGACAGAACCAGAAGCTCCGGGACTCGCCAGCGAGCGACGCTGCGGAGAACTGCTCACTTTGTGCTTTCCTTTGCATAGGTATGAGCTAGAAATAAATGTTATTTTCTAAATAAAGCAACGCTGAATCCCGTTCCGCTCCCCAGGCGGCTGGGAAGAAAAGCTTTTGATTTCCCACTGGGGCTGAGATGCTAGGGAGCTATAGATCGTGCCATTGCGCCGCCCCCCCCCGACCCTGGAGGGACCCCGACAGGAAGCTTCGGGTGACGCCTGGGACAGCGCAGGGGGATGTCATTCTGGGAACTTTGGAAGAGGCCCCACGAGGGCGTGGTGAGCTTGCTGACCTGGCACCCAGGTCCTGAGTAGCTTGCCTGGTCAGGCGCAGGTTCCCGCCACGCAGTCCGAGCCTCCGGCTCCCCCACCTCCGCAGGTGTCCGCACCGCAGGCGGAGCCTCCGACCCTTCCCCGGCAGGTTCCAGCACAGCCCGCAGGTCCTCTGGTTCCGCCAGCATCCTCCCCCACCCCCACCACTCCTGTCCCAGCAGGTTGCGGCCCGGCCTCGAGTTCTTTCCCCGCACAGACAACCTAGCTGCGGTCCGGGTCGCACAGTGCACTAATGGCTTTGGCTTTGGAGACCAGGACGCTGGACTGGGCGGTCGGGAGGTGGCCTTGACACTTGTGGCCTGCGAGTTATTGGGGGCCATGGGATACCACTTTTTCCCCCGAAGTAGTGTACTGAGTGGCAGTAAGGAAGCCCCTTCGGGTCAGGCCACCGCGCACCGCTTTTGGGAATTAGGTGTCCCTCTGCCGACCCCCATCACCGACTAAACATCCCTGTCTCCTGCTCTCCGCAGGGTCACTCCTCCACTCCAGGAAATAGGGTGCCCCCTCCCCTAGACTGGGCCCGGAGACATCCCAAGGTAAACTTCTGGGGCCGGCTCGAGTTCCGCCAGGCGGTGAAACTTAATAGCAGGACAAGAAAACGGTTTAATAAAGAAGGGCTTTAATAGGGAACTAATTTGATTGAGTTGCCTAATTCCACTTTAATTGGAAAGGGGGTTTGGCTGTTTGGTTATAAAGTGTGAGGGTGATGATGAGATGGGGCGGGGGCGGGTGAGAGAAGAAAGATGCTGGTAAGAAAGAGATGAGTCCGGAGAAAGAATGAAAGTGGAGGGGTTAAATGAAAAGGAAAAGTCAGGGAAATAGAGGGACGAGGGAGAAAGTGCGCAGGAGCTCAGCAAACCGCGGCCGCTTCCCTCTCTAGCCTCGCCTCCTCTCACACTCCAACTTTCCCAAGACCTCAGGCCTAGCTCCCACCAACACCCGGCTTTCTGCTGGACCGCAGGCAGCCAGGAAAGAGAAGCTAAGATCTGCAGCTCCCTTGGTTTCGGAAGTGACCTACACTGGGTCCCCTGAAGCTCTTGGATTGCCGTCTCCAGCGTTCCGGTCAAATTCAAGCAGGGAAGCCACAGTCCATTCCTAAGAATATATCTGGGCCTCCAGAGTTTCTAGATGGTTATTTTTAGTTCACTCGCAGTGAAGTTTGTCCTATTGCCCTATTTAACAGAGGAGGAAACATGTCCTGAAGACTAATGTCAGGATCTCCTCTCCACGATCCCTGCGGGTCTGCCTTCTCTTAGATCCGTGCATAAAGCTGCCTTTGCTGGCACCCGGTGTAGGGGCCGCAGAAACATCTGTCTTGTATTCCTAAGTGGCTTGTTGGGACAGCACAGGTAGCCAGCCGGTGCCCTAAACTGGGGTCGCCAGCACCCAGTTAGAGCTCAAGAATGGGTCACGAGCAGAGGGGATCAGAAGGGCGGGTACTGAAGGCTCCCTGGGGTGGCTCATTGTGGCGGCTCAGGCCGGGTCCTGAAACCCAGAGAGGCCAATCACAGTCTGGCAAAGTCCTGCTGAGGTGCTGCTCCCTGACCCGCAGCTCACAACCCCTGCGCAGTCTGGAAGAGATACCAGGACTAAGGATGAGAAGCCCAGTTCAGAGGTCACTCCCACTGGGGTGTCTCGGGCAGAGCAGTGGGTGGCAGGGGCAAGCCACCGTCTAGGCTCCTCTGCTTTTTCTACTCGTGTCTGCAGCTGGGACGCACCGTGGGGGAGGACGCCTGTCCCTAGGCCCTCCTCTGAGATGGCAGCAGAGCCAGTACCAACATAGGAGAAAGCGACTTTGGATTCCCTTCTCTGATTTCTGTTGTCCACGTTTATTCTCAAATTCTCACGAAGCCAGTTGGAACCAGCCCTTGCCCGGGCATGAGGAAGACTGAGACTCCCGCCTCTGCGGCTAGCTCAGGCTGGTGGGAGACAGCTTCCGGGAAATCGCGCTTTTTACATTCTCATCTTCTTCCTCTTCCAATACTACTAGCCAGTGCCTAATGTGTACCGGGCCCTGTGCTGAGCATGCCCCAGACAACTGAGAAGGTGTCAAGAGCTGGTATCCGTGTTCTACCCCTGGCCGGGGTTTTTCAACACCCTTACAAAGTATGTTATGCCGGGGTTATTCAACACCCATACAAAGTATGTTATGCGCTGTAGCTGGATGCTGGATGCATTTACAGGACCGAGTTTACAAGCGAATGGCTGAGACCATAGGTTGGTGATGAAGCTACAGTTGTAACTGAAACCATGAGGAGGGGCACTTCACTCTGCTGAGAGGCCTCAGAGAGGCTGCCCTAGGGAGGCAGGAGAGGCCAGGTGCTTAACCTGGCTGCCACCTCTATTAAATGGTGAGAATAGTATAGTGTGTTTCTCTGGGCACCGTGAGGAGTAAATAATGTGTAAAAAGCTCTTAGCTTGGCGCTTGTTCACTAGGTGTTTGCTATTGTGATTCTCATATCGTTTGGTGTGGGCACTGTCCCATTTGAAAGAAAAGCAAGCTCCTTGGAAGAACTGGACGACAGCAGCAAGTTTGCTTATAAATCCCGAGTTCCCTCCCTGTATCATGGAAGATACTTTGCCCAGGTCCCCGGGACCACGGGTTCACCAGAGAGGATGATTCTGCAAATGGCTCTGAGGGGAGATGAACCAGGATAAGGCAGGCATCACCGTGGGACAGCATTGTAACCCGATTAGGAAGCTGAAGGATCAGGATTAGGCAGAGCCGCTACGGAGACTAAACAGAGGTCAGAAGTCAGAGAGCAGCCAGCCAGTGAGTTCCTGCCAGAGGAGTCCTAGGAATGTGGGGTTTGCCTGTGAGGTGCACAGAGCTGTGGGCAGCAGACATGTGCCTTTGGTAGATTATCTGGGGAATGGTCACACCTTACTGAGGAGGAGACACGGAAACGAATAGTGTTGAAAATGTTCAGTGGGAGCAGAAGGTGGCTTCCTGGAGGATTCCCAGGTGTGTAGGCTGGGAAGGGCAGTTAGTGGCACGAGCCCCTCAAGCAGAGGCAAGACTGGAGTGAGAGGAAAAGTTTGCTATTCTACATACAGTTTGAAAGACTTGCAGATTATCTGGGGGCAGAAAGGCAGAACAAGTCAACACATGGACTGCAGCAGGAACTGGGAGGATGAAGAAGCCAATATTCCCTAGAGAAATGATTTATTGGGGGCTACGGGCCTGGGATAGGTATGGAGGCCGGGGCACTATTTCTGTTCATGCCAAGAGAAACATCCTCTTAACAATCGTTCTCCTAGTGCTTTGCACCCAAGGAGGCCATCATTCTGAGAGGGCCTTGGCCTGTTCTCCCTGGACACAAATGCCAGGGCTCCTCATATGTATAGCAACTCCCTTTCAGCCCTCCTTTCTGTGCATACTCTCTGGCCCTTCAAAACCAGTTGCTCTCCCCCCCTCCCCCTTTGTCCCTGGGCCTCTGCACCCCAGTCACACCAAGCTCCTCAGACTCACCCAACATATGGCCACCCCACGAGTCCTTCTGCTTAGAAAGTCCTTCCGGTTCCCCCTCATTAAGAGGACTTTTCTCAAGCCCTCCAAGCCTCACTTTTTCTGGTGGGTTTATTATAATACTAATGATGCTTAAGGTTCTGGGCTCCTCATCTGGGCAGGCCCCTCTCAAAGCCTTAGCTGTGTATGTGCCAAAAGACTTCTTTTTCTTTAAGCTTCAAGTCCCACTAAAACTATATCAGTCGCCGCCCAATTTAGTGCAGTTGGGAAGGTCTGTTCCTGTCTTTTCCTTTGTTGCATAATAAATGTTCCCAAATTTAATAACTTAAAACAAGAAACATCTTACTGTCTTATGATTTTATAGGTATGAAATTTGATCCAGTGGTGGACAGGTCATTTTTTTTTCTCCATATATTGTAGGTTGACATATCCTGGTGACATTAGGCTGGTGGGCGTGTTACCCTGGAGGGTCTCAGACAGTGACAATCACATCTGATGCCCTGGTGTCCATGACTGGCAGGCTTGTGACTGGGCGCCAGTATGTGGTGGCCTCAGGATCTCAGACCTTTCAGGCTTCAGGATCTCAGACCTTTCAGGCTTCAGGATCTCAGACCTTTCAGGCCTCAGGATCTCAGACCTTTCACGCGGTGACTCCTGGTTCTGAGGCAGGTGCTCCAGCAAGCAAAGGAAAGGAGGTGTGGCCTTTTATGACCTAACACTTCCGGGTCAGAAAATATGACAAAATTGTTATCTTCGAGTGACTATGTCACCAAGGTCACACTGAGTTGAAATGATTTATTCTTTCATTTCCTTTTCCTCCTCCCCCTTCTTTGTGAAATTGTAGAACTAAAAGTCCCAAGTGCATTTTGGGAACAGAGCCAGCTGCTCACATGCTGTCAGTTGAGCAGTTCTCTGTCCGGCTCAGATCAGCTGTAATCCAGGGTACCAGGCAGCCTTTTTCCAAATGAAGAGAGGAAGGCTTGTCATAGCTGCCAGTGGCTTCAGGCTTATGCTCAATTTCCCTCTCACATATTTGAGTAAACCATCTTGGAGCTGACTCATTGGGAATACTTTGCCTTTTCCAGGACCAGTCTCATGACTGCAACGTTGGCGCTAATGCTTGGCCTCACTTCCAAAGAGGGTCAAGATGCCAATTTGCCCTAACCAAACCACAGAGGCCACTAGATAGGATAAATGGTTCTGCCTTTGTAGGAGCAGGAGGGGGTGTCTATAGTTCTTATACTCACCAGTGCTGCCAGAGCTCAGGTAGCCAGGCTTCTGTTGGAAAAACAAGCCTTCAGGAGCAGACCATCTGCTCATTTAAGACCTAAGTAGTCCTTGTTTTAACAGTGTTCTCAACCTTCCTAAGGCTGCAACCCTTCAATACAGTTCCCTATGCTGTGGTGACTCCCAACCATAACATTATGTCGTTGCTACTTCATAGCTGTAATTTTGCTGCTGTTATGAATGGTAATGTAAATAACTGATATGTAAGATATCTGATAAGTGACCCTTGTGAAAGGGTGAAGAGTTTTCGTTTGCTGTATTTATTTATTTATTTGGTGTTTTTCGAGTCAGGGTTTCTCTGTGTATCCCTATCTGGCCTAGATCTTGCCCTGTAGACCAGGCTGGCCTTGAGCTCATAGAGATCTGCCTGCCTCTGCTTCCCGAGTGGGAATTAAAGGTGTGTGCCACCACTGTCCCACAGGGTGAGAGTTTTATAAAGCTGTCACTTGTCTTTCTGTTTTCTCTCCTGAGTGACAAGCTGTCACCGACGCAACATCCTCCTTTTGGTGAGCTATAAGAGACCATATTGAGAGAGAGTTCTCTGGCTTTTGCCTAAGAACCTCAATATATCTGGGCTTTTCTGATGACAAGGGTTCACCTCCATGCCTGGCCTATAACTTGTTTTTATATATCTCAAAATTAGATGAAACATATATGGTAAACGGTAATAAAGTCCTGTGATAGAACTTATTGTATTCTTTTATCTATTTTCTCATATGTGGATGGAAATTTCTGTCCTGCCTCGTCCCTCAGCCCTTTAATCCCAAATAAACACACAGAGGCTCCTATTAATTATAAACTGTATGACTGATGGCTTAGGCTTCTTACTGACTAGTTCTCTCTTAATTATTAACCCATAGCTAATAATCTACATGTTTCTACATGACCTTATCTTATCTGAGAATGTCCAGGTGTCCTACCTTCCTAGTGGCTACATGGCGTCTCTCTGACAACTCATTCTCTGTGTTCCTCCTCTCTGAATTCTCCTAGTCTGGTGGCCTCGCCTATACTTCCTGTCTGGCTACTGGCCAATCAGCACTTATTCATCAACCAATAAGAGAAACATATATACACTGCATGCAGGAGGACATCCCCCGTCACTCATATACTTGAAATTTTCATGAGAAGGTTTTGAAATTTAAAAACACATCAGGAAGCCCTCCTACCTGCTTCCCGAATCTCCCTGCCTCCTGCATCTGACCTTGTACCCCACCCCCAGAATTTCCCCTTTTGTTTTCATACCAAATGTGTTCTGTTCCCCACCCTCTTTTAAAGCCTCTTTCCCCACCACCTCATTAGTTCTCCTCTAGTTTCCTGGTCTCTACCCACACTAACTTCCGTGTACACACAAATATACTAATAATTAGAAGCTGGGATTTGCATAAGAGAGAGAGAACCCATATCTGTCTCCCTGAGCCATGCTATTTCACTTAATATATTTCCCAGTTTCATCCCTTTGCCTACAAATTTTGTAATTTCCTTTTCCTTCCTTCCTTCCTTCCTTCCTTCCTTCCTTCCTTCCTTCCTTCCTTCCTTCATTTTTTTCTGAGACAGGGTTTCTCTGTGGAACTCACTCTATAGACCAGGCTGGCCTTGAACTCACAGAGATCTACCTTTAATCCCAGCACTCTGGATGAAAGGCATGTACCACCACACCGAGATTGTAATTTTCTTTTTTATGAGAATAAAAATAAATAAAACAAAGTTTCATGGCATGTGTATACTTATTTTCATTACCTGCTCATCAGCTGACAGGCAGCTTGGCTGATTTCACTTCCCAGTGAGATGAGTGGCATTTACACGTTCAAGTACCCCTGGTGGGGAGTAGGGTCCTTAGCATCATTACGGCTTGTGTGACTCTGTTTTCAGTGTCTTGAGATGCCTCCACACTGTCTGCACCAGTTCCCACTTCCACTAACACTGGACGAAAGTTGTCCTAACTTGATATCTCGATGATAGCCATTCCCACTGGAGTGAGCTGGAATTTCAAAACAGTTTTAAAAATAATTATTTTTATTTATGTGTATGAGTTCTTGTCTATGTGTATGTCTATGCAACAAGTGCATACAAATGCCTGAAGAGGGCCCTAGAACTCCTGCAAATGGAGTCAGGAAAGGTTGTGAACTGTCAGGTGGGATGCTGGGAACCAAACCTTGGTCTACTGCAAGCCAAGTATGTGTTCTTAAATGCTGTGTCATCTCTCCAGCTCCTCAAAATCAAATGGTTTTAATTTACATAACCCCGATGCTAAAGGGTGATCAGCACTTTAAAATAAATATTTACTATCCATGTGTGTTCCTTCTTTTGAGAACTGTTTGTTCAGTACTTTGGCAAGTTGGTTTATTGATTGACAGGTTGTAGTTTAGTGTGTGTGTGTGTGTGTGTGCTTAATTTTCTAGTCTTAAGCTACAGAGAAACCCTGTCTTGAAAAACGAAAAAAAATATATTGTAAATATGAACTGAACTACTTTTTTCAGCCATAAGTGGCCAGGATTTTCTCCCATTCTATAGGCTGTCTATTCACTTTGTTGATAGTTTCTTTTGACATGCAGAATACTTTCAATTTCATTTTAATTTAATTTCAAAAAAGCTCCCATTTGTTAATTGTTGGGGCTGTTTCTTGTGTTATTAGGATTCTATTCAGAAAATTCTTGCTATACTAAATCCAGACATGTTACCTTTAGCAGTTTCAACACTTTAGGCTTCAAATTAGGGTCTTTGATTTTTTTTTTAAAAATTCAGTTTGAATTAATTTCTATGCAAGGTGAGAGATACAGATCTAGTCTCATCCTTCTACAGGTGAATATCCAGTTTCACCAGCACCATTTATTCACCAGCACTGTCCTTTTCTAGTGTGTATTTTTTACACATTTTTCAAAAATAAGGCATCCATTGCTGTGTGGGTTTATTTCTGGGTCGCCTATTATGTTCCCTTGGTCCACATTTCTGTTTCTGAGCCAGTAGCACGCTGTCTTTGTTGCTGTGGCTCTGCAGACACTTTAGGGCCAGATATTTTCAGCTATGTTCCTTTTGTTTAGGATTGCCTTGGCTTTCCGTGTCCTTTTATGATCCCATAGGCATTTTTAGGAGCTTTAAAAACAGTTCTGTGAAAAATGCTATTAGAATTTTGATGAGGGTTGCATTCAATGTGTATACTGCTTTTGGTAGGATACACATTGTCTTAATATTGTTCTGCCCATCCAGGAGTTTTTTCCATCATATATTGTCTTCTATGGTTTCTTTTTTATTGGTGTCTTAAAGCTTTTTTGAACTGTTGCAAATGGAGTATTTTTTCTTAATTTTGTTTCTTGAAACTTTGTTATTAGTGTATATAATGCTACTAATTTTTACATGTTGGTTTTGTTTCCTGCAGGCTTACTGAAGGGGTTTATCAGATCAAAATTTTTTCTGGTGGAGCCTGTGGTTTCTTAGAAATACAGATGTATGTCATCTGCAAATAGAAATAGTTTACATTCTTCCCTTTCAATTTGTATCCCTTTAATATTTTCTCTTATCTTATTGCAATAGCAAAGACTTTGAGCCCTACATTGAATAAAAGTAAAAGGAGTGAACATCTTTGTCTCATTCTAGACTTTGGAGAAAATGTTTTCAAAATACCCCCATTTACTATAACATTGACTATAGGTTTGTTGTATACAGGCCTCATTATATTGATGTATGTTCTATCTATTTCTAATTTTTTTAGGACTTTTATCATGAAAACACGTTGAACTTTGTCAAAAGCCTTTCCTACATCTATCAAGATTATATGAATGCTGTATTTAGGTCTTGTTATTATGACGTATTAAACATATTGATTGGTGTATGTTGAACAAACTTTGCATGCCTGGCATGAGACCAGTTTGGAGATGATGTATAGTTTCTTAATGTGATTTTGAATTTAGTTTGTATTTTGTTGAGAATTTTTGGGTTTATGTCTCATTAGGGATATTGGTCTGTAGTTTTGTCTTATCGTTTCCTTTTCTAGTTTTGGCTTCAGGGTCATATTGCTTTCACAGAATGAGTTTGATTGTGTTTCTTGCCTTCTTATTATCTGGGATATTTAGGGAAGTGTTGGTATTGGATCTTCTTTGAAGTCTTAGTAGAATTCAGCAATATTACCGCTGAGTTTTTTCTCATGGAGAGATTTAATTGCTGCTTATGTCACATCCCTTGTCACAGATCTTTAAACTTTTTAGATCTCTTTGCTTTGAATGCATTTAGGAATTTATCCATTTTCCCCTAGATTTTCCAACTTTTGGAATGCAAATTTCCAGAGCATTCTCTGATACCTTTTGGATTTTAATGGTCTCTGTTGTAACAATTCTATTTCATCTCTATTAATTTGGGTTTCCTTTTGATTTTACTAGTTTGGCTAGGGATTTGTCAATCATGCTAATGTCTTCAAAGAATCTATTCTTCACTTACATCTATATTTTTTTTCTTTTGGTCTCTGCTTTGTTTGGTTTCCTGTTTTTCTAGAGTCTCCAGGTGCCTCATTGCATCATTGGATTACTTGTTCGAAATATCTTCTTTTTTTTTAATGTGAGCACTTAAAAAAACTTTCCTCAGGACTGCCTTGGTTGTATCACAGAGGTTCTGGAAGGTTATGTTCTTATTTCATTTGATTAAGGTTTTTTTTTTTGGTTTTTACGAAACAGGGTTTCTCTGTATTGTTTTGGAGGCTGTTGGTCCAGCCTGGCCTCGAACTCACAGAGATCCACCTGCCTCTGCCTCTCGAGTGCTGGGATTAAAGGCGTGTGCCACCACCGCCCGGCATATTTTGCCTCTGGACTTTTTTACCCTTCTTTATTCTATCTTTCTTCCCTTCTTACTCTGTGGTTGATTAAGTTTCTAAAAATTTTCCTCTTTGATTTCTTCAATAGCTCCACTATTCACTCATTCAAAAGTGTATTGTTGGTTGGAAATGTATCTTGGTGGTAGAGCACTCACCTAGTGTATGTATGTCAAGCCCTACGTTAAATTCCCATCACCAAACAAAAAATTTTGAATTGTTAAACCTCCTTGTTTGTGTAGTCAGTCTTTCCATTGAACTCTAATTTCATTTCACTGTGTTCTGATATGGTTACAGGAATTCTTTCTTTCTTTGTTTCTTCTCTCTCTCTCTCTCTCTCTCTCTCTCTCTCTCTCTCTCTCTCTCTCTCTCTCCCTTCCTCCCTCCCTCCCTGTATTTATTAGGACTTGCTTTTTGCCCTATAATGTAGTCAGTTTTAGAGATGGTTCCATGTGCCACTGAAAAGAATGTATTTCCTGTCTATTGGGTGTAACGGGCTATATGTTGCTGCTGAATCAGTTATCTATGGTGTAATTTACTCTTGGTGTCTGTCTGCATGCATGTCTGTATGTTACTTGTGTGACTGGTACCTGCTGAGACCAGAATAGGGCTGGAGCTACTGATGATAGTGAACTGTCATGTGGGTGCTGGGAATCAAACCCACATCCTCTGGAAGAGTAATCAGTGCCCTTAACTGCTGAGCCATATCTCCAGCTCTCCCATTGATTTTTCAATTCAGAAGACCCATCTAGATATGAGAAGGGAGTACTGGAGTTTCCTACTATTGTTGTGTCAGGGCATTTTTTTTGTATCTTTTGCTGTTGTTTTTTTTTTTATAAAGTCAAAGCCCGCAAGATTTAGTGCATAGATATTTACAATAGTTATGCCATCTTAATGAACAGTTCCTTTAACTAATATTTAATAGCCCTTGTCTTAACTGCTTGTCCTGTTATGATAAAAACACTTTTTAAAAAAGCTTTGTTTATTATGCATAATGTTCTATCAGAATGTATGCCTACATGTCAGAAGAGGGCAGTAGATCTCATTACAGATGGTTGTGAGCCACTACGTGGTTGCTGGGAATTGAACTCAGGACCTCTGGAAGAGCAGCCTGTGCTCTTAATTTCTGAGTCATCTCTCTCCAGCTCCACCTCTCTTACTTAGTAGAGAAAGGGTTTGTTTTGGCTAATGGTTCATGGGTATAGTCCTTCATGGTTCAAAAGTCCTGGTAGCAGCAACCTGAGGCAGCTGGTCACATTGCACTCGAAGTCAGGAAGCAGAAACAATGGATGGTAATGCTCATGTAGCTTTATTCTTTTTAGCCCTAGGAAATAATGACACTCACTAGTGTGGTGGGCTTGAACTTAAATTAACACAACCAAGATAACCCCTCAAATGCATGCCCTGAGGCTTTTCTCTTAGGAGACTCTAGAGCGTGTCAATTTGACAATCAATATTGACAATCATATTCTTTTAAAAATTTTATTTATTTTTATTTTATGTGTTGCATTGGTATTTTTTTCTGTATGTATGTGTGAGGATGCCAGATCCCCTGGAACTAGGGTTACAGACAGTTGTGAGCTGCCCTGTAGGTGCTGGGGATTGAACCTGGGTCCTCTAGAAGAACAGCCAGTGCTCTTAACTGCTGAGCCATCTCTCCAGCCCGGATCATCATATTCTTAATTATTCCTTCTAACTAGTTTTGGTTTGAGTATCCATTATTAGGTATGAGAATTGCGATGCTAACTTGTTTGAAGCTTCCTTTTGCTCATAGGTTGTTCCCCAACTTATAGTTCTCTCTCTCTCTCTCTCTCTCTCTCTCTCTCTCTCTCTCTCTCTCTCTCTCTCTCTCTCTCTCTCGTTCTGCTAGTTTGTGAGTGTCTTGGAGACAGCAACAGTCAGCCTGTCTTTTGATCGACAAGTTGATGCCAGTTGCATTGAAAGTTACAATTGAGAAGGATTTAGGATTTTGTTGTTTGTTTTCTGTTGGTTCTTGATTTCCTGGTAGGGTTGGATAGTTTGCTGAGTTGTACATGATGGATACCTTCCTGATTATTTTCTATTCGTCTGTTCCTTTCATGAAAGATATTCTTCTTTCTGGGTGGTGGTGGTGGTGTACTCTTTTAATCTCAGCACTCAGGAGGCAGAGGTAGGTGGATCTCTGTGAGTTTGAGGCCAACCTTGTCTACAGAGTGAGTTCCAGGAAAGCCAGAACTGTTACAAGGTGAAACCCTGTCTTGAAACTACCACCACTCCTTTCTCCCCCCAAAAGAAAAAGAAATATGTTCTTTGTGTTTTGTGAATGTAATTGTCATTCTTCTTCCTCTACATATAGTATTCCTTTAAAATTTTTCTGAAGTGCTGGCTTGGTTGCTGTGAATTGTCTCAACTTGTGCTGGTTTCAAAAACTTTTATTTTCCTGTCTAGTTTAACAATATCTTGACTGATAGTTATTTTCTTTCCCTACTCTAAACACATCATCCCAAGCTTTCCTGCTTTTAGGACTGCTAGTATCAGATTTTATACTATTCTGATATTTGTGTCTCTTTCTATTAGTTGACAATTCCCCCTTAGAGCTCTTAGTGTTGTTTGGTTTGTATTTGATCTTGACTGTAATGTGCCATGGAAAGATTCTTCTCTGGTAGTGTTTATGTTTGGTTCTATGTGTTTGGATGTCTATTTCTTGTGGCTTGGAAAAATTTTGGCTATAATTTGATTTTATAGGGTAGCTGAATTATTTGATTTTTTTAGAACTTCATGCATGAGCATTGCATGGACATCATTCCTGCCCCTCTCCCTCGAATTCCCTAACTCCTCCTGTGTTCCTCTAATTCCTCCCAAGTTCTTTTTCTTTATATTATGTATGTGTATTTTCATGCATATATGAATATGTGTGTTTACAACTTACTGAGTGATATTTAGATGAAGGGTATAGTTGGTTCTATTTTTTACTCTTTGGGATTTGCCTTCCAGCTCCCAAATAAATACAAGAAGACTTATTCTTATTTATGAATGCCCAGCCTTAGCTTGTTTCTTAGCCAGATTTTCTAATGTAAATTATCCAATTTCTCTTTATGTATATTTTGCCTCTGGACTTTTTTACCTTTCATTATTCTATCTTTCTTCCCATCTTACTCTGTGGCTGACTGTGTGGCCGGGTGACTGGCTGGCCAGTCCCTGGTGCTCTCCTCTCCTCCTTTTCTTACTCCTAGATTTCTCTTCCTATTTATTCTCTTGCCTGCCAGACCCACCTATTTCTCTCTCCTGCCTAATTACTGGCCATTCAGCTCTTTATTAGACCAATCAGGCATTTTAGGTAGGCAAAGTAACACAGCTTTATAGAGTTAAGCAAATGTAACATAAAACTATGCAACACATCTTTGCATCATTTAAACAAATATTCTATTGCATAAACTAGTACTCCACTTCAGAAGGCTCACCTAACCTTCTCCTTCACTCTAAGACCTATGCCTGGAAACACATCTCTGGTCTAGAAGGAAAGCCAGCCTGGCTTGGTATTTCTTTCCAGGGACCAGTGGGGTTGTCCTGTGTGCACACATGGTTTGTGTTCCCAGACCCTAATACTTCTCTATATTCTAGTTTGATCTCTGTTGCTGTGATAACCTGAAAGCAACTTGGGGAAGAAAGGTTTTGCTTTGGCTTACAGGTTTCAGTTCACCATTGACAGAAGTCAAGGCAGAACACAAGCTAGACATCTGGGAGACGGGAACTGAAGCAGAGACCAGGGAGGAACACTGTTCACTGTCTTCTTACCTATGGCTAGTTTGCCCAGTTTGCTTTCTTATAAAAGCCAGGATCACCTGCCTCGTGGTAGCGCTACTCACAGTGGATGGACATTCCCACATCAATCATTAACCAAAAAAATGCCCCCACAGACATGCCCATAATCCAATATGATGGAGGCAATTCTTTAATTTAGGTTCCCTCTTCCCAAGTAGCTCTAGTTTGTGTCAAGATGACAAAAATTAACCCACACAATTGACCCATTGCCAAATTGACACAGGAAAACATCATGATTAAGCAATAATCTTTCCTTTATTGATTATCCCCAAGCACTCATGTTAATAGTATAACATAAAATATAATCCAACTTTAAAATTCCCAGTCTTTGGCCGGGTATTGGTGGTGCACACCTTTAATCCCAGCACTTGGGAGGCAGAGGCAGGCGGATCTCTGTGAGTTTGAGGCCAGCCTGGTCTACAGAGCTAGTTCCAGGACAGCCTCCAAAACAACACAGAGAAACCCTGTCTCAAAAAAAAAAAAAAAACAAAAACATAAAACACAAAAAAATTCCCAGTCTTTGAACTTTTCAACACTTTGAAAGTCCAAGGTCTTTTTAAAAATCCGAAGTCTCAAGCTGGGGTGTAGACAGAGGTTCTGTCCCACCTGGTCCTGCTGACTTGCATTCCCAAATAAACACACAGAGGCTTCTATTAATTGTGAACTGTTTGGTTGATGGATTAGACTTATTACTGGCTAGCTCTCTCTTAATTCCTAAGCCATAACTATTAATCTATGTATTTCTACATGGCCTTATTTTACCAGAGAACGTCCTATCTTCCCGGTAACTACATGGCATCTCCCTGATTGATTCTCCCTGCCTCCTCTTCCCAGAATTCTCCATATCTGGTAGCCCTGCCTATACTTCCTGCCTGGCTACTGGTCAATCAGTGTTTTATTCTTCAACCAATAAGAGAAACTTTTATACAGAAGGACATCCTCCATTATTGGGTGGGTGTGGTGGCATACATGGCAGGAGGATCTCTAAACTCAAGGCCAGACTGGTCTGGTCTATGTAGTGAGTTCCAGGATAGCCAGGGCTACTCAGAGAAACCCTGTCTTGAAAAACAAAAAGAAAACCAAACAAAACTATTCAAAGTGTGTTAACTGTGGATTCCTGTAAAATACAAAGTAAGCTGTATACTTTCTTATTTCAGCGATGAACTAGAGCACAATCAGATCAAAACAAAATCAAAAGCCAACAGTGTAAATAGTTCATTGTCCACCAGTTTGGACTCACTCAGTCTTCTGGGCTCCAAAGGCTTGAGCAGTTACATCTTTGCCATCCATGACACAGACAGCTTGTTGGCAGGCTCTGGCCAGATAGTCTATACCTGCCCCCATCCTTGGGGGTAATTTCATGATCCTGTTCTCTCCAAAACGCTGAGGTTTCCACCCAAACTGAAACAGCACGTTTACCAATGGCCTCTTCAGGGACTCTGATCTTGCTACATGATTACAAGCTTCAACTTATCTCATGACCCCTTTGACCCTGGAGCCTGCCACGGAGCCTGCACTTTCACCAAGGGCTTCTGTTTTAGTGAGGGTTATTGTTGCTGTGACGAAGCCATGACCAAAAGCAAGTTGGGAAATAAAGTGTTTATTATACCTACTCTTCCGTATCACAGTTTATCACTGAAGGCCTTCACGACAGGAACTGAAACAGGGCAGGAACCTGGAGGCAGGAGCTGGTGCAGAGGCCATGGTGGGGTTGCTGCTTTCTGCCTTGCTCCTCATGGCTTATTCTTCTGCTTTCTTGTAGAACCCAGGACCACCAACCCAGGCGGTTCCCATCCACAGTGGCCTGGGCCCTCCAACATCAATCACTGATTGAGGAAATGCCCTATGCCCGCAGCCTGATCTCCTGGAGGCATTTTATCAACCCAAGTTCCTCCCTCTCAGATCATTCTAGCCTGTGTCAAGTTGACATTAAAACTGGTAGGGACAGTTGCCTGGCCTCTGTGCAGGGATTCCAACCCTGACATATGATGACAAGCCTCAGCTGCTCTCCTTGACTGCTTCAAAAACAGTAATGTGTGGAAGACTTTTATACAATGTTAAGTTCGTCTACCCACTTGAGATGTAACCTTGGATTCCCTGGACCACAGATTCTCTGTGCTGATTCTTAGGACACACTTCCCAGAAGATTTTTACCTCAGTGTTGCTGGTCTCTTGTTAATCAGTTTATTCTTTAGTTTCAGCTGACCAGAAACCACAGACAATTAAAAAAAATTATTTATCAAGGTCAGCCTTATCCACATAGCAAGTTCCAGGGCTACATAATAGAGAGACTCTGTCTCAAATCTTCCCAATTTTAAAGGTTTTTCATACAGCATATTTTGAGCATATTCTTTCCCCTCCCCCAACTCTTCCCAAACCACCCACACACACACTCACCAACTTTGTGCACTCACACATACACTCTCTTAAAAAAAAAGAGGAAAACCAACAACAAAAACAAAATAAATAAAAACCCCTGAAAAAATCAAAACAAACACACTCAAAAGAAAAAATGAGAAACACAAAAAATGCCAAAACAAAAGAAAAAGCACACAAAACCCACGGAGTACGATTGATGCTGGCCACTACTCCTGGAGAAAATGATTCTCCATTCCCAGCAGGTGTGAATTGCAAATAGCTTCTTGGTGAGGGATGGAAGCTGGCATCCTCTCTCTTCCCTGTCTCAGTGCTGGGACTGTGTCTGCTTGAACCAACACAACTCTTGTGCACGCTGCCACCGTCTCTGTGAGTTCATCTGTGCCTCGACCCTGTTGTATCTGGAAGAAACTGTCTCCTTGAAGTCATCTACCACCTCTGGCTCATAAATTCTTTCTGCCTCCTCTTCTGCATAGATCCCTGAGCCTTCAGGGGAAGGGTTTGATAAAGGCATCCCATTTAGGACTGAGTGCTCGAAGGTTCTCATTTTTTACACATTGTCAAGCTGTGGGGTCTCTTTGTTAACTACCATTGTCTTAGTTAGGGTTTACTATTGCTGTGAAGAGACACCATGACCATGGCAACTCTTTTTTTTTTTTTTTTTTTTTTTTTTTTTTTTTGAGACAGGGTTTCTCTGTAGCTTTGGAGCCTGTCCTGGAACTAGCTCTTGTAGACCAGAGATCCACCTACCTCTGCCTCTGGAGTGCTGGGATTAAAGGCGTGAGCCACCACTGCCCGGCTTGACCATGGCAACTCTTATAAAAATTGAGGGTGGCTTGCTTACAGTTCAGAGGTTCAGTCCATTACCATTATAAAGGGGAGCAGGCAGATGTGGCGCTGGAGCTGAGAGTACTACATCTTTCAGGCAACAGAAAGTCGACTGATTGTCACACAGCGTGAAGCTTGAGAAAAAGACCTCAAAGCCCATCCTCACAGTCCTCCAATTCCTCCAACAAGACCACACTACTCCAGCAAGGTCACACTTTTTTGGGGACTATTTTCTTTCAAACCACCACACCCATCTACTACAAGAAGAACCTTCTCTGATGAGGGCTGAGTATTGCTCTATGGGTATAGCAAATTCCCAAAGGCTATTGGTTACTCTCTGTAACCTGATGAAAAGGACCTATTGCTGAAGACAACACATACTAATGTCATTGAACACAGACATCAAACTGGTGCCTAACTGAGAGCTTCACCACTACTGACTGGCCTTCATGGTGCTGGGAGGCACTTTGTATGCTGCATAGTAGTCACTCTGTCACCATGTCTCTCAGCAGAACAATAATAGTAAGCTTTTCCCTTGGTCTGTAATCCATCTAGTCTCTGGTTCATGGATGCCTATCAATGTCAGGCATAGGTTTCATCTCATGGAATAGGCCTCAAATCCAACCAAAAAGTGACTGGTGACTCCCACAACATCTGCTCTGTTATTGCACAAGTATATATTGTAGGCAGGTCTCTGTTGTAGGTAGAAGGTTTTGTAGTTGGGTGAAATTGATGATTACTTTTATCTTCTCACAGTGTACAAAGTACCTTCCAGCACCATGAAGGCCAGTCAGCAGGGAGAAAGCTTCCAGTTAAGCTTGGTCTCTTTGTTCAATGGCATGAGTAAGTTGTGTCTTCAGCAATCGGTCTTTACCATCAGGTTTGGCAATAGCCTGCAATGCTTCTTGTGGTCAACGGGACCCTTTTGGCAAATGACTCAACAATATGTAACCCATTCCTGGCACTGGAGGTTTTACTTAGTGGTGTAAGATGTCTCCCACACTATACAGCAGCTCCATTTACATCCTTTTCACATGTGCATATATTTTAGGACACTTTCACACTAGCAGGCTTAGCTTCACAAAAGGCTTTAAGTGTTAACAAGTCTATATTCATACTCCCTCCTGATATCCTATCCTTCCATTCAGTCCTCCTCTTCTACCCTCTATCTTTCCACAACACTGTACTTCATCTCCTTTTCCTTGGAAAACACCCTGCTCTCACGTGGCCTCTTACTAGCTACCTCATCTCTGTGACATTTGGACTAAAACACATATCTAAAGTTTAAAAACTAATATCCACGTATAAGAGAACATATGAAATACTTGTCTATTTGGGTCTGGGCTATCTCACCCATCAAATTATTAGAAACCATAGATACTTAATTCAAAATATCATACAAACAGCCTTTCCAGAATCTGTGCTTCCTCCTGAAGCTTCACAAGCCAGGTCTCTGTTGACTGCATTTCTTTCCGCAGTATTTTCCAAGTGCCTCCAAAGCTCATTAAACTCTGGGCACTCAATGGCTTTTCCATCCAACGTTCATCTCCCAAAGCACTCCAAGGCATCCACATGGTCAGTCAGATCCATCAAGGCAACTTTCCACTCCTGGTACTGATTTCTGTTTTTAGTTTTATCTCTGTTGCTGTGATAAACACCGTGACTAAAACCAACTTGAAGAAAGGATTTATTTGGTTTTTAGATTACAGTACATGCTCAAGGGAAACCAAGGTAAGAACTCAAGGCAGGAATCTGGAGGCAAGAAATGAAATAGAGACCATGGAGGAACGCTTACTAGCCTGCTTTCTGTGACTTGCTCAATCTGCTCAATTATACAACTCAGGACCACCTGTCCCCGGGGTGACACTGCCCACAATAGGCTGGGCCTTCCCATATCAATCATTAATCAAGAGAATGCTACACAGACGTATCCACAGCCTAATATGATGGAAATAATTCTCCTACTGTGGTCCCTCTTCCCAAGTGATGCTAGGTTGTGTCAAGTGGATTTTAAAAAACACTTCTATCCACGATACTTCTGGTATCTTTAGCACAGTGCCAGCAGAAATCTTGGGTGAATTTATTCTAATATTCTATGAATTCTTTATGCATTTTCTTAGAAATACCATCTAAAAGAAACCATGGCGTAAATATTGGCCCTCATGTATCAGGGAAGTCAACAAACTACTGGTGATTATATGTCAGGAAATCTCCTCAGCCCCTTGTGGGTTGAACCTACAATATTTCCCTTAAACAGTTTTCTCTGACCTTTTCCCTCAATTTTATAACTATAACATTTCAGTCTGTCTTACTTTTCTCAATCTAGATAGGAAACAATCATAATAAGTACTCAGCATGTATTTCCCACAGCATAGAGATCACAGAAAACAAAAACATCTAAAAGAACTCAAAAAGATCTCAGCCCATTTGAGTCACCTCAGCTGGAAAGAGAAAACACAAACAAGGGAATCCTGGATGGAGGGCTAGCAGATAAACACTGAGGAGTGGAGTGTGGGTGTTTGGAGCAGAGAAAATAATTTATCTCTGTAGAAAAACAGGCCTGGAGATGCTCGCAGAAAGAGCAGGCTTTAAGAGCCCGGAGACCCTCATCTCCAGTCCAAATATGTTGACTCTGCCTTGGCTGTTTTAGCTTCTCAGTGGCAGCAGCCTGTCATCACCTGGCAATGTATCATGTAAGTCTTGATGGGAATCTATGCTTCCTCAAGACTCAGCCCTGGACCACTGCAAATTCACATGAGCTTCCCAGTTCCAGCTGTCTAGAAGTATCAGCTCCCCCTGGTCAGTGTTGAAGGCACATGACTAGGAAAACTCCAATTGTCCCGTACCCCTAAACCAAGCATAATGCAAAAATAATGTGTCAAAAATCCAAAGAAGTGCACCATAGTGGTCTGGTGTGACCTCTTTAGTTGGAAATGCATTGGCCTTATCACAGGATATAGTCTATCTTGGTCTTTTATGTTCAGAATCCCATTAGGCATCCAGGAAAGTGAAAACCAAAGAGAAATTGATCAAATACCTGTGACACATGGAGTTCTAGGACTTCAGTGGTTTCCTGAGGGTTTAGTGGCACTGGAAGTTTTATGGGTGCTACCACATTGGTATGCTGTATGGTTGCCACTGCCAAGATGGTGACCAAGTCATGTAGTCAGTCCCTTCAGTCACTACCACCCAGGTATTAAAGAGGGTGGGCAACATTCTGCCAGTGGGGTCATTTTGGTGATAAAAATGACCCTATTCCCTCTCAGGGTCTGAATCCCCATGGGATCTACATATCTCTCAGATCAAACGACAGTTAACCCTTTTCTTTAAACAAAAAATGAAGTTAGGTTATCAGGGATAACAGGAAGATAGCAGGAGAAAGTGCCCTGAAGTATCTGGGCCAAAGATAGCAAAGTAAAGGAATAAAGGAAGGAATCCTATGGTCTTAACTCAAGGAAGGGAAGTCCACACATCTAACCACAGATAACAACTGGGAACCAAGTACTGTCATCTGGATCTTCTTTTGATGCCCACTTGGCTCCTCGGCACAAGGTGTCACTGGGAAAAGAACCTATGAAAGAAGCAGAGGGAATGGGGCAGCATGCTCAGTGCCCATGGGTGCTACCGTTGCTCTAGGAGCTTATGCAGAAGTGTCCATGGGTGTTACCGTTGCTCTAGGAGTTTATGCAGAAGTGTCCATGGGTGCTACCATTGCTCTAGGAGCATATGGAGAAACTGGGAAGGAGAAAATAAACTTGGCCCCATTTGGTGCCACCCAAGTGTGGTGTGGCTTGAGAGCAGACAGATCTGTGACCTTCCAAGTTGTCAGGAATTCAAACTTCTTAGAAACCAATTTGTTAAGAATATTTAATCTAGTTTGTTGGTGGCAGCTAATGCCTTTAATTCCAGCACTTGGGAGGCAGAGACAGGTGAATCTCTTGAGTTTGAGGCCAGCTTGGTCTACAGAGTGAGCTCCAGGACAATCAGGGTTACACAGAGAACTTTGTCTTGGGATTGGGAAAGCGTGGCAAGAATAGTTAATCCTGATTTCAAACCTTGGTAACCTTGTGTGGCACTTTTACCCAGTTAGAAAAGCAACTGTTCAAGGCACTCCTGGCACCTGTCATTTTGGTTGGGGGCCCTCTGTTTGCTTCCCTCCTTTTCCCCAAATCTGATCTGAAGTCTCCCCAGTGAGAAATTCTGGTTGTCTGAGTGATGCTTTTGTGTTCTTAGTATTGGAGCCTTCTCTGGAGAGGGATTTTCATTTAGGGGCAGGGTTGAGAGTGATGTATTGCCAGGGCTTGGGAGTTCACTCTATAGGCCTTGATTAACTCAGGGTGGTCCCTGATAGATCCAAAGAGCAATGGAGGAACCACCAGCTGACCCTGCCTCTCCATACTTCCAGATCCAGAAGGCATGCCAACCTTTCTAAGTGTAAGGATTCAGGCATACGCTGGCCTGCCCCTGTCACCTAGCAGGATGCAGTCAGGCAGTACTCTGGTCAGCCCAGGGTTCCATGAGTACTAGTGTGTGCGCAGGTGCAAAGGACCCTTTAAAAGACAGACCTACCACCACTTAGGCTCTCTTGCTCTCTTCCTGTGTTTTCTGCTCTCTCTCTTTCTCTGCTCTCTCCTCTTTCTGCTCTTGTTTCCCTCTTCTCTTCTGTCCTCCCTCTGTCTCTCTTTACTTCTTTTCTCTTTCCTTCCCCTCCCTCCCCTTTTTAATGAAACTTCTCACTCAAGCTGTCTGCCTGGTGTGTTTGTCCCCTGCCTCCGTCACCCATACCAGCCATGGAATCTGCCATGGGACGCCCCTCCAGTTTTATCCTAGCATTTGAAGCAAAAGAACAACAGTAAGCCCCTCTCCATTCCTTTCCATGTCTCTCTATTCTAATCTGGGTTGGACAAAAACTCTAGAGTTAATTCTGGCCAGCTGAATGCTGACTCCGCCCTCTGGTTCAAGATTTAACTTTATTGGCAGTCTTGTGAGTGTCCGAGTGGGATCAAAATATTCCACAATAAATGAATAAGCTGTGTATACAGGAAGCACATAATATGAAAAGTTAATGTTACCTTTTAAAATATTGTACACCTTAAAAATAAAGCATAGACAAGAATCTCCACTCTTAATTTGTTTTTTGTTCCACATGATTTGCTTTCAGAATTTTATTATTTGGCTTGAAATTTTAAATGGAGTTAATAAAATACAAACATATTTATAAAGAGCTGAAATCAGCATCGGAAAAGGTATAGAAATGCCTGTTTTAAGATCAGAACCTTACAACTGTGATAGAGGCTAATCTAGTTTCATTCTGCTGCTGTAACAAACACCATGACCAGAATCCGCCTAGGGGTGGGTGGCTTACACTTCCAGGTCACAATCAGTCCACTGAGGGGAGCCAGCACAGGAACTGCAGCAGAAAGCGTGGAGGAAGGCTGCTTACTGGCTTTCTCCCTGTCTTGTGCTCAGCTGGCTTTCTTACATAGCCTAGGCTCACCTGCCTAGGGATTTGTGCCACCCACAGTGGACTGGGTCCTCACACATGAATCATGAACCAAGACAATATCTCACAGATATGAGCACAGGCCAATCTAACTGGGCAATTCTTGAATTCTCTCTTCAAGTTGACAGTAAAAATTAGAACAAAGGCTATAAGTTATGTAACATAAAGGGAAAGGAATTGATGTGAAGGGACAAAAAGAGTCAGCAATTGAAGGAGACTATCAGGATTTCAGGATGAATCAAAAGAATATTTGCATGTTTTGAAAATCCCTGCCAGGAACTTCATACTTAATATATAAAATAGTGTTTCAAATAATGTCAATATCCATTACCATTGACCCATTTTTGTCTGATTTTGTAGGATAAAATAGATTATTACACACTCTAGAATTTTGTGGTGACTTGTGGAGGAATTTTTTTCTTTCTGTTTACAAACAAGTTTAATTCCTCCAATGTGTGCTACTGACAATTCTGGAATTTGCAGTGAAATGGTTTTTGAGGATTTCTACTAAATGGCTGGCAAAGATGATTCAGAGAGTAGGGGCATCTGCTGCAGCCTGAGTTCAGTCCTTGGGACCCATGTGGTGGAAGAAGAGAGCCAATTCCCACAAGTTAGCCTCTGACCTCCATGTACATGCTTTGGTATGCCTGTACACACACACACTCACACACACACACACACACACATACACACATACATGTGTAAAAAAACTTAAAAAATTTCTATCAAAGTATTTGTGCAGATATTTCATGTAAAAGAAACTTTCAAATTGTAAAGTTAGTAGAAGAAAGTAAAGATGAAAGTAGGCCACACTGTCTATGTAACATGGACATGTCACATGACTAAGTGATACTGTCCATGTAACATGCACATGTTACATGACTAATTGATACTGTCCATGTAACACGGACATGTCACATGACTAAGTGATACTGTCCATTTAAAGGCATCATTGACAAATTTACAGAAGTGAAGGTTTATAAAGGGATGTAGTTGTAGAGGTTATTATTGTGAAAGATTCACAGTGTGTGCCTCCCTTAGTGATTTATTATTATCATTATTATTATAATTGTCATTATTATTATTACTTGGTTTTTTGAAACAGGGTTTCTCTGTGAAATTTTGGAGCCTGTCCTGGCACTTGCTCTGTAGACCAAGCTGGCCTCAAACTCACAGAGATCTGCCTACTTCTTCCTCCTGAGAGCTGGGATTAAAGGAGTGTGCCACCAACGCCCGGCTGGAACTAAGCCTTATATCATCATCATCATCATCATCATCATCATCATCACCATCATCATCATCATATGATAGCATAGCTAAACATCCAAAGTTCAACAAAAGGAAGTTCACTGTGTCTGTTTCTATTTAACCCCTTCTGTTATTTTTCTTTCTTTCATAATAATTACTGAAGATAATTATTTCTAATAGGAAAGGACTTTTAGTACCGTGACCAACTGCAGGTGTTGCATGTAGAAAGTACGTGCGATAGGAGAATGTGTCACTTACTTATAAACAAACCCGAAGTGCCAAGCTACCAGCCCCCAGGGCCAGTCCCCACTTGTGACTTTTGCAAACTCTCCAGCTCTTGCCCTTTCAGTGAGATAATTCTGAGTCTTGTATTTGTGCCATTTCCCAGGGTTTTCCCTCAGGACTGAGGCTCCAGTGGTCCATGGTGACAGCTGTCTTAACAACAAGCCCAGCACTGGCTCTTTCTCTTCCCTAAGTCCTGCCTCACTCCCTGTGGGGTCCTCTGGTCCTCCCCCAAGTAGACGCAGATGCAGACACAGAGCTCATAGACTCGGCATTCATCTAACTGTGTCTTCATGGTAGAAGTTTGTGAGTTTGAGGCCGGCCTGTGGTCCATACCAGGTTCACACGGGGATACTGAGCTGTGTAGTGAAGCCTTGGGTTGAAGAATCTTTCAGTCATGAAGAAGGATAAAGTTCTGTCATTTGCAGGGAAGCAGGTACACCTGGGGATGGCTGTCTTCAGGGAATTAAACCAGCCTGGGAAGGACAAATGCTGCATGTTTCCCCTCATCTGTAGGTCCTGTACTTTATAGATACATAAAACCATACATGCAGTGATGACATAAAGCAGTGCTGAAACTGGGGAATAAATGGGACCAATAGGAAGGAGGATGGATGGGAAGGGAAGGCAGTGAGATACTGGGGGGATGTGCTCAAAGAACATTGTGTACTCGAATGAAACCGGCCTTTATATGATCTGCTGTAATTACATACGACTAAAAGTATTATCCTGACATTAGTGCTTATTTCACAGTGTTCTCACCAGTGGAGAAAAGACGTCCCCAGTAAGGGAGGACTAGTGCAAGTCTCTAACCACTTCTGCGGCATTCAGGACTGGATGTCCTAGCTGAGAAACTGGACAGTAGAAGCGCTGAAGAGCCATTGAAATTGTCAAGGGAGGAGTGAATGGGTTTGTTTGCAGCTGATGCAATCATGCATATAAAGGGCCCTGAACACTCAGTGAGAAGACTGTTAGGACCTGTAAACAACCTCAGAAAGTTCTGGAACACAGCATACAGTTCTCAGTGGTCTTGCTTTCTTTTATTTCTGGTGGACTTGGACCCAGGGCCTTGCTTGTAGTAGGCAAGCACTCCTCCACACTCCTCCAGTTTCTACATTCCCAGACCCTGTTGCTTTTTTATATGCAAAGAAAATTAAGAAAACACATGATTACATTAGCAACAAAAAAGTTAAATACTTAGGAGCTGGGTGGTATAGCTTGCTGTGGGGGGGAGTAATAGAGGAGAATATGTAGGAAAACCCCACACAAAATTACAAAAAATATGCATGATGGAAACAAAATAAGACAAGGATGAATGGAAAGACAGCTTGTGTTCATAAACTGGCAAAATTAATATTGTTTAAAATTTCCACTTTGCTCAGAGTGACCTTCAGGTAAAAGGAAATTCCTATTGAAAATGGCAGTCTTTAGAGGGATATACACAGAAGTTTACAGTCTATACAGAGCCACAAAATCATCAAATGGCTAAAGCCACTTTGATCAAGAGGTACCACACCTCCAAAATTTAAAATATATTATAAAACACAGTAAAATAAAAACGCAAAAATCAGGGCTGGAGAAATGACTCAGCGCTTAAGAGCACTGACTGTTCTTTCTGAAGGCCTGAGTTCAATTCCCAGCAATCACATGGTGGCTCACAACCATTTGCAATGGGATCCGACACCCTCTTCTCTCTGATGACGTTCTCCGTCATGAAGGTGCTACATGCAAGTAGAGCACTCATATAAATGAATAAATAAATCTTTAAAAAGCCCCCCAGAAATAAAAACAGTACAGTAATGGAATAGAAACAGCTTTGTAGGTCAATAGACCAGAATAGGTATCTAAAAACAATTAATCCATCACCTATAGTCAACTGACAGTCACAGGGGTCAAGAACACACAGTGGGAAGGGACGGTCTTTCAACAAATGGTTTGTGGAAACTGAGTATCTATATGTAGAAAAACTGACTTTAGATCCTATCTTACACTTACAAAAACCAACTCAAAATGGAATAAAGATTCAAACAGAAACCATTAGTCTACACAACGATGTTTTTGTGTTCTATACCAAAAGTACAGGTAACACAGGCAAGAAAAGGCTTGGAGATTGCACCAAACGTCAGAGCCACACAGCAAGAGCTGTTTACTCAACAGAGCAAAAAGATAACCCACAGAATGGGAGATATATTTGCAGACCAAACATCTGACTTGGGGTTTAAATATCCCAACTCTCTGAGGAGCCAAAACTCAATAATAAACAAATGCACACTCAAATTATCCCTTAAAAGTAAGCCAAGGATCTGAGCAGACATTTCTCAAGATAAGATATACAAATGGTCAATTAACACATGAAGAGATGTTCAGTGTCAATCACTACCAGGAAAATGCAAATCAAGTCACAGTGAGAGAGGCCTTACACCTGTGAGCATTACTGTTTTCTGAGACAAAAGACAGCAAGTGCTGGCAAAGAGGTGTGAAGAGGGCACCCTATACACCGTGGGGGAGGAGAGATGTAGAGTGGCATAGGCTTCTTGGGAAACAGTGAGGAGGAGGTGCTTCAAGAGTTTAGCATAGAACTGCCGTATGTTCTAGCAACCCCACTTCTGGTAGGAAATCAGTATCTCAGAGATGGCTGCACCTCCATGTTTACTTCAGCATCATCCATGTTAGCCAAGAGACAGCCATGTCATAAGCTGGCAGTTGAATGGATAAAGAACACATGGTGGAATGTTATTTAGCATTTTAATGAAAGGAATTCTGCCATTTGGTCCAACATGGTTGTGAAGTAGTGAAATCGGCCAAATACAGCCTCACTTACACTAGGCTTCTAAGACACTGGCCACAGTACATGAAGCAATGTTGTAAATATCTAGGTGTTTGCATGTCATGTTCACCTGAATAAAGCTGGAAAAACCCAACAGCCTTGGCAGCCCCTCTTCCTCCTATCTGTAATGAGTGTAGTAATCTGTTGTAGGGCTTTGGGGAAAGGAAATACCACTCACTGAACTTACTTGGTTATGGGTCAGAAAATTGGCTCAAGTCTGAGCCTCTTAAGGGACCCAGGTCCTGTCTGGTCATGAGTTTGAGACTATTCTGGGCTGCAGAACAAGTCCTTGACTCAAAACAACATAACCTAAGGAAAGATGCCCTTTCACACATGGCCCTGATTCCTCCTGCTGAGCATCTGCACCTGTAGCCTTGATGTTCGTTAGCATCAGTGCAAGAGATAGTGCATCATCAAGCTATGCTGAGATGAGACCATGTGTCATGGGCAGAGGGAGGTGTTGTGATGGAGAGAAGCAGGAAGGCAACTGTCATTTGTTTTAGATGAGGACATGGCCTCGTGGTGATGGGAAGCTATTCTTTCTAAAAATCCAATCTATAGATTTAGGGGAATGCGGGATTGTAAGGTTCTCAAACCTGAATCCCAAAACTCAGAGTCCTATTTCTTTTGGGGGTCTTGAATTGTTGGGACTGTGGACCCAGTCTTTTATGCAATTTAATTATGTTAACAATAAAATTTTGTTCCCCAACTTTTTAGCCCAGTGTGTCTTCTAGCTGTAAGCAGGAGATGAATGTCCCATGGAGACCTTTGAGGTCCCCAGCATATATAATAACCTAAGCTGGGCAGGGTCTTCACCATTCTTATAACCACCAATGCCACTACATCATTCATCCTGGCACTACAGTTGAATCCTTCATTCCTCTTCCACTTGTGTGTGTGTGTGTGTGTGTGTGTGTGTGTGTGTACCCAGACCGTGACAGGCAGGGAGCTTGTTAGTGGGATTCTGTGAACTCAGTCCCTGAACACCAAAACCAGTGCCCTTTTTGTGGTCTGGCTGTGTTAGCAATGTGACTTTCAAATCTTCTCCTGAGACCTACATTTTCTAGGGTCATTTCTGGTACTAATGGTTCAGTTTAGGATTCCTCAGAAGTGGGATCTGAGGCTTTGGGTATCAGGGCTTGATCTGGGAGATGTCCTGTCAGCAGCTTGTTGAGGAAGAGGGGAAGTAAGACAAGGTAATGAATGATATGATAGTGATATGAACAATATGGACTCAGAGATGATTATTGGGGTTCAAGCTGAAGATCAGAAAAGCAAAGCAGCCAAATCACCATAGAGCTCTTACCTCTACCAAGGCTGGGGTAATCATGTCCTCAGTGTGGCTGGAGACTAATTGCCTTGAGACTGAATGCCAGGTCTGAGACCTATCTTATAAACCTCTCTAGTTCTGGGATTAAAGGTGTGAACTCTGTTTCTCTTTTAGACTGATTCACTCTCTTATAGCGCTGGTTGGCCTTGAACTCACAGAGATCCATCTGCCTCTGTCTCCTGATTCCTGGGATTGAAGGTGTGTGCCACCGCTGCCTGGCCTCTATGGCTGTGGCTAGTTTTGTATTCTGATCTCCAGGCAAGCTTTAGTAGATCATAAACAATATATCACCCCAACCTCTGGGGTTCCCTGTGACTCAGCTCAACTGGGAACCAGACTGAGCAGCTCCCAGGATCACCTCCTGCTTGGATTTGGTCTGCACTGCATGTGGCTGAGGAATACTAGATGGCTGAAGAGTACTAGAGAAAGTTGTCACAGGCACAAGAAGCTGTTGGCAATGTGCCAGACTGCTGTGACCTTTGGATAGGTCAAGGGGCTATGGATTTCCTGCAGCCAATATCTGATCACGGTAGCCCTCACTGGTATCCCCAGGGGCTGCACACCAACTGACACATGCTACTTAAAATCCGGTGATTCTCAGAACAAGAGAATCCCTGCTCCCCCAGTGCCCACAAAATGCCAAACAGTGCAGATATCTCCTGCATAAGCATGAATTAACAGGATGCTCATTTTGCAGAGGAGAAAACAGAGCCTTCAAGAGACTCAAAAGTTGTAAGAGCTCCTGAGTCCTGTCCTGTCTACTTCTCTTACTCTGCCCCAGCCACACCCATCCACTCTTTGCTTCCCAAGCAGACCGGCCTTCACTCCTCCCTCCCTCTGCAGTTTCCTTTGCAGGAATGATTTTCCTTTTTGCAACTGCGACTGCGTGCTTGTCCTCGAAGGCAGTTCTAGTGACCCCTGCCCCCTCCAAGCACCGCCTCCTACCCTGTGCTTGCTGTGGGGCGGCTGCTCTTGTGGTGCTCTGTTTGCAGTTCACACGTTCGTGCCTATGTCGCGAGACTTGAGCAGGTCTGGGGGGATATTTGCTGTGTGGATAAACGGCAGCTCATCCACTGTGATCTTTCTCTTTATTAGATTGGGCTCATCCTGCCTTCTTAATATTCTAAAGATTTTTCAGGGTCATGTTGTAGGATTCCAGAGGCAGCAAACCAGGTTTTCTTAAAAGTTGGCCTTCCCAGACTTTGAAGCTTTAGGAGTTTAGAAAGCATGGGGAACTTATCCTCACTGCATCCTAGGACCACTCCAGGCCCGGGCAGGAGAGGAGCTGGGTACAACATTAATTAGTATGTTTGTTTGCTTGTTTTTGTTTTGTTTTTGCATATGCTAGGTGAGCCGTCTACCAAAGAGCTATTATATCTCCAGCCCAATAGCTGAATAAATTACTGACTAATTAATTTTCTTTCTGAGAATTCACTCATCACTCCTATGTTTTGTGGTCTGTGGAGATGAAATACCACATGTAGGCCAAGTCTGGGGCTTCAGATTTGGTTTGCTCCCGAAGCCTGTTCTGAGATTAATGTTCCCTGCAGATAGTTAACCTGGTGATTCCAGGAAGCATTTACAAGACCATAGGAAACAGTGGGACAGGAGAACCTAGAACCATAGGGGCATGAGTGGCTGTAGCGCCCCCTGTTGGGGAACTGCAGTTACCCATGAGGGCATGTGTTCTGATGGTTGGTGTTGAGAACTGACACAGGGTGGCAGAAACGGATTCTGGCAGTCAAAGGAAGTCCTTAGTGTATGGAGGATGATGGCATTTGGAAGGTGGGCAGGCGCGCTTAGGAATGGTGAAGACACGTGTGTGTGTGTGTGTGTGTGTGTGTGTGTGTGTGTGTGGTGGATGGATGGATGAATGAACATTGTCTCATAGTGAGAGTCAAATACATCATTATTGTGTAGTCAGGCATCAGATGAAGATTCCTCTATAGGAGCCCCGATCTCTGCAAGCCCCCAAGAGTCCCGGTCAATTGATTCAGTGGGCCAAGTTCTCATGGTGTCCCTGACGCCTCTGTTTCCTCCCTCTCCTCCCCAGTACTCCTTGAGGCTGTGGGTCTCTGCATCTGCTCACATCAGTTGCTGGTCTCTTTGATGATGCTTTTGCTAGGCTCTGGTTCCAGAACACTCTGCATGCAGGACAAACTGTAGGTCGAAGGTTTTGTGGCTGGGTTGCTGTCCCAATCTTTCCATGTGAGGCCTTGCATTGTTATAGAGGATGGCTGGTTCAGGATCCGCCATGTCCTCCATTGCTTTGCTAGGGTTACTCTCGTAGATTCCATGGAGTTTCCATTGTACTAGGTTTCCAACTTGTCCCAGTAATGTCCCCCTCCCATTGGAATAGCAGCTTTACTCAAAATAGCCAGAACTCGGAAACAACATAGACGTCCCTCAACTGAAGAATGGATAAAGAAAATGTGGTACATTTACACAGTGGAGTACTACTCAGCTGTTAAAAACAATGCCATCATGAAATTTGCAGGCAAATGGATGGAACACGAAAAAAATCATCCTGAGTGAGGTAACCCAGACCCAGAAAGAGAAACATGGTATGTACTCATTTATAAGTGGCTATTAGCTGTAAAGTAAAAGGCAATCATGTTACGATCCATAGACTCAGAGAGGCTCAGTAACAAGGAGGACTCAAGGGGGACACCTATGGATCTCCTTGGGAAGGGGAAATAGCACAGATTTCACAAGTGGAATGGGGGCAGGTGGAGTTGGGAGCAGGAAGGATCAAGTCTGGTGTGTGTGTGTGTGTGTGTGTGTGATCTGAGCTCTTAAAAAGGGAAACAGTAATGCAACTGTTCACACCAAACCTGCTTTTAAATGTGCTGAATATTTACCCGGAATCACAAAGTGAGCTTCACCAGAAATGGCTTCTTCACAGATCTGAGAGGCGTCCTTGGAAGTAGAGTGAACCTTTCCAATGAGTGGGCAACACGGTCAGAAGTTAGGGACAGAGACACAGCACAGGAGCTCGGGGAAGCAAGGAGGGGTTCTTCCCTGCATCCTTTGCAGGCAGCATGGCTATGGATGCCTTGAATTCAGACCCCAGCCTCTAGAAGTGACAGAGGATAAACTTCTGTTATTTGTAGCTGTTTGTCGATAGGTCTTAGGGGGCTAATGCAGTTGGTAAAAAGCCATGTGCTGACTCCACAGCTCTGGGGAAGCACCGTATCTACAGGTTGATGCCGGTTGATTGGCCGTTGTCAGTGTGTGTGTGTGTGTGTGTGTGTGTGTGTGTGTGTGTGTGTGTGTATTGATCTGCTGCGTGCAGAGGGCAGCCAGAGCTAGAGGGAACTCCTTAGAGGGTCAGGGAGACTTTGCAGCAGTCCCGTGCAGGAACGTGGCGCTGAGGGCCCTCTGCTGACAGAGAACTGTTTGTTTTGGACCCCTCGGGGCTTGTCTGACTGAACATTGGGACTACACTGTCAAAGGCCTTGAGGGAGTCTGCTCAGTTTGACATGCTGAGCTGGAAAAGTGTGGGTCACGTAGGTAGAAATGAAGAGGACACAGTTGGTGTCTGGGGTCTACACTCAGCACAGAACAGGGAGTTCTGGAGGTATCTGCAGAGAAGTGTAATCTATGGAGAAGAAGAGAAACCCAGAGGCTGGTGTCAAAAGAGTATGGAAGGTTCTGGAATGAGGGAAGGTCAGTGTGTTTCTATTAGCTTTAGAGAGGTTGTTCTCGTTGTTCGTTTAGAAAATTCCCAGTGCTCCTTGAGAGAAGGGGGACTTGAGTGGGTGTGGTTTTTCATTTCAGAGGAGTGGGGTAGAGGAGGGGAAGTGTAATCAGGGCCGAGGAGAGAGTGATGTGCGGAGGTTGTGGAGACAGACTGTGGGCAGCATCTGTGGGTGTGGGAGGCGGTCGAGCTGTTGACAAGGGGTGGGGATAAAAGAAGGGGTGAAGATGGAACACGAGTCGTAAGATGCTTTATTAGAGAGAGAGAAGTCACTTACATGAGAAGCCGAGAACTGAAGTCAGCGCTCTGCTGGTCTCCGACATCGACCCCAGCCCCAAGAGAGAGCGTGACCCCTTCTGCCTTGCTCTAGTCCCTTCCTGGACCTTTATCTCCACCTCTCCCCCACGCACCTGTGACCACGCCCAAATGGGTGTGGCCAGTGCTGCGGGTATGTGAGATCTCTGCCTACAAGGGGGTGCATGAGGGAGGAGTCACTTTGGACAGGAGGAAGCCTTCCCCATTTTCTAAGAGCCAGGGACTCAAGAGCAAGGCCGGTGGTGGAGGATGAGATGGCTTGAGGGAGGCCATTTGTTTAGGGGACATAGTCGGCTCTGTGAGATAGTCTGGGGTCATCTGTTAGGGATGCACACAAGGAGGGGGATCATGTAGCCTCACAAAGCTGACCCCAAGTCTGCTTGAAGTAAGCTTTGATGCTCACTCCATGCTTGGGTTAGAGTCCCACGCATGCGTTCTTCTCAAGGGGCATGCTTGGCATAAGGGGCTCTGTCTTCAAGTTAGTATTTTTGGCTGAGAAGGCTAACTGTATTAGGTGTTATAAATCTCCCAGGGCCCGAGACACAGCAAACAAGAAGCAGATTTTATCGGACGGGACTGGAATCTGCTCCATTACAGCCCAGGGTCCCGTGGAAGAACCCAGGCATCTTGTTCTTTGTCTTCCTCTCAGGCGTTACCCGAGTCCCCGCTTAGAACATCTTGTGTGCACCTCTGGGCCCCTCAACTTACCCTGCCGAGGAAGAGAGGATCCCACAAGAGAGACGGTGTGTGGTACCTGACCCAGGACCACGCAGCTGTGGTCGAGTGAATCTCAGGGGTCAAATGCAGTTTGTTGCACCAACAGGCACCTTCTCCTGGTGCCACCTGAGTGGTAGGCGCAACCCCAGACCTGGTGCCGGTGACCCTGGACGGGAAGTGAAGAAATTGGGAAGTGTATCTTAGCGTGAGCAGGACTTTCTGTCACCTGGGCTGACGTAGTGGCCTGATCTTGGGTCCTGGCCCTGGCATTTCGTAGCATTTGATCTGGGTGCTAAGTCCTTCAGTCATTGTGGGCCTTGGTTACTTCCTCTGTAATATGAGGGAAATGTTTTCCCCACCCACATCAGTAGCAATTTAAAATCTGAAACCCAGGGGCCCTTCTTCCTGTTGGGAACATTCAGAAACAAGGGCGTCGGTGACGTCATCACCAAGATGGCAGTTGGTGTATCCTGTTCTAGGACACTGGATGTGTTATACCACTTCCCTGCAGCAACCCTGTGAGGACGGGAAGCAAGGCCAGAGAAGTCAAATGACTCGGTCACTAAACATCTGTTGATCTCCTGTTTGGACAGCTCGTCCTTAGTTTGCATAGCTCTACGTGATAAATTGAGTGCCCAGCACCTTACAGTTATGATTGTTCACACCAGAGGGATCACCGTGGCTAGCGGAGTCCTCCCCTCATCACTGTGTTCCTCCCGCGCTGTCTTTTTCACAATGTCGTTTTGGAGAGTGTAGTGTCCGATTTTGCTGCTACCCGGGTCCACGCCATCGCCCAGGTTTTCTCCTTGTCCTCTTCTGCCCCCTTGTGGTCTACAGTGGAAACGCGGAAACGCCGCTCCTCGTGGGCTTCTACCGGCGGGGGCGCCTCTGAGGCTGCAGCTGGAGACGAGCAGGGGTGGGATCCGGGGGTTGGCTCAGCGCTCGGCCTTTGACCTGCCTTGTACCCTGCTGGTGTTTTTCATTTTTAAAATCTCGCTTTTGGAGCAAGGCTGTGGCCTTGAACCCTGGAGAAACTCGGCTCCACTGGCTTTCCAGAACCTGTGAGACTCGTGCACTGCTCCCTCAGCCAGGAACGTCCCTCCCAAGGGACTGCTGTTGTAACCGAGGGTTAAAAAAGTTTAAAGAAAATAAGGTGTGGGTGGGGTGTATTATTTCATGCTCAGGGCTGATGATGTCATGAGGCCAAGGGCCGACAGCCTTGGGATTTGAACCAAGAACGTTTCTGGGAGCATTTCCCACGTCACCCAGGTTCTTTTCAAGTCCGCTTATCTTCTTGCCAGAAGCCTGGTTATTCTTACACTGTGTTGCGTACGTTCACGGCATTTAACTCCTGCGCTTGAGTATAAATACTCTGAATTACACGAGGGGCACTTGCCACCGTTAGAGTTGAGAAAGCACAGCGAGTTCTTTGCAGTGACGAACACCTGAGACCATTAAATCTGCAGCAGATCTTATTGAATTTTCAAAGCTGTAAGGACAAGCGGAACAGGAAGCAGCGGGATTAACTTTTGCCCAGCTTTATTGAGGCGTGGTTGACAATACTGCGTATATTTAAGGCTTATGAATTAATGCTTTTGAGGATACATTGTGAAATGATTGCAGCAGTCGAGCTAATGTCCATCCCTTCCCCAGGGTGCCGATCGATCTTCTGTTGCAGCGGGCACACCCCTTCCCCTCCCTTTTAGCATGGCAGGAATCTTGATGCTTGCTCTCTTCGCATGCTCAGTTGGACCCCTGGGTGCCCTTTCCAATCCAATTCTCAATTTTTCCTTAAAAACAAACAAAACAACCCCCCCAAAACAAAACAAAACCCCTTGATTTTTGGAGGCAGGTTGTGGGCAGAGTTCAGTAGTATAGAGTTAGTGTGGGTTCGAGCACAGGGCCGTCTTCTCCTGTTCGATCTCAAACCCAGGACGATTTATGTGAACCACGTTGTGTGAGCCTAGTGCCTTTATGAGAGGGAGTTGAATCCTGTGGAGCTGGAGTTACTTATGATTGTGAGTCACTATGTGGGTGCTGGGACCCAAGCCCAGGACCCCCTGTGAGAGCCATTTCTCCACCCACTTAGATCATATCTTCTGAAGTGGTGGGGGATTCATTCTTGTTTTTGTTTGTTTGTTTTGTGAGCCAGGGCTTCTCCATGTTGTTCTGACTGTCCAGGAACTCACTCTGCACAACAGGATGGCCTCGAACTCAGAGATACCCACTTACCTCTGCTTCCCGATTGCTGGGATTAAAGGTGTGAGCCACCACCACCCAGATTCTGTGGTGTTCTTTTCAACATCATTCAGGGCTACCGTCCACAGATCACATTTACCAGTTGTGCCAATAATGTCCTTGGGAGCAGCAACGATCTCCATGTATGGTTTATGCTCGTTTGCCCCCCCATGTGTTTCCAAGTCCACATCTGTGAGTGGGTGAGTGTGCAGGTCAGAGGTCAACAATGGCATCTTCCTCGATCACTCTTCATCTGATTTATGAGGCAGAGTTACTTGTAGCCAGAGCCTGCTCGATGTAGCCAGTCAAGCTGGCTGGATTCCCTGCCTCTGTCTACCAAGCCCTGGGGTCCTGAAGCCCACTGGCTTTTGCTGCATGTGGAGCACCACAACTCTGGTTCCCACGCTTGCAAACCGGAGCTTTATCCACTGAGCCTGTCCACGATGCACAGATGCTGTGTTCCTAGAACTGGAAGCAGGTTTTCAATCTTCCTTTGTCCTTGTGACACGGACTTTTTTCAGGAGCATGGCGGGCATTTTGCAGGATATCCTTTAGTCTGGGCTTTTCTGAGGATACCTAGCCGTGGTGGTCAGTCCACACACACCCCCAGGAACCTCAGCACTGACACAGGGTTTCTCAGAGCATCTTCCTGGGCACGTGGTGTCTGCTTGCCCACTGCTGCTGAGCTGAACCTTAGTTGCCCTTGTAAAGATATGCCTGCCCAGTTTCTTCAGTGTAAAGTTATTATTTCTCCTTTTGTAATTAACCACCATCTATCACTTGGTTTGAACATCATTCGTGGGGCTCTATTCTATTGTTCCAGAATGTTATCTCATCGTTTCTAATTAATTCCTTCTTTATTAGTTGTTTTATCTCCTCCAAGGAAACACTTTCTTTCTTTGTGCATATTTATTAAGTTGTGTCACTGTGGACTCACAGAACTCTGTTGACGAGCTATAGTCTGTTATAGCTGATGCATGTTTGTGTGCTCAGTGTGTGAGACCTGTCCACTAGGAGCCCTGCAGCTGGCTCTTACATCCCTTTGCTGTGTCTCTAGCAGGACTCATCTGCCATGTCCTTGGCTCAGGGTTAGAGTTCTCCGTCTCTTCAAGGAGCCTTGGTTATTTTAGCAATGCTTTACATGGAAACAGTCAAGGACAACCAGGTCAGCAAGCGGTGCTCCCAGAAGCTAGAGATAAGACCAAGTCAATGCAACCACCCAGCCGGCTCGCCAGCCAATCTGATAAAAAACATTGGCAGAAGATGATAAGAAGGAAATACAAATTTAACAAAGAAACCCAGCACACAATCAATATCCTCAGAAAGAAGGAGAAATGGAATAGTATGATATAAAATGAAAAATCAGAGCGTGAAAAAAGGTCTTAGTGGCTAAGTATTTGGGCGAAGCTTTCTGTGAGTAACACAATATTTGAGATATGGAGGAAATGCTTATGGTGGCTCACAGATCTGGAGGTTTCAGCCCATAATTGGTTTATTTGGTCACTCTGGGCCTGTCTGTAGTCAGGATGTTTTCTCATGTCTGAGTCATCTTTGAGGTCATGGCCCCTAAACACTAATGAGTTCCCATTTGTGTCTCTCTCTAAGTTTTGTACTTCTACTAGGGTCCATGTGGGGACCAAGTTGTGACCACCGTTTGTCAGGCCTCAGAGTATACATGTTAAACTTAAACCTCCTCCAGCTTCATCTGTACATCTTTTGGAATTTTACCTGTTTGCCAGCCATATGGCCAGTGGTTTGGGCTGCATTGGGTAATAGTTTTCAAATGGTTGAAAAATAGTTTCACAGAATTAGTGAGCTGTGAAATAACAGTGTGGAGCTGACATACCACACTCTATGTGATCCAGTGTTCCCATTTCCCTATGTTCTAGCCATGAGATCTGCAGGCCGTGTGAAGGGCCACACAGCAGAGTTTCAGCATTGACAGAACTCACGGTCCTCACTCTGTGTATTTATTTATTCTTCGAGACAGGGTTTCTCTGTATTGTTTTGGAGGCTGTCCTGGAACTTGCTCTATAGACCAGGCTGGCCTCGAACTCCCAGAGATCAGCCTGCCTCTGCCTCCCGAGTGCTGGGATTAAGGGTGTGAGCCACCACCGCCTGGCTACTCTGTGTATTTTTACAGCATTAAAAGATGTAAAACTTGGGGCTGGAGAGATGCCGGAGCAAGCATGAGGACCTGCGCTTAGATCCCAACCATCTATGTAACAATGATAGAAAGTCAGATATGGCTGTGTGTGCTTGTCACTCCAGCACCGAGCGGCAGGACAGAGACTAGAGCATTGCTGGAGATAGCTGGCCAGCTGTGCCAACTAAGAACTGGGGATCTTCAGGTTTAGGGACAGACCCTGCTGGCATCAGGTTCAGTGCCAGACCTTGCCATACATGAATGAGATTGAGAGAAACAGAAAAAAGCATCCGATAACCCCCTCATACATGCACATGGACACATCGTGCGTTTAGGTACACATACACATATCACACACACACCAAAGGGGGAAAATTCCCTAAGTCAACATATAAACACATTTCTATCACTTGCTGATTTCTCGTCCACACAATCAATAATACTCATCCCAAGGCTGATCTCAAGCTGCTGATGCAGTGTTCAGAGGCTGGGAGTGTGCTGTAGTTCACATGTGAGACAGTGCCATAGCATTTTGGGTAATTACATAATACGGTCTTTTCTTCACAGCTCGTTTAATGTAAGTTTATATCGATTAACTCTTAGGAATGTTATGTTCAACAACTGGCTTGAAAACTTTAACTTTTGGCTCCTTTGCTGTGCTGTGAATTGATGATATCAAACCACGGCTGTTAATGAGAGATGACTGTGAGTCAGCTAAAAGGAAGGACTTCCAAGGGACAACTTGCTGGTGCCCAATCCCCATAACATCCTCTGTTTTTGAACACAGAATATCTAGAACATTCCCTGCTAGTGCCCTTCGACTCTAGGTACGGGAGTGCTAGCTCATGTTACTCATGAGCTTGGGTGAGCCTTTCTCTAGTCTATCTTTTGGAGCAAATGTGCTCTCAGCAACTCAGTGGACCCTGTTTTTTAGAAGCAGGAGTCTGAGCTGACTTACACTTGGGGGGAAAGGAGGCAGGAGGAGAGGGGGCAGTCCTAACCCGAGGGCCACCAGTGTGCCCCCTCCCCCCCACGGGCAGGGGAAGGAAGCAGAGGAGAAACAGCTTGAGAAGCAGCAAGAAAGGCAGGGGAGGAGGAAGGGAGGTGGGTGTGCCAGGACAAGGGACGATAGAAGGAGTTGGTGACAACATGGGGTGATGTTTGGGGTCCTTAGGAGGAGGGTACCTGGAGGAGGAGGTGACACCTGGATGCAGGTGATACAGAGCGGTGTTGGTGAGGTCGAGTGGCTGTGGACACCCTGTGAAGAGCTGGCTGGCACTAACTCAGGGTCAGGTGCAGGGAAGCCAGCAACTTTTGCTCAGTGGGAGAGACTTTCGGTCACTAGTGAAGTGAGGGGAGGTAATAATGGCGCCCATTAGAGAAGGGGCGCCCCTCAAGTCCAGGTGTTGAGCACAGGCTAGGCACGGGCAGGGCAGGACTCTTCTAAATGGAGGGGGAGGCAGAAGGAGGGGTGCGGGATATGTGTGGGGGTGAGGCTCACTGAAGTGGAAGGGGAGCATTCTGGGTGGTGTCTTGAAAGGACAGAGGGAGGGAGTAGTGACATCTTAATCCAGAGCCCGGGTACTGTGTGAGATGCCCTGCTGAGGATCGGTATCTGTGGCTGGTACTGTCTTCCTCAGCCTGCTCAGAATCCCGGAGGAGCGGGAGTACAGGGTACTGAGAAGTCAAAGGTACCTTGGGCTCATGGAAATCCACCTGGGCATCTAGAGAAAGTAAGACGAACCCGATGAAGTCAGAGGGGAAATGGAGGCCCGAGGGTCCCCAGGATGTCAAGGGCAGCCTGGTGCTGCAGATCAATAGGGAACAGGCCCAGGGACGGTGACCATGTGGTCGGTCTGTGATGTCTCCATGGCTGTCTTTGCAAAACTCAAACCCACAACTAACTTTGGAGCTCAAATTTTGACGTGAGATAGTGATTGTCTTTCATTGTGCTCCCGGAACCTGAAGCACAAATTCAGCTTGTGTGTACAAGTCCCCTAGCAGCTCACAGGTCCTGTTTCTCTAGGTGAGGCCTTGTGCCCTGTTATCTCTGTAACTACCACTGGAGGGCAGCAGAGACCTGACTAAGAAAATGTCAACAGGCTTTTCTCCAGGCAGCAGGGGCTGAACCTGGGTCCAGGCTAGTACAGGATGGGTGCTTTGGGGGAGGATTTCTCACCTCTGTCTGCACCACCACCTCAGTTCTGAGGGCCCAAGGGCCACGTTCTGGATCCCTAACCGGCCCAGATCCCAAACTGCCTCAGCCCTGGTGGGTGTCTAGGCTCTCGGAAGCTGGGGGTGGGTATTGACTGCATTTGTACCAGTCCTAGGTGGGTGCTTAGGAAATGTTCACTCAGCAGCACTTGGAGGTTGGGGAAGCGCAGTATGCTGCCAAGAGCCTGGTTTTAGAACCAGATAGATGTGGCTCTTGTTATGTGACTTGGAGCAAGCTATGTAGTTTCCGGGCTATCCAGTTTACTATTACTTAGGAGATAATAGAGTTCAACTCTACGGGGTGCAGTGGGGATCACACAAAACAACACCCGTTTAATAAAGGGTCAGTTGTATGGTGCCGTGTGAACGCGTGGTAAGTAATTGGACAGAGGGGTAGGTGAGAAAAAGAAATATGGTTGCCACAGACGCTTTTCTTTTCAGTAGATGGTGATCAGCCTGCAACTGGCCAATAGGCACAGAATGGGTCTGTGGCGTGCTTACCCTTAAATAAGATATCGTACCCTGGTCCTCGATGTGGAGGGATCATCTTGGAAGATGAAGTGGAAAGACTGCTAGGAGGTAGTGGGTGACTGCAGACAAACTATTTTCCAGGCAGGGCAGGATGTCTGCACTCAAGAACTGACAGCGGCTGGGGTTGTGTACAAAATATCAAGTCAGCTAAAACCCTAATACGGATGGGGGAGGGGCCCCTGAGCTCTACCTCTGATTGGTGAGCTTTTGGCAATTGCTGGCCACTGGGAGAAAGGCAGTTTTCTTCAGGGATGCTGCCCCTGGGAGGGCACCTGTGCTGTAGCAGGTGCCCCTACACGCATGCGCAGATAAGCAGCACTGAGCAGACTCAGTGGGCTTAGAGAAAGGTCGCGTGCAGTTGAGAGGAAAGAGTAGTGAGGGAAACAGGAAGGAACTGGAGGGGAGGGAATGGGGATGGGTGTGATCAAAACACTCTTTATGCACGTGTGAAATCATCAAACAATGAGACTTTGTTTTTAAAAGATGTGATTGTCAGAGAGGAGGCTGGATGTCATGGGGGAGCCAGACGCCATCCTTGGAACATGGTTTTCCTCTGTCTGCAAGCTCTGAGGAGCTCTTGGGCAACCTCCGGTGGAGACAGCCCCCTTCCCTCCAACTTGGAAATCTATTCCTACTTACAGAAAGGCTCAAAGGAGAGTATTTACATTTATTGCTATTGTTTGCACAGAAGCACCTATGGTATAGTTTTGCATCTGCCTTATCATTTTACCGCTCATACACCATGCACAAAACATAATTAGTGACTTGCCTGAGAGGAAGTTCCACACGTCACAGTTCTTTGCCTCTAAGTGCGGTAGTGCATGTATTCTCCGAGTAAGGGCCTACACCAGCCAACACAATATTAGCTTCACCACACTTAATATACATTGAACCCATCCAATACTTTTCTCAGTCATTGGCTGTCCCAGGCTGAACAATGGCCTCTCGAAGGCGTTCCTGTTGTAAATAAATCTGTGTTGTTTTTAAGGCACTGAATTTGGAAGAAGCAGTCAGCAGAAGAGGAATCTACTACCAGCGCTTTTGTGAAGTCCACGGCCTTGGTATGGTATTTAGTTGTCATGCCCCCTTAGCTTCCTTTGGCTTGGATTAGATCCTCAGCATTTCTCTGTCTTCCATGACAGTGACATTTCTGGACACAGTGTTCCTGCTCCCTGCCCCTCTCCCCCCTCTAGCTCCATTTCCCACAGATCTGTCTCTCACTTTGGGTTGTCTGAGCACTGTTTAGACCCCTGTGTAAGCGCTGTGTCTTCCTCAGGATAACATCTGGGGTTTCTTGTGGCCAGCTGCCTATCATTGGAGATGCTGATTTCAATCTCCTATGGAGGGGTTTCATGTTCTTTTCCTCCCTTGGGACCACTGAGAAGCCTCTTGCCCACACCCACTCATCTGTGCTGCAAATACCGGGGATGGGAACTAACACAGTTTGTATCATGGTTGTCATTGCTCAGCTCAGCACTGGACACCAGGAAACAGGGAACACTTGTTTTCTTTTGTTGAGGACCACATAGTCTCCCAAGGAGCTCCTAGGCCTGGGTGATGGCAGCCGAGCAGACTCCTTCATTCACTTGTATGTTCATTCACTGCGCAGATGTTTCCTGAGCTCCTAGTGGGCTGGGCTGAGATATAATTGGGACAGAAGAGACGTGGTGATTATATTCATGGCGCTTGCAGTCTACAGATGAGATGATTAATCAAAGCTGCACCACCAGCACCCTGGCTGAGCTCTCATGTGACAACCGCTCAGTATATGGGGGTTGACCAGATGACTGAATCACCGCCCACGATGACAGCATCAGTTCCTTTCTCAAGGTGTTGCTTTGCCTCTGCTTCTGGGACAGGTGAAGATCCGAGACCCAGAGGGGAGGAACAGCTCTCTGTCCCTAAACAGGTGGCCTTGGGGGCTGTCACTCCAAATCCTTCCCAGCAGAAGGAGGCCATCAAGTTGGTTTGCTGTGCATGGGCAGCTGGAGGTTGGGCATTTTGGAAGCAGCCTGTTCCCCTGCCTTCCTGTAAACTGGGCTGCCTTTTCTCCCTATCCTGCTCTGGGGCCTGGGGCCCCCTGGTTAGGCCTGTGGTTATTTAGTCAGCGATAATATTGGATTTACTTTCATCTCTGAATTGCATCAAATGTCGCCAGTGACATTTAGCTGACACACAAGGAGGAGGCTGGCATTTTTAGGTTGTCAGCCTGTTGCAGATGTAAAAGCGGATTGTGTTGGGGCATCTGGTTTATTGTTAATTAGATGGAGCCAATGAGGTCTCTTCAGTGAGTGGGTAGATAAGCCCCTTCATGGCTCCTGCTTCAAATTGACTTCCACTCCCTCCTGGAAATTAGCATGGCCTTGCCAGTTTTCCCATTGTGATGGGAACAGCATGTAAGAAGTTTGGGGAGCAAGTGACAATATCATTATCCTCCATCTGCAGGAATATTCATACCTCAGCCATGCCCAGATGACTACTGTCTTTCTCTTTTGGCAAGAGGGTGAAGAGAAACAGATTAGGGTAGCCATGTCTGCAGATGTCTGTGGAATGTTTCCTAGTTGTCTAAACCCAGTATACTTCCTTAGTCTCTTCCCTTCATTTTCCCCATTTGTTAACTCTGGGGATAAACAAAGTCCTACTTGGTGGAGTTGTTATGAGAAGTAAGTGAACTAAATACTCAAGGCACTTAGAGGAGTGCCTAGAACTTAGGTGGCAACACTTACTTTTCTCCAACCCTGACTGGCACAGCCATGATAAACAGGAACTGGTTGCAGGGACATATGAGGTGCTAGAAGACACCCACTTTCCCCCCAAGTAAGCTCTAAACCCGATGCAAGGGACGGGCATCTCTATTACAACTCTCCAGAGTCTTGGGAAGGGGTATTTTACAATTCTGGGCTTATGAGACTTGACAATTCTCTGAGTCCACATTTAAACATTCTCTGAATTCATGGTGCTTACATTCAATGAGTCTTTGGGTCTGTGTGATTCTAAGTGCCAATCGGTGATCTGCAGTGACAAAGGCTTTCCTTTTCAGTGACCTTGTCCCCCTTCCAAGGGCACAGATATTATTCCAGACTTTTCTGGCAGTTAGGTGGGCAAAAATGATGAGGCCATTGTTAAGTTTGTATCTCAAGTCCCTCTTGCCCCAAGTCTCTAGCTGTGGCTAATGGAGAGCACCCTAAGGCCCTCTTGGAAAGTGGAGCCACAATGTGGAAGGAGCCTGGGTCTCTGAAGAGCATGTGAAAAGTTGTCCATCCAGGAATGATAGCAAGGGATAAAACTTCCATTGTTTTGAGTCGTTGGGATCTCAGGATTTATCTGATTCTGATTCAGCAGTGGTACAATGTTCACAGATTCAATTGCTTTTGGGGAAGATGTCAGAACTGATGGGAGGTCATTGGAACCTTCCCTGATAGAGCGTCCTTCCCATCATTATCTCATCACCCTTCCTATGGACCAGATGCTTTCCCCAGCTTCCCCAGACCTCCAGCTCCACAAATGGAGGTCTAGGCTAGCCCCACCCTGGGTTAAGTGTGGACTATAGAAGAGGGGACAGAAAGCTTCTTGCTGAGGTCACACCCAGGGCCCCTGCCTGTTCCTATCCTGTAACCAATATGGAAACTTGGGTGGAGTTCATTTTCTTGTGGGCCCCACCTCTGAGAAGTCTGGGATAGCCCCTTTCCCTACTTCCTAGAGAAACCTCTCAGCATGTCCTTTCCTCTCCTCACCTGCTACCTGTACCTGCAGATCCTAGTGTACTTGTAATAATCTGCTTCTCCCAAGGGAAACTGTAACTATACTTAGGTTGGCCTGGTTGTGGTTTCAGCTGATACCAGCTCAAAAATCAAAAGGTCCCAGGCCTAGGAGATGTTGCCTCTGCTTGGATCTGCCTGGATCTGCCTGGATCTGGCCACACAGAAATCTGGACTTTGAAAACAATCTTGGGGACTTGAGCCATGGGGTAGGGTGGGGAGCAAAGGCCCTGAGGGCAGGGGAAGTGCTGGTAACCCTGTCCTTTCTGTGGGAAGACATCCCTTTCCCTACCATGTGTTAACTTCCTGTGCGATGTCTTTCTGGTTTCTGCAGAGTTGTTGCTTCTTCCTCTTGACCTCAGTTTCCTCATCTGCGGAAGGCAGAAGGCCTTCCAGAAGGTGTGCTAAGGAGAAATGAGACAACATAGGCTGCACCCTGCGTAAGTTAGGGTGTCAGCTGCAGTGGGTACGGACACTGGGTATTAGGAGATACCTCAGGATTCTGGTTTTTAGGGTGGTACACAGGCCTTGACCTCAGGATGCCAACAGGAAGACTTGAAAACAGCTATGTTCATCACGGTCCCGCCAGTGCACAATACCAAGACCGAGGACAGTAGGGTGTGGTCTGCCCCTAGGAGAGACACGCTGAGTGAAGCCGTTTGTCTTCTGAGGGGAAGCCCCTGAGTGGTGGCTCTGGGCTGTCTTGCTTCCAGCAAACACTAGAGAGTTTAAAGAGAATGGGATAAGGGAATATGGAGCTAGCTGGCAAAGTGCTGACTACGCGAGCATGAGGACCTGAGTGCGATCTCTTCATCCACATAGTAAGTTGGGCTTGGGGCTGGAGAGATGACTCAGTGGAGTTAAGAGGACTGGTTGCTCCTCTAGAGGCCCTGGCTCGATTCCTAGCAAAACTCACATGGTAGCTCACAACCATCTGTAGCTCCAGTCCTCTCTTCTGGCCTCTGCGGGCACATGTGTGGTGTACATACACGCAAGCAAAACACCCATACACATAGAATAGGTGAATAAGATGTTAAGGTGTTGGGTGCTCTTGTAATATCATCATTGGAGAAGTAGAGACAAATTCCTAGGGTACACTGACCAGCCTGGACCAATGGTGGATGACAACTGGGAAAAAATATCTGAATTTGACCCCTGATCTCCATACACATATGTACATGTACCTGTGTACACTTCATACATACATATGCATATGTGTCCAACACATATGTACTCACATACCAGATACAGACACACACACACAGACACAGACACACACAGACAGACAGACCCCCCCTACAGACTCCCCCCCCCACAGACACACATCCATAGACACAAACAGAGGGATGGGGGCAAGTGCCCATGGAAACACACTGACTAGATGGAATGATTTGGTGGCTTCCACCTCTAAAGATGCTGAGGTTCTGAGAGGTTAGGTCAGTTGCCTAAGTCGCACAACCGTCAGACTGGTTGGAACCCCAGTCGGAGGGATCCAGTTGTTCCAGGTCATTCCCTCTGCTGGGCCAGTGCCTGCATGGGCAGGGGCAGCAGCTGCCGAGAACCAAGAGTGGCCTCCTGGCTGGCAGTGCAGGCGGGGACAGCTGGAAAGCTCTGAATGCCACTTTGCAGGCATCATGAGCCTCCTCCTGGGCCAAGAGAAGGAAGCATCAGGGGCGGGGCCTGTGGACTTGTCCTTCACCCCAGAGATGGCCTTCCCCTCCAGCTGGCAGGGCAGGGAAGCCAGCAAGATGGCAAAGATGCCTGCTCCCAGCAGATTAGTGCCTGTTTGCAAGGACCATGCACACTGGGCCTCTGCTCTATGCAAATAACCAACTAAAAGGCAGGCACTGACATGGAGCGGTTCCACAGTCCCAGTGCAGTCCTGCTGTCCCTGGGAGAAAGCTGCTTCTGGACTAATGGATTCTACCTGCCTTGCATCAAAACAGAGAATTCCTCTGCAGCCACACCTACCTTTCTTACTCTAGGCGGGGTTGGGCTGGGCAGAGGTGGCCTTCAGCGCTGATATTTTTAGGAGACGGAGGAAGGCCTCTGAGATTCGAGCTGCTGTAGATATTATAGAAGGAGGTTTTTTTCCTGTTGGATATGATCTCTAAAAATGGAAAGATACTAAAAGAGATGGTGATTCTTCAATAGCAAAGCCTGAGATAAAAGCCTAAAATATTTATGCTGCTTCTGAAATGTAGCCTCCATGTTCTGTTACAAGCATCTATCTTAAGGTTGCACTGTGAGAGGTTGCGTAGAAGTCTGACTTCTCTTGTTCCTCCCAGGGTCTGGAAGAGGCCCTGTGTGTCTCTGGGAATCCACTCCAACCCCTGTGTCCTCAGTGACAAGAGCTTGGTATATGTCGGAGGTCTTTTCCTTATGCTTCCTGGTGTTGTCGCTGAGTCAGGTTGTAGACAGCCAGTCTCTAGTGAACTTATGGTGACATTTTAAGTCTGCCCAGTCCACAGTGGGGAGGAGAGGTGCCCCTACAACATGTGAAGGAAGCCATGAAGGGCAAGGCAGGGCCCTGTGTTTCAGAGATAGAAGTCAGGGGCCATGTGAAATGAACAGCAAACAGCTTTGGAACTCATGGAAAACAGCTCATTGGTTAATGTAACCAGGGTGGGTGTGTCTTGGAGAGGCAGAGACTGACCAGAGGACTACATTTCCTGAGGATCTCATCCTTAACTCTGCTTATTTCCCTATAGTCACTACATCCCTCATAATCTATGAGTTGTAAGAAAATTCTCAGGGGGTTTCTAGCCCTCACTGGGCAGAGTCACTGGTACTTATAATAATAGTGATTGACTTTTTCTCAAGCATGGCTGCTGGAGCAGATTAACAATTCAACCACCACCCTTAGAAAGAATTTGGAGATGTACATTGTTAGTAAAGTTAGGCTAAGATGTTTTTGTTAATGGTTTTGATGTAGAAAATCTTGGAGAACAATTTAAAGTTTAGAAAGGCACACTTGTAATAATTGAGCAAGGGATTCATTGAGGTCAAGGAACAAGAACAAAGGTTGTCTGGTTATTACTAACTGATGTGCCTTTCTTGCTAAAGATGGGTTGATGACCAAAGGTGATGATTAATTTCTTGTGTCCATTTTTGTCCTCAGCTTCTCAGTATAATTTCACAAAAAATGTTGTTGAGTAGGTGTGCACTTTGAGGACTTAGGGTAGAAATGACTGATTAAAAGTTTAGATTTGTGATTCTTTTAAGATATTTTTTATAAGATTGTCTTTTTAGAAAAATAAAATTATTGATCTTTTCTTTGTCACCACAAAATGGAGCCTTCCAGTAAAAGAACTGGCTGAGGATGATGCCTTGCTTGCTTACACTTTGTTAATCTATAGCAAGTTGCTTAGACAGAATATCTTGCTGGCTTAAAACTTTGTTGTTGATCAATTATAAAAGGATAATTGTGTTGGGGTGAAAATGTTATGTTGGGAAAATTAATACAAAGAAAAATGTTTAATTATTTGTAGGCTTATTTGTAAGAAAAACACATAACTTGTAATCATAATGTGATTCCTTTCTATGTAAAGATTTTAATTTGTTTTCGGAAAATATGTAACTTGTGGTTGTGAGGTAATTTTTTCTTGCATAGAAATTTTTGTCTTAGGAGGTATAAAAGAGGTAAAAAAATAAGAGAAGGAAAAGGGAAACATCAGGGGAGATGTAGGAGGAGGACATCAGGGAAGTGTGGTCATACATTGTTTATGATCTAATAAAGCCACTGGGGATAAAAATGCAAAGCTAGCCACAGCCATAGAGCCAGGCAATGATAGTGCACACCTTTAATCCCAGGACTCAGGAAGCAGAGGCAGATGGATCTTTATGAGAGTCCAAGAACACCCTGGGCTACACAAGAGTGAATCAGTTTTTTTTTTTTAAAAGAGTGAATCGGTTTAAATGAGTAACAGAGCTCATACTTTTAATCCCAGGACTGGGGAGGTATAAAAGGAAGAAGGTAAGGGTCTTATGTGAGATTCAATTCCCAGACAGGGAAACATTTGCCTCTGAGGACTCATGGAGACAGGATCACCCATTTCAGTCTGAGGTAGAGGTAAGAGCTACTGACTGGCTGCTTTGCTTTTCTGATCTTATTATTGAACACTAATATCTGTCTCTGGGTTTTATTATTCATGTTAGAGAGACCCTGTCTTGAAAAACAAACCAAACCTAATTTATAAGACTAACAAATTTCATTTGATCAGAAATAACTTGCCAAAAGGGAAACTTCCCAAACTTAGGGCTGGGGAAGGTTTTGTTTGAGAAATTTAAAGACCTTTGAACAAATAAGCATCCAAAGGGAAGAAATGCCCAGAAAAAAAACTACCAATAAAAGAGGCCATCCAGGTCTACAAAGTGAGTTTCAGGATAGCCAGGACTTATAACACAGAGAAACCCTGTCTGGAAAAACAAAACAAAACAAAACAAACAAACAAAAAAAGAAGATGGAATCCCACAATGACAATTCCACCAGGACTATGATAACACCATTAAGCTGAAAAACACCAATTAAAGATCAGCTGTGAACTACACTGTTCAGAACAATTTCAAGCTGACTTGCTGAGATGACCCAGCCTCACAGCCCATTCTGGCCAGGATTTGTGACAAGCCCTGCACTTTCCCATTTCACAGAGACTGGACAACAATGATACAGCTTGACAAGTAACACAAATTTTTCTTTTCAAGATCCCCTAAGAATGCCATTGCCCCTAGACAGCAGGAAGTAACTTAAAGAAAACAATGCCCACATTCCCAAGAGGTGAAGTGGGTGGTTTTTAGTTACTCATTGGGTTATGGATTTTTGTCATTGTTTAAGGGGATTGGTTACAAGTAGTTATTGGTAATGATCAAAAATGGGGGAAACATATGATAAGATAAAAGGTATATTATTAAATCTACTCTTAAAAAGCAACTACTGGTTTTAGGTATTTTATATTAGATTGGACTTTTGTATATTATATACAAATTCTGTATATTGATACAAATTTGATATTAAATCGGTTAAAATATATTGTACATAAGTTTCTATTTTTGCTCAAGGTATTGTACCTATACAACCCTTCTAAAATGCAAATTTCTAGTCCTTGAAAGTTATTATTACAACTATATAGGATAATAAGGAAATGCAGGTTAGTAATTAATCATCTCTTACAGTTGAATATGGAGTCACATTAGGTATGTTTTCAAGGTCAGACAGAGATATATTTTAGAAAGTCAAATCATCTTCAAACACTTTAGAGATCTACAGAATATGGCATTTAAGATGTTTTAATAACATAGGTTCTTTTTTAAATGACAATGAGACATGTCTGCTCCCAGCAACATCAATCTACTCAAGAGAAGATGATGGGCATCAAAGAAACTCCATATAGAGTTTACTTTCTTTGTGGCAAAAGTATTCACTGGGCAAGAAAGTGACCTTGCCTCGACTGCTGACATTATGCTGTCCAAATTAGACAAATAGGAGATAAAAGAGAGTGACTGTAAACCTTGCCAAAACAAGGTGGGACAGTCCCTCAGAAAATCTTGCTTCCTAGAGAAGTCTGTCAGATGTTCTAGGCCTATAGTCTGAAGATGGATGCCCCAATGCTACAGAAGAACCTTGGTGACTGTCCAGGCAAGGCAGCTGTTTTTGTCATTTCTCACATTTTTTTGGAAGTCGCTTGCACTTCCTGCTTACTCAGTTAGTATTATTTCCTTCTAGATATAGAATGTTTTCCTTGTTTAAAAGACACAGAAAAGAAACTCACTACAGAGATGTGAAATGTAAAAGGTTGAAAGACATTAAAAGATAATTTGATAATGTAAATTAAAGTAGAAAGTTAAGTTAGGTACAAGACTTTGGACTCACCAAGATGGGATAGGAAATGAAGTATTTTCTCTGAATTTGTCAAATACAAATGGACTAGACATTGCTGATACTTATTGCCTGTATATTTATTGTATATACTTTTCTTATGTTAGTTGTAGTGCTCCTTTTTGTACTAGACAAAAAAGGGGAAGTGTGGTAATACATTGTTTATGATCTAATAAAGCCACTGGGGATCAAAATGCAAAGCTAGCCACAGCCATAGAGCCAGGCAGTGGTGATACACACCTTTAATCCCAGCAGCCATACTAGCTAGGCATAGAAACCAGGTGGTGGTGGCACACAGCTTTAATCCCAGGACTCAGGAAGCAGAGACAGATGGACAGTCCAAGACCACCCTGGGCTATACAAGAGTGAATCAGTTTAAATGAGCAACAGAGCTCACACCTTTAATCCTAGCTCTGGGGAGGTATAAAAGGAAGAAGCTAAGGGTCTCAAGAGAGATTTGGTTTCCAGACAGGGCAACATTTGCCTCTGAGAATTCATGGAGAACATTGTCTCTGAGGATTCATGGACACTGGATTGCCATTTCAGCTTGGTAGAGGTAAGAGCTACTGACTGGCTGGTTTGCTTTTCTGATATTCAGCTTGGACACTAGTATCTGTCTCTGGGTTTTGTTATTCATACTACAGGGAAGATGTAGAAGAGCTTCGGAAAGTGAGGAGAATAAGAAGGAGGAGGAGGAGAAGGAGGAGGAGGAGAAGGAAGAGGAGGAGGAAGAGGAGGAGGAAGAGGAGGAGGAGGAGGAGGAGGAGGAGGAAAACCACAGAGTAGCACAGAACAGAACAAAGAACAGAATGGGAACAATCAGCAAAAAGAAAATAATAAAATGAATTAAGCTTTGGCCCTCAGATAAAGTTCTGTGTGTCTGTCCAATAGTTCACTGACTCCATGCTTCCTCTTCAGTACCTACTTGGGAATAAGGAAGGTGAAGTTTCAGTTAATGGGAAACCCAAAGGCTTTTGGCTCCCTTGGTTTACTGGCTTAATCTGTTTTTGGTTTGTCCTGTTTCTTGTCTTTTTGTGTGTGTTCATATGTGTTATGTGTGGAGTGGTGGTGGCAGCAGTGTGTGTGTGTGTAGTGGTGTGGTGTGTGGTGTAGTAGTGTCATGTGTATAGTGTGTGTATGTGAAGTTGTGCATACTGTGGTGTCATGTGCTTGTGTGATGTGGTATGGTCTGGTGTACAGTATTGGTATATACTGTGGTGTGTGTGTGTGTGGAGTATGGTGCATGGTGTATCGTTCATACATGTGAGCCTGTGGTTGCATGTGTGAGCCAACACTCCCTTGTGGAGACCAGAGCAGGGCATTGGATGTCTTTGTTTCTCTCTCTCCATCCCATTACCTCAAGACAGGGTCTCTCATGAAATAAGCAACTTTCTGTTTTAGCTAGGTTGGCATACCAGCGAGTTCCTGGTATTCAGCTGACTCTGCTCTGCAATGCTGCTGTTACTGGCATGTCCAGACATGTCTGCTTTTTATGTGGGCATTGAAAATTCAAGCTCAGGTTCTCATGCCTTAGGTTTGTCAGGTCAGTCACTGTCACTGAGCCATACCCCCAGCTCCAGACTATTTCTTGACATAAATGATTCTTTAGGTACAGATGGAAACTTAAAAGGGCAGGTCTTTGGTTCTTAGTAGGCTTGCAGTACTTGTCTATGATGGAATGTTGGGCGATGAATGGGACCGTCTGTGTGTGGAGGTGGCTGGACAGAGCCTCCTGACACATTGAACCTAGGAGGGCCTCTGTCTTCCCTAAGCAACACTTCTACACAGTGAGGCAAGGGTACACAGAGGAATGAGATTGACCACATGGGAAATCTTCACATGAGAGGACATATTTTAGTGGGGACTTAAGAAAAATGCAGGAATTCTCCAAAGGAAGAGGGGGGAGAGGGGGAGGCTCTCACAAACGGCTCTTCAAATCCAGAGCCATGGAAGCAGAACTTCAGCTAAAACCTAAGCAAAATCTAGAAGTGTGGAGCCAGCAGCACAGTGCCCCCGCCGGCAGTGTGAGCACCAGACAGCAGCAGCTTGCCATGGAGAGAAGCTGGGAAGCTGCTCATCCGGGTAATAGCTTCAGGGAGCACATTAAGCGTGCCCTGTATGCCTTGCTCTGTACACACATACCTCAGCTTCTTTAATTTCCACGGATTCATCTATCCATCTCCACTTTCAGGCAAGGAAACCAAGCCTGGACACTTGTCTGATGGTCATATACCCACGGGAGGCCAGTCCCTCTGGTTTCCCTTTCCCACAGAAGCTGGGACCCATTTCAGTGATCTCACTTATTTGGTGTTTCCCATGAGAGACGTGTGCTGCCCACAGACTTACATGATAAAGCCAGAACGAGCCACTAATTTGGAAATCATTGTTCATCTGGGAATGGGGAGGGGAGAAATCGCAGGAGATGACAAGATAGAAAATTAGAGGTGGCTAAAATTAAGAGATATTACTCACACATCTCAGACCTACTCCTACACCTGCTTTTCTTCCTGTTTTTCTCCCTTTGTTCTCCCTGCTGCTTTTGAGTAGGGCTGGTAAGAAGAAACAGAAAATCTTAGCTCCCAGAGTGGTCTCCCCAACGCCCATAATCTGCCAGTTCCTTGGTACAGGGGCCGCTGTAAGCTCAGCCTTCCTCCTTTGGCCTTTTCTTCCCCTGAAGCCCCCTCTTCCACTTGGTGAAGGCACCAGACACAAGGAAGTCTGTCACTAAGAGTGGTGGGTGTGGCAGCAGTAGGATGAAGGGAAGGAGGCGGTTGGTTGGGGGCTGTCTGTAGGGCATGGGAAGGGAATCAAGGAGGGAAGCATGGAGCAGGAGAGAGGAGAAGGGAGGAGAGGGAGTGAGCCGTGTTACATAAATGGCTGATTCTGTGTTGACCTTTGGAGACCTTCTACCCGCCTCTGGGTTTTAGAAAGTGGTGGCTTTCCTTCCGGTTCACCGACCACAGGGGATTGGCTGGTACTGGACTCTGCACGGCACTAGAAGTGCTCAGTGACTGTGTTGGAGTAAACTGAATGGACATTAGGGTTGTCATTGCTGTGATGAAATAGTATAATGAGAGCATCTTGAGGAGGAAAGGGTTTATTTGGCTTAGGCTTCCACATCACTGCTCATTAGTGAAGGTAGTCTCGGTAGGAACTCAAAAAGGGCAGGAACCTGGAGGCAGGAGCTGATGCAGAGGCCAAGGAGGAGTGCTGCTTACTGGCTTCTTCCTGTGGCTTACTCAGCCTGCTGTCTTAGAGAACTCAGGACCACCAGCCCAGGGATGGCCTTATCCGCAATGGTCTGGGTCCTTCCACATCAATCACTAATTGAGAAAATGCCCACTGGCTTGTCTATAGCTTATCTTTTGGAGGCATTTTCTCCATTGAGGCTCCCTCCATTTGTGTGAAGTTGACATAAAACTTCACTGTGCTCATTGGAAGGAACCAGGGTGACCGCCACACAATGTGAATATGCTTCTGTCCCAAATCGTGGGTGAGGGAGAGTCAGGGCACTGGATTCTAAGTTCCAGGAGGTCTGTGTTCAGAGCCCAGCTTCTGCTGCTCTCCTGCTTTGCTGTGTGAACCACAGCTTCCATTAGGGCTGTTGAGAGATTTGCTTGGCATAGTCACACAGAGCACTGACCATATGGAAGGTCCATGTTTTCTCTCTACTGGGTATTAACCATCACTGCCACCCTGAGCTTTCCACAGTTTTCCAAACCTCAGTCTGTTGACCTGTAAAATGGCCCTTCTACTTACAAGGTCAGCATCAGGATGAGGTAAGGGGACACATGGAGCACATATAAAATCTCTCTGTAAACTGTAAAGAGCTGAGTTGAGGGTGTATAAACACGGGTAAGTTCCCTGTTAGTTCTTTGATTGCTTTCATCAGAGTTTTATAGTTTTTCTCATGTAGATCTTCTGTGTATTTTGTTAGTTTTTGTCCATAACTATTTTAATTTTAGGGTGCTAATGTAAAGGGCAACTTTTTTTCTTAATAATTTTGTTAATGTCTGGTATTCAGAAAAAGTGATTAATTTTTGCATTATCCTGAGAACACGTTATAATTGCTTGTCAGTTCCAAGAGGGATTTTTTGGGGGGTGGTGGTGCTTTATTTTCTTAGTTAACTCAGTTTATGACATAGATGATCACATAGTTTATGAGCAGAGTTTTATTTCTTACCAACCTGACACCATTTTTTTTCTTGTCTTATTTCCTCAGTTAGGATTTCAAGTGTGATGCTGGAAAGGAGCAATGAGAGGAACATCCTTACCTATTGCTGACATTTGCAGGGTGATTTCTAGTCATCACCATTAAGATTTATGTCTGCCTCAGGGTCTTTATAGATGTTAGCAGGACAAGGAAGCTCTTCTAGTCTGATGAAACTTTTTATTTTTAATCGTGAATTAGATTTTGTTAATTTTTCCATCTGTTTACCTTCTTCTTCTTCTTCTTCTTCTTCTTCTCCTCCTCCTCTTCCTCTTCCTCCTTTGTCTTTTGAGATAGGGTCTCACTATATAGCTCTGGCTGTCATGGAACTCACTCTGTAGACCAGGATGGCCTTGAACACACAGAGATCCACCTACCTGTGCCTCCCAAATCCTTGGATTAAAGGTGTGTGTTACTATGCCCAGGCTGATTTTTCTTCTTTAGTCTCTTGATATTGTGGACTTTATTAACTTATTTCTATTTATTGCACAAGAATTTTATGGTATGCCTACCGTCTTCTAGGGGGTACCCCCCAGTTCCATTAAGTAACCTAAGATGGGCTGGAACTCACCACACAGTCTAGATTAGCCTTGAGCTCTTGACATCTTCCTCCTCAGCTTCCTGATTGTTGGGATTACAGGTGCGAACCACCACACCTGGCTGAGTTTATCAACTGTGGGGAAGACAGCGAATGAACAAACTTGGAGGCTTCAGGTGGTGACATCACTGTGTAGAGGGAGACTGAGGTGGGAGGGACAGGAAGTCCTTTTCCAGGCTGGGTAGTCAGAAAGGCCTCTGAAGGAGGTGGCACCAGAGATCTGATGTGGTAAAAAGGAGAAGCCAACCCTGAGAGAGTGTGGGAGAAGCACGTGCCAGCCTTGACCTGGGACTTGGCTGTCTTATGTGAGCAATCCTCACTGAAGCCACAGGGAGACTTCAGGGTTCTGGGCAGTGGGAGGAGTGAGACAGAACCCACATCAGACACCCGGCACCTTTCAGGACTTCTCTGAAGGGAGTGAAGGTCAAGGGTCAGCACATAGCTCATAATGAGAACTACACTGGCAGCTCTTAACAGTTCTCCCAAGGGGGGTCTCCGGCAGATTCCCCTTGCCCTGCTAGCATGGGCGAGGGTGGGGCTAGCGGTGGGTGGGTGTCTCAGTCCAAAGTCCTTTCCAGCCTCTCTGTGTCCATCCAAGTTCTCCTAGCTCTTATGGCTCTTCCTAGGGCCACTCAACCATGAAATCTTCCAGGAGGAGGGCGCCACACCATGGCGGGTCCAATGGCCGCTTTCCAGAGGGCATTGTTTGGAGTCACCCACAAGGAGATGGGGCTGTCGGAACCAGGAGGCCAGACTCCAAGTCTCCTCCAAACCTCCCTGAAATCCTGCTTCTCAGCTGTCTCGCCTCAATCACCTCATGCTAGAAGATGGTCCTGATGCTGCAGCTGCTGCCGCCTTCTGCAGACTCCGTGTCCTGCCCCCACCACCTCACTCAGATTTCCTTCTGTGAGGAAAGTACTTTGTCTTGTTTTCCACAGAGATGACTGTGTTCTGTGGCCATAGATTACTCCCGACAGCTAATCACTGTATATCATCATGCTATAAAATGATGATTGGAGGTGTCACTGTCCCAAATTTGCGCTCATAAAATACGTGTTCTTTTTGTTTTCCTCCTCTGCATTTGTCTGGGAGAAAAGACAGGCAAATTTATTCCAACTTTCCCGAGGAACTTAAAAGCACAGGAACAGAAGAGTTTAGAGGTGGGTGGTTTTAAAAATACTCTGCAGAGGGAGGCGGCCCGAGCCCAGCTGAGTCTGTGTGGCCCAGGGAGAAAAGGGAGCCACTGGGGGAATTGGCTTCTCTGCCACACCTGCCTGGCAGAACCCTTCCTTCATCTGTTCACCTGACCCCATCTCCCCTCTGTAACCCCTACCCCCCCAGGAGCCTCTCTTAGGGAGCAGGGGCAGAGTAGTCCTCACATCTCTCCTCTGGCTGGACGGCCATTTGATCTTGCTAAGTTTTATAACCTCTGTACCTCTGGAGTATTGGTTCCAACGTATAAAAAGTGGGGACTAGTGCATCCTACCTCTATCCCATGAGAGTTAAAAATAAACTGCTGAGGAGGTGAGGTGTCTCCCAACAGCAGAAGGATGTACACAGGGCCATCTTTCTTTTTCGCTTCCATTCATTCTCCTCTTGTTTTTCCTAGGAGCACCAAAGTCCTGGTCACTCTTCAGCTGGGGACCGATAGGTTCTGTGGGGTCATCTGCAGCCAGGAGCCAGTAGGGAAGTAATGTGATTGACCTGGTTGGCATACAGGGCAGTGGCTTGGATTCAGGTAATACTCCTCCTGGCTCCAGCAGGCATCATATTTGGACTCCATGGGCTTTTGGAGTAGTTCTCTACCACAGGTGAACTTTTGACTCCACACCAAGGAGCAGGTGATGAGGCCTTAGGGCAGGACTTAGGAATTTGTAGGGGAGACACTCGTTCTTGCCTCCCAGCAGGCATTAGTTGCCTGTAGCTCCTTATCTAGGGTGGGACCCTGCGGAACTTTCCCCTTTTCCATGTTACTACGCCCATCAGCGTGGTCATTGTTGCAGTCTAGTTTATTTCTAGGAGACACTATTTCACAGCGGTCTTCCTGGTATCTGGTTTTTGCAGTCTTTCCTCCCCCTCTTCTTCCATGTTCCCTGAGCCATGGATATAGGAGCCTCAGTGTAAGTGTTTCTGCTGGGGCTGAGATCCTATGATCTGTTGATCTCTGTACTGTGTTTGGTTATGGTTTTCTGTGATGGTCTCCATTTGTTGTTCCAGGGAGGGTAGCTGGGATGTGCTACAGGGAGGAAAAGGGTATGGGGAGGGCTGGCACAATTCTGTTTCAGTTAAAAACATATTCTTAAAGAAGAGTAGGAATCTGTGTGTAGGCAAAGTGGAGTGGATGGCGGCCACAGGGGGCCCTTCTCCTATCACACCTCACCCCTGCCTGGCTGGCACCTCCAGAAACATCTTTGCTGCCTTCCTCACCCAGAGTGGAGGTGCTCTTCCCTACCCAGGGACCTTTCTGAACTGGCCTGCTGCAAGGCGGTGGACCCAACACTGACTATATATGGTCTGGACCACCTGCACCCTGGATCCTGTTTCTGTAGGCACCATGGGTGGTCTCATGTCTGTCTGTCTTTCTAGGTTGTTTGGCCAGGACAGTGGTGGGCTAGCCTGCTCACCACTGAAGTCAGTGTCTGGCACACTGGTGGCCACAGCAGTGGTATCTCGTGCTTAGCGTGTTCCTGGCTTTACATGTCCCACCTCAGAGTCCCCAGGACAACCCTCACAAGTGGGGTCTCGGTAGTGTCCCAGCCTATTGTGACAAACAAAAGCAGTGATCCTGAAGGCTTGAACCTTTGTTTTCTTGTGACTTATTTCCTATGATGACATTTCTGTTCCTCACTGTTGCATAACTACCTACTCCATGGAATTGCTATGTGGTTAATTACACACATTAAGTGTCTGTGTATTGGGTATCCAGCCCCACTCTAGGTGGCAGAAGTCAGACAGAATTTTAGTAACCTCATGAAACTCACAGGGTCTAAGAAAGACTGTTAACCCCCCTCCCTCCCTTTCCCTCTCCCTCTCCTGCTGGTTTTAAAGGAGTGGGCCACCACTGGCCCGACTTGCTGTTAATCTCAACACTGCAGAGTTTGCTAGGACATATGTGAAGACCTCTGCAAGGGTCTCTCTTCCCCTGAAAAACGCAACTGGAGAGTATTAGGCCTCTCTTCATCCTGCCACTATCTGGTATTTTCTCCAAGTAAAAACAGAGTAGCTCTTTAATCTGAGGGCAGGATCTCTGGCTCAGGGGTGGGTCCCCAGGGTAGTGACTTATTTTGCCGACAGGGGTCAGCCGCAGCCACGGTTGGTGCATCTGATGTGCTGCTGCCACGAGGAACACAGCCCACACCGGGTACGTGAAAGACCCTTGAAGGTCACATGCCTATAGGCTGGACTAAGGTTAAGGTCACTCCAGGGTCCATGGCCATGAGGCAAGACCATTTTTCCTTGTCCCTGGTAGTATAAGTCCCAAGTCCAAAGACCAGTTTTAGGAGTGCTAGGAATCATGAGATCTGGGGTTCTGGAAAGGTGTGGATGCCAGTCTCGGTGTGTCATGTATGCTATGTGATCTTTGGTTGCTTGTCACCCTCTCTAGCTGGTCCACGAAAGGGGTCTGGCCGGGTGATACGTCTAGCAGCCGTGGGGAAGGTACCCCTTTCGTCACTGCCTGCCCTGGGCCTATAGGTGGGCCCGGGTGGCCCCAGCCCTTGGTGAGCCTGCGGGGTCGAGCCCTTTCTGCAAGCGTCTACAGTCTACAGCTGGCTGGGAAAGCAGAGCCCGGCGCGCCGGCAGGGGGCGCTGCTGCACCACGCGCGACTTCCCTGCGTGTCCTCCCAAGGACAGTGTGCGGGCGGCGGGAGGCGCAGGGCAGTGGCCCACAGAACTCCAGCCGCGCCCACACTCACGCTGCAGCTGAGGTCGGCGACACGGTGTGAGAAGTCGAGGGACAGGGCACGCCGGCTTTCCGGCACCCTGACTGGCCTTTAGCCACTCTTCAATTGTGTGGACCAGTGTGGGAATGGAGTGGGGGCGGGGTCCCGAGCTAGCGCTGGTGGTCCCAGCTTCTCCTGTGACCTTGAGAGGTCGCCGTTCCTTCTGGCATTTTATTTCTTTATCCTGCGACGGGGAATTCTTGAAGATGCCGATGAGATGGATACTGCATGTGAAAATGCTTCAGGAAATGCAAAGCCCAAGCAGGAAGATTTTCATCCAGTGATTGCCATCCGCCCAGTTCCACACTCCGTTGGCAACCATTTTAGTCATTTTCATCCGTGTTTTCTGGGCTTTTCGTACATACTTCAAGATAACATGCTTAGACTGCTATTTCCTAATTTACCAACATTAAACTGTATCTATTGTCTTCCTGTTGGAATAAGTAAAGAATTAGCTGCCTTCCAGCCCCAGCCTGCCCAGGGTATCTGGTTCACTATTTTTAGGTAACTCAATGATTAGCATTCCTAGCAAGAAAATGTAGCCTTTTGTCTCTTCTAAAGCTTTATATCAGAACTGCCCCGCAGCAGTCAGGGCTTAAGTCTCCCCCTTTATGGGAAGGGGGCCCCCTGCCGGCAGCACCTCGGTGGGCTTCTTCAGGACTTTCTTTTTGTCCTTGCTGTTTGGTACTCTCTCTGTCTCCCCCATCCCTCCGTGCTTCCTAAGTGGGGCAGGAGCGGGGAATTCTAGTCTGTGGATTTATTTGTGTTCTGCCTGGGTGCTTGATTGGATAAGTTGGCTCAGCACAGACCCAGGCTGAAAGAACTCTCCTTCAGGACAGGATGCTCCGCCCTGCTCTGTGCTTGCTAGAGCTGAGGAGACAGGTTGTGCACCTTCAGATTCACGCTGCTTTTCACATATAACCTCTTTTGGGATCCGAGGACATCATTTATGTTTGGAATTGGACAACACATGTAGTTTGGTGGCTTTGTCATGTGTCTGGTCGTGAGTGGCTGTTTTTCAGTATGGGCGTGTGTTTCCTTCAGTTTTGGGAGAACTTATTTTTTCTTTCATAATCTTTCTGCTTGCTTCCCGAAGCTCTGAAGTCTGTTCTGGGCCTTTAGGATTGATCTCTTAGCTTCTTTTGTCTTCTGTTTCCCTTCACCTCTGCTTTTAATGTCTACTCCAAATTACCCCTTGGGTTTACGTCTTAGTCGGTCCCGGCTATCACATTCCAAATTTCGAAGAACTGTTCATTTTGTTCTTCTCTATTCCACACAGCACAGACAGTCTCTTCATTTATTTTTCTGAGGATGTCCTGAGTTTTCTATTCCTGTTGTCTGACTTCTCTCTGTTTCCTCCAGTTTCCCAGCTGTGTGTATTTGGTTTATTGGAGTTCTCTCTCTCTCTCTCTCTCTCTCTCTCTCTCTCTCTCTCTATATATATATATATATATATATATATATATATGTGTGTGTGTGTGTGTGTGTGTGTGTGTGTGTGTGTCTCTCTCTCTGTCTCTGTCTATCTCTGTCTGTCTCTCTCTGTCTCTCTCTCTGTGTCCATGGAAGTAAGAGGCACTGCATCCCCTGGAGTTACAGGCAGTTGTGAGCCACCCAATGTAGAAAGACCTGGAGTCCTCTGCAAGAGCAGTGTGCACACTTAACCAGTGAGCCATTTGAACCAGCTCTCTTGCTCACGTCCTTGGCTTTTGTCCACAGTTATGGATAAGGATGCAATAACTTGACTGGCCTTGGATGGTGTGTGAAATCAGGCAAGGTTGTTTCCCCTTGGGTAGACCAGGCAGGGGTTGGCCTTCTGGTTTAGAGGATGCCCAGGTACCAGGAAGAACTCTTTCTCCAGCTATCCTCCCTCCCCCAGATGGAGTCTTATTCTGTTGCCCAGTCTGACCTCAAATTTGCCTTAGCCTCACCTCCAAGAACATGGGAAATTCTTCTCTCTGAGACTTGCATTTCTTCAGCAGGGGAGGATAGGTGTGGTTATTAGGTAGATTTTGGAGCCCATCTATGTGGGTATGAATCGAAGTTCTGTCCTAGCTTATTATCTCCCTGATCACAACCAGTCGCCTCAGCTTCCTAACTGTAAACTGGACCCATTAAGAAAACCACTCCGGAGTTGAAGAGGTGGCTCAGCATTAGGATCACTTGCTGCTCTGGCAGAGGACCAGAGTTTGGTTCCCAGAACTGACCTGGGGATGCTCACAACTGCCTGTAGCTCTAGCTCTAGAGGAGCTGATGCTCCCTTCTGTACTCTGTGGATACTGCTCAACTGAGGCACTTACATACAGACACAGAATTGATATGCCCAAAATTAAAATAAAGTTTAAAAGAACTCTAGGGGCTAGAGAGATAGCTCAGTGGTTAAGAGCCCACCAGAGTTTAATTCCCAGGACCTACATGGCAGTTTACAATCATGTGCAGCTACATTTTCAGGAGATCTGATGCCATGTTCTGGTCTCCATTGGTACCAGGCATGCATATGGTATACACACACATTGATATAGGCAAAATACCTTTACCCCCCCCACACACACGAAAGAAAAATAAAAGAATACTACTCCAGACACTGATGAGTTTGTGCTTATGGTCCTTAATCTATATTGGAGCTACATTCCAATAACTCATTGTAAAATGAAAATATTGAAAGAAAATGTATTTTATTTACCTTAGTTACAGAACACCATTTTTTCAATTTTTTATTTAAATTGGAAACAAGCTTGTTTTATGCGTCAATCCCTCCCTCCCCTCCTTCCTTGCCCCCCCCCACCGACCCCATATCCCTTCCCCTTTTTGCTTCCCAGGGAGAGTGAGGCCTTCCATGGGGGAATCTTCAAGTCTCTCACATCATTTGGAGGAGAGTCTAGGCCCTCCCCCATGTGTCTAGGCTGAGAGCGTATCTCTCTACGTGGAGTGGGCTCCCAGAGTCCATTTATGTACTAGGGATAAATATTGATTCACTACCAGAGGCCCCATAGATTGCCCAGACCTCGAAACTGGCCTCCACCAGAACATCATTTCTTAACAACATGGTGCACAATTTCAGGCATGGTTATACTTTTAGATTTTATTTTATATTTTTAAAAACTCTGTGTGTGTGTGTGCAGTGTATGAGTGTAGTGTGTATGGGTACAGTGTGTATGAGTGCAGTGTGTGAGTGCAGTGTGTGTGAGTGTAGTGTGTGAGTGCAGTGTGTGTGAGTGTAGTGTGTGTGTGAGTACAGTGTGTATGAGTGCAGTGTGTGTGAGTGCAGTGTGTGTGAGTGCAGTGTATGTGAGTGCAGCGTGTGTGAGTGCAGTGTGTGTGGGTACAGTGTGTGTGTGAGTGCAGTGTGTGTGGGTACAGTGTGTGTGTGAGTGCAGTGTGTGTGTGAGTGCAGTGTGTGTGAATGCAGTGTGTGAGTGCAGTGTGTGTGAGTACAGTGTGTGTGAGTGCAGTGTGTGTGAGTGCAGTGTGTGTGAGTGCAGTGTGTGAGTGCAGGTGCCCATAGAGTCCAGAAGAGGGCATCAGATCAGATCCTCTAGGGCTGGAGTTATAAGCAGCTCAAGGTAGGTGCTGGGAATCAAACTCTGGTCTTCTGCAAGAACAATATACACTCTTCACTGCTAACTCATTTAATCATCCTGTAAAGTATCACACATGCATCACTTTGTACCATTCTAAAGTTGAAAAATTCCACGTTTTAAGCTAGTGTAAACTGTGATTGTGCTTATGTGTGACGTTCTTACCATGGCAGACTACATAGGTCTGTCACATTGTTACCTGCCATTGCTCACAAAGGAAAAAGAGGGTGGAATGGGACTGAAGAGTTGTAGTTAATCCTGCTGTCCTCAGCCCTGTATGGAGTCAGGATCTCACGCCAAGTGTGTATGCCTTTCTTCTCTGTGGTGTCTATTTTGCAGGGAGAAATCAATAAGGGGCCAGTTAATCCAAAAATGATTTTGAATGAAAAATTATTTAAAAAATGAAATTGTGCTGGTTTGAATGAGAAATGTCTCCCACAGACTTGGGTATTTGAACTCTTGGTCTCCAGTTACTGGTGTTGTTTGGGGACGCTTAGGGAGTGTGGCCTTGTTGGAGGAAGTGTGTTTCGAGGGGTTGGCTTTGGGAGTTTAAAGCCTCAACCCTGTCACTCCACTCGGCTTCCTGCTTGCAGTTTGAAGATGTGAGTTCTCTACCACCTGCCGCCATGTTTGCTGCTTGCTGCCTCCATGCCTCCCCACCTTCACAGACTCTAATCTCTCGGAATCTTAAGTCAAAATAAATTCTCTCTTCCATGTTGGTCATGGTATTTTATCACCACAACAAAAAAAGTAGCTGATACAGATCCACACATCTCAAACACTTTATTTTGCCCTAAAACTTTCAGACTCCCACTTTCTTAAGTATGGGCCTGTTAACCAGAATTCTGGGAAGTCTCACTTGTCCTCCCAATGCGTGTGATACCCCTTGCCACTTCCGGGGTCAGCTTCTGTGCGTCACAGTTTGTACTTAACGGGGCAGAACAATCTGAATGTAGACTCCTTTAGATCAGTGCTCTTAACCAGTGGGTTGTGACCTTTTCACGGGGGTCACATATCAGATATCCTGCATATCAGATATTTACATTACAACTCATAGCAGTAGCAAAATTACAGTCATGAAGTAGCAACAAAAATAATGCTATGGTTGGGGTCACCACACATGAAGAACTGTATTAAAGGGTTGAGAACCACTGCAGCTTTAGATTTATGTGGGGTTTCCTCCCAATCTGTTAGAATCACAGTCTGCAATTCATAGGAAATTTTTTCCTGTTAACAACAATCTGTCTTGGCGGATCTTGGTGAGTTCGAGGCCAGCCTGGTCTACAGAACAAGTTCCAGGACAACCTCCAAAGCTATTAATACAGAGAAATCCTGTCTTGAAAAACCAACCAACCAACCAACCAACCAACCAACCAACCAACCAAACAAACAAACAATCAAACAAGCAAAAAAAAAAAACCCCAAAACCTGCCTTGGTTGAATATTTCAAGATACTCAGCTTAGTTTTCACCAGAATAGGCCCTTTTCACAATAATGTTTATTTTTTTATATTAAATTGGATCACATAATTACAAAAGCAAGTACAATGGTCCCAGAGGGCTTTGGGAATAGCATTTGCTTCTGGGATATGCAGGCAGAGTAGCTGTAGAAGGCAGATGTGGGTGATCTTAGGTACGGCTTGCCTGTTGAGGCTGAGGGTATGGTTACCCGGGGATGATCACTCAGCGGTGGCAGAGTGTGCAAGCACACGTTCTACCTCTCTAGAAAGCTGGAGTCAATCCCTTTCTTTCCTATCAAAAGTTGTTTATCTCTCTCTCCTGTTTGTGACTCTTCTTTTTCCCACTCCCTTGTCCTCATGGGTTGATATCTTATTCCCTTATTGTCACTCCAAGGGGAAAGGGGAGAAGATGAGGTATATGTGAAAGTTCAAGCTGTCACATTTATCCAGACAATGTTCCCTCATTTAAGACTCTCAATATCCAGTAAGTGGTGGAGCCCATTATCTCAGCAAAGGTCAGACGGCTGTGACAGAGGTGCCCAAGAGGCTGGAGTGGATATGGTTGTTTGTCCAGAGCTTCCTTCCAGGGTGACCCCTCCCCCGCTCTGGGGATGCTGGCAGCCATTGTTCTTGCTGTAGGCACAGTCTCATTCTAGCATGCATCTGCTCTCAAGGGAGGTTTGCAGCCCTGTAGGAGGTTCAGGGATGTTATGTTCACAGGTGTGATTGCGTGCAAGGTTGTCTGGAAGGTGCTGAGGTTGGACAGACAGGTGACCACAGGTGACAGTCTGGGTGGGGCTGTCATTGGGCAGTCACTGTTGAGTGCTCAGTGACTCATTGCTTCTCACTCAGCACCTTGGTCTATTACCTGGGCTTTCCCCCTGCATTTCCCAATGTGCCACATAACATAATCCATTTTCATGTTTATCATCTGTCTCTCCATGTTATTATAAGCTCCACAAGGCATGGATTCTGTCTGTTTTGTTCATACATGTGTTCCCGACAAAAGATGTATGTCTATTATAGAGCAGGTGCTCAGTAAATAATACTGCTTGAATAGATAGATCATCAAGGGCAATGAGAGGCTAGGACTAGGCATAGGATTTGTCCCTTGGCTTTGCTCTGGATGACTGGATGCTGGGCTCTTAGGATTAAGTTGACAGGACCCTATTTTGCATGGTTGAGGGCTGGGTAGGAGCTGGAAGAAGTCCCAGGGATGGATGCCTAGCAGTTCTCAGTTCCCACTCCCAGTGTGATAAAGGACTTGGGAGGAAAATGGATTCCTGGTTTCAAAATGTTACTTACTTATGTGTATCTCACAGAAGCCAGGGAGGCTAGGAGGGGAGATACCTGCTTGCAGCTAGTAGGTGCTCAGACAATGTCTATACTTGGTGATGTGGTGGCATGGTGCTGTGTCATAGTCACTGGCCTTGGATTTTATAAATAGTAACAACCCTGGGAGTAATGCTTGTAACATGGCTTAATAGGGTGAAAGTGACATTTGCTTGCCTGATGCTGAGAGGTGTGGGTGCGTGCGTGTGTGTGTGTGTGTGTGTGTGTGTGTGTGCACGCGCGTGTGCTCGCGCGCTCGCGCGTGGCTGCTGGCCCCACCCCTCAGGTGAGGAGTTAAGGGATCAGAGATGAGAACTTACAATGGTCACTTGCCTGGGAAATGCAGGGGTGAGCTCAGCTCCAGGGTCCTCCGACTCCATGTCCTGCTGCTTTACCACATATGAGCTCTGTCTGTGGGCTACTTCAGCTCTCCAGTCCCAATTTCTCCTTGTCAGGGGAGGTGAAGTTATTCAATCTGAGAAGCATCTTTGACTCCCCAGTCAAGGTATCCTTTCTTCACAGGGGTGAGGGAGCTGCTTGCTATAGATACAGAGCTGGCATATGAACCAAAACCACAGCAGAGAGTGAGTACAGGAAATGTCGTGGATATCCATGGCCATGATGGAATTGTTTATTTCATTCTGAGGCTTCTTCTAAATGACTCAGCGATGTCTCTTCTCGGATGCATGGATTTCTGCTTAGATGTCTAAACAAGGGAACACACATCAGAGTCAACAAATACAACATCCAGCTCAGTCTGCTCCTTCCGGTCTGTCTTCTTGTTCTCTAATATCTCCATCCCCGTCTGAGCAACTGCAATACCTTCCCATTTCTTCACTGATTTTCTTTTGTTGTTATTTGGAAATAGATTTTGCCTTTGGTGGGGGTGCTGGAGGGTGAACCCAGAGCCTTGAATAGGCTGAGTACACGCACACATGCGCACGCGCGCGCACACACAAACACACACACACACACAGACACACACTTATATTTACACATGTCCCTACCTCACTCTTTTTACTTTGCATTTTGAGCCAAGGACTTACTAGGTTGCCTAGGATAACCTTGGCCTACTGTAATCCAGGCAGATCTTGAATTTGTGGTCCTTTTGTCTTTGCTATGTGTGTTTCCATACACTATAGCCTAGTTTGTTTTTGATCTTTATAGAAAGTTCTATTATGGACAATGCAAACTGTCATGAGAGTAGAGAGAATAATGTAGTGAACATACATGTACTCAACGCCCAGAACCTATAGGTATCATCACAGCCAATCTGCTTTCATCAACCACCTGCTTTTCCCACCCTACTCTGCTCCAAGATTATACTGAAGGAAACACTAGGCACACATCTTCACACTGTAAGTATAATAAAGCATAATATTGCATTTACATATATTATACCATTACCATATCAAAATTTTCTAATATCACAAAATATGCGAGTGTTTAGATTTCCTGTACTAACTCAAATTGCTTTTCCTTTTATAATTTGACTCTGCATCTAAATAAATTCCATAGGTTGCAACTGACTGCTAATCTCTATTAAATATGCTAACGGTGAAATGTCATTATATATGTGTGTGTGTGTGTGTGTGTGTGTGTGTGTGTGTGAATGAGAGAGCGAGAGCAAGAGAGAGAGAGAGAGAGAGAGAGAGAGAGAGAGAGAGAGAGAATGCACACACATGCTGTAGTGCAAGTGTGGAGGACAGAGGACAACTTTGGGAGTTGATGCTAGCCTTTCGTCTTTACAAGGGTTTCAGGAATTTAGCACAGGTCATTGGGTGAACTTCTTTACAGTGCATGGATTGTTTTGCTGCCAGCCAAATTACCTCTTGATTATCTGTTGATTTCTCTTTTTTCTTTACTTTAGCCACATTTTCTTAAGGACCCAGGTTGTTTATTCCATTTCTCACAGCTGGTCTCTGCTGAGTGAGTTCCGTGGCATTACACCGACATGATTATCTGTCTCCTGTGAGTTCTGTGCACCAGTAGTTAAACCTAGAGGCTTCATCAGGTTTAGATTTGAGGCTTTGGGCAAAATACTTCCGAGGCAGTGGCCGGTGGCATGGACTCTCATCAGGAGGCACAATGCTTGCCAGTTTTGTTGTTTGCAGTCATGGATGGTCAGTGACCAGATCCGTTATTTGTTCAGTGTTTGCACAGTAGTGGTATTTCTATCCTAGCAAGTCTTCTTTGCTTGCTGGATGGCTGGACTTTTGTGAAATGCAGTATCTTCTCTTAAATGATCTGGCATCCCCAAGGCGTGGCTACTTCATTCAGGAAAGACAACAGGAATGTGTGATTCTTTTCATTTACTTTCAATTTTTAAAATAATGACTGTTTCCCTAATGTTAGCCAGAGATATGTGTTTTTAATCTCACTGGCTGAAATAAAAATGATGTGTTTCAATCCACTTCAGTGTTATCCTTACTGATGCTCACACTTTTCTGGTTTGGGCTAATGGGAGTCTCTTCACCTTGGTTTGTAGTCCTTTCAGTTATGACTCTAGTAGTTCCTGCTAGTTCCCCTACTTTGTAAGAAACAAAATGCTTTATTTTGTATATCTCCTGCATATGTTATCAGTCTCTCCAAGCAGCCATCTTTAGTGGAAACTGATATTTAGAGGCTCTGACCTGTGTTGGAGCTAGGGTACATGACATCCTTTTAAAAATGTGCACGTACCACACACACACACACACACACACACACACTTATGTATCTATATAAAACATCTAGGCACCACAAATGAGAGTAAACAGGATATTTGTCTTTCTAAGACTGGCTAATTTCACTTACTATCATGTACAGCTACATCCATTTTCCTTCAAATGACAATTCTTCATTCTTCTTTACCGTTGAAAAATCCCACTATGTATCAAATTCACTTCTCTGTTTTTGGACACCCAGATTGGTTCCATAACTTAGCTATTGTTAATATAGCTTCAGTAAACACTACTGTGAAATTTGCTCTACAGAGTCTTGACTTTTGGGAATAAATACCCAGGGAGGGTATGGCTGGGTCATATGGCAGTTTTATTTTCAGTGTTTTGAGTAACTGATTTCCATAGCAGCTAGACTTCATAGCAGCAGTGTGAGAGGTCCCTTTTGTCCACATCCTGACCTCCATTTATTGTTGTTTTCCTCATGACTGTCATTCTGACTAGGGTTGGATAGAATCTCAGTGTAGTCAGTTGTTTCTGAACTTTAGGACCGTGATATGCGTGGTGTCCTCTATGTTCTGATTAACTTTTTATTCAGGTTGTGTTTCTAAGATTTATCCTAGTTTTTCAGCTGTAGCTAGTTTAATTTCACTGCCGTGTGATATTACCACACATGATTATGTCTCATTTATCTCCTCCATTCCTCTGCTTATGGACATTCAGGGTGTCTTCAGTTTTTTGTGGTTATGAATATCTTGCTAAGACAGCTCTTACAGGCCTCCTATTCATATTCACAGTGTACGTATACAGGGATTTGTATGAGTCTGTGGTTATCAACCATTTCAGTCTTAGGATCCCAAAAAGCTTTTGCTTTTTTGTGTATTTTTTTACAGTTATTTCCTCTATTAGCAATTGCAGCTGAGGAAAAAATAAACATCTTTACATAATTTATTAAATTATACAACATTTAACTCACTACAAGTTAACAGAAATCATGCATTTTGAAAGGAAAACCCTGCATGTTCTAAGTACTCAGGGAAAAGGACAGTTTGTTTAAATCCATGCATCTCCCTTCATGTGTGTCTTAATAAGAGAAAGAAAGATGAATTCTACTTCCATGTTTAGTCTGTTGCAAAAGCATATGTCATGTCTGAGACACACCACCCTGCTGCATACATGTGAGACAACAGTGAGAAAGCAAACTATCTTCAAATACATTGTGAATGCAGCTTTGACCTTAGGTTCCTGGACCACAGCCTGAGAATTGCTACACTGGAGAACACTGGATGATTAAGGCCAGCCCCTGGACCACAGCCTGAGAATTGCTACACTGGAGAACACTGGATGATTAAGGCCAGCCCCTGGACCACAGCCTGTCAGACCACTCTGATGGTGCTGGGGACATTTGCCAAGAGATGTGGCAGAGAAGAGAAATACAGGGTAGATTTTAGGAAGGATGATGTGTGGTCCGTAAGGCACCACCCAGTGGACATCCAAAACAAGTTTGTTCTCTGCAGGCTGCCTGCTGGTCTCTGAGGTCCTAGCAACGACTCAGATCTAGTTTGCATCCTTAAGGAGCTCAGTATGGAAAAACAGACATCCTGGAAGACATTGCATGCTCTCTATTGGGATGTGGAGGATGAATTCCTATGATGTCTTGCTTGCAAACAGAGGAGCTGTAGAGACAGTTAATTCAATGGGGAGGAAGAGGTTAGAGGCTAGAGAAGTTCAGACCTACCATAACAGAGCTCTCAAAGCTATTTTTCCTTTAGGAATACCAATATAAAGGTGCTTCTACAACTGTAAATATATGGCTGTAAAACCTAAGCATCCCACAGTGAATCCAACATTACACTTCCCCGTGATTTTACTCAACAGGAACAGCCTTCCCCTGTCTCTCTAACACTGCCATGGCCTTGGACTTCTGTTGCCTTTGAATCACCTTGACCATACACCACAAGAATAAGAAATTACTGGTCCCTCCAAGAAGCATCCTGAAGACATCGGGGACACCCGCCCCAGGCTCATTTCCTCTGTCATGTAGCTGGCTGTGCTCTGCTTGGTATATCTTGTGCTCTTTAATTAAAGGCTCACATTTTATTTAATTTGCACTTAAAAATACCACCACAGGAGCATGCCTTGCAGGGCATGAGAATTGCAATGGGGGACATGTGAAGGCAGGGCATGTTACAGTGAAGAGTGAGCCTCTGGGACTAGTCTCCCTGACATGGAATACCAGCTTTGCCACTTGCTAGCTCCATGGCTTTGGGCAAGTCACTTAATGCTTGTGATCCATCTCTAGAATGGGGGGGGAACTAGAAATGCCCACTTCAGGTTGCCAGGTCAGAAGAGAGAATGCATGAAATACTAGGATAGAGTTTGGTACGACATCAGTACTCACTGAATGTCAATTATCATGGAGCAGAGAGAGGAGGGAGCCACTTAGTGTGGAGTGTGGGGAGCACCCTGCTTTCCATGGGGAGGGAAGACTGGGGCAGAACTGTAGGATGAGTGAGACTGGACAGGAGGATGTGGGAGAAGGAACAGAGACACAGCAAAGCTTCTCTGAGTTCCCCGAAGGAGTTGGTTAACGAAGGTCTCGGATTCTACTTAACATCAGCTGCTGTAACAGATAAAACTCTGAAAGGTCAAGGGCTAAGCATACTAAACGTTAATCTCCTGCTCACATAAAGTCCAACCAATGGCAACTGGGAGGAAGGTGTCCTGCACCCCACCAATACTCAGTAACCTAGGGTAATAGAAGCTTTACAAGCATCCGAGTGGCTCCCAAGGTTGTCTGAGCAGTGACATTGAGTTGGCAGAGGAGTGAAGAGAACCTGCAGAAACTCATGAGTCTTCTATTGGCTGCTAAAGTTACACAATGGACATCTGCAAGGACATCTGGAGGACAGTCTAGATGTGCTGCCCAAAGGGAAATGGAAGGGACTTGGTGACTGGTGACTGTCTATGCCTGAGTTCTGAATCTAAGAGGTGTACCCATGCAGAGTGACAGGGCCCAATGATGAAGACTCAAGTTCTGATCCAATAAGCTTGACCTTGACTCTGAGAATAGTGGGGAACCACTGAAGAGTGAATAGAAATGACAAAACCACGAAGTTCTTGACCTTAATTGGTTTGTGTCATAGCTTCAGCAGTCAACTTGCAGCAACCTACAGCCAGTCACCTGGGGAGAGGGAAAGTCAGACTGATCGACGGCCAGGTCTATGGAGTGTTTTCTCACTTGGTATTTATGTAGGAGGCCAAGCCCACTGTGGGCAGATCAGTTCCTGGAAAGGTGGTCCTGGGTTCTAAACGGAAGCAAGCCTAGCAAGTCAGAGGACAGAAGCCAGTTAGAGGAGGTCCTCCATGCTTTTTGCTTTAAGCTCCTGCGCGGCTTCCCCGATGATGGAATGTAATCTGAAGGATGGAACAAACCCCTTCCTCCCCAGGTTAGTTTTTGTCATGGTGCTGATCACAGCAACAGGAAAAGCAAACTAGGCCATCTCACCTTAGCTTCAGGGTGTAGGGGACATTGACAACCAGCCTGGTCTGTAAGAATTTGCAGTCCTAGAAGCTGGATAAATCTTAGTTTTATTGATTTATTGTGGGTTTCTCGACAGCATTTTCACGCATACTTTGCTTTGTTTGTTGCTTTGCTTCCTTTCCCTCTGCACCTGTTCACTCCCCAGTACTCTCCCTTCCACTCCAGTAGTCCATGACAGCCACTATTTGACTACTTGTCCACAATAAGATGTTTTCTCCCTTCTAGCCTAACATCCCCGGTGTTCTCTGTTATTTCCCACACAGTCTGCGAGTTTTGAAGCCTCCCCCCTCCTCCCAGGCTCCATTCCAGGGCCTTTATTCACACCCACTCCCACCTAGATGCAAGTATTTGACAATTAGAAGCGATGATCCACATATGAGAAAGAATCCATGGCATTTGTCTTTATGAGTCTGTGTTACTTTGATTAATACATTGTTTTTCAGTTCCTTCCATTTCCTTGAAAACCTCATAATTCAATTTTTCTCTATGACTGAATAAATAAATCTTAATTCTGTTAGGACTCAAAAGAAGCCCTCAGCTGGAAGATAGAATGTCACTGTCAACTTACACTACAGGATGACTTTTACACAATGGTCTCAGGATTCAGGATCAAGGATCAACTCTTGGGGTCCTCTTGATTTTCTTACCAAAACAAACTGGGGTCAGCTTTAGTATTTTTTTCAAAGTACAGGCTATGGTGTTCTGTCTACTCCATCAGAGCCTGGGGCCAAGACCTGGGGAGGACCACTTTAAACAGCTTCGGAAATTTCTCAAAAAATATTTGTTTTTTAATTGTGTGTGTGTGTGTGTGTTTGTGTGTATCCTTGGAGGAGGCTAGAGTGGTCAGTCCCCCCAGAGCTGAAATTACAGGAGGTTGTGAGCTGCCTGACATGGGCGCTGGGAATTGAACTTGTGTACTCTGCAAGAGTAGTCTGTGCTCTTAGCCACTGAGCTGTCTCTCCAGTGAGCTTTAGGAGTCTCCTGTAGCCAGTCCAGGAGAAAGTCCATGGGAGACTCATTTCTTCCTTTTTTCTTTTTCCAAAAGGAATTAAAACTGGTCAAGGTGGTTCAAGTGACATCACTTGGAGGAGTAGGAGGTGGGGAGGTTCAACTCCATAACTCATGTGATTTGGAGCAAATTGCTTCTCTCCACTGAGCCATTTCCTCATCTGAAAATCAGGATTGATGGAGCCTAGAATCCCTTCTTTGGAAGAGAATGGAGACTCTAGAATGGTGGAGCTTCAGGAATTTTCCCTGAATTTCTCAAAGGGTTAAGATATGGATTGTTCCTTTGGATACTTGTTGACAGGCCACCATCTCCTTGATATCTTCACTGTTACCAGGAGAACCTAACCTTCTGTCACCTGGGTTATGGTCCCAGAATCTTTATGGGATTTGTCAGTCTTTCTCAGCGATTCTTCCAGGAGGAGGCCTGGCCCTTCCCAGTGCCCTTGAAGGTCCCTGTGGTTGTCTGACATGGCTATATACTTGTACCTGGAGATTCTGCTGTGGGCTAGTAGGACTATCTTATGGGATTGCTTTCTCCAAGTACCTACTTTCTGACTTCCAAAAGAGCTAGTGATGAGTGACTAGGACATCCAGGTCTGGATGTCCATGCTAGAGCCTCTTGACATGTTTGCAGAGTGAGTAGAGAGGGGCACTCAGAGTTGCCTGAAGCAATTCATTCCTCCCTTTTTTTTTGAGACAGAGTTTCTCTGTGGCTTTGGAGGTTTTCCTGGAACTAGCTCTCGTAGACCAGGCTGGTCTGGAAACTCACAGAGATCTGTCTGCCTCTGCCTCCCGAATGCTGGGATTAAAGGCATGCTCCACAAATGCCTGGCTTCATTTCTCCCTTTTAAGGGTTTACATTTACTTGCATGTCAAATAGGGGCACTAAGATTTGTGGGATTATGAATGCTGAAAACAACATTGATTCATGTACTGGAGAAAAGTAGTTCGGTGAATGGCAGCTAATGTCATGGCTTGGGTACATGTGTCTCCCTTGGAAACTGAATGCTCTTTGAGGCTAAAGACTATGCTTTTCTGTTATTTAATAGTTGTTCCAGTTTTACTGAATACTCCTTGGGTAGAACTTTCATGGGGTTAACAAAAACCTTTATCCCAGAGGATTGTGGGTGGATTAGATGAGGATGGTCACCTCCTTTTACAGTTTAGGAAATGAGACTGAACTAGGTTCACTCTCTCTGAATCTTTGTATTCCTGTCTCTGCACAGGCCTTCACATGGAGCAGATACTTGCATGACTGTGGATCATGCTGGTATCTTGACCCCAATCGCAGACTTATGGGAGGGACCAGGTTTTCTTCCCCATTTCTTCACTTTTCTTAGAGGAAAAGGAAGGTATCAGTCTGCTGCTGAGGTGGCATCATGATATTCAAAGGTCTTGGAACCAAGTGTATGATGGAAGGAATCTGTCAGAGGCCCTACCTTTGGTGGCAGGGCTTTCCAAGGACCCTAGGAAGGGTCTGGGAAGGTGGTTGTCAAAGTGGTATGGATGTCTGAGGAGTGGGGTGGGAAATGTCATGGATGTGTGCAAACCTGTCTCCCGCTGTTGTTGGGCTCAGTTGGCCTAGGGGATCACTGCTCCCTTAGCTGCTTCTGGTTGCCTCTCTTGTTTAATTTTCCCAGTAGGGGTGCTGAAGACCACGGGACACAGTGGCAGGGTATGGAGCTGCCCAAAGGCAGGTAACCTGTGAGCTAGAGAGAGCCAGTATAACAGAGTATCTAACGTGGGCCAGATAAACTAACTCTTCACTCACTAGCAAGTTACCTTGGGGAAAATTACTTTAACTTCCTGGAGCCTCAGTTTGTTAATCTTTAAAACGAATGCTTGAGAATCTCTACTCACAGTGTTGACGAGATGATCAAATGAGGAAATGAATGTATCTTGTCTAGCGTGGTACCTGACGAGAGTTGATGTTCAAACAGTGTCCTTTGATCCATGGTTTTCGTCCTTTTCTGACTGTCACCCTTTCTTCTTTCACCGGCTCTTCAAAAAAGTTATTTATGTATTTGTACACATAAATGTATGTGGGTGTGTGTCAGTGTATGTACCATGTGCTTACTGTGTCCCCAGAGGCCAGAAGAGGGCATCAGATCCCCAGGAACTAGAGTTACAGGCAGCTTGTGCTGCCTGATGTGGGTGCTAGGAATCAAGCCTGGGTCCTGCTCTACAGGAGCAGAAAATGCTCTTGCTAAGTCTTGTCTCCCGTCTTTGGTTGGCTCTTCATACCGTGTGGTAGCCCCAGTCCCTTCTCTTTCAGCAACAAATGATTGAAGGGAGGATCTGGGGCTAGTTAGAAGCTCAGAAATTAACACCTCAAATTCTTTTCTAAAGGCAACAGAGAGCTGATGCATAGGGGTAACCCACATCTATGGGATAAAAGAACTTTGGGAAGAGACTAAAAGTCCCAGTTCTGTTTATCTGTGGCTGTATGGTTCTGGGCAGATCCCTTCTGCCCTCTGGCCTCAGTCCCTTATCTGACAGTAAGGGCAGAGGCCTGGGAAAATTCTGACACTGAATTTCTAATTTCATTCTAATTATATGTTTCAGGGTACAGTAACTAGGCCTTGAGTGCAATGTGATGAATGAATATTCTCAATGAGAAATGGAAATAATTCGTGGCTGGGAGCTGTGCCTCAGATCACAATGATAGGCTACGAAGCCAGCTATATTTTCTAGCAGATTAAGTTAAAAGCTGTGGCCCAAGGCATTGAAATATGAAGAAAAAAAGAGAAACCGACAAGATGTCTTTTTATGGAAACGTTTCCCAGCCAAAGAGCAGCAGAAAACTTGCAGGAATTTCTTCTTGCCCTCTGCTGAAGTTGGAGAGTTCAGTATTCAAGGAAACAAAGTCAGGGGACAGGAGCCCAGACTCAGCAGCTGAACTTCCCAGAGCCCATTTTTCTGTCCCCGCACTGAGGCTGAACCTCTTTACCCAGATGGTCACTGTATTGATTAGGAGGGCATCACTCCCACAGTACCTGATTCCCAAGCAGGAGGATCAGCATTCTGGGCCTGGGCCTGTGGGGATGCAGCTGGCTGGGAGACATCATTCAGGGGTGTGGTAAAGATGATGGCCCGGCCAATTTGTTTCTTCATTATTTATTGGGCCAACATTACTGAGCAGCTGCCACATCTCTAGCGTTTTGTTGGTGCTAAGTGGAGCACAGTGCCCTGTCCCCATTTGTGAAGTACTTTTGTCTGCTCTGCTCTGTCCCAGTCTTGCCCCACACAGCAGCTTCCCAGTGGAGGCAGCATGCCTTACTCTCCCTCCACTAATCCAGGCAAACACACCCTGCTCATTCCTCCTTCTGGTATTCATTGCACTGTCTCTTCTCCTGGACCTGTCCAAGCTGAGGGTCCTTGCCACCTGTCTCCTTGGTTTTCCAATCGAAGTCCCACACAAGGCACAACACTTGTTATTCTCTTGCTTGCAACTTCAATGGTTGCCCTCTGCTGTACTTAGAAAGGACACAACCTCTTCGTGTGGTTTAGAGGGGTTCCTTGCCCGTGGCTCGACTCCACCCCTTAGTCTCAACATACGTTACTTTTCTAGACCAACTGCAGCAGCACAGGTCTGGCTGTTTCAAGCCTCTGGGCTTTGCTGGATGCCCTCACTCTGCTGGTATTTGCCCTTCTTGTCAGAACCTACTCAACTCAGACATCATCTCTGTGGATTCTCTCCAGCGCCTCCCTCAGCTTGAGAATAGTCTTAAAGAAAGGAAGTGCCCACTAGAGTTCTCAGAGGAGAGAGATGTGACACCAGCCCTTTGTTTTTAGGTGACTTGTGCTATAACAACACCAGACTCAGCTTCAACTACAGAAATTGATTTTCTCACAGTTCCAGAAGCTTCTGTCCAAGATCAAGGTGCTGTTAGGATTGCTGCCAAGGGCCACCCTTCATGGCTGCTAGATGGTCACCTTATTTTAAAAACAATTTTGAAGTAAACAATTCTTTGAGAATTTCATACAATGTATTTTGATCATATTTACCCTTACCCTAACTCCTCCAAGATCTGTCCCCCTATCCACCCATATTTATGCCTTTATTTAAAAAAACTTGTTGTGCCCGATTATATGTTTTTGGCAACTAGGACCATCCTTGGTCTATCTACCAGGGTCATACCCTTAGGGAGAACTGACTTTTCCTCTCTCAGAAGTTACCAATTGCCAATAGCTTTTCATCTAGGGAGGGACTTTATGCTCACCCCATCCACAACATGGTGGGATTTTGTCTTGAGTTTAAGCAGGCATTGTGTATGCTGTCATAAGCACTGTGAACTGTCCTGGAGAACCCGGCTTCTGGCAGTCACCATCTTCCCACACCTCTCTTCAGAGAAGATCACCGAGCTTTGAGCAGAGAAGTGTGACATAGGTGTCCCATTTAGGTCTGAGTTCTCCAGCATCTTTCATTCTCTGCACGTTGATCGGTTGTGAGTCTCAGTGTTAAAGGCCACCTATTGCAAGAAGAAGCTTCTCTGATGAGAGTTGAGAGATGCACCATCTATGGGTATAGCAACAAGTAATTAGAAATGGCTTTAATGCTATGCCCATTTAGCAGAACAATAACAATAGATCCTCCTCTAGAGTTGATGGCCTTTCTAGTCACAGGTTGTTGACCCTGATAATGGTGCAAGGTATGGGTTTCATTTTTTGTGGAATGGGTCTTAAATTCAACAGAAAGTTGTTGGTTACTTCCATGACATTAGTGTTGCTGTTGCACCCCAGTAGGCATATATTGCAGGACTGATCATTACTGCAGCTTGTAGGGTTCACAGGTGGCTAAGATTGATGACTACTTTTTTTCTGGTATTGCACATAGCACCTTATATCTTAGTGAAAGCTAGCCAGTAGGGATAGCAGCATTTCCAGAAGAGTATCAGCTTGATTTCCCCACACCCTATGACTCAAGCAATAGGGTTTTACCATCAAGTTCTGGTGGGTAACCAGGATAAATGCCAGTAGCCTGTGATGTTTGAGGTCTACGGTATGTCATTGGAGATGGCTACCCTCATGGCTTTTCTCCATGCATGCATATTCCCGGTGTCTCTTCTACTTCGTGGAAGGACAATGATTCTATTAGAGGTTAAATTACTTCATGGGGTTTTAGCAGCATCTGTAAAGCATCTTTCTCCAAATACAGTCCCATTGGATTTTATGTATGAACCTTGGTGGACATTATTAATCCTATAACAAGCTTCTTGCTGGGGCCAACATACAGGATGTGTTGTGGACAAGAGACTATGTGTCCTGCAGAACTAGAAAGGGTGCAGGGAGGAGAGTGACGATGAGAGCAGATAGAGACTAGGGTAGTCAGTGTTGAGGTGCAGAGGGCTTCAGTGCCCTGGGGAGGAAGTAAGGAGGACAGAGTATCTGTGAACCATGGGAAGTGAGCTAAGTGTGAATATTCTGGGTGGGTCAGCTAAGGGTGGGGAGGGAGTGGAGTGGTGAATTCAGACTATCTTGCTGGTGGAGACACAGAGCCTATGTCTTCATGTTTACAGGTGAGACTAGAAACCTTTACTGTGAGCTCAGCCCCTCTCTGTAGTCCCCACGTCTTCGATGTAGGGTGTCAGAACTCAGCTGTTGCCAATCTCTATGCCAGGGCCGTTCTCTCTCCTTAGGATCAAGCCTGGGGAAAGAAAAGTGAAGTGCCTGGCATGTGTGTAGGGTCCTTCTTCAACTCTGTGCTCTTGGCACTTTTCTTATCTCATCCTAATTGAGACCCAGCCTTGTCAATGCCACTCTCTTTCTTCTCTCTAACCCTCCTGTGTGCAGCAGAGGCAGCAGTCTGCAAGAAGCTGCAGCCAGGCTTGGCTTGCCTGCTAACCAAGTGGGAGGCATTAAGTTAATGGCCCTACAGGTGAAAGCAATCCAGTTAAAGTTATTGCTCCGTCCTTCCTGTGCCCATTCCAGGAGCCCACTTTCAGAGCCTGTCACGCAGCATGATCTGTTCTTACCCATCTCCTTGGCTGGTGTGTTCCCTGGGTCTACTTTCAGACACTAGGGTGCCTGGCATAGGTCTAAGATGGGGCATGGACAAGAAGGTGGGGGCCCTATCTCCTCACTCTGCCTGTGGCTGTGGAAAACTGTTGTTAGAAGCCAGGTAGATATCACCCAGGACTTGGAGCTAGAACCCTGAGCTCAAGTCTTAGCTCTGTCTCTTCCTCCTTTGTGCTCCAGGCATGTGTCTGTGTCTCTTTCTGTGTCCTCACCTCTTTTGTGAAAGGGGTAAGGTGTTCAGTACCCATCCTACTTCCAGGCCACAAGGGGAGGCTTATGGGGAAGCTGAACAGGAGTGAGGCCAAATAAGAAATATTAACATCTAGCATTTTTATATTATTTGCTATGTGTTCCTATTGTCACATAACTCTATGACATGCGTATTTATCACCACCACCTCCATCACCTCCACCATGATCAATGTCTAGGAGTTGAAGAAACCAAAGCTCCAGGAGATTATACATTTCAGTATACATGGCCCAAGGCTATATATATCTACTGAAATGTAGCGTGCAAGCAAACCCTGACAGCCCAGTTCTAGAGCTCTGCTTAGAACTTCATGTTATCCCTTCCCATGGGTCACTTTCTGTTTATGTGTTTATTATGCACTATATATTGTGCATTTATTTGGTTGACTGAGTCATTTGTTTAGAGACAGAGGCTTGCTCTGTTGCCCAGGTTTGCCTCAACTTTGAGATACTCTTGCCCATACCTCCCCAGTCTTGGGATTCCAGGTGTGCCCCACCATACCCAGCCTCTTGCTAAGAAGAGAATCAAAGACACCACACCTGATAGCCAAGAAACCACCATTGTACAGCTATACTCCCAGTTCTTTAAAAACTTATTTGTGTGTGTGTGTGTGTGTGTGTGTGTGTGTGTGTGTGTGTGTGCACATGCCACACATGGAGGTTAGAGGACAGTTTGTAGGAGTCAGACTCTCCTACCATGTGGATCCAGGCTTGCGGCAAGTGCCTTCACTCACTAAGCCATCTCACCGCCCACCTCAAGCTTACCTGAAAATGTTAATTAAGAACAATCAGTTGCTAGCTTTACTAAGGACGCTTTAGTAGTCTTTCCATTTGATCATCCTGAGATGACGCAAGTTATTTATTCACTTTGTGGATGGGAAAAGTTTGAGGCTTAAGAGAAGGGCCCAGAATCTGGGTGTGGTGATGCCCAGAATCTGGGTGTGGTGGTGCCCTGTCTTAGCAATAAGAAGGCTGAGGCAGGAGGACTGTGAGAGTTTGACAATAACTTGGGCTGCATAGCAAAAGCCTGTCTCAAAAACGAAAGAAAAAAAAAAGAACGAGGGGAGAACGAACTAGTAAACAGAGAGTCATGATTCAAGTCTGGTTCTAAAATAATAACTGTAGTGTTAATAGTGACATGATTCACACGGCTGACAGTTACCAGCCTGACTGTGCTCAGGCTGAGGTAGCCTGCACCCTCGCACACCCTGATTTGTGCATCCTTTGGGAGCCCACATTTTCATTCCTGGTTCTCAGGCCCCTGCATCCCTGGCAGTGGTGATTCACTGGGGTTGGTAATTTGAGGGCAGCTGATTACCTCAGACAGAGACATTTGTTATCTGTACATTGAAAATATTTATGTGTCTCAACCTAATTAGTGGAAAGGCATAATGGGGAAAAAAGCCATCCAGGAAAGGGAATTGCTATTGGAAACAATTGTTTAAACAAAACACCATTTGTTCCCAGCTCCTGCTCCCTGCTGGAATGGCAGGCCACTTGTTTTGGTGACAGATGCCTTTTGACTGGGGTTTGGAGCATGAGGCACTGTGTGGGTTTTGTGGGATGTTGCTGGCCCACTCCCAGCTGCCTGTTGGTTTGGGGGAATCCTGAAGTGCCCTAGAAGTAGGGTGATCTCCACATACTCTGTAGCCATGAGGGCTCCAGTCCTCTGGGGGAAAGGCTAACCTTTGATCCTGATGCTGCTCTGTGGATTTTTACTCATAACTAAGGTCCAGAGAGGCATAGTGATTTTCCCAACACCACACAGTAAGATGGTGACAAAAAGAATCAGAATCTATGCTTACCCATTCTTTCTTGGTGGCCAGTGGGCTTCTAAATCAGCAATGGCAACATCTCATTGGACCTACCTGACCTTTGTAAGCCTTGTCAGGAACGACTAACTCCTTGAGATTCTTCCAGTGACCTTAGCAAATCCCAGTGTCCCAACCTGGACAGGTATTATTTTGTTCTCAATCAGAACAAGTGGTTGGGTTCTGGCAGGGGAGAATGGGCTCAAGTCAGGTAGACTGCCTTCAGTCTTCGTTGTATGAATCCCTGTTAGAGTTAAGATGGTAGTTTGCTACATTCACCAGCCTATTTTAATCTCAGGTATTTCATTCACAGAATGAAGGGTAACCTTTGTTTTCCACACTCCATTCAAGAGGACACTGTGAGAATCAATTACATGGAAAAATAAAAAGCCCATACAAGCTAGTGTGTGATATGAGATACGGCTAGTAATATGGCAGCCCACATTCACCAAGCACATTCTATGCAGCTGTTAGCTGAGGGATTAATGTTTGCTATTGGAGCACATGGCCTCCAGAGCCCAGCGACTGAAGGTTGTTCATCACCTTCTGGCCAGGTGGCTCTTCAGAGAAACCCTTTTCTTTACTTTGCTTGAGTCTTTCATTTTCAGCCTCACTGGCAGGGATGAAGGAAGGCTTGCACAGTGGCAGGAGCGATTTGGGTACATGCGGCATGCCTCATTTCTGCCTGTTCTCCGTTGGTGAGAACTCAGAGTCACGGTGCTTAGTGGCAACTGGGAAATGGAGTCCAGCAGGGAAATAGTTCTCTCTGGTAGGTCCCTGATGTTATCAGCCTTGATGGGCCAAGCATACTATAAGCCTCTCTAGCAATCCACTGAATCATCTTATTATCCAATTTATTTTTTCAGATGAGGAAATAAAGCCCAAAAGATGTCAAGTGGGTTCAGAAGATGCAGAAGTAACAGGGGGAAGGTGAATATCTGAACACACACACACACACACACACACACATACACACACACACACACACATATACACACCCCTGCAAAGAGAACGTACAGCTGCAGGTGGATCTGTTTAATTCATCTTATTTACTGAGTGGCCACTGTGTGCTGAGTGTTGTGATGTCTGTTTCCCAATGTCATAACATCCTTTTTCTTCTCCTGGTGCCAAGACTATTTTTCAGAAAATCTTCATAAATTCTAATTATGTCTGGTCTCCTGTGTTCATCTTCAGTCTGTTTCCTGAAAAAAAGCTACTTCCATTTACTCCTTTCTGAGGCATTCTAACACTGGCCCCAATTGTAAGACCTAGTGAGAAGTACAGAATAAGTGTGAGAGAATTCTCTCTTCTTAATAAAAAGCTATGTTCATTTATTTATTCTCCCCCCTTGCCTGTGTGTGTGTGCACTCAAGTGTGCCATAGTGCATATGTGGAGGTCAGAGGACTGGAGCTAACTGTGTATCTCTTTCCACCATGTGGGTCCTGGAGATTGAACTCAGGTCACTGGACTTGGCCACAATCACCTTTGCCTGCTGAGCCATCTCTGATGCCTCTTTTCTTCCTTTTAACTTTCTAGGGTTACAGCTGAGGGAAAGGTAGACACAATGTCTACATTTCAAATAAGATGACCAGGACTCAGGGTGGCCACCTTCCTAAAGAGTGACCGAGGGACTCATGGTTTTAAGGACCTATTCCACTCTGACCTCTTCCTCTTAGAACAAGAGGATGGAGGGGAAAAGCTGTTTCCTCACATCTGCTCTCTTGGAAGATGGGGATCTCCAAGGTCAGGAAGACAGGTAGTTTTTCTTCATTTGCTGCTTGACTTGGTTCTGGTGTGTCAGGGGATGAGCATGGGGGAGAGATGGGGCATCTTTACTGACCTCTCATGGGGTCCTGATAGGATACACCCTCAGCTGCTGCCACTAAGAGCACCACCTGTGCCTATTCACTATGTTCCCTTTTAAAAGGGCCCTGCCCACCTTCCTCCTCCTGTCTCTGACTCTCCCTCTGTCTGTCTCTCTGTCTGTCTCTCTGTCTGTCTCTCTGTCTGTCTCTCTCTCTGTCTCTCTCTCTGTCTCTCTCTCTCTGTCTCTCTCTCCTGCTGCTCCTGTCTCTGGAGGCTGGTCTCACTCCTCCCCTTTCCCCATTTTATGGTCCCCTTCCCTAAAAAATAAAGCCCATCTGCTTGAATCCTGTTACATGGTGTCTTTCTCTCTTGCACTGTTTTTCTTAAATTACAACAGCAGGGACATCACTCTAAACCCTAGTCAGACTGGAATGTGATGTGATGGGAATCAGGAGGTCAGGTTTATGAGACTGTGTAAGGCATGCTGTCTGGGGATAGTTGCTGGGGAGAGACCTTATTGGCAGAACTCTGCACCTGTGAGAAGGGCATAGGCAACAGACCATGTCATCAGCTAGGGCACAGTTATGAGGGGATTATCTGGCAGTAGAGGCTGTCACTTTAGGCATCTTCCAATATCTCACTATGCCAATTCCAGAGCAGCAAAGGAAAAAGAGGAGGGGAGGGGAGGCAACTCTGCTTCCTTGAACTAGATTGAGAATGGTAGGGGCAGGGATCAGGGAATAACAGGTGGCATAGAAATAGCTTTGAATAAGAATAAAAAGTGCAAGTAAATCACATTGAATCCCAAAGACCCCAGATGAGGGTTTTCTAATAACTGACAGTGACTGGGAAGTTGTGGTCTCAGACTGAGTTTGTCTAGGCAGCCTGGTACCCAGCAGGAAAAGGCGGGTTCAACAGAGCACAGTTGGTAGCAGTTATTGGAAAAATAAAACTATTCCAGGTTTATAACCCAGTGAGCTGAAACTCCGTATTAAATCAGCTTTACACTCATCCATTTAGCTACTGTTTGCTGAGCTTCTAGTCTTTGCCAGACAATGCTCTTGGCACAGGCAATTCCAAGGAGTTTACCCTGGTGGGAGACAGACAAGTTAAAAAAAGTAACTACTGAGTGTGACAACTGCTATGAGCTAGGATGCCCAATGGGGCATAGAGGCAAGAGGGACCTAGTTATGTTGTGCCTGCCAGGGGAAAGCTTCTAAAGACTTCTGGGTCTTGAAGGAGTAGGGGTTGCTAGGCAGCTGCATTAGGGAGAGCTGTCCATGTATAAAGGCGCTAAGCATGAGAGATGGAGTGCACTAGAGAAGTGAGCAGTTTCAGCAGTGAATAAGGAGTTCTTATTTTCACATTGCCACCTTTGCCCAGATGGACTGTAAATTCCTCCAAAGAAAGGCAACGTGCTTTGCAGCATCTCAGTATGGCTAGTGTTAGGTGTGCAAATGGTTTTCACAGATGCTTATCTGGCTGAAGTAGCATGATTCTTGGTGCTTGGAAAATCCTGCAGAGGGTGTTAGGTAGATGGGTCTGTAAGGGGCTTGGTCAAATCAGTCTTTGGCCTTCAACTTTAGCTTCCTCCACATATGTAAGAAAGGTGACCAGATGACCTGTAGAATTACCCTGAAAACAATTTGAATTTACAGTTTGTGAAGCAAAAGCAATAGCTTCAGATTCGGGAGACTGGGTCCCTGGTATTAGCTCTGCCATCTATTAAGTATGTGACACACCCTCTCACTCCAGGCCTCAGTTTCCCTATCTGTAACATGCAGGAGCAACACACTTATCTCCAGTGTCTTGTGGCTCCAGCCGCCTAGCTCTCCACAGTGAGTTCATGACACTAGGCCTTGTCACAGCCGAGTCTCTTTGCGTGGTGAAGCTTTACCTTCCTCAATACTCTTCAGACACATTTCTCAACTCTATGGGGTGGGGGAGGGAGATTAGGGCCAAGAGAGGGCTTTTGAGAGAGGCCATGAATATTTATAACAGACGCTCCCACCAGAGGACACATTAAGTCTTGCAGCATAACAAAACTGAATTACCATGAAATAAACTTTCTTAATTAAACCAATTAAATTTCTTCCCAGTATGTAATTTAGAAACTCTGATAAACCCTGGTTGAAAAGGTTTGTTTTAGCCTTAAGCTGGCTGAGAAAGCAAGAACATCTGGTTGTTGGAGGAAAGGCCTGTTCAGGCTCCAGGCCAGGGGGGAACCTTACTATGGAGCTATCCATGGTCCTGAAATCGCCTTTGCCTTCCGGCCTCAATAAAGGCCTGCCACCATGCTTAGAAGATGTGCTATTTGAGGACAGAGTATTTGACTCTAGGCACTGCGCACTTTTCTACTTCCTCCAGCTAACTTCAGCCACTCAGAAATTAACACTATATTTTCCCCACCCTCAAAAATTCGCTTGTTCAATTCTATTAACCTATGATTGTCAGGATTTTGTATGTAGACACTGGGGTCACAGGGCAAGCAAGGCAGTTTCTTTCCTCAAAGGGTTTCTGAACTTCTGGAAGATGAGACATGGAAGTGAATGGGTACACTGAAGTGTCATGGTGATACTGATGGAGCCTATGCAGGGCCCAGAGCACTTGACAAGGAGAAGGTGTCATCTACAGAGCAGAGTGTCTTAAATTCAAAAGAGTTCCTTGACTGACTGTTGCAGGGCATTCCCTTTAATTCCAGCACCCAGAAGTCAGAGGCAGGTAAATCTCTTTAAGACTGAGGCCAGCCTGGTCTACAGTGCAAGTTCCAGGCCACCCAGGGCTACACAATGAGAACCTGTCTGAAAAAAATTCTTTTACATTAATTTACATTAATCTGTATATGGATGGACAACTTCAAGAGTATACTTGCTCCTTATACTCTGTGGGTCCTGGGGGTCAACCTTAGGTCATCAGGCTTAGTGCAAAGTGACTTTACCCACTGAGCCATTTCACCCACTTGGAATTTTTTTACCCAGGGTGTTTAATCTGGAACACTGGAAAAAAGCAGAAACAAAATCTGGATCTTGGGTTGAGTTCTGTCCTAGTTTTCTTTGTTTTCCTTTGATAAAACACCTTGACCAAAAACAGCTAGGGAAGGAAAGGATTTATTTGTCTGGCTCTTCTCAATTGTAGTCCAACACTGAGGGAAGGCAGGGCAGGAATTTAGGCAGGAGCAGAGGCAGGAGCCATGAGGGAGTGCTGCTTGATGGCTTGCTCCCCATGATTTGCATGATTTGCTTTCTTATACACACCAGAACCTCTTGCCCAGAAGTGGAACCACTCACAGTGGGCCGGGTACTCCAGTATCAATTATTAATCAAGAAAATGCCTTTGTAAGCTTGTCCACAGGATGAGTTGATGGAGCCAATTTCTCAATTCATGTTCTCCCTTCTCAGGTCTCTAGTTTTGTGTTTGTTGACAAACTTAGCAAAATATAGCCATTACAGGTTCTACTTCCATTTTGCCTTCTGTGGCTGGGTGGCATTGGGCTTGTTGTTCCCACTTCTAGCATTGCCAGTTACCTTCTTTAAAATGGAGAAGTATTTTGGAGATGATCAGAGAAAACATTGATGAGAAAATGTCTTGTAAGCTAAAATGAGGCTGTGTATATTAAGTGTCATTATTCCTTCTATGTAGAGTTACTTTCCTGAGACAGTCTCTCTCTCTCTCTCTCTCTCTCTCTCTCTCTCTCTCTCTCTCTCTCTCTGATACTAAGGTTGAATTTAGAGGTCTTGCATGTTAGACAAGTGTTCTACCACTGAGCTATACCCAACTGTCCTTTTACTTTCAGCTTTGGGACAGGATCTAGTTAAATTTCCCAGGCTGCCCTTGAACTCATTATCTATCCCAGGCAGGTCTTAGACTTACCATCATGTCTCAGCTTCCTGAGCAACTGGAATTACTGGCCTATGTATCCAACCCTGGCTCCTTGCTATCTTTTCTTGGAATTGAGCAATACTTTTATACATCATACAGAAACTGTATGAAATAAAGGAATAACTATACTAGTAACATGGTAGATAGAAACAAAAACTGCAGTTGTATTCTTGGATAGGGATCAGTGAGTGGAAGTCAAGATTGGCATTATTATCATAAACTTAAGTTTGTATCTTGAATCAATTTGCAAAGTGTAGTCTCAACAGCTATCCCATACAAGTCTCTCAATATCTCTGTAAGATGGTGCTGTGTCTATCCATAGATGGCTAACCTCATATCAACGTTGAAGAAACAGACCCAAAGGAAGGCTTATTTCAGAAACTGAATCTCAACCACTGGGTTTCCCCTCTTTCCAGATAACCCTCAGTTGCCTAGTGTAGGGAACTCTGGCTTCCTGAAGGCTGGTTTAGAAGACTGACTGAAGTCAGATCCTCTTGGTCTTTGCCCTTGATTGAGGGGTATTTCTGGCCTTCTACCCCACTCAGTATTTATCCCTGGTAGCACTTGATAAAGTCTCTCCTGGAGATGGTGTGCTGATCTCCTTGCCTGGGATGCCCCTAAACATCCACAGCTAATCTACATGCACCATTTTCTTTGCTCAAAGGGTTTTAGACAGGCAGCTGGCAGTTTTCATGCTCCATCTATTCAGTTTGTCTCAGCCCAGCCATGATTTCACCTGAGGAGCATCAACCCCATAAATCCAGGAATAGACTGGCCATTATTGTCCTCTTCTCTGCTGATGTCCCTCCTTTGCCAAAATCTTCTTGGAGTTGGGAGCCAGTCCTCCCTGTGTTCCCCACAAAGACTCCAAAGAAGAGAGGGAAGGGTTTGGGACATGATTATATTGTCTTTTTAAATTTATTTGACTTTATTTGTGTGTTGGTGTATCAGATCCCCTGGAACTGGAGTTACGGACAGTTATGAGCTGCCATGTGGGTGCTGGGAATTGAACTCAGGTCCTCTAGAAGAACAGCCAGTTCTCTTAACTGCTGAGCCATCGCTCCAGCTCCTAGATTGTCTTTTTAAGAATGTTTAGTACACAGAACTTTCTCCATGTGGCAGGTGTAGAAGTTTGGAGAGTGACAACATGGGGCTTATAGAAAGCACAGAATCTAAATACAATGAGTCCAGGAAGTGAGTCTTCCTTCAATGAGGGTCAGAGTGTGATGTACACAGGTCAAATTAAGAGAGGGAAGGCATCTTCAGGATTAGAGTTGTCCAGGCACAGTAAATGTGCATGGCTTCTTTGCCTGGAGCAGTCACTGGCAGATGGCTTTCCTTCAAGAGAAGTGCAAGCCACCCTTTTAAAGGATGTTCCCTGATCCCTGTGCTAGGCTGTGCATAATCTTCTCTGTCCCACCTGTGATCACACTGTGTGGTTATTGTCTGTGTAAGTGACTATATTCTCTGTTAGATGTGAGATTCCCAAATGCCGGCTCTGGTTCATCTTTTTATCTAGCTCTCAGCACTGACCTTGGCATACAGAACGTTTAGCATTGTGGTTAGAGGTATGGGTTCTGGAGCCAGACTGCCTGTGCTTGAATCTCAACCCTACCACCCACTAGTCTGAAGACAAGCTAGCCACTTAACCTCTCTGGGCTTTAATTTCTTCATTTATAAAGCAATAATAGTAAATATCTCAAAGATTTGTTACATGGGTTAAATGTAAGGTGTTTTGAGCAGGGCTTGGTACAGAGTATGTGTCATGTAAAGGTTTTATGTTTTTTTGTCTTCCTTTAAATTGACACATAGTAATTATACTGGATATATGGATATAACATGGGATGATCAAATTAGGTTAATTAGCATATCCTCACACCAAACATTCATTATTTCTTTGTGGTGGAAACATTAAAAATTCTCTCTTCTAGTTATTTCAAAACATGGTAAATTATTGTTAACTATAGTCACCCTACTGTGCTCAGGGGTGCATGTTATTATTAGAGTCATAATTCAATATATGGGTCTTCGTTTTATTTAAAGCAGGTCCACCTGCACATGAAGCAATGATTCCATACCCCATTACCCATAGCCTAGCAAAGGGAATGAGTTACAAGGGGCTGGAGGAGGGCAGCACAGACTAAGGAAGACTGCATAAGGGCAGTAGCTGTTCTGTGAAATTGGTCCCTTAGTGACATCTCTGAGTTCTGTAACATGAGATGGCATTAAGATGACTCCTTTTTCTCTAGTCTTCATCTGCTCTTTTGACACCCATCACCCGGACTTAGTACATGCCAGGAGACACTGCTGTTCTATGTATGGCAGCAGAAGAACCTGTAGAAGCCTGATTACAACTGGCCTTGGCTAGTGTGTGCTGATGCTTGTATGAGGAGGGAGGTTGCAGGGCATCTAGTTGAGAAGGGTGAGCGGAAAGTTCCAGAATGTTTTCTATAGGGAAGGGTATGGGTAGGATTATACTAGTACATCTGTCTATGGAGCACATGTTGGTGATTGGAGGTGCTTTAGAATAAAATTCACTCTCCATCAGGTGAAGGAGTGAAGGGTCTTTGAGTAGGGCAGTTTGGACTCTGCCACTTATGGGATGTGTGACCTTTTAGAAACCCATTCATCATTTTAAGCCTCAATTTTCCCTTGTGGAAAATGAAGAGGTTAAAATCAATATTCTTAAATAACAGCAAAAAAACCAAAACCAAAACCAAAACCAAAACACAGGAAACCTGAACTGACCCAACTGTAACCATAAAAACCAACACTCTAAGACTAAAGCAGATTGTTATGCTGTACTGCAGAGATTTTCATTAATTGTTCCCCCAAAAGGGGCCCAGAAACCTATGCTTTTAACACATGGGAAGGCAACTAGGCTGCGTGTTCTGTATTCACATGAAGACCACTTCTTCCCATCTATAATGTATTGTGAGCCTATCATTTTCTAAAGGTTAAGATACAAGTCTGACCAAATTGTGTCCCACTGAAACGCTTCAAGTGACCTCCTAGTTGTGAAGGAAATTTCCTGCTTTGTTAGCTTAGCTTTGACGCTGGCTCCCAGTTCTGTCTTTGGGCTCATTTCTTGTGTCTGTGTCCTCTCCCACTCCAACCACATAGGAACCCTTTGTAGCATGCACCTGTCCCTCCTCCACACTTCTGCTCAAGCTGTTCTCCATTTCTGTGCTCTCCCCCACTCTTTTTTTAAAGGCCTTGCTCAGCTCAGCTGCAAGAATTCTGTTCCCCGAGCTGCAGAAGCACTGATGCCCTGGTCACTCCATGATCAACAACAGACCTCCTTGAGTGGTTTTGTTTCTTAGCTTTATTCTGTTCTCTCACTAGACTTAAAGACTTCCATGCTCTCAGTCAGTAGGACATCATGGGATTCAATAAGTACCTGAAGATAACTCTATCTCAATGGTACTGTTTCTGTTAGGTGATGAGTTGGGTAGTCCATCTGGGAGTGAATCTGTTTATTATGTGTTTTCTAGCTGGAATAGCCAATCACAGAATAAAAGAATGTCATGGACAAGCAACATTATTTTCACCTATAAACTCATCTTCTGATATTATTATCTATTATGAGAGAAAGAATACAATATTTTTCACTTTTTAAGATGGAAACGATTCATAACAATTATTTCACTTTAGGGAAAGCATATTTGTGTTTAGTAGACAGCACAGTAGAGAGCTATCTATGGGAGATGAGTCTGTTAAGTGCTTCTGGGCTCTGAAAGCCCCATTGAGAAATCTTTACCCCTCCTCTTCTGCCTCTCTCAACCTAGACCACATGGCTGTCATTAATTCTGCATGCTAACAGCATTGTCATCTAAATAAATAATTATGATTTTCAATTAAGGAACCTAGGGCCTCTGGGACCCAAGCTGACCCAGACACTTAGAGGTTCTATGCTTCCAAGAGGACACAGAGGCAGCTGCAACTTTGCCTATAGCTAAGCCAGCCAGACTCCTTACAGATTAGAGATTTTCCTGAACCTAAAGTTGTGAGTCCTAATTGCCCACAAGCCTCACTGGCAATCACTGGAAGAACAGCTCTGGCCTGGGGGACATGGTCAGGTGGCTTAGTCTGTGATTCACCCATTGATTGCTAAATCAGGGATTCTCAAACTTGAATGTGACTAGAAAGTGCCCAGAGATCTTGCCAAGTGCAGATCTGGTCCCCTAACTGTGGGGGCTAGATTCTGTATGCTAGTGACAATACTCTAAGGATCAAAGAATGACCATAAACTTTCTCCTCTGAGCTCAGCTCTATAATCTTCAAGATGAAGATGCTAGACCTTGTTAGTGATCATTGCAGACCTGCTCAGTTCTGATTTTCTGTGAGTCCATAAGAAGTGACAAACATAGAACCTGTATCAATTTGTTTTACAGCAGTATGGGTCATAAACAGTAAAAATATAGAAACAGCCTGAATGCTCAATGAAATTATGAAAAGATACACACTGAGGAAGTCTTCTACAGTGGAAAAATACTCCTCAGTGAAAAGGAGTGAGACACTCATAGATTCGACAGCATGGCTAAGTGTCAAATGTGGCTTGCCAAGGGAAGAAGATTCAGAGGACTCCAGAATGTGTCAGCCTATGTATATGAAATTCCAGAAGGGGGAAGACATGAGGACAGATAGCAGGACAGTGATCCCTAGGTGTGGAGTTCCTTGAAAGTGATGAGAAGAAAGCTTTTAGAGCAATGGAAATGTTCTTTCTCACTGTTGTAGTGGTTGTTATGTGAATATATTCACTTGTAAAACTCACTGAGTTACACAGTTAGAATATGTGAATTTTATGGCATTCACATTGTCTTAACCAACATGAAGATGTAGCTGCTGCTTGTTGACAGCCAGCCATTTTATAGAGGTTACTAAAGTTCTTTGTCTAGCCCTGTGAAGGAGGACCATGAAGACTAGAGGACAACTGATAACTTTTAAAGAAGACTTGGGATACAAGAGAATGTCTGATGGGTACAAGATCTGGGCCACCTCAGGATGGCCACACTGGCTTCATTTCCTTAACTCTTGCAGACTAGTGACCTCTAGAAGGTGTCTCAGAGTCACACATGTCTCTTGGCTTCTTTGCTGGGGAACTTTTGTCTTAAGAGGTGCTGTCATTTCTCTGTGGAGCATGGAATCTACCATGGTTAGAAGCATTAGACTGTCCCTAATGCCAGCCTGGTATCCCCTTCAGTAGGCTGGGGCAGCGAGACAGTAAATTATTCATTTGCTCATTTTTCCATAGCATTTTTAGTGTAAAAAGATGAGTTTTTTTTCTGTGAGCACACAGATTGGTGGGGAGTAGTGGTCCCCATGGGGCAAGTGGACTTCATATTGGGAAATTAAGGCACCAGAGCTTGCTGGTCCTCTACAATGTTCCCAGGGAGACCAGGGTTAACATCTCCTCCAGTTTGCAGGTGGAGGACCTGAGGTTCGTAGGGTTAAGGCAACTTCTCTGAGGTCACATGCTTATGAGTGTTGAAGGCCAGGCTTGAGGTTCACAGACCCATCTCCCTTTTCCCATAAGCCAAGAGCCTTGCCCTTGAACAGTTTATGAGGACATGCCAGCTGCTCACAGGCACAAACAAACACCTAAACTCACATTTGTGTGCTGTCCATGGGGTAGCCCAGAGAACAGAGGCAGGGGCAGAAGCAGTCACAGACATCTTCCTGGGCAAGACACATGTGTATTGTTAGTCATAGTGGTTGGGTACTGCTGAGGTAGACAGAGGTTGGGTAATTATTTTCATTTCTTCACCTGTCTTTTACCCTGACTCCTTAGTGAGAGTGAAGAGTTGGGAGGGGCCAGGCTGGGATGTGGCTAGGATGGCCAGGAAAACCCTCTTTCCTACTGGTTGTGTCCTGTTTGAGCAAGAGCCTTAGAAGTAAGTCTGTAGGACAGGCGTCCCTGGGGCCTTTGAAATGACTTGTTCCTCATCATAGCCAAGAGTGGCATGTCTCCCTCCACAGCCATGGCAGGTATATTTTTGCTGTCCTCTGGTTCCAGATGTAGTCTTAGAGCTGCTCGGTCTCACTTAGTGGCCCTTTCAACCCTGACATCATTCTCAACCTGAACCGACTGCCCCTCTGGGCACCCAGGAGGCTCGCTGGCTCTGGCATCTGGTGCAGGATTAATAATTGAGGCATTCTCCTGAGCCTTGGACCCACTGGGGGACCAGTGCTCCTGAAGCCTACTATTATTACTGCACTCTGATCAATTAGTGGGGAGAGAAATGAGGTCAGAGAGAGCAGGCGTGGGCTTGGCTTTGTTTCCTGGAAATGGCTGCACTGGGTTGGGGTTGGGCTGGGGGGTGGGTGAAGAGGAGGAAGAGTCATTCTCAGGGCTTCTGGCCATGGGCAGCAGACAGGAGAGTGGCACACCGTGTCTCAGGGCTTGCCACTGGGAGGGCTTGGCCTCACAGTTGCCAAGAGATAAAAACAGCATTTGGAAAACGTTTGTGCTCCAGGCTGCAAAGGGCACTGAGATAGGACCATTAGCCACTTAATGTCCTGGATAATGACCCTCGGCTTCCTAGAATGTCAGCTGGAAACTCAGACTCTACCAATGGTGTGGAAACAGGCCAGCATCCTTGGCCGCACGCTCAAAGCCCTCCCCATCTAGCCAGCCGACCTTGCCCGCTTCATCTCTGGCCTTCATTGCACGTTGCTCCATGCTTCAGCTTCCTGAATGCATCCAGAACTCTCTTGTTTTTCTTCCTCTGCTCAAGATGTTGCCCACACCTGTCTTGCTCTGCCCCATCTTTGCGGGAGCATGTGTACCACTCTTTGCGCACCATATCCTGTGTCAGCTTTCTTGTGACACTCTCTCTTACAGCCCTTGTCAGAAGTCATCTGTTGCCTCTGGGTCAGGGTGCCAATGACAGTGTGCCTTCTATGTTCCTTCCCTGACCAGGACTACCAGAATGACAGAACAGCTTGGTTTTCCCTCTGGATGCCTGGCCTTGAATAAACTTGGCTTGTTCAGCAGAGCACAGCTTGCTCTTAGGCGCTCAGAGGAGGGTCCAGGGGCTGTTTTTAAATCTAGTACCTGCCTGCATATGCTTGTGACTCTGTACACCTCTCAAGTATGCCAACCTCCATCTACACCTTTGCAGCTACTGTTCTCCCTTTGCCTAGATGCCCTTCTCTGATTTTGTTTGGCAAGATCTGGTTTCAAGACAGGCATGTATAGTCTTTCTATATTTTTTTCACATTTTTCTTTGGTGGCACAAGTCACACTGCTGTGAAGAAGGTAGTCTTTTTGCCTTCAAGGACTTACAACCTGGCAGGCAAATGGTTGAATCTCAGACTCTAGCATTAGAGATATTTAAATGGTAGGTAAAGTAAGCGAGCAATTAAAGGTTTGCTTTTTCCAAAACCTGGGCCGCTGCTGTGTGGTGCATCTACAGGGGACAGTGCCGCCGTTGTGCCCTTGGTGTGAGGCTCCGTGCAGGCTTGCATAGTGCACAAGCTTTGTAATCATGGGTGGCATCTTCGACCCTGTGATTCAATGGAAGTTCTGTTTATAAGAGGTGATTGTGCCACTTCAGATGTTCAGTCACATAAGGCATGCGTGCTCATGGAAGTATTTCATACAAATGACATTTTACCATGCACAAGTTCTTGCATCCTGTTTCTCCCTCCATCCCTTCTATCCTTCCTCCATTCTTCTTGCCTTCCTTCCTTCTTCCCTTTCTCCCTCTCTATTTGCCTTCTTTCTATGCTCTCCCTTTTTCTACTTCATTTCTTTCTATCCACGCCCTTCACATTTTGTCATGCTAGGAATCAGAGCCAGGCTTTTGTGAATATGTATGTTTTCTTAAACATCTTGGAAAACAGGGGTGTGAAGATGGTTCAGTTGCTAAAATTCCTGCCATGCACACATGATAACCTGAGTTAAGATTCTTAGTATACATGTAAGAAGTCATGTGTGATAGTGCATGTTTATAATCCCTGCATCAGGGGCAGTGGATGGTGACAGAGGAGGAGACAGGCAGATCCCAGAGCTTATTTGTTGGACAATTTATCTGGATAAAGAACTAGGAACAGTGGTTCCCTAGGACCTAATAGGGTGATGATGGTAGGAGCTGGTGGTGTAGTCTTGGAATCCTTGTGGTCTGAATCATAAGGTTTTTGTCCTGATGACAAGAAAGAATGCAATTGTTCAGAGAAAGGGTTGAAAATGCTCATTCAAGAGGCCAGAGGTAACAACTGACTTCTAGAACAGAACAGTCATCTAACAAGCCTTTTCCTGTCCCAAATAATGGCACGAAGTATTCTTATAATTATGAAAGTTGGGCCTATAGTTTAGGCTTGTTTCTAACAAGCTCTTACAGCTTAAATTAACCCATTTCTATTAATCTACATCCTGTCACATGTCTCATGGCTGTTACCTCTCCTCCTGCATATCCTGCTTACTCTGCATCTCCTGGCATGTCCTGTGCACCTACATTCTCTGCCTCTTCCTTTCTCTCCCAGGAAATCCCGCCTATAACTCCTGCCTGGCTATTGGCATTCAGCTTTTTATTACACCAAACACAGCAAATACATCTTCATATAGTGCACAGATATCCCACAACGGGACAGTCTGCATAATTTCTCAGAGTGACAAGACCTATGGGAAAGCAGGGAAGAGAGAAAAAAGGGGAAGGGAGGTGAGAAGGGAGAAAGAGAATGAGAAGAAACCGACCAGGAATGGAGGAGAAAGAGAGGATGTTCACAGAGTCCTGTGCCTGTGCCAGGAACACAGCTGCCACCCGTTTAAGACTGAGGAATCCAGGAGCGTGTGTAGTTCTGTCCTAACTTTACACAGGAAGAAACTGAGACTCAGGAAGGGGGGCAGTATGTGGGAGTAGGAGACTCCCATGATCGGGAGGAGAGGAGGGTGGGACAGCAGACTTCCACAGTTCTCCTCGAGGGTCTGCCTCCAGTGAGCTGAAATCCATCACTAGGCCCCACCTGTTAAAGTGCTCACTCTCTTCCCAGAGCAGAGACGGTGATGGAACTTCTAACACATGGCCTCTGGGTGACCTTCCACATCCAAACAGTAGAAGAGGCTAAATGAGGGCTAATTGACTCCCAAGCCTCGCTTTCTTCCACACTTACGGGACTGTGTGTAGGTAATGAGAGGGCTAAGTATAGGAAGAGGGCTTCAGAGAGGCATCAGGGCTGGAGCAGGCTCAGAAAATCCATAGTGCCTGCCAAGCTCAGCCACTCACGCCTGAGCAGCCGGCTGATTTTTCATAAAATAAAAGAAGTCCCTGAATTGAGAAATATGTGTGTCTCCTAGATTGGATTGTGCAGTGAACAGTAGCCAGAGCAAGCGGCAATCCATCACGGCCTGGGTTGGCGGGTGCTGCCAGCCAGAGCCCTGGTAGAATTGTCGTGAAGGTGACCTTGGAAGGGAAACTAGGGTCCAATCTCCAGTTGCCTCCTGGGAGTCCGTGAGGGGTGAGGGGTGAGGGGGGTACTCCCTTCTCCCATCTTGGGGATCCCCCTCCTCAGTGTTTTACATTCTGCAACACTATGGCAGCAGCTGGCCAAGTCTCAAGATTGGAGATGGAACTTGGCCTGGAAAGATGAGGTAGAACAGAGACTCCCCTAAATCTTCCAGTAAGGCTCAAAACACTACCCCTCCTGTGATCCCTGAGTCACCCATCATCTTTTGCTGCCTGAGGGTTCAGAGATGGCACAGATGGGAGGACATGGGTTTGGGGATGAGTCCCCTGCCCACAGAGCCATTGGCTTCAAGAGTTTGACTCTGTAGTTAAACTTGATTTCAGATCTCATTATATAAGCACACTATGAACCCCCATCTTACAGACAAAAATCTGTAAAAGGCAGAGTAAGTGAGGTCCACAGGTTAAGTAATGTGCAGCAGGTGGTGTGCTTATAAAGGGCTGTCGTGGGGGAGTCATCTGTGAGAGGCAGCAGCTAGTGAGTGTGGACGATAGGCCTGAACGTTTCCTAAAGTTTTAACTGATTAAATCTTCCCATAGATCCTAGAAGGATTTTATTCACAGATAACAAAACCTAGACAAAGAGAGGCTAACTAACTGGACAAGGTCACCCAGCTGTGGAGCTATCAGCGGAGTCCCTCAGCCTGGCTGTGGAGTCTGTGTTGACCAGCATGAGGGTCAGGCTCAGAGCCCAATACTCCACGAGGAAGAGCTGCATACATGGCTGCCACTGTCCTCAGGCCAAGGCCCAGGCAGCCAAAGCAGCCTATGCAAGGTCATCCCTCAGCGACTAGAGTGGCCATCTGAATAACATCCAACTGTCTGACTCCAAGGACAGTTAAGAGATGGGCTCGAACCATTCTTCCATTTTCCCCTGGGAAATAAAAAAGACATTTTTAAGGGATGAAAGGGCAGATGGTCAGCATGTCATTTTGGGGTGGTTTGTGTACATTCAGAGATGGCAAGCGCTGAGGTAGTGGCCAGGCCTTCTAGTTTGCTGAATGTGACAAGGAATCCTGGAGGCTCTGTGAGTCTCCTCCACATTTACAGACCCAGGAACCTACCTGGAAACTTGAGCTTGTGACCAAGTACACAACTAATACTTTACACTCAGAATGGTTTTTCAACAGGCCTGACCATCTTCAGGTCTCATTTTCTTAAAATGGTGACAGTTGCCTTCTGTCGTGTGTGTGTGTGTGTGTGTGTGTGTGTGTGTGTGTGTGTGTATGTGTGTGTGTGTACTTGAGCCTGGCACACACACTACACAATGCTCTTGTTACTGTGGCAGCTGAGGGCTCTATTAGCTGATTGGTTACCACAGAGCTGAAGACAGGCAGGGAGCAGAGGTGCCCCCTCAGATGGAGTACAGGATCTTCTTTCTCTGAAAGATGAGGAAACAGGCTCAAGGGCAGACCTTACCTTCCTAGGATCACACAGCCAACATGGTGACAGAACTCCGGGGCTTTGAGTCTTCCTGTTGGGCTTCTGACACCATGCTTTGCAACTCTCCTATGATGGGAAACAGTCTTCAACAGGCCTGATTTCTGAATGATGGTTCTGGGTCCTCCAGAGCCTCTTGAAAAATGGAAATGTAGTTGACCCTTTCTTAGGGAGCTGGAGTTGTTTTCCTGGCCTCATTCAAGGTCTGGGCTTACAATGGAGGAATCAGAGATAGGTCTGGGGTGAGGCTCTGTTGTGAGTGCCTGGTCAGCAGTCTTCCTCTGTTTGTAGCTCCCAGGCCTGGTTGAATGCATGAAGATCAAACTCCACATCTGTCAAGGTCTTCTTGGCTCTCGGGTGCCTCTGCAGCTCTCCCCATCTAGAAAGGAACTGTTCCTGTCAGCCAGACCTGGCCTAACATGCTTCTGTTCTTCCAGGAGACACTGGCCACTCACAAGCCCAGCTTTCCTAGTCTGTCTCACTCTCCATCCTGGCCATCCTTTTTCTCACTAACTGAGGCCATGCATCAGTCTTTGCTTCCCATCCCTGCCTCACATCTGGTCCTCACTAACCGTCTTTCCTGTGTTCTTGACAAATCCTACCACAGTGCTTGTTCACTGAAAAAACCCACCCCCCTCTGCTAATTGAATAAAACTGTAGTCTCCTTGGCTGGGCATGCGATTCTCAGCCTTCCTGGCCCAAGACCTGCCTGCCCTTTCTCTATCAATCATGTCTCAGGTTCCTGTACCATTCTGATGTACCAGGCTTTTGCTCTTGAAACTCCAAGCCCTAAGCAAAGTACCTTCGTGGTCCCAGACCCACCCATGCTGATCCTTCTTTACTGGACTTCGGAATACTCTACATGGAGCTATTTTATAGAACTTGCCTCATTGGATGACCACTGCCCCCTCTCCTCTCTGCTTTGACCCTCAGCTCCTCACTGAGCAGTGGAACCCTGGAGGAGAAGGACTTGGCCTTCCTGCACTCACATTTCCCGGTCTAACAACTGAACTCTGTTGGTTTTCAAAATCTTGAAACGTTTTTACACCATTTGGCAAACAACTGTCTTCTTCTCTCCCCTAGATCAGCATCTTCCTGTGGGCCAACTGAGGTGGCACTAACGGTGAGAACACTGGGGCCACCTCAGGGTTAGTGGTTTGGTCAAGGTAATCTTCTAAGTTTTTTCCCCCACAGGAAGTGGTTTCTGCTTCTCTCATATACCTGATAAATGCCTCAGGTCCCTCCCCGGTCTTTACACCAAGCTCACGAACTGTCTCAATGGCTTTAGAGGCCTGAGCAGAAACCGAAACCTTCCCCAAACATTCCCAAATCTGAGAGTGAGCTAAGTGGCAATCTGTGCCAAGGGTCTCACTCAGGAACAGGTACCAAGGCTTTATATTTCATGCCATAGATGGGGAAGGCTCTGCCTAGATGGAGAAACAAACATGTGACAGCTCAAGGTGATAGAGATGGGCATTTTGGTACAACTAAAGAGGCCCAGAGCAAGGCTCCACTTTGGATAGTGGGACTGAATCCTGAAATGCTGTACAGATGAGGTCCACCTGGTCCCAGGGTCACCCTCGCAGACCACTCCATCCTGGAAGGTGATGTGGAGTTATTGCTGTGTCTCATGGCTTGTCCTTTTAAACTGCAGTGTGAGTAACAACACTAATAATAAAAACTCTGACCATATTTAACATGCTAAAGCATGCTACATACATACAGGTGACACCATCAGGCCTAATGATGATCCTATGAGGTAGACACAGTCAACATACCTATTTTATAGAGGGAAAAATAGTTTGGGTTATTTCTATAACTTGCTCAAAGTCAGAGATAGTTGGTAAAAATATAAGGTCACCATGAGTGTAACTACATTAATACAACGCCTCATACTGGCTCCAAATATTACAGTTGGAGTATTGACTTCTAGGATTAGTAGAGGCAGTGGGGCCTCTGAAGTCCAGAGCATGTGGGCACCAGAGCATGTGTACCATGTCGTTGGTTGTTCCACAGTTTCAGGGATAACACACCTCCTGACAAGCTCTTGAGGGCCCAGGCATTACATAAATCTGTTAGGTCCACAGCAAACATTGCAGACATGAGAAACTTTATGCTATGTCCTCAAACACTGGTAAGGTCCCTCCTACAGTGGCTCCTAGGAGCTTAGCTCTGACCAAGTGTCCCTGAGGCCGCAAGGTCCATTGTTCCCTAAGCCCTCATTGTCTTTTCCTGTGTCTATGTCCTCATAGTACCTTCCTCTTCTCTCTGAGGAGGCTGCATGGAGGGGTTCATGCTTATGTTGGATTGTCAGGGAGTGTAGAGAAGCCTTCCGTGTAGAGACACTCATTTTATATAGAGGGCATGGCCAGCACAGGCAGACAGGTGTGGAGCAGCACTGTGCATCTGAGTATATGAAGTGCTAAGTGCAGTGATGAGGTTGGGAAGGTAGGTTAGGGTCTGTGCCCATAGCCCTTAATCATCAACAAAGAGGAAATACACACACACACACTACCACCACCACCACCACCACCACCACCACCACCACCACCACCACCACCACCACCACCACCACCATCACCACCAGCAGAGGCAACAACACACAGGCATCGCACAGACATTTCACTGGTATTCTAGAGATACAAAGGAGGACAGAGGGAAGCTGTAATCACCTTCCTATGATAATGACCTCAGCTAAGGTGGTAACAGAATAAGACAGGCAAGACAGTTTTTATAGCATGGTTCTCAACCTTCCTAATGCTGTTCTGGTGACCCCCCAACCATAATTTTTTTTGCTATTTCATAACTATAATTTTGCTACTATTATGAATCATAATGTGAATATCTGATATGCAGGATATCTGATATGTAAGCACTATGAAAGGGTTGTTTGACTCTCAATGGGGTTGAGACCCACAGGTTGAGAGCTGCTGCTTTAGAAGACTTGGGCCTATTGATTTTGGAGTGAGAAAAAGGTGTAGCACAAATTATAAAAACCAGACACAGATATTGGGGTTCAAGCTGAATATCAGGGAAGCAAAGCAGTCAACCACTAGAGAGAGAGAGATCTTACCTCTACCGAGGCAGGGAGCCAAAAGGGGGATCTTGTCCTTGGCATCACTGTGGAATGAACACATTGCACTCCTGTCTCTACCCGTCTTATATTCCTCTCTAGCACTGGGATTAAAAGTGTGCACCATCACCGCCAGCTTCTGTGGCTAAGTAGTGTGGCTGCTGGCATGAAAGGTGTGTGCCACCGCTGCCTGGCCTCTATGATTGACAGGTATTGCACTCTGATCTTCAGGAAAAGTTTGTTAAATCATAAACAAACTATCACCACAGAAAGGAGTAGTTGAGGCTAACCCCCTCAGGTTCCTGGATTGGATGACTAGTAAATGAGACCTCAAGAGAAGGGATACATTTGAATTCGGACTCAGGTGGAACCTGGATGAAAATATTCTCTTTTTGTGTCCTATACAAATGAACTGAGAGTGGGCTCAGTTCTAGAGATAAAGATCTCAGCATCTTCGGAAGAAGAAAAACACCTGAAGCCAGGCAGAGGATGAAATCCTCCAGGGAGATTGTCTTAGTGATACGGGGAAGACCAGTGGCAGGACTCAGTGGTTTGGAATAGTGCTGCAGAGATGGTATTAAATCGTGGTGCGTAATTCACTCATTCAACAAGCTGAGTCCTTTCTGTGTGTCACGCACTGCTCTGAATGCTGGGAATGGAGCAGAGAATGAGGCAGAAAGAGCCTTGGTCCATGGAGGTGCGGTGAGAGTGGAGGGCCCAGTAAGAAACATCCCACATGTAGTGTGGGAGATGGTGATGGGGTGTAGGGAGGCTGGCTCATCGAGCAAAGTGGGAGGGAGCGCCAGGTGGAGTTGTGGCACGAATGATAGCGGTCTTATTGGAAAGATGATACCTGGGCAAAGATTTGAAGGAGGCCAGTGAGGTGGGTGTCTGGGGGAGAATTTCTAGGAATGTGACGTGGAGCACAAAGGTCCTGAACGGGAGTGCCTGGCATTTGGGAGGAGTTTCTAGGAAGCCATGTAGCAATTATAAAAACACATGTATTGAAGTGACAGGACGGTTACATAGTATTTAGTATCTATCCTGTGCTGTACTGCAATGAGTTTTATAGGGTGACTTTCGTAAGCCCCTTACATTCTAACGCCTCAGTGTCTTTCTCAATAAAGTGGCAACAGAGGAAGACTTTACTTTGGCTCACAGCTTGAGGGTGCAATCCACCATGGCAGGAAGACACAGTGATGGAAATGTCAGGCAGCTGGGAGCAGAGAGGCGAGTGGTACCATTCATGTGTTCATGTGTTCATGTGTTCATGTGTTCCCCGCTTGCCCTTTGCATTCCGTCAGAGCCCATCCCCTACGGTGGTGGCACTGCCTGCCTCCCAGACCGGTCTTCCATCCTCAGGTAAAATCTCTCTGGAAATGTCCTCACAGACATAACCACGGGTGTGTCTTACTCCTTGATTTTCTAAATCCCATCAAGCTGGCAATGAAGACTGACCATAGAACCGTCATCATCGCCATTATTCTTATCCCTGTTATTTTATCACCATCATCTCAAGGCTGCATGGCCATCCTGGGAGTTCTGAGGACAATCACTGTGCGGGGTTCTTCCCTGCAGCTTGGGGATAGCCCAAGGCAAGAGTGTGGGCTCAATAATGGGAGGATTTGCAGAGAGGAAATGTAAAACTACACGCAGCATGCAGAGAGCACCAGGCCTTCACTTGCCAACCTTCCCCCAGACCCCCAGAGCCGGCCCCAGCTGTGAGCACGCATGGAGCCTCTGGGCCTGACAATCTATTAGTTATTAGGGTAATAAATAAACAAGTTGCTTGTCAGCACAGGGACTGGCATGAATGCCGTGGAAGATAAATGCTGCCTCTGAAATAGACAAATATTTACCATCCTCCAGACGAAGTTGTCAGCCCTGCTAAAGGCCTCCAGGGCTTAGAATTAAAGTGAACGTTAAGATAAAAACTAAAAAAAAATTCCAACACAACTTTAATGGAAATACATCAGTGTTATTCTTCATAACAAAGAATGCGAAGTTCCCTGCCCTTGAGCACCCACTGTGGGCTAAGACTTTCCTGAAACTTTATTACAGCCCTTTGGGATAGGGGTTATGAATGCCAGTCTGCATATCAGGAGACTAAGACCTGAAGAAGGTCACTTGTAGATATGGGGTTTGACTGAATTCCTTGCCTAGGCTGTCCTGGCTTGGAGCTTCCTGTAGCTAGGATGTCTGGAACTTCAGCTTAGTGGTAGAAACAGAAGGAAGAAAGACGGCCTTTCTTCTTGGCAGGACCCTGAAGACATGTTTGTTTTGGGGAATAAACAAATGGGGGCACTGGTGTGGCACTGAGTGAGGTGCCTCTAGGAGACTGAAATGTCAGTAGCTTAGGCAAGGTCAGAGAGTATCTTTTTTTGTTTGTTTGTTTTTGAGACACGGTTTCTCTGTATTGTTTTGGAGGCTGTCCTGGAACTCGCTTTGTAGACCAGGCTGGCCTCAAACTCACAGAGATCCACCTGCCTCTGCCTCCCGAGTGCTGGGATTAAAGGCATGCGCCACCAATGCACTTCAGAGAGTATCTTGTCTAGATGGAGACCAAGGTCTGACCAGACTCTGATAGTTCAGCTTGCTCTTTGTATGTGTGAGTTAGGAAGTTAAGCCTCAGAAGAAAGGTAGAATACTTCCATGTTGTTCAGGTGAAGTGCATGATATACCTCCAAGGCAGATGGTTCTATCTTGGTGCTGTCAGTGGTTGCTTACGTGACCATGGGCAAGCCACTTAGTTCTTTGTGCTTCTGTCTATGAAAACTGAGTATCAAGGAAACAAAATACAGTAATTATTATTGTCACTATTCAGTTATTTGTGTATCTGTCATTCATTCATTCAGCAAAGGGTCCAAGTGTCTAAAGTGGACACTTTCAGGGCCCATTTACATTCATCTGCCTTTACCACACCATAGCTCAAGAAGTAGACCAGAAGGACCAGAGTGTTAACACTACTCCATCCTGCCCACCCCTTCCCAGACTGACTCTCAGTGTGGCCCTAGGCCCTAGTGGAGAGAAGTCCCAGGTTCTTCTTCTATTAAGTGGGATACCTGCAGTAGGAGTTCCATACTGACCTTCAACATTAGGTTTTAGTTACTGATGGTGGCAACTTGATCTAAAATGCTAGTTTATTGGTGCCTTCCTCTCCCCATGTCTTCCTTGTCTTCTAGTATTAACTAGGTTCATTTTTCATATTGTTACCCATACTTGAAGCTTTGTTTTGGAATCTGATTCTGGAGAAGACAAAATTCCACTCATGTGATCAGTTCCTATGTGTATCAGATCCCACGTGTGGACTGACTGGTCAGATGAGCTGGGAATGAGGAGCTGAGAGAGGATTTCTGGCCAGGGAAACAGTATCTGTCAATCACAAAGATGTGAACAAACTGTGTATGGCCAAGAGTAGGAGATCAAGAAGGGTAGGGCTGGGGTCTACTGCCCCTTAATTCAGATCTAAGCTTGGCTACAATGGACAGGCTTAGGAAATCTTCCTCTGGTAACCATGAGGAAGGCTCTACCTTGAGAACTACCCAAACTTAAATCTCAAAAAAAGCTGAGATGTCTATCTGAATATTTTCACCCCCCCAATATTTACCAACTGGAGGATGTTTTAATTGAACTTAATCAGAAAATACTAGTTGTTGCTGATGAGTCCCTATGTAGTTCCTGAGATTGGAAAAGTTCCTGAACATTCTTTGGAACCAGTACAGGTAAGAGGCTCAGCTCTGAGCAAGAAATGACCTCTGCTTCCTGCCAAGGACCAGAGGGGGCCAATCTGACCATTTCCTTTCCTAATCAAAACTTTCTTACGTGTCATCTTCTTTCTGTGAAGTGTCCCTTATATACCCACACCACACATATCACATATACATATACACATGAATACATGCATGCACATGTGGTCACAGCATAGACATGCCATATATTCATGCACACACAAATGCATGCATACATACATGTTTACACAACACACTGCATTTACATGCACACATGAATGCATGTACACATATGTTTTCTGTTTACACACACAGAGACACCTTTATTTTGTTGTGGTTCTACAGCTCTTTTGGATACTCAGACTCTTTAATTAATTAGTTCAGCAGATGAACATTTACCACCACATCCCCTTGTACTAAACAGGATTCTATGAAAGACTCTGAGGATTCAAAACTGCTTCAACCATATAGGCTGGTGCCCTGGAGAATCTCTCATTCTGGACAAGGAGGAAAAGCAACCACAGTTATGAGGTAGGGAAGATGTTACAACAGAGTCTTCAGGAGAAATCAACTGAATCTAGGGGTTAGGCTCTGGAAGGCATCTCAGAGGCAGTGACTCTAGATAGGGTTGTGAAGGAAGCAGAAGTGTTAGATACTGTTCTTCCTTGAGTAGGTGTGTGCCTTCTTAAGAGTTTCTGCCCAACTTGTAGCTGTACTCCCTAGCCCAGACCCCTCCACAGTTAGAGTCAGACTTCATTCCCTCCCTCAATCACAATTTGATCTTCATCACATGCAAGGGAGAAACAGGAGCTGAGAGGGAGAAGCTGAGAGTGTTGGTTTGGGATCCACACCACCAATTCCCCCTTGTGCTTTTGAATTCCCATGTTGGACTTCTCCCAGACTTGAGAACCCTGGGCTTCTTTAGTTTCTCCAACACGATCTTTGTATTTTGACTCTACCTTAGATTGAGCTCCTGTCTCAGGCCACTATCCTGGGTGGAAACAGGCTTAACTCTTTCTAGCTTGAAACTTTTGTAGAAGCCTTGGTCTCAGGTTCCCTTTACTATTTCTCCAAAGATTCTTTGAATACCACTGTAGAAAGCCCCACTATAGGAAGAGTCTTGCTACTCCAGATTGCCAAGATAGACATATATGTTTGACACCCAACAGGCTTTAAGACTAGAACTGGAATGTATAGAGTTTCTATCAGTGAGGTGGTGCTTAGAATCTGCACCTACTATTCTGCCCTCTGCCCTCAGGTAAGCCACTAATCTCCCTGAGATTCAGTCTACTTTTGTGTAAGAAGGAGACAAATAACCCATCTCACAACCATGTAAACAACCACATAGAAGTCTAAGCTTGGTGCTTCTCAGTAAGACAGGAGAAGAAGGCTTCACTCAAATAGCTCTCTACTTCTGGCCTGGGACCCTTCATACAGCTATAGAATGTTGCCTTGTTCTGTTTTGTTACCTTTTCCCTATATAGCAGTAGGTTGATAAACCCCAAAGTCATTAACTGATTTATTTTATACTCAGAATGTGAGTTGTCTCAGAGAGGTGGAGAGCTGGTGTCATACAGGCAGGCATATTTGGAAGTGGGTCCTTGGACCCAGATTAAGCTGGAGTTCTAGGCTTGGATTGCTGGAGTCTTGAGGATGCTGGGACATCCTGATGGAATGTTGGAAAGCTGCTGAATATCTCAATTAACCAGCCTGGCTCCTGTCTCAGCTTCTCTACATTAGCATTCACAATTAGCCGTAATTTATGAACTAGATTTTACTTACTTTTGCATTTTCCATGTAAAGTCTTAGTAAGGGTAATTACTTATGAAGGGAAAATATTTCCATGGGGAAATGTTTAATTGATATTGAAAGTATTAACATGATATGCCCATGGCATAGGTTAGAATCAGTTCCCAGAAGTGAGTTATTTTAATGCTAACTTTGATGGGTTACATGTATAGAGGTGGGACAAAACTATTACCTAGCTGTTACCCTACAACTCAGTATTTATTTATCATCTAAAGTGTTTGGTCCCTCCTCCATAGCCACACTAGTTCTAGTCCTCCTTCTCACATGCTTTCATAGTGAGGCAGATTCTTGTCCCTACCCTTGCTGTGCCATTATTTATGTTGAAGATGAGGGCAAAGAAGTAAGGAGAAAGCATCTGAGAGTTCCTTTGTAGATCCTCCACCAAGTCTCTGGATTCTTGGACAAGTGACTGAACAGTGGCATTCAAATCTATCTTTCCTTTAGCCCCACTCACAGAGCCTCATATCTCATTTATCGCATACATTGCCTAGGGTTCTGTCAAATGAGGTTGCTTCCCATACCAGCAACGGGCTCCACACCCTCCTCTTCCTTCCATCAGGAATGTTCTGCCTTTCATCACCATGAAAATCATGTGCAGGCTTGTGAGATCGCTCAGCAGGTAAGGGTTCTTGTCACCAAGTCTGATGGCCTGAGCCTAATCTCTGGGACCCACATGGTAGAAGAAAAGATCCAATTCCCATAAATTGTCTTTTGACCTTCATGTGAAGACTATGGCATGTGCATGTATACACATACACACGTAAATAAATAAATGTAATTAAAAATTTAAAAAGTGATGATGATGTGATTAGAGAAATGGCTCAGCAATTAGGAACACTTGCTGCTCTGACAGAGAATTGGAGTTTGGTGCCAAGCATCCACATTGAGTGGTTCATGGATGCCTATCTCACAGTTGCAGGGGATATGACACCCTTTTCTGGCCTCTGTCAGCACCTGAACTTATGTGCACGTACCCACACATACACATAGACACATACTGATGTAATTAAAAATTCATCATTCAAGACCTGGATGACAAAACTTTTCTCTATAAAGCTTTCTTCCTAGTTGTCAGGGAACCTCCTAGTGTCTTTTTTATGGAGTGGGGTGGCTTTTAACCACATGCTGCTTGGCATTGGAATTCTATCAGATGTGCCTTGTTTTTATTGCTAGATTATATGAAATTTGGTGGCAGAGCCTTTATAACCACACAAACCCACACTCTAGAAGCAGACCTGGTATTCTTACTTGGAAGTCCTAAGTGCAATGGCTGTGTGCAAACCTGGATGGATTCTGGACACTCATATAGCTGGTAAAATAGTACTTCTGAATGTATATGTGAGGTTATTTAGCATTTGGATGGACAGACTGAATAAAGAAGACATTCCCTCAATGATGTGGGTGAGCATCATGGCGTCTATTAAAGTCACAGGAAAACAAAAATGGAGAGCAAGGGAAAACCTTTGAGTAGGAAATTCCTCTCTGGCCCAATGACACCAGACCTCCATCCAGAGACATTCAGGCTCTGAATTACAATCATCGACTTTCCTGGATCTCATTTCCAGACTGCATACCACGGGACTTCTTGGTTTCCATAAGCACATGAGCTTGTGAGGAGGGGAGCCTTCCACTACAGTAGTGCATGGCCTGCATCCTCCACACCTTTCTCCTTCTCTCTCTGTATCCTTCTGATTCAGCTTTGAAGAGTCCCAACTATTATGTCCCTTTGGATGAAAGAACTTCTGCTACTCTGGATTTCAAGTGCAGATAATGCCCCACACTTTGTGTCATGCAGGAAGCTGAATAAATTATGAAGATCTCTCATTTTGGAAGTAGATTTGGTCTTCTTGGTGAACAATCTGGGGATTTAATGGAATTCAGCAGCAGATCTTCCTTAAGGGTTTAGCCATGGAGTCCAACGATGAATCAAGGCATGAAACTGACTTCTCATTCCTGGGATTTGGAGCTAGGTGGGGCTCTGAGATAATTCCCAGTTAGCCTTGTCATCCTTTGACACCGATTCTCCCAATCTTTTTTCATTATCCTGAATCTAGTCATTTTAGTCAGTATCTAGGTATCAGATATTAGCCCTGTCTTCCAGGGAAAGACAGGCATGGAGACAAGCAGTGACAAATGATGGCAATCTGTGGTAGAGGGTAATTCAGGGGTTCTGAGCACTCATTTCCTGATTCTTGCTCTCTCTAGACCAGTGGTTCTCATCCTCTGGGTCATGACCCCTTTGGTAGTTGAAAAATCCTTTCACAGGGTCACAGATCAGATATTCTGCATATCTGATATTTACATTACGATTTATAACAGTAGCAAAATTACAGTTATGAAGTAGCAATGAAAATAATTTTATGGTTGGGGACTCACCACAACATGAAGAGCTGTATTAAAGGGTCATAGCATTAGAAAGGTTGAGAATTGCTGCTCTAGACCATGCCTAACATTAACTTGCTGCAACATCTTAGGTTACATTTCTTCTCTGGCTTTAGATTTTTCTCTTTAACAAGATAGCTGGGATCAATGGTCCCCTAGGTCTCATCCCATAATACTTAATTTTGATAATTCTGTGCTCATGCTGCTGGGCATGGTACTATACCATACCAAACATCATATTCTCCATGTTTCCCAAGAGGGTGGAGACTTTCACCACAGGACACAATACCTGATTCTGAGATGCCCATTAGGCCTTCTCTTAGTGATTCAGAAAGTGTTGGATATGGCCAGACTTGCTATGGGCACAACACCTGCCTTCCTTCCTAATGACAGTGGAGGCTGCTTCCTGTGGGCACTGTGCTGGGACATGGAATTGCAATGATAAGCAAGACCAGACACAGTTCCTAGCCTCATGGATTTGGATGGCAGGTATTAATAAAACAGTCACATAAAGAAGCATGTAATTACATCCTGAGATAAGTGTTTGAGAGTAAGAAACATGGTCCTGGGAGAGTAGGTATAATGAGGGTTGAAAAATGGGTTAAGCTGCATGAGATCATCACAGAGAGTTATTGTATCAGATTGAGGAGTACAGAAGCTATTTGGGAGTGGGCTGAGGAGCAAGGTGGAAGTAAAGATGTAGAGGTGGTGCTAAAAAGACTGGGAGGAACCTCTAAGGCCTTTTATAATAGGTACTTTGAGAAAGGTTACAAATGGCTCCATGGACATTTGTAATCCTCAGAACAATTTGTGTCATAGGACAGTCAGGAGACAAATGGCGAGCCAGAGAGATGCTGTGTCTTGAATTAGCAGAACCAGAATGGACACTGAAGCTTCCAGATTCCCCGCCACACTCCAGCCCTCAAAGGCTAACTTTTTACGATGAGAAGGCCTGTGTGAGAGAGGATTGCTTTTAGCATGTTCAAGATCTCCTTAGCCATTCTTTCTGCGTTTTAAGATTCAGGACCATGGTCAGCACCCACACAGCCTTCCCTGAATGCTTATGGAAACCAGAGCCTTGGGTGATGACATCAGCAAGGCTCTTACAAGTTAGTTTTTATAAATATCAAACAACAGAACATCTACTACGGAATATCAAAGGCCCGGGGAAAAAGAACTGGAAGCTGTCACTCAGGACCCTACCCCCCCACAGTCTTGGAAAAGACATGGGTACAGAATATGAGATGTGGGCATAGGGGCATAGGGGTAGAATGAGGCTGAGCAATGTTTTCTGAGACCAAACCTGGGATGAATTTGGGAAGAGCATATGGTAGCGAGGAACCACTGAAAGTTTTAAGCAGGGATGTGTCAAGGTCATGTGAGCATGTTAGAAGGAGTCCCCATGTGAGAATGGGGAGAGGGTGTGAAAGAGGAGACAGGGAGTGACTCAGGAGATGGAGTAAAGCAGCGTCCCTCCCGAGCACATCTGAAATAAGAGCCTGGCTTTCATCTTGTTTGCAGGAGTAGATGGACGTATTCTGGGTTTATGTTTCCTTTCTATACAGGCACCATTCATATGCTGTCCAGCTGAAGAAGGCATCATGAGGGAATGACACTGCTGGAGAATGGGAGGGAAAGGAAATGCAGAAAGGAAGGAGGAGGAGAATTTGATTTGTTGACAGTCACTAGGCATCGCACCACTCTAAGTGCTTTCCATGGTGTCTCATTTAATTCTCCCAGCAACATGGGAAGTGATCACGTCTCTAGCTTTCATAAAGAAACGGAGAATCAGAGAGGCTAATTAAGCCTAGTCTGCTGAGATGTAAATGCTCTCTCCCCATTTTTCTATCCTGTGTGTGTTGTTCTTGTGGAGAACACAATTTTGAGACCCCGCAGGTGGATGGGCTGAACGATGGTTTCAGGGTACCTATCTCTTTAGCCTCTTGTTCACATAGGAGGGGATAATTACATAAGCATTATTTTCTTAGCTGACATGGAATCTATTAGTGGCTGGTCCCTGTTGGCATGGGTGGGTTTTACTTATTCCTTACTTACTACTTCCTGGTTTCCCTGCCTGCATTCCTGTGTTTGAGGATAAGAAGATAATCGATTTCATAATGGTGCCAGTCACCTGCTTGACATCCCAAGGTGTCCCTTGGCCTCCAACTTTTGGAGACTGTACCATTCTTTCTTGACCCCCCCCTTGGTGGCGGCTGTGGCAGTGTCTGCCGCAGAGCCTGAGGAAGCTTTATGGAGATGGTCACACTCCAGTACCCAGCCTACTTGTTGGAACTTTCCAGAAATATTGCACTGCAGACATTTTCCACGCCGTTATGCTAATGGAATCAGGAAAAATCAATTGTCCTTAAGGAACAGGGGAATGAGACGTGCTGTAAATGCCACGGGATGAGTGATTGGTTGATTGCTTGCCAGCGATCGGAGCGCGCTTCATCCCTACATTATACTGATGAATTTTTATGGCATGTCTCCTTTCTTGCTGGCTCCCTCCCCCCACAGCCACCCCCCTAAGCTGGGGGAGAAGGTTTATGGCTTGCAGCTTCTCAGTTGATTGAATGCAGCTGGCATTGTTGCAGCAGAGGACAAATAGGTACATTTGCTTCACAGGCTGAGAAAAGTGGGCTTGGAGAAATTGCACCACCATGTCCCTCTGCAACAAAGGCGCCCTTAAAAATGCAGATTTTTATTTATTTTTGTGAAACGACTTTACTCTCCTGCTTGGCTATCTCTAATCTTCCTCTCAGAGGAAAGGGCAAAGGATAAAAAAGGTTGAGAGAAAGAAATGTATGACTTGCGATTCTGTGGAGATCTGATTTTTCATTCTTACCACAAAGGAAGCTAACGAAGACATTTCATTAGTATTCATCTTAGGCCGGTGCGATTTTCTTCTCTTTGCTAACACAAAACAAATAAACAGTCAAGCTATGTCTGGGAAACTGCCGACAAGACGGCTTGGAGCAGAGGTCAACTCTGCTTTGGAAATGGCGGTATACTGTATTCAGTAAGGCATCTAGAAAATGAATCCAGTACAAATCAGGGCCGTGTGGGGCAAGGAGGAGGTTAGGCTTGGGTGGAGACGGGTCCCTCCAGTTGGTGTCCATCTTGGTCGTGAAAGTTTATCGACTGGAGAAGACTGCCAGGCTGTGACTGATGTCTCAGAGGGGATGATATTGGTGTCCCATTGCTCGTGCAGCGTTGGAAACATTTCAGGGCATCAGGGAGTTCCTTCTATTGTTTGTTGTTTCATGTTTCTTCTTCAAGGGCAGCTAAACCTTTCTGAAGGTTGGGAAATCCTATTGGCTGAACACATGGTAGTGGGGCTGAAGAGAGATTTGGGGACATAGATGTTATCTCCATTCATTAAAGGAACACTTTGAACAGAGGAGCAGGCTTAGTGTATTGGGTTCTAGAGAGCTAATGCAGGATTGGTGGGTGAAAGTGAGAATGAGGCAGAAAATCCCCCAGATTTGAGATAAAATTTCAGGGTAAGCATGTGCTTAACATGTTGTCAATAGATGTCTGAGCCTTGGCATCTGTGTAGAAAGGGAAGTGCATTAAAATAAAATGCAACCCAGTATTCCCCTAATGCAGTAATGTAACACAGCTTGCAGTTCTGCGGGTGGATATCAGCTTGCCCTTTGCAGACAAGGAGGGTCAGAGAGGTAATAACTCACAGAACTCTGAGAAACTGGACTCTGATCTCTTCCTCCCCCGCTCCCCTCTCCTTTGCTTTCCCCTCTACCCCCTCCTCTGCCTCCTCCTCTTCTCCTCTCCTCTGCTTCCACCTCCCCTCTCCTCTGCCTCCACCTCCCCTGCCTCCACCTCTCCCCCTCTCCTCCTTTGTGTAGGGCCTCCTTTTTTGGTGACTTTTCAGGACTTCAGAAAGAAGATGTCAGATAAATGAAGAGAAAATTCTTCATTACAGGATAAATTTATCTAGCTCTCCTCAAACACTAAGTTATTTGATATGGTTTCAGATTTCTTCCAGTCGCACACTCCTGGAGTACAGTGTCCCCTCTATGCTCCACGTGCTTCATTCTCAAGTATCAGCAATTCCCGACCTGGGTATCTATGTGTCCTTCGATGCTTCCCCATCCTGTCAGGTGTTATTGTTCTTGCAAGGAACATTGCCTACCTTTTTTTATTCAGCAAACTTTCTCCAGGATGCTACTATCTCTAGGAGAACTCCAGAGACCACACACAGATTCTGTATTCTTTCTGCCTTCATCTTACGTCACTATGCATTTATTTCTAGGTACAATTAATACAAAGAGCAGTGGGTATCACAGCATCAGGCTGACCTGAGTTCAAATCTTGGCACTGGTGTAAACTACCTAAACTCTCTGATCCTCACTTTCTTCTTTGATCAGTAGTGATAGTAACAACACCAAGTCAAGTAGTATGGTTGTAGAGGGAGGAGGATCAGGAGTTCAAGGTCAGTTTAACTATACAGTGAGTTCAAACTACACAGTGAGTTCAAGGCCAACTGGAGCCTGTGCCAGGAAACAAGCCAAACCATGGCAGCCCCCACTCCTGTCACTCATAAAACAAATAGCACCACAAAAGGCTGTTTGGAGGATTCAGTGAGACATGTTTGCCAAGTGCTTCACTTATACCAGGTATTTGGGTGACCTTAAGTAACTAAAATGAATGAACAAGGCCACTTTTTGGTTGCTTAGAGGTCTCAAGGATGACTGAGGATGTCTATTTCACAGTTCTCTGGCTCCTCACTAGGTCTCCCTTTCATGCCCCAAGTATGATAATTAATACCCAACTATGTCTGGTAGAGGCAGACCTAGGATAGAACCAAGGTGGCTGAGGCCTTAGTCCAGGGATTTTTTTTGTCACTGTCCTCCCAGTCATGACTGAGAGTCTTCTCTAGGAGAATGTTCCCTGTGTACCCACATGGGTCAGGGTCTTCTGAGGAGGGGTCTGTGAAGTGCTACAACTGCTACAACTAGAGGGTTGTAGGCTCACTGGCTGGAGATCTGTTGACCATTTCCACCCTCATCTGCTTGTGTGACCTCAAGATATCTCATCCATCAAGCGGTGCTAATGCCTGATGTATTTCTGTATTGGGCTTTGGTCAGGGAGAGAGGAAAAGGGGGTTGCTTTGTCAACTTCCTGCATGGAAGGAACTGAAGAGATTGCCACCCATTAATAATAATGGTGTTATTGCCTCTCACAACGAAGAGTCTCCACGGCAGGGTCCTGGGACCAGGCTGCTAAAGGACATGGCTCTGCCCTTGAAAGCCACTCTCCGGGTCTGGCATTTCCTGTGGGTAATTTGAAACTAGGGCTCAGAGAACTGAACTCCAGTTAATGGTTTTCAATAAAGAATTAAGTGCTGCTCATCAGGCTGGCGCTGGGACAGGCTTCCGGGAAGGGAAGAGAGTTCTGGGGGTGGGGGAAGTGGCATGCATTTAGGGATATGCTTGCATTTTCCAGTCAGTTAGACAGCCTGATGGAAGAGGAATAAGATCAGGGCGCATCAGCCAGAGGGCGGAGGGTGGGGTACAAGAGAGATCGGGCCCCTTCTCTCTGCAAAGGTTGCTGGGAGGGACTAATGGCCATTAGAGCTACATCAGCTCTTTCTCCAAAACCCGTGGGGTATCTGGCTAGCACCCTTCACACTACAGCAGCCCCGGGAAGGAGTGAGGAGCCTGCTTCTGATAGTGTTGTCTCCTGCATCAGACATCACATCAGAACAATACAGCTCATGTTGCCAGATTCTGCAGAAAGTAACTGCTCAGTGTTTTATCCACAAATCCAAAGGGTTCTAATTGCTTTTGTCACCTGTTTTTCATAAGAGGAAATGGGGGAACAGTGAAGTTTAGAAACTTTCCCAAGGGCACACAGCAGATCTGGGTTTGAAATCCAGGCAGTGTGACATCAAGGGTGTGCTGAAAAAGCTCCTCGAGTTGCCTCCTGTCGGATGTCTCCTGAAATCAGCTGTGTAGCGTCCTACTCCCTCCACCTCACAAGAGAGCGGGAGTCTGGGGCACAGGTGGAAGAGGGGCCTTACACTGAGGTCAAGGGGATGGTGAGAGGGGAGAGAGAGAGGAGAGGGAGAGAGAGCAAGAGGAGAGAGAAGAGAGGAGAGAGAACAAGAGGAGAGAGGATATATATATACATATACATATACATATACATATACGTACATACACACACACATATATGGAGAGAGAGAGAGAAAGAAAGAGAGGGAGGGAGGGATGAGGGATGGAGAGAGAAGCAGCCTTGGGGAGTGAAGGAGAAAGAAGGAGAAAGTTTGAATGTTTCTTGGCAGTAGGTTAAAAGATTTGGAAATATCTATGCTGTGTGCCCTCATCGCTCCATATCTGGAGGGTTAGAGACGTCTATACCATGTGATCTCATGGATCCATACCTGGAGGTTTAGAGATGTCTATATCATGTGCCCTCATGGTTCCATATCTGGGATCCTTCTCTGTGTCTGCAAAAGAACACAATTCTAAGTAAAAGACCAGCTATCCTCTCAAATGATCAGAAGCAATTTAAACACCTAACCATAGGTAAAGGTAAGTCCAGTGGTGACGCTTGACAGCATGCAACCATGAAAAATGTCCCCACAGGTGACACAGTAGCCTGGAAAATCAAATTGTGTGAGTAATACAGTCTCAAAGAACTCTAAACTTTAGGAAATGCACAAAAATCACAGTTGCTGTGTTAGGATGATGAAGTTGTAGATATTTTTCCTTTACTTTTCTAATAGGCAGCAATGTATTGTTTCAATTATAAATGGATGAACTTGATCCTGGATATTATGGGATGGCCTAAGGGAGTTCCACTATCTCCATGAGGCTTGGTTTCCTGATCACAACATACAGATGAGCCTCCTTTATCAGGGCGGCAATGTTGATGGATACTACATATAAAGAACTTAGCACGAGGCCTGTGCATAGAAGGTGACTGAGTGATGGCCGTGACTCCCTTCGTGTTTATTCCACTTGAATTTTGACCTACTGGGTTTTTGCAGTAAGAGTGAGGTAGCTGGGTGCAAATCTGTAATATTGAGTTCAGGGATTTCAGAGTCAAGGGTAGACATTGCCTTTCCATCATGACACCATCTGAAAGAATGAAGGCCAGACCCTCCAGTGAGTATCAACTAGCTGTCTAGCCTCAAGACAAGCCCTGAGATATGCTTCCCCCACTTGGTGTCTTTAGGAAACACCCCACCAAGCTGACTTACTGGACATTTTCTTCCCAGAACTTTGGTGGGACGTTGATGCCACCAGGGGGGTCCACAGATCATCCATTCCCTCATCTGTTTATTCTTTTGCTTGCTCACTGAGCCCTAATGACAGGTGCCTGCAGTAGATTCTTACTGGTGTTGACTGCTTACTAGGTGTGGTGAGGTCTGTATAATGGGCTCTCTTGTCCCTGGTTCTCTTCAAATCTGCTCTGAAGATGGTGCTCGTTGAAGAGAATACAGTCACTGTCAAAAAGCAAAACGCAGACAAGTGACCCCTCCAATATCCAGTTGTTCCCCTGGCCCTGACAGCCCTGTGTCTTTGGCCTCTCTGTGCAACCTTCTGCTTCAGTGCCACTTTCTTGGCCAGAGCTGTCTCTGTAAGACAGAGCTAACCTCAAGACAGCCTCCCTGACTCCTAGCCCAGCAATGCCCATCTCTTGTGGTGGGATTGCCCACTGTGCACCCAAGCACACATTTGGTTCTTGCTCCTCTGGTTGTGTGCTCCTCCTGCATCCTAGGATGCTCTCTTTACCCAGCCAACTCTGACCTCTCTTCCAAAACCTATCTCACATTTCTGCTCATTTTCAGCTTCCTGGCCTCTGCTTTCATCTGCTACAGACCTGCAGTATTTCCCCAGTCTGTTTGACTCCCTCTGAGGTCCAAGCGTCCCTCAAGGGCACAGACAGCTTCCTTCCGTTTTTGTTGCTTGGCTCAGGCAGTTCAGTGACTGTTTGTTGAATGAATTATGTATGACAGTGTGATCTCACGGCCTCCATCAGGAAGGGACAACAGGGCCCTTTGACCTCTTGGGAGTGGGAAGTGTTCTCAGCTAAAATTCTCCGGGCAGACACTTTTCAGCATTAAGACAGCTGCTCGTTCTCTAACGGCTCCAACTCTGCTTACCTCCCCCACTGGTATAAGAACATTTGGCCATAAACCTGGCTGGCTGTTGGATTGCAGCCACCACCTCAAAGGGAGCTCACCCTGACAAAGCCTTGACCTAGACACTTGGCCCACAGGGAGCCTGGTGGCCTGGCCCCGCTGTCTCGCAGATGCATGCCACTTCCCAGCTATTGCTTTCCTGTATGACTCCTTCCTCCTGACAGCCTCCACTTGCTAGCAGTCCTTCGTCTAAGGGTTTTGCACCGATTCTTCTACGTGCATAGGGTCACCTTTCTTCTGGCCCAGAGGCCTTCCTCAGATGCCACCCAACACTCTGGCACCTCTACCTCTGGGCTTCCACAGTGTACTGTCATTCATTTTCCTAGCTGGCTGATACAGGAACTCAGATGAGTCTCGTTGCCATCTTTACCAGCTGCATCACAATACACACCCACAGGGTAAGTTGTGTGGAAGTTCTTCCCCAGAGTTCCACAGGCCTAGTGTGGATAGAGCCTGAGGTGATGATCACAGCACAGGAGAAGACATGTCTGACTCTTTTCCTTACAAAGTAAACCGAACACACTCTAAGAACCCTTTTCACTGACACGGCTGTTGGTGAGAGAAAGGGGCTTAAGGACCGACTTTGCTGTAGACAAACCCTGACTGCTCTCCTCACCTGTCTGCACTTGTTGCCTCACTTCTAAAACAGTGATTACAAGCCTTCTTAGCCTACTTATCAGAGGACGTAGTAGCTCTGAAATGTTTTGTAAGCTTCAGTCTCTCCAAGGGCGAAAACTTTGCAGTGCCCACTAGGGGGAGCGGCAGAGCAGGCTAGGACCTCCTTGTCAAAGGCGGTGTAAAGGAAGCAGCAGCTCTGGATCAGATCCTAGGCTTGCCCAGAAAGAGGGATACAGGGTAAAGGATGTAGGTAATGAGGTCTCAGGCTCACCTCACCTCGGTGATGGTTTTCAGAGTGAAATGACATTTGGGGCTATCTCTGAGAAGTAAACAATCAGAAAAAAACCAGCTTGTTGGCCCAGTGGCAGCACTGTCTTTCTTTGTTTATCTGCTTGGAGTGGGATATGTGGAGAGAGTGGAAGTGTAGATCTTCGGACTCTTTCCTTTGTGCACTGCTTTCCGTTTCGCTTAGGAGCCTGGATTCCAGCACTCCAAGGCCATTGACTAGTGTCGGGCTTGTAGGATGCCATATTGATGGGACAAGCCTGTCTGTGCATATATATCTCCCTCCATGGATGCTTGTAACCTGCGGAATTGGCCTCACAGTTGATTAGCGTCCTCTTTGCTGGGGTGGGCAGGACCAGACAGGGAGGCCAGCTGGAGGAGCACTCTGTAACCCAATTTGCTGTGCCGAGAAGCCAGTCTGTCTGGCAGAAGCTAATTGGAAGCTGCTTCCTCTAAGCCTGGACCCAGGAGGGCTCTAGGCCTGGCTGGGCGGGGCCCCTTTCACTAGTCCAACATCACTTAGTGCTTTGTGGGAGCCTCTCCCAGCGGGAAAGCACTTAGCTCTGGTAATTGGCCAGGCAGGCTCATCATTAATTCATGACAAATTGTATTTCAGAGAGAGAGAGAGAGAGAGAGAGAGAGAGAGAGAGAGAGAGAGAGAGAGAGAGAGAGAGAGAGAGGAATAAATGGGTTTTTGAAGGCAGGGATCAGTTGTTTCTGGTGTTGGTTGAAGAAGCTTGACATAGGATGGAGGAGATCAGAGATTCACTTCATCTTTTGTTGACTGGAGTAGGATGCCTAGGAGGTCTTAGATTCCTAGTTCATGACAGGAGATAATAACTAACGGCCTATCTACCTCAGAGGATGGCTTTGCAGGTCAAATCCAGATATGAGGCACAAATGTTCATTTTACCAGGCTCAAGGGGACAGGGA